>NC_134612.1:10000-1210850 GCF_046129695.1 Lonchura striata
TGTGAGAGGGATAATTCCTCTGCTTGTGAAAAGCAGCTTTTTACACTGCTGTGATATTCTGCCCAGGATATTGGGCTCTGAAACTATTACAGTTTAAGCAAACTGGGAATCTCCCACTTGTGTTGCTTGAAGTTTGTGTTACAGAGTGTCTGAAGGAAAAAATTCCCAGTCTTCCTTTGTAGTCTGGCACGTACGTTTCACTCTTCACTTGGAACTGTTCCTTTCTTATTTACCTACTTCCTTCATTCTCAGAGCTAAATTTAGTTTATCCAGATGTTTCTTTTCTGAGACTACTAGCCTATCTCTACTTAATCTGTCACTCATTGCTTATTAAGTTGGCAAGGAACATCTAGAAAGTGAGGTACTGCTGAAGAGGATAAGAAAGATAAAGCTAGACAATAAAAATAGCAGAAACCTGTCCTGCAGTGGAACAAAATGAGTATCAGTTTAAGTTCTATATTAAATATATGTTTCTGGGAATGTTTAAAAACAAAAATGCAATTGATAGTACATTAATTCTTTTATTTTATAGAATTTTAGGACATTTTGAGAAAACGTGCCCAAAAAATACTGTTGACACTCACCTTATATGTTTCTCTGTGTGGACTCAGCTGTTGGTAATCTTTGTTTGGTTTACATGTTTGTTCTTATTTTTTCAGCACTTACATAATTTTAGACTAAGCTTTATAAATTACATGAGTGCTGAAAAGGTAGAGGAAACAAAGTTGTCTTGGTATGGGGGGAAGAACCATTTCAAAAGTTCTAGTCCAGCTGGCTTCAGCCCTGCAGTGCCTTTTGCATTAATCAGCTTCTCTGTGGTAAGGGGAAAGAGAAAAGCAAAGGAGAGAACAAACATATTTCAGCTGAATTAGTCACAACAGCTGAATATGCACCCGGTTCAGTGAAACTTAAATTGCGTGATTCCATTCCATGTACGACTGGAATCCTCAAAAATGCTCAACCTCCCAAGGCTCGCATAAACTTCTACTGTTCAGGTGCTAATAAACAGAATTGCACCTTGTTGACATACACTTTCACGGGAAAAATTTTAGCAAAATGGGTTTCATTGATCAGTTTTAATGCCCCTTGGTGAGGTTGGATTTTTGTCCCATGCCTGGAGCACAAAGCAATATGTAGCAGCAATGCTGTAGTGGCACAGCAATTACTTTCTGGGGTTCCTCTTGCTCTTCATAAGTAATAACCACAAGTTGCCCCACTGATTCAGTAAGCACTGTCATATTAAAAAGAAACAAAAGGAAAAAAACTGGCCAATGAAATTGTCTGACTTTCTAAGTTTCACAAGTAAAGAGTATTTTCAGTTGCCAGGAGGGCATTAGTCTTCCTGAGCTCTAGCAGCAAGAAGTCTCTAAGTTCTCCATATGGAGCCACACAGCCAGGCAGGCTGGAATGGTTCCTGTGGCAGGGCAAGTAACATCTTCTATAGTAGACAAATGGATCTTAGAGAAGACCCTTTTGTATCATTCCTAGCAATTATTGCTTTCTGAGTCTCTGCAAAATGCACACTTACATGACTTTGGAAAATATTCTTTAAAGTTATTATTTCTTCACATATTCCTGATGCCAAGTCTTTGGTCCAATGACTTGTCACATGTCTGTCTGCTTAGACTTTCATTACTCATGACTGTTCATTTTAGCATTTGTGTAATTCTAATTGCTGGTACTATGTAAGCAGTGAGGCACACTGACAAATCAGCCCAATGGAGCGTGTAAAAGAAACTTAAACCATGATGGAGTATCAGCAGGATTTATTATCCAAAATCACAATAAATTTACGTGCTGATAATCAGAGACATAACTTCTCTACTGTAACTAGAATTCCACTATTCTCTCAACATTAAGCCTGTAATACATACCACTCCTGTGGATGTAAGCTGAATGAGGATTTTCTTCCAAGGAATGCTACTAGTCTAAAGAGATTTTTTTGGATATGAGACCCACTACCATTAGACTTTTATATAGCACATCATTAACCTTAACATGCTGTCCCAATTTTAGTGGATTAGCTGTTCAGCAACTCAGAGAAGCTGTTGCAGGTCTTTTCATGAAGAAGAAGAAGAAGAATGAGGAGTCCTATAGTATTACAAATTATAGGACATAACTGGCAAAATATTCAAGTGTCCTCCTGAAAAAAATCTGTGTTCAGCTAAGAACTTACAATAAAGGAAAATGTTTGTTTCCCATTTGGATTTGTTTCTTGTTCGTATTTGTTGTTTTCAATCATTTTTAGATAATGACTTAAACATTGAGCATACAGCATTTGATCCTGGTGTCTTTTGGAAGCATGGCTAATAGGTAGATGTGGCAAAAGGGAAAATACTTCTGAGTTAGCTGACACCAGAGCATACATGCTATTCTCTACTCTGGCCAACTAGCAGGAATAGGCACTGTTGCTTCTCTTTCGACCGCCACTTTGCTCTCGGGGGTTTCTCGCCGCTGTCCCCCGCCCCTCCCCGGCCCCCCGGGACCCTCCGGCTAGCTGTCCCCTCTCGGGGCCGGGGTTTTCCGCGGTCCCGCTGCCCTGGGCTCACCAGGCAGCGTGTGGGTTAGCACGGTCCGAGCTGCGGCGCTGCCTCAGTCGCCGCTAGGATTCAAGATAAAGAGACCAAGAGAGACCAATGGTATGCTTGTCCAGATAGATTGTATTGCCTGAAGCGTTGCAGGGACCAAAGGCCCTGGGCTATTGCCCAGATACAGTTTTATACAGCAAAATTAAGAGATAAGGTCTTAAACAATAGAGACAGTGTTCAGCTAAGGCACATCAGAACCACCCCAGGGGCCAGGTCCAATGGGAACTGCTCAGGGGTGGGGAGAAGGGGGTCTACAGAGGAATGCTGAAGCGGGACTTTCCCGAAACAGTGGAGCATACATAAATGTATCTTTTACCTCAGTTTACCATTCCCAAGGCCTTTCTAATACAATGGGGCATACATGAATGTATCCTTTTCCTCAGTTTACCATTCCCAAGGCCTTTCTAAAACCTTCCTCCACGCTACCATGCCAGCATGACAGCAACAGGCACTTTGCAAAGTAACTCACAAAATTATATGAACTGTAGAATGAACTGCAGAATGAATTAAACAATAAAGCAATATTGCATCCAAGGAAATGAATGTACCTGTAATGTATTTGCACTAGACAGGTTCAGCGACTCCTTATATTCTCTTTTTCCTGACAGAACTTAAACACAGTATCATCTCTGCTTCAGATAGTCTTGGAATTGCAGATAGATGATGACATGTATTAATCGGAAGTTGCCCTCTTCTGATGTTCTTATCCAGACATCTCTTTCTAGTAACTTTTTGGTTGTAAGATCCTGGATCAGCTAGAGTTCAACTCAATTTGATATGATACTGCCATTTACTTTTCCATAGATAATTAGTCCCAAAATGCAAA
This sequence comes from Lonchura striata, assembly GCF_046129695.1. Taxonomy (NCBI): domain Eukaryota; kingdom Metazoa; phylum Chordata; class Aves; order Passeriformes; family Estrildidae; genus Lonchura; species Lonchura striata. The sequence goes on from NC_134612.1 coordinate 13,415, forward strand.
ATATCAAGATAGAGGTAAATTAAAAATTACCTCCTTCAAGACAGAAAAGAAGGCTGCAGCTGTTCAAATTACAGTGAATAAAAATGACACAGTTTGTTATAGTAACAATTATTTTGCCTTGAATGCCTCACTTATCCCTATCTTTAAAGGATGCATTGGGGTCAGCTTCTTTTTAGAAGTGAAAAAAGGATGTTTTGTGCACCGTCAGTAAGAGTTGTTTAAGGCCTTCACAGGTCTTTCTCTCTTAAGCATTTTGAAACCTTCTGTTGATACTTCACTGAGCCTCCAGGCTTTCCATATTAGTGAAGATTCTGTCTACTTTGCAGCCAGGAGAAAAAACCCAAGGCACTCTGAAATTAACCATCTGCCTTCTTGGAAGCAGGTTAACAACTAAAGAGACAAGTCTTGACTGACGATTTACACAAGAAGATTATGGCTCTGTAAGTAAGCCATAATGCTGGTATAACAGGTTTGGTATATTATCTCTAAGTGTGGAGAGCCTAACAGCCTGCAGAACACCTACTTCATCACAAACTGGAGTTTACAAGAGGTTTTCAGCTGCAGAGATGTAACCGTGTGGGACTTGCTCATGGCGAGTAACACAGGTTCCCTAATAATAGATGCTGCTACAAAGATGATGTACTGAGGTCAGCGTTTCTTTAAAAATTCATAATCTAGAACTTTGCTCCCTCTGACTACAGTAGCAGAACTGTGGCTGACTGGGGGGAGACCAGAGTGCTTCCCCAGAATGCACCCCAAAGAAATTGCCCAGGTTGTTTGGCACTCTCAGACAATGGTGTCAGCGCCCTTGCAGGGCCAGCCTGGCTTTCTGCTCTGTGCAAAGGCTTGAGCCCACAAAGTCTCAAATCCTGGTCCCAGCTCTGCTGATAGAATTTGAGGCAATCCTTTGCTGGCAGTTTACAATCAGTATCTCAGTTATTCCATCTGCAAAATGGAGATGAAGACTTCATCTGTGGAACACTCTGAGACCAACTGAAAAAATTGCCAAATAAGAACTAGATTTTATTACTGTAAATAATAGTATCTCCAGGTCTGCCATATTACAGAGCCTCTTTCTTTCCAGAATTACATAACTTTATTAGTTCTTTCACTGTTTTCTTTAAGGATACTTTTGGCAAACCTCTCAGGAATTAAAAAGTTCCAGGTCCCATGCCATATTGATAACACAATGCAAAAGCCTGAACAAATACTTTTCTTTCTATTCCCTCTCCACCCTCCTGTTGCTGAAACAATATGAGGTTGTGTGATAAAAGAAGATCATATTTGCTGTTCCAGAAAGACAGAGTTTTGTCCCTGCGCTACAGCTAGACTGTACATAAAAGGTCATTTCCAGGCAAAAGACACAATTTTAAACTAATTGAGTTCACACTGGAAAAGTCTTCAACATGGAGAAGTTAGATAATGCAATTTGAGAAAGACCAAGCTCATTTCTAAGGACAGAAAAGAGGCTGACTGAGACAGCACAGTTTGGTTTCTGTTTTATTTTAGGGCCTGACCTCTGTTTAAGTATTTGAGGCAATTGTAATGGTCCATGTTCAACACAGCAAAGAGCCAAGTGCTGCAGCAAGCACTAAATTGTTAATGTCACGAATGATCAATATAGTTTTAAGTTCAATATCTGTCTGTGAAATTCCCATTCCATGGTTATATGCATTGATGGGTGCACTAAGGAATTATGAAGAGCAAGGTAGGACTTCTTAGCTTCAAAAAGTCCAGATGAATGTCATTTTAAAACCCTTTACACTGCTTACATTTATGTCCCTTATATTACTTATGTATGTCTGTAGGGAGCGCTGTGCTCCTGGACAGTTTAGATGAATGGAGACGAGTGATCTCTGAAGGCTGCTCTTAGGATATAAGATTTATTAGGGATGGAGAAAGGTCTTGCTTGGAGCTGCCAGACGCAGCACGTGGCAAGGCTTAAGGGGATGGGGGAGGGGAAAGACAAGAGGATGCTCTAGGAGACGGTGGAGGTCCTAAGAAGGGGGAAGATCCAAGACGGGGGGAAGTTCCAAGAGAGGGGAAGTTCCAAGAGGGGGGAAGTTCCAAGAGAGGAGAGGAGAAGTTCCAAGATGGGGGAAGTTCCAAGAGAGGGGAAGATCCAAGAGGGCATCTGGCCCCTCGGAGACCCCTTATCAGGGGGCTTCAAGGTGGGCTGGAGCAAGACTTGGACCAATGGGGTCACAGACACTTGATGTTTCAGGGGAGGGTTACAGGTGTAGGATGAACCATACATTTTGGGGATTGAGATGGAACAGTCCATTTGACTTTTGGACTTATCTGTAGGTAAGGGTATTGTCCAGCCAGTATGGAGGATTGTTTTCATGCTGGCTGTATTATTATGAATAATTATATTTATCCATCCTTCCCAACATATGTCCTTATGTCAATAATAGAAAATTGAATCTCTAATACTGATCATACTGGTTTTTATCCAGAAAAAGCTCTAATTGGGATTTCAGTTCAGAGACAGAGGAGAAAAGGGACCTCTGTAAAGAATTATGCTGAGATTGTTAAAGTTCAGTGAATTAGCATCTTAATAGCTTCTGTATGGTCAGTTTTGAACAATCTCTATGCTTTAGGCCTGACCACATTCCTCAGCCTCTTTCCTTCTCTCCCTCTGATCCCTCAGACACCTTTTCTTTAAAAGAGTTATGGCCTATGCAGCATTAGCTGTTCTTAGGACTGCAGAATAGTCCCTGCGTATCTCTTGGTACTGCTTGGAGAAGCACTGTAGGCAACTGGAAGAGTCCTTCACTTGAATTTTGTCATGCCTTGAAAAAACATGAAGGTGGCTACCAAGTCTTAGATATTACCAAACAGTCTCACTAGAAACAGACATTGTTGTGGTTACTGAAAGCACTACTTTCAAATATTTCTTTTAAAAAAACCCAACCATGTAAATACAAAGGACAAAATGAATAAAAAATAAACCAGCACACATCCTACAGGAAAATCCTGACATAATAATATTTTTGACTCCAGATAACTTGCATTTTGCAAAAAAAGAAAAAAAAAAAAATCTCAAGGAAACAAAAATAACTACTCAATAAGAATTGAATGAGTATTTTCATATTATAATTTCACAAATAAAATAGATGTAAATTACTACAGGATGCTTATGCCTGCCTCAGAGAGATATTAGATGGAAAGGAGGGAAGTGTCTTTTTAGGATCTTTTTAAAACAGCAGCAACTTTTCACTTGATGTTTAGCTCTTACAAATTACAGAAATTACACAGCTAAGAAAAGTTGTTAGAACAAAATGGCAAAATCAAACAGGTATAGAGAAAAGAAAGAGATAAAAAAAAAAGGCTGTCCAAAAAACAGGTTTGAATGGAATTGTCTACTTTGATGTTCTTTTAAAGGGAACCCCTTTTCAGAAGTTGTATTTCCTGAAAATCAGGTTAATTTATGGTATCTAATGATATTATCCTTCCTCTCAAACTGAGAGATTCAGCATCAGCAGAGGTTTAGATTTCTGATACATCCCTATGACATATGGTCATCCCTATGGTTTAGCCTTTATTTTTGTGGGTTTTTATTTTGTGAACACATGCCAGACAGAACAAATAACCCCATAAACCTTTTGTCCACTGAGAGGAAGCCATTTTGCTATCAGTCAGCACAAAGAACAAGCAGAGAAGCCAGTGCAAATAAGGCAGGACAGAGCCTACAGGCAGGCTAAACCGAAAATTTGTGTTGTTCCTAATATATGTATAAATTAAAAAAAAAAATCATTATTTCTTCAACTTTGGAGATGAAAATGGTAATATATTTGAAACACTGACCAAGTCATGAGCATTGCTTTTCTAATAACTGTGAGATGAAAAAAACCAACCAACTCTATAAAATTATTAAGATCATTCCTTGCTGGAATAGCAAAGGCCAAAGAAAAACAGTCAGAAAGGTTGACTTCCAGAAAGACTAGCAAAAAGATATCATTTAGAATCTGGTCTCTGTTAAAAAGCTGGAAATAAAAATGCTGTTTTGAACTGAGTACAACTTTTCCCAAGCTTTTAACAGACACGGCTGGTTTGTTACTGTAGCATAGCTATTATTTAGAGGCTTGTCAAAGGCTGTTTTATCTAGTAGATTCTACAGACGAGTTTTGTGGTAAACAGGAGGAGGTATAGAAGCGGCTCTGACTGATGGACACTGAGTTCAGTGTCTCGCAGGTGTGACTGTGTGGTGACATCCCCTGGGAAATGCTCATCTGTTTGCAAATCTGCCTGCATGCCTGCCTGCCTGCAGACAACAGAGATGTGGATGGAAATTACTGCCAGAGACTGATGAATTCCCAGTTGACACAGGGCCCTTGATTTTTCTTGACATAGTGAAGGGACGGCTCTGCTGGCATGCTGACCTCCCTCTCTGGTGATTCAGACTCATATATTCATAATGATGGGCAAACCTCCCATGCTTCTGTTTTGAGCTTAGAGACACATCAGACTACTTTGAATTGGTGAACTTTTTCTTCCTGATTTAAACATGTTTGTTTGCTTTTCCCTGAAGGGAGGTTCAATGTCAAATAGAACATGTTCTTTTTCTAGCTAATCAGAAACATATTCCTGGTGGTGTTGAATGAAGAACATACCCAAAAGGTAAGCAGGTACAAGTGGTCCTTTTGTGCACAGACACAGAGATGCACTCTCAGCAGGCTTCCTCTGGTCTGGAGTCAGATGGAGTGGAGATTAGCAGGAGGAAAGAAATGAGACTTTGGATAACTCTCAGTTTATCATGTGGACTCTGAGTAGGAGAGCTATATAGGGTAAATACCCTACATTTACATTGGGGAATTACCGTTTCCTTGTCATCTCCCTCCTCTTTCTCCTCCCCACACTGAGTTTGATTCTCTTCTCCCTTTCTCTACTTGTTTGCTTCATTCACATGCTTGAAGTATTTCTTGTTTGGTCCCATGTCCATCAGATGACCTTTACAACACACAATGTGAGTTAAGAGCTGCGTGAAAATCTCTGCATGGTCGTTGCTTTCATACAGTTGCATAGCATGTAGGTAGCATCTCTTAGTATTTTAAACATGCTGAAAGGATTATGCTGGCTTCATTGCACACAGAGCATTTCACTACATTTATCCTCTGTTTTTCCAATAAGAGATATGAACCCAGTGATTTCAAAAACCTGTCTTAAAGGATCATTTCTTAGACCCCAGAGTTCACTTACTCAGTGGGGCTGTTTCCCAGAGAGGCACTAATCCTGAAAGAACCCTGATGGGAACAGTGGATGATAAATTTCTACAGCTGTACTGTAATATAAATTCAGGACAAGAAAGTTAAATGCACTTCTGTCCTGTTTTTGCAGAGGTACCTCATCACAGAGCAAGGGAAAAATAGCCCAAATTCTTCTTGGCTCCCATACATGTGGGCTTTGAAGGCAATTCTTAGTTCCACATGCCCAGTGATCAAAAAGATGGCAAGACTTCAGAGAAGCAAAAAATGGCTGGGAAGAGCAATACCCAGAGGAAAATGAAGGTGATAACATATAAACTGGTAAAAGAATGAGAAATGTTTAAACACAAAGAGTAAGATGGGTAATATTAATATAATACGCAAGATAGAATAGAATCACCAGGAAAAAAAAAAAGACAAGAAAAAGGTTGGTATTAGGGAAAACTTCATTAAACCGAGCTCTGTTTGTTGTTTAATAAGTAGATGGGCAAATGCAGTAGTGGAAACCCTGGGAGATTTAAAATGAGACAAGGAGAAGTACCATCAGCATGCAGAAGGGAAGATTATTCTACTGCTGGGAGGTGGAATGAACCATTCATTAGAACATTCATCTGTAATATCTTAATTGGCAAAGTGACTGCAAAAAAAAAGAAGTGGGAGGTAGAGGCTGATGCTTTATTTTAATTGAAAAGAAAAAGGAGTTACACCAATTAGCTAGGAAAAGACAATGGGGACCTCCCTGATACTAATTCTAATGAATTCAGTCTATGACAACTCAATGAAATATCTTCTGTCATTGTGTTATTCAGAGAGAATATTTGCTATTAAAATTTTATTGCTATCCTTTAAAATTTTCGATTTTATTATTAGTATGCTAGAACTTCCTTCACAAAATATTGACAAAAGAGCAGAATTTTCTGAGAATCTGAGAATTATTTAAGTTGAAAAGAACCTCTGAAGGCCATCTAATACAAGTCCCTGCTAAACGCAGATCCTTCTTTGAAGCTAGAACAGGTTGCTCAGGGTAGTACACAGCCAAATCTAGAATATTTCCAAAAATTAAAATGGTAATATTTCCTTGAGCCTCCTGCTTCAGTGTTTGATCTCCTTTGCTGTGAATTTCTTTTTCTGGAATCAAATCAGATTTTCACTTGCTATGTCTCTTCTCTTGTGCCATTAAATTGTCCCTTAAAATGACACCGTAACTATAAGATATATAAAATGAAAGTTAGAAAACAATAAGGACAGATTAAGGCATATTTTAAGATTAGGAAGTCTTTACAAGAATTTGAATTCTTCAGAAATCTCTCAGCCATTCTAGAAACACTTTTCTAGAATGAAAATTTCTTTCTGTCTGCCTGTAGTTCTGTAATAATTTGTGAAAAATTTCTTTTAGTGGCTTTCTCTGACCCCAAGCTCATAGTAGTAAATTAAAACCCCAAGTAAAATACCAGTAAACAGATCCTTGAATAACACTGACCAAGTAATGCATGTCTAAACATTAACTGAAAATAAATTAAGAAAAAAAATGGTGTATTTAATATTACTAAGAGGGTAGCACAGTGTGGCATGGTGACATACAGGTAGTAAACCTAATCAATTTGTAAGTCAAGTTGATTTACAAAAAAATATAATGAGACTGAAAGCAGGCAGTGAACAGTGGCAATAATTATGAAATTCCCTATTGAGACAAGTCCTATTTCTTGGCACACTGGTCTTGGTTAAATTGGTCCATGGACAACCTAAACAAGAATCACCAGACAAATGTCAATATTTGAAGTGAGAGAACAATAGGCATTTTGGATAGCAAGCACATTTTCTTTGGGTCACCCACCTTTACAGCTCCATGTTGTTCAAATATCAACAATATATATTTTAAGAGAATATGTATGTGTCAGACTAGGAGCACAGGTCTGTCAGAAGGATCATCCAGCAGTTTAGAAGAAGTTGCGAGTCTTTTCTCCAGCCTAAAAACTGAGGCATCCTAAAACCAGATTCTTTCTTTTTTTGTTTCTTTCTTTATTTTTTTTTTTTTCAACTGTACTGAAATACTGTGTTTGTTCTTTCTAAACTACCTTATGACATTTCTATATGAGCTATAATACAATAGGTTTTGGACACATTGATGTAAGCTTACTCTGGTTAAGAATATATCAAATTCTACATTTACCTCCACTATTCATGTCTGTGCCTCAGAATTTTTCAGGGGCTTCACTCATATGTTACTGATAATTTTCTCCACTTTCGTTTGCAGGGAGACAGCCCAAGGAGCTTGGCCAGATAAGTGTCTCAGGGATATTTACAGGGGTGCTCACAGGGAAGAGACACGGGGTAAATGTATGGAGATGGTACTGAAAACATCTTTGTCATTTTAATAAGGAATAAAGGAGTGCTCATGCTCATCTCTCACTGACTTTCCCCACATTCAGTGACTGAATTTAGATTTTGTTCGTATCAGTCTGGGGATTTAATAATCTGTCACTGCCTAATGGCTCTGCATGCAATCAAACACAGATATTGTGTTATATAGAATTCACCATAACATTTTATGCTGGTTATTGTTACCACTGTGTCTGTCAGCTTGAACACCTGATGTTTGGGGAAGCAACTGCCAGTTCTGACATCTGAATGCAATCCGCAAAATTATAACCATGCATCACTCAAAACATCCATTTCCAAGACACAGTCCAAGCATCATCATTTCCTTGGTTGGTTGCCTGTTAGTATCATTTGTACTAAGATCTTGGGGATAAGTAGAAAAAGTTTCCAGATCTACAGCCATATACCCTAACTCTCAGACCACAAGAAAAAACATTACAAGTGAGGGGGTGAGGGGGGGAAATTACATTTTTTAAGCTATGAAATGATTCTAAAGGTAGGAAAAACAAAGCCTTAGTTTTAGGGAGTTTGTCCATATGTTGGGTAGAACAAAGCAGAGAACTATCTTGATTATCTTTTTGTTAAGCAGCCAGCTAAAATTTTGCATGAAAAATCATAAAGCAAATTTTGCAATATTTTCTCAGTTTTGTGTGAGGGGAAAAAAAGAAAATTCTCATTTAAAAAAACCAACAAATCTCAGATTTGTTAAAAAGTTTTCTTTCTCTTTTAAGGACACATGAACAACACACTACTTTGAATAGACCTTCAAAGCAATACCTAAATAAGAACATTTAAGTGATTTTGAGAGTTAAAGTGAGCCCCATGGATTTACTTGGGGAAGGTAACAAGAAAGGATTTAGCACCCATTTGAAATGTGGACAATCCTCCATCATGTGACATGGCAACAGAGGAAAATAACTTTCAACCCAAAAGAGACGTATTTGGCCTGTGAAGTTTCCTACCTTGTCTAAAAGCAGCCCTTGTCCTAAAGCCACCCCTGTGTATCTGCTAATACAAATAATGGAGATAGCTTTGTACAGAAAAGAGGTTTAGAGGGTTAAAGGTTTTGAGCAACAAGGAAGAGCCTTCTTATTTGTAATCATAAAAGTAAAAATCTCATGTTCTTAATCCTGCTTTGGTTGAAGCTTTAAAATACTTTCATGCTGGTTTTAAGGCTTCATTGCTACAACTTATTGTTGCAGTTCTGCCCAACCTGTTAAATACAGGCTTAACTGCAGCTGCTAAAATATTTGTAAAGTCTTACAGCAAAATGGACTTGCACAGATGAAGACCAGGAGGAAGGCTATTAGTGATTCAAATTACAGGTCTCCAGTCCCAAATTCACTAGTGAATAAACAATTTGGTAAACATCAGAACTACATAGGCTGCTGAAAATCCTCTCTTTTTACTAGCACTAGGATGAATGAAGGTTTGTTAACTGCACCCTTGGTATGGATCTGGGTACTCCAATTACTCTGGCATTGAGTTAAATTACCTTAAGTGAATTGAATCTGCTAAGTAGAAACTCAGCATCTTAGCTTGGGTGACTAATCTAGTCTTCTGCTTTCTGGACAAACTGAACATTGATGTCATTCTTCTGAAATTAATGGCCTCAATTATTTGGGGTGGCTGCTGGGCCAGTGATTCAGCTGGACTTCATCTGAAATGTCTGTGAAAATGAAGTTTTCAAAAAGCATTTATTTTAAGATAGACATCATTATGTCACCTAGTAAAACTAAAAAAAAGCACCCACACATCTCTGCAAGAATTAACAATGAGATTGTCCTTTCAAGCCATCACATTGTAAGAAAAACTTCCTGCCAGGAAAGTCAGGAAACATTTGGCCAGAAAGACATATCTTATGCTGAAGTCTGGGAGCTTCTTTCCAAGTGGAATTAATTCCACTACTCAAACCTTTCAGCTACTCAAGAGTGAATATGTAAGCTAAATCATCATCATCATGTTTCCCAGCTGCCCAATACATTGAAATCTCTCCAGCATTTCATGGAAGAATGTTTTCTCTTGTCCATACTGAACAAAGTTCTCATTAGTTAAAAAAAAATCCCTTTCTGAAAATATTCTGCCTGAATAATTTTAAAAGCTTTTTTACACAAGTCCTGGGTTTCACCAGAAAGCCCACAGCAATAATTTTTCACTACTTCAACACAGAGAATTTCAAATGTTTTGTTCTTTCACTGAGACTAGGAGGACACAGGTTCAGAAAATTGATTTCATTATATTTTTCAGCCATTGCAACAAAAATGGTTAAAAATCCAGAACAGGTTAAATGTTCATTCTCAAATAAATGAGAAACAAGATAATAAAATACCTCAGACTAAACATTTACACATTGTCTGCTTGGGCTGGAGTGCACGGACATTTGAGTTCTTTGGATTTCTGGTGGAGTCTTATGCTACAGCAAAGCATTTGGCTGAACTGCCAATGGCACCAGTTTACTCAGGAGGTTGCAGGCACCATTCCATCATTTCAAGATTCACATTGTCTGAACAAACATAAAAAATGTGGAAAAGAAGCTGAAGAATGTCAATGCAGCAGAGAATGAAACTGGACTTTGTGCTAGCTGGATGCCAATGCAGCATATTTCCCATCACACCCACACCTACTACTCAGATTGCGCAACATGCATTTTCTAGGAAGTGCATGTTCATCTGCTGAACAATTCAGCCTGAAGCATTTGGATTAGGAGGTTATAATGCCTATCAAAAAGGTTGAACTGCTTCCTCACATTTTAGCTGGACTAACAGCAAAATAATTTTAATATCAGGGAATATTCATCTGAATTGCAGGCTACAAACTAAGTCAGCTTTTTTTTCCTGAGAAGTAAACAACATCAGAGACTTAAAAAGTCATAAAGCTCAGTGCTACTGATAGTTCCAGACTTCCTAGCAACATATGAAAAAATCCAATTCTGTTGTACTAATGACGGAGGAGACAAAGAAAGGTAAAAATCTTTTTTCTGTCTGCAGGTTGGATGTAGCAAAATTAAATTCTGCATAAACAGTAGAGCTGCTCCCTTCTTCCTCTCTGTCCCCTGGCCAGGTCTTGAGCCCTTCCTCCAGCTTTCAGAGACAATGCCAGCCCAGGAGACAGGAGAAGGAGAGAAACTTGCTGTAAGAATTGGTGATATTCCCCCTATAACAGGGTGCCTACCAGGATCCCCCTCAAAAAAGAGGCAGGTGGGAACTGGACATTACTGGGAAGCAGATCTTCCTGAGGCTGTGACTTCATTTTGGCTTAGTGCCCTGAGCATCTCAGTGAAAAGTGCTTGGTATATTGATCTGTTTCTAATGCTGAACCAGACCTAGGCTGAGATGGGTGTGCAGCCCTGGGGTGTCTTATCTCAACGCAACGTCTAGACTTTGCTGTTCATGTCATCATTTAGCTGCCATTACCATCTTCCTTGACCAGCGTGGGACATTTATTGTGTCCATTGGAATTGACCAACTGGCCAAAAGGGCCTGTAAGCTGGATGTTTGTACAGGGACTGTCTCCATGGGCCACTGTACCAGGGGCTGCTGTGTGTTACCTCAAAAATGCAAAAAGTGAATAAAGAAAAATTGCCAAGAAAAGGTTAGTAACACAACTGGGTCTACATTGTCCAAAGCCCAATATTACCTTGCTGTAAGAAATTGAAACCAATGCGCTTCTATGAGGCAGTTGAGCAAATGGGAGTTTTCATAGGCTGGATAGAGACTTCTTGATGCTGCTCAAGAGGAATTGCAGGAAAATCCCAAGTGGATATAAGAAAATATAGACAAGGCAGAATTTACTGAGAGACACCTTAGCTCCAGGACCTCTTCCAATGATACCCACAAATTAAACTATGGGTGATTGGATATCTCATTTTCCTTGTAGAATCCTGAGGGATAATACACAAAGCCATCAAAATACTTTATGCCCTGGTGTCAATAAGTGACACATCCCTCTGTGGATAAGGTGAGATGGAGTAAAAGTGCCAGAACACAGAGAGATCCTTGGCTTAAACACAGTGGATCCTCCCCACATCTATTTCTCTTCCTGGGTAGCTAATTATTTTGACTAGAATAGCTCTCACTAGTAACAATAGTTATATTTCCTACTAATATTTGTAGTGTGAAACAAAAATGGTCAAACATTTCAATTGCTTTTATCACACAATCAGCATGCTTGGCAACAAGCTGCATGTAGATTCATAAGAGCATTCAGCTACTAACCCTCCTCTGAAATACTTATTTTTAGTGTTAGTTTTAAATGCAGTATGTACTGACCAAATTCTTGTTTTGTATTTTTGCATTCCCTCTGAATTTTCTCTTGCATATATTGTTACTCCTTCTGTTCTCTCCTAACCTATTTTGAAATGTTATTGTTTGTCATTTTATAGCTGCTGTATTTCACCTCAAAATTGGCTGCATTTCAGTTGTGGTCACTCATTACATCTAGTTTATCAGTCTCTGAAAGACTATGGGGGAAAAAGTGTTGAAAAGGAATAAAAATCACTATTATTATTTTGGATGAATAGATCTTTCACTATAATGACATGCCATAAAGAAGACTAGGATAATTAAGTTTAATGAAGACTATTCACCATTTCTACCCACACTGAAAAGAATAGAAACATTTATTTTCTGAGAATGTGAGAATGTTTGCTGTCTCTGGACATTAGGCCCAAGAGATGCATGGCTGCAGCTAAGAAAAGTGCTGGTTAATAACTTGAGTCTTGAAAACATGATGTGCCTGATTCATAAGCCATGAGATTTTTGCTGTGACTGTTTGAATCTTCAGCAACTCACATATTTGCTACACACAGCCCCCAAAGAAGAGTGTTAGAGGCTAAAACATAGAAAAATCAGTCAAATTTAGTGCAGAAAAGCCAAGAAGATCTGGCAAGAGATCCCACACTTCTCACATCCCTCTGCTGCTAAAACATTCAGCCTATGTTCTACTTCCTGCAGCTTTCTTCAGGCTGCAGAAAGGACCATTTTTTAAGTGCTGAAAATGTAGGTCCCTGAAGAAAATTTAGATGCCAACGAGTTAGCAAATTTGTTGAAAAATCCCAAAATGGGATTAGACAGCTGATCACGAACAGCAGGAATAACAATGCCCTTTGCCTCAATTAATTTAAACAACTAATTTAAACTCCTGTCTGCTTTGGATCATATTTTTTGTTCTGAATGAACCCATGGTCTATGAATGTATCCTTTTCTATCCTATTCTGCCAATAATTTGTTGACTGCCCCTCCTGGGGGCAGGGGACAGTTGCATCTCATTTCCTAGGCCAGGGAATTTCCTCTTTTCCAGCAGTGCATCTGCCAGCAGCCATCACATGAGTATTTCAGTAGTCTGAAAGATTGCATGTCACAAGAGTTAGCTGGCCTGGATTTATCACCCATCAAAATCCTTATTAATTATTATGTAAGCCTGAACTAACATGAATACTGGCCTCCATTATGCATTATATATGGATAAAACCCATTAGAAATAACCCTAACAGTTCTCAGGTAATCAAATTTTAAGGATGATCTCATTACCAACACACAGACTGTTTCATCACTTATTAGTGATTTTGTTTTAGATAGTGTTTGGGGAGAGTGTTTTGGGGATCCATTTGGGCTATGGAATTCTTTACGGGGGAGCAAACCAAGTTTTAAGATCATGTAGGTCAAAGGAATAAAAAGGCCACTTCTTCAGCCGAGTTATCTTCAAAACCAAACCAAACCAAAAGCAAAAGAAAGCAAAACAAAACTGTCCTTTTGCCTCCCATATATTAACAATGACCATTTCATCTGTCCACAGGGGAAAACAGATACTGCTTATTAGTACTTTACATATGTCCTAACACCTGCTGAATACACTGGCATACATTTACAGTGAATCATAGACACTTTCTTTATCATTTTTGCAAACCAGATTATTTTCTTTGATGCTATCAGCAGCTTTGTCATAATATAATACTTCTCTATTCTCATTTTTCAACATACTAAAAATAAACACGCAAGCCAGAACTAATAAAAAATCCAATAGAAGTATAAATAGGAATACATTTTTCAGAAACTTCTTCCATTCTTTATAGAAAATAATTCTGTATGCATCTGGTCAGAGAAAGAGCATGTTGGTGGTCTTGGAGTCCCCCATTGCCTACCTCAAAGTACAAATAACAAGAGAAACTTGATAAGCACCTATTCACAATGGGAACTGCTCAGGGGTGGGGAGAAGGGGGTCTACAGAGGAATGCTGAAGCGGGACTTTCCCGAAACAGTGGAGCATACATAAATGTATCTTTTACCTCAGTTTACCATTCCCAAGGCCTTTCTAATACAATGGGGCATACATGAATGTATCCTTTTCCTCAGTTTACCATTCCCAAGGCCTTTCTAAAACCTTCCTCCACGCTACCATGCCAGCATGACAGCAACAGGCACTTTGCAAAGTAACTCACAAAATTATATGAACTGTAGAATGAACTGCAGAATGAATTAAACAATAAAGCAATATTGCATCCAAGGAAATGAATGCACCTGTAATGTATTTGCACTAGACAGAGGTTCAGCGACTCCTTATATTCTCTTTTTCCTGACAGAACTTAAACACAGTATCATCTCTGCTTCAGATAGTCTTGGAATTGCAGATAGATGATGACATGTATTAATCGGAAGTTGCCCTCTTCTGATGTTCTTATCCAGACATCTCTTTCTAGTAACTTTTTGGTTGCAAGATCCTGGATCAGCTAGAGTTCAACTCAATTTGATATGATACTGCCATTTACTTTTCCATAGATAATTAGTCCCAAAATGCAAAATATCAAGATAGAGGTAAATTAAAAATTACCTCCTTCAAGACAGAAAAGAAGGCTGCAGCTGTTCAAATTACAGTGAATAAAAATGACACAGTTTGTTATAGTAACAATTATTTTGCCTTGAATGCCTCACTTATCCCTATCTTTAAAGGATGCTCAAAACCGAAACAGAGTTGTGGCAGATGGCTTGCACATTTCAGAGGAAGCACAATGAATGATTTCAGTTTGGAAATTCTGCATGGGACTGGATGTGTGCTGATATGTGAGAGCGGTGAGAGGAAGGGATTCAGACAAAGTCCCTGTATCTCTGACTTCTCTGGTGGTTGGTAATGTGTGTGGTATTCAGTAGAACATCAGCAATCATTCCAGGCTACAATGCTTTCTGGTGCCCCCAAGCAGTGCTTTGTAAACCCTGGGAAGATTTCCTCATACATCTGTTCATGGTTGTCACACGAATGAGCTATTTTTGTCATACCTGTGGACAGTAGTTATTTTCATTCTAGTTTATTTACTGTGTAAGTGGAAAAGGAATCCTTTTTTAGTCACTATTCAGAGCAACATTCTAAATTTTTTTCCACACAAGCCCTCTGCCTATCTTGGTATCTGGACATTTTAGTTCTCTTTTAGGTTAAAGGCAATTACATTGCTCATAACTTCAGCATCACTACCATACATACCATACCTTACATAGATCTTCATAAGCAGAAAAAATAACTTATTTTCAAAGGTGAAGAGCTACAATGCAGACCCCACAACACACTCACACATGCACACGCACATACACACACTTGCCTTTAAATAGAAGGCTTAAAATATTTTTCATGAAGCATTATTGGGATTTGGAACTTCAAGCAAATGTTTCTGAAGACAGGCCAGCTTTTAGAATTCTTATTAGATATTCCTCATCAAAATCTAGGAAATCTGCTTCTATTGTCTTTGCTGCTTTTTCTTCCTCAACTTTAATCTAGTCTCTCCCACTTTTACATCTCGTGAACTGTGGAACAGACCTTCCTAAGTCATGGGATTCATGATATAGGAGAGCCAATATAACTGAAACATGCTGGGATTTCTCCTGTTTTGCAGGCTTTGTAACAGTCTGCAAATTCAGCTATAGTTTCAAGCCGACTTTATTTCCTTACTCCTCCTGCCAAGTGTCTCCTGTGAGACAGCACACTGTCTTTCATAATAATGGTATGTTTTCCCCAGTGAGCATCTTATAATATGCTGGAAGCTGTATATCACGTTCCGAAGTGCTGACAATTAGTTTGTGTGAAGGAGAACACCATGCAGAGAAAATCAGGAGGCAGTAGTCCTGTGAACAACCACTCTTTCACAGAGATTTTCTTTTCATTTTTGGAAGAAAACAAGTTCTGAAGCAGAATTCATTGGCTCCTATCACAAATCAGATTCAGAATTCCAGGGTGATGTGAGGTGAAGTATAAAAGCTTTGCCATTTTTAGGCTATAGGAAGCATTTACACATCAGAATTAGGCAACTGGCATACGCATGTAAGCAGAAGCACACCTTGCATGCTTTCTTCCAGATTTATTTAAACATGTCACCATGCAGAAAAGCTGCAGCCTTTCTTGACCACATTAGAGTTTTACAGTGTCTGTGGTCAGAAGATAAATGGGCAGAAGACCGTGTCCTTAGTTTGATTTACAGGGACATTTTACACTATTCCCTTACCAAAGCAGGGTTTAAAAGGGGTCTATATCTGCTTTAAGACCAGACAAATGCACTGCCAACTTTAAATGCTTATGAAAATCAGGGCATTCACATTTGTGTCTCCAATTTCTCTAGCAGATATAAAATATTATTTCCTTTAATACCTTTATCTCTTATCTTTCTACAAGTGAAACTATGCTTCATTACATGGTTTGAATTACTGAATGCAGGAAAATCACCATCTTAGCTTCATGTGTGAGATGGTGTGCCAACAAGAACACAAAACTGCAAAAGACCTTTGTACAGACCCTACTTAGATTCAGTGTTTCTACTGCCCTTCCAGTCTGACTTAATAATGTATATGAACAGTTTAAGATCATAAGCAGCTCCTGAGAATATTTTTGTAAGGTGTGTTCTGAATCATGCCTGTATACCAGCCAGCAGTGCTGACTCTCTGCTGCTGCAAGTTGCCTCCCTTTCTCTGCATCTCCTCAGGACTGACAGAGTGTGGGAGGAGAGTTTGAGGCCAGAACCTCCCTGCCCTCTTGCCTCCTCCTTTAGGGGCTGGAGGTCTGGAGGTGGGAAAGCCCTTCTCTGGCTTCACTGGAGGAGCATGGGGAAGAATTGGCCTTGAATCTACACCTGTGTATCTCCTGTAAGATGTCTGATGTAGGAAGCTGTCGCTGTGGGACACGTGAAAGCACAACGCGGACCACCTGCTGCTTGCAAGGTAAAAAAGGGACGTTTATTATCTGACTCTGTCTTTTATACCTTCCCAAGGGTGACATTGGATTGGAGAGTGAATGGGCCACCTCTCCAAAGACATTGGACAAACCACCAGTACATCAAGTGTTCTCCACCCCCATAAAAGAATGTAAACAATATGTTGTTTACAGAAATTGTGTGGGAAAGTTCTCCAAAGGAATGTCAACTCAGAAGGCTTTAGGAAGTCTTAAGAATCAGGGTGACAGGAAGCAAAGCTTCCCATCTCAAAGGAGGCTGTTAAAAGGAGTCTGGATCTCAAGGACAAAGAGTAGTATCCCTTTGGGAGAAGGCACAGTGGATACTAATAAGTATTTAAGCAAAGTTCAGGGAAAAGGAGCTAGCAGGTGAAGGGAAGAGCAAAGGTGGAATATTAAGCTGCACAGTGGCAGTCTCAATCACCTTGTGAATTATTATCAGAATCAGAAATCAGTGAGTATTGTAAGTCATGTGCTATTAAAGAAAGGCAAAGTTCATTCTTCGTTATGGCCCCGTGTTGAACCAGCAGTGGTTCCATGCATAGTTCTCAAGTATACCTGGAAAATATATTGTACATTCCATAGGGAAAAAAAAAAAAAAAAAAAAAGGAAAAATAAAATAAAATGGATACAATAAATTACCCACCAAACCATGTGCACAAAGAAAATAAAAAGACTGTTTGAACAGCTGGAATTTAAAACTTGTTATATCCCTGAGTTATTTATATTAATAAAGGAACAGCTACAATTAAGGTTAAAATTGTCATACACACAGGAAGAGAAACAGTCCTGTTATTATGGCTACCAAGAACTCATACCCTGCGACTGTGCTGGCAAAGGGCTCTGTGTTATTGGTGGTAACTTTAGATAGACATAAAAGTGTTTTTAACCACAACCACTTGAAGCACATGAACCGCTGTCCCAGCCCGTGGGGATCAAGAGAGTGCAGGGCTGAGGCTGACGCATTTCTGCTTTCATATTCAGTCCCTTAATACTTTTCTGAAGCTTCAGTATTGAAACCAGACTAATGACATTCTCTGTAGCAGCCGCAAAAGTGGCTAGAAACAACCTAACCAAAGTGTACATAGAGGGGTTTTTTATGTTGCCTCTGCAGTTGTTTCTGGACAGAACTTTACTTAAACCTAAGGGAGAAAATGTAGCCTTAAGTCTCTTGGGTTTTTTAAATAATAATTGTCTATTAGGAGAAGTATCCAGGTTTTCACTCCCAGTCCTAAAGGAGAAAAAGCAGGTCACAAGGCAGCTTAAACCTTTTAAAATGTCATGAAATCTTTCCAATCTGCAGTTGGAAACCCTGACTGTGAGGAGCAGAGATTGTAGATGTGGATCATTGTAGCTGCACAGAGCCCTTGGAGAAGGTAGTAGAAATTCCTTAGGCAGAATCAAGCACAGAGAAAAAACCCTCAGTATCTGCAAGATCTTGATAAGAGAGATGCAGGAATTCAGCAGAACTGCTTGAAGTAAATACATTTGATCTAATGCTGTCTGAATTCTGATTCCACATTGCCAGTGGAGTCGGTATGTAGCAAGCGCAGAGAAGCTCCTCACTTTGGATGAAATGCTCTGGAGGTAGTAAACACTTTTATGTGGACCTCATCCAAGAATGACTGAAGTTAGTGAGGGCAGGATTTCAACCTCAAAGTAATTTATAAAGGTCAGTGAAGTAAAAAGAAAGACTGTTATTGATTTTTATGGGCTTTGAATGCACTTGTTTTTCACCTTTGGGAATTTCAGTCAGATCAGAACTTTGTAAGTCTGATCTGAGCAACAAAAAGTTGTCCTTTTGTTAGGTATTTTCCCACACCCAAAACCACAAAAAACTCTCCCACATTTCAGTATGATTAGCTGTTGCTGTTCAGGTCTGTGGAGAAGGTCCAACCAGAATAAATAAAACCAGGAGAGAAAGCTATACATTTTGGAATCATATTTCATCACTTATGCCACAATATGCATTTTTTTCCAAATGACATTTAATTGCTTTCTTCTGGGGAGCTCCGTTTAAAGCAAGGTTTTCCTAAATAAATCCAGAAGTTTCTACATCTCAGACAAATGACACATCCTGCATTTAATCTGATTTCAAATAATTCCACTTGAAAACATGTTTTCTAATTTTTTTAGGTGAGTAAAATTAAGATCATCAGAGTTGAGAAAAAGGATTACTGTTTCCCAGTTCTTTCAGTCAAATTGCATGTTTGCTTTTTTGATTCTCTACGGGGTCTTTTTAATGGTCTGTAAATGAAGCACAAAACTCATATATTAGGGCAAGAAATGAAGGAGATACATCTTATGCATATGCTTAATAAGGGCTCAGGAAAGTAGTAGATATTCTGGAAAACCCTGTCTTTCCTATCCCCTTTCTGCTTTCCACACACATGGAGCAAACTCTTCAAATGAGAGAGAATGGATATGCCAAGTCTAGGAAACACCTCCTATTTCCCACAGAAGGGTAGCTGAAGAACGTTATGCAATTTGACATGCTGCACCTGAAAGTTAAGAACTGAAGAAACATTCATGGTACAGCATTCAATGACAACTGCAGATTCACTTGTTTCAGCTCGAGTAGCCAGTTGTATGGACTGTGGTCTGTCCTCCTTCAGACAGGCAGTGGTCCCAGAGAGCTTGGCCAGGCACCACAGAATTTTCCTGTGGAACAGACTTTCCCATAAGTGCTGCTGTATTTCTTATGCAAAACATTCACTATTGCCTTAAGTCCAAGGCTGCCTTCTTGTGGAGTCCATTATTGTCCTCCTCTGCTTCCATTCCCTGCATGCAATTCAAGGTCATTGACTTTGGTGGATGGGCAGGTGTTGGATCAGAGCTGCTGAGGCTCTCAGCTGTGATGCAGAGCTCTGGTTAAGCTCCTCTGTGGAGCCTGTGTGGAAGGCAGGAGCTGCCTGCCCCTGCACTAAGACTTGAGAAGTTTCAGAGAAGCTGCTTGGATCCTTTGGGTCATGGAGCAGGCTCCTGTATGCAGGAGTGCTGCAGCTTTGCTCAAAGGTAACTGGGGTCTAGACCAAGAGGGAGCAATTATCAACTGCTGCAGGGAATCTGCATTACCAGAGCACATAGTACCTGTATAAGCATTTATTTTGAATAGAGTTAGGCACTTATTTTCCTCTTCTTTTTCCCTTCTTTTTTTTTTTTTTTTTTTTTTTTTTTTTTTTTTTTTTTAAAGTGAGCAGTAGATGTGGTAAAAGAAATGGAGCTCTGGAGGCAATGAAATAGACAAAAATTTGTTCCAAGATCAACTGAAAGAATTTTGAAGGCTAAAAGGCAATTTTCCTCATTCTCCTTGTATGAAACATTTGTCTACGGAGACAAATGTGCCAGAGTAGTCTGCTGTCGTGGTTTGACACGGAAAAAGAAATTTTCTTAGAAGGAAGAGGTCAGTTTGGATATTGACCAATTGAAGGTGGACACGCCTCTGAGAACACAGAGGGGTTAAAAGCAAAATTCTCAGGAGAACTCGATCTCTTTAGTTTCAGTCAGCATGCAGTGCAGACTCTCCCCTGCCCGGCGACGAGCTGGATGGGGGAGGGGAAAAGCCATGTGGCCTTGGGAGGTAGGCCCAAGGGTGCAGGGACTGGGACCAGGCTGGCCCCCTGCAGATGGAAGGGTGGAGAAAACTGAGATGTCTCCATTCCCCCCGCACCCCGTCAGAGTCTCTCTCTCTCTCAAGAGAAAGAGACAGAGGCAGTTTTGTCAGCAGTATGCTGCAGGGAAGGAGAAGAGTGGGGGGGCCTCAAGCTGCCCAGCTGCCTGTGGAAACCAGAGCCTGGGCAGTGAGCCATCCTTGGGAGTTGGGACTTTTAACCCTTCCTTGAGAAATGAAAGCTTTGTGAAATTTTTCTCCTCCTTGACTTGAAAGAGAGGAAGAGAGACAGCTTAAACCCTAGGATGTCAGAAAGAGAAATTCTAGGTGGGAGGAGATGATGGAGTAGCTTTTGGCTAGACTTTGTCTTGGTAGTCACAGACTAAACCAATCTTCTCCTCCAAGAGAGACTGTATTTTAAGAGGATGCTGGTGGGCCAAAGAGACCTGCTTCAGCTGAGAAAAGACAGAAGTAGAGCGAACAGAGAAAAGTTAGGGAGGTTTGTGGTGGTACCCCCTGTCTTCACAGAAGAAGAAGAGAAGATCTCTGTTCTTAGACCCTCGGCCCAGGGGAAAATGGGGGGGACTGTAGTCCCAAAAATGAAAAACTGAACTGCTGTTTTTTCCCCTCTTGGCAGGGCATCCTTGAAAGGAAAAATCCTAAAAGCAGTCTGTCTATCCATGCATTAGTAGTGAGAGCACTGTGCATGGGAAAGGAAAAGGGTCACCATGGAAAACTTTTTCTCCAGGTGGTGCCATGTGTGACATGGAAACACATGATGTGGCATCTGTGTTTCTTGGGGGGTCTGTGGCACAAGAGAGGCTCCTCTCTTCCTCGATGGACTGAGTATCGATTGTCTGGAGGGTGGAAACCTGATTGGGGTCCAGATTGTGTCTCGCTGTGGTTTGTTGGAGTTAGGTAGTGGAAGGAGGAATGCTTTGCAGAGTTTTCATTTTAATCTTTGTGTGGGGGTTTTTTTCTTTCTTTTTTACTTTTATAGTAGTAGCTTAATAAAGTTTTTTTCCTTGTTATTAAGCTTGTGCCTGCTTTGTTCTGTTCTCGATTTCGTTTCACAGCATTCAATTGAGAGATTGCATTTTCATGGGGGCACTGGCATTGTGCCAGTGTCAAACCATGACATCTGCTTTGACATTTTTACTTCTGGTCCTTTTTCATTAGCATACCTTATAAATAAGGAAGCACAAAAAGCTTCTTTTAAAAGCAATGATGACAAAAGGGTGGATTAAAATGCTTTGTTTCAGAGTAAATTAAATATCTGGAGTTGTCCAAAAATACCTGTTTGTTGTTTCTATTCTGACCTCTCCAAATGGAATCTAAATAATATTTCTCCAACTTTTTCCACTCACACACCAAGAAAAAAAGCCTTTATTCTTCCTACTGTCTTCAGAAGTCGTCAACCATACATGAATTATGTGAGCTATCTTGAGGTACAGTTATGTGACCTAAAATCTATAACTTACCGGGCCAAATACCAAGCATTCTGTATGCTTGAACAAAGATTATTTTGCATTTTAATGAAAAATATACTGCAAGTAAGCTGAGGATTTAGAATTTTCTTATTCTCCTACCTAGAGATACTGTGAACATCAAACACAGATAGAAGTTGCAGTTAATAAAGTTTAGAAACTTCAAAAAAAAAAGAGAAATTGCTTTTTTTAAAAAGAAAATTATTTTTTTTAAATGGCATTCTTTTAATTCTTAGAGATTTCTGAGCCTATTAAATATTTCACAGGGCACTGGGGAGCTCCCATGTCTAGTTCTGGTGAGACAGTGGATCTGAAACCTGACATCGGTTCAGACTGGTTTATTGCAGGTGCCACTTGGATATTTATAAATCAATGGGACCAGATGGGATCCACCCTAGGGTGATGAGGGAGCTGGCAGATGTGCTTGCGAAGCTGCTCTCCATCATTTATCAGGAGTCGTGGCTCACTGGTGAGGTCCCGGACGATTGGAAACTGGCCAATGTGACACCCATTTGCAAAAAAGGTAGGAAGGAGGATCCTAGTAATTACAGGCCAGTTAGCCTGACCTCAGTACCAGGTAAGATAATGGAACAGTTCATACTTAGTGCTATCACACAGCACTTACAAAATGGCCAGGCTATCAGACCCAGTCAGCATGGGTTTACAAAGGGTAGGTCATGTCTGACCAACCTGGTCTCCTTCTATGACCAGGTGACTCGTCTGGTAGATGCAGGAAGGGCTGTGGATGTTGTCTATTTAGACTTCAGCAAGGCCTTTGATACTGTTCCCCATAGCATACTCCTGGAAAAGCTGGCAGCCCATGGCTTGGATGGGAGCACCCTTCGTTGGGCTAGGAACTGGCTGGATGGCTGGGCCCAGAGAGTGGTGGTGAACAGTGCTGCATCCAGCTGGGGCCAGTCACTAGTAGTGTCCCTCAGGGCTCTGTGCTGGGACCATCTCTCTTTCATATTTTTATAGATGACATGGATGAGGGCATTGAGTCCTTCATGAGTAAATTTGCAGGTGACACTAAGCTGGGAGCTTGTGTTGATCTGTTGGAAGGAAGAAGGGCTCTGCAAAGGGATTTGGATCGATTGGACAGATGGGCAGAGTCCAACAGCATGAAGTTTAATAAGTCCAAGTGCCGAGTTCTGCATTTTGGACACAAAAATCCCCTACAGTGTGACAGGTTTGGGACAGTATGGCTGGACAGTGTCCAGACAGAAAGGGACCTGAGGGTGTTGGTCGACAGCCGGTTGGATATGAGCCATCAGTGTGCCCTCGTGGCCAAGAAGGCCAATGGCATCCTGGCCTGCATTAGGAATTGTGTGACCAGCAGGAGTAGGGAGGTTATTCTTCCCCTATACTTGGTGCTGGTGAGACCACATCTTGAGTGCTGTGTCCAGTTCTGGGCCATTCAGTTCAGGAAGGACATAGAGATACTTGAGAGCGTCCAGAGGAGGACAACAAGGCTGGTGAGGGGCTTGGAACACAAGCCCTACGAGGAATGTTTGAGGGAGTGTGGGTTGTTTAGCCTGGAGAAGAGGAGGCTTCTTAGAGGTGACCTCATCGCCCTCTACAACTTCCTGAAGGGAGGCTGCAGACAGGTGGGGGTTGATCTCTTCCACTGGGCAGCAACTGGCAGAACAAGAGGACACAGTCTCAAGCTACATCAGGGAAGATTTAGGTCGGATATTAGGAAAAAAATTTTCACTGAAAGAATAATAAAATACTGGAATTGTCTTCTTAGGGAGGTGGTGGAATCACCATCTCTGGATATGTTTAGAAAAAGACTGGATTTGGTACTTGGTGCTATAGTCTAATTGTGGTGTTAGGGCACAGGTTGGACTTGATGATTTTAGACGTCTCTTCCAACCTCATTATTCTGTGATTCTGTGATTCTGTGATTCTGTGATTCTGTGATTCTGTGATTCTGTGATTCTGTGATTGCCTGCCTTACACCTTGGGTCAATGCAATTAAAGCAAAAGAACACAAGAAAAGTATCATAGTTTGGTACAACTGAAAGAAAAGGTCTATGATAAGGGGATAATTTGCAAAGTTTTTCAGGTTTTGGAAGTTAGATGTGGTCTTTGTAGGAGACTGGGAGGACCAGGGACAGTCAAAATATGAATGACATTTACCTTCAGTACATCAACATTATTTTTCATCATGCAAAGTGTTTGTTATTTTAGTGCCCTTTAAAGAGCACTGCTCTTCAGAAGCCACAATCTGCATGAATCAGGCCCCAGAAGTTATGAGAACTTCTACTCTGTGACCTCTACCAAAAGCACAGTGCATACAGGCATTTTGTGTGCACAGCCCAGCAGGCAAAGGGCTGCTCACAGTGGTGTGCCATATCCATACACCATTCATGTCTGCAGGATTTAAGATGCATTCAGACACTGGCATCCTAAAGATAGAAGGTCAGATATTCCCCAGACACATTCTCTGTGCCACAGGGATACTTCAACAGTAACAAAGTGCTACTACAGCTGTCAATGAAAAAGACAACTACAACTGCATCCCTTCTTCTCATCCCTTAAAAAAGGCAGCAGAGACAATGCAGGTATTTTGACATGTGAACCCAACTACTAAGAAAAGCAGGGTGTTAATACATGTATACACTCAGTATGTGTATTTGTGTGTGTGCGGCTGGCATGAATGCTCACAGCAGTCAATTACCTGTATCAGGTGTGTTCCATGGGACTCTTCACAGTCCTGGCACCTTGACTGCTCAGCCTGGTGACCTGGCTCTGATCCCCCTGAACCTGCATTCTATACAAGGAGTTGTGACAGTGTGTATCTCTGAGAGTCAGGATGCAGCCAGAGTAGGTACACAGAGCACACAGCTGAGAAGTTATCCTAGATCTGACTGATGAGAGAACACCTACACAAACAGCCAGCAATGTTAAACCTTGTAGTAAAAACTTATTTTCTCAATTTTCCATTGATACTTTTCACTGAGGTCATGGCACTCATGATCCTAATTCCACAGACCAGAAAGCCATCTGAGCAGTGAGAGGCGAGCAACACTGCTGCTGTCCTCCAGCAACAGTGATGGAAAGGAATCTCATATCTTTTTAGTTCCTAGTCCACTGGCAGCCTTATTGTTGCACAGATTGAGAGCTCTACTCCAGGTCGCTGAGGTATCATGAAGTGTGTTGTACATTAATTACACAAAGAGACAGGAGAGCCGTTGCATCCAGAAGTATGTAATGTAAGACATATTAAATTCAAATATATAATATTGGAAGCACACATACAATTGAAAATGCATAAATTGATATGGAGACAAAAATTTTATATTAATTTAAGTGATTTTTCAGTTACTTAGACCCCCTGAAAAAGGGGATATAAAGTCACCCGGTTCCATGCACATGAAGTAGCAGACCAAAGACCTCCCTAGGTCCTCCCTCTGACGAGAACAGACAGTGAAGCTCTTCCAAGAGCAATTCAGTGTCAGTGCTCTGGGTCAATTCCTCTGGGAGCCTTTCTCTGAATACTGTCAGGATGTATTGGTGAAATTAAGGAAGCAGTGAGTTAACCTAGATGATAAAAGATAACTGGCAAAGGTAACATCTTAATACATCCGTGGCTTTTACTCAACACTAGCTACTAAATTTTTTGCTTTATTTTCTCTGTTACTTTAATGTTTAGGATATACTGACCTCTCAGTCAGAGGTACAGATAAAAAAAACAGAATACATTAAATTGCATGGTCACGATACCATTGTGTCACTTCTAATACTTCCCCTGCCATTAGGTAAGATTGTCTACAGGCATATTGTATAACTTTTTCTGTCAATACTGGACATGTTAAACTGAGTAATGTAATGTTACTCTTAGTATCTGTTTACCTTCTGACTTCAAATACAGAGCCATTGAGCTGCTTCTCTGGAGTCTGTGAAAGGTGAAAAGGAAACACAGACAGTGTAAACTACCACAATCTCCATATGAGAAGAGAAGAAAAATCAGTGTTGAAAATAATTGCTCAAAATGAATAAATGGTCTCAGATCACAAAAACTAAATATCCACCCTTACTGTGATGTTTTGCAAGAAGCCTCTTCACGCAACACAAAATTAAGCGTTTTTATTTTTACTGAGCTATAAGAATACTAACATTTTATTTTGAAAATAAAATCATGCCTTATTATCCTAAAATTGATACTCTTAGTTTCACTGTTTTAAAAACTATGAACTAGATTAAATGCAATTTGCATTTAGTTTTGCAGAATATTGTATCTTTGCAAAATTAACTCATTTCTAACATACCAAGATGTTTCTCCTGGATATGCTGCTTAAAGTTTCCATTTTTCTTGGGTTTTGAGAGAATATTAAAATTTGCAAATATGAAACACAAATGGGAAGTAGATAGTTTTTACGGTTTAGAGGAAACACATAACAAAGAATCTGAAAAAAACCCCAAACCCAAGACCTGAATCCTTGCCAGCTTTGTTGCAAGATTTAAATTTTTGAATAATTAAGTTAAATTTCCAGATAAGTTGAAACTTAGAGTTAAAACAACATTAAAATGCTATTTCAAAATTATTCTCTTATTCTACCATATAGGACAGTCTGATTAATCTGGATGGCCTTAATTAGATTTTTTTTTTTAATATAAATATATATTTGTAAGGAATATCCCGAGCCCTTTTAAAATCCACCTCGACTTCTGTGTCTTTGAAATTGCATGTAATAACAAACAAACAAACAAACAAACATACATTTAGGTGTGTTCTGCACAGCTGGTGTAAAGAGACTCTATATGAAAGTTATGCCATTGATAGCACAGTTCCTCAGATTATATATACAGAAGACATTAACAAGAGAGCAGTTGCCAGTGATTCTCACTCTAGTATAGATCTCTGTACTGTTCTGAGAACAGCTGGTGCAGACTCAAAATTTAAAAATTCTTAAATTAGCTAGTGTAAACAAAGGAAAGCTCTGGACTGTGATTTTTTTTTTTTTAATGCTTCACTCCATTACTGAACCTGCTCTGTCACCCCAGGACAACAAGAAATCAAGAGAAAGAAGCTGAAAGAAGCCTGAAATCATCCATACAACCTGACCAAACCTGGGCTAGGATGCCAATTTTGTTTTGCTTGAAGAAGAGAACAGAGTTCTGATGATGAGTGCTGTGTATTTTTGCAGTCTATTCGGTGAACAGAACATGTGCTTAGTGGACATCACTGGGGGCCACAAGGTGTGGCCTCTGCTGTCTTAGAGCATCTCTCTGACCTGTGTGTGTACTGCAGATCAGTAAATTTAGTAGGCTGACTCCTCAGACAGCCAGTGGAGCTCTTCAGCAATATGGTAAACTTGTTCATCAAATCACAGGAACTCCCTTACCTGGCTTGGGGCAAACACCTTACAGGAAGGAGGTATGTTTGCAAAGGACAAAGGAAGATTCTCATGGTCAGTTTTCTCTTAAATGTGTGGCCTCACTGTGCAACTAAACCTAGAGAGTTCAGAAACTTCATAGCAAAAGTACCTTCCATATTCTTTGGTGTAAGACAGGACTTTTGCAACATTGCAGGAAGAATTGCAGGCTGATGTTCTTGAACAAGCTGCACACACAATATGAAATCTCTGTATGCCCATTTGCTGCTCACATGCAACACTACTATCACATTTAGCCAGAGCAAATTGGAAAAGGCATTAGGCTTTCAAAAAGTGACTACTCTTTGAAATAGAGCTTCACAAGTTCCTAAAAAAGCACATACAATTATCAGGTTGTAAAAGAGACTGAAATGCAATTGGTGTTGATATTTCTTCTGAGACGGTCGATTTATAGAAGTGCTTAAATATGTGTTTGCTGGACAGATCCCAAGAAGAGATGCCAGTGGAACAGAAGTCTCTCTTCTTTCCAATTTTTTTCTTATACTCCTCTACCTCCTCAAGAATACTTACTGCCCAGCTTCTAGACCAGATGTGTACCTTTTCATTGTAAATATTAAAAACTTGCTAAGAAGAAAATGCAAGTTCTTTACTATACACAAACTGAATTTCCATTATAAAACTGATGAATGTATTAGCCAAGCTTCTTGGCAGATAAATATAATAGGATTACATACAGAGAGGTCTTCAATGTTCCCAGTTTAATGAATGGCATCAGGTCATTCAGAGATAGTAGTTTTTTACTTCATTTAGCAATTCTGATACATAAATCTCCACTGTATCCCCTTCTGTGAATATGTGGATATAAAAAGTGAATTAGGAGCTCCTCTTTTCAGCTATAGCTTTGTGCCTTCCAGAATATTACTTAAAATAGTTCAAAATTTGTATCCTGTGCTCTGACCTTTCCAGTTGCCAATGGAAATACATATTGCTGTTTCCAATAGAATAATAGATTCCTAGAATATTCTGAGTTGGAAAGGACCCACAAGGATCATCAAAGCCTAGCCCTTGGTCCTGCACAGGACACCCCAAAAGTCACACTATGTGCCTGAGGGCATTGCTTAAACACTTCTTGCGCTCTGTCAGCTTTGGTGCCATGACCATTTCCCCGGGGAGCCTGCCTGGTCCAGTTCCAAACACTCTCTGGTTTAAGCACAGCTTCATATCATTTCCTCATGTCCTATCACTAGTCACCAGAGAGAAGAGATCAGTTCTTGCTCCTGCACTTCCCTCATGAAGAAGCTGTAGACCACAAGGAGATCTCCCCTCGATCTTTTCCAGGCTGAAAAAACCAAGTGACCTCAGCCACTCTGCAAATGACTTCCCCTCATCCCATCAGCATGGATGGCCCAGATTAGAAAGGTGTGAAGGTGACAAACTGCAGCTAGGATGTGATCTCCTTGTCATGACTCTGAGCCCCAGTGTCCCTGGGACTGGGAGCTTTCTGGCTCTCTGAGCTCTACACCTAATGGAATATTGGGGCAGCAGGTAAGGTCTCTTTCACCATGGTTTTCCTGGATTAGAAAAGCATGGAGGCATAAATGTGGGTGTCCTGCCGTGATTCCCTAGCAGGCCTTTTCCAGTCTCAAGTGTCCCCTGGCTGAATCCTTGCTAGTAGATATACACAACTTTAAATCAAACATAGGGAAAAAATAAGGAAAAATATCAGAAATGCAGAGTGCTTAAGGTTTCAGATTTTGGTCTTGCCATCTGAACCCCAGTTGAAACCATAAAGATATTGGCCTCTGCACTCCAATTCACTGCACGTCTGAAGATGGTTGAAGCCAGCAGCTGGTTTTGTTTTGGGTTTGTTTGCGATTTTTTGAGATTGGTTTTTAAAACAGAAATTTCTGTTCCACTTCAGCATACTACCTTGCATCCATTTTGTTCAGAATTCCCAAACTAGAAATAAAAAGGGTGCAGAAACAGCATATATTTTTATAGTTGATACAACATAAGATGTGAGGGCAGAATGATGTGCCCAAGCATTCAAAGAGAACGGCAGAGCTGGACATTGAATATGTCTTTCAGTATAATATTCCTACACTTATACAAGTACCTGTCTTTCTGCTTTCTCAAAGGCTGACACTGTTACACTTAACACCTTCAGGTCTCTTTCCATATGCCTAACATTGGTATTCCAAGAATCAGTCTCTCTGCATGTCCTACACACCTCTAACCATGCCCACCATGGCATACTCATACACATACATAAGGACGGTTCATACATAAACTAGTGTCATGGTTATGTATGAACTGTCCTTATGTATCCCCTTTCCATGGCTGTGCCCTTTCCCCAGAAGGACAACTACAGAACTGCTTTCCAAAAACTGTAACAGTGTACAAACAAAATCTCCATAGCACAAGGTGTACTTCCTACACCCTCATTTCAGGTCTGGCTCTTTTGGGCTGACAACCATGAACATCGATTGGCCACCCAAATCCATTTTGTTTTGTCTGGTGCATTTCTCTAACACCACCACTTTGTGAAACAACACACTTTAAAACTCATATATATATATATATATATATATATATATATATATATATATATATATATACTTATTTCTGGCTTTTTTTCTGACACAGTGGACCCTTCCACTGTCACTAGTCAACAGAAAGATATGATATTTCTTAAAAGACTTTTCTTTTATACAATACTTTTCTCAAAAAAAATTGTTTGAATTCATGTTCTATCTCTTTTTTCTGAAACTTTTCTCTGGGCCACCCACTGCCCTCTAGGCAGTGGCACCTATCCAATAACATGCTGAAAAAGCTTGACAAGCTCTGGCTTTTCCTCATCTATAGCCTCCCAGATCCTATTCTTTCACCCACTAAAACCTTTGGCAAAACTCCATATGACTTCAATGGAAGCAGAATCAGGTTGCTGATGGATAAATGCACTTCTTCCATCAGATCCCCATAACAGATATAGAGTTGGTAACCGTATGGGCCTTTTATTTTTCTCTATTGTCTTATAAGAATACTGAAAAGTATCATAAATGTATAATGCTGTACGTGCCTCTAACACCATTTTCTGAATCTTACACAAAGTACTTGGCTTCTTCCATTTTACTTCTTTCGATTTCAGGTTCACATTCCAACAACCACTTGCAGAATTAAAAAGGACTGACTATCTTGGCCAAATGAAAAAGTACATTCCTGATAGGGCATCCAGCTGAGAATTTGAATAGGAAGCAATATACTCAAAAGGCATTCTGTGTCTTCCTCCAACCCATCATCCCACCGATTTTCTGTTCTCTCAACACTCTCCGACTAAGCAGTTCCTTTACAAGATTAGCTTACTCCAAGATATTTTATTACCTTAACCATTTGTTTGTAATGGTGGTTGCTGAATGCAACCTTACGAAGGCATGGATGAAAAGAAAGGAAAAGGTTTGAATGCAATAAGCTGGCCTGAACGTCAGCCTAGAATATGTGGTGAACTGTTCTACGAACTACAGATTTATGAAGTGTCTCTACATCCTTCTCTCTCAGTGCATTGCTTGGTTACTTTTGAACACCTAGTTCTGCGTGGTTAATGTCAGAACTAGCCTGCTGTAGCAGGGCCTCTCCAGATGTCCTGGTTTAGGGCAAATTTGGGGAAAAGCCTCTTGGAGGGAGCCCCCAGAAAACAAATCCTCACGGCCCCTCCCCACCCACCTGGTTCAGGAAAAAAATTTCACAGAGAGAAGTGGAAAAGAGCCTGTTTATTTAACAAACAAAGCACTCCCCAGCACTAAAAAAAATAACACCACATGACAAAAAAAACTCTTTCACCACTCTGAAGAGATGAACAAATCCAGAGAGTCTTTCCTGGGCGTGGTTGCCCAGGTCTGGACGCTGGGGATTGCTCTCCGGCACTGGGGATGGCTGCTGCAGATCACAAAGCGCAGGCTTTGGGTATTACTTGGTGTTTCCCAGGTCCCAGTCCGGAGCAGGTTGGGTGGCATTCAGGAAAAGGAAAGGAAAAAAAAAACAGTCCAGGGAAAGAATTGGATTGCTTAGCTAAACTAACTAGAAAGCGAAGGCAAAAGCAGAAGCAAGCAAAGCAAAGCAAGTGAAAGCCAGCAAGTAAGCAAAAGCAAGCCAGCCAGCACTAGCCTCTTCTAGACAGCAGACCATGCAGGGAGGTGAACCGGCTGATAACAAGGCAAAACAAACTTTCACTTTCAGAGTCAGTTCTGAAAGTACAGAACATAATATCAAACATAAACAGAACACACAATTGGGGATACAAACACCATAACGTCACCCTACGACACCAGTACACAGCCCTTTTCTGCAATTTCTCCCTCATACTGCTGCCACAGCAGATATTCCTGATGAGACCAAACATAGCACTCCTTGCAGGAAAGACATTTATTTTGTTATGACTGGCAAACTCTGCTGAAAAGGGTAATAAAACAAGTCATATAGGCTTAACACTGGATATAAGCAAAACGGCCATCAAAGTGAGCATAAGCCGTGATAATTAAGACTTGTGCTGTGAGCGTCCACCAGAGAGACTTGGGATCTGGGAGCTCTCTCTCCTCTCCTGTTATGGAGCTAGCCAGATAAACAGGGGAAGCTTGACTGCTGTGGTATGCCTTTAATCATACCAAAGTGCATTTATTATGGAGACAAAAATCAAGTTTGCTTGCCAGAATGTCATTATGAAAAACCTAAAATATGATGGAAGGTAGACTGACGTTGTAGGCTTACTTAATAATATATAATTGCTTTATTTATCAGTGAATTCCAATGAATGTGCTATGATGTCAAATGTGCCCAAGATTTTATAACCAATATTTATGAATTTGCAGTGCTGAGTAATTCTCACTGTTGGTTTTTATTAGCAACAGATCAGTCTGTGCTCTACTCATTTTCATCTTGGGCCAAAACTGTTTTCATTTATTGCATGTCCAAAGGAAGTGACATCTTCATTTAGTCAGTCAAACAAGATATCATTACCATTCCCTGCACATCTGCAACACTCAAGTATAGCTACATAAAGAAGAATGTGCTGTTTTATATATTGTCATAAGTCAAAGAGAAATAAAAGTACTTGTGTTTTATTACCTTTAATATAATGATTCTCTTAGAAGGCTTATATCTTGCAAAATAATCTCTATAAGGCATTTGTTTGGATTTTGGAAATAAGACCTGCAAACCTGACCTGGAGCATAAAGCCCAGAACTAAAAAGCTGTCAAATTAAAACAAGAAAACAAACAAATAAACTTCAAGATTTTTCAGAAGTACTTCTACAAAAGGTTTTACAAAAATTCCGGTTGTGGTAGACATTTTGTTTCTGGCATCCATTTTGGTACAATACCCCATGGGAATGCTAGCAAACAGAATTAGGGCCTTAGATGTGGGAATCCAGGTCTTCCCTCTGGTAGTCCTGGAAGGTCTGGGACCCTGACAAGGGGTCAGGAATCCCTCTGTACAGAGCCCCCAGAGACACTGTCTGTGATCTCTGTCCATGGAAAAGAGTTTTCAATCTTACAGGATGAATTACAAGCTCTGAGTGTTTGATATAAGTAATAATTAAGTGTGGCATGGGTGCAAAAGTAAAATTTTAGGATTCTAGATTAGGGGTTCAAAGGGGACAAGATAGAGGAAATTGGGTGTGTCTTGTCCTTTTTCTTCTTCTTCATGCCCTCCATGTTTCACTGTAGTGTTGGCATTTTTCTATTGGTTTAGGCTGGGGACACGCTGTTCAACGTAGGTGACAGATATTGGCACGTTATTGTAAATATAGCGCAGGTAGTTTCTGGTATATAATGTTTGTAACATCCCACTGAGGGCAGAGCTCCACACGCTGCCCTGCAGGACAGACCTGCGGCAGGGCAGCAGAACATGTTAGAGATAAGCAAGAATAAACAACCTTGGAAAGAGCACAGATGAATTATGACTTCTTCTTTTGCAACGGCGCAGAAAGACAGAGACATTCTACAATCTCGGAATCATCAATACCTCAGATTCTGACACTTAGAGCTTTTATACACAAGAGCTCAGTAGTGGCTAACAAAGAATCCAAGAAAACACGTGTCTTTGTTACCCAGGTTAGTTTCACAGATAGCAAACTTAGCATCTCCAACAACTACACTTACCAAAACTTATGCTGGGATAACTCCCAGAGACATACCATTGCATCACAAGAGTTGTAAAACCATACACGTGTCTCTGGCAGTCCCACAATCTCTCTACAACACTGTGCAGATCTCAGACCTGAATTTATTTTCTTGTTAATGCATGCACAAACTGCCTCGGGTTTACCAATACCTCCTACACATTTTGCACTCCTACACATTAACAGAGCAAGGTCTTTTAAGAAAAAAAAAATGTCACATAATTCTTCTTTGCTTTTTCCATTGCACTATCCTAGTCCAACCGGAGACCCAGAAAGAATCTTACCCTACAATCATAACAGGAACAAACAAAATTCCTATAAGGGCAGATCTTCTTTCATATGTTCTTTGACATCCAAGCAAAATTTCTAGCTGCTTTAGGCAGCCCAGGACCTCACCCTTGTTTTTGGAAAGAGTGCCAGTGCTGCTGAGAGCCTACAAAGAAGATCTAAACAACAAATACAAAAGAATGAGAGAGAAAGAGTAGCTTGAGAAAACGTGTTACAGCATTTGAAACCAGAAGTATTTTCTCATGACAGAAGGGCACCAGCACACTGTGGC
This sequence comes from Lonchura striata, assembly GCF_046129695.1. Classification (NCBI taxonomy): domain Eukaryota; kingdom Metazoa; phylum Chordata; class Aves; order Passeriformes; family Estrildidae; genus Lonchura; species Lonchura striata. The sequence goes on from NC_134612.1 coordinate 47,373, forward strand.
ACTCAAACAAAATCAACACCAGTGCCAAAGGATATGGGATAATGGAGAACGGGAATTTGGGACCTGGATTCCCACATCTAAGGCCCTAATTCTGTTTGCTAGCTCCGGTGTAGTGTGCGCAAAGCAGCCGCTTCTCCTGCTCCGGGAGCCGGAGAGAGCGGTAGCTTCTACGGGGGCGAAGAACGAAGCCGCAGACCACCGGACTTGTGTGCACAGCCTACGGGCTGCTAGAGGAAGGTGGCTGCTGCTCCCTAACCCATCAATTCACAGCTGGCATGCTCTATGGAGCTGTTCCAGGACAACTTTCATTGCTTATTGGTTCGTCCTGATACAGCCCCTCCTGGGAAATTCATGCTCGTCCCCTGAGGCTCCGACATGCAGAAACATCGATGGCAGCTGCAGAAAAGAAGGGCTGCGTTGAGTTGTCGAGAAGCAAGAACATAGCCAGCGCCTAGCGTCTGGGAGTCAGCAACTGCTGGACTTTTGCGATTGCCTTCACTGTGCACGGAATGTCGAGATATGTGCACGCTAAAAAACCAAGTTGGGCAAGAGGAGGAAGAGAGCACGGGCATCAGAGAGCATCTGGCATCTTGCCGTGGAAAGGGCAGTATTTTTGGAGAGTGCAGCAAATCCGTGTTTCTGGACAAGGGAGGCATAAGTGCGCTGCGCTCCTAAGCTATCTCCCTGCTAAGACACACTGCCAAAGCTTTTCGCTACGATGTAGTCCAGTGCAGACGCAAACTAAGGCTCTCCGGAGCTGTCCGAAGCCAAGCGCCGGTCGCCGGCGTCTTTCGGCTGAAGCAGCGCTTCGGAGCGTACGGCTGTTGTGTGCGCGAAGCAGCCGCTTCTCCTACTCCGGGAGCCGGAGAGAGCGGTAGCTTGTACGAGGGCGTAGAACGAAGCCGCAGACCACCGGACTTGTGTGCACAGCCTACGGGCTGCTAGAGGACGGCGGTGGCCGCTCGCCTGCCTCTTCAATTCCCTTCTAGCATGCTTATGGAAGGTGTTCCAGGACAATTTTCCTGAGTTTTGAATTCGTCCTGATGCAGCCCCTCCTGGGAAACTCGTGCTCGTCCTCTGAGGCTCCGAGTGCAGAGACCTCGATGGCAACTGCAGAAATGAAGGGCTGCGTTGAGTTGTCGAGAAGCAAGAACATAGCCAGCGCCTTGTGTTTGGGAGTCAGCAGCTGCTGGACTTTTGCGATTGCTTTCACTGTGCACTGAAAGCCAGGACGGCATGTGCACGTTAAAACAACGAGCTGGGCAAGAGCAGGAAGGGAGCACGGCCATCAGAGAGCATCTGGCATCTTGCCCTTGAAAGGGCAGTGTTTTTGGAGTGTGCAGTAAAATCGTGTTTCTGGACTAGGAAGGCATAAGTGCGCTGCGGTCCTAAGCTATCTCCCTGCGAGACACACTGCTAAAGCTTTTCGCTATGATGCAGTCTAGTGCAGACGCACACTCCGGCTCTCCGGAGCTGTCCGAAGCCAAGCGCCGGTCGCCGGCGTCTTTCGGCTGAAGCAGCGCTTCGGAGCGTACGGCTGTTGTGTGCGCGAAGCAGCCGCTTCTCCTGCTCCGCGAGCCGGAGAGAGCGGTAGCTTGTACGAGGGCGAAGAACGAAGCCGCAGAGCACCGGGCTTCTGCGCGCACCCTAAGGACTGCGAGAGGACCGTGGTGGCCGCTCGCCTGCCCCTTCAATTCCATTCTAGCATCCTTATGGAAGGTGTTCCAGGACAATTTTCCTGAGTTTTGAATTCGTCCTGATGCAGCCCCTCCTGGGAAACTCGTGCTCGTCCTCTGAGTCTCCGAGTGCAGAGACCTCGATGGCAACTGCAGAAAAGAAGGGCTGCGTTGAGTTGTCGAGAAGCAAGAACATAGCCAGCGCCTTGTGTTTGGGAGTCAGCAGCTGCTGGACTTTTGCGATTGCTTTCACTGTGCACTGAATGCCAGGACGGCATGTGCACGTTAAATCAACGAGCTGGGCAAGAGCAGTTATCGAAAGATCACGGCCGTCAGAAAGCAGCTTATATATTGCCCTGGAAAGAGCAGTGTTTTTGGAGTGTGAAGTAAAATCGTGTTTCTGGACAAGGGAGGCATAAGTGCGCTGCGCTCCTAAGCTATCTCCCTGCGAGACACACTGCCAAAGCTTTTCGCTATGATGCAGTCTAGTGCAGACGCACACTGCGGCTCTCCGGAGCTTTCCGAAGCGAAGCGCCGGTCGCCGGCGTCTTTCGGCTGAAGCAGCGCTTCGGAGCGTACGGCTGTTGTGTGCGCGAAGCAGCCGCTTCTGCTGCTCCGGGAGCCGGACTGAGCGGTAGCTTGTACGAGGGCGAAGAACGAAGCCGCAGAGCACCGGCCTTCTGCGCGCACCCTAAGGACTGCGAGAGGACCGTGGTGGCCGCTCGCCTGCCCCTTCAATTCCATTCTAGCATCCTTATGGAAGGTGTTCCAGGACAATTTTCCTGAGTTTTGAATTCGTCCTGATGCAGCCCCTCCTGGGAAACTCGTGCTCGTCCTCTGAGTCTCCGAGTGCAGAGACCTCGATGGCAACTGCAGAAAAGAAGCACTCCGTTGAGTTGTCGAGAAGCAAGAACATAGCCAGCGCCTTGTGTTTGGGAGTCAGCAGCTGCTGGACTTTTGCGATTGCTTTCACTGTGCACTGAATGCCAGGACGGCATGTGCACGTTAAAACAACGAGCTGGGCAAGAGCAGTTATCGAAAGATCACGGCGGTCAGAAAGCAGCTTATATATTGCCCTGGAAAGAGCAGTGTTTTTGGAGTGTGAAGTAAAATCGTGTTTCTGGACAAGGGAGGCATAAGTGCGCTGCGCTCCTAAGCTATCTCCCTGCGAGACACAGAGCCAAAGCTTTTCGCTATGATGCAGTCTAGTGCAGACGCACACTGCGGCTCTCCGGAGCTTTCCGAAGCGAAGCGCCGGTCGCCGGCGTCTTTCGGCTGAAGCAGCGCTTCGGAGCGTACGGCTGTTGTGTGCGCGAAGCAGCCGCTTCTGCTGCTCCGGGAGCCGGACTGAGCGGTAGCTTGTACGAGGGCGAAGAACGAAGCCGCAGAGCACCGGCCTTCTGCGCGCACCCTAAGGACTGCGAGAGGACCGTGGTGGCCGCTCGCCTGCCCCTTCAATTCCATTCTAGCATCCTTAGGGAAGGTGTTCCAGGACAATTTTCCTGAGTTTTGAATTCGTCCTGATGCAGCCCCTCCTGGGAAACTCCTACTCGTCCTCTGCGTCTCCGAGTGCAGAGACCTCGATGGCAACTGCAGAAAAGAAGGGCTGCGTTGAGTTGTCGAGAAGCAAGAACATAGCCAGCGCCTTGTGTTTGGGAGTCAGCAGCTGCTGGACTTTTGCGATTGCCTTCGCTGTGCACTGAATGTCGAGATATGTGCACGCTAAAAAACCAAGTTGGGCAAGAGGAGGAAGAGAGCACGGGCATCAGAGAGCATCTGGCATCTTGCCCTGGAAAGGGCAGTGTTTTTGGAGAGTGCAGCAAATCCGTGTTTCTGGGCAAGGGAGGCATAAGTGCGCTGCGCTCCTAAGCTATCTCCCTGCGAGACACACTGCCAAAGCTTTTCGCTATGATGTAGTCCAGTGCAGACGCACACTACGGCTCTCCGGAGCTGTCCGAAGCCAAGCGCCGGTCGCCGGCGTCTTTCGGCTGAAGCAGCGCTTCGGAGCGTACGGCTGTTGTGTGCGCGAAGCAGCCGCTTCTCCTGCTCCGCGAGCCGGACAGAGAGGTAGCTTGTACGAGGGCGAAGAACGAAGCCGCAGAGCACCGGGCTTCTCCGCGCACCCTAAGGACTGCGAGAGGACCGTGGTGGCCGCTCGCCTGCCCCTTCAATTCCATTCTAGCATCCTTATGGAAGGTGTTCCAGGACAATTTTCCTGAGTTTTGAATTCGTCCTGATGCAGCCCCTCCTGGGAAACTCCTACTCGTCCTCTGCGTCTCCGAGTGCAGAGACCTCGATGGCAACTGCAGAAATGAAGCACTCCGTTGAGTTGTCGAGAAGCAAGAACATAGCCAGCGCCTTGTGTTTGGGAGTCAGCAGCTGCTGGACTTTTGCGATTGCTTTCACTGTGCACTGAATGCCAGGACGGCATGTGCACGTTAAAACAACGAGCTGGGCAAGAGTAATCGAAAGATCACGGCCGTCAGAAAGCAGCTTATATATTGCCCTGGAAAGAGCAGTGTTTTTGGAGTGTGCAGTAAAATCGTGTTTCTGGACAAGGGAGGCATAAGTGCGCTGCGCTCCTAAGCTATCTCCCTGCGAGACACAGAGCCAAAGCTTTTCGCTATGATGCAGTCTAGTGCAGACGCACACTGCGGCTCTCCGGAGCTTTCCGAAGCGAAGCGCCGGTCGCCGGCGTCTTTCGGCTGAAGCAGCGCTTCGGAGCGTACGGCTGTTGTGTGCGCGAAGCAGCCGCTTCTGCTGCTCCGGGAGCCGGACTGAGCGGTAGCTTGTACGAGGGCGAAGAACGAAGCCGCAGAGCACCGGCCTTCTGCGCGCACCCTAAGGACTGCGAAAGGACCGTGGTGGCCGCTCGCCTGCCCCTTCAATTCCATTCTAGCATCCTTAGGGAAGGTGTTCCAGGACAATTTTCCTGAGTTTTGAATTCGTCCTGATGCAGCCCCTCCTGGGAAACTCCTACTCGTCCTCTGCGTCTCCGAGTGCAGAGACCTCGATGGCAACTGCAGAAAAGAAGGGCTGCGTTGAGTTGTCGAGAAGCAAGAACATAGCCAGCGCCTTGTGTTTGGGAGTCAGCAGCTGCTGGACTTTTGCGATTGCCTTCGCTGTGCACTGAATGTCGAGATATGTGCACGCTAAAAAACCAAGTTGGGCAAGAGGAGGAAGAGAGCACGGGCATCAGAGAGCATCTGGCATCTTGCCCTGGAAAGGGCAGTGTTTTTGGAGTGTGCAGCAAATCCGTGTTTCTGGGCAAGGGAGGCATAAGTGCGCTGCGCTCCTAAGCTATCACCCTGCTAAGACACACTGCCAAAGCTTTTCGCTATGATGTAGTCCAGTGCAGACGCACACTACGGCTCTCCGGAGCTGTCCGAAGCCAAGCGCCGGTCGCCGGCGTCTTTCGGCTGAAGCAGCGCTTCGGAGCGTACGGCTGTTGTGTGCGCGAAGCAGCCGCTTCTGCTGCTCCGGGAGCCGGACTGAGCGGTAGCTTGTACGAGGGCGAAGAACGAAGCCGCAGAGCACCGGCCTTCTGCGCGCACCCTAAGGACTGCGAGAGGACCGTGGTGGCCGCTCGCCTGCCCCTTCAATTCCATTCTAGCATCCTTAGGGAAGGTGTTCCAGGACAATTTTCCTGAGTTTTGAATTCGTCCTGATGCAGCCCCTCCTGGGAAACTCCTACTCGTCCTCTGCGTCTCCGAGTGCAGAGACCTCGATGGCAACTGCAGAAAAGAAGGGCTGCGTTGAGTTGTCGAGAAGCAAGAACATAGCCAGCGCCTTGTGTTTGGGAGTCAGCAGCACCTGGACTTTTGCGATTGCCTTCACTGTGCACTGAATGTCGAGATATGTGCACGCTAAAAAACCAAGTTGGGCAAGAGGAGGAAGAGAGCACGGGCATCAGAGAGCATCTGGCATCTTGCCCTGGAAAGAGCAGTGTTTTTGGAGAGTGCAGCAAATCCGTGTTTCTGGGCAAGGGAGGCATAAGTGCGCTGCGCTCCTAAGCTATCACCCTGCTAAGACACACTGCCAAAGCTTTTCGCTATGATGTAGTCCAGTGCAGACGCACACTACGGCTCTCCGGAGCTGTCCGAAGCCAAGCGCCGGTCGCCGGCGTCTTTCGGCTGAAGCAGCGCTTCGGAGCGTACGGCTGTTGTGTGCGCGAAGCAGCCGCTTCTCCTGCTCCGGGAGCCGGACAGAGCGGTAGATTGTACGACGGCGAAGAACGAAGCCGCAGAGCACCGGCCTTCTACGCGCACCCTAAGGACTGCGAGAGGACCGTGGTGGCCGCTCGCCTGCCCCTTCAATTCCATTCTAGCATCCTTATGGAAGGTGTTCCAGGACAATTTTCCTGAGTTTTGAATTCGTCCTGCTGCAGCCCCTCCTGGGAAACTCGTGCTCGTCCTCTGAGTCTCCGAGTGCAGAGACCTCGATGGCAACTGCAGAAAAGAAGGGCTGCGTTGAGTTGTCGAGAAGCAAGAACATAGCCAGCGCCTTGTGTTTGGGAGTCAGCAGCTGCTGGACTTTTGCGATTGCTTTCACTGTGCACTGAATGCCAGGACGGCATGTGCACGTTAAATCAACGAGCTGGGCAAGAGCAGTTATCGAAAGATCACGGCCGTCAGAAAGCAGCTTATATATTGCCCTGGAAAGAGCAGTGTTTTTGGAGTGTGAAGTAAAATCGTGTTTCTGGACAAGGGAGGCATAAGTGCGCTGCGCTCCTAAGCTATCTCCCTGCGAGACACACTGCCAAAGCTTTTCGCTATGATGCAGTCTAGTGCAGACGCACACTGCGGCTCTCCGGAGCTTTCCGAAGCCAAGCGCCGGTCGCCGGCGTCTTTCGGCTGAAGCAGCGCTTCGGAGCGTACGGCTGTTGTGTGCGCGAAGCAGCCGCTTCTGCTGCTCCGGGAGCCGGACTGAGCGGTAGCTTGTACGAGGGCGAAGAACGAAGCCGCAGAGCACCGGCCTTCTGCGCGCACCCTAAGGACTGCGAGAGGACCGTGGTGGCCGCTCGCCTGCCCCTTCAATTCCATTCTAGCATCCTTATGGAAGGTGTTCCAGGACAATTTTCCTGAGTTTTGAATTCGTCCTGATGCAGCCCCTCCTGGGAAACTCGTGCTCGTCCTCTGAGTCTCCGAGTGCAGAGACCTCGATGGCAACTGCAGAAAAGAAGCACTCCGTTGAGTTGTCGAGAAGCAAGAACATAGCCAGCGCCTTGTGTTTGGGAGTCAGCAGCTGCTGGACTTTTGCGATTGCTTTCACTGTGCACTGAATGCCAGGACGGCATGTGCACGTTAAAACAACGAGCTGGGCAAGAGCAGTTATCGAAAGATCACGGCCGTCAGAAAGCAGCTTATATATTGCCCTGGAAAGAGCAGTGTTTTTGGAGTGTGAAGTAAAATCGTGTTTCTGGACAAGGGAGGCATAAGTGCGCTGCGCTCCTAAGCTATCTCCCTGCGAGACACAGAGCCAAAGCTTTTCGCTATGATGCAGTCTAGTGCAGACGCACACTGCGGCTCTCCGGAGCTTTCCGAAGCGAAGCGCCGGTCGCCGGCGTCTTTCGGCTGAAGCAGCGCTTCGGAGCGTACGGCTGTTGTGTGCGCGAAGCAGCCGCTTCTGCTGCTCCGGGAGCCGGACTGAGCGGTAGCTTGTACGAGGGCGAAGAACGAAGCCGCAGAGCACCGGCCTTCTGCGCGCACCCTAAGGACTGCGAGAGGACCGTGGTGGCCGCTCGCCTGCCCCTTCAATTCCATTCTAGCATCCTTAGGGAAGGTGTTCCAGGACAATTTTCCTGAGTTTTGAATTCGTCCTGATGCAGCCCCTCCTGGGAAACTCCTACTCGTCCTCTGCGTCTCCGAGTGCAGAGACCTCGATGGCAACTGCAGAAAAGAAGGGCTGCGTTGAGTTGTCGAGAAGCAAGAACATAGCCAGCGCCTTGTGTTTGGGAGTCAGCAGCTGCTGGACTTTTGCGATTGCCTTCGCTGTGCACTGAATGTCGAGATATGTGCACGCTAAAAAACCAAGTTGGGCAAGAGGAGGAAGAGAGCACGGGCATCAGAGAGCATCTGGCATCTTGCCCTGGAAAGGGCAGTGTTTTTGGAGAGTGCAGCAAATCCGTGTTTCTGGGCAAGGGAGGCATAAGTGCGCTGCGCTCCTAAGCTATCTCCCTGCGAGACACACTGCCAAAGCTTTTCGCTATGATGTAGTCCAGTGCAGACGCACACTACGGCTCTCCGGAGCTGTCCGAAGCCAAGCGCCGGTCGCCGGCGTCTTTCGGCTGAAGCAGCGCTTCGGAGCGTACGGCTGTTGTGTGCGCGAAGCAGCCGCTTCTCCTGCTCCGCGAGCCGGACAGAGAGGTAGCTTGTACGAGGGCGAAGAACGAAGCCGCAGAGCACCGGGCTTCTCCGCGCACCCTAAGGACTGCGAGAGGACCGTGGTGGCCGCTCGCCTGCCCCTTCAATTCCATTCTAGCATCCTTATGGAAGGTGTTCCAGGACAATTTTCCTGAGTTTTGAATTCCTCCTGATGCAGCCCCTCCTGGGAAACTCCTACTCGTCCTCTGCGTCTCCGAGTGCAGAGACCTCGATGGCAACTGCAGAAATGAAGCACTCCGTTGAGTTGTCGAGAAGCAAGAACATAGCCAGCGCCTTGTGTTTGGGAGTCAGCAGCTGCTGGACTTTTGCGATTGCTTTCACTGTGCACTGAATGCCAGGACGGCATGTGCACGTTAAAACAACGAGCTGGGCAAGAGCAGTTATCGAAAGATCACGGCCGTCAGAAAGCAGCTTATATATTGCCCTGGAAAGAGCAGTGTTTTTGGAGTGTGCAGTAAAATCGTGTTTCTGGACAAGGGAGGCATAAGTGCGCTGCGCTCCTAAGCTATCTCCCTGCGAGACACAGAGCCAAAGCTTTTCGCTATGATGCAGTCTAGTGCAGACGCACACTGCGGCTCTCCGGAGCTTTCCGAAGCGAAGCGCCGGTCGCCGGCGTCTTTCGGCTGAAGCAGCGCTTCGGAGCGTACGGCTGTTGTGTGCGCGAAGCAGCCGCTTCTGCTGCTCCGGGAGCCGGACTGAGCGGTAGCTTGTACGAGGGCGAAGAACGAAGCCGCAGAGCACCGGCCTTCTGCGCGCACCCTAAGGACTGCGAGAGGACCGTGGTGGCCGCTCGCCTGCCCCTTCAATTCCATTCTAGCATCCTTAGGGAAGGTGTTCCAGGACAATTTTCCTGAGTTTTGAATTCGTCCTGATGCAGCCCCTCCTGGGAAACTCCTACTCGTCCTCTGCGTCTCCGAGTGCAGAGACCTCGATGGCAACTGCAGAAATGAAGCACTCCGTTGAGTTGTCGAGAAGCAAGAACATAGCCAGCGCCTTGTGTTTGGGAGTCAGCAGCTGCTGGACTTTTGCGATTGCCTTCGCTGTGCACTGAATGTCGAGATATGTGCACGCTAAAAAACCAAGTTGGGCAAGAGGAGGAAGAGAGCACGGGCATCAGAGAGCATCTGGCATCTTGCCCTGGAAAGGGCAGTGTTTTTGGAGTGTGCAGCAAATCCGTGTTTCTGGGCAAGGGAGGCATAAGTGCGCTGCGCTCCTAAGCTATCACCCTGCTAAGACACACTGCCAAAGCTTTTCGCTATGATGTAGTCCAGTGCAGACGCACACTACGGCTCTCCGGAGCTGTCCGAAGCCAAGCGCCGGTCGCCGGCGTCTTTCGGCTGAAGCAGCGCTTCGGAGCGTACGGCTGTTGTGTGCGCGAAGCAGCCGCTTCTGCTGCTCCGGGAGCCGGACTGAGCGGTAGCTTGTACGAGGGCGAAGAACGAAGCCGCAGAGCACCGGCCTTCTGCGCGCACCCTAAGGACTGCGAGAGGACCGTGGTGGCCGCTCGCCTGCCCCTTCAATTCCATTCTAGCATCCTTAGGGAAGGTGTTCCAGGACAATTTTCCTGAGTTTTGAATTCGTCCTGATGCAGCCCCTCCTGGGAAACTCCTACTCGTCCTCTGCGTCTCCGAGTGCAGAGACCTCGATGGCAACTGCAGAAAAGAAGGGCTGCGTTGAGTTGTCGAGAAGCAAGAACATAGCCAGCGCCTTGTGTTTGGGAGTCAGCAGCACCTGGACTTTTGCGATTGCCTTCACTGTGCACTGAATGTCGAGATATGTGCACGCTAAAAAACCAAGTTGGGCAAGAGGAGGAAGAGAGCACGGGCATCAGAGAGCATCTGGCATCTTGCCCTGGAAAGAGCAGTGTTTTTGGAGAGTGCAGCAAATCCGTGTTTCTGGGCAAGGGAGGCATAAGTGCGCTGCGCTCCTAAGCTATCACCCTGCTAAGACACACTGCCAAAGCTTTTCGCTATGATGTAGTCCAGTGCAGACGCACACTACGGCTCTCCGGAGCTGTCCGAAGCCAAGCGCCGGTCGCCGGCGTCTTTCGGCTGAAGCAGCGCTTCGGAGCGTACGGCTGTTGTGTGCGCGAAGCAGCCGCTTCTCCTGCTCCGGGAGCCGGACAGAGCGGTAGATTGTACGACGGCGAAGAACGAAGCCGCAGAGCACCGGCCTTCTACGCGCACCCTAAGGACTGCGAGAGGACCGTGGTGGCCGCTCGCCTGCCCCTTCAATTCCATTCTAGCATCCTTATGGAAGGTGTTCCAGGACAATTTTCCTGAGTTTTGAATTCGTCCTGATGCAGCCCCTCCTGGGAAACTCGTGCTCGTCCTCTGAGTCTCCGAGTGCAGAGACCTCGATGGCAACTGCAGAAAAGAAGGGCTGCGTTGAGTTGTCGAGAAGCAAGAACATAGCCAGCGCCTTGTGTTTGGGAGTCAGCAGCTGCTGGACTTTTGCGATTGCTTTCACTGTGCACTGAATGCCAGGACGGCATGTGCACGTTAAAACAACGAGCTGGGCAAGAGCAGTTATCGAAAGATCACGGCCGTCAGAAAGCAGCTTATATATTGCCCTGGAAAGAGCAGTGTTTTTGGAGTGTGCAGTAAAATCGTGTTTCTGGACAAGGGAGGCATAAGTGCGCTGCGCTCCTAAGCTATCTCCCTGCGAGACACAGAGCCAAAGCTTTTCGCTATGATGCAGTCTAGTGCAGACGCACACTGCGGCTCTCCGGAGCTTTCCGAAGCGAAGCGCCGGTCGCCGGCGTCTTTCGGCTGAAGCAGCGCTTCGGAGCGTACGGCTGTTGTGTGCGCGAAGCAGCCGCTTCTGCTGCTCCGGGAGCCGGACTGAGCGGTAGCTTGTACGAGGGCGAAGAACGAAGCCGCAGAGCACCGGCCTTCTGCGCGCACCCTAAGGACTGCGAGAGGACCGTGGTGGCCGCTCGCCTGCCCCTTCAATTCCATTCTAGCATCCTTAGGGAAGGTGTTCCAGGACAATTTTCCTGAGTTTTGAATTCGTCCTGATGCAGCCCCTCCTGGGAAACTCCTACTCGTCCTCTGCGTCTCCGAGTGCAGAGACCTCGATGGCAACTGCAGAAAAGAAGGGCTGCGTTGAGTTGTCGAGAAGCAAGAACATAGCCAGCGCCTTGTGTTTGGGAGTCAGCAGCACCTGGACTTTTGCGATTGCCTTCACTGTGCACTGAATGTCGAGATATGTGCACGCTAAAAAACCAAGTTGGGCAAGAGGAGGAAGAGAGCACGGGCATCAGAGAGCATCTGGCATCTTGCCCTGGAAAGAGCAGTGTTTTTGGAGAGTGCAGCAAATCCGTGTTTCTGGGCAAGGGAGGCATAAGTGCGCTGCGCTCCTAAGCTATCACCCTGCTAAGACACACTGCCAAAGCTTTTCGCTATGATGTAGTCCAGTGCAGACGCACACTACGGCTCTCCGGAGCTGTCCGAAGCCAAGCGCCGGTCGCCGGCGTCTTTCGGCTGAAGCAGCGCTTCGGAGCGTACGGCTGTTGTGTGCGCGAAGCAGCCGCTTCTCCTGCTCCGGGAGCCGGACAGAGCGGTAGATTGTACGACGGCGAAGAACGAAGCCGCAGAGCACCGGCCTTCTACGCGCACCCTAAGGACTGCGAGAGGACCGTGGTGGCCGCTCGCCTGCCCCTTCAATTCCATTCTAGCATCCTTAGGGAAGGTGTTCCAGGACAATTTTCCTGAGTTTTGAATTCGTCCTGATGCAGCCCCTCCTGGGAAACTCCTACTCGTCCTCTGCGTCTCCGAGTGCAGAGACCTCGATGGCAACTGCAGAAAAGAAGGGCTGCGTTGAGTTGTCGAGAAGCAAGAACATAGCCAGCGCCTTGTGTTTGGGAGTCAGCAGCTGCTGGACTTTTGCGATTGCTTTCACTGTGCACTGAATGCCAGGACGGCATGTGCACGTTAAAACAACGAGCTGGGCAAGAGTAATCGAAAGATCACGGCCGTCAGAAAGCAGCTTATATATTGCCCTGGAAAGAGCAGTGTTTTTGGAGTGTGCAGTAAAATCGTGTTTCTGGACAAGGGAGGCATAAGTGCGCTGCGCTCCTAAGCTATCTCCCTGCGAGACACAGAGCCAAAGCTTTTCGCTATGATGCAGTCTAGTGCAGACGCACACTGCGGCTCTCCGGAGCTTTCCGAAGCGAAGCGCCGGTCGCCGGCGTCTTTCGGCTGAAGCAGCGCTTCGGAGCGTACGGCTGTTGTGTGCGCGAAGCAGCCGCTTCTGCTGCTCCGGGAGCCGGACTGAGCGGTAGCTTGTACGAGGGCGAAGAACGAAGCCGCAGAGCACCGGCCTTCTGCGCGCACCCTAAGGACTGCGAGAGGACCGTGGTGGCCGCTCGCCTGCCCCTTCAATTCCATTCTAGCATCCTTAGGGAAGGTGTTCCAGGACAATTTTCCTGAGTTTTGAATTCGTCCTGATGCAGCCCCTCCTGGGAAACTCCTACTCGTCCTCTGCGTCTCCGAGTGCAGAGACCTCGATGGCAACTGCAGAAAAGAAGGGCTGCGTTGAGTTGTCGAGAAGCAAGAACATAGCCAGCGCCTTGTGTTTGGGAGTCAGCAGCACCTGGACTTTTGCGATTGCCTTCACTGTGCACTGAATGTCGAGATATGTGCACGCTAAAAAACCAAGTTGGGCAAGAGGAGGAAGAGAGCACGGGCATCAGAGAGCATCTGGCATCTTGCCCTGGAAAGAGCAGTGTTTTTGGAGAGTGCAGCAAATCCGTGTTTCTGGGCAAGGGAGGCATAAGTGCGCTGCGCTCCTAAGCTATCACCCTGCTAAGACACACTGCCAAAGCTTTTCGCTATGATGTAGTCCAGTGCAGACGCACACTACGGCTCTCCGGAGCTGTCCGAAGCCAAGCGCCGGTCGCCGGCGTCTTTCGGCTGAAGCAGCGCTTCGGAGCGTACGGCTGTTGTGTGCGCGAAGCAGCCGCTTCTCCTGCTCCGGGAGCCGGACAGAGCGGTAGATTGTACGACGGCGAAGAACGAAGCCGCAGAGCACCGGCCTTCTACGCGCACCCTAAGGACTGCGAGAGGACCGTGGTGGCCGCTCGCCTGCCCCTTCAATTCCATTCTAGCATCCTTATGGAAGGTGTTCCAGGACAATTTTCCTGAGTTTTGAATTCGTCCTGATGCAGCCCCTCCTGGGAAACTCGTGCTCGTCCTCTGAGTCTCCGAGTGCAGAGACCTCGATGGCAACTGCAGAAAAGAAGGGCTGCGTTGAGTTGTCGAGAAGCAAGAACATAGCCAGCGCCTTGTGTTTGGGAGTCAGCAGCTGCTGGACTTTTGCGATTGCTTTCACTGTGCACTGAATGCCAGGACGGCATGTGCACGTTAAAACAACGAGCTGGGCAAGAGTAATCGAAAGATCACGGCCGTCAGAAAGCAGCTTATATATTGCCCTGGAAAGAGCAGTGTTTTTGGAGTGTGCAGTAAAATCGTGTTTCTGGACAAGGAAGGCATAAGTGCGCTGCGCTCCTAAGCTATCTCCCTGCGAGACACAGAGCCAAAGCTTTTCGCTATGATGCAGTCTAGTGCAGACGCACACTGCGGCTCTCCGGAGCTTTCCGAAGCGAAGCGCCGGTCGCCGGCGTCTTTCGGCTGAAGCAGCGCTTCGGAGCGTACGGCTGTTGTGTGCGCGAAGCAGCCGCTTCTGCTGCTCCGGGAGCCGGACTGAGCGGTAGCTTGTACGAGGGCGAAGAACGAAGCCGCAGAGCACCGGCCTTCTGCGCGCACCCTAAGGACTGCGAGAGGACCGTGGTGGCCGCTCGCCTGCCCCTTCAATTCCATTCTAGCATCCTTATGGAAGGTGTTCCAGGACAATTTTCCTGAGTTTTGAATTCGTCCTGATGCAGCCCCTCCTGGGAAACTCGTGCTCGTCCTCTGCGTCTCCGAGTGCAGAGACCTCGATGGCAACTGCAGAAATGAAGCACTCCGTTGAGTTGTCGAGAAGCAAGAACATAGCCAGCGCCTTGTGTTTGGGAGTCAGCAGCTGCTGGACTTTTGCGATTGCCTTCGCTGTGCACTGAATGTCGAGATATGTGCACGCTAAAAAACCAAGTTGGGCAAGAGGAGGAAGAGAGCACGGGCATCAGAGAGCATCTGGCATCTTGCCCTGGAAAGGGCAGTGTTTTTGGAGAGTGCAGCAAATCCGTGTTTCTGGGCAAGGGAGGCATAAGTGCGCTGCGCTCCTAAGCTATCACCCTGCTAAGACACACTGCCAAAGCTTTTCGCTATGATGTAGTCCAGTGCAGACGCACACTACGGCTCTCCGGAGCTGTCCGAAGCCAAGCGCCGGTCGCCGGCGTCTTTCGGCTGAAGCAGCGCTTCGGAGCGTACGGCTGTTGTGTGCGCGAAGCAGCCGCTTCTCCTGCTCCGCGAGCCGGACAGAGAGGTAGCTTGTACGAGGGCGAAGAACGAAGCCGCAGAGCACCGGCCTTCTGCGCGCACCCTAAGGACTGCGAGAGGACCGTGGTGGCCGCTCGCCTGCCCCTTCAATTCCATTCTAGCATCCTTATGGAAGGTGTTCCAGGACAATTTTCCTGAGTTTTGAATTCGTCCTGATGCAGCCCCTCCTGGGAAACAACTGCTCGTCGTCTGAGTCTCCGAGTGCAGAGACCTCGATGGCAACTGCAGAAATGAAGCACTCCGTTGAGTTGTCGAGAAGCAAGAACATAGCCAGCGCCTTGTGTTTGGGAGTCAGCAGCTGCTGGACTTTTGCGATTGCTTTCACTGTGCACGGAATGCCAGGACGGCATGTGCACGTTAAAACAACGAGCTGGGCAAGAGCAGGAAGGGAGCACGGGCATCAGAGAGCATCTGGCATCTTGCCCTTGAAAGGGCAGTGTTTTTGGAGTGTGCAGTAAAATCGTGTTTCTGGACTAGGGAGGCATAAGTGCGCTGCGCTCCTAAGCTATCTCCCTGCGAGACACAGAGCCAAAGCTTTTCGCTATGATGCAGTCTAGTGCAGACGCACACTGCGGCTCTCCGGAGCTGTCCGAAGCCAAGCGCCGGTCGCCGGCGTCTTTCGGCTGAAGCAGCGCTTCGGAGCGTACGGCTGTTGTGTGCGCGAAGCAGCCGCTTCTGCTGCTCCGGGAGCCGGACTGAGCGGTAGCTTGTACGAGGGCGAAGAACGAAGCCGCAGAGCACCGGCCTTCTGCGCGCACCCTAAGGACTGCGAGAGGACCGTGGTGGCCGCTCGCCTGCCCCTTCAATTCCATTCTAGCATCCTTAGGGAAGGTGTTCCAGGACAATTTTCCTGAGTTTTGAATTCGTCCTGATGCAGCCCCTCCTGGGAAACTCCTACTCGTCCTCTGCGTCTCCGAGTGCAGAGACCTCGATGGCAACTGCAGAAAAGAAGGGCTGCGTTGAGTTGTCGAGAAGCAAGAACATAGCCAGCGCCTTGTGTTTGGGAGTCAGCAGCACCTGGACTTTTGCGATTGCCTTCACTGTGCACTGAATGTCGAGATATGTGCACGCTAAAAAACCAAGTTGGGCAAGAGGAGGAAGAGAGCACGGGCATCAGAGAGCATCTGGCATCTTGCCCTGGAAAGAGCAGTGTTTTTGGAGAGTGCAGCAAATCCGTGTTTCTGGGCAAGGGAGGCATAAGTGCGCTGCGCTCCTAAGCTATCACCCTGCTAAGACACACTGCCAAAGCTTTTCGCTATGATGTAGTCCAGTGCAGACGCACACTACGGCTCTCCGGAGCTGTCCGAAGCCAAGCGCCGGTCGCCGGCGTCTTTCGGCTGAAGCAGCGCTTCGGAGCGTACGGCTGTTGTGTGCGCGAAGCAGCCGCTTCTCCTGCTCCGGGAGCCGGACAGAGCGGTAGATTGTACGACGGCGAAGAACGAAGCCGCAGAGCACCGGCCTTCTACGCGCACCCTAAGGACTGCGAGAGGACCGTGGTGGCCGCTCGCCTGCCCCTTCAATTCCATTCTAGCATCCTTATGGAAGGTGTTCCAGGACAATTTTCCTGAGTTTTGAATTCGTCCTGATGCAGCCCCTCCTGGGAAACTCGTGCTCGTCTTCTGAGTCTCCGAGTGCAGAGACCTCGATGGCAACTGCAGAAATGAAGGGCTGCGTTGAGTTGTCGAGAAGCAAGAACATAGCCAGCGCCTTGTGTTTGGGAGTCAGCAGCTGCTGGACTTTTGCGATTGCTTTCACTGTGCACTGAATGCCAGGACGGCATGTGCACGTTAAAACAACGAGCTGGGCAAGAGTAATCGAAAGATCACGGCCGTCAGAAAGCAGCTTATATATTGCCCTGGAAAGAGCAGTGTTTTTGGAGTGTGCAGTAAAATCGTGTTTCTGGACAAGGGAGGCATAAGTGCGCTGCGCTCCTAAGCTATCTCCCTGCTAAGACACAGAGCCAAAGCTTTTCGCTATGATGCAGTCTAGTGCAGACGCACACTACGGCTCTCCGGAGCTTTCCGAAGCGAAGCGCCGGTCGCCGGCGTCTTTCGGCTGAAGCAGCGCTTCGGAGCGTACGGCTGTTGTGTGCGCGAAGCAGCCGCTTCTGCTGCTCCGGGAGCCGGACTGAGCGGTAGCTTGTACGAGGGCGAAGAACGAAGCCGCAGAGCACCGGCCTTCTGCGCGCACCCTAAGGACTGCGAGAGGACCGTGGTGGCCGCTCGCCTGCCCCTTCAATTCCATTCTAGCATCCTTAGGGAAGGTGATCCAGGACAATTTTCCTGAGTTTTGAATTCGTCCTGATGCAGCCCCTCCTGGGAAACAACTGCTCGTCGTCTGAGTCTCCGAGTGCAGAGACCTCGATGGCAACTGCAGAAATGAAGCACTCCGTTGAGTTGTCGAGAAGCAAGAACATAGCCAGCGCCATGTGTTTGGGAGTCAGCAGCTGCTGGACTTTTGCGATTGCCTTCGCTGTGCACTGAATGTCGAGATATGTGCACGCTAAAAAACCAAGTTGGGCAAGAGGAGGAAGAGAGCACGGGCATCAGAGAGCATCTGGCATCTTGCCCTTGAAAGGGCAGTGTTTTTGGAGAGTGCAGCAAATCCGTGTTTCTGGGCAAGGGAGGCATAAGTGCGCTGCGCTCCTAAGCTATCACCCTGCTAAGACACACTGCCAAAGCTTTTCGCTATGATGTAGTCCAGTGCAGACGCACACTACGGCTCTCCGGAGCTGTCCGAAGCCAAGCGCCGGTCGCCGGCGTCTTTCGGCTGAAGCAGCGCTTCGGAGCGTACGGCTGTTGTGTGCGCGAAGCAGCCGCTTCTGCTGCTCCGGGAGCCGGACTGAGCGGTAGCTTGTACGAGGGCGAAGAACGAAGCCGCAGAGCACCGGCCTTCTGCGCGCACCCTAAGGACTGCGAGAGGACCGTGGTGGCCGCTCGCCTGCCCCTTCAATTCCATTCTAGCATCCTTAGGGAAGGTGTTCCAGGACAATTTTCCTGAGTTTTGAATTCGTCCTGATGCAGCCCCTCCTGGGAAACTCCTACTCGTCCTCTGCGTCTCCGAGTGCAGAGACCTCGATGGCAACTGCAGAAAAGAAGGGCTGCGTTGAGTTGTCGAGAAGCAAGAACATAGCCAGCGCCTTGTGTTTGGGAGTCAGCAGCACCTGGACTTTTGCGATTGCCTTCACTGTGCACTGAATGTCGAGATATGTGCACGCTAAAAAACCAAGTTGGGCAAGAGGAGGAAGAGAGCACGGGCATGAGAGAGCATCTGGCATCTTGCCCTGGAAAGAGCAGTGTTTTTGGAGAGTGCAGCAAATCCGTGTTTCTGGGCAAGGGAGGCATAAGTGCGCTGCGCTCCTAAGCTATCACCCTGCTAAGACACACTGCCAAAGCTTTTCGCTATGATGTAGTCCAGTGCAGACGCACACTACGGCTCTCCGGAGCTGTCCGAAGCCAAGCGCCGGTCGCCGGCGTCTTTCGGCTGAAGCAGCGCTTCGGAGCGTACGGCTGTTGTGTGCGCGAAGCAGCCGCTTCTCCTGCTCCGGGAGCCGGACAGAGCGGTAGATTGTACGACGGCGAAGAACGAAGCCGCAGAGCACCGGCCTTCTACGCGCACCCTAAGGACTGCGAGAGGACCGTGGTGGCCGCTCGCCTGCCCCTTCAATTCCATTCTAGCATCCTTATGGAAGGTGTTCCAGGACAATTTTCCTGAGTTTTGAATTCGTCCTGATGCAGCCCCTCCTGGGAAACTCGTGCTCGTCCTCTGAGTCTCCGAGTGCAGAGACCTCGATGGCAACTGCAGAAAAGAAGGGCTGCGTTGAGTTGTCGAGAAGCAAGAACATAGCCAGCGCCTTGTGTTTGGGAGTCAGCAGCTGCTGGACTTTTGCGATTGCTTTCACTGTGCACTGAATGCCAGGACGGCATGTGCACGTTAAAACAACGAGCTGGGCAAGAGTAATCGAAAGATCACGGCCGTCAGAAAGCAGCTTATATATTGCCCTGGAAAGAGCAGTGTTTTTGGAGTGTGCAGTAAAATCGTGTTTCTGGACAAGGGAGGCATAAGTGCGCTGCGCTCCTAAGCTATCTCCCTGCGAGACACAGAGCCAAAGCTTTTCGCTATGATGCAGTCTAGTGCAGACGCACACTGCGGCTCTCCGGAGCTTTCCGAAGCGAAGCGCCGGTCGCCGGCGTCTTTCGGCTGAAGCAGCGCTTCGGAGCGTACGGCTGTTGTGTGCGCGAAGCAGCCGCTTCTGCTGCTCCGGGAGCCGGACTGAGCGGTAGCTTGTACGAGGGCGAAGAACGAAGCCGCAGAGCACCGGCCTTCTGCGCGCACCCTAAGGACTGCGAGAGGACCGTGGTGGCCGCTCGCCTGCCCCTTCAATTCCATTCTAGCATCCTTAGGGAAGGTGTTCCAGGACAATTTTCCTGAGTTTTGAATTCGTCCTGATGCAGCCCCTCCTGGGAAACTCGTGCTCGTCCTCTGCGTCTCCGAGTGCAGAGACCTCGATGGCAACTGCAGAAAAGAAGGGCTGCGTTGAGTTGTCGAGAAGCAAGAACATAGCCAGCGCCTTGTGTTTGGGAGTCAGCAGCTGCTGGACTTTTGCGATTGCCTTCGCTGTGCACTGAATGTCGAGATATGTGCACGCTAAAAAACCAAGTTGGGCAAGAGGAGGAAGAGAGCACGGGCATCAGAGAGCATCTGGCATCTTGCCCTGGAAAGGGCAGTGTTTTTGGAGAGTGCAGCAAATCCGTGTTTCTGGGCAAGGGAGGCATAAGTGCGCTGCGCTCCTAAGCTATCACCCTGCTAAGACACACTGCCAAAGCTTTTCGCTATGATGTAGTCCAGTGCAGACGCACACTACGGCTCTCCGGAGCTGTCCGAAGCCAAGCGCCGGTCGCCGGCGTCTTTCGGCTGAAGCAGCGCTTCGGAGCGTACGGCTGTTGTGTGCGCGAAGCAGCCGCTTCTCCTGCTCCGCGAGCCGGACAGAGAGGTAGCTTGTACGAGGGCGAAGAACGAAGCCGCAGAGCACCGGCCTTCTCCGCGCACCCTAAGGACTGCGAGAGGACCGTGGTGGCCGCTCGCCTGCCCCTTCAATTCCATTCTAGCATCCTTATGGAAGGTGTTCCAGGACAATTTTCCTGAGTTTTGAATTCGTCCTGATGCAGCCCCTCCTGGGAAACAACTGCTCGTCGTCTGAGTCTCCGAGTGCAGAGACCTCGATGGCAACTGCAGAAATGAAGCACTCCGTTGAGTTGTCGAGAAGCAAGAACATAGCCAGCGCCTTGTGTTTGGGAGTCAGCAGCACCTGGACTTTTGCGATTGCTTTCACTGTGCACTGAATGCCAGGACGGCATGTGCACGTTAAAACAACGAGCTGGGCAAGAGCAGGAAGGGAGCACGGGCATCAGAGAGCATCTGGCATCTTGCCCTTGAAAGGGCAGTGTTTTTGGAGTGTGCAGTAAAATCGTGTTTCTGGACAAGGGAGGCATAAGTGCGCTGCGCTCCTAAGCTATCTCCCTGCGAGACACAGAGCCAAAGCTTTTCGCTATGATGCAGTCTAGTGCAGACGCACACTGCGGCTCTCCGGAGCTTTCCGAAGCGAAGCGCCGGTCGCCGGCGTCTTTCGGCTGAAGCAGCGCTTCGGAGCGTACGGCTGTTGTGTGCGCGAAGCAGCCGCTTCTGCTGCTCCGGGACCCGGACTGAGCGGTAGCTTGTACGAGGGCGAAGAACGAAGCCGCAGAGCACCGGCCTTCTGCGCGCACCCTAAGGACTGCGAGAGGACCGTGGTGGCCGCTCGCCTGCCCCTTCAATTCCATTCTAGCATCCTTAGGGAAGGTGTTCCAGGACAATTTTCCTGAGTTTTGAATTCCTCCTGATGCAGCCCCTCCTGGGAAACTCCTACTCGTCCTCTGCGTCTCCGAGTGCAGAGACCTCGATGGCAACTGCAGAAAAGAAGGGCTGCGTTGAGTTGTCGAGAAGCAAGAACATAGCCAGCGCCTTGTGTTTGGGAGTCAGCAGCACCTGGACTTTTGCGATTGCCTTCACTGTGCACTGAATGTCGAGATATGTGCACGCTAAAAAACCAAGTTGGGCAAGAGGAGGAAGAGAGCACGGGCATCAGAGAGCATCTGGCATCTTGCCCTGGAAAGAGCAGTGTTTTTGGAGAGTGCAGCAAATCCGTGTTTCTGGGCAAGGGAGGCATAAGTGCGCTGCGCTCCTAAGCTATCACCCTGCTAAGACACACTGCCAAAGCTTTTCGCTATGATGTAGTCCAGTGCAGACGCACACTACGGCTCTCCGGAGCTGTCCGAAGCCAAGCGCCGGTCGCCGGCGTCTTTCGGCTGAAGCAGCGCTTCGGAGCGTACGGCTGTTGTGTGCGCGAAGCAGCCGCTTCTCCTGCTCCGCGAGCCGGACAGAGCGGTAGATTGTACGACGGCGAAGAACGAAGCCGCAGAGCACCGGCCTTCTACGCGCACCCTAAGGACTGCGAGAGGACCGTGGTGGCCGCTCGCCTGCCCCTTCAATTCCATTCTAGCATCCTTATGGAAGGTGTTCCAGGACAATTTTCCTGAGTTTTGAATTCGTCCTGATGCAGCCCCTCCTGGGAAACTCCTACTCGTCCTCTGCGTCTCCGAGTGCAGAGACCTCGATGGCAACTGCAGAAATGAAGGGCTGCGTTGAGTTGTCGAGAAGCAAGAACATAGCCAGCGCCTTGTGTTTGGGAGTCAGCAGCTGCTGGACTTTTGCGATTGCTTTCACTGTGCACTGAATGCCAGGACGGCATGTGCACGTTAAAACAACGAGCTGGGCAAGAGTAATCGAAAGATCACGGCCGTCAGAAAGCTGCTTATATATTGCCCTGGAAAGAGCAGTGTTTTTGGAGTGTGCAGTAAAATCGTGTTTCTGGACAAGGGAGGCATAAGTGCGCTGCGCTCCTAAGCTATCTCCCTGCGAGACACAGAGCCAAAGCTTTTCGCTATGATGCAGTCTAGTGCAGACGCACACTACGGCTCTCCGGAGCTTTCCGAAGCCAAGCGCCGGTCGCCGGCGTCTTTCGGCTGAAGCAGCGCTTCGGAGCGTACGGCTGTTGTGTGCGCGAAGCAGCCGCTTCTGCTGCTCCGGGAGCCGGACTGAGCGGTAGCTTGTACGAGGGCGAAGAACGAAGCCGCAGAGCACCGGCCTTCTGCGCGCACCCTAAGGACTGCGAGAGGACCGTGGTGGCCGCTCGCCTGCCCCTTCAATTCCATTCTAGCATCCTTAGGGAAGGTGTTCCAGGACAATTTTCCTGAGTTTTGAATTCGTCCTGATGCAGCCCCTCCTGGGAAACTCCTACTCGTCCTCTGCGTCTCCGAGTGCAGAGACCTCGATGGCAACTGCAGAAAAGAAGGGCTGCGTTGAGTTGTCGAGAAGCAAGAACATAGCCAGCGCCTTGTGTTTGGGAGTCAGCAGCACCTGGACTTTTGCGATTGCCTTCACTGTGCACTGAATGTCGAGATATGTGCACGCTAAAAAACCAAGTTGGGCAAGAGGAGGAAGAGAGCACGGGCATCAGAGAGCATCTGGCATCTTGCCCTGGAAAGAGCAGTGTTTTTGGAGAGTGCAGCAAATCCGTGTTTCTGGGCAAGGGAGGCATAAGTGCGCTGCGCTCCTAAGCTATCACCCTGCTAAGACACACTGCCAAAGCTTTTCGCTATGATGTAGTCCAGTGCAGACGCACACTACGGCTCTCCGGAGCTGTCCGAAGCCAAGCGCCGGTCGCCGGCGTCTTTCGGCTGAAGCAGCGCTTCGGAGCGTACGGCTGTTGTGTGCGCGAAGCAGCCGCTTCTCCTGCTCCGGGAGCCGGACAGAGCGGTAGATTGTACGACGGCGAAGAACGAAGCCGCAGAGCACCGGCCTTCTACGCGCACCCTAAGGACTGCGAGAGGACCGTGGTGGCCGCTCGCCTGCCCCTTCAATTCCATTCTAGCATCCTTATGGAAGGTGTTCCAGGACAATTTTCCTGAGTTTTGAATTCGTCCTGATGCAGCCCCTCCTGGGAAACTCGTGCTCGTCCTCTGAGTCTCCGAGTGCAGAGACCTCGATGGCAACTGCAGAAAAGAAGGGCTGCGTTGAGTTGTCGAGAAGCAAGAACATAGCCAGCGCCTTGTGTTTGGGAGTCAGCAGCTGCTGGACTTTTGCGATTGCTTTCACTGTGCACTGAATGCCAGGACGGCATGTGCACGTTAAAACAACGAGCTGGGCAAGAGTAATCGAAAGATCACGGCCGTCAGAAAGCAGCTTATATATTGCCCTGGAAAGAGCAGTGTTTTTGGAGTGTGCAGTAAAATCGTGTTTCTGGACAAGGGAGGCATAAGTGCGCTGCGCTCCTAAGCTATCTCCCTGCGAGACACAGAGCCAAAGCTTTTCGCTATGATGCAGTCTAGTGCAGACGCACACTGCGGCTCTCCGGAGCTTTCCGAAGCGAAGCGCCGGTCGCCGGCGTCTTTCGGCTGAAGCAGCGCTTCGGAGCGTACGGCTGTTATGTGCGCGAAGCAGCCGCTTCTGCTGCTCCGGGAGCCGGACTGAGCGGTAGCTTGTACGAGGGCGAAGAACGAAGCCGCAGAGCACCGGCCTTCTGCGCGCACCCTAAGGACTGCGAGAGGACCGTGGTGGCCGCTCGCCTGCCCCTTCAATTCCATTCTAGCATCCTTAGGGAAGGTGTTCCAGGACAATTTTCCTGAGTTTTGAATTCGTCCTGATGCAGCCCCTCCTGGGAAACTCCTACTCGTCCTCTGCGTCTCCGAGTGCAGAGACCTCGATGGCAACTGCAGAAAAGAAGGGCTGCGTTGAGTTGTCGAGAAGCAAGAACATAGCCAGCGCCTTGTGTTTGGGAGTCAGCAGCACCTGGACTTTTGCGATTGCCTTCACTGTGCACTGAATGTCGAGATATGTGCACGCTAAAAAACCAAGTTGGGCAAGAGGAGGAAGAGAGCACGGGCATCAGAGAGCATCTGGCATCTTGCCCTGGAAAGAGCAGTGTTTTTGGAGAGTGCAGCAAATCCGTGTTTCTGGGCAAGGGAGGCATAAGTGCGCTGCGCTCCTAAGCTATCACCCTGCTAAGACACACTGCCAAAGCTTTTCGCTATGATGTAGTCCAGTGCAGACGCACACTACGGCTCTCCGGAGCTGTCCGAAGCCAAGCGCCGGTCGCCGGCGTCTTTCGGCTGAAGCAGCGCTTCGGAGCGTACGGCTGTTGTGTGCGCGAAGCAGCCGCTTCTCCTGCTCCGCGAGCCGGACAGAGCGGTAGATTGTACGACGGCGAAGAACGAAGCCGCAGAGCACCGGCCTTCTACGCGCACCCTAAGGACTGCGAGAGGACCGTGGTGGCCGCTCGCCTGCCCCTTCAATTCCATTCTAGCATCCTTAGGGAAGGTGTTCCAGGACAATTTTCCTGAGTTTTGAATTCGTCCTGATGCAGCCCCTCCTGGGAAACTCGTGCTCGTCCTCTGAGTCTCCGAGTGCAGAGACCTCGATGGCAACTGCAGAAAAGAAGGGCTGCGTTGAGTTGTCGAGAAGCAAGAACATAGCCAGCGCCTTGTGTTTGGGAGTCAGCAGCTGCTGGACTTTTGCGATTGCTTTCACTGTGCACTGAATGCCAGGACGGCATGTGCACGTTAAAACAACGAGCTGGGCAAGAGTAATCGAAAGATCACGGCCGTCAGAAAGCAGCTTATATATTGCCCTGGAAAGAGCAGTGTTTTTGGAGTGTGCAGTAAAATCGTGTTTCTGGACAAGGGAGGCATAAGTGCGCTGCGCTCCTAAGCTATCTCCCTGCGAGACACAGAGCCAAAGCTTTTCGCTATGATGCAGTCTAGTGCAGACGCACACTGCGGCTCTCCGGAGCTTTCCGAAGCGAAGCGCCGGTCGCCGGCGTCTTTCGGCTGAAGCAGCGCTTCGGAGCGTACGGCTGTTGTGTGCGCGAAGCAGCCGCTTCTGCTGCTCCGGGAGCCGGACTGAGCGGTAGCTTGTACGAGGGCGAAGAACGAAGCCGCAGAGCACCGGCCTTCTGCGCGCACCCTAAGGACTGCGAGAGGACCGTGGTGGCCGCTCGCCTGCCCCTTCAATTCCATTCTAGCATCCTTATGGAAGGTGATCCAGGACAATTTTCCTGAGTTTTGAATTCGTCCTGATGCAGCCCCTCCTGGGAAACTCGTGCTCGTCCTCTGCGTCTCCGAGTGCAGAGACCTCGATGGCAACTGCAGAAATGAAGCACTCCGTTGAGTTGTCGAGAAGCAAGAACATAGCCAGCGCCTTGTGTTTGGGAGTCAGCAGCTGCTGGACTTTTGCGATTGCCTTCGCTGTGCACTGAATGTCGAGATATGTGCACGCTAAAAAACCAAGTTGGGCAAGAGGAGGAAGAGAGCACGGGCATCAGAGAGCATCTGGCATCTTGCCCTGGAAAGGGCAGTGTTTTTGGAGAGTGCAGCAAATCCGTGTTTCTGGGCAAGGGAGGCATAAGTGCGCTGCGCTCCTAAGCTATCACCCTGCTAAGACACACTGCCAAAGCTTTTCGCTATGATGTAGTCCAGTGCAGACGCACACTACGGCTCTCCGGAGCTGTCCGAAGCCAAGCGCCGGTCGCCGGCGTCTTTCGGCTGAAGCAGCGCTTCGGAGCGTACGGCTGTTGTGTGCGCGAAGCAGCCGCTTCTCCTGCTCCGGGAGCCGGACAGAGAGGTAGCTTGTACGAGGGCGAAGAACGAAGCCGCAGAGCACCGGCCTTCTCCGCGCACCCTAAGGACTGCGAGAGGACCGTGGTGGCCGCTCGCCTGCCCCTTCAATTCCATTCTAGCATCCTTATGGAAGGTGTTCCAGGACAATTTTCCTGAGTTTTGAATTCGTCCTGATGCAGCCCCTCCTGGGAAACAACTGCTCGTCGTCTGAGTCTCCGAGTGCAGAGACCTCGATGGCAACTGCAGAAATGAAGCACTCCGTTGAGTTGTCGAGAAGCAAGAACATAGCCAGCGCCTTGTGTTTGGGAGTCAGCAGCTGCTGGACTTTTGCGATTGCTTTCACTGTGCACTGAATGCCAGGACGGCATGTGCACGTTAAAACAACGAGCTGGGCAAGAGCAGGAAGGGAGCACGGGCATCAGAGAGCATCTGGCATCTTGCCCTTGAAAGGGCAGTGTTTTTGGAGTGTGCAGTAAAATCGTGTTTCTGGACTAGGGAGGCATAAGTGCGCTGCGCTCCTAAGCTATCTCCCTGAGAGACACACTGCCAAAGCATTTCATTATCATGCAGTCTAGTGCAGACGCACACTCCGGCTCTCCGGAGCTGTCCGAAGCCAAGCGCCGGTGGCCGGCGTCTTTCGGCTGAAGCAGCGCTTCGGAGCGTACGGCTGTTGTGTGCGCGAAGCAGCCGCTTCTCCTGCTCCGCGAGCCGGACAGAGCGGTAGCTTGTACGAGGGCGAAGAACGAAGCCGCAGAGCACCGGGCTTCTGCGCGCACCCTAAGAACTGCGAGAGGACCGTGGTGGCCGCTCGCCTGCCCCTTCAATTCCATTCTAGCATCCTTATGGACGGTGTTCCAGGACAATTTTCCTGAGTTTTGAATTCGTCCTGATGCAGCCCCTCCTGGGAAACAACTGCTCGTCCTCTGCGTCTCCGAGTGCAGAGACCTCGATGGCAACTGCAGAAAAGAAGGGCTGCGTTGAGTTGTCGAGAAGCAAGAACATAGCCAGCGCCTTGTGTTTGGGAGTCAGCAGCTGCTGGACTTTTGCGATTGCTTTCACTGTGCACGGAATGCCAGGACGGCATGTGCACGTTAAAACAACGAGCTGGGCAAGAGCAGTTATCGAAAGATCACGGCCGTCAGAAAGCAGCTTATATATTGCCCTGGAAAGAGCAGTGTTTTTGGAGTGTGCAGTAAAATCGTGTTTCTGGACAAGGAAGGCATAAGTGCGCTGCGCTCCTAAGCTATCTCCCTGCTAAGACACACTGCTAAAGCTTTTCGCTAGGATGCAGTCTAGTGCAGACGCACACTGCGGCTCTCCGGAGCTGTCCGAAGCGAAGCGCCGGTGGCCGGCGGCTTTCGGCTGAAGCAGCGCTTCGGAGCGTACGGCTGTTGTGTGCGCGAAGCAGCCGCTTCTGCTGCTCCGCGAGCCGGACAGAGCGGTAGCTTGTACGACGGCGAAGAACGAAGCCGCAGAGCACCGGCCTTCTGCGCGCACCCTAAGGACTGCGAGAGGACCGTGGTGGCCGCTCGCCTGCCCCTTCAATTCCATTCTAGCATCCTTAGGGAAGGTGTTCCAGGACAATTTTCCTGAGTTTTGAATTCGTCCTGATACAGACCCTCCTGGGAAACTCCTACTCGTCCTCTGCGTCTCCGAGTGCAGAGACCTCGATGGCAACTGCAGAAAAGAAGGGCTGCGTTGAGTTGTCGAGAAGCAAGAACATAGCCAGCGCCTTGTGTTTGGGAGTCAGCAGCACCTGGACTTTTGCGATTGCCTTCACTGTGCACTGAATGTCGAGATATGTGCACGCTAAAAAACCAAGTTGGGCAAGAGGAGGAAGAGAGCACGGGCATCAGAGAGCATCTGGCATCTTGCCCTGGAAAGGGCAGTGTTTTTGGAGAGTGCAGCAAATCCGTGTTTCTGGGCAAGGGAGGCATAAGTGCGCTGCGCTCCTAAGCTATCACCCTGCTAAGACACACTGCCAAAGCTTTTCGCTATGATGTAGTCCAGTGCAGACGCACACTACGGCTCTCCGGAGCTGTCCGAAGCCAAGCGCCGGTCGCCGGCGTCTTTCGGCTGAAGCAGCGCTTCAGGGCGTACGGCTGTTGTGTGCGCGAAGCAGCCGCTTCTCCTGCTCCGGGAGCCGGACAGAGCGGTAGCTTGTACGAGGGCGAAGAACGAAGCCGCAGAGCACCGGCCTTCTGCGCGCACCCTAAGGACTGCGAGAGGACCGTGGTGGCCGCTCGCCTGCCCCTTCAATTCCATTCTAGCATCCTTAGGGAAGGTGTTCCAGGACAATTTTCCTGAGTTTTGAATTCGTCCTGATGCAGCCCCTCCTGGGAAACTCGTGCTCGTCCTCTGAGTCTCCGAGTGCAGAGACCTCGATGGCAACTGCAGAAATGAAGCACTCCGTTGAGTTGTCGAGAAGCAAGAACATAGCCAGCGCCTTGTGTTTGGGAGTCAGCAGCTGCTGGACTTTTGCGATTGCTTTCACTGTGCACTGAATGCCAGGACGGCATGTGCACGTTAAAACAACGAGCTGGGCAAGAGCAGGAAGGGAGCACGGGCATCAGAGAGCATCTGGCATCTTGCCCTTGAAAGGGCAGTGTTTTTGGAGTGTGCAGTAAAATCGTGTTTCTGGACTAGGGAGGCATAAGTGCGCTGCGCTCCTAAGCTATCTCCCTGCGAGACACACTGCCAAAGCATTTCATTATCATGCAGTCTAGTGCAGACGCACACTACGGCTCTCCGGAGCTTTCCGAAGCCAAGCGCCGGTGGCCGGCGTCTTTCGGCTGAAGCAGCGCTTCGGAGCGTACGGCTGTTGTGTGCGCGAAGCAGCCGCTTCTCCTGCTCCGCGAGCCGGACAGAGCGGTAGCTTGTACGAGGGCGAAGAACGAAGCCGCAGAGCATCCGGCTTCTACGCGCACCCTAAGGACTGCGAGAGGACCGTGGTGGCCGCTCGCCTGCCCCTTCAATTCCATTCTAGCATCCTTATGGAAGGTGTTCCAGGACAATTTTCCTGAGTTTTGAATTCGTCCTGATGCAGCCCCTCCTGGGAAACAACTGCTCGTCGTCTGAGTCTCCGAGTGCAGAGACCTCGATGGCAACTGCAGAAATGAAGGGCTGCGTTGAGTTGTCGAGAAGCAAGAACATAGCCAGCGCCTTGTGTTTGGGAGTCAGCAGCTGCTGGACTTTTGCGATTGCTTTCACTGTGCACTGAATGCCAGGACGGCATGTGCACGTTAAAACAACGAGCTGGGCAAGAGCAGTTATCGAAAGATCACGGCCGTCAGAAAGCAGCTTATATATTGCCCTGGAAAGAGCAGTGTTTTTGGAGTGTGCAGTAAAATCGTGTTTCTGGACAAGGAAGGCATAAGTGCGCTGCGCTCCTAAGCTATCTCCCTGCTAAGACACACTGCTAAAGCTTTTCGCTAGGATGCAGTCTAGTGCAGACGCACACTGCGGCTCTCCGGAGCTGTCCGAAGCGAAGCGCCGGTCGCCGGCGGCTTTCGGCTGAAGCAGCGCTTCGGAGCGTACGGCTGTTGTGTGCGCGAAGCAGCCGCTTCTGCTGCTCCGCGAGCCGGACAGAGCGGTAGCTTGTACGAGGGCGAAGAACGAAGCCGCAGAGCACCGGCCTTCTGCGCGCACCCTAAGGACTGCGAGAGGACCGTGGTGGCCGCTCGCCTGCCCCTTCAATTCCATTCTAGCATCCTTAGGGAAGGTGTTCCAGGACAATTTTCCTGAGTTTTGAATTCGTCCTGATGCAGCCCCTCCTGGGAAACTCGTGCTCGTCCTCTGCGTCTCCGAGTGCAGAGACCTCGATGGCAACTGCAGAAAAGAAGGGCTGCGTTGAGTTGTCGAGAAGCAAGAACATAGCCAGCGCCTTGTGTTTGGGAGTCAGCAGCTGCTGGACTTTTGCGATTGCCTTCACTGTGCACTGAATGTCGAGATATGTGCACGCTAAAAAACCAAGTTGGGCAAGAGGAGGAAGAGAGCACGGGCATCAGAGAGCATCTGGCATCTTGCCCTGGAAAGGGCAGTGTTTTTGGAGTGTGCAGCAAATCCGTGTTTCTGGGCAAGGGAGGCATAAGTGCGCTGCGCTCCTAAGCTATCTCCCTGCTAAGACACACTGCCAAAGCTTTTCGCTATGATGTAGTCCAGTGCAGACGCACACTACGGCTCTCCGGAGCTGTCCGAAGCGAAGCGCCGGTCGCCGGCGTCTTTCGGCTGAAGCAGCGCTTCGGAGCGTACGGCTGTTGTGTGCGCGAAGCAGCCGCTTCTCCTGCTCCGCGAGCCGGACAGAGCGGTAGATTGTACGAGGGCGAAGAACGAAGCCGCAGAGCACCGGGCTTCTGCGCGCACCCTAAGAACTGCGAGAGGACCGTGGTGGCCGCTCGCCTGCCCCTTCAATTCCATTCTAGCATCCTTATGGAAGGTGTTCCAGGACAATTTTCCTGAGTTTTGAATTCGTCCTGATGCAGCCCCTCCTGGGAAACAACTGCTCGTCCTCTGCGTCTCCGAGTGCAGAGACCTCGATGGCAACTGCAGAAAAGAAGGGCTGCGTTGAGTTGTCGAGAAGCAAGAACATAGCCAGCGCCTTGTGTTTGGGAGTCAGCAGCTGCTGGACTTTTGCGATTGCTTTCACTGTGCACGGAATGCCAGGACGGCATGTGCACGTTAAAACAACGAGCTGGGCAAGAGCAGTTATCGAAAGATCACGGCCGTCAGAAAGCAGCTTATATATTGCCCTGGAAAGAGCAGTGTTTTTGGAGTGTGCAGTAAAATCGTGTTTCTGGACAAGGAAGGCATAAGTGCGCTGCGCTCCTAAGCTATCTCCCTGCGAGACACAGAGCCAAAGCTTTTCGCTATGATGCAGTCTAGTGCAGACGCACACTGCGGCTCTCCGGAGCTTTCCGAAGCGAAGCGCCGGTCGCCGGCGTCTTTCGGCTGAAGCAGCGCTTCGGAGCGTACGGCTGTTGTGTGCGCGAAGCAGCCGCTTCTGCTGCTCCGGGAGCCGGACTGAGCGGTAGCTTGTACGAGGGCGAAGAACGAAGCCGCAGAGCACCGGCCTTCTGCGCGCACCCTAAGGACTGCGAGAGGACCGTGGTGGCCGCTCGCCTGCCCCTTCAATTCCATTCTAGCATCCTTAGGGAAGGTGTTCCAGGACAATTTTCCTGAGTTTTGAATTCGTCCTGATGCAGCCCCTCCTGGGAAACTCCTACTCGTCCTCTGCGTCTCCGAGTGCAGAGACCTCGATGGCAACTGCAGAAATGAAGCACTCCGTTGAGTTGTCGAGAAGCAAGAACATAGCCAGCGCCTTGTGTTTGGGAGTCAGCAGCTGCTGGACTTTTGCGATTGCCTTCGCTGTGCACTGAATGTCGAGATATGTGCACGCTAAAAAACCAAGTTGGGCAAGAGGAGGAAGAGAGCACGGGCATCAGAGAGCATCTGGCATCTTGCCCTGGAAAGGGCAGTGTTTTTGGAGAGTGCAGCAAATCCGTGTTTCTGGGCAAGGGAGGCATAAGTGCGCTGCGCTCCTAAGCTATCACCCTGCTAAGACACACTGCCAAAGCTTTTCGCTATGATGTAGTCCAGTGCAGACGCACACTACGGCTCTCCGGAGCTGTCCGAAGCCAAGCGCCGGTCGCCGGCGTCTTTCGGCTGAAGCAGCGCTTCGGAGCGTACGGCTGTTGTGTGCGCGAAGCAGCCGCTTCTCCTGCTCCGCGAGCCGGACAGAGAGGTAGCTTGTACGAGGGCGAAGAACGAAGCCGCAGAGCACCGGGCTTCTCCGCGCACCCTAAGGACTGCGAGAGGACCGTGGTGGCCGCTCGCCTGCCCCTTCAATTCCATTCTAGCATCCTTAGGGAAGGTGTTCCAGGACAATTTTCCTGAGTTTTGAATTCGTCCTGATGCAGCCCCTCCTGGGAAACTCGTGCTCGTCCTCTGAGTCTCCGAGTGCAGAGACCTCGATGGCAACTGCAGAAATGAAGGGCTGCGTTGAGTTGTCGAGAAGCAAGAACATAGCCAGCGCCTTGTGTTTGGGAGTCAGCAGCTGCTGGACTTTTGCGATTGCTTTCACTGTGCACTGAATGCCAGGACGGCATGTGCACGTTAAAACAACGAGCTGGGCAAGAGCAGGAAGGGAGCACGGGCATCAGAGAGCATCTGGCATCTTGCCCTTGAAAGGGCAGTGTTTTTGGAGTGTGCAGTAAAATCGTGTTTCTGGACTAGGGAGGCATAAGTGCGCTGCGCTCCTAAGCTATCTCCCTGCGAGACACACTGCCAAAGCATTTCATTATCATGCAGTCTAGTGCAGACGCACACTACGGCTCTCCGGAGCTTTCCGAAGCCAAGCGCCGGTGGCCGGCGTCTTTCGGCTGAAGCAGCGCTTCGGAGCGTACGGCTGTTGTGTGCGCGAAGCAGCCGCTTCTCCTGCTCCGCGAGCCGGACAGAGCGGTAGCTTGTACGAGGGCGAAGAACGAAGCCGCAGAGCATCCGGCTTCTACGCGCACCCTAAGGACTGCGAGAGGACCGTGGTGGCCGCTCGCCTGCCCCTTCAATTCCATTCTAGCATCCTTAGGGAAGGTGTTCCAGGACAATTTTCCTGAGTTTTGAATTCGTCCTGATGCAGCCCCTCCTGGGAAACAACTGCTCGTCGTCTGAGTCTCCGAGTGCAGAGACCTCGATGGCAACTGCAGAAAAGAAGGGCTGCGTTGAGTTGTCGAGAAGCAAGAACATAGCCAGCGCCTTGTGTTTGGGAGTCAGCAGCTGCTGGACTTTTGCGATTGCTTTCACTGTGCACTGAATGCCAGGACGGCATGTGCACGTTAAAACAACGAGCTGGGCAAGAGCAGTTATCGAAAGATCACGGCCGTCAGAAAGCAGCTTATATATTGCCCTGGAAAGAGCAGTGTTTTTGGAGTGTGCAGTAAAATCGTGTTTCTGGACAAGGAAGGCATAAGTGCGCTGCGCTCCTAAGCTATCTCCCTGCTAAGACACACTGCTAAAGCTTTTCGCTAGGATGCAGTCTAGTGCAGACGCACACTGCGGCTCTCCGGAGCTGTCCGAAGCGAAGCGCCGGTCGCCGGCGTCTTTCGGCTGAAGCAGCGCTTCGGAGCGTACGGCTGTTGTGTGCGCGAAGCAGCCGCTTCTGCTGCTCCGCGAGCCGGACAGAGCGGTAGCTTGTACGAGGGCGAAGAACGAAGCCGCAGAGCACCGGCCTTCTGCGCGCACCCTAAGGACTGCGAGAGGACCGTGGTGGCCGCTCGCCTGCCCCTTCAATTCCATTCTAGCATCCTTAGGGAAGGTGTTCCAGGACAATTTTCCTGAGTTTTGAATTCGTCCTGATGCAGCCCCTCTTGGGAAACTCGTGCTCGTCCTCTGCGTCTCCGAGTGCAGAGACCTCGATGGCAACTGCAGAAAAGAAGGGCTGCGTTGAGTTGTCGAGAAGCAAGAACATAGCCAGCGCCTTGTGTTTGGGAGTCAGCAGCTGCTGGACTTTTGCGATTGCCTTCACTGTGCACTGAATGTCGAGATATGTGCACGCTAAAAAACCAAGTTGGGCAAGAGGAGGAAGAGAGCACGGGCATCAGAGAGCATCTGGCATCTTGCCCTGGAAAGGGCAGTGTTTTTGGAGTGTGCAGCAAATCCGTGTTTCTGGGCAAGGGAGGCATAAGTGCGCTGCGCTCCTAAGCTATCACCCTGCTAAGACACACTGCCAAAGCTTTTCGCTATGATGTAGTCCAGTGCAGACGCACACTACGGCTCTCCGGAGCTGTCCGAAGCCAAGCGCCGGTCGCCGGCGTCTTTCGGCTGAAGCAGCGCTTCGGAGCGTACGGCTGTTGTGTGCGCGAAGCAGCCGCTTCTCCTGCTCCGCGAGCCGGACAGAGCGGTAGATTGTACGAGGGCGAAGAACGAAGCCGCAGAGCACCGGGCTTCTGCGCGCACCCTAAGAACTGCGAGAGGACCGTGGTGGCCGCTCGCCTGCCCCTTCAATTCCATTCTAGCATCCTTATGGAAGGTGTTCCAGGACAATTTTCCTGAGTTTTGAATTCCTCCTGATGCAGCCCCTCCTGGGAAACAACTGCTCGTCGTCTGAGTCTCCGAGTGCAGAGACCTCGATGGCAACTGCAGAAAAGAAGGGCTGCGTTGAGTTGTCGAGAAGCAAGAACATAGCCAGCGCCTTGTGTTTGGGAGTCAGCAGCTGCTGGACTTTTGCGATTGCTTTCACTGTGCACTGAATGCCAGGACGGCATGTGCACGTTAAAACAACGAGCTGGGCAAGAGCAGTTATCGAAAGATCACGGCCGTCAGAAAGCAGCTTATATATTGCCCTGGAAAGAGCAGTGTTTTTGGAGTGTGCAGTAAAATCGTGTTTCTGGACAAGGAAGGCATAAGTGCGCTGCGCTCCTAAGCTATCTCCCTGCTAAGACACACTGCTAAAGCTTTTCGCTAGGATGCAGTCTAGTGCAGACGCACACTGCGGCTCTCCGGAGCTGTCCGAAGCGAAGCGCCGGTGGCCGGCGGCTTTCGGCTGAAGCAGCGCTTCGGAGCGTACGGCTGTTGTGTGCGCGAAGCAGCCGCTTCTGCTGCTCCGCGAGCCGGACAGAGCGGTAGCTTGTACGACGGCGAAGAACGAAGCCGCAGAGCACCGACCTTCTGCGCGCACCCTAAGGACTGCGAGAGGACCGTGGTGGCCGCTCGCCTGCCCCTTCAATTCCATTCTAGCATCCTTAGGGAAGGTGTTCCAGGACAATTTTCCTGAGTTTTGAATTCGTCCTGATGCAGACCCTCCTGGGAAACTCCTACTCGTCCTCTGCGTCTCCGAGTGCAGAGACCTCGATGGCAACTGCAGAAAAGAAGGGCTGCGTTGAGTTGTCGAGAAGCAAGAACATAGCCAGCGCCTTGTGTTTGGGAGTCAGCAGCTGCTGGACTTTTGCGATTGCCTTCACTGTGCACTGAATGTCGAGATATGTGCACGCGAAAAAACCAAGTTGGGCAAGAGGAGGAAGAGAGCACGGGCATCAGAGAGCATCTGGCATCTTGCCCTGGAAAGGGCAGTGTTTTTGGAGTGTGCAGCAAATCCGTGTTTCTGGGCAAGGGAGGCATAAGTGCGCTGCGCTCCTAAGCTATCACCCTGCTAAGACACACTGCCAAAGCTTTTCGCTATGATGTAGTCCAGTGCAGACGCACACTACGGCTCTCCGGAGCTGTCCGAAGCCAAGCGCCGGTCGCCGGCGTCTTTCGGCTGAAGCAGCGCTTCGGAGCGTACGGCTGTTGTGTGCGCGAAGCAGCCGCTTCTCCTGCTCCGCGAGCCGGACAGAGCGGTAGATTGTACGACGGCGAAGAACGAAGCCGCAGAGCACCGGCCTTCTACGCGCACCCTAAGGACTGCGAGAGGACCGTGGTGGCCG
This sequence comes from Lonchura striata, assembly GCF_046129695.1. Taxonomy (NCBI): domain Eukaryota; kingdom Metazoa; phylum Chordata; class Aves; order Passeriformes; family Estrildidae; genus Lonchura; species Lonchura striata. The sequence continues at coordinate 81,997 of NC_134612.1, forward strand.
CTCGCCTGCCCCTTCAATTCCATTCTAGCATCCTTAGGGAAGGTGTTCCAGGACAATTTTCCTGAGTTTTGAATTCGTCCTGATGCAGCCCCTCCTGGGAAACTCGTGCTCGTCCTCTGCGTCTCCGAGTGCAGAGACCTCGATGGCAACTGCAGAAAAGAAGGGCTGCGTTGAGTTGTCGAGAAGCAAGAACATAGCCAGCGCCTTGTGTTTGGGAGTCAGCAGCTGCTGGACTTTTGCGATTGCTTTCACTGTGCACTGAATGCCAGGACGGCATGTGCACGTTAAAACAACGAGCTGGGCAAGAGTAATCGAAAGATCACGGCCGTCAGAAAGCAGCTTATATATTGCCCTGGAAAGAGCAGTGTTTTTGGAGTGTGCAGTAAAATCGTGTTTCTGGACAAGGGAGGCATAAGTGCGCTGCGCTCCTAAGCTATCTCCCTGCGAGACACAGAGCCAAAGCTTTTCGCTATGATGCAGTCTAGTGCAGACGCACACTGCGGCTCTCCGGAGCTTTCCGAAGCGAAGCGCCGGTCGCCGGCGTCTTTCGGCTGAAGCAGCGCTTCGGAGCGTACGGCTGTTGTGTGCGCGAAGCAGCCGCTTCTGCTGCTCCGGGAGCCGGACTGAGCGGTAGCTTGTACGAGGGCGAAGAACGAAGCCGCAGAGCACCGGCCTTCTGCGCGCACCCTAAGGACTGCGAGAGGACCGTGGTGGCCGCTCGCCTGCCCCTTCAATTCCATTCTAGCATCCTTAGGGAAGGTGTTCCAGGACAATTTTCCTGAGTTTTGAATTCGTCCTGATGCAGCCCCTCCTGGGAAACTCCTACTCGTCCTCTGCGTCTCCGAGTGCAGAGACCTCGATGGCAACTGCAGAAAAGAAGGGCTGCGTTGAGTTGTCGAGAAGCAAGAACATAGCCAGCGCCTTGTGTTTGGGAGTCAGCAGCACCTGGACTTTTGCGATTGCCTTCACTGTGCACTGAATGTCGAGATATGTGCACGCTAAAAAACCAAGTTGGGCAAGAGGAGGAAGAGAGCACGGGCATCAGAGAGCATCTGGCATCTTGCCCTGGAAAGAGCAGTGTTTTTGGAGAGTGCAGCAAATCCGTGTTTCTGGGCAAGGGAGGCATAAGTGCGCTGCGCTCCTAAGCTATCACCCTGCTAAGACACACTGCCAAAGCTTTTCGCTATGATGTAGTCCAGTGCAGACGCACACTACGGCTCTCCGGAGCTGTCCGAAGCCAAGCGCCGGTCGCCGGCGTCTTTCGGCTGAAGCAGCGCTTCGGAGCGTACGGCTGTTGTGTGCGCGAAGCAGCCGCTTCTCCTGCTCCGGGAGCCGGACAGAGCGGTAGATTGTACGACGGCGAAGAACGAAGCCGCAGAGCACCGGCCTTCTACGCGCACCCTAAGGACTGCGAGAGGACCGTGGTGGCCGCTCGCCTGCCCCTTCAATTCCATTCTAGCATCCTTAGGGAAGGTGTTCCAGGACAATTTTCCTGAGTTTTGAATTCGTCCTGATGCAGCCCCTCCTGGGAAACTCGTGCTCGTCCTCTGAGTCTCCGAGTGCAGAGACCTCGATGGCAACTGCAGAAATGAAGGGCTGCGTTGAGTTGTCGAGAAGCAAGAACATAGCCAGCGCCTTGTGTTTGGGAGTCAGCAGCTGCTGGACTTTTGCGATTGCTTTCACTGTGCACTGAATGCCAGGACGGCATGTGCACGTTAAAACAACGAGCTGGGCAAGAGTAATCGAAAGATCACGGCCGTCAGAAAGCAGCTTATATATTGCCCTGGAAAGAGCAGTGTTTTTGGAGTGTGCAGTAAAATCGTGTTTCTGGACAAGGGAGGCATAAGTGCGCTGCGCTCCTAAGCTATCTCCCTGCGAGACACAGAGCCAAAGCTTTTCGCTATGATGCAGTCTAGTGCAGACGCACACTGCGGCTCTCCGGAGCTTTCCGAAGCGAAGCGCCGGTCGCCGGCGTCTTTCGGCTGAAGCAGCGCTTCGGAGCGTACGGCTGTTGTGTGCGCGAAGCAGCCGCTTCTGCTGCTCCGGGAGCCGGACTGAGCGGTAGCTTGTACGAGGGCGAAGAACGAAGCCGCAGAGCACCGGCCTTCTGCGCGCACCCTAAGGACTGCGAGAGGACCGTGGTGGCCGCTCGCCTGCCCCTTCAATTCCATTCTAGCATCCTTAGGGAAGGTGTTCCAGGACAATTTTCCTGAGTTTTGAATTCGTCCTGATGCAGCCCCTCCTGGGAAACTCCTACTCGTCCTCTGCGTCTCCGAGTGCAGAGACCTCGATGGCAACTGCAGAAATGAAGCACTCCGTTGAGTTGTCGAGAAGCAAGAACATAGCCAGCGCCTTGTGTTTGGGAGTCAGCAGCTGCTGGACTTTTGCGATTGCCTTCGCTGTGCACTGAATGTCGAGATATGTGCACGCTAAAAAACCAAGTTGGGCAAGAGGAGGAAGAGAGCACGGGCATCAGAGAGCATCTGGCATCTTGCCCTGGAAAGGGCAGTGTTTTTGGAGAGTGCAGCAAATCCGTGTTTCTGGGCAAGGGAGGCATAAGTGCGCTGCGCTCCTAAGCTATCACCCTGCTAAGACACACTGCCAAAGCTTTTCGCTATGATGTAGTCCAGTGCAGACGCACACTACGGCTCTCCGGAGCTGTCCGAAGCCAAGCGCCGGTCGCCGGCGTCTTTCGGCTGAAGCAGCGCTTCGGAGCGTACGGCTGTTGTGTGCGCGAAGCAGCCGCTTCTCCTGCTCCGCGAGCCGGACAGAGAGGTAGCTTGTACGAGGGCGAAGAACGAAGCCGCAGAGCACCGGGCTTCTCCGCGCACCCTAAGGACTGCGAGAGGACCGTGGTGGCCGCTCGCCTGCCCCTTCAATTCCATTCTAGCATCCTTATGGAAGGTGTTCCAGGACAATTTTCCTGAGTTTTGAATTCGTCCTGATGCAGCCCCTCCTGGGAAACAACTGCTCGTCGTCTGAGTCTCCGAGTGCAGAGACCTCGATGGCAACTGCAGAAATGAAGCACTCCGTTGAGTTGTCGAGAAGCAAGAACATAGCCAGCGCCTTGTGTTTGGGAGTCAGCAGCTGCTGGACTTTTGCGATTGCTTTCACTGTGCACTGAATGCCAGGACGGCATGTGCACGTTAAAACAACGAGCTGGGCAAGAGCAGGAAGGGAGCACGGGCATCAGAGAGCATCTGGCATCTTGCCCTTGAAAGGGCAGTGTTTTTGGAGTGTGCAGTAAAATCGTGTTTCTGGACTAGGGAGGCATAAGTGCGCTGCGCTCCTAAGCTATCTCCCTGAGAGACACACTGCCAAAGCATTTCATTATCATGCAGTCTAGTGCAGACGCACACTCCGGCTCTCCGGAGCTGTCCGAAGCCAAGCGCCGGTGGCCGGCGTCTTTCGGCTGAAGCAGCGCTTCGGAGCGTACGGCTGTTGTGTGCGCGAAGCAGCCGCTTCTCCTGCTCCGCGAGCCGGACAGAGCGGTAGCTTGTACGAGGGCGAAGAACGAAGCCGCAGAGCACCGGGCTTCTGCGCGCACCCTAAGAACTGCGAGAGGACCGTGGTGGCCGCTCGCCTGCCCCTTCAATTCCATTCTAGCATCCTTATGGACGGTGTTCCAGGACAATTTTCCTGAGTTTTGAATTCGTCCTGATGCAGCCCCTCCTGGGAAACAACTGCTCGTCCTCTGCGTCTCCGAGTGCAGAGACCTCGATGGCAACTGCAGAAAAGAAGGGCTGCGTTGAGTTGTCGAGAAGCAAGAACATAGCCAGCGCCTTGTGTTTGGGAGTCAGCAGCTGCTGGACTTTTGCGATTGCTTTCACTGTGCACGGAATGCCAGGACGGCATGTGCACGTTAAAACAACGAGCTGGGCAAGAGCAGTTATCGAAAGATCACGGCCGTCAGAAAGCAGCTTATATATTGCCCTGGAAAGAGCAGTGTTTTTGGAGTGTGCAGTAAAATCGTGTTTCTGGACAAGGAAGGCATAAGTGCGCTGCGCTCCTAAGCTATCTCCCTGCTAAGACACACTGCTAAAGCTTTTCGCTAGGATGCAGTCTAGTGCAGACGCACACTGCGGCTCTCCGGAGCTGTCCGAAGCGAAGCGCCGGTGGCCGGCGGCTTTCGGCTGAAGCAGCGCTTCGGAGCGTACGGCTGTTGTGTGCGCGAAGCAGCCGCTTCTGCTGCTCCGCGAGCCGGACAGAGCGGTAGCTTGTACGACGGCGAAGAACGAAGCCGCAGAGCAACGGCCTTCTGCGCGCACCCTAAGGACTGCGAGAGGACCGTGGTGGCCGCTCGCCTGCCCCTTCAATTCCATTCTAGCATCCTTAGGGAAGGTGTTCCAGGACAATTTTCCTGAGTTTTGAATTCGTCCTGATACAGACCCTCCTGGGAAACTCCTACTCGTCCTCTGCGTCTCCGAGTGCAGAGACCTCGATGGCAACTGCAGAAAAGAAGGGCTGCGTTGAGTTGTCGAGAAGCAAGAACATAGCCAGCGCCTTGTGTTTGGGAGTCAGCAGCTGCTGGACTTTTGCGATTGCCTTCACTGTGCACTGAATGTCGAGATATGTGCACGCTAAAAAACCAAGTTGGGCAAGAGGAGGAAGAGAGCACGGGCATCAGAGAGCATCTGGCATCTTGCCCTGGAAAGGGCAGTGTTTTTGGAGAGTGCAGCAAATCCGTGTTTCTGGGCAAGGGAGGCATAAGTGCGCTGCGCTCCTAAGCTATCACCCTGCTAAGACACACTGCCAAAGCTTTTCGCTATGATGTAGTCCAGTGCAGACGCACACTACGGCTCTCCGGAGCTGTCCGAAGCCAAGCGCCGGTCGCCGGCGACTTTCGGCTGAAGCAGCGCTTCAGGGCGTACGGCTGTTGTGTGCGCGAAGCAGCCGCTTCTCCTGCTCCGGGAGCCGGACAGAGCGGTAGCTTGTACGAGGGCGAAGAACGAAGCCGCAGAGCACCGGGCTTCTGCGCGCACCCTAAGGACTGCGAGAGGACCGTGGTGGCCGCTCGCCTGCCCCTTCAATTCCATTCTAGCATCCTTAGGGAAGGTGTTCCAGGACAATTTTCCTGAGTTTTGAATTCGTCCTGATGCAGCCCCTCCTGGGAAACTCGTGCTCGTCCTCTGAGTCTCCGAGTGCAGAGACCTCGATGGCAACTGCAGAAATGAAGGGCTGCGTTGAGTTGTCGAGAAGCAAGAACATAGCCAGCGCCTTGTGTTTGGGAGTCAGCAGCTGCTGGACTTTTGCGATTGCTTTCACTGTGCACTGAATGCCAGGACGGCATGTGCACGTTAAAACAACGAGCGGGGCAAGAGCAGGAAGGGAGCACGGGCATCAGAGAGCATCTGGCATCTTGCCCTTGAAAGGGCAGTGTTTTTGGAGTGTGCAGTAAAATCGTGTTTCTGGACTAGGGAGGCATAAGTGCGCTGCGCTCCTAAGCTATCTCCCTGCGAGACACACTGCCAAAGCTTTTCGCTATGATGCAGTCTAGTGCAGACGCACACAACGGCTCTCCGGAGCTGTCCGAAGCCAAGCGCCGGTGGCCGGCGTCTTTCGGCTGAAGCAGCGCTTCGGAGCGTACGGCTGTTGTGTGCGCGAAGCAGCCGCTTCTCCTGCTCCGCGAGCCGGACAGAGCGGTAGCTTGTACGAGGGCGAAGAACGAAGCCGCAGAGCATCCGGCTTCTACGCGCACCCTAAGGACTGCGAGAGGACCGTGGTGGCCGCTCGCCTGCCCCTTCAATTCCATTCTAGCATCCTTATGGAAGGTGTTCCAGGACAATTTTCCTGAGTTTTGAATTCGTCCTGATGCAGCCCCTCCTGGGAAACAACTGCTCGTCGTCTGAGTCTCCGAGTGCAGAGACCTCGATGGCAACTGCAGAAATGAAGGGCTGCGTTGAGTTGTCGAGAAGCAAGAACATAGCCAGCGCCTTGTGTTTGGGAGTCAGCAGCTGCTGGACTTTTGCGATTGCTTTCACTGTGCACGGAATGCCAGGACGGCATGTGCACGTTAAAACAACGAGCTGGGCAAGAGCAGTTATCGAAAGATCACGGCCGTCAGAAAGCAGCTTATATATTGCCCTGGAAAGAGCAGTGTTTTTGGAGTGTGCAGTAAAATCGTGTTTCTGGACAAGGAAGGCATAAGTGCGCTGCGCTCCTAAGCTATCTCCCTGCGAGACACAGAGCCAAAGCTTTTCGCTATGATGCAGTCTAGTGCAGACGCACACTGCGGCTCTCCGGAGCTTTCCGAAGCGAAGCGCCGGTCGCCGGCGTCTTTCGGCTGAAGCAGCGCTTCGGAGCGTACGGCTGTTGTGTGCGCGAAGCAGCCGCTTCTGCTGCTCCGGGAGCCGGACTGAGCGGTAGCTTGTACGAGGGCGAAGAACGAAGCCGCAGAGCACCGGCCTTCTGCGCGCACCCTAAGGACTGCGAGAGGACCGTGGTGGCCGCTCGCCTGCCCCTTCAATTCCATTCTAGCATCCTTAGGGAAGGTGTTCCAGGACAATTTTCCTGAGTTTTGAATTCGTCCTGATGCAGCCCCTCCTGGGAAACTCCTACTCGTCCTCTGCGTCTCCGAGTGCAGAGACCTCGATGGCAACTGCAGAAATGAAGCACTCCGTTGAGTTGTCGAGAAGCAAGAACATAGCCAGCGCCTTGTGTTTGGGAGTCAGCAGCTGCTGGACTTTTGCGATTGCCTTCGCTGTGCACTGAATGTCGAGATATGTGCACGCGAAAAAACCAAGTTGGGCAAGAGGAGGAAGAGAGCACGGGCATCAGAGAGCATCTGGCATCTTGCCCTGGAAAGGGCAGTGTTTTTGGAGAGTGCAGCAAATCCGTGTTTCTGGGCAAGGGAGGCATAAGTGCGCTGCGCTCCTAAGCTATCACCCTGCTAAGACACACTGCCAAAGCTTTTCGCTATGATGTAGTCCAGTGCAGACGCACACTACGGCTCTCCGGAGCTGTCCGAAGCCAAGCGCCGGTCGCCGGCGTCTTTCGGCTGAAGCAGCGCTTCGGAGCGTACGGCTGTTGTGTGCGCGAAGCAGCCGCTTCTCCTGCTCCGCGAGCCGGACAGAGAGGTAGCTTGTACGAGGGCGAAGAACGAAGCCGCAGAGCACCGGGCTTCTCCGCGCACCCTAAGGACTGCGAGAGGACCGTGGTGGCCGCTCGCCTGCCCCTTCAATTCCATTCTAGCATCCTTAGGGAAGGTGTTCCAGGACAATTTTCCTGAGTTTTGAATTCGTCCTGATGCAGCCCCTCCTGGGAAACTCGTGCTCGTCCTCTGAGTCTCCGAGTGCAGAGACCTCGATGGCAACTGCAGAAATGAAGGGCTGCGTTGAGTTGTCGAGAAGCAAGAACATAGCCAGCGCCTTGTGTTTGGGAGTCAGCAGCTGCTGGACTTTTGCGATTGCTTTCACTGTGCACTGAATGCCAGGACGGCATGTGCACGTTAAAACAACGAGCTGGGCAAGAGCAGGAAGGGAGCACGGGCATCAGAGAGCATCTGGCATCTTGCCCTTGAAAGGGCAGTGTTTTTGGAGTGTGCAGTAAAATCGTGTTTCTGGACTAGGGAGGCATAAGTGCGCTGCGCTCCTAAGCTATCTCCCTGCGAGACACACTGCCAAAGCTTTTCATTATCATGCAGTCTAGTGCAGACGCACACTACGGCTCTCCGGAGCTTTCCGAAGCCAAGCGCCGGTGGCCGGCGTCTTTCGGCTGAAGCAGCGCTTCGGAGCGTACGGCTGTTGTGTGCGCGAAGCAGCCGCTTCTCCTGCTCCGCGAGCCGGACAGAGCGGTAGCTTGTACGAGGGCGAAGAACGAAGCCGCAGAGCATCCGGCTTCTACGCGCACCCTAAGGACTGCGAGAGGACCGTGGTGGCCGCTCGCCTGCCCCTTCAATTCCATTCTAGCATCCTTATGGAAGGTGTTCCAGGACAATTTTCCTGAGTTTTGAATTCGTCCTGATGCAGCCCCTCCTGGGAAACAACTGCTCGTCGTCTGAGTCTCCGAGTGCAGAGACCTCGATGGCAACTGCAGAAAAGAAGGGCTGCGTTGAGTTGTCGAGAAGCAAGAACATAGCCAGCGCCTTGTGTTTGGGAGTCAGCAGCTGCTGGACTTTTGCGATTGCTTTCACTGTGCACTGAATGCCAGGACGGCATGTGCACGTTAAAACAACGAGCTGGGCAAGAGCAGTTATCGAAAGATCACGGCCGTCAGAAAGCAGCTTATATATTGCCCTGGAAAGAGCAGTGTTTTTGGAGTGTGCAGTAAAATCGTGTTTCTGGACAAGGAAGGCATAAGTGCGCTGCGCTCCTAAGCTATCTCCCTGCTAAGACACACTGCTAAAGCTTTTCGCTAGGATGCAGTCTAGTGCAGACGCACACTGCGGCTCTCCGGAGCTGTCCGAAGCGAAGCGCCGGTCGCCGGCGGCTTTCGGCTGAAGCAGCGCTTCGGAGCGTACGGCTGTTGTGTGCGCGAAGCAGCCGCTTCTGCTGCTCCGGGAGCCGGACTGAGCGGTAGCTTGTACGAGGGCGAAGAACGAAGCCGCAGAGCACCGGCCTTCTGCGCGCACCCTAAGGACTGCGAGAGGACCGTGGTGGCCGCTCGCCTGCCCCTTCAATTCCATTCTAGCATCCTTAGGGAAGGTGTTCCAGGACAATTTTCCTGAGTTTTGAATTCGTCCTGATGCAGCCCCTCCTGGGAAACTCGTGCTCGTCCTCTGCGTCTCCGAGTGCAGAGACCTCGATGGCAACTGCAGAAAAGAAGGGCTGCGTTGAGTTGTCGAGAAGCAAGAACATAGCCAGCGCCTTGTGTTTGGGAGTCAGCAGCTGCTGGACTTTTGCGATTGCCTTCACTGTGCACTGAATGTCGAGATATGTGCACGCTAAAAAACCAAGTTGGGCAAGAGGAGGAAGAGAGCACGGGCATCAGAGAGCATCTGGCATCTTGCCCTGGAAAGGGCAGTGTTTTTGGAGTGTGCAGCAAATCCGTGTTTCTGGGCAAGGGAGGCATAAGTGCGCTGCGCTCCTAAGCTATCTCCCTGCTAAGACACACTGCCAAAGCTTTTCGCTATGATGTAGTCCAGTGCAGACGCACACTACGGCTCTCCGGAGCTGTCCGAAGCGAAGCGCCGGTCGCCGGCGTCTTTCGGCTGAAGCAGCGCTTCGGAGCGTACGGCTGTTGTGTGCGCGAAGCAGCCGCTTCTCCTGCTCCGCGAGCCGGACAGAGCGGTAGATTGTACGAGGGCGAAGAACGAAGCCGCAGAGCACCGGGCTTCTGCGCGCACCCTAAGAACTGCGAGAGGACCGTGGTGGCCGCTCGCCTGCCCCTTCAATTCCATTCTAGCATCCTTATGGAAGGTGTTCCAGGACAATTTTCCTGAGTTTTGAATTCGTCCTGATGCAGCCCCTCCTGGGAAACAACTGCTCGTCCTCTGCGTCTCCGAGTGCAGAGACCTCGATGGCAACTGCAGAAAAGAAGGGCTGCGTTGAGTTGTCGAGAAGCAAGAACATAGCCAGCGCCTTGTGTTTGGGAGTCAGCAGCTGCTGGACTTTTGCGATTGCTTTCACTGTGCACTGAATGCCAGGACGGCATGTGCACGTTAAAACAACGAGCTGGGCAAGAGCAGTTATCGAAAGATCACGGCCGTCAGAAAGCAGCTTATATATTGCCCTGGAAAGAGCAGTGTTTTTGGAGTGTGCAGTAAAATCGTGTTTCTGGACAAGGAAGGCATAAGTGCGCTGCGCTCCTAAGCTATCTCCCTGCTAAGACACACTGCCAAAGCTTTTCGCTATGATGCAGTCTAGTGCAGACGCACACTGCGGCTCTCCGGAGCTGTCCGAAGCGAAGCGCCGGTGGCCGGCGGCTTTCGGCTGAAGCAGCGCTTCGGAGCGTACGGCTGTTGTGTGCGCGAAGCAGCCGCTTCTGCTGCTCCGCGAGCCGGACAGAGCGGTAGCTTGTACGACGGCGAAGAACGAAGCCGCAGAGCACCGACCTTCTGCGCGCACCCTAAGGACTGCGAGAGGACCGTGGTGGCCGCTCGCCTGCCCCTTCAATTCCATTCTAGCATCCTTAGGGAAGGTGTTCCAGGACAATTTTCCTGAGTTTTGAATTCGTCCTGATGCAGACCCTCCTGGGAAACTCCTACTCGTCCTCTGCGTCTCCGAGTGCAGAGACCTCGATGGCAACTGCAGAAATGAAGGGCTGCGTTGAGTTGTCGAGAAGCAAGAACATAGCCAGCGCCTTGTGTTTGGGAGTCAGCAGCTGCTGGACTTTTGCGATTGCCTTCACTGTGCACTGAATGTCGAGATATGTGCACGCGAAAAAACCAAGTTGGGCAAGAGGAGGAAGAGAGCACGGGCATCAGAGAGCATCTGGCATCTTGCCCTGGAAAGGGCAGTGTTTTTGGAGTGTGCAGCAAATCCGTGTTTCTGGGCAAGGGAGGCATAAGTGCGCTGCGCTCCTAAGCTATCACCCTGCTAAGACACACTGCCAAAGCTTTTCGCTATGATGTAGTCCAGTGCAGACGCACACTACGGCTCTCCGGAGCTGTCCGAAGCCAAGCGCCGGTCGCCGGCGTCTTTCGGCTGAAGCAGCGCTTCGGAGCGTACGGCTGTTGTGTGCGCGAAGCAGCCGCTTCTCCTGCTCCGGGAGCCGGACAGAGCGGTAGATTGTACGACGGCGAAGAACGAAGCCGCAGAGCACCGGCCTTCTACGCGCACCCTAAGGACTGCGAGAGGACCGTGGTGGCCGCTCGCCTGCCCCTTCAATTCCATTCTAGCATCCTTAGGGAAGGTGTTCCAGGACAATTTTCCTGAGTTTTGAATTCGTCCTGATGCAGCCCCTCCTGGGAAACTCGTGCTCGTCCTCTGAGTCTCCGAGTGCAGAGACCTCGATGGCAACTGCAGAAAAGAAGGGCTGCGTTGAGTTGTCGAGAAGCAAGAACATAGCCAGCGCCTTGTGTTTGGGAGTCAGCAGCTGCTGGACTTTTGCGATTGCTTTCACTGTGCACTGAATGCCAGGACGGCATGTGCACGTTAAAACAACGAGCTGGGCAAGAGTAATCGAAAGATCACGGCCGTCAGAAAGCAGCTTATATATTGCCCTGGAAAGAGCAGTGTTTTTGGAGTGTGCAGTAAAATCGTGTTTCTGGACTAGGGAGGCATAAGTGCGCTGCGCTCCTAAGCTATCTCCCTGCGAGACACAGAGCCAAAGCTTTTCGCTATGATGCAGTCTAGTGCAGACGCACACTGCGGCTCTCCGGAGCTTTCCGAAGCGAAGCGCCGGTCGCCGGCGTCTTTCGGCTGAAGCAGCGCTTCGGAGCGTACGGCTGTTGTGTGCGCGAAGCAGCCGCTTCTGCTGCTCCGGGAGCCGGACTGAGCGGTAGCTTGTACGAGGGCGAAGAACGAAGCCGCAGAGCACCGGCCTTCTGCGCGCACCCTAAGGACTGCGAGAGGACCGTGGTGGCCGCTCGCCTGCCCCTTCAATTCCATTCTAGCATCCTTAGGGAAGGTGTTCCAGGACAATTTTCCTGAGTTTTGAATTCCTCCTGATGCAGCCCCTCCTGGGAAACTCCTACTCGTCCTCTGCGTCTCCGAGTGCAGAGACCTCGATGGCAACTGCAGAAAAGAAGGGCTGCGTTGAGTTGTCGAGAAGCAAGAACATAGCCAGCGCCTTGTGTTTGGGAGTCAGCAGCTGCTGGACTTTTGCGATTGCCTTCACTGTGCACTGAATGTCGAGATATGTGCACGCTAAAAAACCAAGTTGGGCAAGAGGAGGAAGAGAGCACGGGCATCAGAGAGCATCTGGCATCTTGCCCTGGAAAGGGCAGTGTTTTTGGAGTGTGCAGCAAATCCGTGTTTCTGGGCAAGGGAGGCATAAGTGCGCTGCGCTCCTAAGCTATCTCCCTGCTAAGACACACTGCCAAAGCTTTTCGCTATGATGTAGTCCAGTGCAGACGCACACTACGGCTCTCCGGAGCTGTCCGAAGCGAAGCGCCGGTCGCCGGCGTCTTTCGGCTGAAGCAGCGCTTCGGAGCGTACGGCTGTTGTGTGCGCGAAGCAGCCGCTTCTCCTGCTCCGCGAGCCGGACAGAGCGGTAGATTGTACGAGGGCGAAGAACGAAGCCGCAGAGCACCGGGCTTCTGCGCGCACCCTAAGAACTGCGAGAGGACCGTGGTGGCCGCTCGCCTGCCCCTTCAATTCCATTCTAGCATCCTTATGGAAGGTGTTCCAGGACAATTTTCCTGAGTTTTGAATTCGTCCTGATGCAGCCCCTCCTGGGAAACAACTGCTCGTCCTCTGCGTCTCCGAGTGCAGAGACCTCGATGGCAACTGCAGAAAAGAAGGGCTGCGTTGAGTTGTCGAGAAGCAAGAACATAGCCAGCGCCTTGTGTTTGGGAGTCAGCAGCTGCTGGACTTTTGCGATTGCTTTCACTGTGCACTGAATGCCAGGACGGCATGTGCACGTTAAAACAACGAGCTGGGCAAGAGCAGTTATCGAAAGATCACGGCCGTCAGAAAGCAGCTTATATATTGCCCTGGAAAGAGCAGTGTTTTTGGAGTGTGCAGTAAAATCGTGTTTCTGGACAAGGAAGGCATAAGTGCGCTGCGCTCCTAAGCTATCTCCCTGCTAAGACACACTGCCAAAGCTTTTCGCTATGATGCAGTCTAGTGCAGACGCACACTGCGGCTCTCCGGAGCTGTCCGAAGCGAAGCGCCGGTGGCCGGCGGCTTTCGGCTGAAGCAGCGCTTCGGAGCGTACGGCTGTTGTGTGCGCGAAGCAGCCGCTTCTGCTGCTCCGCGAGCCGGACAGAGCGGTAGCTTGTACGACGGCGAAGAACGAAGCCGCAGAGCACCGACCTTCTGCGCGCACCCTAAGGACTGCGAGAGGACCGTGGTGGCCGCTCGCCTGCCCCTTCAATTCCATTCTAGCATCCTTAGGGAAGGTGTTCCAGGACAATTTTCCTGAGTTTTGAATTCGTCCTGATGCAGACCCTCCTGGGAAACTCCTACTCGTCCTCTGCGTCTCCGAGTGCAGAGACCTCGATGGCAACTGCAGAAATGAAGGGCTGCGTTGAGTTGTCGAGAAGCAAGAACATAGCCAGCGCCTTGTGTTTGGGAGTCAGCAGCTGCTGGACTTTTGCGATTGCCTTCACTGTGCACTGAATGTCGAGATATGTGCACGCGAAAAAACCAAGTTGGGCAAGAGGAGGAAGAGAGCACGGGCATCAGAGAGCATCTGGCATCTTGCCCTGGAAAGGGCAGTGTTTTTGGAGTGTGCAGCAAATCCGTGTTTCTGGGCAAGGGAGGCATAAGTGCGCTGCGCTCCTAAGCTATCACCCTGCTAAGACACACTGCCAAAGCTTTTCGCTATGATGTAGTCCAGTGCAGACGCACACTACGGCTCTCCGGAGCTGTCCGAAGCCAAGCGCCGGTCGCCGGCGTCTTTCGGCTGAAGCAGCGCTTCGGAGCGTACGGCTGTTGTGTGCGCGAAGCAGCCGCTTCTCCTGCTCCGGGAGCCGGACAGAGCGGTAGATTGTACGACGGCGAAGAACGAAGCCGCAGAGCACCGGCCTTCTACGCGCACCCTAAGGACTGCGAGAGGACCGTGGTGGCCGCTCGCCTGCCCCTTCAATTCCATTCTAGCATCCTTAGGGAAGGTGTTCCAGGACAATTTTCCTGAGTTTTGAATTCGTCCTGATGCAGCCCCTCCTGGGAAACTCGTGCTCGTCCTCTGAGTCTCCGAGTGCAGAGACCTCGATGGCAACTGCAGAAAAGAAGGGCTGCGTTGAGTTGTCGAGAAGCAAGAACATAGCCAGCGCCTTGTGTTTGGGAGTCAGCAGCTGCTGGACTTTTGCGATTGCTTTCACTGTGCACTGAATGCCAGGACGGCATGTGCACGTTAAAACAACGAGCTGGGCAAGAGTAATCGAAAGATCACGGCCGTCAGAAAGCAGCTTATATATTGCCCTGGAAAGAGCAGTGTTTTTGGAGTGTGCAGTAAAATCGTGTTTCTGGACTAGGGAGGCATAAGTGCGCTGCGCTCCTAAGCTATCTCCCTGCGAGACACAGAGCCAAAGCTTTTCGCTATGATGCAGTCTAGTGCAGACGCACACTGCGGCTCTCCGGAGCTTTCCGAAGCGAAGCGCCGGTCGCCGGCGTCTTTCGGCTGAAGCAGCGCTTCGGAGCGTACGGCTGTTGTGTGCGCGAAGCAGCCGCTTCTGCTGCTCCGGGAGCCGGACTGAGCGGTAGCTTGTACGAGGGCGAAGAACGAAGCCGCAGAGCACCGGCCTTCTGCGCGCACCCTAAGGACTGCGAGAGGACCGTGGTGGCCGCTCGCCTGCCCCTTCAATTCCATTCTAGCATCCTTAGGGAAGGTGTTCCAGGACAATTTTCCTGAGTTTTGAATTCCTCCTGATGCAGCCCCTCCTGGGAAACTCCTACTCGTCCTCTGCGTCTCCGAGTGCAGAGACCTCGATGGCAACTGCAGAAAAGAAGGGCTGCGTTGAGTTGTCGAGAAGCAAGAACATAGCCAGCGCCTTGTGTTTGGGAGTCAGCAGCACCTGGACTTTTGCGATTGCCTTCACTGTGCACTGAATGTCGAGATATGTGCACGCTAAAAAACCAAGTTGGGCAAGAGGAGGAAGAGAGCACGGGCATCAGAGAGCATCTGGCATCTTGCCCTGGAAAGAGCAGTGTTTTTGGAGAGTGCAGCAAATCCGTGTTTCTGGGCAAGGGAGGCATAAGTGCGCTGCGCTCCTAAGCTATCACCCTGCTAAGACACACTGCCAAAGCTTTTCGCTATGATGTAGTCCAGTGCAGACGCACACTACGGCTCTCCGGAGCTGTCCGAAGCCAAGCGCCGGTCGCCGGCGTCTTTCGGCTGAAGCAGCGCTTCGGAGCGTACGGCTGTTGTGTGCGCGAAGCAGCCGCTTCTCCTGCTCCGCGAGCCGGACAGAGCGGTAGATTGTACGACGGCGAAGAACGAAGCCGCAGAGCACCGGCCTTCTACGCGCACCCTAAGGACTGCGAGAGGACCGTGGTGGCCGCTCGCCTGCCCCTTCAATTCCATTCTAGCATCCTTATGGAAGGTGTTCCAGGACAATTTTCCTGAGTTTTGAATTCGTCCTGATGCAGCCCCTCCTGGGAAACTCGTGCTCGTCCTCTGAGTCTCCGAGTGCAGAGACCTCGATGGCAACTGCAGAAATGAAGGGCTGCGTTGAGTTGTCGAGAAGCAAGAACATAGCCAGCGCCTTGTGTTTGGGAGTCAGCAGCTGCTGGACTTTTGCGATTGCTTTCACTGTGCACTGAATGCCAGGACGGCATGTGCACGTTAAAACAACGAGCTGGGCAAGAGTAATCGAAAGATCACGGCCGTCAGAAAGCAGCTTATATATTGCCCTGGAAAGAGCAGTGTTTTTGGAGTGTGCAGTAAAATCGTGTTTCTGGACAAGGGAGGCATAAGTGCGCTGCGCTCCTAAGCTATCTCCCTGCGAGACACAGAGCCAAAGCTTTTCGCTATGATGCAGTCTAGTGCAGACGCACACTACGGCTCTCCGGAGCTTTCCGAAGCGAAGCGCCGGTCGCCGGCGTCTTTCGGCTGAAGCAGCGCTTCGGAGCGTACGGCTGTTGTGTGCGCGAAGCAGCCGCTTCTCCTGCTCCGGGAGCCGGACTGAGCGGTAGCTTGTACGAGGGCGAAGAACGAAGCCGCAGAGCACCGGCCTTCTGCGCGCACCCTAAGGACTGCTAGAGGACCGTGGTGGCCGCTCGCCTGCCCCTTCAATTCCATTCTAGCATCCTTAGGGAAGGTGATCCAGGACAATTTTCCTGAGTTTTGAATTCCTCCTGATGCAGCCCCTCCTGGGAAACAACTGCTCGTCGTCTGAGTCTCCGAGTGCAGAGACCTCGATGGCAACTGCAGAAATGAAGCACTCCGTTGAGTTGTCGAGAAGCAAGAACATAGCCAGCGCCTTGTGTTTGGGAGTCAGCAGCTGCTGGACTTTTGCGATTGCCTTCGCTGTGCACTGAATGTCGAGATATGTGCACGCTAAAAAACCAAGTTGGGCAAGAGGAGGAAGAGAGCACGGGCATCAGAGAGCATCTGGCATCTTGCCCTGGAAAGGGCAGTGTTTTTGGAGAGTGCAGCAAATCCGTGTTTCTGGGCAAGGGAGGCATAAGTGCGCTGCGCTCCTAAGCTATCACCCTGCTAAGACACACTGCCAAAGCTTTTCGCTATGATGTAGTCCAGTGCAGACGCACACTACGGCTCTCCGGAGCTGTCCGAAGCCAAGCGCCGGTCGCCGGCGTCTTTCGGCTGAAGCAGCGCTTCGGAGCGTACGGCTGTTGTGTGCGCGAAGCAGCCGCTTCTCCTGCTCCGGGAGCCGGACTGAGCGGTAGATTGTACGACGGCGAAGAACGAAGCCGCAGAGCACCGGCCTTCTACGCGCACCCTAAGGACTGCGAGAGGACCGTGGTGGCCGCTCGCCTGCCCCTTCAATTCCATTCTAGCATCCTTATGGAAGGTGTTCCAGGACAATTTTCCTGAGTTTTGAATTCGTCCTGATGCAGCCCCTCCTGGGAAACTCGTGCTCGTCCTCTGAGTCTCCGAGTGCAGAGACCTCGATGGCAACTGCAGAAAAGAAGGGCTGCGTTGAGTTGTCGAGAAGCAAGAACATAGCCAGCGCCTTGTGTTTGGGAGTCAGCAGCTGCTGGACTTTTGCGATTGCTTTCACTGTGCACTGAATGCCAGGACGGCATGTGCACGTTAAAACAACGAGCTGGGCAAGAGTAATCGAAAGATCACGGCCGTCAGAAAGCAGCTTATATATTGCCCTGGAAAGAGCAGTGTTTTTGGAGTGTGCAGTAAAATCGTGTTTCTGGACAAGGGAGGCATAAGTGCGCTGCGCTCCTAAGCTATCTCCCTGCGAGACACAGAGCCAAAGCTTTTCGCTATGATGCAGTCTAGTGCAGACGCACACTGCGGCTCTCCGGAGCTTTCCGAAGCGAAGCGCCGGTCGCCGGCGTCTTTCGGCTGAAGCAGCGCTTCGGAGCGTACGGCTGTTGTGTGCGCGAAGCAGCCGCTTCTGCTGCTCCGGGAGCCGGACAGAGCGGTAGCTTGTACGAGGGCGAAGAACGAAGCCGCAGAGCACCGGCCTTCTGCGCGCACCCTAAGGACTGCGAGAGGACCGTGGTGGCCGCTCGCCTGCCCCTTCAATTCCATTCTAGCATCCTTAGGGAAGGTGTTCCAGGACAATTTTCCTGAGTTTTGAATTCGTCCTGATGCAGCCCCTCCTGGGAAACTCCTACTCGTCCTCTGCGTCTCCGAGTGCAGAGACCTCGATGGCAACTGCAGAAAAGAAGGGCTGCGTTGAGTTGTCGAGAAGCAAGAACATAGCCAGCGCCTTGTGTTTGGGAGTCAGCAGCACCTGGACTTTTGCGATTGCCTTCACTGTGCACTGAATGTCGAGATATGTGCACGCTAAAAAACCAAGTTGGGCAAGAGGAGGAAGAGAGCACGGGCATCAGAGAGCATCTGGCATCTTGCCCTGGAAAGAGCAGTGTTTTTGGAGAGTGCAGCAAATCCGTGTTTCTGGGCAAGGGAGGCATAAGTGCGCTGCGCTCCTAAGCTATCACCCTGCTAAGACACACTGCCAAAGCTTTTCGCTATGATGTAGTCCAGTGCAGACGCACACTACGGCTCTCCGGAGCTGTCCGAAGCCAAGCGCCGGTCGCCGGCGTCTTTCGGCTGAAGCAGCGCTTCGGAGCGTACGGCTGTTGTGTGCGCGAAGCAGCCGCTTCTCCTGCTCCGGGAGCCGGACAGAGCGGTAGATTGTACGACGGCGAAGAACGAAGCCGCAGAGCACCGGCCTTCTACGCGCACCCTAAGGACTGCGAGAGGACCGTGGTGGCCGCTCGCCTGCCCCTTCAATTCCATTCTAGCATCCTTAGGGAAGGTGTTCCAGGACAATTTTCCTGAGTTTTGAATTCGTCCTGATGCAGCCCCTCCTGGGAAACTCGTGCTCGTCCTCTGAGTCTCCGAGTGCAGAGACCTCGATGGCAACTGCAGAAAAGAAGGGCTGCGTTGAGTTGTCGAGAAGCAAGAACATAGCCAGCGCCTTGTGTTTGGGAGTCAGCAGCTGCTGGACTTTTGCGATTGCTTTCACTGTGCACTGAATGCCAGGACGGCATGTGCACGTTAAAACAACGAGCTGGGCAAGAGTAATCGAAAGATCACGGCCGTCAGAAAGCAGCTTATATATTGCCCTGGAAAGAGCAGTGTTTTTGGAGTGTGCAGTAAAATCGTGTTTCTGGACAAGGGAGGCATAAGTGCGCTGCGCTCCTAAGCTATCTCCCTGCGAGACACAGAGCCAAAGCTTTTCGCTATGATGCAGTCTAGTGCAGACGCACACTGCGGCTCTCCGGAGCTTTCCGAAGCGAAGCGCCGGTCGCCGGCGTCTTTCGGCTGAAGCAGCGCTTCGGAGCGTACGGCTGTTGTGTGCGCGAAGCAGCCGCTTCTGCTGCTCCGGGAGCCGGACTGAGCGGTAGCTTGTACGACGGCGAAGAACGAAGCCGCAGAGCACCGGCCTTCTGCGCGCACCCTAAGGACTGCGAGAGGACCGTGGTGGCCGCTCGCCTGCCCCTTCAATTCCATTCTAGCATCCTTAGGGAAGGTGTTCCAGGACAATTTTCCTGAGTTTTGAATTCGTCCTGATGCAGCCCCTCCTGGGAAACTCCTACTCGTCCTCTGCGTCTCCGAGTGCAGAGACCTCGATGGCAACTGCAGAAAAGAAGGGCTGCGTTGAGTTGTCGAGAAGCAAGAACATAGCCAGCGCCTTGTGTTTGGGAGTCAGCAGCTGCTGGACTTTTGCGATTGCCTTCGCTGTGCACTGAATGTCGAGATATGTGCACGCTAAAAAACCAAGTTGGGCAAGAGGAGGAAGAGAGCACGGGCATCAGAGAGCATCTGGCATCTTGCCCTGGAAAGGGCAGTGTTTTTGGAGAGTGCAGCAAATCCGTGTTTCTGGGCAAGGGAGGCATAAGTGCGCTGCGCTCCTAAGCTATCACCCTGCTAAGACACACTGCCAAAGCTTTTCGCTATGATGTAGTCCAGTGCAGACGCACACTACGGCTCTCCGGAGCTGTCCGAAGCCAAGCGCCGGTCGCCGGCGTCTTTCGGCTGAAGCAGCGCTTCGGAGCGTACGGCTGTTGTGTGCGCGAAGCAGCCGCTTCTCCTGCTCCGCGAGCCGGACAGAGAGGTAGCTTGTACGAGGGCGAAGAACGAAGCCGCAGAGCACCGGGCTTCTCCGCGCACCCTAAGGACTGCGAGAGGACCGTGGTGGCCGCTCGCCTGCCCCTTCAATTCCATTCTAGCATCCTTATGGAAGGTGTTCCAGGACAATTTTCCTGAGTTTTGAATTCGTCCTGATGCAGCCCCTCCTGGGAAACAACTGCTCGTCGTCTGAGTCTCCGAGTGCAGAGACCTCGATGGCAACTGCAGAAATGAAGCACTCCGTTGAGTTGTCGAGAAGCAAGAACATAGCCAGCGCCTTGTGTTTGGGAGTCAGCAGCTGCTGGACTTTTGCGATTGCTTTCACTGTGCACTGAATGCCAGGACGGCATGTGCACGTTAAAACAACGAGCTGGGCAAGAGCAGGAAGGGAGCACGGGCATCAGAGAGCATCTGGCATCTTGCCCTTGAAAGGGCAGTGTTTTTGGAGTGTGCAGTAAAATCGTGTTTCTGGACAAGGGAGGCATAAGTGCGCTGCGCTCCTAAGCTATCTCCCTGCGAGACACAGAGCCAAAGCTTTTCGCTATGATGCAGTCTAGTGCAGACGCACACTGCGGCTCTCCGGAGCTTTCCGAAGCGAAGCGCCGGTCGCCGGCGTCTTTCGGCTGAAGCAGCGCTTCGGAGCGTACGGCTGTTGTGTGCGCGAAGCAGCCGCTTCTGCTGCTCCGGGAGCCGGACTGAGCGGTAGCTTGTACGAGGGCGAAGAACGAAGCCGCAGAGCACCGGCCTTCTGCGCGCACCCTAAGGACTGCGAGAGGACCGTGGTGGCCGCTCGCCTGCCCCTTCAATTCCATTCTAGCATCCTTAGGGAAGGTGTTCCAGGACAATTTTCCTGAGTTTTGAATTCCTCCTGATGCAGCCCCTCCTGGGAAACTCCTACTCGTCCTCTGCGTCTCCGAGTGCAGAGACCTCGATGGCAACTGCAGAAAAGAAGGGCTGCGTTGAGTTGTCGAGAAGCAAGAACATAGCCAGCGCCTTGTGTTTGGGAGTCAGCAGCACCTGGACTTTTGCGATTGCCTTCACTGTGCACTGAATGTCGAGATATGTGCACGCTAAAAAACCAAGTTGGGCAAGAGGAGGAAGAGAGCACGGGCATCAGAGAGCATCTGGCATCTTGCCCTGGAAAGAGCAGTGTTTTTGGAGAGTGCAGCAAATCCGTGTTTCTGGGCAAGGGAGGCATAAGTGCGCTGCGCTCCTAAGCTATCACCCTGCTAAGACACACTGCCAAAGCTTTTCGCTATGATGTAGTCCAGTGCAGACGCACACTACGGCTCTCCGGAGCTGTCCGAAGCCAAGCGCCGGTCGCCGGCGTCTTTCGGCTGAAGCAGCGCTTCGGAGCGTACGGCTGTTGTGTGCGCGAAGCAGCCGCTTCTGCTGCTCCGCGAGCCGGACAGAGCGGTAGATTGTACGACGGCGAAGAACGAAGCCGCAGAGCACCGGCCTTCTGCGCGCACCCTAAGGACTGCGAGAGGACCGTGGTGGCCGCTCGCCTGCCCCTTCAATTCCATTCTAGCATCCTTATGGAAGGTGTTCCAGGACAATTTTCCTGAGTTTTGAATTCGTCCTGATGCAGCCCCTCCTGGGAAACTCGTGCTCGTCCTCTGAGTCTCCGAGTGCAGAGACCTCGATGGCAACTGCAGAAATGAAGCACTCCGTTGAGTTGTCGAGAAGCAAGAACATAGCCAGCGCCTTGTGTTTGGGAGTCAGCAGCTGCTGGACTTTTGCGATTGCTTTCACTGTGCACTGAATGCCAGGACGGCATGTGCACGTTAAAACAACGAGCTGGGCAAGAGTAATCGAAAGATCACGGCCGTCAGAAAGCAGCTTATATATTGCCCTGGAAAGAGCAGTGTTTTTGGAGTGTGCAGTAAAATCGTGTTTCTGGACAAGGGAGGCATAAGTGCGCTGCGCTCCTAAGCTATCTCCCTGCGAGACACAGAGCCAAAGCTTTTCGCTATGATGCAGTCTAGTGCAGACGCACACTACGGCTCTCCGGAGCTTTCCGAAGCGAAGCGCCGGTCGCCGGCGTCTTTCGGCTGAAGCAGCGCTTCGGAGCGTACGGCTGTTGTGTGCGCGAAGCAGCCGCTTCTGCTGCTCCGGGAGCCGGACTGAGCGGTAGCTTGTACGAGGGCGAAGAACGAAGCCGCAGAGCACCGGCCTTCTGCGCGCACCCTAAGGACTGCGAGAGGACCGTGGTGGCCGCTCGCCTGCCCCTTCAATTCCATTCTAGCATCCTTAGGGAAGGTGATCCAGGACAATTTTCCTGAGTTTTGAATTCGTCCTGATGCAGCCCCTCCTGGGAAACAACTGCTCGTCGTCTGAGTCTCCGAGTGCAGAGACCTCGATGGCAACTGCAGAAATGAAGCACTCCGTTGAGTTGTCGAGAAGCAAGAACATAGCCAGCGCCTTGTGTTTGGGAGTCAGCAGCTGCTGGACTTTTGCGATTGCCTTCACTGTGCTCTGAATGTCGAGATATGTGCACGCTAAAAAACCAAGTTGGGCAAGAGGAGGAAGAGAGCACGGGCATCAGAGAGCATCTGGCATCTTGCCCTGGAAAGGGCAGTGTTTTTGGAGAGTGCAGCAAATCCGTGTTTCTGGGCAAGGGAGGCATAAGTGCGCTGCGCTCCTAAGCTATCACCCTGCTAAGACACACTGCCAAAGCTTTTCGCTATGATGTAGTCCAGTGCAGACGCACACTGCGGCTCTCCGGAGCTGTCCGAAGCCAAGCGCCGGTCGCCGGCGTCTTTCGGCTGAAGCAGCGCTTCGGAGCGTACGGCTGTTGTGTGCGCGAAGCAGCCGCTTCTCCTGCTCCGCGAGCCGGACAGAGCGGTAGCTTGTACGACGGCGAAGAACGAAGCCGCAGAGCACCGGCCTTCTGCGCGCACCCTAAGGACTGCGAGAGGACCGTGGTGGCCGCTCGCCTGCCCCTTCAATTCCATTCTAGCATCCTTAGGGAAGGTGTTCCAGGACAATTTTCCTGAGTTTTGAATTCGTCCTGATGCAGCCCCTCCTGGGAAACAACTGCTCGTCGTCTGAGTCTCCGAGTGCAGAGACCTCGATGGCAACTGCAGAAATGAAGGGCTGCGTTGAGTTGTCGAGAAGCAAGAACATAGCCAGCGCCTTGTGTTTGGGAGTCAGCAGCTGCTGGACTTTTGCGATTGCTTTCACTGTGCACTGAATGCCAGGACGGCATGTGCACGTTAAAACAACGAGCTGGGCAAGAGCAGGAAGGGAGCACGGGCATCAGAGAGCATCTGGCATCTTGCCCTTGAAAGGGCAGTGTTTTTGGAGTGTGCAGTAAAATCGTGTTTCTGGACTAGGGAGGCATAAGTGCGCTGCGCTCCTAAGCTATCTCCCTGAGAGACACACTGCCAAAGCATTTCATTATCATGCAGTCTAGTGCAGACGCACACTCCGGCTCTCCGGAGCTGTCCGAAGCCAAGCGCCGGTGGCCGGCGTCTTTCGGCTGAAGCAGCGCTTCGGAGCGTACGGCTGTTGTGTGCGCGAAGCAGCCGCTTCTCCTGCTCCGCGAGCCGGACAGAGCGGTAGCTTGTACGAGGGCGAAGAACGAAGCCGCAGAGCACCGGGCTTCTACGCGCACCCTAAGGACTGCGAGAGGACCGTGGTGGCCGCTCGCCTGCCCCTTCAATTCCATTCTAGCATCCTTATGGAAGGTGTTCCAGGACAATTTTCCTGAGTTTTGAATTCGTCCTGATGCAGCCCCTCCTGGGAAACAACTGCTCGTCGTCTGAGTCTCCGAGTGCAGAGACCTCGATGGCAACTGCAGAAATGAAGGGCTGCGTTGAGTTGTCGAGAAGCAAGAACATAGCCAGCGCCTTGTGTTTGGGAGTCAGCAGCTGCTGGACTTTTGCGATTGCTTTCACTGTGCACTGAATGCCAGGACGGCATGTGCACGTTAAAACAACGAGCTGGGCAAGAGCAGTTATCGAAAGATCACGGCCGTCAGAAAGCAGCTTATATATTGCCCTGGAAAGAGCAGTGTTTTTGGAGTGTGCAGTAAAATCGTGTTTCTGGACAAGGAAGGCATAAGTGCGCTGCGCTCCTAAGCTATCTCCCTGCTAAGACACACTGCTAAAGCTTTTCGCTAGGATGCAGTCTAGTGCAGACGCACACTGCGGCTCTCCGGAGCTGTCCGAAGCGAAGCGCCGGTGGCCGGCGGCTTTCGGCTGAAGCAGCGCTTCGGAGCGTACGGCTGTTGTGTGCGCGAAGCAGCCGCTTCTGCTGCTCCGCGAGCCGGACAGAGCGGTAGCTTGTACGAGGGCGAAGAACGAAGCCGCAGAGCACCGGCCTTCTGCGCGCACCCTAAGGACTGCGAGAGGACCGTGGTGGCCGCTCGCCTGCCCCTTCAATTCCATTCTAGCATCCTTAGGGAAGGTGTTCCAGGACAATTTTCCTGAGTTTTGAATTCGTCCTGATGCAGCCCCTCCTGGGAAACTCGTGCTCGTCCTCTGCGTCTCCGAGTGCAGAGACCTCGATGGCAACTGCAGAAAAGAAGGGCTGCGTTGAGTTGTCGAGAAGCAAGAACATAGCCAGCGCCTTGTGTTTGGGAGTCAGCAGCACCTGGACTTTTGCGATTGCCTTCACTGTGCACTGAATGTCGAGATATGTGCACGCTAAAAAACCAAGTTGGGCAAGAGGAGGAAGAGAGCACGGGCATCAGAGAGCATCTGGCATCTTGCCCTGGAAAGAGCAGTGTTTTTGGAGAGTGCAGCAAATCCGTGTTTCTGGGCAAGGGAGGCATAAGTGCGCTGCGCTCCTAAGCTATCACCCTGCTAAGACACACTGCCAAAGCTTTTCGCTATGATGTAGTCCAGTGCAGACGCACACTACGGCTCTCCGGAGCTGTCCGAAGCCAAGCGCCGGTCGCCGGCGTCTTTCGGCTGAAGCAGCGCTTCGGAGCGTACGGCTGTTGTGTGCGCGAAGCAGCCGCTTCTCCTGCTCCGCGAGCCGGACAGAGCGGTAGATTGTACGACGGCGAAGAACGAAGCCGCAGAGCACCGGCCTTCTACGCGCACCCTAAGGACTGCGAGAGGACCGTGGTGGCCGCTCGCCTGCCCCTTCAATTCCATTCTAGCATCCTTATGGAAGGTGTTCCAGGACAATTTTCCTGAGTTTTGAATTCGTCCTGATGCAGCCCCTCCTGGGAAACTCGTGCTCGTCCTCTGAGTCTCCGAGTGCAGAGACCTCGATGGCAACTGCAGAAATGAAGGGCTGCGTTGAGTTGTCGAGAAGCAAGAACATAGCCAGCGCCTTGTGTTTGGGAGTCAGCAGCTGCTGGACTTTTGCGATTGCTTTCACTGTGCACTGAATGCCAGGACGGCATGTGCACGTTAAAACAACGAGCTGGGCAAGAGTAATCGAAAGATCACGGCCGTCAGAAAGCAGCTTATATATTGCCCTGGAAAGAGCAGTGTTTTTGGAGTGTGCAGTAAAATCGTGTTTCTGGACAAGGGAGGCATAAGTGCGCTGCGCTCCTAAGCTATCTCCCTGCGAGACACAGAGCCAAAGCTTTTCGCTATGATGCAGTCTAGTGCAGACGCACACTACGGCTCTCCGGAGCTTTCCGAAGCGAAGCGCCGGTCGCCGGCGTCTTTCGGCTGAAGCAGCGCTTCGGAGCGTACGGCTGTTGTGTGCGCGAAGCAGCCGCTTCTCCTGCTCCGGGAGCCGGACTGAGCGGTAGCTTGTACGAGGGCGAAGAACGAAGCCGCAGAGCACCGGCCTTCTGCGCGCACCCTAAGGACTGCTAGAGGACCGTGGTGGCCGCTCGCCTGCCCCTTCAATTCCATTCTAGCATCCTTAGGGAAGGTGATCCAGGACAATTTTCCTGAGTTTTGAATTCCTCCTGATGCAGCCCCTCCTGGGAAACAACTGCTCGTCGTCTGAGTCTCCGAGTGCAGAGACCTCGATGGCAACTGCAGAAATGAAGCACTCCGTTGAGTTGTCGAGAAGCAAGAACATAGCCAGCGCCTTGTGTTTGGGAGTCAGCAGCTGCTGGACTTTTGCGATTGCCTTCGCTGTGCACTGAATGTCGAGATATGTGCACGCTAAAAAACCAAGTTGGGCAAGAGGAGGAAGAGAGCACGGGCATCAGAGAGCATCTGGCATCTTGCCCTGGAAAGGGCAGTGTTTTTGGAGAGTGCAGCAAATCCGTGTTTCTGGGCAAGGGAGGCATAAGTGCGCTGCGCTCCTAAGCTATCACCCTGCTAAGACACACTGCCAAAGCTTTTCGCTATGATGTAGTCCAGTGCAGACGCACACTACGGCTCTCCGGAGCTGTCCGAAGCCAAGCGCCGGTCGCCGGCGTCTTTCGGCTGAAGCAGCGCTTCGGAGCGTACGGCTGTTGTGTGCGCGAAGCAGCCGCTTCTCCTGCTCCGGGAGCCGGACTGAGCGGTAGATTGTACGACGGCGAAGAACGAAGCCGCAGAGCACCGGCCTTCTACGCGCACCCTAAGGACTGCGAGAGGACCGTGGTGGCCGCTCGCCTGCCCCTTCAATTCCATTCTAGCATCCTTATGGAAGGTGTTCCAGGACAATTTTCCTGAGTTTTGAATTCGTCCTGATGCAGCCCCTCCTGGGAAACTCGTGCTCGTCCTCTGAGTCTCCGAGTGCAGAGACCTCGATGGCAACTGCAGAAAAGAAGGGCTGCGTTGAGTTGTCGAGAAGCAAGAACATAGCCAGCGCCTTGTGTTTGGGAGTCAGCAGCTGCTGGACTTTTGCGATTGCTTTCACTGTGCACTGAATGCCAGGACGGCATGTGCACGTTAAAACAACGAGCTGGGCAAGAGTAATCGAAAGATCACGGCCGTCAGAAAGCAGCTTATATATTGCCCTGGAAAGAGCAGTGTTTTTGGAGTGTGCAGTAAAATCGTGTTTCTGGACAAGGGAGGCATAAGTGCGCTGCGCTCCTAAGCTATCTCCCTGCGAGACACAGAGCCAAAGCTTTTCGCTATGATGCAGTCTAGTGCAGACGCACACTGCGGCTCTCCGGAGCTTTCCGAAGCGAAGCGCCGGTCGCCGGCGTCTTTCGGCTGAAGCAGCGCTTCGGAGCGTACGGCTGTTGTGTGCGCGAAGCAGCCGCTTCTGCTGCTCCGGGAGCCGGACAGAGCGGTAGCTTGTACGAGGGCGAAGAACGAAGCCGCAGAGCACCGGCCTTCTGCGCGCACCCTAAGGACTGCGAGAGGACCGTGGTGGCCGCTCGCCTGCCCCTTCAATTCCATTCTAGCATCCTTAGGGAAGGTGTTCCAGGACAATTTTCCTGAGTTTTGAATTCGTCCTGATGCAGCCCCTCCTGGGAAACTCCTACTCGTCCTCTGCGTCTCCGAGTGCAGAGACCTCGATGGCAACTGCAGAAAAGAAGGGCTGCGTTGAGTTGTCGAGAAGCAAGAACATAGCCAGCGCCTTGTGTTTGGGAGTCAGCAGCACCTGGACTTTTGCGATTGCCTTCACTGTGCACTGAATGTCGAGATATGTGCACGCTAAAAAACCAAGTTGGGCAAGAGGAGGAAGAGAGCACGGGCATCAGAGAGCATCTGGCATCTTGCCCTGGAAAGAGCAGTGTTTTTGGAGAGTGCAGCAAATCCGTGTTTCTGGGCAAGGGAGGCATAAGTGCGCTGCGCTCCTAAGCTATCACCCTGCTAAGACACACTGCCAAAGCTTTTCGCTATGATGTAGTCCAGTGCAGACGCACACTACGGCTCTCCGGAGCTGTCCGAAGCCAAGCGCCGGTCGCCGGCGTCTTTCGGCTGAAGCAGCGCTTCGGAGCGTACGGCTGTTGTGTGCGCGAAGCAGCCGCTTCTCCTGCTCCGGGAGCCGGACAGAGCGGTAGATTGTACGACGGCGAAGAACGAAGCCGCAGAGCACCGGCCTTCTACGCGCACCCTAAGGACTGCGAGAGGACCGTGGTGGCCGCTCGCCTGCCCCTTCAATTCCATTCTAGCATCCTTAGGGAAGGTGTTCCAGGACAATTTTCCTGAGTTTTGAATTCGTCCTGATGCAGCCCCTCCTGGGAAACTCGTGCTCGTCCTCTGAGTCTCCGAGTGCAGAGACCTCGATGGCAACTGCAGAAAAGAAGGGCTGCGTTGAGTTGTCGAGAAGCAAGAACATAGCCAGCGCCTTGTGTTTGGGAGTCAGCAGCTGCTGGACTTTTGCGATTGCTTTCACTGTGCACTGAATGCCAGGACGGCATGTGCACGTTAAAACAACGAGCTGGGCAAGAGTAATCGAAAGATCACGGCCGTCAGAAAGCAGCTTATATATTGCCCTGGAAAGAGCAGTGTTTTTGGAGTGTGCAGTAAAATCGTGTTTCTGGACAAGGGAGGCATAAGTGCGCTGCGCTCCTAAGCTATCTCCCTGCGAGACACAGAGCCAAAGCTTTTCGCTATGATGCAGTCTAGTGCAGACGCACACTGCGGCTCTCCGGAGCTTTCCGAAGCGAAGCGCCGGTCGCCGGCGTCTTTCGGCTGAAGCAGCGCTTCGGAGCGTACGGCTGTTGTGTGCGCGAAGCAGCCGCTTCTGCTGCTCCGGGAGCCGGACTGAGCGGTAGCTTGTACGACGGCGAAGAACGAAGCCGCAGAGCACCGGCCTTCTGCGCGCACCCTAAGGACTGCGAGAGGACCGTGGTGGCCGCTCGCCTGCCCCTTCAATTCCATTCTAGCATCCTTAGGGAAGGTGTTCCAGGACAATTTTCCTGAGTTTTGAATTCGTCCTGATGCAGCCCCTCCTGGGAAACTCCTACTCGTCCTCTGCGTCTCCGAGTGCAGAGACCTCGATGGCAACTGCAGAAAAGAAGGGCTGCGTTGAGTTGTCGAGAAGCAAGAACATAGCCAGCGCCTTGTGTTTGGGAGTCAGCAGCTGCTGGACTTTTGCGATTGCCTTCGCTGTGCACTGAATGTCGAGATATGTGCACGCTAAAAAACCAAGTTGGGCAAGAGGAGGAAGAGAGCACGGGCATCAGAGAGCATCTGGCATCTTGCCCTGGAAAGGGCAGTGTTTTTGGAGAGTGCAGCAAATCCGTGTTTCTGGGCAGGGGAGGCATAAGTGCGCTGCGCTCCTAAGCTATCACCCTGCTAAGACACACTGCCAAAGCTTTTCGCTATGATGTAGTCCAGTGCAGACGCACACTACGGCTCTCCGGAGCTGTCCGAAGCCAAGCGCCGGTCGCCGGCGTCTTTCGGCTGAAGCAGCGCTTCGGAGCGTACGGCTGTTGTGTGCGCGAAGCAGCCGCTTCTCCTGCTCCGCGAGCCGGACAGAGAGGTAGCTTGTACGAGGGCGAAGAACGAAGCCGCAGAGCACCGGGCTTCTCCGCGCACCCTAAGGACTGCGAGAGGACCGTGGTGGCCGCTCGCCTGCCCCTTCAATTCCATTCTAGCATCCTTATGGAAGGTGTTCCAGGACAATTTTCCTGAGTTTTGAATTCGTCCTGATGCAGCCCCTCCTGGGAAACAACTGCTCGTCGTCTGAGTCTCCGAGTGCAGAGACCTCGATGGCAACTGCAGAAATGAAGCACTCCGTTGAGTTGTCGAGAAGCAAGAACATAGCCAGCGCCTTGTGTTTGGGAGTCAGCAGCTGCTGGACTTTTGCGATTGCTTTCACTGTGCACTGAATGCCAGGACGGCATGTGCACGTTAAAACAACGAGCTGGGCAAGAGCAGGAAGGGAGCACGGGCATCAGAGAGCATCTGGCATCTTGCCCTTGAAAGGGCAGTGTTTTTGGAGTGTGCAGTAAAATCGTGTTTCTGGACAAGGGAGGCATAAGTGCGCTGCGCTCCTAAGCTATCTCCCTGCGAGACACAGAGCCAAAGCTTTTCGCTATGATGCAGTCTAGTGCAGACGCACACTGCGGCTCTCCGGAGCTTTCCGAAGCGAAGCGCCGGTCGCCGGCGTCTTTCGGCTGAAGCAGCGCTTCGGAGCGTACGGCTGTTGTGTGCGCGAAGCAGCCGCTTCTGCTGCTCCGGGAGCCGGACTGAGCGGTAGCTTGTACGAGGGCGAAGAACGAAGCCGCAGAGCACCGGCCTTCTGCGCGCACCCTAAGGACTGCGAGAGGACCGTGGTGGCCGCTCGCCTGCCCCTTCAATTCCATTCTAGCATCCTTAGGGAAGGTGTTCCAGGACAATTTTCCTGAGTTTTGAATTCGTCCTGATGCAGCCCCTCCTGGGAAACTCCTACTCGTCCTCTGCGTCTCCGAGTGCAGAGACCTCGATGGCAACTGCAGAAAAGAAGGGCTGCGTTGAGTTGTCGAGAAGCAAGAACATAGCCAGCGCCTTGTGTTTGGGAGTCAGCAGCACCTGGACTTTTGCGATTGCCTTCACTGTGCACTGAATGTCGAGATATGTGCACGCTAAAAAACCAAGTTGGGCAAGAGGAGGAAGAGAGCACGGGCATCAGAGAGCATCTGGCATCTTGCCCTGGAAAGAGCAGTGTTTTTGGAGAGTGCAGCAAATCCGTGTTTCTGGGCAAGGGAGGCATAAGTGCGCTGCGCTCCTAAGCTATCACCCTGCTAAGACACACTGCCAAAGCTTTTCGCTATGATGTAGTCCAGTGCAGACGCACACTACGGCTCTCCGGAGCTGTCCGAAGCCAAGCGCCGGTCGCCGGCGTCTTTCGGCTGAAGCAGCGCTTCGGAGCGTACGGCTGTTGTGTGCGCGAAGCAGCCGCTTCTGCTGCTCCGCGAGCCGGACAGAGCGGTAGATTGTACGACGGCGAAGAACGAAGCCGCAGAGCACCGGCCTTCTACGCGCACCCTAAGGACTGCGAGAGGACCGTGGTGGCCGCTCGCCTGCCCCTTCAATTCCATTCTAGCATCCTTAGGGAAGGTGTTCCAGGACAATTTTCCTGAGTTTTGAATTCGTCCTGATGCAGCCCCTCCTGGGAAACTCGTGCTCGTCCTCTGAGTCTCCGAGTGCAGAGACCTCGATGGCAACTGCAGAAATGAAGCACTCCGTTGAGTTGTCGAGAAGCAAGAACATAGCCAGCGCCTTGTGTTTGGGAGTCAGCAGCTGCTGGACTTTTGCGATTGCTTTCACTGTGCACTGAATGCCAGGACGGCATGTGCACGTTAAAACAACGAGCTGGGCAAGAGTAATCGAAAGATCACGGCCGTCAGAAAGCAGCTTATATATTGCCCTGGAAAGAGCAGTGTTTTTGGAGTGTGCAGTAAAATCGTGTTTCTGGACAAGGGAGGCATAAGTGCGCTGCGCTCCTAAGCTATCTCCCTGCGAGACACAGAGCCAAAGCTTTTCGCTATGATGCAGTCTAGTGCAGACGCACACTACGGCTCTCCGGAGCTTTCCGAAGCGAAGCGCCGGTCGCCGGCGTCTTTCGGCTGAAGCAGCGCTTCGGAGCGTACGGCTGTTGTGTGCGCGAAGCAGCCGCTTCTGCTGCTCCGGGAGCCGGACTGAGCGGTAGCTTGTACGAGGGCGAAGAACGAAGCCGCAGAGCACCGGCCTTCTGCGCGCACCCTAAGGACTGCGAGAGGACCGTGGTGGCCGCTCGCCTGCCCCTTCAATTCCATTCTAGCATCCTTAGGGAAGGTGATCCAGGACAATTTTCCTGAGTTTTGAATTCGTCCTGATGCAGCCCCTCCTGGGAAACAACTGCTCGTCGTCTGAGTCTCCGAGTGCAGAGACCTCGATGGCAACTGCAGAAATGAAGCACTCCGTTGAGTTGTCGAGAAGCAAGAACATAGCCAGCGCCTTGTGTTTGGGAGTCAGCAGCTGCTGGACTTTTGCGATTGCCTTCACTGTGCTCTGAATGTCGAGATATGTGCACGCTAAAAAACCAAGTTGGGCAAGAGGAGGAAGAGAGCACGGGCATCAGAGAGCATCTGGCATCTTGCCCTGGAAAGGGCAGTGTTTTTGGAGAGTGCAGCAAATCCGTGTTTCTGGGCAAGGGAGGCATAAGTGCGCTGCGCTCCTAAGCTATCACCCTGCTAAGACACACTGCCAAAGCTTTTCGCTATGATGTAGTCCAGTGCAGACGCACACTGCGGCTCTCCGGAGCTGTCCGAAGCCAAGCGCCGGTCGCCGGCGTCTTTCGGCTGAAGCAGCGCTTCGGAGCGTACGGCTGTTGTGTGCGCGAAGCAGCCGCTTCTCCTGCTCCGCGAGCCGGACAGAGCGGTAGCTTGTACGACGGCGAAGAACGAAGCCGCAGAGCACCGGCCTTCTGCGCGCACCCTAAGGACTGCGAGAGGACCGTGGTGGCCGCTCGCCTGCCCCTTCAATTCCATTCTAGCATCCTTAGGGAAGGTGTTCCAGGACAATTTTCCTGAGTTTTGAATTCGTCCTGATGCAGACCCTCCTGGGAAACAACTGCTCGTCGTCTGAGTCTCCGAGTGCAGAGACCTCGATGGCAACTGCAGAAATGAAGGGCTGCGTTGAGTTGTCGAGAAGCAAGAACATAGCCAGCGCCTTGTGTTTGGGAGTCAGCAGCTGCTGGACTTTTGCGATTGCTTTCACTGTGCACTGAATGCCAGGACGGCATGTGCACGTTAAAACAACGAGCTGGGCAAGAGCAGGAAGGGAGCACGGGCATCAGAGAGCATCTGGCATCTTGCCCTTGAAAGGGCAGTGTTTTTGGAGTGTGCAGTAAAATCGTGTTTCTGGACTAGGGAGGCATAAGTGCGCTGCGCTCCTAAGCTATCTCCCTGAGAGACACACTGCCAAAGCATTTCATTATCATGCAGTCTAGTGCAGACGCACACTCCGGCTCTCCGGAGCTGTCCGAAGCCAAGCGCCGGTGGCCGGCGTCTTTCGGCTGAAGCAGCGCTTCGGAGCGTACGGCTGTTGTGTGCGCGAAGCAGCCGCTTCTCCTGCTCCGCGAGCCGGACAGAGCGGTAGCTTGTACGAGGGCGAAGAACGAAGCCGCAGAGCACCGGGCTTCTACGCGCACCCTAAGGACTGCGAGAGGACCGTGGTGGCCGCTCGCCTGCCCCTTCAATTCCATTCTAGCATCCTTATGGAAGGTGTTCCAGGACAATTTTCCTGAGTTTTGAATTCGTCCTGATGCAGCCCCTCCTGGGAAACAACTGCTCGTCGTCTGAGTCTCCGAGTGCAGAGACCTCGATGGCAACTGCAGAAATGAAGGGCTGCGTTGAGTTGTCGAGAAGCAAGAACATAGCCAGCGCCTTGTGTTTGGGAGTCAGCAGCTGCTGGACTTTTGCGATTGCTTTCACTGTGCACTGAATGCCAGGACGGCATGTGCACGTTAAAACAACGAGCTGGGCAAGAGCAGTTATCGAAAGATCACGGCCGTCAGAAAGCAGCTTATATATTGCCCTGGAAAGAGCAGTGTTTTTGGAGTGTGCAGTAAAATCGTGTTTCTGGACAAGGAAGGCATAAGTGCGCTGCGCTCCTAAGCTATCTCCCTGCTAAGACACACTGCTAAAGCTTTTCGCTAGGATGCAGTCTAGTGCAGACGCACACTGCGGCTCTCCGGAGCTGTCCGAAGCGAAGCGCCGGTGGCCGGCGGCTTTCGGCTGAAGCAGCGCTTCGGAGCGTACGGCTGTTGTGTGCGCGAAGCAGCCGCTTCTGCTGCTCCGCGAGCCGGACAGAGCGGTAGCTTGTACGAGGGCGAAGAACGAAGCCGCAGAGCACCGGCCTTCTGCGCGCACCCTAAGGACTGCGAGAGGACCGTGGTGGCCGCTCGCCTGCCCCTTCAATTCCATTCTAGCATCCTTAGGGAAGGTGTTCCAGGACAATTTTCCTGAGTTTTGAATTCGTCCTGATGCAGCCCCTCCTGGGAAACTCGTGCTCGTCCTCTGCGTCTCCGAGTGCAGAGACCTCGATGGCAACTGCAGAAAAGAAGGGCTGCGTTGAGTTGTCGAGAAGCAAGAACATAGCCAGCGCCTTGTGTTTGGGAGTCAGCAGCACCTGGACTTTTGCGATTGCCTTCACTGTGCACTGAATGTCGAGATATGTGCACGCTAAAAAACCAAGTTGGGCAAGAGGAGGAAGAGAGCACGGGCATCAGAGAGCATCTGGCATCTTGCCCTGGAAAGGGCAGTGTTTTTGGAGTGTGCAGCAAATCCGTGTTTCTGGACAAGGAAGGCATAAGTGCGCTGCGCTCCTAAGCTATCTCCCTGCTAAGACACACTGCTAAAGCTTTTCGCTAGGATGCAGTCTAGTGCAGACGCACACTGCGGCTCTCCGGAGCTGTCCGAAGCGAAGCGCCGGTCGCCGGCGGCTTTCGGCTGAAGCAGCGCTTCGGAGCGTACGGCTGTTGTGTGCGCGAAGCAGCCGCTTCTGCTGCTCCGCGAGCCGGACAGAGCGGTAGCTTGTACGAGGGCGAAGAACGAAGCCGCAGAGCACCGGCCTTCTGCGCGCACCCTAAGGACTGCGAGAGGACCGTGGTGGCCGCTCGCCTGCCCCTTCAATTCCATTCTAGCATCCTTAGGGAAGGTGTTCCAGGACAATTTTCCTGAGTTTTGAATTCGTCCTGATGCAGCCCCTCCTGGGAAACTCGTGCTCGTCCTCTGAGTCTCCGAGTGCAGAGACCTCGATGGCAACTGCAGAAAAGAAGGGCTGCGTTGAGTTGTCGAGAAGCAAGAACATAGCCAGCGCCTTGTGTTTGGGAGTCAGCAGCTGCTGGACTTTTGCGATTGCTTTCACTGTGCACTGAATGCCAGGACGGCATGTGCACGTTAAAACAACGAGCTGGGCAAGAGCAGGAAGGGAGCACGGGCATCAGAGAGCATCTGGCATCTTGCCCTTGAAAGGGCAGTGTTTTTGGAGTGTGCAGTAAAATCGTGTTTCTGGACTAGGGAGGCATAAGTGCGCTGCGCTCCTAAGCTATCTCCCTGCGAGACACACTGCCAAAGCTTTTCGCTATGATGCAGTCTAGTGCAGACGCACACAACGGCTCTCCGGAGCTTTCCGAAGCCAAGCGCCGGTGGCCGGCGTCTTTCGGCTGAAGCAGCGCTTCGGAGCGTACGGCTGTTGTGTGCGCGAAGCAGCCGCTTCTCCTGCTCCGCGAGCCGGACAGAGCGGTAGCTTGTACGAGGGCGAAGAACGAAGCCGCAGAGCATCCGGCTTCTACGCGCACCCTAAGGACTGCGAGAGGACCGTGGTGGCCGCTCGCCTGCCCCTTCAATTCCATTCTAGCATCCTTATGGAAGGTGTTCCAGGACAATTTTCCTGAGTTTTGAATTCGTCCTGATGCAGCCCCTCCTGGGAAACAACTGCTCGTCGTCTGAGTCTCCGAGTGCAGAGACCTCGATGGCAACTGCAGAAATGAAGCACTCCGTTGAGTTGTCGAGAAGCAAGAACATAGCCAGCGCCTTGTGTTTGGGAGTCAGCAGCTGCTGGACTTTTGCGATTGCTTTCACTGTGCACTGAATGCCAGGACGGCATGTGCACGTTAAAACAACGAGCTGGGCAAGAGCAGTTATCGAAAGATCACGGCCGTCAGAAAGCAGCTTATATATTGCCCTGGAAAGAGCAGTGTTTTTGGAGTGTGCAGTAAAATCGTGTTTCTGGACAAGGAAGGCATAAGTGCGCTGCGCTCCTAAGCTATCTCCCTGCTAAGACACACTGCTAAAGCTTTTCGCTAGGATGCAGTCTAGTGCAGACGCACACTGCGGCTCTCCGGAGCTGTCCGAAGCGAAGCGCCGGTCGCCGGCGGCTTTCGGCTGAAGCAGCGCTTCGGAGCGTACGGCTGTTGTGTGCGCGAAGCAGCCGCTTCTGCTGCTCCGCGAGCCGGACAGAGCGGTAGCTTGTACGAGGGCGAAGAACGAAGCCGCAGAGCACCGGCCTTCTGCGCGCACCCTAAGGACTGCGAGAGGACCGTGGTGGCCGCTCGCCTGCCCCTTCAATTCCATTCTAGCATCCTTAGGGAAGGTGTTCCAGGACAATTTTCCTGAGTTTTGAATTCGTCCTGATGCAGCCCCTCCTGGGAAACTCGTGCTCGTCCTCTGCGTCTCCGAGTGCAGAGACCTCGATGGCAACTGCAGAAAAGAAGGGCTGCGTTGAGTTGTCGAGAAGCAAGAACATAGCCAGCGCCTTGTGTTTGGGAGTCAGCAGCTGCTGGACTTTTGCGATTGCCTTCACTGTGCACTGAATGTCGAGATATGTGCACGCTAAAAAACCAAGTTGGGCAAGAGGAGGAAGAGAGCACGGGCATCAGAGAGCATCTGGCATCTTGCCCTGGAAAGGGCAGTGTTTTTGGAGAGTGCAGCAAATCCGTGTTTCTGGGCAAGGG
The DNA here is from genome assembly GCF_046129695.1 of Lonchura striata. Classification (NCBI taxonomy): domain Eukaryota; kingdom Metazoa; phylum Chordata; class Aves; order Passeriformes; family Estrildidae; genus Lonchura; species Lonchura striata. The sequence continues at coordinate 117,493 of NC_134612.1, forward strand.
AGGCATAAGTGCGCTGCGCTCCTAAGCTATCACCCTGCTAAGACACACTGCCAAAGCTTTTCGCTATGATGTAGTCCAGTGCAGACGCACACTACGGCTCTCCGGAGCTGTCCGAAGCCAAGCGCCGGTCGCCGGCGACTTTCGGCTGAAGCAGCGCTTCAGGGCGTACGGCTGTTGTGTGCGCGAAGCAGCCGCTTCTCCTGCTCCGGGAGCCGGACAGAGCGGTAGCTTGTACGAGGGCGAAGAACGAAGCCGCAGAGCACCGGGCTTCTGCGCGCACCCTAAGGACTGCGAGAGGACCGTGGTGGCCGCTCGCCTGCCCCTTCAATTCCATTCTAGCATCCTTAGGGAAGGTGTTCCAGGACAATTTTCCTGAGTTTTGAATTCGTCCTGATGCAGCCCCTCCTGGGAAACTCGTGCTCGTCCTCTGAGTCTCCGAGTGCAGAGACCTCGATGGCAACTGCAGAAATGAAGGGCTGCGTTGAGTTGTCGAGAAGCAAGAACATAGCCAGCGCCTTGTGTTTGGGAGTCAGCAGCTGCTGGACTTTTGCGATTGCTTTCACTGTGCACTGAATGCCAGGACGGCATGTGCACGTTAAAACAACGAGCGGGGCAAGAGCAGGAAGGGAGCACGGGCATCAGAGAGCATCTGGCATCTTGCCCTTGAAAGGGCAGTGTTTTTGGAGTGTGCAGTAAAATCGTGTTTCTGGACTAGGGAGGCATAAGTGCGCTGCGCTCCTAAGCTATCTCCCTGCGAGACACACTGCCAAAGCTTTTCGCTATGATGCAGTCTAGTGCAGACGCACACAACGGCTCTCCGGAGCTGTCCGAAGCCAAGCGCCGGTGGCCGGCGTCTTTCGGCTGAAGCAGCGCTTCGGAGCGTACGGCTGTTGTGTGCGCGAAGCAGCCGCTTCTCCTGCTCCGCGAGCCGGACAGAGCGGTAGCTTGTACGAGGGCGAAGAACGAAGCCGCAGAGCATCCGGCTTCTACGCGCACCCTAAGGACTGCGAGAGGACCGTGGTGGCCGCTCGCCTGCCCCTTCAATTCCATTCTAGCATCCTTATGGAAGGTGTTCCAGGACAATTTTCCTGAGTTTTGAATTCGTCCTGATGCAGCCCCTCCTGGGAAACAACTGCTCGTCGTCTGAGTCTCCGAGTGCAGAGACCTCGATGGCAACTGCAGAAATGAAGGGCTGCGTTGAGTTGTCGAGAAGCAAGAACATAGCCAGCGCCTTGTGTTTGGGAGTCAGCAGCTGCTGGACTTTTGCGATTGCTTTCACTGTGCACGGAATGCCAGGACGGCATGTGCACGTTAAAACAACGAGCTGGGCAAGAGCAGTTATCGAAAGATCACGGCCGTCAGAAAGCAGCTTATATATTGCCCTGGAAAGAGCAGTGTTTTTGGAGTGTGCAGTAAAATCGTGTTTCTGGACAAGGAAGGCATAAGTGCGCTGCGCTCCTAAGCTATCTCCCTGCGAGACACAGAGCCAAAGCTTTTCGCTATGATGCAGTCTAGTGCAGACGCACACTGCGGCTCTCCGGAGCTTTCCGAAGCGAAGCGCCGGTCGCCGGCGTCTTTCGGCTGAAGCAGCGCTTCGGAGCGTACGGCTGTTGTGTGCGCGAAGCAGCCGCTTCTGCTGCTCCGGGAGCCGGACTGAGCGGTAGCTTGTACGAGGGCGAAGAACGAAGCCGCAGAGCACCGGCCTTCTGCGCGCACCCTAAGGACTGCGAGAGGACCGTGGTGGCCGCTCGCCTGCCCCTTCAATTCCATTCTAGCATCCTTAGGGAAGGTGTTCCAGGACAATTTTCCTGAGTTTTGAATTCGTCCTGATGCAGCCCCTCCTGGGAAACTCCTACTCGTCCTCTGCGTCTCCGAGTGCAGAGACCTCGATGGCAACTGCAGAAATGAAGCACTCCGTTGAGTTGTCGAGAAGCAAGAACATAGCCAGCGCCTTGTGTTTGGGAGTCAGCAGCTGCTGGACTTTTGCGATTGCCTTCGCTGTGCACTGAATGTCGAGATATGTGCACGCGAAAAAACCAAGTTGGGCAAGAGGAGGAAGAGAGCACGGGCATCAGAGAGCATCTGGCATCTTGCCCTGGAAAGGGCAGTGTTTTTGGAGAGTGCAGCAAATCCGTGTTTCTGGGCAAGGGAGGCATAAGTGCGCTGCGCTCCTAAGCTATCACCCTGCTAAGACACACTGCCAAAGCTTTTCGCTATGATGTAGTCCAGTGCAGACGCACACTACGGCTCTCCGGAGCTGTCCGAAGCCAAGCGCCGGTCGCCGGCGTCTTTCGGCTGAAGCAGCGCTTCGGAGCGTACGGCTGTTGTGTGCGCGAAGCAGCCGCTTCTCCTGCTCCGCGAGCCGGACAGAGAGGTAGCTTGTACGAGGGCGAAGAACGAAGCCGCAGAGCACCGGGCTTCTCCGCGCACCCTAAGGACTGCGAGAGGACCGTGGTGGCCGCTCGCCTGCCCCTTCAATTCCATTCTAGCATCCTTAGGGAAGGTGTTCCAGGACAATTTTCCTGAGTTTTGAATTCGTCCTGATGCAGCCCCTCCTGGGAAACTCGTGCTCGTCCTCTGAGTCTCCGAGTGCAGAGACCTCGATGGCAACTGCAGAAATGAAGGGCTGCGTTGAGTTGTCGAGAAGCAAGAACATAGCCAGCGCCTTGTGTTTGGGAGTCAGCAGCTGCTGGACTTTTGCGATTGCTTTCACTGTGCACTGAATGCCAGGACGGCATGTGCACGTTAAAACAACGAGCTGGGCAAGAGCAGGAAGGGAGCACGGGCATCAGAGAGCATCTGGCATCTTGCCCTTGAAAGGGCAGTGTTTTTGGAGTGTGCAGTAAAATCGTGTTTCTGGACTAGGGAGGCATAAGTGCGCTGCGCTCCTAAGCTATCTCCCTGCGAGACACACTGCCAAAGCTTTTCATTATCATGCAGTCTAGTGCAGACGCACACTACGGCTCTCCGGAGCTTTCCGAAGCCAAGCGCCGGTGGCCGGCGTCTTTCGGCTGAAGCAGCGCTTCGGAGCGTACGGCTGTTGTGTGCGCGAAGCAGCCGCTTCTCCTGCTCCGCGAGCCGGACAGAGCGGTAGCTTGTACGAGGGCGAAGAACGAAGCCGCAGAGCATCCGGCTTCTACGCGCACCCTAAGGACTGCGAGAGGACCGTGGTGGCCGCTCGCCTGCCCCTTCAATTCCATTCTAGCATCCTTATGGAAGGTGTTCCAGGACAATTTTCCTGAGTTTTGAATTCGTCCTGATGCAGCCCCTCCTGGGAAACAACTGCTCGTCGTCTGAGTCTCCGAGTGCAGAGACCTCGATGGCAACTGCAGAAAAGAAGGGCTGCGTTGAGTTGTCGAGAAGCAAGAACATAGCCAGCGCCTTGTGTTTGGGAGTCAGCAGCTGCTGGACTTTTGCGATTGCTTTCACTGTGCACTGAATGCCAGGACGGCATGTGCACGTTAAAACAACGAGCTGGGCAAGAGCAGTTATCGAAAGATCACGGCCGTCAGAAAGCAGCTTATATATTGCCCTGGAAAGAGCAGTGTTTTTGGAGTGTGCAGTAAAATCGTGTTTCTGGACAAGGAAGGCATAAGTGCGCTGCGCTCCTAAGCTATCTCCCTGCTAAGACACACTGCTAAAGCTTTTCGCTAGGATGCAGTCTAGTGCAGACGCACACTGCGGCTCTCCGGAGCTGTCCGAAGCGAAGCGCCGGTCGCCGGCGGCTTTCGGCTGAAGCAGCGCTTCGGAGCGTACGGCTGTTGTGTGCGCGAAGCAGCCGCTTCTGCTGCTCCGGGAGCCGGACTGAGCGGTAGCTTGTACGAGGGCGAAGAACGAAGCCGCAGAGCACCGGCCTTCTGCGCGCACCCTAAGGACTGCGAGAGGACCGTGGTGGCCGCTCGCCTGCCCCTTCAATTCCATTCTAGCATCCTTAGGGAAGGTGTTCCAGGACAATTTTCCTGAGTTTTGAATTCGTCCTGATGCAGCCCCTCCTGGGAAACTCGTGCTCGTCCTCTGCGTCTCCGAGTGCAGAGACCTCGATGGCAACTGCAGAAAAGAAGGGCTGCGTTGAGTTGTCGAGAAGCAAGAACATAGCCAGCGCCTTGTGTTTGGGAGTCAGCAGCTGCTGGACTTTTGCGATTGCCTTCACTGTGCACTGAATGTCGAGATATGTGCACGCTAAAAAACCAAGTTGGGCAAGAGGAGGAAGAGAGCACGGGCATCAGAGAGCATCTGGCATCTTGCCCTGGAAAGGGCAGTGTTTTTGGAGTGTGCAGCAAATCCGTGTTTCTGGGCAAGGGAGGCATAAGTGCGCTGCGCTCCTAAGCTATCTCCCTGCTAAGACACACTGCCAAAGCTTTTCGCTATGATGTAGTCCAGTGCAGACGCACACTACGGCTCTCCGGAGCTGTCCGAAGCGAAGCGCCGGTCGCCGGCGTCTTTCGGCTGAAGCAGCGCTTCGGAGCGTACGGCTGTTGTGTGCGCGAAGCAGCCGCTTCTCCTGCTCCGCGAGCCGGACAGAGCGGTAGATTGTACGAGGGCGAAGAACGAAGCCGCAGAGCACCGGGCTTCTGCGCGCACCCTAAGAACTGCGAGAGGACCGTGGTGGCCGCTCGCCTGCCCCTTCAATTCCATTCTAGCATCCTTATGGAAGGTGTTCCAGGACAATTTTCCTGAGTTTTGAATTCGTCCTGATGCAGCCCCTCCTGGGAAACAACTGCTCGTCCTCTGCGTCTCCGAGTGCAGAGACCTCGATGGCAACTGCAGAAAAGAAGGGCTGCGTTGAGTTGTCGAGAAGCAAGAACATAGCCAGCGCCTTGTGTTTGGGAGTCAGCAGCTGCTGGACTTTTGCGATTGCTTTCACTGTGCACTGAATGCCAGGACGGCATGTGCACGTTAAAACAACGAGCTGGGCAAGAGCAGTTATCGAAAGATCACGGCCGTCAGAAAGCAGCTTATATATTGCCCTGGAAAGAGCAGTGTTTTTGGAGTGTGCAGTAAAATCGTGTTTCTGGACAAGGAAGGCATAAGTGCGCTGCGCTCCTAAGCTATCTCCCTGCTAAGACACACTGCCAAAGCTTTTCGCTATGATGCAGTCTAGTGCAGACGCACACTGCGGCTCTCCGGAGCTGTCCGAAGCGAAGCGCCGGTGGCCGGCGGCTTTCGGCTGAAGCAGCGCTTCGGAGCGTACGGCTGTTGTGTGCGCGAAGCAGCCGCTTCTGCTGCTCCGCGAGCCGGACAGAGCGGTAGCTTGTACGACGGCGAAGAACGAAGCCGCAGAGCACCGACCTTCTGCGCGCACCCTAAGGACTGCGAGAGGACCGTGGTGGCCGCTCGCCTGCCCCTTCAATTCCATTCTAGCATCCTTAGGGAAGGTGTTCCAGGACAATTTTCCTGAGTTTTGAATTCGTCCTGATGCAGACCCTCCTGGGAAACTCCTACTCGTCCTCTGCGTCTCCGAGTGCAGAGACCTCGATGGCAACTGCAGAAATGAAGGGCTGCGTTGAGTTGTCGAGAAGCAAGAACATAGCCAGCGCCTTGTGTTTGGGAGTCAGCAGCTGCTGGACTTTTGCGATTGCCTTCACTGTGCACTGAATGTCGAGATATGTGCACGCGAAAAAACCAAGTTGGGCAAGAGGAGGAAGAGAGCACGGGCATCAGAGAGCATCTGGCATCTTGCCCTGGAAAGGGCAGTGTTTTTGGAGTGTGCAGCAAATCCGTGTTTCTGGGCAAGGGAGGCATAAGTGCGCTGCGCTCCTAAGCTATCACCCTGCTAAGACACACTGCCAAAGCTTTTCGCTATGATGTAGTCCAGTGCAGACGCACACTACGGCTCTCCGGAGCTGTCCGAAGCCAAGCGCCGGTCGCCGGCGTCTTTCGGCTGAAGCAGCGCTTCGGAGCGTACGGCTGTTGTGTGCGCGAAGCAGCCGCTTCTCCTGCTCCGGGAGCCGGACAGAGCGGTAGATTGTACGACGGCGAAGAACGAAGCCGCAGAGCACCGGCCTTCTACGCGCACCCTAAGGACTGCGAGAGGACCGTGGTGGCCGCTCGCCTGCCCCTTCAATTCCATTCTAGCATCCTTAGGGAAGGTGTTCCAGGACAATTTTCCTGAGTTTTGAATTCGTCCTGATGCAGCCCCTCCTGGGAAACTCGTGCTCGTCCTCTGAGTCTCCGAGTGCAGAGACCTCGATGGCAACTGCAGAAAAGAAGGGCTGCGTTGAGTTGTCGAGAAGCAAGAACATAGCCAGCGCCTTGTGTTTGGGAGTCAGCAGCTGCTGGACTTTTGCGATTGCTTTCACTGTGCACTGAATGCCAGGACGGCATGTGCACGTTAAAACAACGAGCTGGGCAAGAGTAATCGAAAGATCACGGCCGTCAGAAAGCAGCTTATATATTGCCCTGGAAAGAGCAGTGTTTTTGGAGTGTGCAGTAAAATCGTGTTTCTGGACTAGGGAGGCATAAGTGCGCTGCGCTCCTAAGCTATCTCCCTGCGAGACACAGAGCCAAAGCTTTTCGCTATGATGCAGTCTAGTGCAGACGCACACTGCGGCTCTCCGGAGCTTTCCGAAGCGAAGCGCCGGTCGCCGGCGTCTTTCGGCTGAAGCAGCGCTTCGGAGCGTACGGCTGTTGTGTGCGCGAAGCAGCCGCTTCTGCTGCTCCGGGAGCCGGACTGAGCGGTAGCTTGTACGAGGGCGAAGAACGAAGCCGCAGAGCACCGGCCTTCTGCGCGCACCCTAAGGACTGCGAGAGGACCGTGGTGGCCGCTCGCCTGCCCCTTCAATTCCATTCTAGCATCCTTAGGGAAGGTGTTCCAGGACAATTTTCCTGAGTTTTGAATTCCTCCTGATGCAGCCCCTCCTGGGAAACTCCTACTCGTCCTCTGCGTCTCCGAGTGCAGAGACCTCGATGGCAACTGCAGAAAAGAAGGGCTGCGTTGAGTTGTCGAGAAGCAAGAACATAGCCAGCGCCTTGTGTTTGGGAGTCAGCAGCTGCTGGACTTTTGCGATTGCCTTCACTGTGCACTGAATGTCGAGATATGTGCACGCTAAAAAACCAAGTTGGGCAAGAGGAGGAAGAGAGCACGGGCATCAGAGAGCATCTGGCATCTTGCCCTGGAAAGGGCAGTGTTTTTGGAGTGTGCAGCAAATCCGTGTTTCTGGGCAAGGGAGGCATAAGTGCGCTGCGCTCCTAAGCTATCTCCCTGCTAAGACACACTGCCAAAGCTTTTCGCTATGATGTAGTCCAGTGCAGACGCACACTACGGCTCTCCGGAGCTGTCCGAAGCGAAGCGCCGGTCGCCGGCGTCTTTCGGCTGAAGCAGCGCTTCGGAGCGTACGGCTGTTGTGTGCGCGAAGCAGCCGCTTCTCCTGCTCCGCGAGCCGGACAGAGCGGTAGATTGTACGAGGGCGAAGAACGAAGCCGCAGAGCACCGGGCTTCTGCGCGCACCCTAAGAACTGCGAGAGGACCGTGGTGGCCGCTCGCCTGCCCCTTCAATTCCATTCTAGCATCCTTATGGAAGGTGTTCCAGGACAATTTTCCTGAGTTTTGAATTCGTCCTGATGCAGCCCCTCCTGGGAAACAACTGCTCGTCCTCTGCGTCTCCGAGTGCAGAGACCTCGATGGCAACTGCAGAAAAGAAGGGCTGCGTTGAGTTGTCGAGAAGCAAGAACATAGCCAGCGCCTTGTGTTTGGGAGTCAGCAGCTGCTGGACTTTTGCGATTGCTTTCACTGTGCACTGAATGCCAGGACGGCATGTGCACGTTAAAACAACGAGCTGGGCAAGAGCAGTTATCGAAAGATCACGGCCGTCAGAAAGCAGCTTATATATTGCCCTGGAAAGAGCAGTGTTTTTGGAGTGTGCAGTAAAATCGTGTTTCTGGACAAGGAAGGCATAAGTGCGCTGCGCTCCTAAGCTATCTCCCTGCTAAGACACACTGCCAAAGCTTTTCGCTATGATGCAGTCTAGTGCAGACGCACACTGCGGCTCTCCGGAGCTGTCCGAAGCGAAGCGCCGGTGGCCGGCGGCTTTCGGCTGAAGCAGCGCTTCGGAGCGTACGGCTGTTGTGTGCGCGAAGCAGCCGCTTCTGCTGCTCCGCGAGCCGGACAGAGCGGTAGCTTGTACGACGGCGAAGAACGAAGCCGCAGAGCACCGACCTTCTGCGCGCACCCTAAGGACTGCGAGAGGACCGTGGTGGCCGCTCGCCTGCCCCTTCAATTCCATTCTAGCATCCTTAGGGAAGGTGTTCCAGGACAATTTTCCTGAGTTTTGAATTCGTCCTGATGCAGACCCTCCTGGGAAACTCCTACTCGTCCTCTGCGTCTCCGAGTGCAGAGACCTCGATGGCAACTGCAGAAATGAAGGGCTGCGTTGAGTTGTCGAGAAGCAAGAACATAGCCAGCGCCTTGTGTTTGGGAGTCAGCAGCTGCTGGACTTTTGCGATTGCCTTCACTGTGCACTGAATGTCGAGATATGTGCACGCGAAAAAACCAAGTTGGGCAAGAGGAGGAAGAGAGCACGGGCATCAGAGAGCATCTGGCATCTTGCCCTGGAAAGGGCAGTGTTTTTGGAGTGTGCAGCAAATCCGTGTTTCTGGGCAAGGGAGGCATAAGTGCGCTGCGCTCCTAAGCTATCACCCTGCTAAGACACACTGCCAAAGCTTTTCGCTATGATGTAGTCCAGTGCAGACGCACACTACGGCTCTCCGGAGCTGTCCGAAGCCAAGCGCCGGTCGCCGGCGTCTTTCGGCTGAAGCAGCGCTTCGGAGCGTACGGCTGTTGTGTGCGCGAAGCAGCCGCTTCTCCTGCTCCGGGAGCCGGACAGAGCGGTAGATTGTACGACGGCGAAGAACGAAGCCGCAGAGCACCGGCCTTCTACGCGCACCCTAAGGACTGCGAGAGGACCGTGGTGGCCGCTCGCCTGCCCCTTCAATTCCATTCTAGCATCCTTAGGGAAGGTGTTCCAGGACAATTTTCCTGAGTTTTGAATTCGTCCTGATGCAGCCCCTCCTGGGAAACTCGTGCTCGTCCTCTGAGTCTCCGAGTGCAGAGACCTCGATGGCAACTGCAGAAAAGAAGGGCTGCGTTGAGTTGTCGAGAAGCAAGAACATAGCCAGCGCCTTGTGTTTGGGAGTCAGCAGCTGCTGGACTTTTGCGATTGCTTTCACTGTGCACTGAATGCCAGGACGGCATGTGCACGTTAAAACAACGAGCTGGGCAAGAGTAATCGAAAGATCACGGCCGTCAGAAAGCAGCTTATATATTGCCCTGGAAAGAGCAGTGTTTTTGGAGTGTGCAGTAAAATCGTGTTTCTGGACTAGGGAGGCATAAGTGCGCTGCGCTCCTAAGCTATCTCCCTGCGAGACACAGAGCCAAAGCTTTTCGCTATGATGCAGTCTAGTGCAGACGCACACTGCGGCTCTCCGGAGCTTTCCGAAGCGAAGCGCCGGTCGCCGGCGTCTTTCGGCTGAAGCAGCGCTTCGGAGCGTACGGCTGTTGTGTGCGCGAAGCAGCCGCTTCTGCTGCTCCGGGAGCCGGACTGAGCGGTAGCTTGTACGAGGGCGAAGAACGAAGCCGCAGAGCACCGGCCTTCTGCGCGCACCCTAAGGACTGCGAGAGGACCGTGGTGGCCGCTCGCCTGCCCCTTCAATTCCATTCTAGCATCCTTAGGGAAGGTGTTCCAGGACAATTTTCCTGAGTTTTGAATTCCTCCTGATGCAGCCCCTCCTGGGAAACTCCTACTCGTCCTCTGCGTCTCCGAGTGCAGAGACCTCGATGGCAACTGCAGAAAAGAAGGGCTGCGTTGAGTTGTCGAGAAGCAAGAACATAGCCAGCGCCTTGTGTTTGGGAGTCAGCAGCACCTGGACTTTTGCGATTGCCTTCACTGTGCACTGAATGTCGAGATATGTGCACGCTAAAAAACCAAGTTGGGCAAGAGGAGGAAGAGAGCACGGGCATCAGAGAGCATCTGGCATCTTGCCCTGGAAAGAGCAGTGTTTTTGGAGAGTGCAGCAAATCCGTGTTTCTGGGCAAGGGAGGCATAAGTGCGCTGCGCTCCTAAGCTATCACCCTGCTAAGACACACTGCCAAAGCTTTTCGCTATGATGTAGTCCAGTGCAGACGCACACTACGGCTCTCCGGAGCTGTCCGAAGCCAAGCGCCGGTCGCCGGCGTCTTTCGGCTGAAGCAGCGCTTCGGAGCGTACGGCTGTTGTGTGCGCGAAGCAGCCGCTTCTCCTGCTCCGCGAGCCGGACAGAGCGGTAGATTGTACGACGGCGAAGAACGAAGCCGCAGAGCACCGGCCTTCTACGCGCACCCTAAGGACTGCGAGAGGACCGTGGTGGCCGCTCGCCTGCCCCTTCAATTCCATTCTAGCATCCTTATGGAAGGTGTTCCAGGACAATTTTCCTGAGTTTTGAATTCGTCCTGATGCAGCCCCTCCTGGGAAACTCGTGCTCGTCCTCTGAGTCTCCGAGTGCAGAGACCTCGATGGCAACTGCAGAAATGAAGGGCTGCGTTGAGTTGTCGAGAAGCAAGAACATAGCCAGCGCCTTGTGTTTGGGAGTCAGCAGCTGCTGGACTTTTGCGATTGCTTTCACTGTGCACTGAATGCCAGGACGGCATGTGCACGTTAAAACAACGAGCTGGGCAAGAGTAATCGAAAGATCACGGCCGTCAGAAAGCAGCTTATATATTGCCCTGGAAAGAGCAGTGTTTTTGGAGTGTGCAGTAAAATCGTGTTTCTGGACAAGGGAGGCATAAGTGCGCTGCGCTCCTAAGCTATCTCCCTGCGAGACACAGAGCCAAAGCTTTTCGCTATGATGCAGTCTAGTGCAGACGCACACTACGGCTCTCCGGAGCTTTCCGAAGCGAAGCGCCGGTCGCCGGCGTCTTTCGGCTGAAGCAGCGCTTCGGAGCGTACGGCTGTTGTGTGCGCGAAGCAGCCGCTTCTCCTGCTCCGGGAGCCGGACTGAGCGGTAGCTTGTACGAGGGCGAAGAACGAAGCCGCAGAGCACCGGCCTTCTGCGCGCACCCTAAGGACTGCTAGAGGACCGTGGTGGCCGCTCGCCTGCCCCTTCAATTCCATTCTAGCATCCTTAGGGAAGGTGATCCAGGACAATTTTCCTGAGTTTTGAATTCCTCCTGATGCAGCCCCTCCTGGGAAACAACTGCTCGTCGTCTGAGTCTCCGAGTGCAGAGACCTCGATGGCAACTGCAGAAATGAAGCACTCCGTTGAGTTGTCGAGAAGCAAGAACATAGCCAGCGCCTTGTGTTTGGGAGTCAGCAGCTGCTGGACTTTTGCGATTGCCTTCGCTGTGCACTGAATGTCGAGATATGTGCACGCTAAAAAACCAAGTTGGGCAAGAGGAGGAAGAGAGCACGGGCATCAGAGAGCATCTGGCATCTTGCCCTGGAAAGGGCAGTGTTTTTGGAGAGTGCAGCAAATCCGTGTTTCTGGGCAAGGGAGGCATAAGTGCGCTGCGCTCCTAAGCTATCACCCTGCTAAGACACACTGCCAAAGCTTTTCGCTATGATGTAGTCCAGTGCAGACGCACACTACGGCTCTCCGGAGCTGTCCGAAGCCAAGCGCCGGTCGCCGGCGTCTTTCGGCTGAAGCAGCGCTTCGGAGCGTACGGCTGTTGTGTGCGCGAAGCAGCCGCTTCTCCTGCTCCGGGAGCCGGACTGAGCGGTAGATTGTACGACGGCGAAGAACGAAGCCGCAGAGCACCGGCCTTCTACGCGCACCCTAAGGACTGCGAGAGGACCGTGGTGGCCGCTCGCCTGCCCCTTCAATTCCATTCTAGCATCCTTATGGAAGGTGTTCCAGGACAATTTTCCTGAGTTTTGAATTCGTCCTGATGCAGCCCCTCCTGGGAAACTCGTGCTCGTCCTCTGAGTCTCCGAGTGCAGAGACCTCGATGGCAACTGCAGAAAAGAAGGGCTGCGTTGAGTTGTCGAGAAGCAAGAACATAGCCAGCGCCTTGTGTTTGGGAGTCAGCAGCTGCTGGACTTTTGCGATTGCTTTCACTGTGCACTGAATGCCAGGACGGCATGTGCACGTTAAAACAACGAGCTGGGCAAGAGTAATCGAAAGATCACGGCCGTCAGAAAGCAGCTTATATATTGCCCTGGAAAGAGCAGTGTTTTTGGAGTGTGCAGTAAAATCGTGTTTCTGGACAAGGGAGGCATAAGTGCGCTGCGCTCCTAAGCTATCTCCCTGCGAGACACAGAGCCAAAGCTTTTCGCTATGATGCAGTCTAGTGCAGACGCACACTGCGGCTCTCCGGAGCTTTCCGAAGCGAAGCGCCGGTCGCCGGCGTCTTTCGGCTGAAGCAGCGCTTCGGAGCGTACGGCTGTTGTGTGCGCGAAGCAGCCGCTTCTGCTGCTCCGGGAGCCGGACAGAGCGGTAGCTTGTACGAGGGCGAAGAACGAAGCCGCAGAGCACCGGCCTTCTGCGCGCACCCTAAGGACTGCGAGAGGACCGTGGTGGCCGCTCGCCTGCCCCTTCAATTCCATTCTAGCATCCTTAGGGAAGGTGTTCCAGGACAATTTTCCTGAGTTTTGAATTCGTCCTGATGCAGCCCCTCCTGGGAAACTCCTACTCGTCCTCTGCGTCTCCGAGTGCAGAGACCTCGATGGCAACTGCAGAAAAGAAGGGCTGCGTTGAGTTGTCGAGAAGCAAGAACATAGCCAGCGCCTTGTGTTTGGGAGTCAGCAGCACCTGGACTTTTGCGATTGCCTTCACTGTGCACTGAATGTCGAGATATGTGCACGCTAAAAAACCAAGTTGGGCAAGAGGAGGAAGAGAGCACGGGCATCAGAGAGCATCTGGCATCTTGCCCTGGAAAGAGCAGTGTTTTTGGAGAGTGCAGCAAATCCGTGTTTCTGGGCAAGGGAGGCATAAGTGCGCTGCGCTCCTAAGCTATCACCCTGCTAAGACACACTGCCAAAGCTTTTCGCTATGATGTAGTCCAGTGCAGACGCACACTACGGCTCTCCGGAGCTGTCTGAAGCCAAGCGCCGGTCGCCGGCGTCTTTCGGCTGAAGCAGCGCTTCGGAGCGTACGGCTGTTGTGTGCGCGAAGCAGCCGCTTCTCCTGCTCCGGGAGCCGGACAGAGCGGTAGATTGTACGACGGCGAAGAACGAAGCCGCAGAGCACCGGCCTTCTACGCGCACCCTAAGGACTGCGAGAGGACCGTGGTGGCCGCTCGCCTGCCCCTTCAATTCCATTCTAGCATCCTTAGGGAAGGTGTTCCAGGACAATTTTCCTGAGTTTTGAATTCGTCCTGATGCAGCCCCTCCTGGGAAACTCGTGCTCGTCCTCTGAGTCTCCGAGTGCAGAGACCTCGATGGCAACTGCAGAAAAGAAGGGCTGCGTTGAGTTGTCGAGAAGCAAGAACATAGCCAGCGCCTTGTGTTTGGGAGTCAGCAGCTGCTGGACTTTTGCGATTGCTTTCACTGTGCACTGAATGCCAGGACGGCATGTGCACGTTAAAACAACGAGCTGGGCAAGAGTAATCGAAAGATCACGGCCGTCAGAAAGCAGCTTATATATTGCCCTGGAAAGAGCAGTGTTTTTGGAGTGTGCAGTAAAATCGTGTTTCTGGACAAGGGAGGCATAAGTGCGCTGCGCTCCTAAGCTATCTCCCTGCGAGACACAGAGCCAAAGCTTTTCGCTATGATGCAGTCTAGTGCAGACGCACACTGCGGCTCTCCGGAGCTTTCCGAAGCGAAGCGCCGGTCGCCGGCGTCTTTCGGCTGAAGCAGCGCTTCGGAGCGTACGGCTGTTGTGTGCGCGAAGCAGCCGCTTCTGCTGCTCCGGGAGCCGGACTGAGCGGTAGCTTGTACGACGGCGAAGAACGAAGCCGCAGAGCACCGGCCTTCTGCGCGCACCCTAAGGACTGCGAGAGGACCGTGGTGGCCGCTCGCCTGCCCCTTCAATTCCATTCTAGCATCCTTAGGGAAGGTGTTCCAGGACAATTTTCCTGAGTTTTGAATTCGTCCTGATGCAGCCCCTCCTGGGAAACTCCTACTCGTCCTCTGCGTCTCCGAGTGCAGAGACCTCGATGGCAACTGCAGAAAAGAAGGGCTGCGTTGAGTTGTCGAGAAGCAAGAACATAGCCAGCGCCTTGTGTTTGGGAGTCAGCAGCTGCTGGACTTTTGCGATTGCCTTCGCTGTGCACTGAATGTCGAGATATGTGCACGCTAAAAAACCAAGTTGGGCAAGAGGAGGAAGAGAGCACGGGCATCAGAGAGCATCTGGCATCTTGCCCTGGAAAGGGCAGTGTTTTTGGAGTGTGCAGCAAATCCGTGTTTCTGGGCAAGGGAGGCATAAGTGCGCTGCGCTCCTAAGCTATCACCCTGCTAAGACACACTGCCAAAGCTTTTCGCTATGATGTAGTCCAGTGCAGACGCACACTACGGCTCTCCGGAGCTGTCCGAAGCCAAGCGCCGGTCGCCGGCGTCTTTCGGCTGAAGCAGCGCTTCGGAGCGTACGGCTGTTGTGTGCGCGAAGCAGCCGCTTCTCCTGCTCCGCGAGCCGGACAGAGAGGTAGCTTGTACGAGGGCGAAGAACGAAGCCGCAGAGCACCGGGCTTCTCCGCGCACCCTAAGGACTGCGAGAGGACCGTGGTGGCCGCTCGCCTGCCCCTTCAATTCCATTCTAGCATCCTTATGGAAGGTGTTCCAGGACAATTTTCCTGAGTTTTGAATTCGTCCTGATGCAGCCCCTCCTGGGAAACAACTGCTCGTCGTCTGAGTCTCCGAGTGCAGAGACCTCGATGGCAACTGCAGAAATGAAGCACTCCGTTGAGTTGTCGAGAAGCAAGAACATAGCCAGCGCCTTGTGTTTGGGAGTCAGCAGCTGCTGGACTTTTGCGATTGCTTTCACTGTGCACTGAATGCCAGGACGGCATGTGCACGTTAAAACAACGAGCTGGGCAAGAGCAGGAAGGGAGCACGGGCATCAGAGAGCATCTGGCATCTTGCCCTTGAAAGGGCAGTGTTTTTGGAGTGTGCAGTAAAATCGTGTTTCTGGACAAGGGAGGCATAAGTGCGCTGCGCTCCTAAGCTATCTCCCTGCGAGACACAGAGCCAAAGCTTTTCGCTATGATGCAGTCTAGTGCAGACGCACACTGCGGCTCTCCGGAGCTTTCCGAAGCGAAGCGCCGGTCGCCGGCGTCTTTCGGCTGAAGCAGCGCTTCGGAGCGTACGGCTGTTGTGTGCGCGAAGCAGCCGCTTCTGCTGCTCCGGGAGCCGGACTGAGCGGTAGCTTGTACGAGGGCGAAGAACGAAGCCGCAGAGCACCGGCCTTCTGCGCGCACCCTAAGGACTGCGAGAGGACCGTGGTGGCCGCTCGCCTGCCCCTTCAATTCCATTCTAGCATCCTTAGGGAAGGTGTTCCAGGACAATTTTCCTGAGTTTTGAATTCCTCCTGATGCAGCCCCTCCTGGGAAACTCCTACTCGTCCTCTGCGTCTCCGAGTGCAGAGACCTCGATGGCAACTGCAGAAAAGAAGGGCTGCGTTGAGTTGTCGAGAAGCAAGAACATAGCCAGCGCCTTGTGTTTGGGAGTCAGCAGCACCTGGACTTTTGCGATTGCCTTCACTGTGCACTGAATGTCGAGATATGTGCACGCTAAAAAACCAAGTTGGGCAAGAGGAGGAAGAGAGCACGGGCATCAGAGAGCATCTGGCATCTTGCCCTGGAAAGAGCAGTGTTTTTGGAGAGTGCAGCAAATCCGTGTTTCTGGGCAAGGGAGGCATAAGTGCGCTGCGCTCCTAAGCTATCACCCTGCTAAGACACACTGCCAAAGCTTTTCGCTATGATGTAGTCCAGTGCAGACGCACACTACGGCTCTCCGGAGCTGTCCGAAGCCAAGCGCCGGTCGCCGGCGTCTTTCGGCTGAAGCAGCGCTTCGGAGCGTACGGCTGTTGTGTGCGCGAAGCAGCCGCTTCTGCTGCTCCGCGAGCCGGACAGAGCGGTAGATTGTACGACGGCGAAGAACGAAGCCGCAGAGCACCGGCCTTCTGCGCGCACCCTAAGGACTGCGAGAGGACCGTGGTGGCCGCTCGCCTGCCCCTTCAATTCCATTCTAGCATCCTTATGGAAGGTGTTCCAGGACAATTTTCCTGAGTTTTGAATTCGTCCTGATGCAGCCCCTCCTGGGAAACTCGTGCTCGTCCTCTGAGTCTCCGAGTGCAGAGACCTCGATGGCAACTGCAGAAATGAAGCACTCCGTTGAGTTGTCGAGAAGCAAGAACATAGCCAGCGCCTTGTGTTTGGGAGTCAGCAGCTGCTGGACTTTTGCGATTGCTTTCACTGTGCACTGAATGCCAGGACGGCATGTGCACGTTAAAACAACGAGCTGGGCAAGAGTAATCGAAAGATCACGGCCGTCAGAAAGCAGCTTATATATTGCCCTGGAAAGAGCAGTGTTTTTGGAGTGTGCAGTAAAATCGTGTTTCTGGACAAGGGAGGCATAAGTGCGCTGCGCTCCTAAGCTATCTCCCTGCGAGACACAGAGCCAAAGCTTTTCGCTATGATGCAGTCTAGTGCAGACGCACACTACGGCTCTCCGGAGCTTTCCGAAGCGAAGCGCCGGTCGCCGGCGTCTTTCGGCTGAAGCAGCGCTTCGGAGCGTACGGCTGTTGTGTGCGCGAAGCAGCCGCTTCTGCTGCTCCGGGAGCCGGACTGAGCGGTAGCTTGTACGAGGGCGAAGAACGAAGCCGCAGAGCACCGGCCTTCTGCGCGCACCCTAAGGACTGCGAGAGGACCGTGGTGGCCGCTCGCCTGCCCCTTCAATTCCATTCTAGCATCCTTAGGGAAGGTGATCCAGGACAATTTTCCTGAGTTTTGAATTCGTCCTGATGCAGCCCCTCCTGGGAAACAACTGCTCGTCGTCTGAGTCTCCGAGTGCAGAGACCTCGATGGCAACTGCAGAAATGAAGCACTCCGTTGAGTTGTCGAGAAGCAAGAACATAGCCAGCGCCTTGTGTTTGGGAGTCAGCAGCTGCTGGACTTTTGCGATTGCCTTCACTGTGCTCTGAATGTCGAGATATGTGCACGCTAAAAAACCAAGTTGGGCAAGAGGAGGAAGAGAGCACGGGCATCAGAGAGCATCTGGCATCTTGCCCTGGAAAGGGCAGTGTTTTTGGAGAGTGCAGCAAATCCGTGTTTCTGGGCAAGGGAGGCATAAGTGCGCTGCGCTCCTAAGCTATCACCCTGCTAAGACACACTGCCAAAGCTTTTCGCTATGATGTAGTCCAGTGCAGACGCACACTGCGGCTCTCCGGAGCTGTCCGAAGCCAAGCGCCGGTCGCCGGCGTCTTTCGGCTGAAGCAGCGCTTCGGAGCGTACGGCTGTTGTGTGCGCGAAGCAGCCGCTTCTCCTGCTCCGCGAGCCGGACAGAGCGGTAGCTTGTACGACGGCGAAGAACGAAGCCGCAGAGCACCGGCCTTCTGCGCGCACCCTAAGGACTGCGAGAGGACCGTGGTGGCCGCTCGCCTGCCCCTTCAATTCCATTCTAGCATCCTTAGGGAAGGTGTTCCAGGACAATTTTCCTGAGTTTTGAATTCGTCCTGATGCAGCCCCTCCTGGGAAACAACTGCTCGTCGTCTGAGTCTCCGAGTGCAGAGACCTCGATGGCAACTGCAGAAATGAAGGGCTGCGTTGAGTTGTCGAGAAGCAAGAACATAGCCAGCGCCTTGTGTTTGGGAGTCAGCAGCTGCTGGACTTTTGCGATTGCTTTCACTGTGCACTGAATGCCAGGACGGCATGTGCACGTTAAAACAACGAGCTGGGCAAGAGCAGGAAGGGAGCACGGGCATCAGAGAGCATCTGGCATCTTGCCCTTGAAAGGGCAGTGTTTTTGGAGTGTGCAGTAAAATCGTGTTTCTGGACTAGGGAGGCATAAGTGCGCTGCGCTCCTAAGCTATCTCCCTGAGAGACACACTGCCAAAGCATTTCATTATCATGCAGTCTAGTGCAGACGCACACTCCGGCTCTCCGGAGCTGTCCGAAGCCAAGCGCCGGTGGCCGGCGTCTTTCGGCTGAAGCAGCGCTTCGGAGCGTACGGCTGTTGTGTGCGCGAAGCAGCCGCTTCTCCTGCTCCGCGAGCCGGACAGAGCGGTAGCTTGTACGAGGGCGAAGAACGAAGCCGCAGAGCACCGGGCTTCTACGCGCACCCTAAGGACTGCGAGAGGACCGTGGTGGCCGCTCGCCTGCCCCTTCAATTCCATTCTAGCATCCTTATGGAAGGTGTTCCAGGACAATTTTCCTGAGTTTTGAATTCGTCCTGATGCAGCCCCTCCTGGGAAACAACTGCTCGTCGTCTGAGTCTCCGAGTGCAGAGACCTCGATGGCAACTGCAGAAATGAAGGGCTGCGTTGAGTTGTCGAGAAGCAAGAACATAGCCAGCGCCTTGTGTTTGGGAGTCAGCAGCTGCTGGACTTTTGCGATTGCTTTCACTGTGCACTGAATGCCAGGACGGCATGTGCACGTTAAAACAACGAGCTGGGCAAGAGCAGTTATCGAAAGATCACGGCCGTCAGAAAGCAGCTTATATATTGCCCTGGAAAGAGCAGTGTTTTTGGAGTGTGCAGTAAAATCGTGTTTCTGGACAAGGAAGGCATAAGTGCGCTGCGCTCCTAAGCTATCTCCCTGCTAAGACACACTGCTAAAGCTTTTCGCTAGGATGCAGTCTAGTGCAGACGCACACTGCGGCTCTCCGGAGCTGTCCGAAGCGAAGCGCCGGTGGCCGGCGGCTTTCGGCTGAAGCAGCGCTTCGGAGCGTACGGCTGTTGTGTGCGCGAAGCAGCCGCTTCTGCTGCTCCGCGAGCCGGACAGAGCGGTAGCTTGTACGAGGGCGAAGAACGAAGCCGCAGAGCACCGGCCTTCTGCGCGCACCCTAAGGACTGCGAGAGGACCGTGGTGGCCGCTCGCCTGCCCCTTCAATTCCATTCTAGCATCCTTAGGGAAGGTGTTCCAGGACAATTTTCCTGAGTTTTGAATTCGTCCTGATGCAGCCCCTCCTGGGAAACTCGTGCTCGTCCTCTGCGTCTCCGAGTGCAGAGACCTCGATGGCAACTGCAGAAAAGAAGGGCTGCGTTGAGTTGTCGAGAAGCAAGAACATAGCCAGCGCCTTGTGTTTGGGAGTCAGCAGCACCTGGACTTTTGCGATTGCCTTCACTGTGCACTGAATGTCGAGATATGTGCACGCTAAAAAACCAAGTTGGGCAAGAGGAGGAAGAGAGCACGGGCATCAGAGAGCATCTGGCATCTTGCCCTGGAAAGAGCAGTGTTTTTGGAGAGTGCAGCAAATCCGTGTTTCTGGGCAAGGGAGGCATAAGTGCGCTGCGCTCCTAAGCTATCACCCTGCTAAGACACACTGCCAAAGCTTTTCGCTATGATGTAGTCCAGTGCAGACGCACACTACGGCTCTCCGGAGCTGTCCGAAGCCAAGCGCCGGTCGCCGGCGTCTTTCGGCTGAAGCAGCGCTTCGGAGCGTACGGCTGTTGTGTGCGCGAAGCAGCCGCTTCTCCTGCTCCGCGAGCCGGACAGAGCGGTAGATTGTACGACGGCGAAGAACGAAGCCGCAGAGCACCGGCCTTCTACGCGCACCCTAAGGACTGCGAGAGGACCGTGGTGGCCGCTCGCCTGCCCCTTCAATTCCATTCTAGCATCCTTATGGAAGGTGTTCCAGGACAATTTTCCTGAGTTTTGAATTCGTCCTGATGCAGCCCCTCCTGGGAAACTCGTGCTCGTCCTCTGAGTCTCCGAGTGCAGAGACCTCGATGGCAACTGCAGAAATGAAGGGCTGCGTTGAGTTGTCGAGAAGCAAGAACATAGCCAGCGCCTTGTGTTTGGGAGTCAGCAGCTGCTGGACTTTTGCGATTGCTTTCACTGTGCACTGAATGCCAGGACGGCATGTGCACGTTAAAACAACGAGCTGGGCAAGAGTAATCGAAAGATCACGGCCGTCAGAAAGCAGCTTATATATTGCCCTGGAAAGAGCAGTGTTTTTGGAGTGTGCAGTAAAATCGTGTTTCTGGACAAGGGAGGCATAAGTGCGCTGCGCTCCTAAGCTATCTCCCTGCGAGACACAGAGCCAAAGCTTTTCGCTATGATGCAGTCTAGTGCAGACGCACACTACGGCTCTCCGGAGCTTTCCGAAGCGAAGCGCCGGTCGCCGGCGTCTTTCGGCTGAAGCAGCGCTTCGGAGCGTACGGCTGTTGTGTGCGCGAAGCAGCCGCTTCTCCTGCTCCGGGAGCCGGACTGAGCGGTAGCTTGTACGAGGGCGAAGAACGAAGCCGCAGAGCACCGGCCTTCTGCGCGCACCCTAAGGACTGCTAGAGGACCGTGGTGGCCGCTCGCCTGCCCCTTCAATTCCATTCTAGCATCCTTAGGGAAGGTGATCCAGGACAATTTTCCTGAGTTTTGAATTCCTCCTGATGCAGCCCCTCCTGGGAAACAACTGCTCGTCGTCTGAGTCTCCGAGTGCAGAGACCTCGATGGCAACTGCAGAAATGAAGCACTCCGTTGAGTTGTCGAGAAGCAAGAACATAGCCAGCGCCTTGTGTTTGGGAGTCAGCAGCTGCTGGACTTTTGCGATTGCCTTCGCTGTGCACTGAATGTCGAGATATGTGCACGCTAAAAAACCAAGTTGGGCAAGAGGAGGAAGAGAGCACGGGCATCAGAGAGCATCTGGCATCTTGCCCTGGAAAGGGCAGTGTTTTTGGAGAGTGCAGCAAATCCGTGTTTCTGGGCAAGGGAGGCATAAGTGCGCTGCGCTCCTAAGCTATCACCCTGCTAAGACACACTGCCAAAGCTTTTCGCTATGATGTAGTCCAGTGCAGACGCACACTACGGCTCTCCGGAGCTGTCCGAAGCCAAGCGCCGGTCGCCGGCGTCTTTCGGCTGAAGCAGCGCTTCGGAGCGTACGGCTGTTGTGTGCGCGAAGCAGCCGCTTCTCCTGCTCCGGGAGCCGGACTGAGCGGTAGATTGTACGACGGCGAAGAACGAAGCCGCAGAGCACCGGCCTTCTACGCGCACCCTAAGGACTGCGAGAGGACCGTGGTGGCCGCTCGCCTGCCCCTTCAATTCCATTCTAGCATCCTTATGGAAGGTGTTCCAGGACAATTTTCCTGAGTTTTGAATTCGTCCTGATGCAGCCCCTCCTGGGAAACTCGTGCTCGTCCTCTGAGTCTCCGAGTGCAGAGACCTCGATGGCAACTGCAGAAAAGAAGGGCTGCGTTGAGTTGTCGAGAAGCAAGAACATAGCCAGCGCCTTGTGTTTGGGAGTCAGCAGCTGCTGGACTTTTGCGATTGCTTTCACTGTGCACTGAATGCCAGGACGGCATGTGCACGTTAAAACAACGAGCTGGGCAAGAGTAATCGAAAGATCACGGCCGTCAGAAAGCAGCTTATATATTGCCCTGGAAAGAGCAGTGTTTTTGGAGTGTGCAGTAAAATCGTGTTTCTGGACAAGGGAGGCATAAGTGCGCTGCGCTCCTAAGCTATCTCCCTGCGAGACACAGAGCCAAAGCTTTTCGCTATGATGCAGTCTAGTGCAGACGCACACTGCGGCTCTCCGGAGCTTTCCGAAGCGAAGCGCCGGTCGCCGGCGTCTTTCGGCTGAAGCAGCGCTTCGGAGCGTACGGCTGTTGTGTGCGCGAAGCAGCCGCTTCTGCTGCTCCGGGAGCCGGACAGAGCGGTAGCTTGTACGAGGGCGAAGAACGAAGCCGCAGAGCACCGGCCTTCTGCGCGCACCCTAAGGACTGCGAGAGGACCGTGGTGGCCGCTCGCCTGCCCCTTCAATTCCATTCTAGCATCCTTAGGGAAGGTGTTCCAGGACAATTTTCCTGAGTTTTGAATTCGTCCTGATGCAGCCCCTCCTGGGAAACTCCTACTCGTCCTCTGCGTCTCCGAGTGCAGAGACCTCGATGGCAACTGCAGAAAAGAAGGGCTGCGTTGAGTTGTCGAGAAGCAAGAACATAGCCAGCGCCTTGTGTTTGGGAGTCAGCAGCACCTGGACTTTTGCGATTGCCTTCACTGTGCACTGAATGTCGAGATATGTGCACGCTAAAAAACCAAGTTGGGCAAGAGGAGGAAGAGAGCACGGGCATCAGAGAGCATCTGGCATCTTGCCCTGGAAAGAGCAGTGTTTTTGGAGAGTGCAGCAAATCCGTGTTTCTGGGCAAGGGAGGCATAAGTGCGCTGCGCTCCTAAGCTATCACCCTGCTAAGACACACTGCCAAAGCTTTTCGCTATGATGTAGTCCAGTGCAGACGCACACTACGGCTCTCCGGAGCTGTCCGAAGCCAAGCGCCGGTCGCCGGCGTCTTTCGGCTGAAGCAGCGCTTCGGAGCGTACGGCTGTTGTGTGCGCGAAGCAGCCGCTTCTCCTGCTCCGGGAGCCGGACAGAGCGGTAGATTGTACGACGGCGAAGAACGAAGCCGCAGAGCACCGGCCTTCTACGCGCACCCTAAGGACTGCGAGAGGACCGTGGTGGCCGCTCGCCTGCCCCTTCAATTCCATTCTAGCATCCTTAGGGAAGGTGTTCCAGGACAATTTTCCTGAGTTTTGAATTCGTCCTGATGCAGCCCCTCCTGGGAAACTCGTGCTCGTCCTCTGAGTCTCCGAGTGCAGAGACCTCGATGGCAACTGCAGAAAAGAAGGGCTGCGTTGAGTTGTCGAGAAGCAAGAACATAGCCAGCGCCTTGTGTTTGGGAGTCAGCAGCTGCTGGACTTTTGCGATTGCTTTCACTGTGCACTGAATGCCAGGACGGCATGTGCACGTTAAAACAACGAGCTGGGCAAGAGTAATCGAAAGATCACGGCCGTCAGAAAGCAGCTTATATATTGCCCTGGAAAGAGCAGTGTTTTTGGAGTGTGCAGTAAAATCGTGTTTCTGGACAAGGGAGGCATAAGTGCGCTGCGCTCCTAAGCTATCTCCCTGCGAGACACAGAGCCAAAGCTTTTCGCTATGATGCAGTCTAGTGCAGACGCACACTGCGGCTCTCCGGAGCTTTCCGAAGCGAAGCGCCGGTCGCCGGCGTCTTTCGGCTGAAGCAGCGCTTCGGAGCGTACGGCTGTTGTGTGCGCGAAGCAGCCGCTTCTGCTGCTCCGGGAGCCGGACTGAGCGGTAGCTTGTACGACGGCGAAGAACGAAGCCGCAGAGCACCGGCCTTCTGCGCGCACCCTAAGGACTGCGAGAGGACCGTGGTGGCCGCTCGCCTGCCCCTTCAATTCCATTCTAGCATCCTTAGGGAAGGTGTTCCAGGACAATTTTCCTGAGTTTTGAATTCGTCCTGATGCAGCCCCTCCTGGGAAACTCCTACTCGTCCTCTGCGTCTCCGAGTGCAGAGACCTCGATGGCAACTGCAGAAAAGAAGGGCTGCGTTGAGTTGTCGAGAAGCAAGAACATAGCCAGCGCCTTGTGTTTGGGAGTCAGCAGCTGCTGGACTTTTGCGATTGCCTTCGCTGTGCACTGAATGTCGAGATATGTGCACGCTAAAAAACCAAGTTGGGCAAGAGGAGGAAGAGAGCACGGGCATCAGAGAGCATCTGGCATCTTGCCCTGGAAAGGGCAGTGTTTTTGGAGAGTGCAGCAAATCCGTGTTTCTGGGCAGGGGAGGCATAAGTGCGCTGCGCTCCTAAGCTATCACCCTGCTAAGACACACTGCCAAAGCTTTTCGCTATGATGTAGTCCAGTGCAGACGCACACTACGGCTCTCCGGAGCTGTCCGAAGCCAAGCGCCGGTCGCCGGCGTCTTTCGGCTGAAGCAGCGCTTCGGAGCGTACGGCTGTTGTGTGCGCGAAGCAGCCGCTTCTCCTGCTCCGCGAGCCGGACAGAGAGGTAGCTTGTACGAGGGCGAAGAACGAAGCCGCAGAGCACCGGGCTTCTCCGCGCACCCTAAGGACTGCGAGAGGACCGTGGTGGCCGCTCGCCTGCCCCTTCAATTCCATTCTAGCATCCTTATGGAAGGTGTTCCAGGACAATTTTCCTGAGTTTTGAATTCGTCCTGATGCAGCCCCTCCTGGGAAACAACTGCTCGTCGTCTGAGTCTCCGAGTGCAGAGACCTCGATGGCAACTGCAGAAATGAAGCACTCCGTTGAGTTGTCGAGAAGCAAGAACATAGCCAGCGCCTTGTGTTTGGGAGTCAGCAGCTGCTGGACTTTTGCGATTGCTTTCACTGTGCACTGAATGCCAGGACGGCATGTGCACGTTAAAACAACGAGCTGGGCAAGAGCAGGAAGGGAGCACGGGCATCAGAGAGCATCTGGCATCTTGCCCTTGAAAGGGCAGTGTTTTTGGAGTGTGCAGTAAAATCGTGTTTCTGGACAAGGGAGGCATAAGTGCGCTGCGCTCCTAAGCTATCTCCCTGCGAGACACAGAGCCAAAGCTTTTCGCTATGATGCAGTCTAGTGCAGACGCACACTGCGGCTCTCCGGAGCTTTCCGAAGCGAAGCGCCGGTCGCCGGCGTCTTTCGGCTGAAGCAGCGCTTCGGAGCGTACGGCTGTTGTGTGCGCGAAGCAGCCGCTTCTGCTGCTCCGGGAGCCGGACTGAGCGGTAGCTTGTACGAGGGCGAAGAACGAAGCCGCAGAGCACCGGCCTTCTGCGCGCACCCTAAGGACTGCGAGAGGACCGTGGTGGCCGCTCGCCTGCCCCTTCAATTCCATTCTAGCATCCTTAGGGAAGGTGTTCCAGGACAATTTTCCTGAGTTTTGAATTCGTCCTGATGCAGCCCCTCCTGGGAAACTCCTACTCGTCCTCTGCGTCTCCGAGTGCAGAGACCTCGATGGCAACTGCAGAAAAGAAGGGCTGCGTTGAGTTGTCGAGAAGCAAGAACATAGCCAGCGCCTTGTGTTTGGGAGTCAGCAGCACCTGGACTTTTGCGATTGCCTTCACTGTGCACTGAATGTCGAGATATGTGCACGCTAAAAAACCAAGTTGGGCAAGAGGAGGAAGAGAGCACGGGCATCAGAGAGCATCTGGCATCTTGCCCTGGAAAGAGCAGTGTTTTTGGAGAGTGCAGCAAATCCGTGTTTCTGGGCAAGGGAGGCATAAGTGCGCTGCGCTCCTAAGCTATCACCCTGCTAAGACACACTGCCAAAGCTTTTCGCTATGATGTAGTCCAGTGCAGACGCACACTACGGCTCTCCGGAGCTGTCCGAAGCCAAGCGCCGGTCGCCGGCGTCTTTCGGCTGAAGCAGCGCTTCGGAGCGTACGGCTGTTGTGTGCGCGAAGCAGCCGCTTCTGCTGCTCCGCGAGCCGGACAGAGCGGTAGATTGTACGACGGCGAAGAACGAAGCCGCAGAGCACCGGCCTTCTACGCGCACCCTAAGGACTGCGAGAGGACCGTGGTGGCCGCTCGCCTGCCCCTTCAATTCCATTCTAGCATCCTTAGGGAAGGTGTTCCAGGACAATTTTCCTGAGTTTTGAATTCGTCCTGATGCAGCCCCTCCTGGGAAACTCGTGCTCGTCCTCTGAGTCTCCGAGTGCAGAGACCTCGATGGCAACTGCAGAAATGAAGCACTCCGTTGAGTTGTCGAGAAGCAAGAACATAGCCAGCGCCTTGTGTTTGGGAGTCAGCAGCTGCTGGACTTTTGCGATTGCTTTCACTGTGCACTGAATGCCAGGACGGCATGTGCACGTTAAAACAACGAGCTGGGCAAGAGTAATCGAAAGATCACGGCCGTCAGAAAGCAGCTTATATATTGCCCTGGAAAGAGCAGTGTTTTTGGAGTGTGCAGTAAAATCGTGTTTCTGGACAAGGGAGGCATAAGTGCGCTGCGCTCCTAAGCTATCTCCCTGCGAGACACAGAGCCAAAGCTTTTCGCTATGATGCAGTCTAGTGCAGACGCACACTACGGCTCTCCGGAGCTTTCCGAAGCGAAGCGCCGGTCGCCGGCGTCTTTCGGCTGAAGCAGCGCTTCGGAGCGTACGGCTGTTGTGTGCGCGAAGCAGCCGCTTCTGCTGCTCCGGGAGCCGGACTGAGCGGTAGCTTGTACGAGGGCGAAGAACGAAGCCGCAGAGCACCGGCCTTCTGCGCGCACCCTAAGGACTGCGAGAGGACCGTGGTGGCCGCTCGCCTGCCCCTTCAATTCCATTCTAGCATCCTTAGGGAAGGTGATCCAGGACAATTTTCCTGAGTTTTGAATTCGTCCTGATGCAGCCCCTCCTGGGAAACAACTGCTCGTCGTCTGAGTCTCCGAGTGCAGAGACCTCGATGGCAACTGCAGAAATGAAGCACTCCGTTGAGTTGTCGAGAAGCAAGAACATAGCCAGCGCCTTGTGTTTGGGAGTCAGCAGCTGCTGGACTTTTGCGATTGCCTTCACTGTGCTCTGAATGTCGAGATATGTGCACGCTAAAAAACCAAGTTGGGCAAGAGGAGGAAGAGAGCACGGGCATCAGAGAGCATCTGGCATCTTGCCCTGGAAAGGGCAGTGTTTTTGGAGAGTGCAGCAAATCCGTGTTTCTGGGCAAGGGAGGCATAAGTGCGCTGCGCTCCTAAGCTATCACCCTGCTAAGACACACTGCCAAAGCTTTTCGCTATGATGTAGTCCAGTGCAGACGCACACTGCGGCTCTCCGGAGCTGTCCGAAGCCAAGCGCCGGTCGCCGGCGTCTTTCGGCTGAAGCAGCGCTTCGGAGCGTACGGCTGTTGTGTGCGCGAAGCAGCCGCTTCTCCTGCTCCGCGAGCCGGACAGAGCGGTAGCTTGTACGACGGCGAAGAACGAAGCCGCAGAGCACCGGCCTTCTGCGCGCACCCTAAGGACTGCGAGAGGACCGTGGTGGCCGCTCGCCTGCCCCTTCAATTCCATTCTAGCATCCTTAGGGAAGGTGTTCCAGGACAATTTTCCTGAGTTTTGAATTCGTCCTGATGCAGACCCTCCTGGGAAACAACTGCTCGTCGTCTGAGTCTCCGAGTGCAGAGACCTCGATGGCAACTGCAGAAATGAAGGGCTGCGTTGAGTTGTCGAGAAGCAAGAACATAGCCAGCGCCTTGTGTTTGGGAGTCAGCAGCTGCTGGACTTTTGCGATTGCTTTCACTGTGCACTGAATGCCAGGACGGCATGTGCACGTTAAAACAACGAGCTGGGCAAGAGCAGGAAGGGAGCACGGGCATCAGAGAGCATCTGGCATCTTGCCCTTGAAAGGGCAGTGTTTTTGGAGTGTGCAGTAAAATCGTGTTTCTGGACTAGGGAGGCATAAGTGCGCTGCGCTCCTAAGCTATCTCCCTGAGAGACACACTGCCAAAGCATTTCATTATCATGCAGTCTAGTGCAGACGCACACTCCGGCTCTCCGGAGCTGTCCGAAGCCAAGCGCCGGTGGCCGGCGTCTTTCGGCTGAAGCAGCGCTTCGGAGCGTACGGCTGTTGTGTGCGCGAAGCAGCCGCTTCTCCTGCTCCGCGAGCCGGACAGAGCGGTAGCTTGTACGAGGGCGAAGAACGAAGCCGCAGAGCACCGGGCTTCTACGCGCACCCTAAGGACTGCGAGAGGACCGTGGTGGCCGCTCGCCTGCCCCTTCAATTCCATTCTAGCATCCTTATGGAAGGTGTTCCAGGACAATTTTCCTGAGTTTTGAATTCGTCCTGATGCAGCCCCTCCTGGGAAACAACTGCTCGTCGTCTGAGTCTCCGAGTGCAGAGACCTCGATGGCAACTGCAGAAATGAAGGGCTGCGTTGAGTTGTCGAGAAGCAAGAACATAGCCAGCGCCTTGTGTTTGGGAGTCAGCAGCTGCTGGACTTTTGCGATTGCTTTCACTGTGCACTGAATGCCAGGACGGCATGTGCACGTTAAAACAACGAGCTGGGCAAGAGCAGTTATCGAAAGATCACGGCCGTCAGAAAGCAGCTTATATATTGCCCTGGAAAGAGCAGTGTTTTTGGAGTGTGCAGTAAAATCGTGTTTCTGGACAAGGAAGGCATAAGTGCGCTGCGCTCCTAAGCTATCTCCCTGCTAAGACACACTGCTAAAGCTTTTCGCTAGGATGCAGTCTAGTGCAGACGCACACTGCGGCTCTCCGGAGCTGTCCGAAGCGAAGCGCCGGTGGCCGGCGGCTTTCGGCTGAAGCAGCGCTTCGGAGCGTACGGCTGTTGTGTGCGCGAAGCAGCCGCTTCTGCTGCTCCGCGAGCCGGACAGAGCGGTAGCTTGTACGAGGGCGAAGAACGAAGCCGCAGAGCACCGGCCTTCTGCGCGCACCCTAAGGACTGCGAGAGGACCGTGGTGGCCGCTCGCCTGCCCCTTCAATTCCATTCTAGCATCCTTAGGGAAGGTGTTCCAGGACAATTTTCCTGAGTTTTGAATTCGTCCTGATGCAGCCCCTCCTGGGAAACTCGTGCTCGTCCTCTGCGTCTCCGAGTGCAGAGACCTCGATGGCAACTGCAGAAAAGAAGGGCTGCGTTGAGTTGTCGAGAAGCAAGAACATAGCCAGCGCCTTGTGTTTGGGAGTCAGCAGCACCTGGACTTTTGCGATTGCCTTCACTGTGCACTGAATGTCGAGATATGTGCACGCTAAAAAACCAAGTTGGGCAAGAGGAGGAAGAGAGCACGGGCATCAGAGAGCATCTGGCATCTTGCCCTGGAAAGGGCAGTGTTTTTGGAGTGTGCAGCAAATCCGTGTTTCTGGACAAGGAAGGCATAAGTGCGCTGCGCTCCTAAGCTATCTCCCTGCTAAGACACACTGCTAAAGCTTTTCGCTAGGATGCAGTCTAGTGCAGACGCACACTGCGGCTCTCCGGAGCTGTCCGAAGCGAAGCGCCGGTCGCCGGCGGCTTTCGGCTGAAGCAGCGCTTCGGAGCGTACGGCTGTTGTGTGCGCGAAGCAGCCGCTTCTGCTGCTCCGCGAGCCGGACAGAGCGGTAGCTTGTACGAGGGCGAAGAACGAAGCCGCAGAGCACCGGCCTTCTGCGCGCACCCTAAGGACTGCGAGAGGACCGTGGTGGCCGCTCGCCTGCCCCTTCAATTCCATTCTAGCATCCTTAGGGAAGGTGTTCCAGGACAATTTTCCTGAGTTTTGAATTCGTCCTGATGCAGCCCCTCCTGGGAAACTCGTGCTCGTCCTCTGAGTCTCCGAGTGCAGAGACCTCGATGGCAACTGCAGAAAAGAAGGGCTGCGTTGAGTTGTCGAGAAGCAAGAACATAGCCAGCGCCTTGTGTTTGGGAGTCAGCAGCTGCTGGACTTTTGCGATTGCTTTCACTGTGCACTGAATGCCAGGACGGCATGTGCACGTTAAAACAACGAGCTGGGCAAGAGCAGGAAGGGAGCACGGGCATCAGAGAGCATCTGGCATCTTGCCCTTGAAAGGGCAGTGTTTTTGGAGTGTGCAGTAAAATCGTGTTTCTGGACTAGGGAGGCATAAGTGCGCTGCGCTCCTAAGCTATCTCCCTGCGAGACACACTGCCAAAGCTTTTCGCTATGATGCAGTCTAGTGCAGACGCACACAACGGCTCTCCGGAGCTTTCCGAAGCCAAGCGCCGGTGGCCGGCGTCTTTCGGCTGAAGCAGCGCTTCGGAGCGTACGGCTGTTGTGTGCGCGAAGCAGCCGCTTCTCCTGCTCCGCGAGCCGGACAGAGCGGTAGCTTGTACGAGGGCGAAGAACGAAGCCGCAGAGCATCCGGCTTCTACGCGCACCCTAAGGACTGCGAGAGGACCGTGGTGGCCGCTCGCCTGCCCCTTCAATTCCATTCTAGCATCCTTATGGAAGGTGTTCCAGGACAATTTTCCTGAGTTTTGAATTCGTCCTGATGCAGCCCCTCCTGGGAAACAACTGCTCGTCGTCTGAGTCTCCGAGTGCAGAGACCTCGATGGCAACTGCAGAAATGAAGCACTCCGTTGAGTTGTCGAGAAGCAAGAACATAGCCAGCGCCTTGTGTTTGGGAGTCAGCAGCTGCTGGACTTTTGCGATTGCTTTCACTGTGCACTGAATGCCAGGACGGCATGTGCACGTTAAAACAACGAGCTGGGCAAGAGCAGTTATCGAAAGATCACGGCCGTCAGAAAGCAGCTTATATATTGCCCTGGAAAGAGCAGTGTTTTTGGAGTGTGCAGTAAAATCGTGTTTCTGGACAAGGAAGGCATAAGTGCGCTGCGCTCCTAAGCTATCTCCCTGCTAAGACACACTGCTAAAGCTTTTCGCTAGGATGCAGTCTAGTGCAGACGCACACTGCGGCTCTCCGGAGCTGTCCGAAGCGAAGCGCCGGTCGCCGGCGGCTTTCGGCTGAAGCAGCGCTTCGGAGCGTACGGCTGTTGTGTGCGCGAAGCAGCCGCTTCTGCTGCTCCGCGAGCCGGACAGAGCGGTAGCTTGTACGAGGGCGAAGAACGAAGCCGCAGAGCACCGGCCTTCTGCGCGCACCCTAAGGACTGCGAGAGGACCGTGGTGGCCGCTCGCCTGCCCCTTCAATTCCATTCTAGCATCCTTAGGGAAGGTGTTCCAGGACAATTTTCCTGAGTTTTGAATTCGTCCTGATGCAGCCCCTCCTGGGAAACTCGTGCTCGTCCTCTGCGTCTCCGAGTGCAGAGACCTCGATGGCAACTGCAGAAAAGAAGGGCTGCGTTGAGTTGTCGAGAAGCAAGAACATAGCCAGCGCCTTGTGTTTGGGAGTCAGCAGCTGCTGGACTTTTGCGATTGCCTTCACTGTGCACTGAATGTCGAGATATGTGCACGCTAAAAAACCAAGTTGGGCAAGAGGAGGAAGAGAGCACGGGCATCAGAGAGCATCTGGCATCTTGCCCTGGAAAGGGCAGTGTTTTTGGAGAGTGCAGCAAATCCGTGTTTCTGGGCAAGGGAGGCATAAGTGCGCTGCGCTCCTAAGCTATCACCCTGCTAAGACACACTGCCAAAGCTTTTCGCTATGATGTAGTCCAGTGCAGACGCACACTACGGCTCTCCGGAGCTGTCCGAAGCCAAGCGCCGGTCGCCGGCGACTTTCGGCTGAAGCAGCGCTTCAGGGCGTACGGCTGTTGTGTGCGCGAAGCAGCCGCTTCTCCTGCTCCGGGAGCCGGACAGAGCGGTAGCTTGTACGAGGGCGAAGAACGAAGCCGCAGAGCACCGGGCTTCTGCGCGCACCCTAAGGACTGCGAGAGGACCGTGGTGGCCGCTCGCCTGCCCCTTCAATTCCATTCTAGCATCCTTAGGGAAGGTGTTCCAGGACAATTTTCCTGAGTTTTGAATTCGTCCTGATGCAGCCCCTCCTGGGAAACTCGTGCTCGTCCTCTGAGTCTCCGAGTGCAGAGACCTCGATGGCAACTGCAGAAATGAAGGGCTGCGTTGAGTTGTCGAGAAGCAAGAACATAGCCAGCGCCTTGTGTTTGGGAGTCAGCAGCTGCTGGACTTTTGCGATTGCTTTCACTGTGCACTGAATGCCAGGACGGCATGTGCACGTTAAAACAACGAGCGGGGCAAGAGCAGGAAGGGAGCACGGGCATCAGAGAGCATCTGGCATCTTGCCCTTGAAAGGGCAGTGTTTTTGGAGTGTGCAGTAAAATCGTGTTTCTGGACTAGGGAGGCATAAGTGCGCTGCGCTCCTAAGCTATCTCCCTGCGAGACACACTGCCAAAGCTTTTCGCTATGATGCAGTCTAGTGCAGACGCACACAACGGCTCTCCGGAGCTGTCCGAAGCCAAGCGCCGGTGGCCGGCGTCTTTCGGCTGAAGCAGCGCTTCGGAGCGTACGGCTGTTGTGTGCGCGAAGCAGCCGCTTCTCCTGCTCCGCGAGCCGGACAGAGCGGTAGCTTGTACGAGGGCGAAGAACGAAGCCGCAGAGCATCCGGCTTCTACGCGCACCCTAAGGACTGCGAGAGGACCGTGGTGGCCGCTCGCCTGCCCCTTCAATTCCATTCTAGCATCCTTATGGAAGGTGTTCCAGGACAATTTTCCTGAGTTTTGAATTCGTCCTGATGCAGCCCCTCCTGGGAAACAACTGCTCGTCGTCTGAGTCTCCGAGTGCAGAGACCTCGATGGCAACTGCAGAAATGAAGGGCTGCGTTGAGTTGTCGAGAAGCAAGAACATAGCCAGCGCCTTGTGTTTGGGAGTCAGCAGCTGCTGGACTTTTGCGATTGCTTTCACTGTGCACGGAATGCCAGGACGGCATGTGCACGTTAAAACAACGAGCTGGGCAAGAGCAGTTATCGAAAGATCACGGCCGTCAGAAAGCAGCTTATATATTGCCCTGGAAAGAGCAGTGTTTTTGGAGTGTGCAGTAAAATCGTGTTTCTGGACAAGGAAGGCATAAGTGCGCTGCGCTCCTAAGCTATCTCCCTGCGAGACACAGAGCCAAAGCTTTTCGCTATGATGCAGTCTAGTGCAGACGCACACTGCGGCTCTCCGGAGCTTTCCGAAGCGAAGCGCCGGTCGCCGGCGTCTTTCGGCTGAAGCAGCGCTTCGGAGCGTACGGCTGTTGTGTGCGCGAAGCAGCCGCTTCTGCTGCTCCGGGAGCCGGACTGAGCGGTAGCTTGTACGAGGGCGAAGAACGAAGCCGCAGAGCACCGGCCTTCTGCGCGCACCCTAAGGACTGCGAGAGGACCGTGGTGGCCGCTCGCCTGCCCCTTCAATTCCATTCTAGCATCCTTAGGGAAGGTGTTCCAGGACAATTTTCCTGAGTTTTGAATTCGTCCTGATGCAGCCCCTCCTGGGAAACTCCTACTCGTCCTCTGCGTCTCCGAGTGCAGAGACCTCGATGGCAACTGCAGAAATGAAGCACTCCGTTGAGTTGTCGAGAAGCAAGAACATAGCCAGCGCCTTGTGTTTGGGAGTCAGCAGCTGCTGGACTTTTGCGATTGCCTTCGCTGTGCACTGAATGTCGAGATATGTGCACGCGAAAAAACCAAGTTGGGCAAGAGGAGGAAGAGAGCACGGGCATCAGAGAGCATCTGGCATCTTGCCCTGGAAAGGGCAGTGTTTTTGGAGAGTGCAGCAAATCCGTGTTTCTGGGCAAGGGAGGCATAAGTGCGCTGCGCTCCTAAGCTATCACCCTGCTAAGACACACTGCCAAAGCTTTTCGCTATGATGTAGTCCAGTGCAGACGCACACTACGGCTCTCCGGAGCTGTCCGAAGCCAAGCGCCGGTCGCCGGCGTCTTTCGGCTGAAGCAGCGCTTCGGAGCGTACGGCTGTTGTGTGCGCGAAGCAGCCGCTTCTCCTGCTCCGCGAGCCGGACAGAGAGGTAGCTTGTACGAGGGCGAAGAACGAAGCCGCAGAGCACCGGGCTTCTCCGCGCACCCTAAGGACTGCGAGAGGACCGTGGTGGCCGCTCGCCTGCCCCTTCAATTCCATTCTAGCATCCTTAGGGAAGGTGTTCCAGGACAATTTTCCTGAGTTTTGAATTCGTCCTGATGCAGCCCCTCCTGGGAAACTCGTGCTCGTCCTCTGAGTCTCCGAGTGCAGAGACCTCGATGGCAACTGCAGAAATGAAGGGCTGCGTTGAGTTGTCGAGAAGCAAGAACATAGCCAGCGCCTTGTGTTTGGGAGTCAGCAGCTGCTGGACTTTTGCGATTGCTTTCACTGTGCACTGAATGCCAGGACGGCATGTGCACGTTAAAACAACGAGCTGGGCAAGAGCAGGAAGGGAGCACGGGCATCAGAGAGCATCTGGCATCTTGCCCTTGAAAGGGCAGTGTTTTTGGAGTGTGCAGTAAAATCGTGTTTCTGGACTAGGGAGGCATAAGTGCGCTGCGCTCCTAAGCTATCTCCCTGCGAGACACACTGCCAAAGCTTTTCATTATCATGCAGTCTAGTGCAGACGCACACTACGGCTCTCCGGAGCTTTCCGAAGCCAAGCGCCGGTGGCCGGCGTCTTTCGGCTGAAGCAGCGCTTCGGAGCGTACGGCTGTTGTGTGCGCGAAGCAGCCGCTTCTCCTGCTCCGCGAGCCGGACAGAGCGGTAGCTTGTACGAGGGCGAAGAACGAAGCCGCAGAGCATCCGGCTTCTACGCGCACCCTAAGGACTGCGAGAGGACCGTGGTGGCCGCTCGCCTGCCCCTTCAATTCCATTCTAGCATCCTTATGGAAGGTGTTCCAGGACAATTTTCCTGAGTTTTGAATTCGTCCTGATGCAGCCCCTCCTGGGAAACAACTGCTCGTCGTCTGAGTCTCCGAGTGCAGAGACCTCGATGGCAACTGCAGAAAAGAAGGGCTGCGTTGAGTTGTCGAGAAGCAAGAACATAGCCAGCGCCTTGTGTTTGGGAGTCAGCAGCTGCTGGACTTTTGCGATTGCTTTCACTGTGCACTGAATGCCAGGACGGCATGTGCACGTTAAAACAACGAGCTGGGCAAGAGCAGTTATCGAAAGATCACGGCCGTCAGAAAGCAGCTTATATATTGCCCTGGAAAGAGCAGTGTTTTTGGAGTGTGCAGTAAAATCGTGTTTCTGGACAAGGAAGGCATAAGTGCGCTGCGCTCCTAAGCTATCTCCCTGCTAAGACACACTGCTAAAGCTTTTCGCTAGGATGCAGTCTAGTGCAGACGCACACTGCGGCTCTCCGGAGCTGTCCGAAGCGAAGCGCCGGTCGCCGGCGGCTTTCGGCTGAAGCAGCGCTTCGGAGCGTACGGCTGTTGTGTGCGCGAAGCAGCCGCTTCTGCTGCTCCGGGAGCCGGACTGAGCGGTAGCTTGTACGAGGGCGAAGAACGAAGCCGCAGAGCACCGGCCTTCTGCGCGCACCCTAAGGACTGCGAGAGGACCGTGGTGGCCGCTCGCCTGCCCCTTCAATTCCATTCTAGCATCCTTAGGGAAGGTGTTCCAGGACAATTTTCCTGAGTTTTGAATTCGTCCTGATGCAGCCCCTCCTGGGAAACTCGTGCTCGTCCTCTGCGTCTCCGAGTGCAGAGACCTCGATGGCAACTGCAGAAAAGAAGGGCTGCGTTGAGTTGTCGAGAAGCAAGAACATAGCCAGCGCCTTGTGTTTGGGAGTCAGCAGCTGCTGGACTTTTGCGATTGCCTTCACTGTGCACTGAATGTCGAGATATGTGCACGCTAAAAAACCAAGTTGGGCAAGAGGAGGAAGAGAGCACGGGCATCAGAGAGCATCTGGCATCTTGCCCTGGAAAGGGCAGTGTTTTTGGAGTGTGCAGCAAATCCGTGTTTCTGGGCAAGGGAGGCATAAGTGCGCTGCGCTCCTAAGCTATCTCCCTGCTAAGACACACTGCCAAAGCTTTTCGCTATGATGTAGTCCAGTGCAGACGCACACTACGGCTCTCCGGAGCTGTCCGAAGCGAAGCGCCGGTCGCCGGCGTCTTTCGGCTGAAGCAGCGCTTCGGAGCGTACGGCTGTTGTGTGCGCGAAGCAGCCGCTTCTCCTGCTCCGCGAGCCGGACAGAGCGGTAGATTGTACGAGGGCGAAGAACGAAGCCGCAGAGCACCGGGCTTCTGCGCGCACCCTAAGAACTGCGAGAGGACCGTGGTGGCCGCTCGCCTGCCCCTTCAATTCCATTCTAGCATCCTTATGGAAGGTGTTCCAGGACAATTTTCCTGAGTTTTGAATTCGTCCTGATGCAGCCCCTCCTGGGAAACAACTGCTCGTCCTCTGCGTCTCCGAGTGCAGAGACCTCGATGGCAACTGCAGAAAAGAAGGGCTGCGTTGAGTTGTCGAGAAGCAAGAACATAGCCAGCGCCTTGTGTTTGGGAGTCAGCAGCTGCTGGACTTTTGCGATTGCTTTCACTGTGCACTGAATGCCAGGACGGCATGTGCACGTTAAAACAACGAGCTGGGCAAGAGCAGTTATCGAAAGATCACGGCCGTCAGAAAGCAGCTTATATATTGCCCTGGAAAGAGCAGTGTTTTTGGAGTGTGCAGTAAAATCGTGTTTCTGGACAAGGAAGGCATAAGTGCGCTGCGCTCCTAAGCTATCTCCCTGCTAAGACACACTGCCAAAGCTTTTCGCTATGATGCAGTCTAGTGCAGACGCACACTGCGGCTCTCCGGAGCTGTCCGAAGCGAAGCGCCGGTGGCCGGCGGCTTTCGGCTGAAGCAGCGCTTCGGAGCGTACGGCTGTTGTGTGCGCGAAGCAGCCGCTTCTGCTGCTCCGCGAGCCGGACAGAGCGGTAGCTTGTACGACGGCGAAGAACGAAGCCGCAGAGCACCGACCTTCTGCGCGCACCCTAAGGACTGCGAGAGGACCGTGGTGGCCGCTCGCCTGCCCCTTCAATTCCATTCTAGCATCCTTAGGGAAGGTGTTCCAGGACAATTTTCCTGAGTTTTGAATTCGTCCTGATGCAGACCCTCCTGGGAAACTCCTACTCGTCCTCTGCGTCTCCGAGTGCAGAGACCTCGATGGCAACTGCAGAAATGAAGGGCTGCGTTGAGTTGTCGAGAAGCAAGAACATAGCCAGCGCCTTGTGTTTGGGAGTCAGCAGCTGCTGGACTTTTGCGATTGCCTTCACTGTGCACTGAATGTCGAGATATGTGCACGCGAAAAAACCAAGTTGGGCAAGAGGAGGAAGAGAGCACGGGCATCAGAGAGCATCTGGCATCTTGCCCTGGAAAGGGCAGTGTTTTTGGAGTGTGCAGCAAATCCGTGTTTCTGGGCAAGGGAGGCATAAGTGCGCTGCGCTCCTAAGCTATCACCCTGCTAAGACACACTGCCAAAGCTTTTCGCTATGATGTAGTCCAGTGCAGACGCACACTACGGCTCTCCGGAGCTGTCCGAAGCCAAGCGCCGGTCGCCGGCGTCTTTCGGCTGAAGCAGCGCTTCGGAGCGTACGGCTGTTGTGTGCGCGAAGCAGCCGCTTCTCCTGCTCCGGGAGCCGGACAGAGCGGTAGATTGTACGACGGCGAAGAACGAAGCCGCAGAGCACCGGCCTTCTACGCGCACCCTAAGGACTGCGAGAGGACCGTGGTGGCCGCTCGCCTGCCCCTTCAATTCCATTCTAGCATCCTTAGGGAAGGTGTTCCAGGACAATTTTCCTGAGTTTTGAATTCGTCCTGATGCAGCCCCTCCTGGGAAACTCGTGCTCGTCCTCTGAGTCTCCGAGTGCAGAGACCTCGATGGCAACTGCAGAAAAGAAGGGCTGCGTTGAGTTGTCGAGAAGCAAGAACATAGCCAGCGCCTTGTGTTTGGGAGTCAGCAGCTGCTGGACTTTTGCGATTGCTTTCACTGTGCACTGAATGCCAGGACGGCATGTGCACGTTAAAACAACGAGCTGGGCAAGAGTAATCGAAAGATCACGGCCGTCAGAAAGCAGCTTATATATTGCCCTGGAAAGAGCAGTGTTTTTGGAGTGTGCAGTAAAATCGTGTTTCTGGACTAGGGAGGCATAAGTGCGCTGCGCTCCTAAGCTATCTCCCTGCGAGACACAGAGCCAAAGCTTTTCGCTATGATGCAGTCTAGTGCAGACGCACACTGCGGCTCTCCGGAGCTTTCCGAAGCGAAGCGCCGGTCGCCGGCGTCTTTCGGCTGAAGCAGCGCTTCGGAGCGTACGGCTGTTGTGTGCGCGAAGCAGCCGCTTCTGCTGCTCCGGGAGCCGGACTGAGCGGTAGCTTGTACGAGGGCGAAGAACGAAGCCGCAGAGCACCGGCCTTCTGCGCGCACCCTAAGGACTGCGAGAGGACCGTGGTGGCCGCTCGCCTGCCCCTTCAATTCCATTCTAGCATCCTTAGGGAAGGTGTTCCAGGACAATTTTCCTGAGTTTTGAATTCCTCCTGATGCAGCCCCTCCTGGGAAACTCCTACTCGTCCTCTGCGTCTCCGAGTGCAGAGACCTCGATGGCAACTGCAGAAAAGAAGGGCTGCGTTGAGTTGTCGAGAAGCAAGAACATAGCCAGCGCCTTGTGTTTGGGAGTCAGCAGCTGCTGGACTTTTGCGATTGCCTTCACTGTGCACTGAATGTCGAGATATGTGCACGCGAAAAAACCAAGTTGGGCAAGAGGAGGAAGAGAGCACGGGCATCAGAGAGCATCTGGCATCTTGCCCTGGAAAGGGCAGTGTTTTTGGAGTGTGCAGCAAATCCGTGTTTCTGGGCAAGGGAGGCATAAGTGCGCTGCGCTCCTAAGCTATCTCCCTGCTAAGACACACTGCCAAAGCTTTTCGCTATGATGTAGTCCAGTGCAGACGCACACTACGGCTCTCCGGAGCTGTCCGAAGCGAAGCGCCGGTCGCCGGCGTCTTTCGGCTGAAGCAGCGCTTCGGAGCGTACGGCTGTTGTGTGCGCGAAGCAGCCGCTTCTCCTGCTCCGCGAGCCGGACAGAGCGGTAGATTGTACGAGGGCGAAGAACGAAGCCGCAGAGCACCGGGCTTCTGCGCGCACCCTAAGAACTGCGAGAGGACCGTGGTGGCCGCTCGCCTGCCCCTTCAATTCCATTCTAGCATCCTTATGGAAGGTGTTCCAGGACAATTTTCCTGAGTTTTGAATTCGTCCTGATGCAGCCCCTCCTGGGAAACAACTGCTCGTCCTCTGCGTCTCCGAGTGCAGAGACCTCGATGGCAACTGCAGAAAAGAAGGGCTGCGTTGAGTTGTCGAGAAGCAAGAACATAGCCAGCGCCTTGTGTTTGGGAGTCAGCAGCTGCTGG
Source organism: Lonchura striata (assembly GCF_046129695.1). Lineage (NCBI taxonomy): Eukaryota > Metazoa > Chordata > Aves > Passeriformes > Estrildidae > Lonchura > Lonchura striata. Next base: position 155,997 of record NC_134612.1, read on the forward strand.
ACTTTTGCGATTGCTTTCACTGTGCACTGAATGCCAGGACGGCATGTGCACGTTAAAACAACGAGCTGGGCAAGAGCAGTTATCGAAAGATCACGGCCGTCAGAAAGCAGCTTATATATTGCCCTGGAAAGAGCAGTGTTTTTGGAGTGTGCAGTAAAATCGTGTTTCTGGACAAGGAAGGCATAAGTGCGCTGCGCTCCTAAGCTATCTCCCTGCTAAGACACACTGCCAAAGCTTTTCGCTATGATGCAGTCTAGTGCAGACGCACACTGCGGCTCTCCGGAGCTGTCCGAAGCGAAGCGCCGGTCGCCGGCGGCTTTCGGCTGAAGCAGCGCTTCGGAGCGTACGGCTGTTGTGTGCGCGAAGCAGCCGCTTCTGCTGCTCCGCGAGCCGGACAGAGCGGTAGCTTGTACGACGGCGAAGAACGAAGCCGCAGAGCACCGACCTTCTGCGCGCACCCTAAGGACTGCGAGAGGACCGTGGTGGCCGCTCGCCTGCCCCTTCAATTCCATTCTAGCATCCTTAGGGAAGGTGTTCCAGGACAATTTTCCTGAGTTTTGAATTCGTCCTGATGCAGACCCTCCTGGGAAACTCCTACTCGTCCTCTGCGTCTCCGAGTGCAGAGACCTCGATGGCAACTGCAGAAATGAAGGGCTGCGTTGAGTTGTCGAGAAGCAAGAACATAGCCAGCGCCTTGTGTTTGGGAGTCAGCAGCTGCTGGACTTTTGCGATTGCCTTCACTGTGCACTGAATGTCGAGATATGTGCACGCGAAAAAACCAAGTTGGGCAAGAGGAGGAAGAGAGCACGGGCATCAGAGAGCATCTGGCATCTTGCCCTGGAAAGGGCAGTGTTTTTGGAGTGTGCAGCAAATCCGTGTTTCTGGGCAAGGGAGGCATAAGTGCGCTGCGCTCCTAAGCTATCACCCTGCTAAGACACACTGCCAAAGCTTTTCGCTATGATGTAGTCCAGTGCAGACGCACACTACGGCTCTCCGGAGCTGTCCGAAGCCAAGCGCCGGTCGCCGGCGTCTTTCGGCTGAAGCAGCGCTTCGGAGCGTACGGCTGTTGTGTGCGCGAAGCAGCCGCTTCTCCTGCTCCGGGAGCCGGACAGAGCGGTAGATTGTACGACGGCGAAGAACGAAGCCGCAGAGCACCGGCCTTCTACGCGCACCCTAAGGACTGCGAGAGGACCGTGGTGGCCGCTCGCCTGCCCCTTCAATTCCATTCTAGCATCCTTAGGGAAGGTGTTCCAGGACAATTTTCCTGAGTTTTGAATTCGTCCTGATGCAGCCCCTCCTGGGAAACTCGTGCTCGTCCTCTGAGTCTCCGAGTGCAGAGACCTCGATGGCAACTGCAGAAAAGAAGGGCTGCGTTGAGTTGTCGAGAAGCAAGAACATAGCCAGCGCCTTGTGTTTGGGAGTCAGCAGCTGCTGGACTTTTGCGATTGCTTTCACTGTGCACTGAATGCCAGGACGGCATGTGCACGTTAAAACAACGAGCTGGGCAAGAGTAATCGAAAGATCACGGCCGTCAGAAAGCAGCTTATATATTGCCCTGGAAAGAGCAGTGTTTTTGGAGTGTGCAGTAAAATCGTGTTTCTGGACTAGGGAGGCATAAGTGCGCTGCGCTCCTAAGCTATCTCCCTGCGAGACACAGAGCCAAAGCTTTTCGCTATGATGCAGTCTAGTGCAGACGCACACTGCGGCTCTCCGGAGCTTTCCGAAGCGAAGCGCCGGTCGCCGGCGTCTTTCGGCTGAAGCAGCGCTTCGGAGCGTACGGCTGTTGTGTGCGCGAAGCAGCCGCTTCTGCTGCTCCGGGAGCCGGACTGAGCGGTAGCTTGTACGAGGGCGAAGAACGAAGCCGCAGAGCACCGGCCTTCTGCGCGCACCCTAAGGACTGCGAGAGGACCGTGGTGGCCGCTCGCCTGCCCCTTCAATTCCATTCTAGCATCCTTAGGGAAGGTGTTCCAGGACAATTTTCCTGAGTTTTGAATTCCTCCTGATGCAGCCCCTCCTGGGAAACTCCTACTCGTCCTCTGCGTCTCCGAGTGCAGAGACCTCGATGGCAACTGCAGAAAAGAAGGGCTGCGTTGAGTTGTCGAGAAGCAAGAACATAGCCAGCGCCTTGTGTTTGGGAGTCAGCAGCACCTGGACTTTTGCGATTGCCTTCACTGTGCACTGAATGTCGAGATATGTGCACGCTAAAAAACCAAGTTGGGCAAGAGGAGGAAGAGAGCACGGGCATCAGAGAGCATCTGGCATCTTGCCCTGGAAAGAGCAGTGTTTTTGGAGAGTGCAGCAAATCCGTGTTTCTGGGCAAGGGAGGCATAAGTGCGCTGCGCTCCTAAGCTATCACCCTGCTAAGACACACTGCCAAAGCTTTTCGCTATGATGTAGTCCAGTGCAGACGCACACTACGGCTCTCCGGAGCTGTCCGAAGCCAAGCGCCGGTCGCCGGCGTCTTTCGGCTGAAGCAGCGCTTCGGAGCGTACGGCTGTTGTGTGCGCGAAGCAGCCGCTTCTCCTGCTCCGCGAGCCGGACAGAGCGGTAGATTGTACGACGGCGAAGAACGAAGCCGCAGAGCACCGGCCTTCTACGCGCACCCTAAGGACTGCGAGAGGACCGTGGTGGCCGCTCGCCTGCCCCTTCAATTCCATTCTAGCATCCTTATGGAAGGTGTTCCAGGACAATTTTCCTGAGTTTTGAATTCGTCCTGATGCAGCCCCTCCTGGGAAACTCGTGCTCGTCCTCTGAGTCTCCGAGTGCAGAGACCTCGATGGCAACTGCAGAAATGAAGGGCTGCGTTGAGTTGTCGAGAAGCAAGAACATAGCCAGCGCCTTGTGTTTGGGAGTCAGCAGCTGCTGGACTTTTGCGATTGCTTTCACTGTGCACTGAATGCCAGGACGGCATGTGCACGTTAAAACAACGAGCTGGGCAAGAGTAATCGAAAGATCACGGCCGTCAGAAAGCAGCTTATATATTGCCCTGGAAAGAGCAGTGTTTTTGGAGTGTGCAGTAAAATCGTGTTTCTGGACAAGGGAGGCATAAGTGCGCTGCGCTCCTAAGCTATCTCCCTGCGAGACACAGAGCCAAAGCTTTTCGCTATGATGCAGTCTAGTGCAGACGCACACTACGGCTCTCCGGAGCTTTCCGAAGCGAAGCGCCGGTCGCCGGCGTCTTTCGGCTGAAGCAGCGCTTCGGAGCGTACGGCTGTTGTGTGCGCGAAGCAGCCGCTTCTCCTGCTCCGGGAGCCGGACTGAGCGGTAGCTTGTACGAGGGCGAAGAACGAAGCCGCAGAGCACCGGCCTTCTGCGCGCACCCTAAGGACTGCTAGAGGACCGTGGTGGCCGCTCGCCTGCCCCTTCAATTCCATTCTAGCATCCTTAGGGAAGGTGATCCAGGACAATTTTCCTGAGTTTTGAATTCCTCCTGATGCAGCCCCTCCTGGGAAACAACTGCTCGTCGTCTGAGTCTCCGAGTGCAGAGACCTCGATGGCAACTGCAGAAATGAAGCACTCCGTTGAGTTGTCGAGAAGCAAGAACATAGCCAGCGCCTTGTGTTTGGGAGTCAGCAGCTGCTGGACTTTTGCGATTGCCTTCGCTGTGCACTGAATGTCGAGATATGTGCACGCTAAAAAACCAAGTTGGGCAAGAGGAGGAAGAGAGCACGGGCATCAGAGAGCATCTGGCATCTTGCCCTGGAAAGGGCAGTGTTTTTGGAGAGTGCAGCAAATCCGTGTTTCTGGGCAAGGGAGGCATAAGTGCGCTGCGCTCCTAAGCTATCACCCTGCTAAGACACACTGCCAAAGCTTTTCGCTATGATGTAGTCCAGTGCAGACGCACACTACGGCTCTCCGGAGCTGTCCGAAGCCAAGCGCCGGTCGCCGGCGTCTTTCGGCTGAAGCAGCGCTTCGGAGCGTACGGCTGTTGTGTGCGCGAAGCAGCCGCTTCTCCTGCTCCGGGAGCCGGACTGAGCGGTAGATTGTACGACGGCGAAGAACGAAGCCGCAGAGCACCGGCCTTCTACGCGCACCCTAAGGACTGCGAGAGGACCGTGGTGGCCGCTCGCCTGCCCCTTCAATTCCATTCTAGCATCCTTATGGAAGGTGTTCCAGGACAATTTTCCTGAGTTTTGAATTCGTCCTGATGCAGCCCCTCCTGGGAAACTCGTGCTCGTCCTCTGAGTCTCCGAGTGCAGAGACCTCGATGGCAACTGCAGAAAAGAAGGGCTGCGTTGAGTTGTCGAGAAGCAAGAACATAGCCAGCGCCTTGTGTTTGGGAGTCAGCAGCTGCTGGACTTTTGCGATTGCTTTCACTGTGCACTGAATGCCAGGACGGCATGTGCACGTTAAAACAACGAGCTGGGCAAGAGTAATCGAAAGATCACGGCCGTCAGAAAGCAGCTTATATATTGCCCTGGAAAGAGCAGTGTTTTTGGAGTGTGCAGTAAAATCGTGTTTCTGGACAAGGGAGGCATAAGTGCGCTGCGCTCCTAAGCTATCTCCCTGCGAGACACAGAGCCAAAGCTTTTCGCTATGATGCAGTCTAGTGCAGACGCACACTGCGGCTCTCCGGAGCTTTCCGAAGCGAAGCGCCGGTCGCCGGCGTCTTTCGGCTGAAGCAGCGCTTCGGAGCGTACGGCTGTTGTGTGCGCGAAGCAGCCGCTTCTGCTGCTCCGGGAGCCGGACAGAGCGGTAGCTTGTACGAGGGCGAAGAACGAAGCCGCAGAGCACCGGCCTTCTGCGCGCACCCTAAGGACTGCGAGAGGACCGTGGTGGCCGCTCGCCTGCCCCTTCAATTCCATTCTAGCATCCTTAGGGAAGGTGTTCCAGGACAATTTTCCTGAGTTTTGAATTCGTCCTGATGCAGCCCCTCCTGGGAAACTCCTACTCGTCCTCTGCGTCTCCGAGTGCAGAGACCTCGATGGCAACTGCAGAAAAGAAGGGCTGCGTTGAGTTGTCGAGAAGCAAGAACATAGCCAGCGCCTTGTGTTTGGGAGTCAGCAGCACCTGGACTTTTGCGATTGCCTTCACTGTGCACTGAATGTCGAGATATGTGCACGCTAAAAAACCAAGTTGGGCAAGAGGAGGAAGAGAGCACGGGCATCAGAGAGCATCTGGCATCTTGCCCTGGAAAGAGCAGTGTTTTTGGAGAGTGCAGCAAATCCGTGTTTCTGGGCAAGGGAGGCATAAGTGCGCTGCGCTCCTAAGCTATCACCCTGCTAAGACACACTGCCAAAGCTTTTCGCTATGATGTAGTCCAGTGCAGACGCACACTACGGCTCTCCGGAGCTGTCTGAAGCCAAGCGCCGGTCGCCGGCGTCTTTCGGCTGAAGCAGCGCTTCGGAGCGTACGGCTGTTGTGTGCGCGAAGCAGCCGCTTCTCCTGCTCCGGGAGCCGGACAGAGCGGTAGATTGTACGACGGCGAAGAACGAAGCCGCAGAGCACCGGCCTTCTACGCGCACCCTAAGGACTGCGAGAGGACCGTGGTGGCCGCTCGCCTGCCCCTTCAATTCCATTCTAGCATCCTTAGGGAAGGTGTTCCAGGACAATTTTCCTGAGTTTTGAATTCGTCCTGATGCAGCCCCTCCTGGGAAACTCGTGCTCGTCCTCTGAGTCTCCGAGTGCAGAGACCTCGATGGCAACTGCAGAAAAGAAGGGCTGCGTTGAGTTGTCGAGAAGCAAGAACATAGCCAGCGCCTTGTGTTTGGGAGTCAGCAGCTGCTGGACTTTTGCGATTGCTTTCACTGTGCACTGAATGCCAGGACGGCATGTGCACGTTAAAACAACGAGCTGGGCAAGAGTAATCGAAAGATCACGGCCGTCAGAAAGCAGCTTATATATTGCCCTGGAAAGAGCAGTGTTTTTGGAGTGTGCAGTAAAATCGTGTTTCTGGACAAGGGAGGCATAAGTGCGCTGCGCTCCTAAGCTATCTCCCTGCGAGACACAGAGCCAAAGCTTTTCGCTATGATGCAGTCTAGTGCAGACGCACACTGCGGCTCTCCGGAGCTTTCCGAAGCGAAGCGCCGGTCGCCGGCGTCTTTCGGCTGAAGCAGCGCTTCGGAGCGTACGGCTGTTGTGTGCGCGAAGCAGCCGCTTCTGCTGCTCCGGGAGCCGGACTGAGCGGTAGCTTGTACGACGGCGAAGAACGAAGCCGCAGAGCACCGGCCTTCTGCGCGCACCCTAAGGACTGCGAGAGGACCGTGGTGGCCGCTCGCCTGCCCCTTCAATTCCATTCTAGCATCCTTAGGGAAGGTGTTCCAGGACAATTTTCCTGAGTTTTGAATTCGTCCTGATGCAGCCCCTCCTGGGAAACTCCTACTCGTCCTCTGCGTCTCCGAGTGCAGAGACCTCGATGGCAACTGCAGAAAAGAAGGGCTGCGTTGAGTTGTCGAGAAGCAAGAACATAGCCAGCGCCTTGTGTTTGGGAGTCAGCAGCTGCTGGACTTTTGCGATTGCCTTCGCTGTGCACTGAATGTCGAGATATGTGCACGCTAAAAAACCAAGTTGGGCAAGAGGAGGAAGAGAGCACGGGCATCAGAGAGCATCTGGCATCTTGCCCTGGAAAGGGCAGTGTTTTTGGAGTGTGCAGCAAATCCGTGTTTCTGGGCAAGGGAGGCATAAGTGCGCTGCGCTCCTAAGCTATCACCCTGCTAAGACACACTGCCAAAGCTTTTCGCTATGATGTAGTCCAGTGCAGACGCACACTACGGCTCTCCGGAGCTGTCCGAAGCCAAGCGCCGGTCGCCGGCGTCTTTCGGCTGAAGCAGCGCTTCGGAGCGTACGGCTGTTGTGTGCGCGAAGCAGCCGCTTCTCCTGCTCCGCGAGCCGGACAGAGAGGTAGCTTGTACGAGGGCGAAGAACGAAGCCGCAGAGCACCGGGCTTCTCCGCGCACCCTAAGGACTGCGAGAGGACCGTGGTGGCCGCTCGCCTGCCCCTTCAATTCCATTCTAGCATCCTTATGGAAGGTGTTCCAGGACAATTTTCCTGAGTTTTGAATTCGTCCTGATGCAGCCCCTCCTGGGAAACAACTGCTCGTCGTCTGAGTCTCCGAGTGCAGAGACCTCGATGGCAACTGCAGAAATGAAGCACTCCGTTGAGTTGTCGAGAAGCAAGAACATAGCCAGCGCCTTGTGTTTGGGAGTCAGCAGCTGCTGGACTTTTGCGATTGCTTTCACTGTGCACTGAATGCCAGGACGGCATGTGCACGTTAAAACAACGAGCTGGGCAAGAGCAGGAAGGGAGCACGGGCATCAGAGAGCATCTGGCATCTTGCCCTTGAAAGGGCAGTGTTTTTGGAGTGTGCAGTAAAATCGTGTTTCTGGACAAGGGAGGCATAAGTGCGCTGCGCTCCTAAGCTATCTCCCTGCGAGACACAGAGCCAAAGCTTTTCGCTATGATGCAGTCTAGTGCAGACGCACACTGCGGCTCTCCGGAGCTTTCCGAAGCGAAGCGCCGGTCGCCGGCGTCTTTCGGCTGAAGCAGCGCTTCGGAGCGTACGGCTGTTGTGTGCGCGAAGCAGCCGCTTCTGCTGCTCCGGGAGCCGGACTGAGCGGTAGCTTGTACGAGGGCGAAGAACGAAGCCGCAGAGCACCGGCCTTCTGCGCGCACCCTAAGGACTGCGAGAGGACCGTGGTGGCCGCTCGCCTGCCCCTTCAATTCCATTCTAGCATCCTTAGGGAAGGTGTTCCAGGACAATTTTCCTGAGTTTTGAATTCCTCCTGATGCAGCCCCTCCTGGGAAACTCCTACTCGTCCTCTGCGTCTCCGAGTGCAGAGACCTCGATGGCAACTGCAGAAAAGAAGGGCTGCGTTGAGTTGTCGAGAAGCAAGAACATAGCCAGCGCCTTGTGTTTGGGAGTCAGCAGCACCTGGACTTTTGCGATTGCCTTCACTGTGCACTGAATGTCGAGATATGTGCACGCTAAAAAACCAAGTTGGGCAAGAGGAGGAAGAGAGCACGGGCATCAGAGAGCATCTGGCATCTTGCCCTGGAAAGAGCAGTGTTTTTGGAGAGTGCAGCAAATCCGTGTTTCTGGGCAAGGGAGGCATAAGTGCGCTGCGCTCCTAAGCTATCACCCTGCTAAGACACACTGCCAAAGCTTTTCGCTATGATGTAGTCCAGTGCAGACGCACACTACGGCTCTCCGGAGCTGTCCGAAGCCAAGCGCCGGTCGCCGGCGTCTTTCGGCTGAAGCAGCGCTTCGGAGCGTACGGCTGTTGTGTGCGCGAAGCAGCCGCTTCTGCTGCTCCGCGAGCCGGACAGAGCGGTAGATTGTACGACGGCGAAGAACGAAGCCGCAGAGCACCGGCCTTCTGCGCGCACCCTAAGGACTGCGAGAGGACCGTGGTGGCCGCTCGCCTGCCCCTTCAATTCCATTCTAGCATCCTTATGGAAGGTGTTCCAGGACAATTTTCCTGAGTTTTGAATTCGTCCTGATGCAGCCCCTCCTGGGAAACTCGTGCTCGTCCTCTGAGTCTCCGAGTGCAGAGACCTCGATGGCAACTGCAGAAATGAAGCACTCCGTTGAGTTGTCGAGAAGCAAGAACATAGCCAGCGCCTTGTGTTTGGGAGTCAGCAGCTGCTGGACTTTTGCGATTGCTTTCACTGTGCACTGAATGCCAGGACGGCATGTGCACGTTAAAACAACGAGCTGGGCAAGAGTAATCGAAAGATCACGGCCGTCAGAAAGCAGCTTATATATTGCCCTGGAAAGAGCAGTGTTTTTGGAGTGTGCAGTAAAATCGTGTTTCTGGACAAGGGAGGCATAAGTGCGCTGCGCTCCTAAGCTATCTCCCTGCGAGACACAGAGCCAAAGCTTTTCGCTATGATGCAGTCTAGTGCAGACGCACACTACGGCTCTCCGGAGCTTTCCGAAGCGAAGCGCCGGTCGCCGGCGTCTTTCGGCTGAAGCAGCGCTTCGGAGCGTACGGCTGTTGTGTGCGCGAAGCAGCCGCTTCTGCTGCTCCGGGAGCCGGACTGAGCGGTAGCTTGTACGAGGGCGAAGAACGAAGCCGCAGAGCACCGGCCTTCTGCGCGCACCCTAAGGACTGCGAGAGGACCGTGGTGGCCGCTCGCCTGCCCCTTCAATTCCATTCTAGCATCCTTAGGGAAGGTGATCCAGGACAATTTTCCTGAGTTTTGAATTCGTCCTGATGCAGCCCCTCCTGGGAAACAACTGCTCGTCGTCTGAGTCTCCGAGTGCAGAGACCTCGATGGCAACTGCAGAAATGAAGCACTCCGTTGAGTTGTCGAGAAGCAAGAACATAGCCAGCGCCTTGTGTTTGGGAGTCAGCAGCTGCTGGACTTTTGCGATTGCCTTCACTGTGCTCTGAATGTCGAGATATGTGCACGCTAAAAAACCAAGTTGGGCAAGAGGAGGAAGAGAGCACGGGCATCAGAGAGCATCTGGCATCTTGCCCTGGAAAGGGCAGTGTTTTTGGAGAGTGCAGCAAATCCGTGTTTCTGGGCAAGGGAGGCATAAGTGCGCTGCGCTCCTAAGCTATCACCCTGCTAAGACACACTGCCAAAGCTTTTCGCTATGATGTAGTCCAGTGCAGACGCACACTGCGGCTCTCCGGAGCTGTCCGAAGCCAAGCGCCGGTCGCCGGCGTCTTTCGGCTGAAGCAGCGCTTCGGAGCGTACGGCTGTTGTGTGCGCGAAGCAGCCGCTTCTCCTGCTCCGCGAGCCGGACAGAGCGGTAGCTTGTACGACGGCGAAGAACGAAGCCGCAGAGCACCGGCCTTCTGCGCGCACCCTAAGGACTGCGAGAGGACCGTGGTGGCCGCTCGCCTGCCCCTTCAATTCCATTCTAGCATCCTTAGGGAAGGTGTTCCAGGACAATTTTCCTGAGTTTTGAATTCGTCCTGATGCAGCCCCTCCTGGGAAACAACTGCTCGTCGTCTGAGTCTCCGAGTGCAGAGACCTCGATGGCAACTGCAGAAATGAAGGGCTGCGTTGAGTTGTCGAGAAGCAAGAACATAGCCAGCGCCTTGTGTTTGGGAGTCAGCAGCTGCTGGACTTTTGCGATTGCTTTCACTGTGCACTGAATGCCAGGACGGCATGTGCACGTTAAAACAACGAGCTGGGCAAGAGCAGGAAGGGAGCACGGGCATCAGAGAGCATCTGGCATCTTGCCCTTGAAAGGGCAGTGTTTTTGGAGTGTGCAGTAAAATCGTGTTTCTGGACTAGGGAGGCATAAGTGCGCTGCGCTCCTAAGCTATCTCCCTGAGAGACACACTGCCAAAGCATTTCATTATCATGCAGTCTAGTGCAGACGCACACTCCGGCTCTCCGGAGCTGTCCGAAGCCAAGCGCCGGTGGCCGGCGTCTTTCGGCTGAAGCAGCGCTTCGGAGCGTACGGCTGTTGTGTGCGCGAAGCAGCCGCTTCTCCTGCTCCGCGAGCCGGACAGAGCGGTAGCTTGTACGAGGGCGAAGAACGAAGCCGCAGAGCACCGGGCTTCTACGCGCACCCTAAGGACTGCGAGAGGACCGTGGTGGCCGCTCGCCTGCCCCTTCAATTCCATTCTAGCATCCTTATGGAAGGTGTTCCAGGACAATTTTCCTGAGTTTTGAATTCGTCCTGATGCAGCCCCTCCTGGGAAACAACTGCTCGTCGTCTGAGTCTCCGAGTGCAGAGACCTCGATGGCAACTGCAGAAATGAAGGGCTGCGTTGAGTTGTCGAGAAGCAAGAACATAGCCAGCGCCTTGTGTTTGGGAGTCAGCAGCTGCTGGACTTTTGCGATTGCTTTCACTGTGCACTGAATGCCAGGACGGCATGTGCACGTTAAAACAACGAGCTGGGCAAGAGCAGTTATCGAAAGATCACGGCCGTCAGAAAGCAGCTTATATATTGCCCTGGAAAGAGCAGTGTTTTTGGAGTGTGCAGTAAAATCGTGTTTCTGGACAAGGAAGGCATAAGTGCGCTGCGCTCCTAAGCTATCTCCCTGCTAAGACACACTGCTAAAGCTTTTCGCTAGGATGCAGTCTAGTGCAGACGCACACTGCGGCTCTCCGGAGCTGTCCGAAGCGAAGCGCCGGTGGCCGGCGGCTTTCGGCTGAAGCAGCGCTTCGGAGCGTACGGCTGTTGTGTGCGCGAAGCAGCCGCTTCTGCTGCTCCGCGAGCCGGACAGAGCGGTAGCTTGTACGAGGGCGAAGAACGAAGCCGCAGAGCACCGGCCTTCTGCGCGCACCCTAAGGACTGCGAGAGGACCGTGGTGGCCGCTCGCCTGCCCCTTCAATTCCATTCTAGCATCCTTAGGGAAGGTGTTCCAGGACAATTTTCCTGAGTTTTGAATTCGTCCTGATGCAGCCCCTCCTGGGAAACTCGTGCTCGTCCTCTGCGTCTCCGAGTGCAGAGACCTCGATGGCAACTGCAGAAAAGAAGGGCTGCGTTGAGTTGTCGAGAAGCAAGAACATAGCCAGCGCCTTGTGTTTGGGAGTCAGCAGCACCTGGACTTTTGCGATTGCCTTCACTGTGCACTGAATGTCGAGATATGTGCACGCTAAAAAACCAAGTTGGGCAAGAGGAGGAAGAGAGCACGGGCATCAGAGAGCATCTGGCATCTTGCCCTGGAAAGAGCAGTGTTTTTGGAGAGTGCAGCAAATCCGTGTTTCTGGGCAAGGGAGGCATAAGTGCGCTGCGCTCCTAAGCTATCACCCTGCTAAGACACACTGCCAAAGCTTTTCGCTATGATGTAGTCCAGTGCAGACGCACACTACGGCTCTCCGGAGCTGTCCGAAGCCAAGCGCCGGTCGCCGGCGTCTTTCGGCTGAAGCAGCGCTTCGGAGCGTACGGCTGTTGTGTGCGCGAAGCAGCCGCTTCTCCTGCTCCGCGAGCCGGACAGAGCGGTAGATTGTACGACGGCGAAGAACGAAGCCGCAGAGCACCGGCCTTCTACGCGCACCCTAAGGACTGCGAGAGGACCGTGGTGGCCGCTCGCCTGCCCCTTCAATTCCATTCTAGCATCCTTATGGAAGGTGTTCCAGGACAATTTTCCTGAGTTTTGAATTCGTCCTGATGCAGCCCCTCCTGGGAAACTCGTGCTCGTCCTCTGAGTCTCCGAGTGCAGAGACCTCGATGGCAACTGCAGAAATGAAGGGCTGCGTTGAGTTGTCGAGAAGCAAGAACATAGCCAGCGCCTTGTGTTTGGGAGTCAGCAGCTGCTGGACTTTTGCGATTGCTTTCACTGTGCACTGAATGCCAGGACGGCATGTGCACGTTAAAACAACGAGCTGGGCAAGAGTAATCGAAAGATCACGGCCGTCAGAAAGCAGCTTATATATTGCCCTGGAAAGAGCAGTGTTTTTGGAGTGTGCAGTAAAATCGTGTTTCTGGACAAGGGAGGCATAAGTGCGCTGCGCTCCTAAGCTATCTCCCTGCGAGACACAGAGCCAAAGCTTTTCGCTATGATGCAGTCTAGTGCAGACGCACACTACGGCTCTCCGGAGCTTTCCGAAGCGAAGCGCCGGTCGCCGGCGTCTTTCGGCTGAAGCAGCGCTTCGGAGCGTACGGCTGTTGTGTGCGCGAAGCAGCCGCTTCTCCTGCTCCGGGAGCCGGACTGAGCGGTAGCTTGTACGAGGGCGAAGAACGAAGCCGCAGAGCACCGGCCTTCTGCGCGCACCCTAAGGACTGCTAGAGGACCGTGGTGGCCGCTCGCCTGCCCCTTCAATTCCATTCTAGCATCCTTAGGGAAGGTGATCCAGGACAATTTTCCTGAGTTTTGAATTCCTCCTGATGCAGCCCCTCCTGGGAAACAACTGCTCGTCGTCTGAGTCTCCGAGTGCAGAGACCTCGATGGCAACTGCAGAAATGAAGCACTCCGTTGAGTTGTCGAGAAGCAAGAACATAGCCAGCGCCTTGTGTTTGGGAGTCAGCAGCTGCTGGACTTTTGCGATTGCCTTCGCTGTGCACTGAATGTCGAGATATGTGCACGCTAAAAAACCAAGTTGGGCAAGAGGAGGAAGAGAGCACGGGCATCAGAGAGCATCTGGCATCTTGCCCTGGAAAGGGCAGTGTTTTTGGAGAGTGCAGCAAATCCGTGTTTCTGGGCAAGGGAGGCATAAGTGCGCTGCGCTCCTAAGCTATCACCCTGCTAAGACACACTGCCAAAGCTTTTCGCTATGATGTAGTCCAGTGCAGACGCACACTACGGCTCTCCGGAGCTGTCCGAAGCCAAGCGCCGGTCGCCGGCGTCTTTCGGCTGAAGCAGCGCTTCGGAGCGTACGGCTGTTGTGTGCGCGAAGCAGCCGCTTCTCCTGCTCCGGGAGCCGGACTGAGCGGTAGATTGTACGACGGCGAAGAACGAAGCCGCAGAGCACCGGCCTTCTACGCGCACCCTAAGGACTGCGAGAGGACCGTGGTGGCCGCTCGCCTGCCCCTTCAATTCCATTCTAGCATCCTTATGGAAGGTGTTCCAGGACAATTTTCCTGAGTTTTGAATTCGTCCTGATGCAGCCCCTCCTGGGAAACTCGTGCTCGTCCTCTGAGTCTCCGAGTGCAGAGACCTCGATGGCAACTGCAGAAAAGAAGGGCTGCGTTGAGTTGTCGAGAAGCAAGAACATAGCCAGCGCCTTGTGTTTGGGAGTCAGCAGCTGCTGGACTTTTGCGATTGCTTTCACTGTGCACTGAATGCCAGGACGGCATGTGCACGTTAAAACAACGAGCTGGGCAAGAGTAATCGAAAGATCACGGCCGTCAGAAAGCAGCTTATATATTGCCCTGGAAAGAGCAGTGTTTTTGGAGTGTGCAGTAAAATCGTGTTTCTGGACAAGGGAGGCATAAGTGCGCTGCGCTCCTAAGCTATCTCCCTGCGAGACACAGAGCCAAAGCTTTTCGCTATGATGCAGTCTAGTGCAGACGCACACTGCGGCTCTCCGGAGCTTTCCGAAGCGAAGCGCCGGTCGCCGGCGTCTTTCGGCTGAAGCAGCGCTTCGGAGCGTACGGCTGTTGTGTGCGCGAAGCAGCCGCTTCTGCTGCTCCGGGAGCCGGACAGAGCGGTAGCTTGTACGAGGGCGAAGAACGAAGCCGCAGAGCACCGGCCTTCTGCGCGCACCCTAAGGACTGCGAGAGGACCGTGGTGGCCGCTCGCCTGCCCCTTCAATTCCATTCTAGCATCCTTAGGGAAGGTGTTCCAGGACAATTTTCCTGAGTTTTGAATTCGTCCTGATGCAGCCCCTCCTGGGAAACTCCTACTCGTCCTCTGCGTCTCCGAGTGCAGAGACCTCGATGGCAACTGCAGAAAAGAAGGGCTGCGTTGAGTTGTCGAGAAGCAAGAACATAGCCAGCGCCTTGTGTTTGGGAGTCAGCAGCACCTGGACTTTTGCGATTGCCTTCACTGTGCACTGAATGTCGAGATATGTGCACGCTAAAAAACCAAGTTGGGCAAGAGGAGGAAGAGAGCACGGGCATCAGAGAGCATCTGGCATCTTGCCCTGGAAAGAGCAGTGTTTTTGGAGAGTGCAGCAAATCCGTGTTTCTGGGCAAGGGAGGCATAAGTGCGCTGCGCTCCTAAGCTATCACCCTGCTAAGACACACTGCCAAAGCTTTTCGCTATGATGTAGTCCAGTGCAGACGCACACTACGGCTCTCCGGAGCTGTCCGAAGCCAAGCGCCGGTCGCCGGCGTCTTTCGGCTGAAGCAGCGCTTCGGAGCGTACGGCTGTTGTGTGCGCGAAGCAGCCGCTTCTCCTGCTCCGGGAGCCGGACAGAGCGGTAGATTGTACGACGGCGAAGAACGAAGCCGCAGAGCACCGGCCTTCTACGCGCACCCTAAGGACTGCGAGAGGACCGTGGTGGCCGCTCGCCTGCCCCTTCAATTCCATTCTAGCATCCTTAGGGAAGGTGTTCCAGGACAATTTTCCTGAGTTTTGAATTCGTCCTGATGCAGCCCCTCCTGGGAAACTCGTGCTCGTCCTCTGAGTCTCCGAGTGCAGAGACCTCGATGGCAACTGCAGAAAAGAAGGGCTGCGTTGAGTTGTCGAGAAGCAAGAACATAGCCAGCGCCTTGTGTTTGGGAGTCAGCAGCTGCTGGACTTTTGCGATTGCTTTCACTGTGCACTGAATGCCAGGACGGCATGTGCACGTTAAAACAACGAGCTGGGCAAGAGTAATCGAAAGATCACGGCCGTCAGAAAGCAGCTTATATATTGCCCTGGAAAGAGCAGTGTTTTTGGAGTGTGCAGTAAAATCGTGTTTCTGGACAAGGGAGGCATAAGTGCGCTGCGCTCCTAAGCTATCTCCCTGCGAGACACAGAGCCAAAGCTTTTCGCTATGATGCAGTCTAGTGCAGACGCACACTGCGGCTCTCCGGAGCTTTCCGAAGCGAAGCGCCGGTCGCCGGCGTCTTTCGGCTGAAGCAGCGCTTCGGAGCGTACGGCTGTTGTGTGCGCGAAGCAGCCGCTTCTGCTGCTCCGGGAGCCGGACTGAGCGGTAGCTTGTACGACGGCGAAGAACGAAGCCGCAGAGCACCGGCCTTCTGCGCGCACCCTAAGGACTGCGAGAGGACCGTGGTGGCCGCTCGCCTGCCCCTTCAATTCCATTCTAGCATCCTTAGGGAAGGTGTTCCAGGACAATTTTCCTGAGTTTTGAATTCGTCCTGATGCAGCCCCTCCTGGGAAACTCCTACTCGTCCTCTGCGTCTCCGAGTGCAGAGACCTCGATGGCAACTGCAGAAAAGAAGGGCTGCGTTGAGTTGTCGAGAAGCAAGAACATAGCCAGCGCCTTGTGTTTGGGAGTCAGCAGCTGCTGGACTTTTGCGATTGCCTTCGCTGTGCACTGAATGTCGAGATATGTGCACGCTAAAAAACCAAGTTGGGCAAGAGGAGGAAGAGAGCACGGGCATCAGAGAGCATCTGGCATCTTGCCCTGGAAAGGGCAGTGTTTTTGGAGAGTGCAGCAAATCCGTGTTTCTGGGCAGGGGAGGCATAAGTGCGCTGCGCTCCTAAGCTATCACCCTGCTAAGACACACTGCCAAAGCTTTTCGCTATGATGTAGTCCAGTGCAGACGCACACTACGGCTCTCCGGAGCTGTCCGAAGCCAAGCGCCGGTCGCCGGCGTCTTTCGGCTGAAGCAGCGCTTCGGAGCGTACGGCTGTTGTGTGCGCGAAGCAGCCGCTTCTCCTGCTCCGCGAGCCGGACAGAGAGGTAGCTTGTACGAGGGCGAAGAACGAAGCCGCAGAGCACCGGGCTTCTCCGCGCACCCTAAGGACTGCGAGAGGACCGTGGTGGCCGCTCGCCTGCCCCTTCAATTCCATTCTAGCATCCTTATGGAAGGTGTTCCAGGACAATTTTCCTGAGTTTTGAATTCGTCCTGATGCAGCCCCTCCTGGGAAACAACTGCTCGTCGTCTGAGTCTCCGAGTGCAGAGACCTCGATGGCAACTGCAGAAATGAAGCACTCCGTTGAGTTGTCGAGAAGCAAGAACATAGCCAGCGCCTTGTGTTTGGGAGTCAGCAGCTGCTGGACTTTTGCGATTGCTTTCACTGTGCACTGAATGCCAGGACGGCATGTGCACGTTAAAACAACGAGCTGGGCAAGAGCAGGAAGGGAGCACGGGCATCAGAGAGCATCTGGCATCTTGCCCTTGAAAGGGCAGTGTTTTTGGAGTGTGCAGTAAAATCGTGTTTCTGGACAAGGGAGGCATAAGTGCGCTGCGCTCCTAAGCTATCTCCCTGCGAGACACAGAGCCAAAGCTTTTCGCTATGATGCAGTCTAGTGCAGACGCACACTGCGGCTCTCCGGAGCTTTCCGAAGCGAAGCGCCGGTCGCCGGCGTCTTTCGGCTGAAGCAGCGCTTCGGAGCGTACGGCTGTTGTGTGCGCGAAGCAGCCGCTTCTGCTGCTCCGGGAGCCGGACTGAGCGGTAGCTTGTACGAGGGCGAAGAACGAAGCCGCAGAGCACCGGCCTTCTGCGCGCACCCTAAGGACTGCGAGAGGACCGTGGTGGCCGCTCGCCTGCCCCTTCAATTCCATTCTAGCATCCTTAGGGAAGGTGTTCCAGGACAATTTTCCTGAGTTTTGAATTCGTCCTGATGCAGCCCCTCCTGGGAAACTCCTACTCGTCCTCTGCGTCTCCGAGTGCAGAGACCTCGATGGCAACTGCAGAAAAGAAGGGCTGCGTTGAGTTGTCGAGAAGCAAGAACATAGCCAGCGCCTTGTGTTTGGGAGTCAGCAGCACCTGGACTTTTGCGATTGCCTTCACTGTGCACTGAATGTCGAGATATGTGCACGCTAAAAAACCAAGTTGGGCAAGAGGAGGAAGAGAGCACGGGCATCAGAGAGCATCTGGCATCTTGCCCTGGAAAGAGCAGTGTTTTTGGAGAGTGCAGCAAATCCGTGTTTCTGGGCAAGGGAGGCATAAGTGCGCTGCGCTCCTAAGCTATCACCCTGCTAAGACACACTGCCAAAGCTTTTCGCTATGATGTAGTCCAGTGCAGACGCACACTACGGCTCTCCGGAGCTGTCCGAAGCCAAGCGCCGGTCGCCGGCGTCTTTCGGCTGAAGCAGCGCTTCGGAGCGTACGGCTGTTGTGTGCGCGAAGCAGCCGCTTCTGCTGCTCCGCGAGCCGGACAGAGCGGTAGATTGTACGACGGCGAAGAACGAAGCCGCAGAGCACCGGCCTTCTACGCGCACCCTAAGGACTGCGAGAGGACCGTGGTGGCCGCTCGCCTGCCCCTTCAATTCCATTCTAGCATCCTTAGGGAAGGTGTTCCAGGACAATTTTCCTGAGTTTTGAATTCGTCCTGATGCAGCCCCTCCTGGGAAACTCGTGCTCGTCCTCTGAGTCTCCGAGTGCAGAGACCTCGATGGCAACTGCAGAAATGAAGCACTCCGTTGAGTTGTCGAGAAGCAAGAACATAGCCAGCGCCTTGTGTTTGGGAGTCAGCAGCTGCTGGACTTTTGCGATTGCTTTCACTGTGCACTGAATGCCAGGACGGCATGTGCACGTTAAAACAACGAGCTGGGCAAGAGTAATCGAAAGATCACGGCCGTCAGAAAGCAGCTTATATATTGCCCTGGAAAGAGCAGTGTTTTTGGAGTGTGCAGTAAAATCGTGTTTCTGGACAAGGGAGGCATAAGTGCGCTGCGCTCCTAAGCTATCTCCCTGCGAGACACAGAGCCAAAGCTTTTCGCTATGATGCAGTCTAGTGCAGACGCACACTACGGCTCTCCGGAGCTTTCCGAAGCGAAGCGCCGGTCGCCGGCGTCTTTCGGCTGAAGCAGCGCTTCGGAGCGTACGGCTGTTGTGTGCGCGAAGCAGCCGCTTCTGCTGCTCCGGGAGCCGGACTGAGCGGTAGCTTGTACGAGGGCGAAGAACGAAGCCGCAGAGCACCGGCCTTCTGCGCGCACCCTAAGGACTGCGAGAGGACCGTGGTGGCCGCTCGCCTGCCCCTTCAATTCCATTCTAGCATCCTTAGGGAAGGTGATCCAGGACAATTTTCCTGAGTTTTGAATTCGTCCTGATGCAGCCCCTCCTGGGAAACAACTGCTCGTCGTCTGAGTCTCCGAGTGCAGAGACCTCGATGGCAACTGCAGAAATGAAGCACTCCGTTGAGTTGTCGAGAAGCAAGAACATAGCCAGCGCCTTGTGTTTGGGAGTCAGCAGCTGCTGGACTTTTGCGATTGCCTTCACTGTGCTCTGAATGTCGAGATATGTGCACGCTAAAAAACCAAGTTGGGCAAGAGGAGGAAGAGAGCACGGGCATCAGAGAGCATCTGGCATCTTGCCCTGGAAAGGGCAGTGTTTTTGGAGAGTGCAGCAAATCCGTGTTTCTGGGCAAGGGAGGCATAAGTGCGCTGCGCTCCTAAGCTATCACCCTGCTAAGACACACTGCCAAAGCTTTTCGCTATGATGTAGTCCAGTGCAGACGCACACTGCGGCTCTCCGGAGCTGTCCGAAGCCAAGCGCCGGTCGCCGGCGTCTTTCGGCTGAAGCAGCGCTTCGGAGCGTACGGCTGTTGTGTGCGCGAAGCAGCCGCTTCTCCTGCTCCGCGAGCCGGACAGAGCGGTAGCTTGTACGACGGCGAAGAACGAAGCCGCAGAGCACCGGCCTTCTGCGCGCACCCTAAGGACTGCGAGAGGACCGTGGTGGCCGCTCGCCTGCCCCTTCAATTCCATTCTAGCATCCTTAGGGAAGGTGTTCCAGGACAATTTTCCTGAGTTTTGAATTCGTCCTGATGCAGACCCTCCTGGGAAACAACTGCTCGTCGTCTGAGTCTCCGAGTGCAGAGACCTCGATGGCAACTGCAGAAATGAAGGGCTGCGTTGAGTTGTCGAGAAGCAAGAACATAGCCAGCGCCTTGTGTTTGGGAGTCAGCAGCTGCTGGACTTTTGCGATTGCTTTCACTGTGCACTGAATGCCAGGACGGCATGTGCACGTTAAAACAACGAGCTGGGCAAGAGCAGGAAGGGAGCACGGGCATCAGAGAGCATCTGGCATCTTGCCCTTGAAAGGGCAGTGTTTTTGGAGTGTGCAGTAAAATCGTGTTTCTGGACTAGGGAGGCATAAGTGCGCTGCGCTCCTAAGCTATCTCCCTGAGAGACACACTGCCAAAGCATTTCATTATCATGCAGTCTAGTGCAGACGCACACTCCGGCTCTCCGGAGCTGTCCGAAGCCAAGCGCCGGTGGCCGGCGTCTTTCGGCTGAAGCAGCGCTTCGGAGCGTACGGCTGTTGTGTGCGCGAAGCAGCCGCTTCTCCTGCTCCGCGAGCCGGACAGAGCGGTAGCTTGTACGAGGGCGAAGAACGAAGCCGCAGAGCACCGGGCTTCTACGCGCACCCTAAGGACTGCGAGAGGACCGTGGTGGCCGCTCGCCTGCCCCTTCAATTCCATTCTAGCATCCTTATGGAAGGTGTTCCAGGACAATTTTCCTGAGTTTTGAATTCGTCCTGATGCAGCCCCTCCTGGGAAACAACTGCTCGTCGTCTGAGTCTCCGAGTGCAGAGACCTCGATGGCAACTGCAGAAATGAAGGGCTGCGTTGAGTTGTCGAGAAGCAAGAACATAGCCAGCGCCTTGTGTTTGGGAGTCAGCAGCTGCTGGACTTTTGCGATTGCTTTCACTGTGCACTGAATGCCAGGACGGCATGTGCACGTTAAAACAACGAGCTGGGCAAGAGCAGTTATCGAAAGATCACGGCCGTCAGAAAGCAGCTTATATATTGCCCTGGAAAGAGCAGTGTTTTTGGAGTGTGCAGTAAAATCGTGTTTCTGGACAAGGAAGGCATAAGTGCGCTGCGCTCCTAAGCTATCTCCCTGCTAAGACACACTGCTAAAGCTTTTCGCTAGGATGCAGTCTAGTGCAGACGCACACTGCGGCTCTCCGGAGCTGTCCGAAGCGAAGCGCCGGTGGCCGGCGGCTTTCGGCTGAAGCAGCGCTTCGGAGCGTACGGCTGTTGTGTGCGCGAAGCAGCCGCTTCTGCTGCTCCGCGAGCCGGACAGAGCGGTAGCTTGTACGAGGGCGAAGAACGAAGCCGCAGAGCACCGGCCTTCTGCGCGCACCCTAAGGACTGCGAGAGGACCGTGGTGGCCGCTCGCCTGCCCCTTCAATTCCATTCTAGCATCCTTAGGGAAGGTGTTCCAGGACAATTTTCCTGAGTTTTGAATTCGTCCTGATGCAGCCCCTCCTGGGAAACTCGTGCTCGTCCTCTGCGTCTCCGAGTGCAGAGACCTCGATGGCAACTGCAGAAAAGAAGGGCTGCGTTGAGTTGTCGAGAAGCAAGAACATAGCCAGCGCCTTGTGTTTGGGAGTCAGCAGCACCTGGACTTTTGCGATTGCCTTCACTGTGCACTGAATGTCGAGATATGTGCACGCTAAAAAACCAAGTTGGGCAAGAGGAGGAAGAGAGCACGGGCATCAGAGAGCATCTGGCATCTTGCCCTGGAAAGGGCAGTGTTTTTGGAGTGTGCAGCAAATCCGTGTTTCTGGACAAGGAAGGCATAAGTGCGCTGCGCTCCTAAGCTATCTCCCTGCTAAGACACACTGCTAAAGCTTTTCGCTAGGATGCAGTCTAGTGCAGACGCACACTGCGGCTCTCCGGAGCTGTCCGAAGCGAAGCGCCGGTCGCCGGCGGCTTTCGGCTGAAGCAGCGCTTCGGAGCGTACGGCTGTTGTGTGCGCGAAGCAGCCGCTTCTGCTGCTCCGCGAGCCGGACAGAGCGGTAGCTTGTACGAGGGCGAAGAACGAAGCCGCAGAGCACCGGCCTTCTGCGCGCACCCTAAGGACTGCGAGAGGACCGTGGTGGCCGCTCGCCTGCCCCTTCAATTCCATTCTAGCATCCTTAGGGAAGGTGTTCCAGGACAATTTTCCTGAGTTTTGAATTCGTCCTGATGCAGCCCCTCCTGGGAAACTCGTGCTCGTCCTCTGAGTCTCCGAGTGCAGAGACCTCGATGGCAACTGCAGAAAAGAAGGGCTGCGTTGAGTTGTCGAGAAGCAAGAACATAGCCAGCGCCTTGTGTTTGGGAGTCAGCAGCTGCTGGACTTTTGCGATTGCTTTCACTGTGCACTGAATGCCAGGACGGCATGTGCACGTTAAAACAACGAGCTGGGCAAGAGCAGGAAGGGAGCACGGGCATCAGAGAGCATCTGGCATCTTGCCCTTGAAAGGGCAGTGTTTTTGGAGTGTGCAGTAAAATCGTGTTTCTGGACTAGGGAGGCATAAGTGCGCTGCGCTCCTAAGCTATCTCCCTGCGAGACACACTGCCAAAGCTTTTCGCTATGATGCAGTCTAGTGCAGACGCACACAACGGCTCTCCGGAGCTTTCCGAAGCCAAGCGCCGGTGGCCGGCGTCTTTCGGCTGAAGCAGCGCTTCGGAGCGTACGGCTGTTGTGTGCGCGAAGCAGCCGCTTCTCCTGCTCCGCGAGCCGGACAGAGCGGTAGCTTGTACGAGGGCGAAGAACGAAGCCGCAGAGCATCCGGCTTCTACGCGCACCCTAAGGACTGCGAGAGGACCGTGGTGGCCGCTCGCCTGCCCCTTCAATTCCATTCTAGCATCCTTATGGAAGGTGTTCCAGGACAATTTTCCTGAGTTTTGAATTCGTCCTGATGCAGCCCCTCCTGGGAAACAACTGCTCGTCGTCTGAGTCTCCGAGTGCAGAGACCTCGATGGCAACTGCAGAAATGAAGCACTCCGTTGAGTTGTCGAGAAGCAAGAACATAGCCAGCGCCTTGTGTTTGGGAGTCAGCAGCTGCTGGACTTTTGCGATTGCTTTCACTGTGCACTGAATGCCAGGACGGCATGTGCACGTTAAAACAACGAGCTGGGCAAGAGCAGTTATCGAAAGATCACGGCCGTCAGAAAGCAGCTTATATATTGCCCTGGAAAGAGCAGTGTTTTTGGAGTGTGCAGTAAAATCGTGTTTCTGGACAAGGAAGGCATAAGTGCGCTGCGCTCCTAAGCTATCTCCCTGCTAAGACACACTGCTAAAGCTTTTCGCTAGGATGCAGTCTAGTGCAGACGCACACTGCGGCTCTCCGGAGCTGTCCGAAGCGAAGCGCCGGTCGCCGGCGGCTTTCGGCTGAAGCAGCGCTTCGGAGCGTACGGCTGTTGTGTGCGCGAAGCAGCCGCTTCTGCTGCTCCGCGAGCCGGACAGAGCGGTAGCTTGTACGAGGGCGAAGAACGAAGCCGCAGAGCACCGGCCTTCTGCGCGCACCCTAAGGACTGCGAGAGGACCGTGGTGGCCGCTCGCCTGCCCCTTCAATTCCATTCTAGCATCCTTAGGGAAGGTGTTCCAGGACAATTTTCCTGAGTTTTGAATTCGTCCTGATGCAGCCCCTCCTGGGAAACTCGTGCTCGTCCTCTGCGTCTCCGAGTGCAGAGACCTCGATGGCAACTGCAGAAAAGAAGGGCTGCGTTGAGTTGTCGAGAAGCAAGAACATAGCCAGCGCCTTGTGTTTGGGAGTCAGCAGCTGCTGGACTTTTGCGATTGCCTTCACTGTGCACTGAATGTCGAGATATGTGCACGCTAAAAAACCAAGTTGGGCAAGAGGAGGAAGAGAGCACGGGCATCAGAGAGCATCTGGCATCTTGCCCTGGAAAGGGCAGTGTTTTTGGAGTGTGCAGCAAATCCGTGTTTCTGGGCAAGGGAGGCATAAGTGCGCTGCGCTCCTAAGCTATCTCCCTGCTAAGACACACTGCCAAAGCTTTTCGCTATGATGTAGTCCAGTGCAGACGCACACTACGGCTCTCCGGAGCTGTCCGAAGCGAAGCGCCGGTCGCCGGCGTCTTTCGGCTGAAGCAGCGCTTCGGAGCGTACGGCTGTTGTGTGCGCGAAGCAGCCGCTTCTCCTGCTCCGCGAGCCGGACAGAGCGGTAGATTGTACGAGGGCGAAGAACGAAGCCGCAGAGCACCGGGCTTCTGCGCGCACCCTAAGAACTGCGAGAGGACCGTGGTGGCCGCTCGCCTGCCCCTTCAATTCCATTCTAGCATCCTTATGGAAGGTGTTCCAGGACAATTTTCCTGAGTTTTGAATTCGTCCTGATGCAGCCCCTCCTGGGAAACAACTGCTCGTCCTCTGCGTCTCCGAGTGCAGAGACCTCGATGGCAACTGCAGAAAAGAAGGGCTGCGTTGAGTTGTCGAGAAGCAAGAACATAGCCAGCGCCTTGTGTTTGGGAGTCAGCAGCTGCTGGACTTTTGCGATTGCTTTCACTGTGCACGGAATGCCAGGACGGCATGTGCACGTTAAAACAACGAGCTGGGCAAGAGCAGTTATCGAAAGATCACGGCCGTCAGAAAGCAGCTTATATATTGCCCTGGAAAGAGCAGTGTTTTTGGAGTGTGCAGTAAAATCGTGTTTCTGGACAAGGAAGGCATAAGTGCGCTGCGCTCCTAAGCTATCTCCCTGCTAAGACACACTGCTAAAGCTTTTCGCTAGGATGCAGTCTAGTGCAGACGCACACTGCGGCTCTCCGGAGCTGTCCGAAGCGAAGCGCCGGTCGCCGGCGGCTTTCGGCTGAAGCAGCGCTTCGGAGCGTACGGCTGTTGTGTGCGCGAAGCAGCCGCTTCTGCTGCTCCGCGAGCCGGACAGAGCGGTAGCTTGTACGAGGGCGAAGAACGAAGCCGCAGAGCACCGGCCTTCTGCGCGCACCCTAAGGACTGCGAGAGGACCGTGGTGGCCGCTCGCCTGCCCCTTCAATTCCATTCTAGCATCCTTAGGGAAGGTGTTCCAGGACAATTTTCCTGAGTTTTGAATTCGTCCTGATGCAGACCCTCCTGGGAAACTCCTACTCGTCCTCTGCGTCTCCGAGTGCAGAGACCTCGATGGCAACTGCAGAAAAGAAGGGCTGCGTTGAGTTGTCGAGAAGCAAGAACATAGCCAGCGCCTTGTGTTTGGGAGTCAGCAGCTGCTGGACTTTTGCGATTGCCTTCACTGTGCACTGAATGTCGAGATATGTGCACGCGAAAAAACCAAGTTGGGCAAGAGGAGGAAGAGAGCACGGGCATCAGAGAGCATCTGGCATCTTGCCCTGGAAAGGGCAGTGTTTTTGGAGTGTGCAGCAAATCCGTGTTTCTGGGCAAGGGAGGCATAAGTGCGCTGCGCTCCTAAGCTATCACCCTGCTAAGACACACTGCCAAAGCTTTTCGCTATGATGTAGTCCAGTGCAGACGCACACTACGGCTCTCCGGAGCTGTCCGAAGCCAAGCGCCGGTCGCCGGCGTCTTTCGGCTGAAGCAGCGCTTCGGAGCGTACGGCTGTTGTGTGCGCGAAGCAGCCGCTTCTCCTGCTCCGGGAGCCGGACAGAGCGGTAGATTGTACGACGGCGAAGAACGAAGCCGCAGAGCACCGGCCTTCTACGCGCACCCTAAGGACTGCGAGAGGACCGTGGTGGCCGCTCGCCTGCCCCTTCAATTCCATTCTAGCATCCTTAGGGAAGGTGTTCCAGGACAATTTTCCTGAGTTTTGAATTCGTCCTGATGCAGCCCCTCCTGGGAAACTCGTGCTCGTCCTCTGAGTCTCCGAGTGCAGAGACCTCGATGGCAACTGCAGAAAAGAAGGGCTGCGTTGAGTTGTCGAGAAGCAAGAACATAGCCAGCGCCTTGTGTTTGGGAGTCAGCAGCTGCTGGACTTTTGCGATTGCTTTCACTGTGCACTGAATGCCAGGACGGCATGTGCACGTTAAAACAACGAGCTGGGCAAGAGTAATCGAAAGATCACGGCCGTCAGAAAGCAGCTTATATATTGCCCTGGAAAGAGCAGTGTTTTTGGAGTGTGCAGTAAAATCGTGTTTCTGGACAAGGGAGGCATAAGTGCGCTGCGCTCCTAAGCTATCTCCCTGCGAGACACAGAGCCAAAGCTTTTCGCTATGATGCAGTCTAGTGCAGACGCACACTGCGGCTCTCCGGAGCTTTCCGAAGCGAAGCGCCGGTCGCCGGCGTCTTTCGGCTGAAGCAGCGCTTCGGAGCGTACGGCTGTTGTGTGCGCGAAGCAGCCGCTTCTGCTGCTCCGGGAGCCGGACTGAGCGGTAGCTTGTACGAGGGCGAAGAACGAAGCCGCAGAGCACCGGCCTTCTGCGCGCACCCTAAGGACTGCGAGAGGACCGTGGTGGCCGCTCGCCTGCCCCTTCAATTCCATTCTAGCATCCTTAGGGAAGGTGTTCCAGGACAATTTTCCTGAGTTTTGAATTCGTCCTGATGCAGCCCCTCCTGGGAAACTCCTACTCGTCCTCTGCGTCTCCGAGTGCAGAGACCTCGATGGCAACTGCAGAAATGAAGCACTCCGTTGAGTTGTCGAGAAGCAAGAACATAGCCAGCGCCTTGTGTTTGGGAGTCAGCAGCTGCTGGACTTTTGCGATTGCCTTCGCTGTGCACTGAATGTCGAGATATGTGCACGCTAAAAAACCAAGTTGGGCAAGAGGAGGAAGAGAGCACGGGCATCAGAGAGCATCTGGCATCTTGCCCTGGAAAGGGCAGTGTTTTTGGAGAGTGCAGCAAATCCGTGTTTCTGGGCAAGGGAGGCATAAGTGCGCTGCGCTCCTAAGCTATCACCCTGCTAAGACACACTGCCAAAGCTTTTCGCTATGATGTAGTCCAGTGCAGACGCACACTACGGCTCTCCGGAGCTGTCCGAAGCCAAGCGCCGGTCGCCGGCGTCTTTCGGCTGAAGCAGCGCTTCGGAGCGTACGGCTGTTGTGTGCGCGAAGCAGCCGCTTCTCCTGCTCCGGGAGCCGGACTGAGCGGTAGATTGTACGACGGCGAAGAACGAAGCCGCAGAGCACCGGCCTTCTACGCGCACCCTAAGGACTGCGAGAGGACCGTGGTGGCCGCTCGCCTGCCCCTTCAATTCCATTCTAGCATCCTTATGGAAGGTGTTCCAGGACAATTTTCCTGAGTTTTGAATTCGTCCTGATGCAGCCCCTCCTGGGAAACTCGTGCTCGTCCTCTGAGTCTCCGAGTGCAGAGACCTCGATGGCAACTGCAGAAAAGAAGGGCTGCGTTGAGTTGTCGAGAAGCAAGAACATAGCCAGCGCCTTGTGTTTGGGAGTCAGCAGCTGCTGGACTTTTGCGATTGCTTTCACTGTGCACTGAATGCCAGGACGGCATGTGCACGTTAAAACAACGAGCTGGGCAAGAGTAATCGAAAGATCACGGCCGTCAGAAAGCAGCTTATATATTGCCCTGGAAAGAGCAGTGTTTTTGGAGTGTGCAGTAAAATCGTGTTTCTGGACAAGGGAGGCATAAGTGCGCTGCGCTCCTAAGCTATCTCCCTGCGAGACACAGAGCCAAAGCTTTTCGCTATGATGCAGTCTAGTGCAGACGCACACTGCGGCTCTCCGGAGCTTTCCGAAGCGAAGCGCCGGTCGCCGGCGTCTTTCGGCTGAAGCAGCGCTTCGGAGCGTACGGCTGTTGTGTGCGCGAAGCAGCCGCTTCTGCTGCTCCGGGAGCCGGACAGAGCGGTAGCTTGTACGAGGGCGAAGAACGAAGCCGCAGAGCACCGGCCTTCTGCGCGCACCCTAAGGACTGCGAGAGGACCGTGGTGGCCGCTCGCCTGCCCCTTCAATTCCATTCTAGCATCCTTAGGGAAGGTGTTCCAGGACAATTTTCCTGAGTTTTGAATTCGTCCTGATGCAGCCCCTCCTGGGAAACTCCTACTCGTCCTCTGCGTCTCCGAGTGCAGAGACCTCGATGGCAACTGCAGAAAAGAAGGGCTGCGTTGAGTTGTCGAGAAGCAAGAACATAGCCAGCGCCTTGTGTTTGGGAGTCAGCAGCACCTGGACTTTTGCGATTGCCTTCACTGTGCACTGAATGTCGAGATATGTGCACGCTAAAAAACCAAGTTGGGCAAGAGGAGGAAGAGAGCACGGGCATCAGAGAGCATCTGGCATCTTGCCCTGGAAAGAGCAGTGTTTTTGGAGAGTGCAGCAAATCCGTGTTTCTGGGCAAGGGAGGCATAAGTGCGCTGCGCTCCTAAGCTATCACCCTGCTAAGACACACTGCCAAAGCTTTTCGCTATGATGTAGTCCAGTGCAGACGCACACTACGGCTCTCCGGAGCTGTCCGAAGCCAAGCGCCGGTCGCCGGCGTCTTTCGGCTGAAGCAGCGCTTCGGAGCGTACGGCTGTTGTGTGCGCGAAGCAGCCGCTTCTCCTGCTCCGGGAGCCGGACAGAGCGGTAGATTGTACGACGGCGAAGAACGAAGCCGCAGAGCACCGGCCTTCTACGCGCACCCTAAGGACTGCGAGAGGACCGTGGTGGCCGCTCGCCTGCCCCTTCAATTCCATTCTAGCATCCTTAGGGAAGGTGTTCCAGGACAATTTTCCTGAGTTTTGAATTCGTCCTGATGCAGCCCCTCCTGGGAAACTCGTGCTCGTCCTCTGAGTCTCCGAGTGCAGAGACCTCGATGGCAACTGCAGAAAAGAAGGGCTGCGTTGAGTTGTCGAGAAGCAAGAACATAGCCAGCGCCTTGTGTTTGGGAGTCAGCAGCTGCTGGACTTTTGCGATTGCTTTCACTGTGCACTGAATGCCAGGACGGCATGTGCACGTTAAAACAACGAGCTGGGCAAGAGTAATCGAAAGATCACGGCCGTCAGAAAGCAGCTTATATATTGCCCTGGAAAGAGCAGTGTTTTTGGAGTGTGCAGTAAAATCGTGTTTCTGGACAAGGGAGGCATAAGTGCGCTGCGCTCCTAAGCTATCTCCCTGCGAGACACAGAGCCAAAGCTTTTCGCTATGATGCAGTCTAGTGCAGACGCACACTGCGGCTCTCCGGAGCTTTCCGAAGCGAAGCGCCGGTCGCCGGCGTCTTTCGGCTGAAGCAGCGCTTCGGAGCGTACGGCTGTTGTGTGCGCGAAGCAGCCGCTTCTGCTGCTCCGGGAGCCGGACTGAGCGGTAGCTTGTACGACGGCGAAGAACGAAGCCGCAGAGCACCGGCCTTCTGCGCGCACCCTAAGGACTGCGAGAGGACCGTGGTGGCCGCTCGCCTGCCCCTTCAATTCCATTCTAGCATCCTTAGGGAAGGTGTTCCAGGACAATTTTCCTGAGTTTTGAATTCGTCCTGATGCAGCCCCTCCTGGGAAACTCCTACTCGTCCTCTGCGTCTCCGAGTGCAGAGACCTCGATGGCAACTGCAGAAAAGAAGGGCTGCGTTGAGTTGTCGAGAAGCAAGAACATAGCCAGCGCCTTGTGTTTGGGAGTCAGCAGCTGCTGGACTTTTGCGATTGCCTTCGCTGTGCACTGAATGTCGAGATATGTGCACGCTAAAAAACCAAGTTGGGCAAGAGGAGGAAGAGAGCACGGGCATCAGAGAGCATCTGGCATCTTGCCCTGGAAAGGGCAGTGTTTTTGGAGAGTGCAGCAAATCCGTGTTTCTGGGCAAGGGAGGCATAAGTGCGCTGCGCTCCTAAGCTATCACCCTGCTAAGACACACTGCCAAAGCTTTTCGCTATGATGTAGTCCAGTGCAGACGCACACTACGGCTCTCCGGAGCTGTCCGAAGCCAAGCGCCGGTCGCCGGCGTCTTTCGGCTGAAGCAGCGCTTCGGAGCGTACGGCTGTTGTGTGCGCGAAGCAGCCGCTTCTCCTGCTCCGCGAGCCGGACAGAGAGGTAGCTTGTACGAGGGCGAAGAACGAAGCCGCAGAGCACCGGGCTTCTCCGCGCACCCTAAGGACTGCGAGAGGACCGTGGTGGCCGCTCGCCTGCCCCTTCAATTCCATTCTAGCATCCTTATGGAAGGTGTTCCAGGACAATTTTCCTGAGTTTTGAATTCGTCCTGATGCAGCCCCTCCTGGGAAACAACTGCTCGTCGTCTGAGTCTCCGAGTGCAGAGACCTCGATGGCAACTGCAGAAATGAAGCACTCCGTTGAGTTGTCGAGAAGCAAGAACATAGCCAGCGCCTTGTGTTTGGGAGTCAGCAGCTGCTGGACTTTTGCGATTGCTTTCACTGTGCACTGAATGCCAGGACGGCATGTGCACGTTAAAACAACGAGCTGGGCAAGAGCAGGAAGGGAGCACGGGCATCAGAGAGCATCTGGCATCTTGCCCTTGAAAGGGCAGTGTTTTTGGAGTGTGCAGTAAAATCGTGTTTCTGGACAAGGGAGGCATAAGTGCGCTGCGCTCCTAAGCTATCTCCCTGCGAGACACAGAGCCAAAGCTTTTCGCTATGATGCAGTCTAGTGCAGACGCACACTGCGGCTCTCCGGAGCTTTCCGAAGCGAAGCGCCGGTCGCCGGCGTCTTTCGGCTGAAGCAGCGCTTCGGAGCGTACGGCTGTTGTGTGCGCGAAGCAGCCGCTTCTGCTGCTCCGGGAGCCGGACTGAGCGGTAGCTTGTACGAGGGCGAAGAACGAAGCCGCAGAGCACCGGCCTTCTGCGCGCACCCTAAGGACTGCGAGAGGACCGTGGTGGCCGCTCGCCTGCCCCTTCAATTCCATTCTAGCATCCTTAGGGAAGGTGTTCCAGGACAATTTTCCTGAGTTTTGAATTCGTCCTGATGCAGCCCCTCCTGGGAAACTCCTACTCGTCCTCTGCGTCTCCGAGTGCAGAGACCTCGATGGCAACTGCAGAAAAGAAGGGCTGCGTTGAGTTGTCGAGAAGCAAGAACATAGCCAGCGCCTTGTGTTTGGGAGTCAGCAGCACCTGGACTTTTGCGATTGCCTTCACTGTGCACTGAATGTCGAGATATGTGCACGCTAAAAAACCAAGTTGGGCAAGAGGAGGAAGAGAGCACGGGCATCAGAGAGCATCTGGCATCTTGCCCTGGAAAGAGCAGTGTTTTTGGAGAGTGCAGCAAATCCGTGTTTCTGGGCAAGGGAGGCATAAGTGCGCTGCGCTCCTAAGCTATCACCCTGCTAAGACACACTGCCAAAGCTTTTCGCTATGATGTAGTCCAGTGCAGACGCACACTACGGCTCTCCGGAGCTGTCCGAAGCCAAGCGCCGGTCGCCGGCGTCTTTCGGCTGAAGCAGCGCTTCGGAGCGTACGGCTGTTGTGTGCGCGAAGCAGCCGCTTCTGCTGCTCCGCGAGCCGGACAGAGCGGTAGATTGTACGACGGCGAAGAACGAAGCCGCAGAGCACCGGCCTTCTACGCGCACCCTAAGGACTGCGAGAGGACCGTGGTGGCCGCTCGCCTGCCCCTTCAATTCCATTCTAGCATCCTTAGGGAAGGTGTTCCAGGACAATTTTCCTGAGTTTTGAATTCGTCCTGATGCAGCCCCTCCTGGGAAACTCGTGCTCGTCCTCTGAGTCTCCGAGTGCAGAGACCTCGATGGCAACTGCAGAAATGAAGCACTCCGTTGAGTTGTCGAGAAGCAAGAACATAGCCAGCGCCTTGTGTTTGGGAGTCAGCAGCTGCTGGACTTTTGCGATTGCTTTCACTGTGCACTGAATGCCAGGACGGCATGTGCACGTTAAAACAACGAGCTGGGCAAGAGTAATCGAAAGATCACGGCCGTCAGAAAGCAGCTTATATATTGCCCTGGAAAGAGCAGTGTTTTTGGAGTGTGCAGTAAAATCGTGTTTCTGGACAAGGGAGGCATAAGTGCGCTGCGCTCCTAAGCTATCTCCCTGCGAGACACAGAGCCAAAGCTTTTCGCTATGATGCAGTCTAGTGCAGACGCACACTACGGCTCTCCGGAGCTTTCCGAAGCGAAGCGCCGGTCGCCGGCGTCTTTCGGCTGAAGCAGCGCTTCGGAGCGTACGGCTGTTGTGTGCGCGAAGCAGCCGCTTCTGCTGCTCCGGGAGCCGGACTGAGCGGTAGCTTGTACGAGGGCGAAGAACGAAGCCGCAGAGCACCGGCCTTCTGCGCGCACCCTAAGGACTGCGAGAGGACCGTGGTGGCCGCTCGCCTGCCCCTTCAATTCCATTCTAGCATCCTTAGGGAAGGTGATCCAGGACAATTTTCCTGAGTTTTGAATTCGTCCTGATGCAGCCCCTCCTGGGAAACAACTGCTCGTCGTCTGAGTCTCCGAGTGCAGAGACCTCGATGGCAACTGCAGAAATGAAGCACTCCGTTGAGTTGTCGAGAAGCAAGAACATAGCCAGCGCCTTGTGTTTGGGAGTCAGCAGCTGCTGGACTTTTGCGATTGCCTTCACTGTGCTCTGAATGTCGAGATATGTGCACGCTAAAAAACCAAGTTGGGCAAGAGGAGGAAGAGAGCACGGGCATCAGAGAGCATCTGGCATCTTGCCCTGGAAAGGGCAGTGTTTTTGGAGAGTGCAGCAAATCCGTGTTTCTGGGCAAGGGAGGCATAAGTGCGCTGCGCTCCTAAGCTATCACCCTGCTAAGACACACTGCCAAAGCTTTTCGCTATGATGTAGTCCAGTGCAGACGCACACTGCGGCTCTCCGGAGCTGTCCGAAGCCAAGCGCCGGTCGCCGGCGTCTTTCGGCTGAAGCAGCGCTTCGGAGCGTACGGCTGTTGTGTGCGCGAAGCAGCCGCTTCTCCTGCTCCGCGAGCCGGACAGAGCGGTAGCTTGTACGACGGCGAAGAACGAAGCCGCAGAGCACCGGCCTTCTGCGCGCACCCTAAGGACTGCGAGAGGACCGTGGTGGCCGCTCGCCTGCCCCTTCAATTCCATTCTAGCATCCTTAGGGAAGGTGTTCCAGGACAATTTTCCTGAGTTTTGAATTCGTCCTGATGCAGACCCTCCTGGGAAACAACTGCTCGTCGTCTGAGTCTCCGAGTGCAGAGACCTCGATGGCAACTGCAGAAATGAAGGGCTGCGTTGAGTTGTCGAGAAGCAAGAACATAGCCAGCGCCTTGTGTTTGGGAGTCAGCAGCTGCTGGACTTTTGCGATTGCTTTCACTGTGCACTGAATGCCAGGACGGCATGTGCACGTTAAAACAACGAGCTGGGCAAGAGCAGGAAGGGAGCACGGGCATCAGAGAGCATCTGGCATCTTGCCCTTGAAAGGGCAGTGTTTTTGGAGTGTGCAGTAAAATCGTGTTTCTGGACTAGGGAGGCATAAGTGCGCTGCGCTCCTAAGCTATCTCCCTGAGAGACACACTGCCAAAGCATTTCATTATCATGCAGTCTAGTGCAGACGCACACTCCGGCTCTCCGGAGCTGTCCGAAGCCAAGCGCCGGTGGCCGGCGTCTTTCGGCTGAAGCAGCGCTTCGGAGCGTACGGCTGTTGTGTGCGCGAAGCAGCCGCTTCTCCTGCTCCGCGAGCCGGACAGAGCGGTAGCTTGTACGAGGGCGAAGAACGAAGCCGCAGAGCACCGGGCTTCTACGCGCACCCTAAGGACTGCGAGAGGACCGTGGTGGCCGCTCGCCTGCCCCTTCAATTCCATTCTAGCATCCTTATGGAAGGTGTTCCAGGACAATTTTCCTGAGTTTTGAATTCGTCCTGATGCAGCCCCTCCTGGGAAACAACTGCTCGTCGTCTGAGTCTCCGAGTGCAGAGACCTCGATGGCAACTGCAGAAATGAAGGGCTGCGTTGAGTTGTCGAGAAGCAAGAACATAGCCAGCGCCTTGTGTTTGGGAGTCAGCAGCTGCTGGACTTTTGCGATTGCTTTCACTGTGCACTGAATGCCAGGACGGCATGTGCACGTTAAAACAACGAGCTGGGCAAGAGCAGTTATCGAAAGATCACGGCCGTCAGAAAGCAGCTTATATATTGCCCTGGAAAGAGCAGTGTTTTTGGAGTGTGCAGTAAAATCGTGTTTCTGGACAAGGAAGGCATAAGTGCGCTGCGCTCCTAAGCTATCTCCCTGCTAAGACACACTGCTAAAGCTTTTCGCTAGGATGCAGTCTAGTGCAGACGCACACTGCGGCTCTCCGGAGCTGTCCGAAGCGAAGCGCCGGTGGCCGGCGGCTTTCGGCTGAAGCAGCGCTTCGGAGCGTACGGCTGTTGTGTGCGCGAAGCAGCCGCTTCTGCTGCTCCGCGAGCCGGACAGAGCGGTAGCTTGTACGAGGGCGAAGAACGAAGCCGCAGAGCACCGGCCTTCTGCGCGCACCCTAAGGACTGCGAGAGGACCGTGGTGGCCGCTCGCCTGCCCCTTCAATTCCATTCTAGCATCCTTAGGGAAGGTGTTCCAGGACAATTTTCCTGAGTTTTGAATTCGTCCTGATGCAGCCCCTCCTGGGAAACTCGTGCTCGTCCTCTGCGTCTCCGAGTGCAGAGACCTCGATGGCAACTGCAGAAAAGAAGGGCTGCGTTGAGTTGTCGAGAAGCAAGAACATAGCCAGCGCCTTGTGTTTGGGAGTCAGCAGCACCTGGACTTTTGCGATTGCCTTCACTGTGCACTGAATGTCGAGATATGTGCACGCTAAAAAACCAAGTTGGGCAAGAGGAGGAAGAGAGCACGGGCATCAGAGAGCATCTGGCATCTTGCCCTGGAAAGGGCAGTGTTTTTGGAGTGTGCAGCAAATCCGTGTTTCTGGACAAGGAAGGCATAAGTGCGCTGCGCTCCTAAGCTATCTCCCTGCTAAGACACACTGCTAAAGCTTTTCGCTAGGATGCAGTCTAGTGCAGACGCACACTGCGGCTCTCCGGAGCTGTCCGAAGCGAAGCGCCGGTCGCCGGCGGCTTTCGGCTGAAGCAGCGCTTCGGAGCGTACGGCTGTTGTGTGCGCGAAGCAGCCGCTTCTGCTGCTCCGCGAGCCGGACAGAGCGGTAGCTTGTACGAGGGCGAAGAACGAAGCCGCAGAGCACCGGCCTTCTGCGCGCACCCTAAGGACTGCGAGAGGACCGTGGTGGCCGCTCGCCTGCCCCTTCAATTCCATTCTAGCATCCTTAGGGAAGGTGTTCCAGGACAATTTTCCTGAGTTTTGAATTCGTCCTGATGCAGCCCCTCCTGGGAAACTCGTGCTCGTCCTCTGAGTCTCCGAGTGCAGAGACCTCGATGGCAACTGCAGAAAAGAAGGGCTGCGTTGAGTTGTCGAGAAGCAAGAACATAGCCAGCGCCTTGTGTTTGGGAGTCAGCAGCTGCTGGACTTTTGCGATTGCTTTCACTGTGCACTGAATGCCAGGACGGCATGTGCACGTTAAAACAACGAGCTGGGCAAGAGCAGGAAGGGAGCACGGGCATCAGAGAGCATCTGGCATCTTGCCCTTGAAAGGGCAGTGTTTTTGGAGTGTGCAGTAAAATCGTGTTTCTGGACTAGGGAGGCATAAGTGCGCTGCGCTCCTAAGCTATCTCCCTGCGAGACACACTGCCAAAGCTTTTCGCTATGATGCAGTCTAGTGCAGACGCACACAACGGCTCTCCGGAGCTTTCCGAAGCCAAGCGCCGGTGGCCGGCGTCTTTCGGCTGAAGCAGCGCTTCGGAGCGTACGGCTGTTGTGTGCGCGAAGCAGCCGCTTCTCCTGCTCCGCGAGCCGGACAGAGCGGTAGCTTGTACGAGGGCGAAGAACGAAGCCGCAGAGCATCCGGCTTCTACGCGCACCCTAAGGACTGCGAGAGGACCGTGGTGGCCGCTCGCCTGCCCCTTCAATTCCATTCTAGCATCCTTATGGAAGGTGTTCCAGGACAATTTTCCTGAGTTTTGAATTCGTCCTGATGCAGCCCCTCCTGGGAAACAACTGCTCGTCGTCTGAGTCTCCGAGTGCAGAGACCTCGATGGCAACTGCAGAAATGAAGGGCTGCGTTGAGTTGTCGAGAAGCAAGAACATAGCCAGCGCCTTGTGTTTGGGAGTCAGCAGCTGCTGGACTTTTGCGATTGCTTTCACTGTGCACTGAATGCCAGGACGGCATGTGCACGTTAAAACAACGAGCTGGGCAAGAGCAGTTATCGAAAGATCACGGCCGTCAGAAAGCAGCTTATATATTGCCCTGGAAAGAGCAGTGTTTTTGGAGTGTGCAGTAAAATCGTGTTTCTGGACAAGGAAGGCATAAGTGCGCTGCGCTCCTAAGCTATCTCCCTGCTAAGACACACTGCTAAAGCTTTTCGCTAGGATGCAGTCTAGTGCAGACGCACACTGCGGCTCTCCGGAGCTGTCCGAAGCGAAGCGCCGGTCGCCGGCGGCTTTCGGCTGAAGCAGCGCTTCGGAGCGTACGGCTGTTGTGTGCGCGAAGCAGCCGCTTCTGCTGCTCCGCGAGCCGGACAGAGCGGTAGCTTGTACGAGGGCGAAGAACGAAGCCGCAGAGCACCGGCCTTCTGCGCGCACCCTAAGGACTGCGAGAGGACCGTGGTGGCCGCTCGCCTGCCCCTTCAATTCCATTCTAGCATCCTTAGGGAAGGTGTTCCAGGACAATTTTCCTGAGTTTTGAATTCGTCCTGATGCAGCCCCTCCTGGGAAACTCGTGCTCGTCCTCTGCGTCTCCGAGTGCAGAGACCTCGATGGCAACTGCAGAAAAGAAGGGCTGCGTTGAGTTGTCGAGAAGCAAGAACATAGCCAGCGCCTTGTGTTTGGGAGTCAGCAGCTGCTGGACTTTTGCGATTGCCTTCACTGTGCACTGAATGTCGAGATATGTGCACGCTAAAAAACCAAGTTGGGCAAGAGGAGGAAGAGAGCACGGGCATCAGAGAGCATCTGGCATCTTGCCCTGGAAAGGGCAGTGTTTTTGGAGTGTGCAGCAAATCCGTGTTTCTGGGCAAGGGAGGCATAAGTGCGCTGCGCTCCTAAGCTATCTCCCTGCTAAGACACACTGCCAAAGCTTTTCGCTATGATGTAGTCCAGTGCAGACGCACACTACGGCTCTCCGGAGCTGTCCGAAGCGAAGCGCCGGTCGCCGGCGTCTTTCGGCTGAAGCAGCGCTTCGGAGCGTACGGCTGTTGTGTGCGCGAAGCAGCCGCTTCTCCTGCTCCGCGAGCCGGACAGAGCGGTAGATTGTACGAGGGCGAAGAACGAAGCCGCAGAGCACCGGGCTTCTGCGCGCACCCTAAGAACTGCGAGAGGACCGTGGTGGCCGCTCGCCTGCCCCTTCAATTCCATTCTAGCATCCTTATGGAAGGTGTTCCAGGACAATTTTCCTGAGTTTTGAATTCGTCCTGATGCAGCCCCTCCTGGGAAACAACTGCTCGTCCTCTGCGTCTCCGAGTGCAGAGACCTCGATGGCAACTGCAGAAAAGAAGGGCTGCGTTGAGTTGTCGAGAAGCAAGAACATAGCCAGCGCCTTGTGTTTGGGAGTCAGCAGCTGCTGGACTTTTGCGATTGCTTTCACTGTGCACGGAATGCCAGGACGGCATGTGCACGTTAAAACAACGAGCTGGGCAAGAGCAGTTATCGAAAGATCACGGCCGTCAGAAAGCAGCTTATATATTGCCCTGGAAAGAGCAGTGTTTTTGGAGTGTGCAGTAAAATCGTGTTTCTGGACAAGGAAGGCATAAGTGCGCTGCGCTCCTAAGCTATCTCCCTGCTAAGACACACTGCTAAAGCTTTTCGCTAGGATGCAGTCTAGTGCAGACGCACACTGCGGCTCTCCGGAGCTGTCCGAAGCGAAGCGCCGGTCGCCGGCGGCTTTCGGCTGAAGCAGCGCTTCGGAGCGTACGGCTGTTGTGTGCGCGAAGCAGCCGCTTCTGCTGCTCCGCGAGCCGGACAGAGCGGTAGCTTGTACGAGGGCGAAGAACGAAGCCGCAGAGCACCGGCCTTCTGCGCGCACCCTAAGGACTGCGAGAGGACCGTGGTGGCCGCTCGCCTGCCCCTTCAATTCCATTCTAGCATCCTTAGGGAAGGTGTTCCAGGACAATTTTCCTGAGTTTTGAATTCGTCCTGATGCAGACCCTCCTGGGAAACTCCTACTCGTCCTCTGCGTCTCCGAGTGCAGAGACCTCGATGGCAACTGCAGAAAAGAAGGGCTGCGTTGAGTTGTCGAGAAGCAAGAACATAGCCAGCGCCTTGTGTTTGGGAGTCAGCAGCTGCTGGACTTTTGCGATTGCCTTCACTGTGCACTGAATGTCGAGATATGTGCACGCGAAAAAACCAAGTTGGGCAAGAGGAGGAAGAGAGCACGGGCATCAGAGAGCATCTGGCATCTTGCCCTGGAAAGGGCAGTGTTTTTGGAGTGTGCAGCAAATCCGTGTTTCTGGGCAAGGGAGGCATAAGTGCGCTGCGCTCCTAAGCTATCACCCTGCTAAGACACACTGCCAAAGCTTTTCGCTATGATGTAGTCCAGTGCAGACGCACACTACGGCTCTCCGGAGCTGTCCGAAGCCAAGCGCCGGTCGCCGGCGTCTTTCGGCTGAAGCAGCGCTTCGGAGCGTACGGCTGTTGTGTGCGCGAAGCAGCCGCTTCTCCTGCTCCGGGAGCCGGACAGAGCGGTAGATTGTACGACGGCGAAGAACGAAGCCGCAGAGCACCGGCCTTCTACGCGCACCCTAAGGACTGCGAGAGGACCGTGGTGGCCGCTCGCCTGCCCCTTCAATTCCATTCTAGCATCCTTAGGGAAGGTGTTCCAGGACAATTTTCCTGAGTTTTGAATTCGTCCTGATGCAGCCCCTCCTGGGAAACTCGTGCTCGTCCTCTGAGTCTCCGAGTGCAGAGACCTCGATGGCAACTGCAGAAAAGAAGGGCTGCGTTGAGTTGTCGAGAAGCAAGAACATAGCCAGCGCCTTGTGTTTGGGAGTCAGCAGCTGCTGGACTTTTGCGATTGCTTTCACTGTGCACTGAATGCCAGGACGGCATGTGCACGTTAAAACAACGAGCTGGGCAAGAGTAATCGAAAGATCACGGCCGTCAGAAAGCAGCTTATATATTGCCCTGGAAAGAGCAGTGTTTTTGGAGTGTGCAGTAAAATCGTGTTTCTGGACAAGGGAGGCATAAGTGCGCTGCGCTCCTAAGCTATCTCCCTGCGAGACACAGAGCCAAAGCTTTTCGCTATGATGCAGTCTAGTGCAGACGCACACTGCGGCTCTCCGGAGCTTTCCGAAGCGAAGCGCCGGTCGCCGGCGTCTTTCGGCTGAAGCAGCGCTTCGGAGCGTACGGCTGTTGTGTGCGCGAAGCAGCCGCTTCTGCTGCTCCGGGAGCCGGACTGAGCGGTAGCTTGTACGAGGGCGAAGAACGAAGCCGCAGAGCACCGGCCTTCTGCGCGCACCCTAAGGACTGCGAGAGGACCGTGGTGGCCGCTCGCCTGCCCCTTCAATTCCATTCTAGCATCCTTAGGGAAGGTGTTCCAGGACAATTTTCCTGAGTTTTGAATTCGTCCTGATGCAGCCCCTCCTGGGAAACTCCTACTCGTCCTCTGCGTCTCCGAGTGCAGAGACCTCGATGGCAACTGCAGAAATGAAGCACTCCGTTGAGTTGTCGAGAAGCAAGAACATAGCCAGCGCCTTGTGTTTGGGAGTCAGCAGCTGCTGGACTTTTGCGATTGCCTTCGCTGTGCACTGAATGTCGAGATATGTGCACGCTAAAAAACCAAGTTGGGCAAGAGGAGGAAGAGAGCACGGGCATCAGAGAGCATCTGGCATCTTGCCCTGGAAAGAGCAGTGTTTTTGGAGAGTGCAGCAAATCCGTGTTTCTGGGCAAGGGAGGCATAAGTGCGCTGCGCTCCTAAGCTATCACCCTGCTAAGACACACTGCCAAAGCTTTTCGCTATGATGTAGTCCAGTGCAGACGCACACTACGGCTCTCCGGAGCTGTCCGAAGCCAAGCGCCGGTCGCCGGCGTCTTTCGGCTGAAGCAGCGCTTCGGAGCGTACGGCTGTTGTGTGCGCGAAGCAGCCGCTTCTCCTGCTCCGGGAGCCGGACAGAGCGGTAGATTGTACGACGGCGAAGAACGAAGCCGCAGAGCACCGGCCTTCTACGCGCACCCTAAGGACTGCGAGAGGACCGTGGTGGCCGCTCGCCTGCCCCTTCAATTCCATTCTAGCATCCTTATGGAAGGTGTTCCAGGACAATTTTCCTGAGTTTTGAATTCGTCCTGATGCAGCCCCTCCTGGGAAACTCGTGCTCGTCCTCTGAGGCTCCGAGTGCAGAGACCTCGATGGCAACTGCAGAAAAGAACGGCTGCGTTGAGTTGTCGAGAAGCAAGAACATAGCCAGCGCCTTGTGTTTGGGAGTCAGCAGCTGCTGGACTTTTGCGATTGCTTTCACTGTGCACTGAATGCCAGGACGGCATGTGCACGTTAAAACAACGAGCTGGGCAAGAGTAATCGAAAGATCACGGCCGTCAGAAAGCAGCTTATATATTGCCCTGGAAAGAGCAGTGTTTTTGGAGTGTGCAGTAAAATCGTGTTTCTGGACAAGGGAGGCATAAGTGCGCTGCGCTCCTAAGCTATCTCCCTGCGAGACACAGAGCCAAAGCTTTTCGCTATGATGCAGTCTAGTGCAGACGCACACTGCGGCTCTCCGGAGCTTTCCGAAGCGAAGCGCCGGTCGCCGGCGTCTTTCGGCTGAAGCAGCGCTTCGGAGCGTACGGCTGTTGTGTGCGCGAAGCAGCCGCTTCTGCTGCTCCGGGAGCCGGACAGAGCGGTAGCTTGTACGAGGGCGAAGAACGAAGCCGCAGAGCACCGGCCTTCTGCGCGCACCCTAAGGACTGCGAGAGGACCGTGGTGGCCGCTCGCCTGCCCCTTCAATTCCATTCTAGCATCCTTAGGGAAGGTGTTCCAGGACAATTTTCCTGAGTTTTGAATTCGTCCTGATGCAGCCCCTCCTGGGAAACTCCTACTCGTCCTCTGCGTCTCCGAGTGCAGAGACCTCGATGGCAACTGCAGAAAAGAAGGGCTGCGTTGAGTTGTCGAGAAGCAAGAACATAGCCAGCGCCTTGTGTTTGGGAGTCAGCAGCACCTGGACTTTTGCGATTGCCTTCACTGTGCACTGAATGTCGAGATATGTGCACGCTAAAAAACCAAGTTGGGCAAGAGGAGGAAGAGAGCACGGGCATCAGAGAGCATCTGGCATCTTGCCCTGGAAAGAGCAGTGTTTTTGGAGAGTGCAGCAAATCCGTGTTTCTGGGCAAGGGAGGCATAAGTGCGCTGCGCTCCTAAGCTATCACCCTGCTAAGACACACTGCCAAAGCTTTTCGCTATGATGTAGTCCAGTGCAGACGCACACTACGGCTCTCCGGAGCTGTCCGAAGCCAAGCGCCGGTCGCCGGCGTCTTTCGGCTGAAGCAGCGCTTCGGAGCGTACGGCTGTTGTGTGCGCGAAGCAGCCGCTTCTCCTGCTCCGGGAGCCGGACAGAGCGGTAGATTGTACGACGGCGAAGAACGAAGCCGCAGAGCACCGGCCTTCTACGCGCACCCTAAGGACTGCGAGAGGACCGTGGTGGCCGCTCGCCTGCCCCTTCAATTCCATTCTAGCATCCTTAGGGAAGGTGTTCCAGGACAATTTTCCTGAGTTTTGAATTCGTCCTGATGCAGCCCCTCCTGGGAAACTCGTGCTCGTCCTCTGAGTCTCCGAGTGCAGAGACCTCGATGGCAACTGCAGAAAAGAAGGGCTGCGTTGAGTTGTCGAGAAGCAAGAACATAGCCAGCGCCTTGTGTTTGGGAGTCAGCAGCTGCTGGACTTTTGCGATTGCTTTCACTGTGCACTGAATGCCAGGACGGCATGTGCACGTTAAAACAACGAGCTGGGCAAGAGTAATCGAAAGATCACGGCCGTCAGAAAGCAGCTTATATATTGCCCTGGAAAGAGCAGTGTTTTTGGAGTGTGCAGTAAAATCGTGTTTCTGGACAAGGGAGGCATAAGTGCGCTGCGCTCCTAAGCTATCTCCCTGCGAGACACAGAGCCAAAGCTTTTCGCTATGATGCAGTCCAGTGCAGACGCACACTACGGCTCTCCGGAGCTGTCCGAAGCCAAGCGCCGGTCGCCGGCGTCTTTCGGCTGAAGCAGCGCTTCGGAGCGTACGGCTGTTGTGTGCGCGAAGCAGCCGCTTCTCCTGCTCCGGGAGCCGGACTGAGCGGTAGATTGTACGACGGCGAAGAACGAAGCCGCAGAGCACCGGGCTTCTCCGCGCACCCTAAGGACTGCGAGAGGACCGTGGTGGCCGCTCGCCTGCCCCTTCAATTCCATTCTAGCATCCTTATGGAAGGTGTTCCAGGACAATTTTCCTGAGTTTTGAATTCGTCCTGATGCAGCCCCTCCTGGGAAACAACTGCTCGTCGTCTGAGTCTCCGAGTGCAGAGACCTCGATGGCAACTGCAGAAATGAAGCACTCCGTTGAGTTGTCGAGAAGCAAGAACATAGCCAGCGCCTTGTGTTTGGGAGTCAGCAGCTGCTGGACTTTTGCGATTGCTTTCACTGTGCACTGAATGCCAGGACGGCATGTGCACGTTAAAACAACGAGCTGGGCAAGAGCAGGAAGGGAGCACGGGCATCAGAGAGCATCTGGCATCTTGCCGTTGAAAGGGCAGTGTTTTTGGAGTGTGCAGTAAAATCGTGTTTCTGGACAAGGGAGGCATAAGTGCGCTGCGCTCCTAAGCTATCTCCCTGCGAGACACAGAGCCAAAGCTTTTCGCTATGATGCAGTCTAGTGCAGACGCACACTGCGGCTCTCCGGAGCTTTCCGAAGCGAAGCGCCGGTCGCCGGCGTCTTTCGGCTGAAGCAGCGCTTCGGAGCGTACGGCTGTTGTGTGCGCGAAGCAGCCGCTTCTGCTGCTCCGGGAGCCGGACTGAGCGGTAGCTTGTACGAGGGCGAAGAACGAAGCCGCAGAGCACCGGCCTTCTGCGCGCACCCTAAGGACTGCGAGAGGACCGTGGTGGCCGCTCGCCTGCCCCTTCAATTCCATTCTAGCATCCTTAGGGAAGGTGTTCCAGGACAATTTTCCTGAGTTTTGAATTCGTCCTGATGCAGCCCCTCCTGGGAAACTCCTACTCGTCCTCTGCGTCTCCGAGTGCAGAGACCTCGATGGCAACTGCAGAAAAGAAGGGCTGCGTTGAGTTGTCGAGAAGCAAGAACATAGCCAGCGCCTTGTGTTTGGGAGTCAGCAGCACCTGGACTTTTGCGATTGCCTTCACTGTGCACTGAATGTCGAGATATGTGCACGCTAAAAAACCAAGTTGGGCAAGAGGAGGAAGAGAGCACGGGCATCAGAGAGCATCTGGCATCTTGCCCTGGAAAGAGCAGTGTTTTTGGAGAGTGCAGCAAATCCGTGTTTCTGGGCAAGGGAGGCATAAGTGCGCTGCGCTCCTAAGCTATCACCCTGCTAAGACACACTGCCAAAGCTTTTCGCTATGATGTAGTCCAGTGCAGACGCACACTACGGCTCTCCGGAGCTGTCCGAAGCCAAGCGCCGGTCGCCGGCGTCTTTCGGCTGAAGCAGCGCTTCGGAGCGTACGGCTGTTGTGTGCGCGAAGCAGCCGCTTCTCCTGCTCCGCGAGCCGGACAGAGCGGTAGATTGTACGACGGCGAAGAACGAAGCCGCAGAGCACCGGCCTTCTACGCGCACCCTAAGGACTGCGAGAGGACCGTGGTGGCCGCTCGCCTGCCCCTTCAATTCCATTCTAGCATCCTTAGGGAAGGTGTTCCAGGACAATTTTCCTGAGTTTTGAATTCGTCCTGATGCAGCCCCTCCTGGGAAACTCGTGCTCGTCCTCTGAGTCTCCGAGTGCAGAGACCTCGATGGCAACTGCAGAAATGAAGCACTCCGTTGAGTTGTCGAGAAGCAAGAACATAGCCAGCGCCTTGTGTTTGGGAGTCAGCAGCTGCTGGACTTTTGCGATTGCTTTCACTGTGCACTGAATGCCAGGACGGCATGTGCACGTTAAAACAACGAGCTGGGCAAGAGTAATCGAAAGATCACGGCCGTCAGAAAGCAGCTTATATATTGCCCTGGAAAGAGCAGTGTTTTTGGAGTGTGCAGTAAAA
This sequence comes from Lonchura striata, assembly GCF_046129695.1. Taxonomy (NCBI): domain Eukaryota; kingdom Metazoa; phylum Chordata; class Aves; order Passeriformes; family Estrildidae; genus Lonchura; species Lonchura striata. Next base: position 199,115 of record NC_134612.1, read on the forward strand.
TCGTGTTTCTGGACAAGGGAGGCATAAGTGCGCTGCGCTCCTAAGCTATCTCCCTGCGAGACACAGAGCCAAAGCTTTTCGCTATGATGCAGTCTAGTGCAGACGCACACTACGGCTCTCCGGAGCTTTCCGAAGCGAAGCGCCGGTCGCCGGCGTCTTTCGGCTGAAGCAGCGCTTCGGAGCGTACGGCTGTTGTGTGCGCGAAGCAGCCGCTTCTGCTGCTCCGGGAGCCGGACTGAGCGGTAGCTTGTACGAGGGCGAAGAACGAAGCCGCAGAGCACCGGCCTTCTGCGCGCACCCTAAGGACTGCGAGAGGACCGTGGTGGCCGCTCGCCTGCCCCTTCAATTCCATTCTAGCATCCTTAGGGAAGGTGATCCAGGACAATTTTCCTGAGTTTTGAATTCGTCCTGATGCAGCCCCTCCTGGGAAACAACTGCTCGTCGTCTGAGTCTCCGAGTGCAGAGACCTCGATGGCAACTGCAGAAATGAAGCACTCCGTTGAGTTGTCGAGAAGCAAGAACATAGCCAGCGCCTTGTGTTTGGGAGTCAGCAGCACCTGGACTTTTGCGATTGCCTTCACTGTGCTCTGAATGTCGAGATATGTGCACGCTAAAAAACCAAGTTGGGCAAGAGGAGGAAGAGAGCACGGGCATCAGAGAGCATCTGGCATCTTGCCCTGGAAAGGGCAGTGTTTTTGGAGAGTGCAGCAAATCCGTGTTTCTGGGCAAGGGAGGCATAAGTGCGCTGCGCTCCTAAGCTATCACCCTGCTAAGACACACTGCCAAAGCTTTTCGCTATGATGTAGTCCAGTGCAGACGCACACTGCGGCTCTCCGGAGCTGTCCGAAGCCAAGCGCCGGTCGCCGGCGTCTTTCGGCTGAAGCAGCGCTTCGGAGCGTACGGCTGTTGTGTGCGCGAAGCAGCCGCTTCTCCTGCTCCGCGAGCCGGACAGAGCGGTAGCTTGTACGACGGCGAAGAACGAAGCCGCAGAGCACCGGGCTTCTGCGCGCACCCTAAGGACTGCGAGAGGACCGTGGTGGCCGCTCGCCTGCCCCTTCAATTCCATTCTAGCATCCTTAGGGAAGGTGTTCCAGGACAATTTTCCTGAGTTTTGAATTCGTCCTGATGCAGCCCCTCCTGGGAAACTCGTGCTCGTCCTCTGCGTCTCCGAGTGCAGAGACCTCGATGGCAACTGCAGAAAAGAAGGGCTGCGTTGAGTTGTCGAGAAGCAAGAACATAGCCAGCGCCTTGTGTTTGGGAGTCAGCAGCTGCTGGACTTTTGCGATTGCTTTCACTGTGCACGGAATGCCAGGACGGCATGTGCACGTTAAAACAACGAGCTGGGCAAGAGCAGGAAGGGAGCACGGGCATCAGAGAGCATCTGGCATCTTGCCCTGGAAAGAGCAGTGTTTTTGGAGAGTGCAGCAAATCCGTGTTTCTGGGCAAGGGAGGCATAAGTGCGCTGCGCTCCTAAGCTATCACCCTGCTAAGACACACTGCCAAAGCTTTTCGCTATGATGTAGTCCAGTGCAGACGCACACTACGGCTCTCCGGAGCTGTCCGAAGCCAAGCGCCGGTCGCCGGCGTCTTTCGGCTGAAGCAGCGCTTCGGAGCGTACGGCTGTTGTGTGCGCGAAGCAGCCGCTTCTCCTGCTCCGGGAGCCGGACAGAGCGGTAGATTGTACGACGGCGAAGAACGAAGCCGCAGAGCACCGGCCTTCTACGCGCACCCTAAGGACTGCGAGAGGACCGTGGTGGCCGCTCGCCTGCCCCTTCAATTCCATTCTAGCATCCTTATGGAAGGTGTTCCAGGACAATTTTCCTGAGTTTTGAATTCGTCCTGATGCAGCCCCTCCTGGGAAACTCGTGCTCGTCCTCTGAGTCTCCGAGTGCAGAGACCTCGATGGCAACTGCAGAAAAGAAGGGCTGCGTTGAGTTGTCGAGAAGCAAGAACATAGCCAGCGCCTTGTGTTTGGGAGTCAGCAGCTGCTGGACTTTTGCGATTGCTTTCACTGTGCACTGAATGCCAGGACGGCATGTGCACGTTAAAACAACGAGCTGGGCAAGAGTAATCGAAAGATCACGGCCGTCAGAAAGCAGCTTATATATTGCCCTGGAAAGAGCAGTGTTTTTGGAGTGTGCAGTAAAATCGTGTTTCTGGACAAGGGAGGCATAAGTGCGCTGCGCTCCTAAGCTATCTCCCTGCGAGACACAGAGCCAAAGCTTTTCGCTATGATGCAGTCTAGTGCAGACGCACACTGCGGCTCTCCGGAGCTTTCCGAAGCGAAGCGCCGGTCGCCGGCGTCTTTCGGCTGAAGCAGCGCTTCGGAGCGTACGGCTGTTGTGTGCGCGAAGCAGCCGCTTCTGCTGCTCCGGGAGCCGGACAGAGCGGTAGCTTGTACGAGGGCGAAGAACGAAGCCGCAGAGCACCGGCCTTCTGCGCGCACCCTAAGGACTGCGAGAGGACCGTGGTGGCCGCTCGCCTGCCCCTTCAATTCCATTCTAGCATCCTTAGGGAAGGTGTTCCAGGACAATTTTCCTGAGTTTTGAATTCGTCCTGATGCAGCCCCTCCTGGGAAACTCCTACTCGTCCTCTGCGTCTCCGAGTGCAGAGACCTCGATGGCAACTGCAGAAAAGAAGGGCTGCGTTGAGTTGTCGAGAAGCAAGAACATAGCCAGCGCCTTGTGTTTGGGAGTCAGCAGCACCTGGACTTTTGCGATTGCCTTCACTGTGCACTGAATGTCGAGATATGTGCACGCTAAAAAACCAAGTTGGGCAAGAGGAGGAAGAGAGCACGGGCATCAGAGAGCATCTGGCATCTTGCCCTGGAAAGAGCAGTGTTTTTGGAGTGTGCAGCAAATCCGTGTTTCTGGGCAAGGGAGGCATAAGTGCGCTGCGCTCCTAAGCTATCACCCTGCTAAGACACACTGCCAAAGCTTTTCGCTATGATGTAGTCCAGTGCAGACGCACACTACGGCTCTCCGGAGCTGTCCGAAGCCAAGCGCCGGTCGCCGGCGTCTTTCGGCTGAAGCAGCGCTTCGGAGCGTACGGCTGTTGTGTGCGCGAAGCAGCCGCTTCTCCTGCTCCGGGAGCCGGACAGAGCGGTAGATTGTACGACGGCGAAGAACGAAGCCGCAGAGCACCGGCCTTCTACGCGCACCCTAAGGACTGCGAGAGGACCGTGGTGGCCGCTCGCCTGCCCCTTCAATTCCATTCTAGCATCCTTAGGGAAGGTGTTCCAGGACAATTTTCCTGAGTTTTGAATTCGTCCTGATGCAGCCCCTCCTGGGAAACTCGTGCTCGTCCTCTGAGGCTCCGAGTGCAGAGACCTCGATGGCAACTGCAGAAAAGAAGGGCTGCGTTGAGTTGTCGAGAAGCAAGAACATAGCCAGCGCCTTGTGTTTGGGAGTCAGCAGCTGCTGGACTTTTGCGATTGCTTTCACTGTGCACTGAATGCCAGGACGGCATGTGCACGTTAAAACAACGAGCTGGGCAAGAGTAATCGAAAGATCACGGCCGTCAGAAAGCAGCTTATATATTGCCCTGGAAAGAGCAGTGTTTTTGGAGTGTGCAGTAAAATCGTGTTTCTGGACAAGGGAGGCATAAGTGCGCTGCGCTCCTAAGCTATCTCCCTGCGAGACACAGAGCCAAAGCTTTTCGCTATGATGCAGTCTAGTGCAGACGCACACTGCGGCTCTCCGGAGCTTTCCGAAGCGAAGCGCCGGTGGCCGGCGTCTTTCGGCTGAAGCAGCGCTTCGGAGCGTACGGCTGTTGTGTGCGCGAAGCAGCCGCTTCTGCTGCTCCGGGAGCCGGACTGAGCGGTAGCTTGTACGAGGGCGAAGAACGAAGCCGCAGAGCAGCGGCCTTCTGCGCGCACCCTAAGGACTGCGAGAGGACCGTGGTGGCCGCTCGCCTGCCCCTTCAATTCCATTCTAGCATCCTTAGGGAAGGTGTTCCAGGACAATTTTCCTGAGTTTTGAATTCGTCCTGATGCAGCCCCTCCTGGGAAACTCCTACTCGTCCTCTGCGTCTCCGAGTGCAGAGACCTCGATGGCAACTGCAGAAAAGAAGGGCTGCGTTGAGTTGTCGAGAAGCAAGAACATAGCCAGCGCCTTGTGTTTGGGAGTCAGCAGCTGCTGGACTTTTGCGATTGCCTTCGCTGTGCACTGAATGTCGAGATATGTGCACGCTAAAAAACCAAGTTGGGCAAGAGGAGGAAGAGAGCACGGGCATCAGAGAGCATCTGGCATCTTGCCCTGGAAAGGGCAGTGTTTTTGGAGAGTGCAGCAAATCCGTGTTTCTGGGCAAGGGAGGCATAAGTGCGCTGCGCTCCTAAGCTATCACCCTGCTAAGACACACTGCCAAAGCTTTTCGCTATGATGTAGTCCAGTGCAGACGCACACTACGGCTCTCCGGAGCTGTCCGAAGCCAAGCGCCGGTCGCCGGCGTCTTTCGGCTGAAGCAGCGCTTCGGAGCGTACGGCTGTTGTGTGCGCGAAGCAGCCGCTTCTCCTGCTCCGCGAGCCGGACAGAGAGGTAGCTTGTACGAGGGCGAAGAACGAAGCCGCAGAGCACCGGCCTTCTGCGCGCACCCTAAGGACTGCGAGAGGACCGTGGTGGCCGCTCGCCTGCCCCTTCAATTCCATTCTAGCATCCTTATGGAAGGTGTTCCAGGACAATTTTCCTGAGTTTTGAATTCGTCCTGATGCAGCCCCTCCTGGGAAACAACTGCTCGTCGTCTGAGTCTCCGAGTGCAGAGACCTCGATGGCAACTGCAGAAATGAAGCACTCCGTTGAGTTGTCGAGAAGCAAGAACATAGCCAGCGCCTTGTGTTTGGGAGTCAGCAGCTGCTGGACTTTTGCGATTGCTTTCACTGTGCACTGAATGCCAGGACGGCATGTGCACGTTAAAACAACGAGCTGGGCAAGAGCAGGAAGGGAGCACGGGCATCAGAGAGCATCTGGCATCTTGCCCTTGAAAGGGCAGTGTTTTTGGAGTGTGCAGTAAAATCGTGTTTCTGGACAAGGGAGGCATAAGTGCGCTGCGCTCCTAAGCTATCTCCCTGCGAGACACAGAGCCAAAGCTTTTCGCTATGATGCAGTCTAGTGCAGACGCACACTGCGGCTCTCCGGAGCTTTCCGAAGCGAAGCGCCGGTCGCCGGCGTCTTTCGGCTGAAGCAGCGCTTCGGAGCGTACGGCTGTTGTGTGCGCGAAGCAGCCGCTTCTGCTGCTCCGGGAGCCGGACTGAGCGGTAGCTTGTACGAGGGCGAAGAACGAAGCCGCAGAGCACCGGCCTTCTGCGCGCACCCTAAGGACTGCGAGAGGACCGTGGTGGCCGCTCGCCTGCCCCTTCAATTCCATTCTAGCATCCTTAGGGAAGGTGTTCCAGGACAATTTTCCTGAGTTTTGAATTCCTCCTGATGCAGCCCCTCCTGGGAAACTCCTACTCGTCCTCTGCGTCTCCGAGTGCAGAGACCTCGATGGCAACTGCAGAAAAGAAGGGCTGCGTTGAGTTGTCGAGAAGCAAGAACATAGCCAGCGCCTTGTGTTTGGGAGTCAGCAGCACCTGGACTTTTGCGATTGCCTTCACTGTGCACTGAATGTCGAGATATGTGCACGCTAAAAAACCAAGTTGGGCAAGAGGAGGAAGAGAGCACGGGCATCAGAGAGCATCTGGCATCTTGCCCTGGAAAGAGCAGTGTTTTTGGAGAGTGCAGCAAATCCGTGTTTCTGGGCAAGGGAGGCATAAGTGCGCTGCGCTCCTAAGCTATCACCCTGCTAAGACACACTGCCAAAGCTTTTCGCTATGATGTAGTCCAGTGCAGACGCACACTACGGCTCTCCGGAGCTGTCCGAAGCCAAGCGCCGGTCGCCGGCGTCTTTCGGCTGAAGCAGCGCTTCGGAGCGTACGGCTGTTGTGTGCGCGAAGCAGCCGCTTCTCCTGCTCCGCGAGCCGGACAGAGCGGTAGATTGTACGACGGCGAAGAACGAAGCCGCAGAGCACCGGCCTTCTACGCGCACCCTAAGGACTGCGAGAGGACCGTGGTGGCCGCTCGCCTGCCCCTTCAATTCCATTCTAGCATCCTTATGGAAGGTGTTCCAGGACAATTTTCCTGAGTTTTGAATTCGTCCTGATGCAGCCCCTCCTGGGAAACTCGTGCTCGTCCTCTGAGTCTCCGAGTGCAGAGACCTCGATGGCAACTGCAGAAATGAAGCACTCCGTTGAGTTGTCGAGAAGCAAGAACATAGCCAGCGCCTTGTGTTTGGGAGTCAGCAGCTGCTGGACTTTTGCGATTGCTTTCACTGTGCACTGAATGCCAGGACGGCATGTGCACGTTAAAACAACGAGCTGGGCAAGAGTAATCGAAAGATCACGGCCGTCAGAAAGCAGCTTATATATTGCCCTGGAAAGAGCAGTGTTTTTGGAGTGTGCAGTAAAATCGTGTTTCTGGACAAGGGAGGCATAAGTGCGCTGCGCTCCTAAGCTATCTCCCTGCGAGACACAGAGCCAAAGCTTTTCGCTATGATGCAGTCTAGTGCAGACGCACACTACGGCTCTCCGGAGCTTTCCGAAGCGAAGCGCCGGTCGCCGGCGTCTTTCGGCTGAAGCAGCGCTTCGGAGCGTACGGCTGTTGTGTGCGCGAAGCAGCCGCTTCTGCTGCTCCGGGAGCCGGACTGAGCGGTAGCTTGTACGAGGGCGAAGAACGAAGCCGCAGAGCACCGGCCTTCTGCGCGCACCCTAAGGACTGCGAGAGGACCGTGGTGGCCGCTCGCCTGCCCCTTCAATTCCATTCTAGCATCCTTAGGGAAGGTGATCCAGGACAATTTTCCTGAGTTTTGAATTCGTCCTGATGCAGCCCCTCCTGGGAAACAACTGCTCGTCGTCTGAGTCTCCGAGTGCAGAGACCTCGATGGCAACTGCAGAAAAGAAGGGCTGCGTTGAGTTGTCGAGAAGCAAGAACATAGCCAGCGCCTTGTGTTTGGGAGTCAGCAGCTGCTGGACTTTTGCGATTGCCTTCACTGTGCTCTGAATGTCGAGATATGTGCACGCTAAAAAACCAAGTTGGGCAAGAGGAGGAAGAGAGCACGGGCATCAGAGAGCATCTGGCATCTTGCCCTGGAAAGGGCAGTGTTTTTGGAGTGTGCAGCAAATCCGTGTTTCTGGGCAAGGGAGGCATAAGTGCGCTGCGCTCCTAAGCTATCACCCTGCTAAGACACACTGCCAAAGCTTTTCGCTATGATGTAGTCCAGTGCAGACGCACACTACGGCTCTCCGGAGCTGTCCGAAGCCAAGCGCCGGTCGCCGGCGTCTTTCGGCTGAAGCAGCGCTTCGGAGCGTACGGCTGTTGTGTGCGCGAAGCAGCCGCTTCTCCTGCTCCGGGAGCCGGACAGAGCGGTAGATTGTACGACGGCGAAGAACGAAGCCGCAGAGCACCGGCCTTCTACGCGCACCCTAAGGACTGCGAGAGGACCGTGGTGGCCGCTCGCCTGCCCCTTCAATTCCATTCTAGCATCCTTAGGGAAGGTGTTCCAGGACAATTTTCCTGAGTTTTGAATTCGTCCTGATGCAGCCCCTCCTGGGAAACTCGTGCTCGTCCTCTAAGGCTCCGAGTGCAGAGACCTCGATGGCAACTGCAGAAAAGAAGGGCTGCGTTGAGTTGTCGAGAAGCAAGAACATAGCCAGCGCCTTGTGTTTGGGAGTCAGCAGCTGCTGGACTTTTGCGATTGCTTTCACTGTGCACTGAATGCCAGGACGGCATGTGCACGTTAAAACAACGAGCTGGGCAAGAGTAATCGAAAGATCACGGCCGTCAGAAAGCAGCTTATATATTGCCCTGGAAAGAGCAGTGTTTTTGGAGTGTGCAGTAAAATCGTGTTTCTGGACAAGGGAGGCATAAGTGCGCTGCGCTCCTAAGCTATCTCCCTGCGAGACACAGAGCCAAAGCTTTTCGCTATGATGCAGTCTAGTGCAGACGCACACTGCGGCTCTCCGGAGCTTTCCGAAGCGAAGCGCCGGTGGCCGGCGTCTTTCGGCTGAAGCAGCGCTTCGGAGCGTACGGCTGTTGTGTGCGCGAAGCAGCCGCTTCTGCTGCTCCGGGAGCCGGACTGAGCGGTAGCTTGTACGAGGGCGAAGAACGAAGCCGCAGAGCACCGGCCTTCTGCGCGCACCCTAAGGACTGCTAGAGGACCGTGGTGGCCGCTCGCCTGCCCCTTCAATTCCATTCTAGCATCCTTAGGGAAGGTGTTCCAGGACAATTTTCCTGAGTTTTGAATTCGTCCTGATGCAGCCCCTCCTGGGAAACTCCTACTCGTCCTCTGCGTCTCCGAGTGCAGAGACCTCGATGGCAACTGCAGAAAAGAAGGGCTGCGTTGAGTTGTCGAGAAGCAAGAACATAGCCAGCGCCTTGTGTTTGGGAGTCAGCAGCTGCTGGACTTTTGCGATTGCCTTCGCTGTGCACTGAATGTCGAGATATGTGCACGCTAAAAAACCAAGTTGGGCAAGAGGAGGAAGAGAGCACGGGCATCAGAGAGCATCTGGCATCTTGCCCTGGAAAGGGCAGTGTTTTTGGAGAGTGCAGCAAATCCGTGTTTCTGGGCAAGGGAGGCATAAGTGCGCTGCGCTCCTAAGCTATCACCCTGCTAAGACACACTGCCAAAGCTTTTCGCTATGATGTAGTCCAGTGCAGACGCACACTACGGCTCTCCGGAGCTGTCCGAAGCCAAGCGCCGGTCGCCGGCGTCTTTCGGCTGAAGCAGCGCTTCGGAGCGTACGGCTGTTGTGTGCGCGAAGCAGCCGCTTCTCCTGCTCCGCGAGCCGGACAGAGAGGTAGCTTGTACGAGGGCGAAGAACGAAGCCGCAGAGCACCGGGCTTCTCCGCGCACCCTAAGGACTGCGAGAGGACCGTGGTGGCCGCTCGCCTGCCCCTTCAATTCCATTCTAGCATCCTTATGGAAGGTGTTCCAGGACAATTTTCCTGAGTTTTGAATTCGTCCTGATGCAGCCCCTCCTGGGAAACAACTGCTCGTCGTCTGAGTCTCCGAGTGCAGAGACCTCGATGGCAACTGCAGAAATGAAGCACTCCGTTGAGTTGTCGAGAAGCAAGAACATAGCCAGCGCCTTGTGTTTGGGAGTCAGCAGCTGCTGGACTTTTGCGATTGCTTTCACTGTGCACTGAATGCCAGGACGGCATGTGCACGTTAAAACAACGAGCTGGGCAAGAGCAGGAAGGGAGCACGGGCATCAGAGAGCATCTGGCATCTTGCCCTTGAAAGGGCAGTGTTTTTGGAGTGTGCAGTAAAATCGTGTTTCTGGACAAGGGAGGCATAAGTGCGCTGCGCTCCTAAGCTATCTCCCTGCGAGACACAGAGCCAAAGCTTTTCGCTATGATGCAGTCTAGTGCAGACGCACACTGCGGCTCTCCGGAGCTTTCCGAAGCGAAGCGCCGGTCGCCGGCGTCTTTCGGCTGAAGCAGCGCTTCGGAGCGTACGGCTGTTGTGTGCGCGAAGCAGCCGCTTCTGCTGCTCCGGGAGCCGGACTGAGCGGTAGCTTGTACGAGGGCGAAGAACGAAGCCGCAGAGCACCGGCCTTCTGCGCGCACCCTAAGGACTGCGAGAGGACCGTGGTGGCCGCTCGCCTGCCCCTTCAATTCCATTCTAGCATCCTTAGGGAAGGTGTTCCAGGACAATTTTCCTGAGTTTTGAATTCGTCCTGATGCAGCCCCTCCTGGGAAACTCCTACTCGTCCTCTGCGTCTCCGAGTGCAGAGACCTCGATGGCAACTGCAGAAAAGAAGGGCTGCGTTGAGTTGTCGAGAAGCAAGAACATAGCCAGCGCCTTGTGTTTGGGAGTCAGCAGCACCTGGACTTTTGCGATTGCCTTCACTGTGCACTGAATGTCGAGATATGTGCACGCTAAAAAACCAAGTTGGGCAAGAGGAGGAAGAGAGCACGGGCATCAGAGAGCATCTGGCATCTTGCCCTGGAAAGAGCAGTGTTTTTGGAGAGTGCAGCAAATCCGTGTTTCTGGGCAAGGGAGGCATAAGTGCGCTGCGCTCCTAAGCTATCACCCTGCTAAGACACACTGCCAAAGCTTTTCGCTATGATGTAGTCCAGTGCAGACGCACACTACGGCTCTCCGGAGCTGTCCGAAGCCAAGCGCCGGTCGCCGGCGTCTTTCGGCTGAAGCAGCGCTTCGGAGCGTACGGCTGTTGTGTGCGCGAAGCAGCCGCTTCTCCTGCTCCGCGAGCCGGACAGAGCGGTAGATTGTACGACGGCGAAGAACGAAGCCGCAGAGCACCGGCCTTCTACGCGCACCCTAAGGACTGCGAGAGGACCGTGGTGGCCGCTCGCCTGCCCCTTCAATTCCATTCTAGCATCCTTATGGAAGGTGTTCCAGGACAATTTTCCTGAGTTTTGAATTCGTCCTGATGCAGCCCCTCCTGGGAAACTCGTGCTCGTCCTCTGAGTCTCCGAGTGCAGAGACCTCGATGGCAACTGCAGAAATGAAGCACTCCGTTGAGTTGTCGAGAAGCAAGAACATAGCCAGCGCCTTGTGTTTGGGAGTCAGCAGCTGCTGGACTTTTGCGATTGCTTTCACTGTGCACTGAATGCCAGGACGGCATGTGCACGTTAAAACAACGAGCTGGGCAAGAGTAATCGAAAGATCACGGCCGTCAGAAAGCAGCTTATATATTGCCCTGGAAAGAGCAGTGTTTTTGGAGTGTGCAGTAAAATCGTGTTTCTGGACAAGGGAGGCATAAGTGCGCTGCGCTCCTAAGCTATCTCCCTGCGAGACACAGAGCCAAAGCTTTTCGCTATGATGCAGTCTAGTGCAGACGCACACTACGGCTCTCCGGAGCTTTCCGAAGCGAAGCGCCGGTCGCCGGCGTCTTTCGGCTGAAGCAGCGCTTCGGAGCGTACGGCTGTTGTGTGCGCGAAGCAGCCGCTTCTGCTGCTCCGGGAGCCGGACTGAGCGGTAGCTTGTACGAGGGCGAAGAACGAAGCCGCAGAGCACCGGCCTTCTGCGCGCACCCTAAGGACTGCGAGAGGACCGTGGTGGCCGCTCGCCTGCCCCTTCAATTCCATTCTAGCATCCTTAGGGAAGGTGATCCAGGACAATTTTCCTGAGTTTTGAATTCGTCCTGATGCAGCCCCTCCTGGGAAACAACTGCTCGTCGTCTGAGTCTCCGAGTGCAGAGACCTCGATGGCAACTGCAGAAATGAAGCACTCCGTTGAGTTGTCGAGAAGCAAGAACATAGCCAGCGCCTTGTGTTTGGGAGTCAGCAGCTGCTGGACTTTTGCGATTGCCTTCACTGTGCTCTGAATGTCGAGATATGTGCACGCTAAAAAACCAAGTTGGGCAAGAGGAGGAAGAGAGCACGGGCATCAGAGAGCATCTGGCATCTTGCCCTGGAAAGGGCAGTGTTTTTGGAGAGTGCAGCAAATCCGTGTTTCTGGGCAAGGGAGGCATAAGTGCGCTGCGCTCCTAAGCTATCACCCTGCTAAGACACACTGCCAAAGCTTTTCGCTATGATGTAGTCCAGTGCAGACGCACACTGCGGCTCTCCGGAGCTGTCCGAAGCCAAGCGCCGGTCGCCGGCGTCTTTCGGCTGAAGCAGCGCTTCGGAGCGTACGGCTGTTGTGTGCGCGAAGCAGCCGCTTCTCCTGCTCCGCGAGCCGGACAGAGCGGTAGCTTGTACGACGGCGAAGAACGAAGCCGCAGAGCACCGGGCTTCTGCGCGCACCCTAAGGACTGCGAGAGGACCGTGGTGGCCGCTCGCCTGCCCCTTCAATTCCATTCTAGCATCCTTAGGGAAGGTGTTCCAGGACAATTTTCCTGAGTTTTGAATTCGTCCTGATGCAGCCCCTCCTGGGAAACTCGTGCTCGTCCTCTGCGTCTCCGAGTGCAGAGACCTCGATGGCAACTGCAGAAAAGAAGGGCTGCGTTGAGTTGTCGAGAAGCAAGAACATAGCCAGCGCCTTGTGTTTGGGAGTCAGCAGCACCTGGACTTTTGCGATTGCCTTCACTGTGCACTGAATGTCGAGATATGTGCACGCTAAAAAACCAAGTTGGGCAAGAGGAGGAAGAGAGCACGGGCATCAGAGAGCATCTGGCATCTTGCCCTGGAAAGGGCAGTGTTTTTGGAGTGTGCAGCAAATCCGTGTTTCTGGGCAAGGGAGGCATAAGTGCGCTGCGCTCCTAAGCTATCACCCTGCTAAGACACACTGCCAAAGCTTTTCGCTATGATGTAGTCCAGTGCAGACGCACACTACGGCTCTCCGGAGCTGTCCGAAGCCAAGCGCCGGTCGCCGGCGTCTTTCGGCTGAAGCAGCGCTTCGGAGCGTACGGCTGTTGTGTGCGCGAAGCAGCCGCTTCTCCTGCTCCGCGAGCCGGACAGAGAGGTAGCTTGTACGAGGGCGAAGAACGAAGCCGCAGAGCACCGGGCTTCTCCGCGCACCCTAAGGACTGCGAGAGGACCGTGGTGGCCGCTCGCCTGCCCCTTCAATTCCATTCTAGCATCCTTAGGGAAGGTGTTCCAGGACAATTTTCCTGAGTTTTGAATTCGTCCTGATGCAGCCCCTCCTGGGAAACTCGTGCTCGTCCTCTGAGTCTCCGAGTGCAGAGACCTCGATGGCAACTGCAGAAATGAAGGGCTGCGTTGAGTTGTCGAGAAGCAAGAACATAGCCAGCGCCTTGTGTTTGGGAGTCAGCAGCTGCTGGACTTTTGCGATTGCTTTCACTGTGCACTGAATGCCAGGACGGCATTTGCACGTTAAAACAACGAGCTGGGCAAGAGCAGGAAGGGAGCACGGGCATCAGAGAGCATCTGGCATCTTGCCCTTGAAAGGGCAGTGTTTTTGGAGTGTGCAGTAAAATCGTGTTTCTGGACTAGGGAGGCATAAGTGCGCTGCGCTCCTAAGCTATCTCCCTGCGAGACACACTGCCAAAGCTTTTCATTATCATGCAGTCTAGTGCAGACGCACACTACGGCTCTCCGGAGCTTTCCGAAGCCAAGCGCCGGTGGCCGGCGTCTTTCGGCTGAAGCAGCGCTTCGGAGCGTACGGCTGTTGTGTGCGCGAAGCAGCCGCTTCTCCTGCTCCGCGAGCCGGACAGAGCGGTAGCTTGTACGAGGGCGAAGAACGAAGCCGCAGAGCACCGGGCTTCTACGCGCACCCTAAGGACTGCGAGAGGACCGTGGTGGCCGCTCGCCTGCCCCTTCAATTCCATTCTAGCATCCTTATGGAAGGTGTTCCAGGACAATTTTCCTGAGTTTTGAATTCGTCCTGATGCAGCCCCTCCTGGGAAACAACTGCTCGTCGTCTGAGTCTCCGAGTGCAGAGACCTCGATGGCAACTGCAGAAAAGAAGGGCTGCGTTGAGTTGTCGAGAAGCAAGAACATAGCCAGCGCCTTGTGTTTGGGAGTCAGCAGCTGCTGGACTTTTGCGATTGCTTTCACTGTGCACTGAATGCCAGGACGGCATGTGCACGTTAAAACAACGAGCTGGGCAAGAGCAGTTATCGAAAGATCACGGCCGTCAGAAAGCAGCTTATATATTGCCCTGGAAAGAGCAGTGTTTTTGGAGTGTGCAGTAAAATCGTGTTTCTGGACAAGGAAGGCATAAGTGCGCTGCGCTCCTAAGCTATCTCCCTGCTAAGACACACTGCTAAAGCTTTTCGCTAGGATGCAGTCTAGTGCAGACGCACACTGCGGCTCTCCGGAGCTGTCCGAAGCGAAGCGCCGGTGGCCGGCGGCTTTCGGCTGAAGCAGCGCTTCGGAGCGTACGGCTGTTGTGTGCGCGAAGCAGCCGCTTCTGCTGCTCCGGGAGCCGGACTGAGCGGTAGCTTGTACGAGGGCGAAGAACGAAGCCGCAGAGCACCGACCTTCTGCGCGCACCCTAAGGACTGCGAGAGGACCGTGGTGGCCGCTCGCCTGCCCCTTCAATTCCATTCTAGCATCCTTAGGGAAGGTGTTCCAGGACAATTTTCCTGAGTTTTGAATTCGTCCTGATGCAGACCCTCCTGGGAAACTCCTACTCGTCCTCTGCGTCTCCGAGTGCAGAGACCTCGATGGCAACTGCAGAAAAGAAGGGCTGCGTTGAGTTGTCGAGAAGCAAGAACATAGCCAGCGCCTTGTGTTTGGGAGTCAGCAGCTGCTGGACTTTTGCGATTGCCTTCACTGTGCACTGAATGTCGAGATATGTGCACGCGAAAAAACCAAGTTGGGCAAGAGGAGGAAGAGAGCACGGGCATCAGAGAGCATCTGGCATCTTGCCCTGGAAAGGGCAGTGTTTTTGGAGTGTGCAGCAAATCCGTGTTTCTGGGCAAGGGAGGCATAAGTGCGCTGCGCTCCTAAGCTATCACCCTGCTAAGACACACTGCCAAAGCTTTTCGCTATGATGTAGTCCAGTGCAGACGCACACTACGGCTCTCCGGAGCTGTCCGAAGCCAAGCGCCGGTCGCCGGCGTCTTTCGGCTGAAGCAGCGCTTCGGAGCGTACGGCTGTTGTGTGCGCGAAGCAGCCGCTTCTCCTGCTCCGGGAGCCGGACAGAGCGGTAGATTGTACGACGGCGAAGAACGAAGCCGCAGAGCACCGGCCTTCTACGCGCACCCTAAGGACTGCGAGAGGACCGTGGTGGCCGCTCGCCTGCCCCTTCAATTCCATTCTAGCATCCTTAGGGAAGGTGTTCCAGGACAATTTTCCTGAGTTTTGAATTCGTCCTGATGCAGCCCCTCCTGGGAAACTCGTGCTCGTCCTCTGAGTCTCCGAGTGCAGAGACCTCGATGGCAACTGCAGAAAAGAAGGGCTGCGTTGAGTTGTCGAGAAGCAAGAACATAGCCAGCGCCTTGTGTTTGGGAGTCAGCAGCTGCTGGACTTTTGCGATTGCTTTCACTGTGCACTGAATGCCAGGACGGCATGTGCACGTTAAAACAACGAGCTGGGCAAGAGTAATCGAAAGATCACGGCCGTCAGAAAGCAGCTTATATATTGCCCTGGAAAGAGCAGTGTTTTTGGAGTGTGCAGTAAAATCGTGTTTCTGGACAAGGGAGGCATAAGTGCGCTGCGCTCCTAAGCTATCTCCCTGCGAGACACAGAGCCAAAGCTTTTCGCTATGATGCAGTCTAGTGCAGACGCACACTGCGGCTCTCCAGAGCTTTCCGAAGCGAAGCGCCGGTCGCCGGCGTCTTTCGGCTGAAGCAGCGCTTCGGAGCGTACGGCTGTTGTGTGCGCGAAGCAGCCGCTTCTGCTGCTCCGGGAGCCGGACTGAGCGGTAGCTTGTACGAGGGCGAAGAACGAAGCCGCAGAGCACCGGCCTTCTGCGCGCACCCTAAGGACTGCGAGAGGACCGTGGTGGCCGCTCGCCTGCCCCTTCAATTCCATTCTAGCATCCTTAGGGAAGGTGTTCCAGGACAATTTTCCTGAGTTTTGAATTCGTCCTGATGCAGCCCCTCCTGGGAAACTCCTACTCGTCCTCTGCGTCTCCGAGTGCAGAGACCTCGATGGCAACTGCAGAAATGAAGCACTCCGTTGAGTTGTCGAGAAGCAAGAACATAGCCAGCGCCTTGTGTTTGGGAGTCAGCAGCTGCTGGACTTTTGCGATTGCCTTCGCTGTGCACTGAATGTCGAGATATGTGCACGCTAAAAAACCAAGTTGGGCAAGAGGAGGAAGAGAGCACGGGCATCAGAGAGCATCTGGCATCTTGCCCTGGAAAGGGCAGTGTTTTTGGAGAGTGCAGCAAATCCGTGTTTCTGGGCAAGGGAGGCATAAGTGCGCTGCGCTCCTAAGCTATCACCCTGCTAAGACACACTGCCAAAGCTTTTCGCTATGATGTAGTCCAGTGCAGACGCACACTGCGGCTCTCCGGAGCTGTCCGAAGCCAAGCGCCGGTCGCCGGCGTCTTTCGGCTGAAGCAGCGCTTCGGAGCGTACGGCTGTTGTGTGCGCGAAGCAGCCGCTTCTCCTGCTCCGCGAGCCGGACAGAGAGGTAGCTTGTACGAGGGCGAAGAACGAAGCCGCAGAGCACCGGGCTTCTGCGCGCACCCTAAGGACTGCGAGAGGACCGTGGTGGCCGCTCGCCTGCCCCTTCAATTCCATTCTAGCATCCTTATGGAAGGTGTTCCAGGACAATTTTCCTGAGTTTTGAATTCGTCCTGATGCAGCCCCTCCTGGGAAACAACTGCTCGTCGTCTGAGTCTCCGAGTGCAGAGACCTCGATGGCAACTGCAGAAATGAAGCACTCCGTTGAGTTGTCGAGAAGCAAGAACATAGCCAGCGCCTTGTGTTTGGGAGTCAGCAGCTGCTGGACTTTTGCGATTGCTTTCACTGTGCACGGAATGCCAGGACGGCATGTGCACGTTAAAACAACGAGCTGGGCAAGAGCAGGAAGGGAGCACGGGCATCAGAGAGCATCTGGCATCTTGCCCTTGAAAGGGCAGTGTTTTTGGAGTGTGCAGTAAAATCGTGTTTCTGGACTAGGGAGGCATAAGTGCGCTGCGCTCCTAAGCTATCTCCCTGCGAGACACAGAGCCAAAGCTTTTCGCTATGATGCAGTCTAGTGCAGACGCACACTGCGGCTCTCCGGAGCTTTCCGAAGCGAAGCGCCGGTCGCCGGCGTCTTTCGGCTGAAGCAGCGCTTCGGAGCGTACGGCTGTTGTGTGCGCGAAGCAGCCGCTTCTGCTGCTCCGGGAGCCGGACTGAGCGGTAGCTTGTACGAGGGCGAAGAACGAAGCCGCAGAGCACCGGCCTTCTGCGCGCACCCTAAGGACTGCGAGAGGACCGTGGTGGCCGCTCGCCTGCCCCTTCAATTCCATTCTAGCATCCTTAGGGAAGGTGTTCCAGGACAATTTTCCTGAGTTTTGAATTCCTCCTGATGCAGCCCCTCCTGGGAAACTCCTACTCGTCCTCTGCGTCTCCGAGTGCAGAGACCTCGATGGCAACTGCAGAAAAGAAGGGCTGCGTTGAGTTGTCGAGAAGCAAGAACATAGCCAGCGCCTTGTGTTTGGGAGTCAGCAGCACCTGGACTTTTGCGATTGCCTTCACTGTGCACTGAATGTCGAGATATGTGCACGCTAAAAAACCAAGTTGGGCAAGAGGAGGAAGAGAGCACGGGCATCAGAGAGCATCTGGCATCTTGCCCTGGAAAGAGCAGTGTTTTTGGAGAGTGCAGCAAATCCGTGTTTCTGGGCAAGGGAGGCATAAGTGCGCTGCGCTCCTAAGCTATCACCCTGCTAAGACACACTGCCAAAGCTTTTCGCTATGATGTAGTCCAGTGCAGACGCACACTACGGCTCTCCGGAGCTGTCCGAAGCCAAGCGCCGGTCGCCGGCGTCTTTCGGCTGAAGCAGCGCTTCGGAGCGTACGGCTGTTGTGTGCGCGAAGCAGCCGCTTCTCCTGCTCCGCGAGCCGGACAGAGCGGTAGATTGTACGACGGCGAAGAACGAAGCCGCAGAGCACCGGCCTTCTACGCGCACCCTAAGGACTGCGAGAGGACCGTGGTGGCCGCTCGCCTGCCCCTTCAATTCCATTCTAGCATCCTTATGGAAGGTGTTCCAGGACAATTTTCCTGAGTTTTGAATTCGTCCTGATGCAGCCCCTCCTGGGAAACTCGTGCTCGTCCTCTGAGTCTCCGAGTGCAGAGACCTCGATGGCAACTGCAGAAATGAAGGGCTGCGTTGAGTTGTCGAGAAGCAAGAACATAGCCAGCGCCTTGTGTTTGGGAGTCAGCAGCTGCTGGACTTTTGCGATTGCTTTCACTGTGCACTGAATGCCAGGACGGCATGTGCACGTTAAAACAACGAGCTGGGCAAGAGTAATCGAAAGATCACGGCCGTCAGAAAGCAGCTTATATATTGCCCTGGAAAGAGCGGTGTTTTTGGAGTGTGCAGTAAAATCGTGTTTCTGGACAAGGGAGGCATAAGTGCGCTGCGCTCCTAAGCTATCTCCCTGCGAGACACAGAGCCAAAGCTTTTCGCTATGATGCAGTCTAGTGCAGACGCACACTACGGCTCTCCGGAGCTTTCCGAAGCGAAGCGCCGGTCGCCGGCGTCTTTCGGCTGAAGCAGCGCTTCGGAGCGTATGGCTGTTGTGTGCGCGAAGCAGCCGCTTCTCCTGCTCCGGGAGCCGGACTGAGCGGTAGCTTGTACGAGGGCGAAGAACGAAGCCGCAGAGCACCGGCCTTCTGCGCGCAACCTAAGGACTGCTAGAGGATCGTGGTGGCCGCTCGCCTGCCCCTTCAATTCCATTCTAGCATCCTTAGGGAAGGTGATCCAGGACAATTTTCCTGAGTTTTGAATTCCTCCTGATGCAGCCCCTCCTGGGAAACAACTGCTCGTCGTCTGAGTCTCCGAGTGCAGAGACCTCGATGGCAACTGCAGAAATGAAGCACTCCGTTGAGTTGTCGAGAAGCAAGAACATAGCCAGCGCCTTGTGTTTGGGAGTCAGCAGCTGCTGGACTTTTGCGATTGCCTTCGCTGTGCACTGAATGTCGAGATATGTGCACGCTAAAAAACCAAGTTGGGCAAGAGGAGGAAGAGAGCACGGGCATCAGAGAGCATCTGGCATCTTGCCCTGGAAAGGGCAGTGTTTTTGGAGAGTGCAGCAAATCCGTGTTTCTGGGCAAGGGAGGCATAAGTGCGCTGCGCTCCTAAGCTATCACCCTGCTAAGACACACTGCCAAAGCTTTTCGCTATGATGTAGTCCAGTGCAGACGCACACTACGGCTCTCCGGAGCTGTCCGAAGCCAAGCGCCGGTCGCCGGCGTCTTTCGGCTGAAGCAGCGCTTCGGAGCGTACGGCTGTTGTGTGCGCGAAGCAGCCGCTTCTGCTGCTCCGGGAGCCGGACTGAGCGGTAGCTTGTACGAGGGCGAAGAACGAAGCCGCAGAGCACCGGCCTTCTGCGCGCACCCTAAGGACTGCGAGAGGACCGTGGTGGCCGCTCGCCTGCCCCTTCAATTCCATTCTAGCATACTTAGGGAAGGTGTTCCAGGACAATTTTCCTGAGTTTTGAATTCCTCCTGATGCAGCCCCTCCTGGGAAACTCCTACTCGTCCTCTGCGTCTCCGAGTGCAGAGACCTCGATGGCAACTGCAGAAAAGAAGGGCTGCGTTGAGTTGTCGAGAAGCAAGAACATAGCCAGCGCCTTGTGTTTGGGAGTCAGCAGCACCTGGACTTTTGCGATTGCCTTCACTGTGCACTGAATGTCGAGATATGTGCACGCTAAAAAACCAAGTTGGGCAAGAGGAGGAAGAGAGCACGGGCATCAGAGAGCATCTGGCATCTTGCCCTGGAAAGAGCAGTGTTTTTGGAGAGTGCAGCAAATCCGTGTTTCTGGGCAAGGGAGGCATAAGTGCGCTGCGCTCCTAAGCTATCACCCTGCTAAGACACACTGCCAAAGCTTTTCGCTATGATGTAGTCCAGTGCAGACGCACACTACGGCTCTCCGGAGCTGTCCGAAGCCAAGCGCCGGTCGCCGGCGTCTTTCGGCTGAAGCAGCGCTTCGGAGCGTACGGCTGTTGTGTGCGCGAAGCAGCCGCTTCTCCTGCTCCGGGAGCCGGACAGAGCGGTAGATTGTACGACGGCGAAGAACGAAGCCGCAGAGCACCGGCCTTCTACGCGCACCCTAAGGACTGCGAGAGGACCGTGGTGGCCGCTCGCCTGCCCCTTCAATTCCATTCTAGCATCCTTATGGAAGGTGTTCCAGGACAATTTTCCTGAGTTTTGAATTCGTCCTGATGCAGCCCCTCCTGGGAAACTCGTGCTCGTCCTCTGAGTCTCCGAGTGCAGAGACCTCGATGGCAACTGCAGAAAAGAAGGGCTGCGTTGAGTTGTCGAGAAGCAAGAACATAGCCAGCGCCTTGTGTTTGGGAGTCAGCAGCTGCTGGACTTTTGCGATTGCTTTCACTGTGCACTGAATGCCAGGACGGCATGTGCACGTTAAAACAACGAGCTGGGCAAGAGTAATCGAAAGATCACGGCCGTCAGAAAGCAGCTTATATATTGCCCTGGAAAGAGCAGTGTTTTTGGAGTGTGCAGTAAAATCGTGTTTCTGGACAAGGGAGGCATAAGTGCGCTGCGCTCCTAAGCTATCTCCCTGCGAGACACAGAGCCAAAGCTTTTCGCTATGATGCAGTCTAGTGCAGACGCACACTGCGGCTCTCCGGAGCTTTCCGAAGCGAAGCGCCGGTCGCCGGCGTCTTTCGGCTGAAGCAGCGCTTCGGAGCGTACGGCTGTTGTGTGCGCGAAGCAGCCGCTTCTGCTGCTCCGGGAGCCGGACTGAGCGGTAGCTTGTACGAGGGCGAAGAACGAAGCCGCAGAGCACCGGCCTTCTGCGCGCACCCTAAGGACTGCGAGAGGACCGTGGTGGCCGCTCGCCTGCCCCTTCAATTCCATTCTAGCATCCTTAGGGAAGGTGTTCCAGGACAATTTTCCTGAGTTTTGAATTCGTCCTGATGCAGCCCCTCCTGGGAAACTCCTACTCGTCCTCTGCGTCTCCGAGTGCAGAGACCTCGATGGCAACTGCAGAAAAGAAGGGCTGCGTTGAGTTGTCGAGAAGCAAGAACATAGCCAGCGCCTTGTGTTTGGGAGTCAGCAGCACCTGGACTTTTGCGATTGCCTTCACTGTGCACTGAATGTCGAGATATGTGCACGCTAAAAAACCAAGTTGGGCAAGAGGAGGAAGAGAGCACGGGCATCAGAGAGCATCTGGCATCTTGCCCTGGAAAGAGCAGTGTTTTTGGAGAGTGCAGCAAATCCGTGTTTCTGGGCAAGGGAGGCATAAGTGCGCTGCGCTCCTAAGCTATCACCCTGCTAAGACACACTGCCAAAGCTTTTCGCTATGATGTAGTCCAGTGCAGACGCACACTACGGCTCTCCGGAGCTGTCCGAAGCCAAGCGCCGGTCGCCGGCGTCTTTCGGCTGAAGCAGCGCTTCGGAGCGTACGGCTGTTGTGTGCGCGAAGCAGCCGCTTCTCCTGCTCCGGGAGCCGGACAGAGCGGTAGATTGTACGAGGGCGAAGAACGAAGCCGCAGAGCACCGGCCTTCTACGCGCACCCTAAGGACTGCGAGAGGACCGTGGTGGCCGCTCGCCTGCCCCTTCAATTCCATTCTAGCATCCTTATGGAAGGTGTTCCAGGACAATTTTCCTGAGTTTTGAATTCGTCCTGATGCAGCCCCTCCTGGGAAACTCGTGCTCGTCCTCTGAGTCTCCGAGTGCAGAGACCTCGATGGCAACTGCAGAAATGAAGCACTCCGTTGAGTTGTCGAGAAGCAAGAACATAGCCAGCGCCTTGTGTTTGGGAGTCAGCAGCTGCTGGACTTTTGCGATTGCTTTCACTGTGCACTGAATGCCAGGACGGCATGTGCACGTTAAAACAACGAGCTGGGCAAGAGTAATCGAAAGATCACGGCCGTCAGAAAGCAGCTTATATATTGCCCTGGAAAGAGCAGTGTTTTTGGAGTGTGCAGTAAAATCGTGTTTCTGGACAAGGGAGGCATAAGTGCGCTGCGCTCCTAAGCTATCTCCCTGCGAGACACAGAGCCAAAGCTTTTCGCTATGATGCAGTCTAGTGCAGACGCACACTGCGGCTCTCCGGAGCTTTCCGAAGCGAAGCGCCGGTGGCCGGCGTCTTTCGGCTGAAGCAGCGCTTCGGAGCGTACGGCTGTTGTGTGCGCGAAGCAGCCGCTTCTGCTGCTCCGGGAGCCGGACTGAGCGGTAGCTTGTACGAGGGCGAAGAACGAAGCCGCAGAGCACCGGCCTTCTGCGCGCACCCTAAGGACTGCGAGAGGACCGTGGTGGCCGCTCGCCTGCCCCTTCAATTCCATTCTAGCATCCTTAGGGAAGGTGTTCCAGGACAATTTTCCTGAGTTTTGAATTCCTCCTGATGCAGCCCCTCCTGGGAAACTCCTACTCGTCCTCTGCGTCTCCGAGTGCAGAGACCTCGATGGCAACTGCAGAAAAGAAGGGCTGCGTTGAGTTGTCGAGAAGCAAGAACATAGCCAGCGCCTTGTGTTTGGGAGTCAGCAGCACCTGGACTTTTGCGATTGCCTTCACTGTGCACTGAATGTCGAGATATGTGCACGCTAAAAAACCAAGTTGGGCAAGAGGAGGAAGAGAGCACGGGCATCAGAGAGCATCTGGCATCTTGCCCTGGAAAGAGCAGTGTTTTTGGAGAGTGCAGCAAATCCGTGTTTCTGGGCAAGGGAGGTATAAGTGCGCTGCGCTCCTAAGCTATCACCCTGCTAAGACACACTGCCAAAGCTTTTCGCTATGATGTAGTCCAGTGCAGACGCACACTACGGCTCTCCGGAGCTGTCCGAAGCCAAGCGCCGGTCGCCGGCGTCTTTCGGCTGAAGCAGCGCTTCGGAGCGTACGGCTGTTGTGTGCGCGAAGCAGCCGCTTCTCCTGCTCCGCGAGCCGGACAGAGCGGTAGATTGTACGACGGCGAAGAACGAAGCCGCAGAGCACCGGCCTTCTACGCGCACCCTAAGGACTGCGAGAGGACCGTGGTGGCCGCTCGCCTGCCCCTTCAATTCCATTCTAGCATCCTTATGGAAGGTGTTCCAGGACAATTTTCCTGAGTTTTGAATTCGTCCTGATGCAGCCCCTCCTGGGAAACTCGTGCTCGTCCTCTGAGTCTCCGAGTGCAGAGACCTCGATGGCAACTGCAGAAATGAAGCACTCCGTTGAGTTGTCGAGAAGCAAGAACATAGCCAGCGCCTTGTGTTTGGGAGTCAGCAGCTGCTGGACTTTTGCGATTGCTTTCACTGTGCACTGAATGCCAGGACGGCATGTGCACGTTAAAACAACGAGCTGGGCAAGAGTAATCGAAAGATCACGGCCGTCAGAAAGCAGCTTATATATTGCCCTGGAAAGAGCAGTGTTTTTGGAGTGTGCAGTAAAATCGTGTTTCTGGACAAGGGAGGCATAAGTGCGCTGCGCTCCTAAGCTATCTCCCTGCGAGACACAGAGCCAAAGCTTTTCGCTATGATGCAGTCTAGTGCAGACGCACACTACGGCTCTCCGGAGCTTTCCGAAGCGAAGCGCCGGTCGCCGGCGTCTTTCGGCTGAAGCAGCGCTTCGGAGCGTACGGCTGTTGTGTGCGCGAAGCAGCCGCTTCTGCTGCTCCGGGAGCCGGACTGAGCGGTAGCTTGTACGAGGGCGAAGAACGAAGCCGCAGAGCACCGGCCTTCTGCGCGCACCCTAAGGACTGCGAGAGGACCGTGGTGGCCGCTCGCCTGCCCCTTCAATTCCATTCTAGCATCCTTAGGGAAGGTGATCCAGGACAATTTTCCTGAGTTTTGAATTCGTCCTGATGCAGCCCCTCCTGGGAAACAACTGCTCGTCGTCTGAGTCTCCGAGTGCAGAGACCTCGATGGCAACTGCAGAAATGAAGCACTCCGTTGAGTTGTCGAGAAGCAAGAACATAGCCAGCGCCTTGTGTTTGGGAGTCAGCAGCTGCTGGACTTTTGCGATTGCCTTCACTGTGCACTGAATGTCGAGATATGTGCACGCTAAAAAACCAAGTTGGGCAAGAGGAGGAAGAGAGCACGGGCATCAGAGAGCATCTGGCATCTTGCCCTGGAAAGGGCAGTGTTTTTGGAGAGTGCAGCAAATCCGTGTTTCTGGGCAAGGGAGGCATAAGTGCGCTGCGCTCCTAAGCTATCACCCTGCTAAGACACACTGCCAAAGCTTTTCGCTATGATGTAGTCCAGTGCAGACGCACACTGCGGCTCTCCGGAGCTGTCCGAAGCCAAGCGCCGGTCGCCGGCGTCTTTCGGCTGAAGCAGCGCTTCGGAGCGTACGGCTGTTGTGTGCGCGAAGCAGCCGCTTCTCCTGCTCCGCGAGCCGGACAGAGCGGTAGCTTGTACGACGGCGAAGAACGAAGCCGCAGAGCACCGGGCTTCTGCGCGCACCCTAAGGACTGCTAGAGGACCGTGGTGGCCGCTCGCCTGCCCCTTCAATTCCATTCTAGCATCCTTAGGGAAGGTGTTCCAGGACAATTTTCCTGAGTTTTGAATTCGTCCTGATGCAGCCCCTCCTGGGAAACTCGTGCTCGTCCTCTGCGTCTCCGAGTGCAGAGACCTCGATGGCAACTGCAGAAAAGAAGGGCTGCGTTGAGTTGTCGAGAAGCAAGAACATAGCCAGCGCCTTGTGTTTGGGAGTCAGCAGCACCTGGACTTTTGCGATTGCCTTCACTGTGCACTGAATGTCGAGATATGTGCACGCTAAAAAACCAAGTTGGGCAAGAGGAGGAAGAGAGCACGGGCATCAGAGAGCATCTGGCATCTTGCCCTGGAAAGGGCAGTGTTTTTGGAGTGTGCAGCAAATCCGTGTTTCTGGGCAAGGGAGGCATAAGTGCGCTGCGCTCCTAAGCTATCACCCTGCTAAGACACACTGCCAAAGCTTTTCGCTATGATGTAGTCCAGTGCAGACGCACACTACGGCTCTCCGGAGCTGTCCGAAGCCAAGCGCCGGTCGCCGGCGTCTTTCGGCTGAAGCAGCGCTTCGGAGCGTACGGCTGTTGTGTGCGCGAAGCAGCCGCTTCTCCTGCTCCGCGAGCCGGACAGAGCGGTAGATTGTACGAGGGCGAAGAACGAAGCCGCAGAGCACCGGGCTTCTGCGCGCACCCTAAGAACTGCGAGAGGACCGTGGTGGCCGCTCGCCTGCCCCTTCAATTCCATTCTAGCATCCTTAGGGAAGGTGTTCCAGGACAATTTTCCTGAGTTTTGAATTCGTCCTGATGCAGCCCCTCCTGGGAAACAACTGCTCGTCCTCTGCGTCTCCGAGTGCAGAGACCTCGATGGCAACTGCAGAAAAGAAGGGCTGCGTTGAGTTGTCGAGAAGCAAGAACATAGCCAGCGCCTTGTGTTTGGGAGTCAGCAGCACCTGGACTTTTGCGATTGCTTTCACTGTGCACGGAATGCCAGGACGGCATGTGCACGTTAAAACAACGAGCTGGGCAAGAGCAGTTATCGAAAGATCACGGCCGTCAGAAAGCAGCTTATATATTGCCCTGGAAAGAGCAGTGTTTTTGGAGTGTGCAGTAAAATCGTGTTTCTGGACAAGGAAGGCATAAGTGCGCTGCGCTCCTAAGCTATCTCCCTGCTAAGACACACTGCTAAAGCTTTTCGCTAGGATGCAGTCTAGTGCAGACGCACACTGCGGCTCTCCGGAGCTGTCCGAAGCGAAGCGCCGGTGGCCGGCGGCTTTCGGCTGAAGCAGCGCTTCGGAGCGTACGGCTGTTGTGTGCGCGAAGCAGCCGCTTCTGCTGCTCCGCGAGCCGGACAGAGCGGTAGCTTGTACGACGGCGAAGAACGAAGCCGCAGAGCACCGACCTTCTGCGCGCACCCTAAGGACTGCGAGAGGACCGTGGTGGCCGCTCGCCTGCCCCTTCAATTCCATTCTAGCATCCTTAGGGAAGGTGTTCCAGGACAATTTTCCTGAGTTTTGAATTCGTCCTGATGCAGACCCTCCTGGGAAACTCCTACTCGTCCTCTGCGTCTCCGAGTGCAGAGACCTCGATGGCAACTGCAGAAAAGAAGGGCTGCGTTGAGTTGTCGAGAAGCAAGAACATAGCCAGCGCCTTGTGTTTGGGAGTCAGCAGCTGCTGGACTTTTGCGATTGCCTTCACTGTGCACTGAATGTCGAGATATGTGCACGCGAAAAAACCAAGTTGGGCAAGAGGAGGAAGAGAGCACGGGCATCAGAGAGCATCTGGCATCTTGCCCTGGAAAGGGCAGTGTTTTTGGAGTGTGCAGCAAATCCGTGTTTCTGGGCAAGGGAGGCATAAGTGCGCTGCGCTCCTAAGCTATCACCCTGCTAAGACACACTGCCAAAGCTTTTCGCTATGATGTAGTCCAGTGCAGACGCACACTACGGCTCTCCGGAGCTGTCCGAAGCCAAGCGCCGGTCGCCGGCGTCTTTCGGCTGAAGCAGCGCTTCGGAGCGTACGGCTGTTGTGTGCGCGAAGCAGCCGCTTCTCCTGCTCCGGGAGCCGGACAGAGCGGTAGATTGTACGACGGCGAAGAACGAAGCCGCAGAGCACCGGCCTTCTACGCGCACCCTAAGGACTGCGAGAGGACCGTGGTGGCCGCTCGCCTGCCCCTTCAATTCCATTCTAGCATCCTTAGGGAAGGTGTTCCAGGACAATTTTCCTGAGTTTTGAATTCGTCCTGATGCAGCCCCTCCTGGGAAACTCGTGCTCGTCCTCTGAGTCTCCGAGTGCAGAGACCTCGATGGCAACTGCAGAAAAGAAGGGCTGCGTTGAGTTGTCGAGAAGCAAGAACATAGCCAGCGCCTTGTGTTTGGGAGTCAGCAGCTGCTGGACTTTTGCGATTGCTTTCACTGTGCACTGAATGCCAGGACGGCATGTGCACGTTAAAACAACGAGCTGGGCAAGAGTAATCGAAAGATCACGGCCGTCAGAAAGCAGCTTATATATTGCCCTGGAAAGAGCAGTGTTTTTGGAGTGTGCAGTAAAATCGTGTTTCTGGACAAGGGAGGCATAAGTGCGCTGCGCTCCTAAGCTATCTCCCTGCGAGACACAGAGCCAAAGCTTTTCGCTATGATGCAGTCTAGTGCAGACGCACACTGCGGCTCTCCGGAGCTTTCCGAAGCGAAGCGCCGGTCGCCGGCGTCTTTCGGCTGAAGCAGCGCTTCGGAGCGTACGGCTGTTGTGTGCGCGAAGCAGCCGCTTCTGCTGCTCCGGGAGCCGGACTGAGCGGTAGCTTGTACGAGGGCGAAGAACGAAGCCGCAGAGCACCGGCCTTCTGCGCGCACCCTAAGGACTGCGAGAGGACCGTGGTGGCCGCTCGCCTGCCCCTTCAATTCCATTCTAGCATCCTTAGGGAAGGTGTTCCAGGACAATTTTCCTGAGTTTTGAATTCGTCCTGATGCAGCCCCTCCTGGGAAACTCCTACTCGTCCTCTGCGTCTCCGAGTGCAGAGACCTCGATGGCAACTGCAGAAATGAAGCACTCCGTTGAGTTGTCGAGAAGCAAGAACATAGCCAGCGCCTTGTGTTTGGGAGTCAGCAGCTGCTGGACTTTTGCGATTGCCTTCGGTGTGCACTGAATGTCGAGATATGTGCACGCTAAAAAACCAAGTTGGGCAAGAGGAGGAAGAGAGCACGGGCATCAGAGAGCATCTGGCATCTTGCCCTGGAAAGGGCAGTGTTTTTGGAGAGTGCAGCAAATCCGTGTTTCTGGGCAAGGGAGGCATAAGTGCGCTGCGCTCCTAAGCTATCACCCTGCTAAGACACACTGCCAAAGCTTTTCGCTATGATGTAGTCCAGTGCAGACGCACACTACGGCTCTCCGGAGCTGTCCGAAGCCAAGCGCCGGTCGCCGGCGTCTTTCGGCTGAAGCAGCGCTTCGGAGCGTACGGCTGTTGTGTGCGCGAAGCAGCCGCTTCTCCTGCTCCGCGAGCCGGACAGAGAGGTAGCTTGTACGAGGGCGAAGAACGAAGCCGCAGAGCACCGGGCTTCTCCGCGCACCCTAAGGACTGCGAGAGGACCGTGGTGGCCGCTCGCCTGCCCCTTCAATTCCATTCTAGCATCCTTAGGGAAGGTGTTCCAGGACAATTTTCCTGAGTTTTGAATTCGTCCTGATGCAGCCCCTCCTGGGAAACTCGTGCTCGTCCTCTGAGTCTCCGAGTGCAGAGACCTCGATGGCAACTGCAGAAATGAAGGGCTGCGTTGAGTTGTCGAGAAGCAAGAACATAGCCAGCGCCTTGTGTTTGGGAGTCAGCAGCTGCTGGACTTTTGCGATTGCTTTCACTGTGCACTGAATGCCAGGACGGCATTTGCACGTTAAAACAACGAGCTGGGCAAGAGCAGGAAGGGAGCACGGGCATCAGAGAGCATCTGGCATCTTGCCCTTGAAAGGGCAGTGTTTTTGGAGTGTGCAGTAAAATCGTGTTTCTGGACTAGGGAGGCATAAGTGCGCTGCGCTCCTAAGCTATCTCCCTGCGAGACACACTGCCAAAGCTTTTCGCTATCATGCAGTCTAGTGCAGACGCACACTACGGCTCTCCGGAGCTTTCCGAAGCCAAGCGCCGGTGGCCGGCGTCTTTCGGCTGAAGCAGCGCTTCGGAGCGTACGGCTGTTGTGTGCGCGAAGCAGCCGCTTCTCCTGCTCCGCGAGCCGGACAGAGCGGTAGCTTGTACGAGGGCGAAGAACGAAGCCGCAGAGCACCGGGCTTCTACGCGCACCCTAAGGACTGCGAGAGGACCGTGGTGGCCGCTCGCCTGCCCCTTCAATTCCATTCTAGCATCCTTATGGAAGGTGTTCCAGGACAATTTTCCTGAGTTTTGAATTCGTCCTGATGCAGCCCCTCCTGGGAAACAACTGCTCGTCGTCTGAGTCTCCGAGTGCAGAGACCTCGATGGCAACTGCAGAAATGAAGGGCTGCGTTGAGTTGTCGAGAAGCAAGAACATAGCCAGCGCCTTGTGTTTGGGAGTCAGCAGCTGCTGGACTTTTGCGATTGCTTTCACTGTGCACTGAATGCCAGGACGGCATGTGCACGTTAAAACAACGAGCTGGGCAAGAGCAGTTATCGAAAGATCACGGCCGTCAGAAAGCAGCTTATATATTGCCCTGGAAAGAGCAGTGTTTTTGGAGTGTGCAGTAAAATCGTGTTTCTGGACAAGGAAGGCATAAGTGCGCTGCGCTCCTAAGCTATCTCCCTGCTAAGACACACTGCTAAAGCTTTTCGCTAGGATGCAGTCTAGTGCAGACGCACACTGCGGCTCTCCGGAGCTGTCCGAAGCGAAGCGCCGGTGGCCGGCGGCTTTCGGCTGAAGCAGCGCTTCGGAGCGTACGGCTGTTGTGTGCGCGAAGCAGCCGCTTCTGCTGCTCCGCGAGCCGGACAGAGCGGTAGCTTGTACGAGGGCGAAGAACGAAGCCGCAGAGCACCGACCTTCTGCGCGCACCCTAAGGACTGCGAGAGGACCGTGGTGGCCGCTCGCCTGCCCCTTCAATTCCATTCTAGCATCCTTAGGGAAGGTGTTCCAGGACAATTTTCCTGAGTTTTGAATTCGTCCTGATGCAGACCCTCCTGGGAAACTCCTACTCGTCCTCTGCGTCTCCGAGTGCAGAGACCTCGATGGCAACTGCAGAAAAGAAGGGCTGCGTTGAGTTGTCGAGAAGCAAGAACATAGCCAGCGCCTTGTGTTTGGGAGTCAGCAGCTGCTGGACTTTTGCGATTGCCTTCACTGTGCACTGAATGTCGAGATATGTGCACGCGAAAAAACCAAATTGGGCAAGAGGAGGAAGAGAGCACGGGCATCAGAGAGCATCTGGCATCTTGCCCTGGAAAGGGCAGTGTTTTTGGAGTGTGCAGCAAATCCGTGTTTCTGGGCAAGGGAGGCATAAGTGCGCTGCGCTCCTAAGCTATCACCCTGCTAAGACACACTGCCAAAGCTTTTCGCTATGATGTAGTCCAGTGCAGACGCACACTACGGCTCTCCGGAGCTGTCCGAAGCCAAGCGCCGGTCGCCGGCGTCTTTCGGCTGAAGCAGCGCTTCGGAGCGTACGGCTGTTGTGTGCGCGAAGCAGCCGCTTCTCCTGCTCCGGGAGCCGGACAGAGCGGTAGATTGTACGACGGCGAAGAACGAAGCCGCAGAGCACCGGCCTTCTACGCGCACCCTAAGGACTGCGAGAGGACCGTGGTGGCCGCTCGCCTGCCCCTTCAATTCCATTCTAGCATCCTTAGGGAAGGTGTTCCAGGACAATTTTCCTGAGTTTTGAATTCGTCCTGATGCAGCCCCTCCTGGGAAACTCGTGCTCGTCCTCTGAGTCTCCGAGTGCAGAGACCTCGATGGCAACTGCAGAAAAGAAGGGCTGCGTTGAGTTGTCGAGAAGCAAGAACATAGCCAGCGCCTTGTGTTTGGGAGTCAGCAGCTGCTGGACTTTTGCGATTGCTTTCACTGTGCACTGAATGCCAGGACGGCATGTGCACGTTAAAACAACGAGCTGGGCAAGAGTAATCGAAAGATCACGGCCGTCAGAAAGCAGCTTATATATTGCCCTGGAAAGAGCAGTGTTTTTGGAGTGTGCAGTAAAATCGTGTTTCTGGACAAGGGAGGCATAAGTGCGCTGCGCTCCTAAGCTATCTCCCTGCGAGACACAGAGCCAAAGCTTTTCGCTATGATGCAGTCTAGTGCAGACGCACACTGCGGCTCTCCGGAGCTTTCCGAAGCGAAGCGCCGGTGGCCGGCGTCTTTCGGCTGAAGCAGCGCTTCGGAGCGTACGGCTGTTGTGTGCGCGAAGCAGCCGCTTCTGCTGCTCCGGGAGCCGGACTGAGCGGTAGCTTGTACGAGGGCGAAGAACGAAGCCGCAGAGCACCGGCCTTCTGCGCGCACCCTAAGGACTGCGAGAGGACCGTGGTGGCCGCTCGCCTGCCCCTTCAATTCCATTCTAGCATCCTTAGGGAAGGTGTTCCAGGACAATTTTCCTGAGTTTTGAATTCGTCCTGATGCAGACCCTCCTGGGAAACTCCTACTCGTCCTCTGCGTCTCCGAGTGCAGAGACCTCGATGGCAACTGCAGAAATGAAGCACTCCGTTGAGTTGTCGAGAAGCAAGAACATAGCCAGCGCCTTGTGTTTGGGAGTCAGCAGCTGCTGGACTTTTGCGATTGCCTTCGCTGTGCACTGAATGTCGAGATATGTGCACGCTAAAAAACCAAGTTGGGCAAGAGGAGGAAGAGAGCACGGGCATCAGAGAGCATCTGGCATCTTGCCCTGGAAAGGGCAGTGTTTTTGGAGAGTGCAGCAAATCCGTGTTTCTGGGCAAGGGAGGCATAAGTGCGCTGCGCTCCTAAGCTATCACCCTGCTAAGACACACTGCCAAAGCTTTTCGCTATGATGTAGTCCAGTGCAGACGCACACTACGGCTCTCCGGAGCTGTCCGAAGCCAAGCGCCGGTCGCCGGCGTCTTTCGGCTGAAGCAGCGCTTCGGAGCGTACGGCTGTTGTGTGCGCGAAGCAGCCGCTTCTCCTGCTCCGGGAGCCGGACAGAGAGGTAGCTTGTACGAGGGCGAAGAACGAAGCCGCAGAGCACCGGGCTTCTCCGCGCACCCTAAGGACTGCGAGAGGACCGTGGTGGCCGCTCGCCTGCCCCTTCAATTCCATTCTAGCATCCTTAGGGAAGGTGTTCCAGGACAATTTTCCTGAGTTTTGAATTCGTCCTGATGCAGCCCCTCCTGGGAAACTCGTGCTCGTCCTCTGAGTCTCCGAGTGCAGAGACCTCGATGGCAACTGCAGAAAAGAAGGGCTGCGTTGAGTTGTCGAGAAGCAAGAACATAGCCAGCGCCTTGTGTTTGGGAGTCAGCAGCTGCTGGACTTTTGCGATTGCTTTCACTGTGCACTGAATGCCAGGACGGCATGTGCACGTTAAAACAACGAGCTGGGCAAGAGCAGGAAGGGAGCACGGGCATCAGAGAGCATCTGGCATCTTGCCCTTGAAAGGGCAGTGTTTTTGGAGTGTGCAGTAAAATCGTGTTTCTGGACTAGGGAGGCATAAGTGCGCTGCGCTCCTAAGCTATCTCCCTGCGAGACACACTGCCAAAGCTTTTCATTATCATGCAGTCTAGTGCAGACGCACACTACGGCTCTCCGGAGCTGTCCGAAGCCAAGCGCCGGTCGCCGGCGTCTTTCGGCTGAAGCAGCGCTTCGGAGCGTACGGCTGTTGTGTGCGCGAAGCAGCCGCTTCTCCTGCTCCGCGAGCCGGACAGAGCGGTAGCTTGTACGAGGGCGAAGAACGAAGCCGCAGAGCACCGGGCTTCTACGCGCACCCTAAGGACTGCGAGAGGACCGTGGTGGCCGCTCGCCTGCCCCTTCAATTCCATTCTAGCATCCTTATGGAAGGTGTTCCAGGACAATTTTCCGGAGTTTTGAATTCGTCCTGATGCAGCCCCTCCTGGGAAACAACTGCTCGTCGTCTGAGTCTCCGAGTGCAGAGACCTCGATGGCAACTGCAGAAATGAAGGGCTGCGTTGAGTTGTCGAGAAGCAAGAACATAGCCAGCGCCTTGTGTTTGGGAGTCAGCAGCTGCTGGACTTTTGCGATTGCTTTCACTGTGCACTGAATGCCAGGACGGCATGTGCACGTTAAAACAACGAGCTGGGCAAGAGCAGTTATCGAAAGATCACGGCCGTCAGAAAGCAGCTTATATATTGCCCTGGAAAGAGCAGTGTTTTTGGAGTGTGCAGTAAAATCGTGTTTCTGGACAAGGAAGGCATAAGTGCGCTGCGCTCCTAAGCTATCTCCCTGCTAAGACACACTGCTAAAGCTTTTCGCTAGGATGCAGTCTAGTGCAGACGCACACTGCGGCTCTCCGGAGCTGTCCGAAGCGAAGCGCCGGTCGCCGGCGGCTTTCGGCTGAAGCAGCGCTTCGGAGCGTACGGCTGTTGTGTGCGCGAAGCAGCCGCTTCTGCTGCTCCGCGAGCCGGACAGAGCGGTAGCTTGTACGAGGGCGAAGAACGAAGCCGCAGAGCACCGGCCTTCTGCGCGCACCCTAAGGACTGCGAGAGGACCGTGGTGGCCGCTCGCCTGCCCCTTCAATTCCATTCTAGCATCCTTAGGGAAGGTGTTCCAGGACAATTTTCCTGAGTTTTGAATTCGTCCTGATGCAGCCCCTCCTGGGAAACTCGTGCTCGTCCTCTGCGTCTCCGAGTGCAGAGACCTCGATGGCAACTGCAGAAAAGAAGGGCTGCGTTGAGTTGTCGAGAAGCAAGAACATAGCCAGCGCCTTGTGTTTGGGAGTCAGCAGCTGCTGGACTTTTGCGATTGCCTTCACTGTGCACTGAATGTCGAGATATGTGCACGCTAAAAAACCAAGTTGGGCAAGAGGAGGAAGAGAGCACGGGCATCAGAGAGCATCTGGCATCTTGCCCTGGAAAGGGCAGTGTTTTTGGAGTGTGCAGCAAATCCGTGTTTCTGGGCAAGGGAGGCATAAGTGCGCTGCGCTCCTAAGCTATCTCCCTGCTAAGACACACTGCCAAAGCTTTTCGCTATGATGTAGTCCAGTGCAGACGCACACTACGGCTCTCCGGAGCTGTCCGAAGCGAAGCGCCGGTCGCCGGCGTCTTTCGGCTGAAGCAGCGCTTCGGAGCGTACGGCTGTTGTGTGCGCGAAGCAGCCGCTTCTCCTGCTCCGCGAGCCGGACAGAGCGGTAGATTGTACGAGGGCGAAGAACGAAGCCGCAGAGCACCGGGCTTCTGCGCGCACCCTAAGAACTGCGAGAGGACCGTGGTGGCCGCTCGCCTGCCCCTTCAATTCCATTCTAGCATCCTTATGGAAGGTGTTCCAGGACAATTTTCCTGAGTTTTGAATTCGTCCTGATGCAGCCCCTCCTGGGAAACAACTGCTCGTCCTCTGCGTCTCCGAGTGCAGAGACCTCGATGGCAACTGCAGAAAAGAAGGGCTGCGTTGAGTTGTCGAGAAGCAAGAACATAGCCAGCGCCTTGTGTTTGGGAGTCAGCAGCTGCTGGACTTTTGCGATTGCTTTCACTGTGCACGGAATGCCAGGACGGCATGTGCACGTTAAAACAACGAGCTGGGCAAGAGCAGTTATCGAAAGATCACGGCCGTCAGAAAGCAGCTTATATATTGCCCTGGAAAGAGCAGTGTTTTTGGAGTGTGCAGTAAAATCGTGTTTCTGGACAAGGAAGGCATAAGTGCGCTGCGCTCCTAAGCTATCTCCCTGCTAAGACACACTGCTAAAGCTTTTCGCTAGGATGCAGTCTAGTGCAGACGCACACTGCGGCTCTCCGGAGCTGTCCGAAGCGAAGCGCCGGTGGCCGGCGGCTTTCGGCTGAAGCAGCGCTTCGGAGCGTACGGCTGTTGTGTGCGCGAAGCAGCCGCTTCTGCTGCTCCGCGAGCCGGACAGAGCGGTAGCTTGTACGACGGCGAAGAACGAAGCCGCAGAGCACCGACCTTCTGCGCGCACCCTAAGGACTGCGAGAGGACCGTGGTGGCCGCTCGCCTGCCCCTTCAATTCCATTCTAGCATCCTTAGGGAAGGTGTTCCAGGACAATTTTCCTGAGTTTTGAATTCGTCCTGATGCAGACCCTCCTGGGAAACTCCTACTCGTCCTCTGCGTCTCCGAGTGCAGAGACCTCGATGGCAACTGCAGAAAAGAAGGGCTGCGTTGAGTTGTCGAGAAGCAAGAACATAGCCAGCGCCTTGTGTTTGGGAGTCAGCAGCTGCTGGACTTTTGCGATTGCCTTCACTGTGCACTGAATGTCGAGATATGTGCACGCGAAAAAACCAAGTTGGGCAAGAGGAGGAAGAGAGCACGGGCATCAGAGAGCATCTGGCATCTTGCCCTGGAAAGGGCAGTGTTTTTGGAGTGTGCAGCAAATCCGTGTTTCTGGGCAAGGGAGGCATAAGTGCGCTGCGCTCCTAAGCTATCACCCTGCTAAGACACACTGCCAAAGCTTTTCGCTATGATGTAGTCCAGTGCAGACGCACACTACGGCTCTCCGGAGCTGTCCGAAGCCAAGCGCCGGTCGCCGGCGTCTTTCGGCTGAAGCAGCGCTTCGGAGCGTACGGCTGTTGTGTGCGCGAAGCAGCCGCTTCTCCTGCTCCGCGAGCCGGACAGAGCGGTAGATTGTACGAGGGCGAAGAACGAAGCCGCAGAGCACCGGCCTTCTACGCGCACCCTAAGGACTGCGAGAGGACCGTGGTGGCCGCTCGCCTGCCCCTTCAATTCCATTCTAGCATCCTTAGGGAAGGTGTTCCAGGACAATTTTCCTGAGTTTTGAATTCGTCCTGATGCAGCCCCTCCTGGGAAACTCGTGCTCGTCCTCTGAGTCTCCGAGTGCAGAGACCTCGATGGCAACTGCAGAAAAGAAGGGCTGCGTTGAGTTGTCGAGAAGCAAGAACATAGCCAGCGCCTTGTGTTTGGGAGTCAGCAGCTGCTGGACTTTTGCGATTGCTTTCACTGTGCACTGAATGCCAGGACGGCATGTGCACGTTAAAACAACGAGCTGGGCAAGAGTAATCGAAAGATCACGGCCGTCAGAAAGCAGCTTATATATTGCCCTGGAAAGAGCAGTGTTTTTGGAGTGTGCAGTAAAATCGTGTTTCTGGACAAGGGAGGCATAAGTGCGCTGCGCTCCTAAGCTATCTCCCTGCGAGACACAGAGCCAAAGCTTTTCGCTATGATGCAGTCTAGTGCAGACGCACACTGCGGCTCTCCGTAGCTTTCCGAAGCGAAGCGCCGGTCGCCGGCGTCTTTCGGCTGAAGCAGCGCTTCGGAGCGTACGGCTGTTGTGTGCGCGAAGCAGCCGCTTCTGCTGCTCCGGGAGCCGGACTGAGCGGTAGCTTGTACGAGGGCGAAGAACGAAGCCGCAGAGCACCGGCCTTCTGCGCGCACCCTAAGGACTGCGAGAGGACCGTGGTGGCCGCTCGCCTGCCCCTTCAATTCCATTCTAGCATCCTTAGGGAAGGTGTTCCAGGACAATTTTCCTGAGTTTTGAATTCGTCCTGATGCAGCCCCTCCTGGGAAACTCCTACTCGTCCTCTGCGTCTCCGAGTGCAGAGACCTCGATGGCAACTGCAGAAATGAAGCACTCCGTTGAGTTGTCGAGAAGCAAGAACATAGCCAGCGCCTTGTGTTTGGGAGTCAGCAGCTGCTGGACTTTTGCGATTGCCTTCGCTGTGCACTGAATGTCGAGATATGTGCACGCTAAAAAACCAAGTTGGGCAAGAGGAGGAAGAGAGCACGGGCATCAGAGAGCATCTGGCATCTTGCCCTGGAAAGGGCAGTGTTTTTGGAGAGTGCAGCAAATCCGTGTTTCTGGGCAAGGGAGGCATAAGTGCGCTGCGCTCCTAAGCTATCACCCTGCTAAGACACACTGCCAAAGCTTTTCGCTATGATGTAGTCCAGTGCAGACGCACACTACGGCTCTCCGGAGCTGTCCGAAGCCAAGCGCCGGTCGCCGGCGTCTTTCGGCTGAAGCAGCGCTTCGGAGCGTACGGCTGTTGTGTGCGCGAAGCAGCCGCTTCTCCTGCTCCGCGAGCCGGACAGAGAGGTAGCTTGTACGAGGGCGAAGAACGAAGCCGCAGAGCACCGGGCTTCTCCGCGCACCCTAAGGACTGCGAGAGGACCGTGGTGGCCGCTCGCCTGCCCCTTCAATTCCATTCTAGCATCCTTAGGGAAGGTGTTCCAGGACAATTTTCCTGAGTTTTGAATTCGTCCTGATGCAGCCCCTCCTGGGAAACTCGTGCTCGTCCTCTGAGTCTCCGAGTGCAGAGACCTCGATGGCAACTGCAGAAATGAAGGGCTGCGTTGAGTTGTCGAGAAGCAAGAACATAGCCAGCGCCTTGTGTTTGGGAGTCAGCAGCTGCTGGACTTTTGCGATTGCTTTCACTGTGCACTGAATGCCAGGACGGCATTTGCACGTTAAAACAACGAGCTGGGCAAGAGCAGGAAGGGAGCACGGGCATCAGAGAGCATCTGGCATCTTGCCCTTGAAAGGGCAGTGTTTTTGGAGTGTGCAGTAAAATCGTGTTTCTGGACTAGGGAGGCATAAGTGCGCTGCGCTCCTAAGCTATCTCCCTGCGAGACACACTGCCAAAGCTTTTCATTATCATGCAGTCTAGTGCAGACGCACACTACGGCTCTCCGGAGCTTTCCGAAGCCAAGCGCCGGTGGCCGGCGTCTTTCGGCTGAAGCAGCGCTTCGGAGCGTACGGCTGTTGTGTGCGCGAAGCAGCCGCTTCTCCTGCTCCGCGAGCCGGACAGAGCGGTAGCTTGTACGAGGGCGAAGAACGAAGCCGCAGAGCACCGGGCTTCTACGCGCACCCTAAGGACTGCGAGAGGACCGTGGTGGCCGCTCGCCTGCCCCTTCAATTCCATTCTAGCATCCTTATGGAAGGTGTTCCAGGACAATTTTCCTGAGTTTTGAATTCGTCCTGATGCAGCCCCTCCTGGGAAACAACTGCTCGTCGTCTGAGTCTCCGAGTGCAGAGACCTCGATGGCAACTGCAGAAATGAAGGGCTGCGTTGAGTTGTCGAGAAGCAAGAACATAGCCAGCGCCTTGTGTTTGGGAGTCAGCAGCTGCTGGACTTTTGCGATTGCTTTCACTGTGCACTGAATGCCAGGACGGCATGTGCACGTTAAAACAACGAGCTGGGCAAGAGCAGTTATCGAAAGATCACGGCCGTCAGAAAGCAGCTTATATATTGCCCTGGAAAGAGCAGTGTTTTTGGAGTGTGCAGTAAAATCGTGTTTCTGGACAAGGAAGGCATAAGTGCGCTGCGCTCCTAAGCTATCTCCCTGCTAAGACACACTGCTAAAGCTTTTCGCTAGGATGCAGTCTAGTGCAGACGCACACTGCGGCTCTCCGGAGCTGTCCGAAGCGAAGCGCCGGTGGCCGGCGGCTTTCGGCTGAAGCAGCGCTTCGGAGCGTACGGCTGTTGTGTGCGCGAAGCAGCCGCTTCTGCTGCTCCGCGAGCCGGACAGAGCGGTAGCTTGTACGACGGCGAAGAACGAAGCCGCAGAGCACCGACCTTCTGCGCGCACCCTAAGGACTGCGAGAGGACCGTGGTGGCCGCTCGCCTGCCTCTTCAATTCCATTCTAGCATCCTTAGGGAAGGTGTTCCAGGACAATTTTCCTGAGTTTTGAATTCGTCCTGATGCAGACCCTCCTGGGAAACTCCTACTCGTCCTCTGCGTCTCCGAGTGCAGAGACCTCGATGGCAACTGCAGAAAAGAAGGGCTGCGTTGAGTTGTCGAGAAGCAAGAACATAGCCAGCGCCTTGTGTTTGGGAGTCAGCAGCTGCTGGACTTTTGCGATTGCCTTCACTGTGCACTGAATGTCGAGATATGTGCACGCGAAAAAACCAAGTTGGGCAAGAGGAGGAAGAGAGCACGGGCATCAGAGAGCATCTGGCATCTTGCCCTGGAAAGGGCAGTGTTTTTGGAGTGTGCAGCAAATCCGTGTTTCTGGGCAAGGGAGGCATAAGTGCGCTGCGCTCCTAAGCTATCACCCTGCTAAGACACACTGCCAAAGCTTTTCGCTATGATGTAGTCCAGTGCAGACGCACACTACGGCTCTCCGGAGCTGTCCGAAGCCAAGCGCCGGTCGCCGGCGTCTTTCGGCTGAAGCAGCGCTTCGGAGCGTACGGCTGTTGTGTGCGCGAAGCAGCCGCTTCTCCTGCTCCGGGAGCCGGACAGAGCGGTAGATTGTACGAGGGCGAAGAACGAAGCCGCAGAGCACCGGCCTTCTACGCGCACCCTAAGGACTGCGAGAGGACCGTGGTGGCCGCTCGCCTGCCCCTTCAATTCCATTCTAGCATCCTTAGGGAAGGTGTTCCAGGACAATTTTCCTGAGTTTTGAATTCGTCCTGATGCAGCCCCTCCTGGGAAACTCGTGCTCGTCCTCTGAGTCTCCGAGTGCAGAGACCTCGATGGCAACTGCAGAAAAGAAGGGCTGCGTTGAGTTGTCGAGAAGCAAGAACATAGCCAGCGCCTTGTGTTTGGGAGTCAGCAGCTGCTGGACTTTTGCGATTGCTTTCACTGTGCACTGAATGCCAGGACGGCATGTGCACGTTAAAACAACGAGCTGGGCAAGAGTAATCGAAAGATCACGGCCGTCAGAAAGCAGCTTATATATTGCCCTGGAAAGAGCAGTGTTTTTGGAGTGTGCAGTAAAATCGTGTTTCTGGACAAGGGAGGCATAAGTGCGCTGCGCTCCTAAGCTATCTCCCTGCGAGACACAGAGCCAAAGCTTTTCGCTATGATGCAGTCTAGTGCAGACGCACACTGCGGCTCTCCGGAGCTTTCCGAAGCGAAGCGACGGTGGCCGGCGTCTTTCGGCTGAAGCAGCGCTTCGGAGCGTACGGCTGTTGTGTGCGCGAAGCAGCCGCTTCTGCTGCTCCGGGAGCCGGACTGAGCGGTAGCTTGTACGAGGGCGAAGAACGAAGCCGCAGAGCACCGGGCTTCTCCGCGCACCCTAAGGACTGCGAGAGGACCGTGGTGGCCGCTCGCCTGCCCCTTCAATTCCATTCTAGCATCCTTAGGGAAGGTGTTCCAGGACAATTTTCCTGAGTTTTGAATTCGTCCTGATGCAGACCCTCCTGGGAAACTCCTACTCGTCCTCTGCGTCTCCGAGTGCAGAGACCTCGATGGCAACTGCAGAAAAGAAGGGCTGCGTTGAGTTGTCGAGAAGCAAGAACATAGCCAGCGCCTTGTGTTTGGGAGTCAGCAGCTGCTGGACTTTTGCGATTGCCTTCGCTGTGCACTGAATGTCGAGATATGTGCACGCTAAAAAACCAAGTTGGGCAAGAGGAGGAAGAGAGCACGGGCATCAGAGAGCATCTGGCATCTTGCCCTGGAAAGGGCAGTGTTTTTGGAGAGTGCAGCAAATCCGTGTTTCTGGGCAAGGGAGGCATAAGTGCGCTGCGCTCCTAAGCTATCACCCTGCTAAGACACACTGCCAAAGCTTTTCGCTATGATGTAGTCCAGTGCAGACGCACACTACGGCTCTCCGGAGCTGTCCGAAGCCAAGCGCCGGTCGCCGGCGTCTTTCGGCTGAAGCAGCGCTTCGGAGCGTACGGCTGTTGTGTGCGCGAAGCAGCCGCTTCTCCTGCTCCGGGAGCCGGACAGAGAGGTAGCTTGTACGAGGGCGAAGAACGAAGCCGCAGAGCACCGGGCTTCTCCGCGCACCCTAAGGACTGCGAGAGGACCGTGGTGGCCGCTCGCCTGCCCCTTCAATTCCATTCTAGCATCCTTAGGGAAGGTGTTCCAGGACAATTTTCCTGAGTTTTGAATTCGTCCTGATGCAGCCCCTCCTGGGAAACTCGTGCTCGTCCTCTGAGTCTCCGAGTGCAGAGACCTCGATGGCAACTGCAGAAATGAAGGGCTGCGTTGAGTTGTCGAGAAGCAAGAACATAGCCAGCGCCTTGTGTTTGGGAGTCAGCAGCTGCTGGACTTTTGCGATTGCTTTCACTGTGCACTGAATGCCAGGACGGCATGTGCACGTTAAAACAACGAGCTGGGCAAGAGGAGGAAGAGAGCACGGGCATCAGAGAGCATCTGGCATCTTGCCCTTGAAAGGGCAGTGTTTTTGGAGTGTGCAGTAAAATCGTGTTTCTGGACTAGGGAGGCATAAGTGCGCTGCGCTCCTAAGCTATCTCCCTGCGAGACACACTGCCAAAGCTTTTCATTATCATGCAGTCTAGTGCAGACGCACACTACGGCTCTCCGGAGCTTTCCGAAGCCAAGCGCCGGTGGCCGGCGTCTTTCGGCTGAAGCAGCGCTTCGGAGCGTACGGCTGTTGTGTGCGCGAAGCAGCCGCTTCTCCTGCTCCGCGAGCCGGACAGAGCGGTAGCTTGTACGAGGGCGAAGAACGAAGCCGCAGAGCACCGGGCTTCTACGCGCACCCTAAGGACTGCGAGAGGACCGTGGTGGCCGCTCGCCTGCCCCTTCAATTCCATTCTAGCATCCTTATGGAAGGTGTTCCAGGACAATTTTCCGGAGTTTTGAATTCGTCCTGATGCAGCCCCTCCTGGGAAACAACTGCTCGTCGTCTGAGTCTCCGAGTGCAGAGACCTCGATGGCAACTGCAGAAATGAAGGGCTGCGTTGAGTTGTCGAGAAGCAAGAACATAGCCAGCGCCTTGTGTTTGGGAGTCAGCAGCTGCTGGACTTTTGCGATTGCTTTCACTGTGCACTGAATGCCAGGACGGCATGTGCACGTTAAAACAACGAGCTGGGCAAGAGCAGTTATCGAAAGATCACGGCCGTCAGAAAGCAGCTTATATATTGCCCTGGAAAGAGCAGTGTTTTTGGAGTGTGCAGTAAAATCGTGTTTCTGGACAAGGAAGGCATAAGTGCGCTGCGCTCCTAAGCTATCTCCCTGCTAAGACACACTGCTAAAGCTTTTCGCTAGGATGCAGTCTAGTGCAGACGCACACTGCGGCTCTCCGGAGCTGTCCGAAGCGAAGCGCCGGTCGCCGGCGTCTTTCGGCTGAAGCAGCGCTTCGGAGCGTACGGCTGTTGTGTGCGCGAAGCAGCCGCTTCTGCTGCTCCGCGAGCCGGACAGAGCGGTAGCTTGTACGACGGCGAAGAACGAAGCCGCAGAGCACCGGCCTTCTGCGCGCACCCTAAGGACTGCGAGAGGACCGTGGTGGCCGCTCGCCTGCCCCTTCAATTCCATTCTAGCATCCTTAGGGAAGGTGTTCCAGGACAATTTTCCTGAGTTTTGAATTCGTCCTGATGCAGCCCCTCCTGGGAAACTCGTGCTCGTCCTCTGCGTCTCCGAGTGCAGAGACCTCGATGGCAACTGCAGAAAAGAAGGGCTGCGTTGAGTTGTCGAGAAGCAAGAACATAGCCAGCGCCTTGTGTTTGGGAGTCAGCAGCTGCTGGACTTTTGCGATTGCCTTCACTGTGCACTGAATGTCGAGATATGTGCACGCTAAAAAACCAAGTTGGGCAAGAGGAGGAAGAGAGCACGGGCATCAGAGAGCATCTGGCATCTTGCCCTGGAAAGGGCAGTGTTTTTGGAGTGTGCAGCAAATCCGGGTTTCTGGGCAAGGGAGGCATAAGTGCGCTGCGCTCCTAAGCTATCTCCCTGCTAAGACACACTGCCAAAGCTTTTCGCTATGATGTAGTCCAGTGCAGACGCACACTACGGCTCTCCGGAGCTGTCCGAAGCGAAGCGCCGGTCGCCGGCGTCTTTCGGCTGAAGCAGCGCTTC
Source organism: Lonchura striata (assembly GCF_046129695.1). Taxonomy (NCBI): domain Eukaryota; kingdom Metazoa; phylum Chordata; class Aves; order Passeriformes; family Estrildidae; genus Lonchura; species Lonchura striata. The sequence goes on from NC_134612.1 coordinate 240,815, forward strand.
GGAGCGTACGGCTGTTGTGTGCGCGAAGCAGCCGCTTCTCCTGCTCCGCGAGCCGGACAGAGCGGTAGATTGTACGAGGGCGAAGAACGAAGCCGCAGAGCACCGGGCTTCTGCGCGCACCCTAAGAACTGCGAGAGGACCGTGGTGGCCGCTCGCCTGCCCCTTCAATTCCATTCTAGCATCCTTATGGAAGGTGTTCCAGGACAATTTTCCGGAGTTTTGAATTCGTCCTGATGCAGCCCCTCCTGGGAAACAACTGCTCGTCCTCTGCGTCTCCGAGTGCAGAGACCTCGATGGCAACTGCAGAAAAGAAGGGCTGCGTTGAGTTGTCGAGAAGCAAGAACATAGCCAGCGCCTTGTGTTTGGGAGTCAGCAGCTGCTGGACTTTTGCGATTGCTTTCACTGTGCACGGAATGCCAGGACGGCATGTGCACGTTAAAACAACGAGCTGGGCAAGAGCAGTTATCGAAAGATCACGGCCGTCAGAAAGCAGCTTATATATTGCCCTGGAAAGAGCAGTGTTTTTGGAGTGTGCAGTAAAATCGTGTTTCTGGACAAGGAAGGCATAAGTGCGCTGCGCTCCTAAGCTATCTCCCTGCTAAGACACACTGCTAAAGATTTTCGCTAGGATGCAGTCTAGTGCAGACGCACACTGCGGCTCTCCGGAGCTGTCCGAAGCGAAGCGCCGGTGGCCGGCGGCTTTCGGCTGAAGCAGCGCTTCGGAGCGTACGGCTGTTGTGTGCGCGAAGCAGCCGCTTCTGCTGCTCCGCGAGCCGGACAGAGCGGTAGCTTGTACGACGGCGAAGAACGAAGCCGCAGAGCACCGACCTTCTGCGCGCACCCTAAGGACTGCGAGAGGACCGTGGTGGCCGCTCGCCTGCCCCTTCAATTCCATTCTAGCATCCTTAGGGAAGGTGTTCCAGGACAATTTTCCTGAGTTTTGAATTCGTCCTGATGCAGACCCTCCTGGGAAACTCCTACTCGTCCTCTGCGTCTCCGAGTGCAGAGACCTCGATGGCAACTGCAGAAAAGAAGGGCTGCGTTGAGTTGTCGAGAAGCAAGAACATAGCCAGCGCCTTGTGTTTGGGAGTCAGCAGCTGCTGGACTTTTGCGATTGCCTTCACTGTGCACTGAATGTCGAGATATGTGCACGCGAAAAAACCAAGTTGGGCAAGAGGAGGAAGAGAGCACGGGCATCAGAGAGCATCTGGCATCTTGCCCTGGAAAGGGCAGTGTTTTTGGAGTGTGCAGCAAATCCGTGTTTCTGGGCAAGGGAGGCATAAGTGCGCTGCGCTCCTAAGCTATCACCCTGCTAAGACACACTGCCAAAGCTTTTCGCTATGATGTAGTCCAGTGCAGACGCACACTACGGCTCTCCGGAGCTGTCCGAAGCCAAGCGCCGGTCGCCGGCGTCTTTCGGCTGAAGCAGCGCTTCGGAGCGTACGGCTGTTGTGTGCGCGAAGCAGCCGCTTCTCCTGCTCCGGGAGCCGGACAGAGAGGTAGCTTGTACGAGGGCGAAGAACGAAGCCGCAGAGCACCGGGCTTCTCCGCGCACCCTAAGGACTGCGAGAGGACCGTGGTGGCCGCTCGCCTGCCCCTTCAATTCCATTCTAGCATCCTTAGGGAAGGTGTTCCAGGACAATTTTCCTGAGTTTTGAATTCGTCCTGATGCAGCCCCTCCTGGGAAACTCGTGCTCGTCCTCTGAGTCTCCGAGTGCAGAGACCTCGATGGCAACTGCAGAAATGAAGGGCTGCGTTGAGTTGTCGAGAAGCAAGAACATAGCCAGCGCCTTGTGTTTGGGAGTCAGCAGCTGCTGGACTTTTGCGATTGCTTTCACTGTGCACTGAATGCCAGGACGGCATGTGCACGTTAAAACAACGAGCTGGGCAAGAGGAGGAAGAGAGCACGGGCATCAGAGAGCATCTGGCATCTTGCCCTTGAAAGGGCAGTGTTTTTGGAGTGTGCAGTAAAATCGTGTTTCTGGACTAGGGAGGCATAAGTGCGCTGCGCTCCTAAGCTATCTCCCTGCGAGACACACTGCCAAAGCTTTTCATTATCATGCAGTCTAGTGCAGACGCACACTACGGCTCTCCGGAGCTTTCCGAAGCCAAGCGCCGGTGGCCGGCGTCTTTCGGCTGAAGCAGCGCTTCGGAGCGTACGGCTGTTGTGTGCGCGAAGCAGCCGCTTCTCCTGCTCCGCGAGCCGGACAGAGCGGTAGCTTGTACGAGGGCGAAGAACGAAGCCGCAGAGCACCGGGCTTCTACGCGCACCCTAAGGACTGCGAGAGGACCGTGGTGGCCGCTCGCCTGCCCCTTCAATTCCATTCTAGCATCCTTATGGAAGGTGTTCCAGGACAATTTTCCGGAGTTTTGAATTCGTCCTGATGCAGCCCCTCCTGGGAAACAACTGCTCGTCGTCTGAGTCTCCGAGTGCAGAGACCTCGATGGCAACTGCAGAAATGAAGGGCTGCGTTGAGTTGTCGAGAAGCAAGAACATAGCCAGCGCCTTGTGTTTGGGAGTCAGCAGCTGCTGGACTTTTGCGATTGCTTTCACTGTGCACTGAATGCCAGGACGGCATGTGCACGTTAAAACAACGAGCTGGGCAAGAGCAGTTATCGAAAGATCACGGCCGTCAGAAAGCAGCTTATATATTGCCCTGGAAAGAGCAGTGTTTTTGGAGTGTGCAGTAAAATCGTGTTTCTGGACAAGGAAGGCATAAGTGCGCTGCGCTCCTAAGCTATCTCCCTGCTAAGACACACTGCTAAAGCTTTTCGCTAGGATGCAGTCTAGTGCAGACGCACACTGCGGCTCTCCGGAGCTGTCCGAAGCGAAGCGCCGGTCGCCGGCGTCTTTCGGCTGAAGCAGCGCTTCGGAGCGTACGGCTGTTGTGTGCGCGAAGCAGCCGCTTCTGCTGCTCCGCGAGCCGGACAGAGCGGTAGCTTGTACGAGGGCGAAGAACGAAGCCGCAGAGCACCGGCCTTCTGCGCGCACCCTAAGGACTGCGAGAGGACCGTGGTGGCCGCTCGCCTGCCCCTTCAATTCCATTCTAGCATCCTTAGGGAAGGTGTTCCAGGACAATTTTCCTGAGTTTTGAATTCGTCCTGATGCAGCCCCTCCTGGGAAACTCGTGCTCGTCCTCTGCGTCTCCGAGTGCAGAGACCTCGATGGCAACTGCAGAAAAGAAGGGCTGCGTTGAGTTGTCGAGAAGCAAGAACATAGCCAGCGCCTTGTGTTTGGGAGTCAGCAGCTGCTGGACTTTTGCGATTGCCTTCACTGTGCACTGAATGTCGAGATATGTGCACGCTAAAAAACCAAGTTGGGCAAGAGGAGGAAGAGAGCACGGGCATCAGAGAGCATCTGGCATCTTGCCCTGGAAAGGGCAGTGTTTTTGGAGTGTGCAGCAAATCCGGGTTTCTGGGCAAGGGAGGCATAAGTGCGCTGCGCTCCTAAGCTATCTCCCTGCTAAGACACACTGCCAAAGCTTTTCGCTATGATGTAGTCCAGTGCAGACGCACACTACGGCTCTCCGGAGCTGTCCGAAGCGAAGCGCCGGTCGCCGGCGTCTTTCGGCTGAAGCAGCGCTTCGGAGCGTACGGCTGTTGTGTGCGCGAAGCAGCCGCTTCTCCTGCTCCGCGAGCCGGACAGAGCGGTAGATTGTACGAGGGCGAAGAACGAAGCCGCAGAGCACCGGGCTTCTGCGCGCACCCTAAGAACTGCGAGAGGACCGTGGTGGCCGCTCGCCTGCCCCTTCAATTCCATTCTAGCATCCTTATGGAAGGTGTTCCAGGACAATTTTCCTGAGTTTTGAATTCGTCCTGATGCAGCCCCTCCTGGGAAACAACTGCTCGTCCTCTGCGTCTCCGAGTGCAGAGACCTCGATGGCAACTGCAGAAAAGAAGGGCTGCGTTGAGTTGTCGAGAAGCAAGAACATAGCCAGCGCCTTGTGTTTGGGAGTCAGCAGCTGCTGGACTTTTGCGATTGCTTTCACTGTGCACGGAATGCCAGGACGGCATGTGCACGTTAAAACAACGAGCTGGGCAAGAGCAGTTATCGAAAGATCACGGCCGTCAGAAAGCAGCTTATATATTGCCCTGGAAAGAGCAGTGTTTTTGGAGTGTGCAGTAAAATCGTGTTTCTGGACAAGGAAGGCATAAGTGCGCTGCGCTCCTAAGCTATCTCCCTGCTAAGACACACTGCTAAAGCTTTTCGCTAGGATGCAGTCTAGTGCAGACGCACACTGCGGCTCTCCGGAGCTGTCCGAAGCGAAGCGCCGGTGGCCGGCGGCTTTCGGCTGAAGCAGCGCTTCGGAGCGTACGGCTGTTGTGTGCGCGAAGCAGCCGCTTCTGCTGCTCCGCGAGCCGGACAGAGCGGTAGCTTGTACGACGGCGAAGAACGAAGCCGCAGAGCACCGACCTTCTGCGCGCACCCTAAGGACTGCGAGAGGACCGTGGTGGCCGCTCGCCTGCCCCTTCAATTCCATTCTAGCATCCTTAGGGAAGGTGTTCCAGGACAATTTTCCTGAGTTTTGAATTCGTCCTGATGCAGACCCTCCTGGGAAACTCCTACTCGTCCTCTGCGTCTCCGAGTGCAGAGACCTCGATGGCAACTGCAGAAAAGAAGGGCTGCGTTGAGTTGTCGAGAAGCAAGAACATAGCCAGCGCCTTGTGTTTGGGAGTCAGCAGCTGCTGGACTTTTGCGATTGCCTTCACTGTGCACTGAATGTCGAGATATGTGCACGCTAAAAAACCAAGTTGGGCAAGAGGAGGAAGAGAGCACGGGCATCAGAGAGCATCTGGCATCTTGCCCTGGAAAGGGCAGTGTTTTTGGAGTGTGCAGCAAATCCGTGTTTCTGGGCAAGGGAGGCATAAGTGCGCTGCGCTCCTAAGCTATCACCCTGCTAAGACACACTGCCAAAGCTTTTCGCTATGATGTAGTCCAGTGCAGACGCACACTACGGCTCTCCGGAGCTGTCCGAAGCCAAGCGCCGGTCGCCGGCGTCTTTCGGCTGAAGCAGCGCTTCGGAGCGTACGGCTGTTGTGTGCGCGAAGCAGCCGCTTCTCCTGCTCCGCGAGCCGGACAGAGCGGTAGATTGTACGACGGCGAAGAACGAAGCCGCAGAGCACCGGCCTTCTACGCGCACCCTAAGGACTGCGAGAGGACCGTGGTGGCCGCTCGCCTGCCCCTTCAATTCCATTCTAGCATCCTTAGGGAAGGTGTTCCAGGACAATTTTCCTGAGTTTTGAATTCGTCCTGATGCAGCCCCTCCTGGGAAACTCGTGCTCGTCCTCTGAGTCTCCGAGTGCAGAGACCTCGATGGCAACTGCAGAAAAGAAGGGCTGCGTTGAGTTGTCGAGAAGCAAGAACATAGCCAGCGCCTTGTGTTTGGGAGTCAGCAGCTGCTGGACTTTTGCGATTGCTTTCACTGTGCACTGAATGCCAGGACGGCATGTGCACGTTAAAACAACGAGCTGGGCAAGAGTAATCGAAAGATCACGGCCGTCAGAAAGCAGCTTATATATTGCCCTGGAAAGAGCAGTGTTTTTGGAGTGTGCAGTAAAATCGTGTTTCTGGACAAGGGAGGCATAAGTGCGCTGCGCTCCTAAGCTATCTCCCTGCGAGACACAGAGCCAAAGCTTTTCGCTATGATGCAGTCTAGTGCAGACGCACACTGCGGCTCTCCGTAGCTTTCCGAAGCGAAGCGCCGGTCGCCGGCGTCTTTCGGCTGAAGCAGCGCTTCGGAGCGTACGGCTGTTGTGTGCGCGAAGCAGCCGCTTCTGCTGCTCCGGGAGCCGGACTGAGCGGTAGCTTGTACGAGGGCGAAGAACGAAGCCGCAGAGCACCGGCCTTCTGCGCGCACCCTAAGGACTGCGAGAGGACCGTGGTGGCCGCTCGCCTGCCCCTTCAATTCCATTCTAGCATCCTTAGGGAAGGTGTTCCAGGACAATTTTCCTGAGTTTTGAATTCGTCCTGATGCAGCCCCTCCTGGGAAACTCCTACTCGTCCTCTGCGTCTCCGAGTGCAGAGACCTCGATGGCAACTGCAGAAATGAAGGGCTGCGTTGAGTTGTCGAGAAGCAAGAACATAGCCAGCGCCTTGTGTTTGGGAGTCAGCAGCTGCTGGACTTTTGCGATTGCCTTCGCTGTGCACTGAATGTCGAGATATGTGCACGCTAAAAAACCAAGTTGGGCAAGAGGAGGAAGAGAGCACGGGCATCAGAGAGCATCTGGCATCTTGCCCTGGAAAGGGCAGTGTTTTTGGAGAGTGCAGCAAATCCGTGTTTCTGGGCAAGGGAGGCATAAGTGCGCTGCGCTCCTAAGCTATCACCCTGCTAAGACACACTGCCAAAGCTTTTCGCTATGATGTAGTCCAGTGCAGACGCACACTACGGCTCTCCGGAGCTGTCCGAAGCCAAGCGCCGGTCGCCGGCGTCTTTCGGCTGAAGCAGCGCTTCGGAGCGTACGGCTGTTGTGTGCGCGAAGCAGCCGCTTCTCCTGCTCCGCGAGCCGGACAGAGAGGTAGCTTGTACGAGGGCGAAGAACGAAGCCGCAGAGCACCGGGCTTCTCCGCGCACCCTAAGGACTGCGAGAGGACCGTGGTGGCCGCTCGCCTGCCCCTTCAATTCCATTCTAGCATCCTTATGGAAGGTGTTCCAGGACAATTTTCCTGAGTTTTGAATTCGTCCTGATGCAGCCCCTCCTGGGAAACAACTGCTCGTCGTCTGAGTCTCCGAGTGCAGAGACCTCGATGGCAACTGCAGAAATGAAGCACTCCGTTGAGTTGTCGAGAAGCAAGAACATAGCCAGCGCCTTGTGTTTGGGAGTCAGCAGCTGCTGGACTTTTGCGATTGCTTTCACTGTGCACGGAATGCCAGGACGGCATGTGCACGTTAAAACAACGAGCTGGGCAAGAGCAGGAAGGGAGCACGGGCATCAGAGAGCATCTGGCATCTTGCCCTTGAAAGGGCAGTGTTTTTGGAGTGTGCAGTAAAATCGTGTTTCTGGACAAGGGAGGCATAAGTGCGCTGCGCTCCTAAGCTATCTCCCTGCGAGACACAGAGCCAAAGCTTTTCGCTATGATGCAGTCTAGTGCAGACGCACACTACGGCTCTCCGGAGCTTTCCGAAGCGAAGCGCCGGTCGCCGGCGTCTTTCGGCTGAAGCAGCGCTTCGGAGCGTACGGCTGTTGTGTGCGCGAAGCAGCCGCTTCTGCTGCTCCGGGAGCCGGACTGAGCGGTAGCTTGTACGAGGGCGAAGAACGAAGCCGCAGAGCACCGGCCTCCTGCGCGCACCCTAAGGACTGCGAGAGGACCGTGGTGGCCGCTCGCCTGCCCCTTCAATTCCATTCTAGCATCCTTAGGGAAGGTGATCCAGGACAATTTTCCTGAGTTTTGAATTCCTCCTGATGCAGCCCCTCCTGGGAAACAACTGCTCGTCGTCTGAGTCTCCGAGTGCAGAGACCTCGATGGCAACTGCAGAAATGAAGCACTCCGTTGAGTTGTCGAGAAGCAAGAACATAGCCAGCGCCTTGTGTTTGGGAGTCAGCAGCTGCTGGACTTTTGCGATTGCCTTCGCTGTGCACTGAATGTCGAGATATGTGCACGCTAAAAAACCAAGTTGGGCAAGAGGAGGAAGAGAGCACGGGCATCAGAGAGCATCTGGCATCTTGCCCTGGAAAGGGCAGTGTTTTTGGAGAGTGCAGCAAATCCGTGTTTCTGGGCAAGGGAGGCATAAGTGCGCTGCGCTCCTAAGCTATCACCCTGCTAAGACACACTGCCAAAGCTTTTCGCTATGATGTAGTCCAGTGCAGACGCACACTACGGCTCTCCGGAGCTGTCCGAAGCCAAGCGCCGGTCGCCGGCGTCTTTCGGCTGAAGCAGCGCTTCGGAGCGTACGGCTGTTGTGTGCGCGAAGCAGCCGCTTCTGCTGCTCCGGGAGCCGGACTGAGCGGTAGCTTGTACGAGGGCGAAGAACGAAGCCGCAGAGCACCGGCCTTCTGCGCGCACCCTAAGGACTGCGAGAGGACCGTGGTGGCCGCTCGCCTGCCCCTTCAATTCCATTCTAGCATCCTTATGGAAGGTGTTCCAGGACAATTTTCCTGAGTTTTGAATTCGTCCTGATGCAGCCCCTCCTGGGAAACTCGTGCTCGTCCTCTGCGTCTCCGAGTGCAGAGACCTCGATGGCAACTGCAGAAAAGAAGGGCTGCGTTGAGTTGTCGAGAAGCAAGAACATAGCCAGCGCCTTGTGTTTGGGAGTCAGCAGCTGCTGGACTTTTGCGATTGCTTTCACTGTGCACTGAATGCCAGGACGGCATGTGCACGTTAAAACAACGAGCTGGGCAAGAGTAATCGAAAGATCACGGCCGTCAGAAAGCAGCTTATATATTGCCCTGGAAAGAGCAGTGTTTTTGGAGTGTGCAGTAAAATCGTGTTTCTGGACAAGGGAGGCATAAGTGCGCTGCGCTCCTAAGCTATCTCCCTGCGAGACACAGAGCCAAAGCTTTTCGCTATGATGCAGTCTAGTGCAGACGCACACTGCGGCTCTCCGGAGCTTTCCGAAGCGAAGCGCCGGTCGCCGGCGTCTTTCGGCTGAAGCAGCGCTTCGGAGCGTACGGCTGTTGTGTGCGCGAAGCAGCCGCTTCTGCTGCTCCGGGAGCCGGACAGAGCGGTAGCTTGTACGAGGGCGAAGAACGAAGCCGCAGAGCACCGGCCTTCTGCGCGCACCCTAAGGACTGCGAGAGGACCGTGGTGGCCGCTCGCCTGCCCCTTCAATTCCATTCTAGCATCCTTAGGGAAGGTGTTCCAGGACAATTTTCCTGAGTTTTGAATTCCTCCTGATGCAGCCCCTCCTGGGAAACTCCTACTCGTCCTCTGCGTCTCCGAGTGCAGAGACCTCGATGGCAACTGCAGAAAAGAAGGGCTGCGTTGAGTTGTCGAGAAGCAAGAACATAGCCAGCGCCTTGTGTTTGGGAGTCAGCAGCACCTGGACTTTTGCGATTGCCTTCACTGTGCACTGAATGTCGAGATATGTGCACGCTAAAAAACCAAGTTGGGCAAGAGGAGGAAGAGAGCACGGGCATCAGAGAGCATCTGGCATCTTGCCCTGGAAAGAGCAGTGTTTTTGGAGAGTGCAGCAAATCCGTGTTTCTGGGCAAGGGAGGCATAAGTGCGCTGCGCTCCTAAGCTATCACCCTGCTAAGACACACTGCCAAAGCTTTTCGCTATGATGTAGTCCAGTGCAGACGCACACTACGGCTCTCCGGAGCTGTCCGAAGCCAAGCGCCGGTCGCCGGCGTCTTTCGGCTGAAGCAGCGCTTCGGAGCGTACGGCTGTTGTGTGCGCGAAGCAGCCGCTTCTGCTGCTCCGGGAGCCGGACTGAGCGGTAGCTTGTACGAGGGCGAAGAACGAAGCCGCAGAGCACCGGCCTTCTGCGCGCACCCTAAGGACTGCGAGAGGACCGTGGTGGCCGCTCGCCTGCCCCTTCAATTCCATTCTAGCATCCTTAGGGAAGGTGTTCCAGGACAATTTTCCTGAGTTTTGAATTCGTCCTGATGCAGCCCCTCCTGGGAAACTCCTACTCGTCCTCTGCGTCTCCGAGTGCAGAGACCTCGATGGCAACTGCAGAAAAGAAGGGCTGCGTTGAGTTGTCGAGAAGCAAGAACATAGCCAGCGCCTTGTGTTTGGGAGTCAGCAGCACCTGGACTTTTGCGATTGCCTTCACTGTGCACTGAATGTCGAGATATGTGCACGCTAAAAAACCAAGTTGGGCAAGAGGAGGAAGAGAGCACGGGCATCAGAGAGCATCTGGCATCTTGCCCTGGAAAGAGCAGTGTTTTTGGAGAGTGCAGCAAATCCGTGTTTCTGGGCAAGGGAGGCATAAGTGCGCTGCGCTCCTAAGCTATCACCCTGCTAAGACACACTGCCAAAGCTTTTCGCTATGATGTAGTCCAGTGCAGACGCACACTACGGCTCTCCGGAGCTGTCCGAAGCCAAGCGCCGGTCGCCGGCGTCTTTCGGCTGAAGCAGCGCTTCGGAGCGTACGGCTGTTGTGTGCGCGAAGCAGCCGCTTCTGCTGCTCCGGGAGCCGGACAGAGCGGTAGATTGTACGACGGCGAAGAACGAAGCCGCAGAGCACCGGCCTTCTACGCGCACCCTAAGGACTGCGAGAGGACCGTGGTGGCCGCTCGCCTGCCCCTTCAATTCCATTCTAGCATCCTTAGGGAAGGTGTTCCAGGACAATTTTCCTGAGTTTTGAATTCGTCCTGATGCAGCCCCTCCTGGGAAACTCGTGCTCGTCCTCTGAGTCTCCGAGTGCAGAGACCTCGATGGCAACTGCAGAAAAGAAGGGCTGCGTTGAGTTGTCGAGAAGCAAGAACATAGCCAGCGCCTTGTGTTTGGGAGTCAGCAGCTGCTGGACTTTTGCGATTGCTTTCACTGTGCACTGAATGCCAGGACGGCATGTGCACGTTAAAACAACGAGCTGGGCAAGAGTAATCGAAAGATCACGGCCGTCAGAAAGCAGCTTATATATTGCCCTGGAAAGAGCAGTGTTTTTGGAGTGTGCAGTAAAATCGTGTTTCTGGACAAGGAAGGCATAAGTGCGCTGCGCTCCTAAGCTATCTCCCTGCTAAGACACACTGCTAAAGCTTTTCGCTATGATGCAGTCTAGTGCAGACGCACACTGCGGCTCTCCGGAGCTGTCCGAAGCCAAGCGCCGGTGGCCGGCGGCTTTCGGCTGAAGCAGCGCTTCGGAGCGTACGGCTGTTGTGTGCGCGAAGCAGCCGCTTCTGCTGCTCCGCGAGCCGGACAGAGCGGTAGCTTGTACGACGGCGAAGAACGAAGCCGCAGAGCACCGACCTTCTGCGCGCACCCTAAGGACTGCTAGAGGACCGTGGTGGCCGCTCGCCTGCCCCTTCAATTCCATTCTAGCATCCTTAGGGAAGGTGTTCCAGGACAATTTTCCTGAGTTTTGAATTCGTCCTGATGCAGACCCTCCTGGGAAACAACTGCTCGTCCTCTGCGTCTCCGAGTGCAGAGACCTCGATGGCAACTGCAGAAAAGAAGGGCTGCGTTGAGTTGTCGAGAAGCAAGAACATAGCCAGCGCCTTGTGTTTGGGAGTCAGCAGCTGCTGGACTTTTGCGATTGCTTTCACTGTGCACGGAATGCCAGGACGGCATGTGCACGTTAAAACAACGAGCTGGGCAAGAGCAGTTATCGAAAGATCACGGCCGTCAGAAAGCAGCTTATATATTGCCCTGGAAAGAGCAGTGTTTTTGGAGTGTGCAGTAAAATCGTGTTTCTGGACAAGGAAGGCATAAGTGCGCTGCGCTCCTAAGCTATCTCCCTGCTAAGACACACTGCTAAAGATTTTCGCTAGGATGCAGTCTAGTGCAGACGCACACTGCGGCTCTCCGGAGCTGTCCGAAGCGAAGCGCCGGTGGCCGGCGGCTTTCGGCTGAAGCAGCGCTTCGGAGCGTACGGCTGTTGTGTGCGCGAAGCAGCCGCTTCTGCTGCTCCGCGAGCCGGACAGAGCGGTAGCTTGTACGACGGCGAAGAACGAAGCCGCAGAGCACCGACCTTCTGCGCGCACCCTAAGGACTGCGAGAGGACCGTGGTGGCCGCTCGCCTGCCCCTTCAATTCCATTCTAGCATCCTTAGGGAAGGTGTTCCAGGACAATTTTCCTGAGTTTTGAATTCGTCCTGATGCAGACCCTCCTGGGAAACTCCTACTCGTCCTCTGCGTCTCCGAGTGCAGAGACCTCGATGGCAACTGCAGAAAAGAAGGGCTGCGTTGAGTTGTCGAGAAGCAAGAACATAGCCAGCGCCTTGTGTTTGGGAGTCAGCAGCTGCTGGACTTTTGCGATTGCCTTCACTGTGCACTGAATGTCGAGATATGTGCACGCGAAAAAACCAAGTTGGGCAAGAGGAGGAAGAGAGCACGGGCATCAGAGAGCATCTGGCATCTTGCCCTGGAAAGGGCAGTGTTTTTGGAGTGTGCAGCAAATCCGTGTTTCTGGGCAAGGGAGGCATAAGTGCGCTGCGCTCCTAAGCTATCACCCTGCTAAGACACACTGCCAAAGCTTTTCGCTATGATGTAGTCCAGTGCAGACGCACACTACGGCTCTCCGGAGCTGTCCGAAGCCAAGCGCCGGTCGCCGGCGTCTTTCGGCTGAAGCAGCGCTTCGGAGCGTACGGCTGTTGTGTGCGCGAAGCAGCCGCTTCTCCTGCTCCGGGAGCCGGACAGAGAGGTAGCTTGTACGAGGGCGAAGAACGAAGCCGCAGAGCACCGGGCTTCTCCGCGCACCCTAAGGACTGCGAGAGGACCGTGGTGGCCGCTCGCCTGCCCCTTCAATTCCATTCTAGCATCCTTAGGGAAGGTGTTCCAGGACAATTTTCCGGAGTTTTGAATTCGTCCTGATGCAGCCCCTCCTGGGAAACAACTGCTCGTCGTCTGAGTCTCCGAGTGCAGAGACCTCGATGGCAACTGCAGAAATGAAGGGCTGCGTTGAGTTGTCGAGAAGCAAGAACATAGCCAGCGCCTTGTGTTTGGGAGTCAGCAGCTGCTGGACTTTTGCGATTGCTTTCACTGTGCACTGAATGCCAGGACGGCATGTGCACGTTAAAACAACGAGCTGGGCAAGAGCAGTTATCGAAAGATCACGGCCGTCAGAAAGCAGCTTATATATTGCCCTGGAAAGAGCAGTGTTTTTGGAGTGTGCAGTAAAATCGTGTTTCTGGACAAGGAAGGCATAAGTGCGCTGCGCTCCTAAGCTATCTCCCTGCTAAGACACACTGCTAAAGCTTTTCGCTAGGATGCAGTCTAGTGCAGACGCACACTGCGGCTCTCCGGAGCTGTCCGAAGCGAAGCGCCGGTCGCCGGCGTCTTTCGGCTGAAGCAGCGCTTCGGAGCGTACGGCTGTTGTGTGCGCGAAGCAGCCGCTTCTGCTGCTCCGCGAGCCGGACAGAGCGGTAGCTTGTACGAGGGCGAAGAACGAAGCCGCAGAGCACCGGCCTTCTGCGCGCACCCTAAGGACTGCGAGAGGACCGTGGTGGCCGCTCGCCTGCCCCTTCAATTCCATTCTAGCATCCTTAGGGAAGGTGTTCCAGGACAATTTTCCTGAGTTTTGAATTCGTCCTGATGCAGCCCCTCCTGGGAAACTCGTGCTCGTCCTCTGCGTCTCCGAGTGCAGAGACCTCGATGGCAACTGCAGAAAAGAAGGGCTGCGTTGAGTTGTCGAGAAGCAAGAACATAGCCAGCGCCTTGTGTTTGGGAGTCAGCAGCTGCTGGACTTTTGCGATTGCCTTCACTGTGCACTGAATGTCGAGATATGTGCACGCTAAAAAACCAAGTTGGGCAAGAGGAGGAAGAGAGCACGGGCATCAGAGAGCATCTGGCATCTTGCCCTGGAAAGGGCAGTGTTTTTGGAGTGTGCAGCAAATCCGGGTTTCTGGGCAAGGGAGGCATAAGTGCGCTGCGCTCCTAAGCTATCTCCCTGCTAAGACACACTGCCAAAGCTTTTCGCTATGATGTAGTCCAGTGCAGACGCACACTACGGCTCTCCGGAGCTGTCCGAAGCGAAGCGCCGGTCGCCGGCGTCTTTCGGCTGAAGCAGCGCTTCGGAGCGTACGGCTGTTGTGTGCGCGAAGCAGCCGCTTCTCCTGCTCCGCGAGCCGGACAGAGCGGTAGATTGTACGAGGGCGAAGAACGAAGCCGCAGAGCACCGGGCTTCTGCGCGCACCCTAAGAACTGCGAGAGGACCGTGGTGGCCGCTCGCCTGCCCCTTCAATTCCATTCTAGCATCCTTATGGAAGGTGTTCCAGGACAATTTTCCTGAGTTTTGAATTCGTCCTGATGCAGCCCCTCCTGGGAAACAACTGCTCGTCCTCTGCGTCTCCGAGTGCAGAGACCTCGATGGCAACTGCAGAAAAGAAGGGCTGCGTTGAGTTGTCGAGAAGCAAGAACATAGCCAGCGCCTTGTGTTTGGGAGTCAGCAGCTGCTGGACTTTTGCGATTGCTTTCACTGTGCACGGAATGCCAGGACGGCATGTGCACGTTAAAACAACGAGCTGGGCAAGAGCAGTTATCGAAAGATCACGGCCGTCAGAAAGCAGCTTATATATTGCCCTGGAAAGAGCAGTGTTTTTGGAGTGTGCAGTAAAATCGTGTTTCTGGACAAGGAAGGCATAAGTGCGCTGCGCTCCTAAGCTATCTCCCTGCTAAGACACACTGCTAAAGCTTTTCGCTAGGATGCAGTCTAGTGCAGACGCACACTGCGGCTCTCCGGAGCTGTCCGAAGCGAAGCGCCGGTGGCCGGCGGCTTTCGGCTGAAGCAGCGCTTCGGAGCGTACGGCTGTTGTGTGCGCGAAGCAGCCGCTTCTGCTGCTCCGCGAGCCGGACAGAGCGGTAGCTTGTACGACGGCGAAGAACGAAGCCGCAGAGCACCGACCTTCTGCGCGCACCCTAAGGACTGCGAGAGGACCGTGGTGGCCGCTCGCCTGCCCCTTCAATTCCATTCTAGCATCCTTAGGGAAGGTGTTCCAGGACAATTTTCCTGAGTTTTGAATTCGTCCTGATGCAGACCCTCCTGGGAAACTCCTACTCGTCCTCTGCGTCTCCGAGTGCAGAGACCTCGATGGCAACTGCAGAAAAGAAGGGCTGCGTTGAGTTGTCGAGAAGCAAGAACATAGCCAGCGCCTTGTGTTTGGGAGTCAGCAGCTGCTGGACTTTTGCGATTGCCTTCACTGTGCACTGAATGTCGAGATATGTGCACGCTAAAAAACCAAGTTGGGCAAGAGGAGGAAGAGAGCACGGGCATCAGAGAGCATCTGGCATCTTGCCCTGGAAAGGGCAGTGTTTTTGGAGTGTGCAGCAAATCCGTGTTTCTGGGCAAGGGAGGCATAAGTGCGCTGCGCTCCTAAGCTATCACCCTGCTAAGACACACTGCCAAAGCTTTTCGCTATGATGTAGTCCAGTGCAGACGCACACTACGGCTCTCCGGAGCTGTCCGAAGCCAAGCGCCGGTCGCCGGCGTCTTTCGGCTGAAGCAGCGCTTCGGAGCGTACGGCTGTTGTGTGCGCGAAGCAGCCGCTTCTCCTGCTCCGCGAGCCGGACAGAGCGGTAGATTGTACGACGGCGAAGAACGAAGCCGCAGAGCACCGGCCTTCTACGCGCACCCTAAGGACTGCGAGAGGACCGTGGTGGCCGCTCGCCTGCCCCTTCAATTCCATTCTAGCATCCTTAGGGAAGGTGTTCCAGGACAATTTTCCTGAGTTTTGAATTCGTCCTGATGCAGCCCCTCCTGGGAAACTCGTGCTCGTCCTCTGAGTCTCCGAGTGCAGAGACCTCGATGGCAACTGCAGAAAAGAAGGGCTGCGTTGAGTTGTCGAGAAGCAAGAACATAGCCAGCGCCTTGTGTTTGGGAGTCAGCAGCTGCTGGACTTTTGCGATTGCTTTCACTGTGCACTGAATGCCAGGACGGCATGTGCACGTTAAAACAACGAGCTGGGCAAGAGTAATCGAAAGATCACGGCCGTCAGAAAGCAGCTTATATATTGCCCTGGAAAGAGCAGTGTTTTTGGAGTGTGCAGTAAAATCGTGTTTCTGGACAAGGGAGGCATAAGTGCGCTGCGCTCCTAAGCTATCTCCCTGCGAGACACAGAGCCAAAGCTTTTCGCTATGATGCAGTCTAGTGCAGACGCACACTGCGGCTCTCCGTAGCTTTCCGAAGCGAAGCGCCGGTCGCCGGCGTCTTTCGGCTGAAGCAGCGCTTCGGAGCGTACGGCTGTTGTGTGCGCGAAGCAGCCGCTTCTGCTGCTCCGGGAGCCGGACTGAGCGGTAGCTTGTACGAGGGCGAAGAACGAAGCCGCAGAGCACCGGCCTTCTGCGCGCACCCTAAGGACTGCGAGAGGACCGTGGTGGCCGCTCGCCTGCCCCTTCAATTCCATTCTAGCATCCTTAGGGAAGGTGTTCCAGGACAATTTTCCTGAGTTTTGAATTCGTCCTGATGCAGCCCCTCCTGGGAAACTCCTACTCGTCCTCTGCGTCTCCGAGTGCAGAGACCTCGATGGCAACTGCAGAAATGAAGGGCTGCGTTGAGTTGTCGAGAAGCAAGAACATAGCCAGCGCCTTGTGTTTGGGAGTCAGCAGCTGCTGGACTTTTGCGATTGCCTTCGCTGTGCACTGAATGTCGAGATATGTGCACGCTAAAAAACCAAGTTGGGCAAGAGGAGGAAGAGAGCACGGGCATCAGAGAGCATCTGGCATCTTGCCCTGGAAAGGGCAGTGTTTTTGGAGAGTGCAGCAAATCCGTGTTTCTGGGCAAGGGAGGCATAAGTGCGCTGCGCTCCTAAGCTATCACCCTGCTAAGACACACTGCCAAAGCTTTTCGCTATGATGTAGTCCAGTGCAGACGCACACTACGGCTCTCCGGAGCTGTCCGAAGCCAAGCGCCGGTCGCCGGCGTCTTTCGGCTGAAGCAGCGCTTCGGAGCGTACGGCTGTTGTGTGCGCGAAGCAGCCGCTTCTCCTGCTCCGCGAGCCGGACAGAGAGGTAGCTTGTACGAGGGCGAAGAACGAAGCCGCAGAGCACCGGGCTTCTCCGCGCACCCTAAGGACTGCGAGAGGACCGTGGTGGCCGCTCGCCTGCCCCTTCAATTCCATTCTAGCATCCTTATGGAAGGTGTTCCAGGACAATTTTCCTGAGTTTTGAATTCGTCCTGATGCAGCCCCTCCTGGGAAACAACTGCTCGTCGTCTGAGTCTCCGAGTGCAGAGACCTCGATGGCAACTGCAGAAATGAAGCACTCCGTTGAGTTGTCGAGAAGCAAGAACATAGCCAGCGCCTTGTGTTTGGGAGTCAGCAGCTGCTGGACTTTTGCGATTGCTTTCACTGTGCACGGAATGCCAGGACGGCATGTGCACGTTAAAACAACGAGCTGGGCAAGAGCAGGAAGGGAGCACGGGCATCAGAGAGCATCTGGCATCTTGCCCTTGAAAGGGCAGTGTTTTTGGAGTGTGCAGTAAAATCGTGTTTCTGGACAAGGGAGGCATAAGTGCGCTGCGCTCCTAAGCTATCTCCCTGCGAGACACAGAGCCAAAGCTTTTCGCTATGATGCAGTCTAGTGCAGACGCACACTACGGCTCTCCGGAGCTTTCCGAAGCGAAGCGCCGGTCGCCGGCGTCTTTCGGCTGAAGCAGCGCTTCGGAGCGTACGGCTGTTGTGTGCGCGAAGCAGCCGCTTCTGCTGCTCCGGGAGCCGGACTGAGCGGTAGCTTGTACGAGGGCGAAGAACGAAGCCGCAGAGCACCGGCCTCCTGCGCGCACCCTAAGGACTGCGAGAGGACCGTGGTGGCCGCTCGCCTGCCCCTTCAATTCCATTCTAGCATCCTTAGGGAAGGTGATCCAGGACAATTTTCCTGAGTTTTGAATTCCTCCTGATGCAGCCCCTCCTGGGAAACAACTGCTCGTCGTCTGAGTCTCCGAGTGCAGAGACCTCGATGGCAACTGCAGAAATGAAGCACTCCGTTGAGTTGTCGAGAAGCAAGAACATAGCCAGCGCCTTGTGTTTGGGAGTCAGCAGCTGCTGGACTTTTGCGATTGCCTTCGCTGTGCACTGAATGTCGAGATATGTGCACGCTAAAAAACCAAGTTGGGCAAGAGGAGGAAGAGAGCACGGGCATCAGAGAGCATCTGGCATCTTGCCCTGGAAAGGGCAGTGTTTTTGGAGAGTGCAGCAAATCCGTGTTTCTGGGCAAGGGAGGCATAAGTGCGCTGCGCTCCTAAGCTATCACCCTGCTAAGACACACTGCCAAAGCTTTTCGCTATGATGTAGTCCAGTGCAGACGCACACTACGGCTCTCCGGAGCTGTCCGAAGCCAAGCGCCGGTCGCCGGCGTCTTTCGGCTGAAGCAGCGCTTCGGAGCGTACGGCTGTTGTGTGCGCGAAGCAGCCGCTTCTGCTGCTCCGGGAGCCGGACTGAGCGGTAGCTTGTACGAGGGCGAAGAACGAAGCCGCAGAGCACCGGCCTTCTGCGCGCACCCTAAGGACTGCGAGAGGACCGTGGTGGCCGCTCGCCTGCCCCTTCAATTCCATTCTAGCATCCTTATGGAAGGTGTTCCAGGACAATTTTCCTGAGTTTTGAATTCGTCCTGATGCAGCCCCTCCTGGGAAACTCGTGCTCGTCCTCTGCGTCTCCGAGTGCAGAGACCTCGATGGCAACTGCAGAAAAGAAGGGCTGCGTTGAGTTGTCGAGAAGCAAGAACATAGCCAGCGCCTTGTGTTTGGGAGTCAGCAGCTGCTGGACTTTTGCGATTGCTTTCACTGTGCACTGAATGCCAGGACGGCATGTGCACGTTAAAACAACGAGCTGGGCAAGAGTAATCGAAAGATCACGGCCGTCAGAAAGCAGCTTATATATTGCCCTGGAAAGAGCAGTGTTTTTGGAGTGTGCAGTAAAATCGTGTTTCTGGACAAGGGAGGCATAAGTGCGCTGCGCTCCTAAGCTATCTCCCTGCGAGACACAGAGCCAAAGCTTTTCGCTATGATGCAGTCTAGTGCAGACGCACACTGCGGCTCTCCGGAGCTTTCCGAAGCGAAGCGCCGGTCGCCGGCGTCTTTCGGCTGAAGCAGCGCTTCGGAGCGTACGGCTGTTGTGTGCGCGAAGCAGCCGCTTCTGCTGCTCCGGGAGCCGGACAGAGCGGTAGCTTGTACGAGGGCGAAGAACGAAGCCGCAGAGCACCGGCCTTCTGCGCGCACCCTAAGGACTGCGAGAGGACCGTGGTGGCCGCTCGCCTGCCCCTTCAATTCCATTCTAGCATCCTTAGGGAAGGTGTTCCAGGACAATTTTCCTGAGTTTTGAATTCCTCCTGATGCAGCCCCTCCTGGGAAACTCCTACTCGTCCTCTGCGTCTCCGAGTGCAGAGACCTCGATGGCAACTGCAGAAAAGAAGGGCTGCGTTGAGTTGTCGAGAAGCAAGAACATAGCCAGCGCCTTGTGTTTGGGAGTCAGCAGCACCTGGACTTTTGCGATTGCCTTCACTGTGCACTGAATGTCGAGATATGTGCACGCTAAAAAACCAAGTTGGGCAAGAGGAGGAAGAGAGCACGGGCATCAGAGAGCATCTGGCATCTTGCCCTGGAAAGAGCAGTGTTTTTGGAGAGTGCAGCAAATCCGTGTTTCTGGGCAAGGGAGGCATAAGTGCGCTGCGCTCCTAAGCTATCACCCTGCTAAGACACACTGCCAAAGCTTTTCGCTATGATGTAGTCCAGTGCAGACGCACACTACGGCTCTCCGGAGCTGTCCGAAGCCAAGCGCCGGTCGCCGGCGTCTTTCGGCTGAAGCAGCGCTTCGGAGCGTACGGCTGTTGTGTGCGCGAAGCAGCCGCTTCTGCTGCTCCGGGAGCCGGACTGAGCGGTAGCTTGTACGAGGGCGAAGAACGAAGCCGCAGAGCACCGGCCTTCTGCGCGCACCCTAAGGACTGCGAGAGGACCGTGGTGGCCGCTCGCCTGCCCCTTCAATTCCATTCTAGCATCCTTAGGGAAGGTGTTCCAGGACAATTTTCCTGAGTTTTGAATTCGTCCTGATGCAGCCCCTCCTGGGAAACTCCTACTCGTCCTCTGCGTCTCCGAGTGCAGAGACCTCGATGGCAACTGCAGAAAAGAAGGGCTGCGTTGAGTTGTCGAGAAGCAAGAACATAGCCAGCGCCTTGTGTTTGGGAGTCAGCAGCACCTGGACTTTTGCGATTGCCTTCACTGTGCACTGAATGTCGAGATATGTGCACGCTAAAAAACCAAGTTGGGCAAGAGGAGGAAGAGAGCACGGGCATCAGAGAGCATCTGGCATCTTGCCCTGGAAAGAGCAGTGTTTTTGGAGAGTGCAGCAAATCCGTGTTTCTGGGCAAGGGAGGCATAAGTGCGCTGCGCTCCTAAGCTATCACCCTGCTAAGACACACTGCCAAAGCTTTTCGCTATGATGTAGTCCAGTGCAGACGCACACTACGGCTCTCCGGAGCTGTCCGAAGCCAAGCGCCGGTCGCCGGCGTCTTTCGGCTGAAGCAGCGCTTCGGAGCGTACGGCTGTTGTGTGCGCGAAGCAGCCGCTTCTGCTGCTCCGGGAGCCGGACAGAGCGGTAGATTGTACGACGGCGAAGAACGAAGCCGCAGAGCACCGGCCTTCTACGCGCACCCTAAGGACTGCGAGAGGACCGTGGTGGCCGCTCGCCTGCCCCTTCAATTCCATTCTAGCATCCTTAGGGAAGGTGTTCCAGGACAATTTTCCTGAGTTTTGAATTCGTCCTGATGCAGCCCCTCCTGGGAAACTCGTGCTCGTCCTCTGAGTCTCCGAGTGCAGAGACCTCGATGGCAACTGCAGAAAAGAAGGGCTGCGTTGAGTTGTCGAGAAGCAAGAACATAGCCAGCGCCTTGTGTTTGGGAGTCAGCAGCTGCTGGACTTTTGCGATTGCTTTCACTGTGCACTGAATGCCAGGACGGCATGTGCACGTTAAAACAACGAGCTGGGCAAGAGTAATCGAAAGATCACGGCCGTCAGAAAGCAGCTTATATATTGCCCTGGAAAGAGCAGTGTTTTTGGAGTGTGCAGTAAAATCGTGTTTCTGGACAAGGAAGGCATAAGTGCGCTGCGCTCCTAAGCTATCTCCCTGCTAAGACACACTGCTAAAGCTTTTCGCTAGGATGCAGTCTAGTGCAGACGCACACTGCGGCTCTCCGGAGCTGTCCGAAGCCAAGCGCCGGTGGCCGGCGGCTTTCGGCTGAAGCAGCGCTTCGGAGCGTACGGCTGTTGTGTGCGCGAAGCAGCCGCTTCTGCTGCTCCGCGAGCCGGACAGAGCGGTAGCTTGTACGACGGCGAAGAACGAAGCCGCAGAGCACCGACCTTCTGCGCGCACCCTAAGGACTGCTAGAGGACCGTGGTGGCCGCTCGCCTGCCCCTTCAATTCCATTCTAGCATCCTTAGGGAAGGTGTTCCAGGACAATTTTCCTGAGTTTTGAATTCGTCCTGATGCAGACCCTCCTGGGAAACTCCTACTCGTCCTCTGCGTCTCCGAGTGCAGAGACCTCGATGGCAACTGCAGAAAAGAAGGGCTGCGTTGAGTTGTCGAGAAGCAAGAACATAGCCAGCGCCTTGTGTTTGGGAGTCAGCAGCTGCTGGACTTTTGCGATTGCCTTCACTGTGCACTGAATGTCGAGATATGTGCACGCGAAAAAACCAAGTTGGGCAAGAGGAGGAAGAGAGCACGGGCATCAGAGAGCATCTGGCATCTTGCCCTGGAAAGGGCAGTGTTTTTGGAGTGTGCAGCAAATCCGTGTTTCTGGGCAAGGGAGGCATAAGTGCGCTGCGCTCCTAAGCTATCACCCTGCTAAGACACACTGCCAAAGCTTTTCGCTATGATGTAGTCCAGTGCAGACGCACACTACGGCTCTCCGGAGCTGTCCGAAGCCAAGCGCCGGTCGCCGGCGTCTTTCGGCTGAAGCAGCGCTTCGGAGCGTACGGCTGTTGTGTGCGCGAAGCAGCCGCTTCTCCTGCTCCGGGAGCCGGACAGAGCGGTAGCTTGTACGAGGGCGAAGAACGAAGCCGCAGAGCACCGGCCTTCTACGCGCACCCTAAGGACTGCGAGAGGACCGTGGTGGCCGCTCGCCTGCCCCTTCAATTCCATTCTAGCATCCTTAGGGAAGGTGTTCCAGGACAATTTTCCTGAGTTTTGAATTCGTCCTGATGCAGCCCCTCCTGGGAAACTCGTGCTCGTCCTCTGAGTCTCCGAGTGCAGAGACCTCGATGGCAACTGCAGAAAAGAAGGGCTGCGTTGAGTTGTCGAGAAGCAAGAACATAGCCAGCGCCTTGTGTTTGGGAGTCAGCAGCTGCTGGACTTTTGCGATTGCTTTCACTGTGCACTGAATGCCAGGACGGCATGTGCACGTTAAAACAACGAGCTGGGCAAGAGTAATCGAAAGATCACGGCCGTCAGAAAGCAGCTTATATATTGCCCTGGAAAGAGCAGTGTTTTTGGAGTGTGCAGTAAAATCGTGTTTCTGGACAAGGGAGGCATAAGTGCGCTGCGCTCCTAAGCTATCTCCCTGCGAGACACAGAGCCAAAGCTTTTCGCTATGATGCAGTCTAGTGCAGACGCACACTGCGGCTCTCCGGGGCTTTCCGAAGCGAAGCGCCGGTCGCCGGCGTCTTTCGGCTGAAGCAGCGCTTCGGAGCGTACGGCTGTTGTGTGCGCGAAGCAGCCGCTTCTGCTGCTCCGGGAGCCGGACTGAGCGGTAGCTTGTACGAGGGCGAAGAACGAAGCCGCAGAGCACCGGCCTTCTGCGCGCACCCTAAGGACTGCGAGAGGACCGTGGTGGCCGCTCGCCTGCCCCTTCAATTCCATTCTAGCATCCTTAGGGAAGGTGTTCCAGGACAATTTTCCTGAGTTTTGAATTCCTCCTGATGCAGCCCCTCCTGGGAAACTCCTACTCGTCCTCTGCGTCTCCGAGTGCAGAGACCTCGATGGCAACTGCAGAAATGAAGCACTCCGTTGAGTTGTCGAGAAGCAAGAACATAGCCAGCGCCTTGTGTTTGGGAGTCAGCAGCTGCTGGACTTTTGCGATTGCCTTCGCTGTGCACTGAATGTCGAGATATGTGCACGCTAAAAAACCAAGTTGGGCAAGAGGAGGAAGAGAGCACGGGCATCAGAGAGCATCTGGCATCTTGCCCTGGAAAGGGCAGTGTTTTTGGAGAGTGCAGCAAATCCGTGTTTCTGGGCAAGGGAGGCATAAGTGCGCTGCGCTCCTAAGCTATCACCCTGCTAAGACACACTGCCAAAGCTTTTCGCTATGATGTAGTCCAGTGCAGACGCACACTACGGCTCTCCGGAGCTGTCCGAAGCCAAGCGCCGGTCGCCGGCGTCTTTCGGCTGAAGCAGCGCTTCGGAGCGTACGGCTGTTGTGTGCGCGAAGCAGCCGCTTCTCCTGCTCCGCGAGCCGGACAGAGAGGTAGCTTGTACGAGGGCGAAGAACGAAGCCGCAGAGCACCGGGCTTCTCCGCGCACCCTAAGGACTGCGAGAGGACCGTGGTGGCCGCTCGCCTGCCCCTTCAATTCCATTCTAGCATCCTTAGGGAAGGTGTTCCAGGACAATTTTCCTGAGTTTTGAATTCGTCCTGATGCAGCCCCTCCTGGGAAACAACTGCTCGTCGTCTGAGTCTCCGAGTGCAGAGACCTCGATGGCAACTGCAGAAATGAAGCACTCCGTTGAGTTGTCGAGAAGCAAGAACATAGCCAGCGCCTTGTGTTTGGGAGTCAGCAGCTGCTGGACTTTTGCGATTGCTTTCACTGTGCACTGAATGCCAGGACGGCATGTGCACGTTAAAACAACGAGCTGGGCAAGAGCAGGAAGGGAGCACGGGCATCAGAGAGCATCTGGCATCTTGCCCTTGAAAGGGCAGTGTTTTTGGAGTGTGCAGTAAAATCGTGTTTCTGGACTAGGGAGGCATAAGTGCGCTGCGCTCCTAAGCTATCTCCCTGCGAGACACAGAGCCAAAGCTTTTCGCTATGATGCAGTCTAGTGCAGACGCACACTGCGGCTCTCCGGAGCTTTCCGAAGCGAAGCGCCGGTCGCCGGCGTCTTTCGGCTGAAGCAGCGCTTCGGAGCGTACGGCTGTTGTGTGCGCGAAGCAGCCGCTTCTGCTGCTCCGGGAGCCGGACTGAGCGGTAGCTTGTACGAGGGCGAAGAACGAAGCCGCAGAGCACCGGCCTTCTGCGCGCACCCTAAGGACTGCGAGAGGACCGTGGTGGCCGCTCGCCTGCCCCTTCAATTCCATTCTAGCATCCTTAGGGAAGGTGTTCCAGGACAATTTTCCTGAGTTTTGAATTCCTCCTGATGCAGCCCCTCCTGGGAAACTCCTACTCGTCCTCTGCGTCTCCGAGTGCAGAGACCTCGATGGCAACTGCAGAAAAGAAGGGCTGCGTTGAGTTGTCGAGAAGCAAGAACATAGCCAGCGCCTTGTGTTTGGGAGTCAGCAGCACCTGGACTTTTGCGATTGCCTTCACTGTGCACTGAATGTCGAGATATGTGCACGCTAAAAAACCAAGTTGGGCAAGAGGAGGAAGAGAGCACGGGCATCAGAGAGCATCTGGCATCTTGCCCTGGAAAGAGCAGTGTTTTTGGAGAGTGCAGCAAATCCGTGTTTCTGGGCAAGGGAGGCATAAGTGCGCTGCGCTCCTAAGCTATCACCCTGCTAAGACACACTGCCAAAGCTTTTCGCTATGATGTAGTCCAGTGCAGACGCACACTACGGCTCTCCGGAGCTGTCCGAAGCCAAGCGCCGGTCGCCGGCGTCTTTCGGCTGAAGCAGCGCTTCGGAGCGTACGGCTGTTGTGTGCGCGAAGCAGCCGCTTCTCCTGCTCCGCGAGCCGGACAGAGCGGTAGATTGTACGACGGCGAAGAACGAAGCCGCAGAGCACCGGCCTTCTCCGCGCACCCTAAGGACTGCGAGAGGACCGTGGTGGCCGCTCGCCTGCCCCTTCAATTCCATTCTAGCATCCTTATGGAAGGTGTTCCAGGACAATTTTCCTGAGTTTTGAATTCGTCCTGATGCAGCCCCTCCTGGGAAACTCGTGCTCGTCCTCTGAGTCTCCGAGTGCAGAGACCTCGATGGCAACTGCAGAAATGAAGGGCTGCGTTGAGTTGTCGAGAAGCAAGAACATAGCCAGCGCCTTGTGTTTGGGAGTCAGCAGCTGCTGGACTTTTGCGATTGCTTTCACTGTGCACTGAATGCCAGGACGGCATGTGCACGTTAAAACAACGAGCTGGGCAAGAGTAATCGAAAGATCACGGCCGTCAGAAAGCAGCTTATATATTGCCCTGGAAAGAGCAGTGTTTTTGGAGTGTGCAGTAAAATCGTGTTTCTGGACAAGGGAGGCATAAGTGCGCTGCGCTCCTAAGCTATCTCCCTGCGAGACACAGAGCCAAAGCTTTTCGCTATGATGCAGTCTAGTGCAGACGCACACTACGGCTCTCCGGAGCTTTCCGAAGCGAAGCGCCGGTCGCCGGCGTCTTTCGGCTGAAGCAGCGCTTCGGAGCGTACGGCTGTTGTGTGCGCGAAGCAGCCGCTTCTGCTGCTCCGGGAGCCGGACTGAGCGGTAGCTTGTACGAGGGCGAAGAACGAAGCCGCAGAGCACCGGCCTTCTGCGCGCACCCTAAGGACTGCGAGAGGACCGTGGTGGCCGCTCGCCTGCCCCTTCAATTCCATTCTAGCATCCTTAGGGAAGGTGATCCAGGACAATTTTCCTGAGTTTTGAATTCCTCCTGATGCAGCCCCTCCTGGGAAACAACTGCTCGTCGTCTGAGTCTCCGAGTGCAGAGACCTCGATGGCAACTGCAGAAATGAAGCACTCCGTTGAGTTGTCGAGAAGCAAGAACATAGCCAGCGCCTTGTGTTTGGGAGTCAGCAGCTGCTGGACTTTTGCGATTGCCTTCGCTGTGCACTGAATGTCGAGATATGTGCACGCTAAAAAACCAAGTTGGGCAAGAGGAGGAAGAGAGCACGGGCATCAGAGAGCATCTGGCATCTTGCCCTGGAAAGGGCAGTGTTTTTGGAGAGTGCAGCAAATCCGTGTTTCTGGGCAAGGGAGGCATAAGTGCGCTGCGCTCCTAAGCTATCACCCTGCTAAGACACACTGCCAAAGCTTTTCGCTATGATGTAGTCCAGTGCAGACGCACACTACGGCTCTCCGGAGCTGTCCGAAGCCAAGCGCCGGTCGCCGGCGTCTTTCGGCTGAAGCAGCGCTTCGGAGCGTACGGCTGTTGTGTGCGCGAAGCAGCCGCTTCTCCTGCTCCGGGAGCCGGACAGAGCGGTAGATTGTACGAGGGCGAAGAACGAAGCCGCAGAGCACCGGCCTTCTGCGCGCACCCTAAGGACTGCGAGAGGACCGTGGTGGCCGCTCGCCTGCCCCTTCAATTCCATTCTAGCATCCTTAGGGAAGGTGTTCCAGGACAATTTTCCTGAGTTTTGAATTCCTCCTGATGCAGCCCCTCCTGGGAAACTCCTACTCGTCCTCTGCGTCTCCGAGTGCAGAGACCTCGATGGCAACTGCAGAAAAGAAGGGCTGCGTTGAGTTGTCGAGAAGCAAGAACATAGCCAGCGCCTTGTGTTTGGGAGTCAGCAGCACCTGGACTTTTGCGATTGCCTTCGCTGTGCACTGAATGTCGAGATATGTGCACGCTAAAAAACCAAGTTGGGCAAGAGGAGGAAGAGAGCACGGGCATCAGAGAGCATCTGGCATCTTGCCCTGGAAAGAGCAGTGTTTTTGGAGAGTGCAGCAAATCCGTGTTTCTGGGCAAGGGAGGCATAAGTGCGCTGCGCTCCTAAGCTATCACCCTGCTAAGACACACTGCCAAAGCTTTTCGCTATGATGTAGTCCAGTGCAGACGCACACTACGGCTCTCCGGAGCTGTCCGAAGCCAAGCGCCGGTCGCCGGCGTCTTTCGGCTGAAGCAGCGCTTCGGAGCGTACGGCTGTTGTGTGCGCGAAGCAGCCGCTTCTCCTGCTCCGGGAGCCGGACAGAGCGGTAGATTGTACGACGGCGAAGAACGAAGCCGCAGAGCACCGGCCTTCTACGCGCACCCTAAGGACTGCGAGAGGACCGTGGTGGCCGCTCGCCTGCCCCTTCAATTCCATTCTAGCATCCTTATGGAAGGTGTTCCAGGACAATTTTCCTGAGTTTTGAATTCGTCCTGATGCAGCCCCTCCTGGGAAACTCGTGCTCGTCCTCTGCGTCTCCGAGTGCAGAGACCTCGATGGCAACTGCAGAAAAGAAGGGCTGCGTTGAGTTGTCGAGAAGCAAGAACATAGCCAGCGCCTTGTGTTTGGGAGTCAGCAGCTGCTGGACTTTTGCGATTGCTTTCACTGTGCACTGAATGCCAGGACGGCATGTGCACGTTAAAACAACGAGCTGGGCAAGAGTAATCGAAAGATCACGGCCGTCAGAAAGCAGCTTATATATTGCCCTGGAAAGAGCAGTGTTTTTGGAGTGTGCAGTAAAATCGTGTTTCTGGACAAGGGAGGCATAAGTGCGCTGCGCTCCTAAGCTATCTCCCTGCGAGACACAGAGCCAAAGCTTTTCGCTATGATGCAGTCTAGTGCAGACGCACACTGCGGCTCTCCGGAGCTTTCCGAAGCGAAGCGCCGGTCGCCGGCGTCTTTCGGCTGAAGCAGCGCTTCGGAGCGTACGGCTGTTGTGTGCGCGAAGCAGCCGCTTCTGCTGCTCCGGGAGCCGGACAGAGCGGTAGCTTGTACGAGGGCGAAGAACGAAGCCGCAGAGCACCGGCCTTCTGCGCGCACCCTAAGGACTGCGAGAGGACCGTGGTGGCCGCTCGCCTGCCCCTTCAATTCCATTCTAGCATCCTTAGGGAAGGTGTTCCAGGACAATTTTCCTGAGTTTTGAATTCCTCCTGATGCAGCCCCTCCTGGGAAACTCCTACTCGTCCTCTGCGTCTCCGAGTGCAGAGACCTCGATGGCAACTGCAGAAAAGAAGGGCTGCGTTGAGTTGTCGAGAAGCAAGAACATAGCCAGCGCCTTGTGTTTGGGAGTCAGCAGCACCTGGACTTTTGCGATTGCCTTCACTGTGCACTGAATGTCGAGATATGTGCACGCTAAAAAACCAAGTTGGGCAAGAGGAGGAAGAGAGCACGGGCATCAGAGAGCATCTGGCATCTTGCCCTGGAAAGAGCAGTGTTTTTGGAGAGTGCAGCAAATCCGTGTTTCTGGGCAAGGGAGGCATAAGTGCGCTGCGCTCCTAAGCTATCACCCTGCTAAGACACACTGCCAAAGCTTTTCGCTATGATGTAGTCCAGTGCAGACGCACACTACGGCTCTCCGGAGCTGTCCGAAGCCAAGCGCCGGTCGCCGGCGTCTTTCGGCTGAAGCAGCGCTTCGGAGCGTACGGCTGTTGTGTGCGCGAAGCAGCCGCTTCTGCTGCTCCGGGAGCCGGACTGAGCGGTAGCTTGTACGAGGGCGAAGAACGAAGCCGCAGAGCACCGGCCTTCTGCGCGCACCCTAAGGACTGCGAGAGGACCGTGGTGGCCGCTCGCCTGCCCCTTCAATTCCATTCTAGCATCCTTAGGGAAGGTGTTCCAGGACAATTTTCCTGAGTTTTGAATTCGTCCTGATGCAGCCCCTCCTGGGAAACTCCTACTCGTCCTCTGCGTCTCCGAGTGCAGAGACCTCGATGGCAACTGCAGAAAAGAAGGGCTGCGTTGAGTTGTCGAGAAGCAAGAACATAGCCAGCGCCTTGTGTTTGGGAGTCAGCAGCACCTGGACTTTTGCGATTGCCTTCACTGTGCACTGAATGTCGAGATATGTGCACGCTAAAAAACCAAGTTGGGCAAGAGGAGGAAGAGAGCACGGGCATCAGAGAGCATCTGGCATCTTGCCCTGGAAAGAGCAGTGTTTTTGGAGAGTGCAGCAAATCCGTGTTTCTGGGCAAGGGAGGCATAAGTGCGCTGCGCTCCTAAGCTATCACCCTGCTAAGACACACTGCCAAAGCTTTTCGCTATGATGTAGTCCAGTGCAGACGCACACTACGGCTCTCCGGAGCTGTCCGAAGCCAAGCGCCGGTCGCCGGCGTCTTTCGGCTGAAGCAGCGCTTCGGAGCGTACGGCTGTTGTGTGCGCGAAGCAGCCGCTTCTCCTGCTCCGGGAGCCGGACAGAGCGGTAGATTGTACGACGGCGAAGAACGAAGCCGCAGAGCACCGGCCTTCTACGCGCACCCTAAGGACTGCGAGAGGACCGTGGTGGCCGCTCGCCTGCCCCTTCAATTCCATTCTAGCATCCTTAGGGAAGGTGTTCCAGGACAATTTTCCTGAGTTTTGAATTCGTCCTGATGCAGCCCCTCCTGGGAAACTCGTGCTCGTCCTCTGAGTCTCCGAGTGCAGAGACCTCGATGGCAACTGCAGAAAAGAAGGGCTGCGTTGAGTTGTCGAGAAGCAAGAACATAGCCAGCGCCTTGTGTTTGGGAGTCAGCAGCTGCTGGACTTTTGCGATTGCTTTCACTGTGCA
The DNA here is from genome assembly GCF_046129695.1 of Lonchura striata. Taxonomy (NCBI): domain Eukaryota; kingdom Metazoa; phylum Chordata; class Aves; order Passeriformes; family Estrildidae; genus Lonchura; species Lonchura striata. The sequence continues at coordinate 269,863 of NC_134612.1, forward strand.
CTGAATGCCAGGACGGCATGTGCACGTTAAAACAACGAGCTGGGCAAGAGTAATCGAAAGATCACGGCCGTCAGAAAGCAGCTTATATATTGCCCTGGAAAGAGCAGTGTTTTTGGAGTGTGCAGTAAAATCGTGTTTCTGGACAAGGAAGGCATAAGTGCGCTGCGCTCCTAAGCTATCTCCCTGCTAAGACACACTGCTAAAGCTTTTCGCTAGGATGCAGTCTAGTGCAGACGCACACTGCGGCTCTCCGGAGCTGTCCGAAGCCAAGCGCCGGTGGCCGGCGGCTTTCGGCTGAAGCAGCGCTTCGGAGCGTACGGCTGTTGTGTGCGCGAAGCAGCCGCTTCTGCTGCTCCGCGAGCCGGACAGAGCGGTAGCTTGTACGACGGCGAAGAACGAAGCCGCAGAGCACCGACCTTCTGCGCGCACCCTAAGGACTGCTAGAGGACCGTGGTGGCCGCTCGCCTGCCCCTTCAATTCCATTCTAGCATCCTTAGGGAAGGTGTTCCAGGACAATTTTCCTGAGTTTTGAATTCGTCCTGATGCAGACCCTCCTGGGAAACTCCTACTCGTCCTCTGCGTCTCCGAGTGCAGAGACCTCGATGGCAACTGCAGAAAAGAAGGGCTGCGTTGAGTTGTCGAGAAGCAAGAACATAGCCAGCGCCTTGTGTTTGGGAGTCAGCAGCTGCTGGACTTTTGCGATTGCCTTCACTGTGCACTGAATGTCGAGATATGTGCACGCTAAAAAACCAAGTTGGGCAAGAGGAGGAAGAGAGCACGGGCATCAGAGAGCATCTGGCATCTTGCCCTGGAAAGGGCAGTGTTTTTGGAGTGTGCAGCAAATCCGTGTTTCTGGGCAAGGGAGGCATAAGTGCGCTGCGCTCCTAAGCTATCACCCTGCTAAGACACACTGCCAAAGCTTTTCGCTATGATGTAGTCCAGTGCAGACGCACACTACGGCTCTCCGGAGCTGTCCGAAGCCAAGCGCCGGTCGCCGGCGTCTTTCGGCTGAAGCAGCGCTTCGGAGCGTACGGCTGTTGTGTGCGCGAAGCAGCCGCTTCTCCTGCTCCGGGAGCCGGACAGAGCGGTAGATTGTACGACGGCGAAGAACGAAGCCGCAGAGCACCGGCCTTCTACGCGCACCCTAAGGACTGCGAGAGGACCGTGGTGGCCGCTCGCCTGCCCCTTCAATTCCATTCTAGCATCCTTAGGGAAGGTGTTCCAGGACAATTTTCCTGAGTTTTGAATTCCTCCTGATGCAGCCCCTCCTGGGAAACTCGTGCTCGTCCTCTGAGTCTCCGAGTGCAGAGACCTCGATGGCAACTGCAGAAAAGAAGGGCTGCGTTGAGTTGTCGAGAAGCAAGAACATAGCCAGCGCCTTGTGTTTGGGAGTCAGCAGCTGCTGGACTTTTGCGATTGCTTTCACTGTGCACTGAATGCCAGGACGGCATGTGCACGTTAAAACAACGAGCTGGGCAAGAGCAGGAAGGGAGCACGGGCATCAGAGAGCATCTGGCATCTTGCCCTTGAAAGGGCAGTGTTTTTGGAGTGTGCAGTAAAATCGTGTTTCTGGACTAGGGAGGCATAAGTGCGCTGCGCTCCTAAGCTATCTCCCTGCGAGACACAGAGCCAAAGCTTTTCGCTATGATGCAGTCTAGTGCAGACGCACACTGCGGCTCTCCGGAGCTTTCCGAAGCGAAGCGCCGGTCGCCGGCGTCTTTCGGCTGAAGCAGCGCTTCGGAGCGTACGGCTGTTGTGTGCGCGAAGCAGCCGCTTCTGCTGCTCCGGGAGCCGGACTGAGCGGTAGCTTGTACGAGGGCGAAGAACGAAGCCGCAGAGCACCGGCCTTCTGCGCGCACCCTAAGGACTGCGAGAGGACCGTGGTGGCCGCTCGCCTGCCCCTTCAATTCCATTCTAGCATCCTTAGGGAAGGTGTTCCAGGACAATTTTCCTGAGTTTTGAATTCCTCCTGATGCAGCCCCTCCTGGGAAACTCCTACTCGTCCTCTGCGTCTCCGAGTGCAGAGACCTCGATGGCAACTGCAGAAAAGAAGGGCTGCGTTGAGTTGTCGAGAAGCAAGAACATAGCCAGCGCCTTGTGTTTGGGAGTCAGCAGCACCTGGACTTTTGCGATTGCCTTCACTGTGCACTGAATGTCGAGATATGTGCACGCTAAAAAACCAAGTTGGGCAAGAGGAGGAAGAGAGCACGGGCATCAGAGAGCATCTGGCATCTTGCCCTGGAAAGAGCAGTGTTTTTGGAGAGTGCAGCAAATCCGTGTTTCTGGGCAAGGGAGGCATAAGTGCGCTGCGCTCCTAAGCTATCACCCTGCTAAGACACACTGCCAAAGCTTTTCGCTATGATGTAGTCCAGTGCAGACGCACACTACGGCTCTCCGGAGCTGTCCGAAGCCAAGCGCCGGTCGCCGGCGTCTTTCGGCTGAAGCAGCGCTTCGGAGCGTACGGCTGTTGTGTGCGCGAAGCAGCCGCTTCTCCTGCTCCGCGAGCCGGACAGAGCGGTAGATTGTACGACGGCGAAGAACGAAGCCGCAGAGCACCGGCCTTCTCCGCGCACCCTAAGGACTGCGAGAGGACCGTGGTGGCCGCTCGCCTGCCCCTTCAATTCCATTCTAGCATCCTTATGGAAGGTGTTCCAGGACAATTTTCCTGAGTTTTGAATTCGTCCTGATGCAGCCCCTCCTGGGAAACTCGTGCTCGTCCTCTGAGTCTCCGAGTGCAGAGACCTCGATGGCAACTGCAGAAATGAAGGGCTGCGTTGAGTTGTCGAGAAGCAAGAACATAGCCAGCGCCTTGTGTTTGGGAGTCAGCAGCTGCTGGACTTTTGCGATTGCTTTCACTGTGCACTGAATGCCAGGACGGCATGTGCACGTTAAAACAACGAGCTGGGCAAGAGTAATCGAAAGATCACGGCCGTCAGAAAGCAGCTTATATATTGCCCTGGAAAGAGCAGTGTTTTTGGAGTGTGCCGTAAAATCGTGTTTCTGGACAAGGGAGGCATAAGTGCGCTGCGCTCCTAAGCTATCTCCCTGCGAGACACAGAGCCAAAGCTTTTCGCTATGATGCAGTCTAGTGCAGACGCACACTACGGCTCTCCGGAGCTTTCCGAAGCGAAGCGCCGGTCGCCGGCGTCTTTCGGCTGAAGCAGCGCTTCGGAGCGTACGGCTGTTGTGTGCGCGAAGCAGCCGCTTCTGCTGCTCCGGGAGCCGGACTGAGCGGTAGCTTGTACGAGGGCGAAGAACGAAGCCGCAGAGCACCGGCCTTCTGCGCGCACCCTAAGGACTGCGAGAGGACCGTGGTGGCCGCTCGCCTGCCCCTTCAATTCCATTCTAGCATCCTTAGGGAAGGTGATCCAGGACAATTTTCCTGAGTTTTGAATTCCTCCTGATGCAGCCCCTCCTGGGAAACAACTGCTCGTCGTCTGAGTCTCCGAGTGCAGAGACCTCGATGGCAACTGCAGAAATGAAGCACTCCGTTGAGTTGTCGAGAAGCAAGAACATAGCCAGCGCCTTGTGTTTGGGAGTCAGCAGCTGCTGGACTTTTGCGATTGCCTTCGCTGTGCACTGAATGTCGAGATATGTGCACGCTAAAAAACCAAGTTGGGCAAGAGGAGGAAGAGAGCACGGGCATCAGAGAGCATCTGGCATCTTGCCCTGGAAAGGGCAGTGTTTTTGGAGAGTGCAGCAAATCCGTGTTTCTGGGCAAGGGAGGCATAAGTGCGCTGCGCTCCTAAGCTATCACCCTGCTAAGACACACTGCCAAAGCTTTTCGCTATGATGTAGTCCAGTGCAGACGCACACTACGGCTCTCCGGAGCTGTCCGAAGCCAAGCGCCGGTCGCCGGCGTCTTTCGGCTGAAGCAGCGCTTCGGAGCGTACGGCTGTTGTGTGCGCGAAGCAGCCGCTTCTCCTGCTCCGGGAGCCGGACAGAGCGGTAGCTTGTACGAGGGCGAAGAACGAAGCCGCAGAGCACCGGCCTTCTGCGCGCACCCTAAGGACTGCGAGAGGACCGTGGTGGCCGCTCGCCTGCCCCTTCAATTCCATTCTAGCATCCTTAGGGAAGGTGTTCCAGGACAATTTTCCTGAGTTTTGAATTCGTCCTGATGCAGCCCCTCCTGGGAAACTCCTACTCGTCCTCTGCGTCTCCGAGTGCAGAGACCTCGATGGCAACTGCAGAAAAGAAGGGCTGCGTTGAGTTGTCGAGAAGCAAGAACATAGCCAGCGCCTTGTGTTTGGGAGTCAGCAGCACCTGGACTTTTGCGATTGCCTTCACTGTGCACTGAATGTCGAGATATGTGCACGCTAAAAAACCAAGTTGGGCAAGAGGAGGAAGAGAGCACGGGCATCAGAGAGCATCTGGCATCTTGCCCTGGAAAGAGCAGTGTTTTTGGAGAGTGCAGCAAATCCGTGTTTCTGGGCAAGGGAGGCATAAGTGCGCTGCGCTCCTAAGCTATCACCCTGCTAAGACACACTGCCAAAGCTTTTCGCTATGATGTAGTCCAGTGCAGACGCACACTACGGCTCTCCGGAGCTGTCCGAAGCCAAGCGCCGGTCGCCGGCGTCTTTCGGCTGAAGCAGCGCTTCGGAGCGTACGGCTGTTGTGTGCGCGAAGCAGCCGCTTCTCCTGCTCCGGGAGCCGGACAGAGCGGTAGATTGTACGAGGGCGAAGAACGAAGCCGCAGAGCACCGGCCTTCTGCGCGCACCCTAAGGACTGCGAGAGGACCGTGGTGGCCGCTCGCCTGCCTCTTCAATTCCATTCTAGCATCCTTAGGGAAGGTGTTCCAGGACAATTTTCCTGAGTTTTGAATTCCTCCTGATGCAGCCCCTCCTGGGAAACTCCTACTCGTCCTCTGCGTCTCCGAGTGCAGAGACCTCGATGGCAACTGCAGAAAAGAAGGGCTGCGTTGAGTTGTCGAGAAGCAAGAACATAGCCAGCGCCTTGTGTTTGGGAGTCAGCAGCACCTGGACTTTTGCGATTGCCTTCGCTGTGCACTGAATGTCGAGATATGTGCACGCTAAAAAACCAAGTTGGGCAAGAGGAGGAAGAGAGCACGGGCATCAGAGAGCATCTGGCATCTTGCCCTGGAAAGAGCAGTGTTTTTGGAGAGTGCAGCAAATCCGTGTTTCTGGGCAAGGGAGGCATAAGTGCGCTGCGCTCCTAAGCTATCACCCTGCTAAGACACACTGCCAAAGCTTTTCGCTATGATGTAGTCCAGTGCAGACGCACACTACGGCTCTCCGGAGCTGTCCGAAGCCAAGCGCCGGTCGCCGGCGTCTTTCGGCTGAAGCAGCGCTTCGGAGCGTACGGCTGTTGTGTGCGCGAAGCAGCCGCTTCTCCTGCTCCGGGAGCCGGACAGAGCGGTAGATTGTACGACGGCGAAGAACGAAGCCGCAGAGCACCGGCCTTCTACGCGCACCCTAAGGACTGCGAGAGGACCGTGGTGGCCGCTCGCCTGCCCCTTCAATTCCATTCTAGCATCCTTATGGAAGGTGTTCCAGGACAATTTTCCTGAGTTTTGAATTCGTCCTGATGCAGCCCCTCCTGGGAAACTCGTGCTCGTCCTCTGCGTCTCCGAGTGCAGAGACCTCGATGGCAACTGCAGAAAAGAAGGGCTGCGTTGAGTTGTCGAGAAGCAAGAACATAGCCAGCGCCTTGTGTTTGGGAGTCAGCAGCTGCTGGACTTTTGCGATTGCTTTCACTGTGCACTGAATGCCAGGACGGCATGTGCACGTTAAAACAACGAGCTGGGCAAGAGTAATCGAAAGATCACGGCCGTCAGAAAGCAGCTTATATATTGCCCTGGAAAGAGCAGTGTTTTTGGAGTGTGCAGTAAAATCGTGTTTCTGGACAAGGGAGGCATAAGTGCGCTGCGCTCCTAAGCTATCTCCCTGCGAGACACAGAGCCAAAGCTTTTCGCTATGATGCAGTCTAGTGCAGACGCACAGTGCGGCTCTCCGGAGCTTTCCGAAGCGAAGCGCCGGTCGCCGGCGTCTTTCGGCTGAAGCAGCGCTTCGGAGCGTACGGCTGTTGTGTGCGCGAAGCAGCCGCTTCTGCTGCTCCGGGAGCCGGACAGAGCGGTAGCTTGTACGAGGGCGAAGAACGAAGCCGCAGAGCACCGGCCTTCTGCGCGCACCCTAAGGACTGCGAGAGGACCGTGGTGGCCGCTCGCCTGCCCCTTCAATTCCATTCTAGCATCCTTAGGGAAGGTGTTCCAGGACAATTTTCCTGAGTTTTGAATTCCTCCTGATGCAGCCCCTCCTGGGAAACTCCTACTCGTCCTCTGCGTCTCCGAGTGCAGAGACCTCGATGGCAACTGCAGAAAAGAAGGGCTGCGTTGAGTTGTCGAGAAGCAAGAACATAGCCAGCGCCTTGTGTTTGGGAGTCAGCAGCACCTGGACTTTTGCGATTGCCTTCACTGTGCACTGAATGTCGAGATATGTGCACGCTAAAAAACCAAGTTGGGCAAGAGGAGGAAGAGAGCACGGGCATCAGAGAGCATCTGGCATCTTGCCCTGGAAAGAGCAGTGTTTTTGGAGAGTGCAGCAAATCCGTGTTTCTGGGCAAGGGAGGCATAAGTGCGCTGCGCTCCTAAGCTATCACCCTGCTAAGACACACTGCCAAAGCTTTTCGCTATGATGTAGTCCAGTGCAGACGCACACTACGGCTCTCCGGAGCTGTCCGAAGCCAAGCGCCGGTCGCCGGCGTCTTTCGGCTGAAGCAGCGCTTCGGAGCGTACGGCTGTTGTGTGCGCGAAGCAGCCGCTTCTGCTGCTCCGGGAGCCGGACTGAGCGGTAGCTTGTACGAGGGCGAAGAACGAAGCCGCAGAGCACCGGCCTTCTGCGCGCACCCTAAGGACTGCGAGAGGACCGTGGTGGCCGCTCGCCTGCCCCTTCAATTCCATTCTAGCATCCTTAGGGAAGGTGTTCCAGGACAATTTTCCTGAGTTTTGAATTCGTCCTGATGCAGCCCCTCCTGGGAAACTCCTACTCGTCCTCTGCGTCTCCGAGTGCAGAGACCTCGATGGCAACTGCAGAAAAGAAGGGCTGCGTTGAGTTGTCGAGAAGCAAGAACATAGCCAGCGCCTTGTGTTTGGGAGTCAGCAGCACCTGGACTTTTGCGATTGCCTTCACTGTGCACTGAATGTCGAGATATGTGCACGCTAAAAAACCAAGTTGGGCAAGAGGAGGAAGAGAGCACGGGCATCAGAGAGCATCTGGCATCTTGCCCTGGAAAGAGCAGTGTTTTTGGAGAGTGCAGCAAATCCGTGTTTCTGGGCAAGGGAGGCATAAGTGCGCTGCGCTCCTAAGCTATCACCCTGCTAAGACACACTGCCAAAGCTTTTCGCTATGATGTAGTCCAGTGCAGACGCACACTACGGCTCTCCGGAGCTGTCCGAAGCCAAGCGCCGGTCGCCGGCGTCTTTCGGCTGAAGCAGCGCTTCGGAGCGTACGGCTGTTGTGTGCGCGAAGCAGCCGCTTCTCCTGCTCCGGGAGCCGGACTGAGCGGTAGATTGTACGACGGCGAAGAACGAAGCCGCAGAGCACCGGCCTTCTACGCGCACCCTAAGGACTGCGAGAGGACCGTGGTGGCCGCTCGCCTGCCCCTTCAATTCCATTCTAGCATCCTTAGGGAAGGTGTTCCAGGACAATTTTCCTGAGTTTTGAATTCGTCCTGATGCAGCCCCTCCTGGGAAACTCGTGCTCGTCCTCTGAGTCTCCGAGTGCAGAGACCTCGATGGCAACTGCAGAAAAGAAGGGCTGCGTTGAGTTGTCGAGAAGCAAGAACATAGCCAGCGCCTTGTGTTTGGGAGTCAGCAGCTGCTGGACTTTTGCGATTGCTTTCACTGTGCACTGAATTCCAGGACGGCATGTGCACGTTAAAACAACGAGCTGGGCAAGAGTAATCGAAAGATCACGGCCGTCAGAAAGCAGCTTATATATTGCCCTGGAAAGAGCAGTGTTTTTGGAGTGTGCAGTAAAATCGTGTTTCTGGACAAGGAAGGCATAAGTGCGCTGCGCTCCTAAGCTATCTCCCTGCTAAGACACACTGCTAAAGCTTTTCGCTAGGATGCAGTCTAGTGCAGACGCACACTGCGGCTCTCCGGAGCTGTCCGAAGCCAAGCGCCGGTGGCCGGCGGCTTTCGGCTGAAGCAGCGCTTCGGAGCGTACGGCTGTTGTGTGCGCGAAGCAGCCGCTTCTGCTGCTCCGCGAGCCGGACAGAGCGGTAGCTTGTACGACGGCGAAGAACGAAGCCGCAGAGCACCGACCTTCTGCGCGCACCCTAAGGACTGCTAGAGGACCGTGGTGGCCGCTCGCCTGCCCCTTCAATTCCATTCTAGCATCCTTAGGGAAGGTGTTCCAGGACAATTTTCCTGAGTTTTGAATTCGTCCTGATGCAGACCCTCCTGGGAAACTCCTACTCGTCCTCTGCGTCTCCGAGTGCAGAGACCTCGATGGCAACTGCAGAAAAGAAGGGCTGCGTTGAGTTGTCGAGAAGCAAGAACATAGCCAGCGCCTTGTGTTTGGGAGTCAGCAGCTGCTGGACTTTTGCGATTGCCTTCACTGTGCACTGAATGTCGAGATATGTGCACGCTAAAAAACCAAGTTGGGCAAGAGGAGGAAGAGAGCACGGGCATCAGAGAGCATCTGGCATCTTGCCCTGGAAAGGGCAGTGTTTTTGGAGTGTGCAGCAAATCCGTGTTTCTGGGCAAGGGAGGCATAAGTGCGCTGCGCTCCTAAGCTATCACCCTGCTAAGACACACTGCCAAAGCTTTTCGCTATGATGTAGTCCAGTGCAGACGCACACTACGGCTCTCCGGAGCTGTCCGAAGCCAAGCGCCGGTCGCCGGCGTCTTTCGGCTGAAGCAGCGCTTCGGAGCGTACGGCTGTTGTGTGCGCGAAGCAGCCGCTTCTCCTGCTCCGGGAGCCGGACAGAGCGGTAGATTGTACGACGGCGAAGAACGAAGCCGCAGAGCACCGGCCTTCTACGCGCACCCTAAGGACTGCGAGAGGACCGTGGTGGCCGCTCGCCTGCCCCTTCAATTCCATTCTAGCATCCTTAGGGAAGGTGTTCCAGGACAATTTTCCTGAGTTTTGAATTCGTCCTGATGCAGCCCCTCCTGGGAAACTCGTGCTCGTCCTCTGAGTCTCCGAGTGCAGAGACCTCGATGGCAACTGCAGAAAAGAAGGGCTGCGTTGAGTTGTCGAGAAGCAAGAACATAGCCAGCGCCTTGTGTTTGGGAGTCAGCAGCTGCTGGACTTTTGCGATTGCTTTCACTGTGCACTGAATGCCAGGACGGCATGTGCACGTTAAAACAACGAGCTGGGCAAGAGTAATCGAAAGATCACGGCCGTCAGAAAGCAGCTTATATATTGCCCTGGAAAGAGCAGTGTTTTTGGAGTGTGCAGTAAAATCGTGTTTCTGGACAAGGGAGGCATAAGTGCGCTGCGCTCCTAAGCTATCTCCCTGCGAGACACAGAGCCAAAGCTTTTCGCTATGATGCAGTCTAGTGCAGACGCACACTGCGGCTCTCCGGAGCTTTCCGAAGCGAAGCGCCGGTCGCCGGCGTCTTTCGGCTGAAGCAGCGCTTCGGAGCGTACGGCTGTTGTGTGCGCGAAGCAGCCGCTTCTGCTGCTCCGGGAGCCGGACTGAGCGGTAGCTTGTACGAGGGCGAAGAACGAAGCCGCAGAGCACCGGCCTTCTGCGCGCACCCTAAGGACTGCGAGAGGACCGTGGTGGCCGCTCGCCTGCCCCTTCAATTCCATTCTAGCATCCTTAGGGAAGGTGTTCCAGGACAATTTTCCTGAGTTTTGAATTCGTCCTGATGCAGCCCCTCCTGGGAAACTCCTACTCGTCCTCTGCGTCTCCGAGTGCAGAGACCTCGATGGCAACTGCAGAAATGAAGCACTCCGTTGAGTTGTCGAGAAGCAAGAACATAGCCAGCGCCTTGTGTTTGGGAGTCAGCAGCTGCTGGACTTTTGCGATTGCCTTCGCTGTGCACTGAATGTCGAGATATGTGCACGCTAAAAAACCAAGTTGGGCAAGAGGAGGAAGAGAGCACGGGCATCAGAGAGCATCTGGCATCTTGCCCTGGAAAGGGCAGTGTTTTTGGAGAGTGCAGCAAATCCGTGTTTCTGGGCAAGGGAGGCATAAGTGCGCTGCGCTCCTAAGCTATCACCCTGCTAAGACACACTGCCAAAGCTTTTCGCTATGATGTAGTCCAGTGCAGACGCACACTACGGCTCTCCGGAGCTGTCCGAAGCCAAGCGCCGGTCGCCGGCGTCTTTCGGCTGAAGCAGCGCTTCGGAGCGTACGGCTGTTGTGTGCGCGAAGCAGCCGCTTCTCCTGCTCCGCGAGCCGGACAGAGAGGTAGCTTGTACGAGGGCGAAGAACGAAGCCGCAGAGCACCGGGCTTCTCCGCGCACCCTAAGGACTGCGAGAGGACCGTGGTGGCCGCTCGCCTGCCCCTTCAATTCCATTCTAGCATCCTTAGGGAAGGTGTTCCAGGACAATTTTCCTGAGTTTTGAATTCGTCCTGATGCAGCCCCTCCTGGGAAACTCGTGCTCGTCCTCTGAGTCTCCGAGTGCAGAGACCTCGATGGCAACTGCAGAAAAGAAGGGCTGCGTTGAGTTGTCGAGAAGCAAGAACATAGCCAGCGCCTTGTGTTTGGGAGTCAGCAGCTGCTGGACTTTTGCGATTGCTTTCACTGTGCACTGAATGCCAGGACGGCATGTGCACGTTAAAACAACGAGCTGGGCAAGAGCAGGAAGGGAGCACGGGCATCAGAGAGCATCTGGCATCTTGCCCTTGAAAGGGCAGTGTTTTTGGAGTGTGCAGTAAAATCGTGTTTCTGGACTAGGGAGGCATAAGTGCGCTGCGCTCCTAAGCTATCTCCCTGCGAGACACAGAGCCAAAGCTTTTCGCTATGATGCAGTCTAGTGCAGACGCACACTGCGGCTCTCCGGAGCTTTCCGAAGCGAAGCGCCGGTCGCCGGCGTCTTTCGGCTGAAGCAGCGCTTCGGAGCGTACGGCTGTTGTGTGCGCGAAGCAGCCGCTTCTGCTGCTCCGGGAGCCGGACTGAGCGGTAGCTTGTACGAGGGCGAAGAACGAAGCCGCAGAGCACCGGCCTTCTGCGCGCACCCTAAGGACTGCGAGAGGACCGTGGTGGCCGCTCGCCTGCCCCTTCAATTCCATTCTAGCATCCTTAGGGAAGGTGTTCCAGGACAATTTTCCTGAGTTTTGAATTCCTCCTGATGCAGCCCCTCCTGGGAAACTCCTACTCGTCCTCTGCGTCTCCGAGTGCAGAGACCTCGATGGCAACTGCAGAAAAGAAGGGCTGCGTTGAGTTGTCGAGAAGCAAGAACATAGCCAGCGCCTTGTGTTTGGGAGTCAGCAGCACCTGGACTTTTGCGATTGCCTTCACTGTGCACTGAATGTCGAGATATGTGCACGCTAAAAAACCAAGTTGGGCAAGAGGAGGAAGAGAGCACGGGCATCAGAGAGCATCTGGCATCTTGCCCTGGAAAGAGCAGTGTTTTTGGAGAGTGCAGCAAATCCGTGTTTCTGGGCAAGGGAGGCATAAGTGCGCTGCGCTCCTAAGCTATCACCCTGCTAAGACACACTGCCAAAGCTTTTCGCTATGATGTAGTCCAGTGCAGACGCACACTACGGCTCTCCGGAGCTGTCCGAAGCCAAGCGCCGGTCGCCGGCGTCTTTCGGCTGAAGCAGCGCTTCGGAGCGTACGGCTGTTGTGTGCGCGAAGCAGCCGCTTCTCCTGCTCCGCGAGCCGGACAGAGCGGTAGATTGTACGACGGCGAAGAACGAAGCCGCAGAGCACCGGCCTTCTCCGCGCACCCTAAGGACTGCGAGAGGACCGTGGTGGCCGCTCGCCTGCCCCTTCAATTCCATTCTAGCATCCTTATGGAAGGTGTTCCAGGACAATTTTCCTGAGTTTTGAATTCGTCCTGATGCAGCCCCTCCTGGGAAACTCGTGCTCGTCCTCTGAGTCTCCGAGTGCAGAGACCTCGATGGCAACTGCAGAAATGAAGCACTCCGTTGAGTTGTCGAGAAGCAAGAACATAGCCAGCGCCTTGTGTTTGGGAGTCAGCAGCTGCTGGACTTTTGCGATTGCTTTCACAGAGCACTGAATGCCAGGACGGCATGTGCACGTTAAAACAACGAGCTGGGCAAGAGTAATCGAAAGATCACGGCCGTCAGAAAGCAGCTTATATATTGCCCTGGAAAGAGCAGTGTTTTTGGAGTGTGCAGTAAAATCGTGTTTCTGGACAAGGGAGGCATAAGTGCGCTGCGCTCCTAAGCTATCTCCCTGCGAGACACAGAGCCAAAGCTTTTCGCTATGATGCAGTCTAGTGCAGACGCACACTACGGCTCTCCGGAGCTTTCCGAAGCGAAGCGCCGGTCGCCGGCGTCTTTCGGCTGAAGCAGCGCTTCGGAGCGTACGGCTGTTGTGTGCGCGAAGCAGCCGCTTCTGCTGCTCCGGGAGCCGGACTGAGCGGTAGCTTGTACGAGGGCGAAGAACGAAGCCGCAGAGCACCGGCCTTCTGCGCGCACCCTAAGGACTGCGAGAGGACCGTGGTGGCCGCTCGCCTGCCCCTTCAATTCCATTCTAGCATCCTTAGGGAAGGTGATCCAGGACAATTTTCCTGAGTTTTGAATTCCTCCTGATGCAGCCCCTCCTGGGAAACAACTGCTCGTCGTCTGAGTCTCCGAGTGCAGAGACCTCGATGGCAACTGCAGAAATGAAGCACTCCGTTGAGTTGTCGAGAAGCAAGAACATAGCCAGCGCCTTGTGTTTGGGAGTCAGCAGCTGCTGGACTTTTGCGATTGCCTTCGCTGTGCACTGAATGTCGAGATATGTGCACGCTAAAAAACCAAGTTGGGCAAGAGGAGGAAGAGAGCACGGGCATCAGAGAGCATCTGGCATCTTGCCCTGGAAAGAGCAGTGTTTTTGGAGAGTGCAGCAAATCCGTGTTTCTGGGCAAGGGAGGCATAAGTGCGCTGCGCTCCTAAGCTATCACCCTGCTAAGACACACTGCCAAAGCTTTTCGCTATGATGTAGTCCAGTGCAGACGCACACTACGGCTCTCCGGAGCTGTCCGAAGCCAAGCGCCGGTCGCCGGCGTCTTTCGGCTGAAGCAGCGCTTCGGAGCGTACGGCTGTTGTGTGCGCGAAGCAGCCGCTTCTGCTGCTCCGGGAGCCGGACTGAGCGGTAGCTTGTACGAGGGCGAAGAACGAAGCCGCAGAGCACCGGCCTTCTGCGCGCACCCTAAGGACTGCGAGAGGACCGTGGTGGCCGCTCGCCTGCCCCTTCAATTCCATTCTAGCATCCTTAGGGAAGGTGTTCCAGGACAATTTTCCTGAGTTTTGAATTCGTCCTGATGCAGCCCCTCCTGGGAAACTCCTACTCGTCCTCTGCGTCTCCGAGTGCAGAGACCTCGATGGCAACTGCAGAAAAGAAGGGCTGCGTTGAGTTGTCGAGAAGCAAGAACATAGCCAGCGCCTTGTGTTTGGGAGTCAGCAGCACCTGGACTTTTGCGATTGCCTTCACTGTGCACTGAATGTCGAGATATGTGCACGCTAAAAAACCAAGTTGGGCAAGAGGAGGAAGAGAGCACGGGCATCAGAGAGCATCTGGCATCTTGCCCTGGAAAGAGCAGTGTTTTTGGAGAGTGCAGCAAATCCGTGTTTCTGGGCAAGGGAGGCATAAGTGCGCTGCGCTCCTAAGCTATCACCCTGCTAAGACACACTGCCAAAGCTTTTCGCTATGATGTAGTCTAGTGCAGACGCACACTACGGCTCTCCGGAGCTGTCCGAAGCCAAGCGCCGGTCGCCGGCGTCTTTCGGCTGAAGCAGCGCTTCGGAGCGTACGGCTGTTGTGTGCGCGAAGCAGCCGCTTCTCCTGCTCCGGGAGCCGGACAGAGCGGTAGATTGTACGACGGCGAAGAACGAAGCCGCAGAGCACCGGCCTTCTACGCGCACCCTAAGGACTGCGAGAGGACCGTGGTGGCCGCTCGCCTGCCCCTTCAATTCCATTCTAGCATCCTTAGGGAAGGTGTTCCAGGACAATTTTCCTGAGTTTTGAATTCGTCCTGATGCAGCCCCTCCTGGGAAACTCGTGCTCGTCCTCTGAGTCTCCGAGTGCAGAGACCTCGATGGCAACTGCAGAAAAGAAGGGCTGCGTTGAGTTGTCGAGAAGCAAGAACATAGCCAGCGCCTTGTGTTTGGGAGTCAGCAGCTGCTGGACTTTTGCGATTGCTTTCACTGTGCACTGAATGCCAGGACGGCATGTGCACGTTAAAACAACGAGCTGGGCAAGAGTAATCGAAAGATCACGGCCGTCAGAAAGCAGCTTATATATTGCCCTGGAAAGAGCAGTGTTTTTGGAGTGTGCAGTAAAATCGTGTTTCTGGACAAGGGAGGCATAAGTGCGCTGCGCTCCTAAGCTATCTCCCTGCGAGACACAGAGCCAAAGCTTTTCGCTATGATGCAGTCTAGTGCAGACGCACACTGCGGCTCTCCGGAGCTGTCCGAAGCGAAGCGCCGGTCGCCGGCGTCTTTCGGCTGAAGCAGCGCTTCGGAGCGTACGGCTGTTGTGTGCGCGAAGCAGCCGCTTCTGCTGCTCCGGGAGCCGGACTGAGCGGTAGCTTGTACGAGGGCGAAGAACGAAGCCGCAGAGCACCGGCCTTCTGCGCGCACCCTAAGGACTGCGAGAGGACCGTGGTGGCCGCTCGCCTGCCCCTTCAATTCCATTCTAGCATCCTTAGGGAAGGTGTTCCAGGACAATTTTCCTGAGTTTTGAATTCCTCCTGATGCAGCCCCTCCTGGGAAACTCCTACTCGTCCTCTGCGTCTCCGAGTGCAGAGACCTCGATGGCAACTGCAGAAAAGAAGGGCTGCGTTGAGTTGTCGAGAAGCAAGAACATAGCCAGCGCCTTGTGTTTGGGAGTCAGCAGCACCTGGACTTTTGCGATTGCCTTCACTGTGCACTGAATGTCGAGATATGTGCACGCTAAAAAACCAAGTTGGGCAAGAGGAGGAAGAGAGCACGGGCATCAGAGAGCATCTGGCATCTTGCCCTGGAAAGAGCAGTGTTTTTGGAGAGTGCAGCAAATCCGTGTTTCTGGGCAAGGGAGGCATAAGTGCGCTGCGCTCCTAAGCTATCACCCTGCTAAGACACACTGCCAAAGCTTTTCGCTATGATGTAGTCCAGTGCAGACGCACACTACGGCTCTCCGGAGCTGTCCGAAGCCAAGCGCCGGTCGCCGGCGTCTTTCGGCTGAAGCAGCGCTTCGGAGCGTACGGCTGTTGTGTGCGCGAAGCAGCCGCTTCTGCTGCTCCGGGAGCCGGACAGAGCGGTAGATTGTACGACGGCGAAGAACGAAGCCGCAGAGCACCGGCCTTCTACGCGCACCCTAAGGACTGCGAGAGGACCGTGGTGGCCGCTCGCCTGCCCCTTCAATTCCATTCTAGCATCCTTAGGGAAGGTGTTCCAGGACAATTTTCCTGAGTTTTGAATTCGTCCTGATGCAGCCCCTCCTGGGAAACTCGTGCTCGTCCTCTGAGTCTCCGAGTGCAGAGACCTCGATGGCAACTGCAGAAAAGAAGGGCTGCGTTGAGTTGTCGAGAAGCAAGAACATAGCCAGCGCCTTGTGTTTGGGAGTCAGCAGCTGCTGGACTTTTGCGATTGCTTTCACTGTGCACTGAATGCCAGGACGGCATGTGCACGTTAAAACAACGAGCTGGGCAAGAGTAATCGAAAGATCACGGCCGTCAGAAAGCAGCTTATATATTGCCCTGGAAAGAGCAGTGTTTTTGGAGTGTGCAGTAAAATCGTGTTTCTGGACAAGGGAGGCATAAGTGCGCTGCGCTCCTAAGCTATCTCCCTGCGAGACACAGAGCCAAAGCTTTTCGCTATGATGCAGTCTAGTGCAGACGCACACTGCGGCTCTCCGGAGCTTTCCGAAGCGAAGCGCCGGTCGCCGGCGTCTTTCGGCTGAAGCAGCGCTTCGGAGCGTACGGCTGTTGTGTGCGCGAAGCAGCCGCTTCTGCTGCTCCGGGAGCCGGACTGAGCGGTAGCTTGTACGAGGGCGAAGAACGAAGCCGCAGAGCACCGGCCTTCTGCGCGCACCCTAAGGACTGCGAGAGGACCGTGGTGGCCGCTCGCCTGCCCCTTCAATTCCATTCTAGCATCCTTAGGGAAGGTGTTCCAGGACAATTTTCCTGAGTTTTGAATTCGTCCTGATGCAGACCCTCCTGGGAAACTCCTACTCGTCCTCTGCGTCTCCGAGTGCAGAGACCTCGATGGCAACTGCAGAAAAGAAGGGCTGCGTTGAGTTGTCGAGAAGCAAGAACATAGCCAGCGCCTTGTGTTTGGGAGTCAGCAGCTGCTGGACTTTTGCGATTGCCTTCGCTGTGCACTGAATGTCGAGATATGTGCACGCTAAAAAACCAAGTTGGGCAAGAGGAGGAAGAGAGCACGGGCATCAGAGAGCATCTGGCATCTTGCCCTGGAAAGGGCAGTGTTTTTGGAGAGTGCAGCAAATCCGTGTTTCTGGGCAAGGGAGGCATAAGTGCGCTGCGCTCCTAAGCTATCACCCTGCTAAGACACACTGCCAAAGCTTTTCGCTATGATGTAGTCCAGTGCAGACGCACACTACGGCTCTCCGGAGCTGTCCGAAGCCAAGCGCCGGTCGCCGGCGTCTTTCGGCTGAAGCAGCGCTTCGGAGCGTACGGCTGTTGTGTGCGCGAAGCAGCCGCTTCTCCTGCTCCGCGAGCCGGACAGAGAGGTAGCTTGTACGAGGGCGAAGAACGAAGCCGCAGAGCACCGGGCTTCTCCGCGCACCCTAAGGACTGCGAGAGGACCGTGGTGGCCGCTCGCCTGCCCCTTCAATTCCATTCTAGCATCCTTATGGAAGGTGTTCCAGGACAATTTTCCTGAGTTTTGAATTCGTCCTGATGCAGCCCCTCCTGGGAAACAACTGCTCCTCGTCTGAGTCTCCGAGTGCAGAGACCTCGATGGCAACTGCAGAAATGAAGCACTCCGTTGAGTTGTCGAGAAGCAAGAACATAGCCAGCGCCTTGTGTTTGGGAGTCAGCAGCTGCTGGACTTTTGCGATTGCTTTCACTGTGCACGGAATGCCAGGACGGCATGTGCACGTTAAAACAACGAGCTGGGCAAGAGCAGGAAGGGAGCACGGGCATCAGAGAGCATCTGGCATCTTGCCCTTGAAAGGGCAGTGTTTTTGGAGTGTGCAGTAAAATCGTGTTTCTGGACTAGGGAGGCATAAGTGCGCTGCGCTCCTAAGCTATCTCCCTGCGAGACACAGAGCCAAAGCTTTTCGCTATGATGCAGTCTAGTGCAGACGCACACTGCGGCTCTCCGGAGCTTTCCGAAGCGAAGCGCCGGTCGCCGGCGTCTTTCGGCTGAAGCAGCGCTTCGGAGCGTACGGCTGTTGTGTGCGCGAAGCAGCCGCTTCTGCTGCTCCGGGAGCCGGACTGAGCGGTAGCTTGTACGAGGGCGAAGAACGAAGCCGCAGAGCACCGGCCTTCTGCGCGCACCCTAAGGACTGCGAGAGGACCGTGGTGGCCGCTCGCCTGCCCCTTCAATTCCATTCTAGCATCCTTAGGGAAGGTGTTCCAGGACAATTTTCCTGAGTTTTGAATTCGTCCTGATGCAGCCCCTCCTGGGAAACTCCTACTCGTCCTCTGCGTCTCCGAGTGCAGAGACCTCGATGGCAACTGCAGAAAAGAAGGGCTGCGTTGAGTTGTCGAGAAGCAAGAACATAGCCAGCGCCTTGTGTTTGGGAGTCAGCAGCACCTGGACTTTTGCGATTGCCTTCACTGTGCACTGAATGTCGAGATATGTGCACGCTAAAAAACCAAGTTGGGCAAGAGGAGGAAGAGAGCACGGGCATCAGAGAGCATCTGGCATCTTGCCCTGGAAAGAGCAGTGTTTTTGGAGAGTGCAGCAAATCCGTGTTTCTGGGCAAGGGAGGCATAAGTGCGCTGCGCTCCTAAGCTATCACCCTGCTAAGACACACTGCCAAAGCTTTTCGCTATGATGTAGTCCAGTGCAGACGCACACTACGGCTCTCCGGAGCTGTCCGAAGCCAAGCGCCGGTCGCCGGCGTCTTTCGGCTGAAGCAGCGCTTCGGAGCGTACGGCTGTTGTGTGCGCGAAGCAGCCGCTTCTCCTGCTCCGCGAGCCGGACAGAGCGGTAGATTGTACGACGGCGAAGAACGAAGCCGCAGAGCACCGGGCTTCTCCGCGCACCCTAAGGACTGCGAGAGGACCGTGGTGGCCGCTCGCCTGCCCCTTCAATTCCATTCTAGCATCCTTATGGAAGGTGTTCCAGGACAATTTTCCTGAGTTTTGAATTCGTCCTGATGCAGCCCCTCCTGGGAAACTCGTGCTCGTCCTCTGAGTCTCCGAGTGCAGAGACCTCGATGGCAACTGCAGAAATGAAGGGCTGCGTTGAGTTGTCGAGAAGCAAGAACATAGCCAGCGCCTTGTGTTTGGGAGTCAGCAGCTGCTGGACTTTTGCGATTGCTTTCACTGTGCACTGAATGCCAGGACGGCATGTGCACGTTAAAACAACGAGCTGGGCAAGAGTAATCGAAAGATCACGGCCGTCAGAAAGCAGCTTATATATTGCCCTGGAAAGAGCAGTGTTTTTGGAGTGTGCAGTAAAATCGTGTTTCTGGACAAGGGAGGCATAAGTGCGCTGCGCTCCTAAGCTATCTCCCTGCGAGACACAGAGCCAAAGCTTTTCGCTATGATGCAGTCTAGTGCAGACGCACACTACGGCTCTCCGGAGCTTTCCGAAGCGAAGCGCCGGTCGCCGGCGTCTTTCGGCTGAAGCAGCGCTTCGGAGCGTACGGCTGTTGTGTGCGCGAAGCAGCCGCTTCTGCTGCTCCGGGAGCCGGACTGAGCGGTAGCTTGTACGAGGGCGAAGAACGAAGCCGCAGAGCACCGGCCTTCTGCGCGCACCCTAAGGACTGCGAGAGGACCGTGGTGGCCGCTCGCCTGCCCCTTCAATTCCATTCTAGCATCCTTAGGGAAGGTGTTCCAGGACAATTTTCCTGAGTTTTGAATTCGTCCTGATGCAGCCCCTCCTGGGAAACAACTGCTCGTCGTCTGAGTCTCCGAGTGCAGAGACCTCGATGGCAACTGCAGAAATGAAGCACTCCGTTGAGTTGTCGAGAAGCAAGAACATAGCCAGCGCCTTGTGTTTGGGAGTCAGCAGCACCTGGACTTTTGCGATTGCCTTCACTGTGCTCTGAATGTCGAGATATGTGCACGCTAAAAAACCAAGTTGGGCAAGAGGAGGAAGAGAGCACGGGCATCAGAGAGCATCTGGCATCTTGCCCTGGAAAGGGCAGTGTTTTTGGAGAGTGCAGCAAATCCGTGTTTCTGGGCAAGGGAGGCATAAGTGCGCTGCGCTCCTAAGCTATCACCCTGCTAAGACACACTGCCAAAGCTTTTCGCTATGATGTAGTCCAGTGCAGACGCACACTACGGCTCTCCGGAGCTGTCCGAAGCCAAGCGCCGGTCGCCGGCGACTTTCGGCTGAAGCAGCGCTTCAGGGCGTACGGCTGTTGTGTGCGCGAAGCAGCCGCTTCTCCTGCTCCGGGAGCCGGACAGAGCGGTAGCTTGTACGAGGGCGAAGAACGAAGCCGCAGAGCACCGGCCTTCTGCGCGCACCCTAAGGACTGCGAGAGGACCGTGGTGGCCGCTCGCCTGCCCCTTCAATTCCATTCTAGCATCCTTAGGGAAGGTGTTCCAGGACAATTTTCCTGAGTTTTGAATTCGTCCTGATGCAGCCCCTCCTGGGAAACTCGTGCTCGTCCTCTGAGTCTCCGAGTGCAGAGACCTCGATGGCAACTGCAGAAAAGAAGGGCTGCGTTGAGTTGTCGAGAAGCAAGAACATAGCCAGCGCCTTGTGTTTGGGAGTCAGCAGCTGCTGGACTTTTGCGATTGCTTTCACTGTGCACGGAATGCCAGGACGGCATGTGCACGTTAAAACAACGAGCTGGGCAAGAGCAGGAAGGGAGCACGGGCATCAGAGAGCATCTGGCATCTTGCCCTTGAAAGGGCAGTGTTTTTGGAGTGTGCAGTAAAATCGTGTTTCTGGACTAGGGAGGCATAAGTGCGCTGCGCTCCTAAGCTATCTCCCTGCGAGACACACTGCCAAAGCTTTTCATTATCATGCAGTCTAGTGCAGACGCACACTACGGCTCTCCGGAGCTTTCCGAAGCCAAGCGCCGGTGGCCGGCGTCTTTCGGCTGAAGCAGCGCTTCGGAGCGTACGGCTGTTGTGTGCGCGAAGCAGCCGCTTCTCCTGCTCCGCGAGCCGGACAGAGCGGTAGCTTGTACGAGGGCGAAGAACGAAGCCGCAGAGCATCCGGCTTCTACGCGCACCCTAAGGACTGCGAGAGGACCGTGGTGGCCGCTCGCCTGCCCCTTCAATTCCATTCTAGCATCCTTAGGGAAGGTGTTCCAGGACAATTTTCCTGAGTTTTGAATTCGTCCTGATGCAGCCCCTCCTGGGAAACAACTGCTCGTCGTCTGAGTCTCCGAGTGCAGAGACCTCGATGGCAACTGCAGAAAAGAAGGGCTGCGTTGAGTTGTCGAGAAGCAAGAACATAGCCAGCGCCTTGTGTTTGGGAGTCAGCAGCTGCTGGACTTTTGCGATTGCTTTCACTGTGCACTGAATGCCAGGACGGCATGTGCACGTTAAAACAACGAGCTGGGCAAGAGCAGTTATCGAAAGATCACGGCCGTCAGAAAGCAGCTTATATATTGCCCTGGAAAGAGCAGTGTTTTTGGAGTGTGCAGTAAAATCGTGTTTCTGGACAAGGAAGGCATAAGTGCGCTGCGCTCCTAAGCTATCTCCCTGCGAGACACAGAGCCAAAGCTTTTCGCTATGATGCAGTCTAGTGCAGACGCACACTGCGGCTCTCCGGAGCTTTCCGAAGCGAAGCGCCGGTCGCCGGCGTCTTTCGGCTGAAGCAGCGCTTCGGAGCGTACGGCTGTTGTGTGCGCGAAGCAGCCGCTTCTGCTGCTCCGGGAGCCGGACTGAGCGGTAGCTTGTACGAGGGCGAAGAACGAAGCCGCAGAGCACCGGCCTTCTGCGCGCACCCTAAGGACTGCGAGAGGACCGTGGTGGCCGCTCGCCTGCCCCTTCAATTCCATTCTAGCATCCTTAGGGAAGGTGTTCCAGGACAATTTTCCTGAGTTTTGAATTCGTCCTGATGCAGCCCCTCCTGGGAAACTCCTACTCGTCCTCTGCGTCTCCGAGTGCAGAGACCTCGATGGCAACTGCAGAAAAGAAGGGCTGCGTTGAGTTGTCGAGAAGCAAGAACATAGCCAGCGCCTTGTGTTTGGGAGTCAGCAGCTGCTGGACTTTTGCGATTGCCTTCGCTGTGCACTGAATGTCGAGATATGTGCACGCTAAAAAACCAAGTTGGGCAAGAGGAGGAAGAGAGCACGGGCATCAGAGAGCATCTGGCATCTTGCCCTGGAAAGGGCAGTGTTTTTGGAGAGTGCAGCAAATCCGTGTTTCTGGGCAAGGGAGGCATAAGTGCGCTGCGCTCCTAAGCTATCACCCTGCTAAGACACACTGCCAAAGCTTTTCGCTATGATGTAGTCCAGTGCAGACGCACACTACGGCTCTCCGGAGCTGTCCGAAGCCAAGCGCCGGTCGCCGGCGTCTTTCGGCTGAAGCAGCGCTTCGGAGCGTACGGCTGTTGTGTGCGCGAAGCAGCCGCTTCTCCTGCTCCGCGAGCCGGACAGAGAGGTAGCTTGTACGAGGGCGAAGAACGAAGCCGCAGAGCACCGGGCTTCTCCGCGCACCCTAAGGACTGCGAGAGGACCGTGGTGGCCGCTCGCCTGCCCCTTCAATTCCATTCTAGCATCCTTATGGAAGGTGTTCCAGGACAATTTTCCTGAGTTTTGAATTCGTCCTGATGCAGCCCCTCCTGGGAAACAACTGCTCCTCGTCTGAGTCTCCGAGTGCAGAGACCTCGATGGCAACTGCAGAAATGAAGCACTCCGTTGAGTTGTCGAGAAGCAAGAACATAGCCAGCGCCTTGTGTTTGGGAGTCAGCAGCTGCTGGACTTTTGCGATTGCTTTCACTGTGCACTGAATGCCAGGACGGCATGTGCACGTTAAAACAACGAGCTGGGCAAGAGCAGGAAGGGAGCACGGGCATCAGAGAGCATCTGGCATCTTGCCCTTGAAAGGGCAGTGTTTTTGGAGTGTGCAGTAAAATCGTGTTTCTGGACTAGGGAGGCATAAGTGCGCTGCGCTCCTAAGCTATCTCCCTGCGAGACACAGAGCCAAAGCTTTTCGCTATGATGCAGTCTAGTGCAGACGCACACTGCGGCTCTCCGGAGCTTTCCGAAGCGAAGCGCCGGTCGCCGGCGTCTTTCGGCTGAAGCAGCGCTTCGGAGCGTACGGCTGTTGTGTGCGCGAAGCAGCCGCTTCTGCTGCTCCGGGAGCCGGACTGAGCGGTAGCTTGTACGAGGGCGAAGAACGAAGCCGCAGAGCACCGGCCTTCTGCGCGCACCCTAAGGACTGCGAGAGGACCGTGGTGGCCGCTCGCCTGCCCCTTCAATTCCATTCTAGCATCCTTAGGGAAGGTGTTCCAGGACAATTTTCCTGAGTTTTGAATTCGTCCTGATGCAGCCCCTCCTGGGAAACTCCTACTCGTCCTCTGCGTCTCCGAGTGCAGAGACCTCGATGGCAACTGCAGAAAAGAAGGGCTGCGTTGAGTTGTCGAGAAGCAAGAACATAGCCAGCGCCTTGTGTTTGGGAGTCAGCAGCTGCTGGACTTTTGCGATTGCCTTCGCTGTGCACTGAATGTCGAGATATGTGCACGCTAAAAAACCAAGTTGGGCAAGAGGAGGAAGAGAGCACGGGCATCAGAGAGCATCTGGCATCTTGCCCTGGAAAGGGCAGTGTTTTTGGAGAGTGCAGCAAATCCGTGTTTCTGGGCAAGGGAGGCATAAGTGCGCTGCGCTCCTAAGCTATCACCCTGCTAAGACACACTGCCAAAGCTTTTCGCTATGATGTAGTCCAGTGCAGACGCACACTACGGCTCTCCGGAGCTGTCCGAAGCCAAGCGCCGGTCGCCGGCGTCTTTCGGCTGAAGCAGCGCTTCGGAGCGTACGGCTGTTGTGTGCGCGAAGCAGCCGCTTCTCCTGCTCCGCGAGCCGGACAGAGCGGTAGATTGTACGACGGCGAAGAACGAAGCCGCAGAGCACCGGGCTTCTCCGCGCACCCTAAGGACTGCGAGAGGACCGTGGTGGCCGCTCGCCTGCCCCTTCAATTCCATTCTAGCATCCTTATGGAAGGTGTTCCAGGACAATTTTCCTGAGTTTTGAATTCGTCCTGATGCAGCCCCTCCTGGGAAACTCGTGCTCGTCCTCTGAGTCTCCGAGTGCAGAGACCTCGATGGCAACTGCAGAAATGAAGGGCTGCGTTGAGTTGTCGAGAAGCAAGAACATAGCCAGCGCCTTGTGTTTGGGAGTCAGCAGCTGCTGGACTTTTGCGATTGCTTTCACTGTGCACTGAATGCCAGGACGGCATGTGCACGTTAAAACAACGAGCTGGGCAAGAGTAATCGAAAGATCACGGCCGTCAGAAAGCAGCTTATATATTGCCCTGGAAAGAGCAGTGTTTTTGGAGTGTGCAGTAAAATCGTGTTTCTGGACAAGGGAGGCATAAGTGCGCTGCGCTCCTAAGCTATCTCCCTGCGAGACACAGAGCCAAAGCTTTTCGCTATGATGCAGTCTAGTGCAGACGCACACTACGGCTCTCCGGAGCTTTCCGAAGCGAAGCGCCGGTCGCCGGCGTCTTTCGGCTGAAGCAGCGCTTCGGAGCGTACGGCTGTTGTGTGCGCGAAGCAGCCGCTTCTGCTGCTCCGGGAGCCGGACTGAGCGGTAGCTTGTACGAGGGCGAAGAACGAAGCCGCAGAGCACCGGCCTTCTGCGCGCACCCTAAGGACTGCGAGAGGACCGTGGTGGCCGCTCGCCTGCCCCTTCAATTCCATTCTAGCATCCTTAGGGAAGGTGTTCCAGGACAATTTTCCTGAGTTTTGAATTCGTCCTGATGCAGCCCCTCCTGGGAAACAACTGCTCGTCGTCTGAGTCTCCGAGTGCAGAGACCTCGATGGCAACTGCAGAAATGAAGCACTCCGTTGAGTTGTCGAGAAGCAAGAACATAGCCAGCGCCTTGTGTTTGGGAGTCAGCAGCACCTGGACTTTTGCGATTGCCTTCACTGTGCTCTGAATGTCGAGATATGTGCACGCTAAAAAACCAAGTTGGGCAAGAGGAGGAAGAGAGCACGGGCATCAGAGAGCATCTGGCATCTTGCCCTGGAAAGGGCAGTGTTTTTGGAGAGTGCAGCAAATCCGTGTTTCTGGGCAAGGGAGGCATAAGTGCGCTGCGCTCCTAAGCTATCACCCTGCTAAGACACACTGCCAAAGCTTTTCGCTATGATGTAGTCCAGTGCAGACGCACACTACGGCTCTCCGGAGCTGTCCGAAGCCAAGCGCCGGTCGCCGGCGACTTTCGGCTGAAGCAGCGCTTCAGGGCGTACGGCTGTTGTGTGCGCGAAGCAGCCGCTTCTCCTGCTCCGGGAGCCGGACAGAGCGGTAGCTTGTACGAGGGCGAAGAACGAAGCCGCAGAGCACCGGCCTTCTGCGCGCACCCTAAGGACTGCGAGAGGACCGTGGTGGCCGCTCGCCTGCCCCTTCAATTCCATTCTAGCATCCTTAGGGAAGGTGTTCCAGGACAATTTTCCTGAGTTTTGAATTCGTCCTGATGCAGCCCCTCCTGGGAAACTCGTGCTCGTCCTCTGAGTCTCCGAGTGCAGAGACCTCGATGGCAACTGCAGAAAAGAAGGGCTGCGTTGAGTTGTCGAGAAGCAAGAACATAGCCAGCGCCTTGTGTTTGGGAGTCAGCAGCTGCTGGACTTTTGCGATTGCTTTCACTGTGCACGGAATGCCAGGACGGCATGTGCACGTTAAAACAACGAGCTGGGCAAGAGCAGGAAGGGAGCACGGGCATCAGAGAGCATCTGGCATCTTGCCCTTGAAAGGGCAGTGTTTTTGGAGTGTGCAGTAAAATCGTGTTTCTGGACTAGGGAGGCATAAGTGCGCTGCGCTCCTAAGCTATCTCCCTGCGAGACACACTGCCAAAGCTTTTCATTATCATGCAGTCTAGTGCAGACGCACACTACGGCTCTCCGGAGCTTTCCGAAGCCAAGCGCCGGTGGCCGGCGTCTTTCGGCTGAAGCAGCGCTTCGGAGCGTACGGCTGTTGTGTGCGCGAAGCAGCCGCTTCTCCTGCTCCGCGAGCCGGACAGAGCGGTAGCTTGTACGAGGGCGAAGAACGAAGCCGCAGAGCATCCGGCTTCTACGCGCACCCTAAGGACTGCGAGAGGACCGTGGTGGCCGCTCGCCTGCCCCTTCAATTCCATTCTAGCATCCTTAGGGAAGGTGTTCCAGGACAATTTTCCTGAGTTTTGAATTCGTCCTGATGCAGCCCCTCCTGGGAAACAACTGCTCGTCGTCTGAGTCTCCGAGTGCAGAGACCTCGATGGCAACTGCAGAAAAGAAGGGCTGCGTTGAGTTGTCGAGAAGCAAGAACATAGCCAGCGCCTTGTGTTTGGGAGTCAGCAGCTGCTGGACTTTTGCGATTGCTTTCACTGTGCACTGAATGCCAGGACGGCATGTGCACGTTAAAACAACGAGCTGGGCAAGAGCAGTTATCGAAAGATCACGGCCGTCAGAAAGCAGCTTATATATTGCCCTGGAAAGAGCAGTGTTTTTGGAGTGTGCAGTAAAATCGTGTTTCTGGACAAGGGAGGCATAAGTGCGCTGCGCTCCTAAGCTATCTCCCTGCGAGACACAGAGCCAAAGCTTTTCGCTATGATGCAGTCTAGTGCAGACGCACACTGCGGCTCTCCGGAGCTTTCCGAAGCGAAGCGCCGGTCGCCGGCGTCTTTCGGCTGAAGCAGCGCTTCGGAGCGTACGGCTGTTGTGTGCGCGAAGCAGCCGCTTCTGCTGCTCCGGGAGCCGGACTGAGCGGTAGCTTGTACGAGGGCGAAGAACGAAGCCGCAGAGCACCGGCCTTCTGCGCGCACCCTAAGGACTGCGAGAGGACCGTGGTGGCCGCTCGCCTGCCCCTTCAATTCCATTCTAGCATCCTTAGGGAAGGTGTTCCAGGACAATTTTCCTGAGTTTTGAATTCGTCCTGATGCAGCCCCTCCTGGGAAACTCCTACTCGTCCTCTGCGTCTCCGAGTGCAGAGACCTCGATGGCAACTGCAGAAAAGAAGGGCTGCGTTGAGTTGTCGAGAAGCAAGAACATAGCCAGCGCCTTGTGTTTGGGAGTCAGCAGCTGCTGGACTTTTGCGATTGCCTTCGCTGTGCACTGAATGTCGAGATATGTGCACGCTAAAAAACCAAGTTGGGCAAGAGGAGGAAGAGAGCACGGGCATCAGAGAGCATCTGGCATCTTGCCCTGGAAAGGGCAGTGTTTTTGGAGAGTGCAGCAAATCCGTGTTTCTGGGCAAGGGAGGCATAAGTGCGCTGCGCTCCTAAGCTATCACCCTGCTAAGACACACTGCCAAAGCTTTTCGCTATGATGTAGTCCAGTGCAGACGCACACTACGGCTCTCCGGAGCTGTCCGAAGCCAAGCGCCGGTCGCCGGCGTCTTTCGGCTGAAGCAGCGCTTCGGAGCGTACGGCTGTTGTGTGCGCGAAGCAGCCGCTTCTCCTGCTCCGCGAGCCGGACAGAGAGGTAGCTTGTACGAGGGCGAAGAACGAAGCCGCAGAGCACCGGGCTTCTCCGCGCACCCTAAGGACTGCGAGAGGACCGTGGTGGCCGCTCGCCTGCCCCTTCAATTCCATTCTAGCATCCTTATGGAAGGTGTTCCAGGACAATTTTCCTGAGTTTTGAATTCGTCCTGATGCAGCCCCTCCTGGGAAACAACTGCTCCTCGTCTGAGTCTCCGAGTGCAGAGACCTCGATGGCAACTGCAGAAATGAAGCACTCCGTTGAGTTGTCGAGAAGCAAGAACATAGCCAGCGCCTTGTGTTTGGGAGTCAGCAGCTGCTGGACTTTTGCGATTGCTTTCACTGTGCACTGAATGCCAGGACGGCATGTGCACGTTAAAACAACGAGCTGGGCAAGAGCAGGAAGGGAGCACGGGCATCAGAGAGCATCTGGCATCTTGCCCTTGAAAGGGCAGTGTTTTTGGAGTGTGCAGTAAAATCGTGTTTCTGGACTAGGGAGGCATAAGTGCGCTGCGCTCCTAAGCTATCTCCCTGCGAGACACAGAGCCAAAGCTTTTCGCTATGATGCAGTCTAGTGCAGACGCACACTGCGGCTCTCCGGAGCTTTCCGAAGCGAAGCGCCGGTCGCCGGCGTCTTTCGGCTGAAGCAGCGCTTCGGAGCGTACGGCTGTTGTGTGCGCGAAGCAGCCGCTTCTGCTGCTCCGGGAGCCGGACTGAGCGGTAGCTTGTACGAGGGCGAAGAACGAAGCCGCAGAGCACCGGCCTTCTGCGCGCACCCTAAGGACTGCGAGAGGACCGTGGTGGCCGCTCGCCTGCCCCTTCAATTCCATTCTAGCATCCTTAGGGAAGGTGTTCCAGGACAATTTTCCTGAGTTTTGAATTCGTCCTGATGCAGCCCCTCCTGGGAAACTCCTACTCGTCCTCTGCGTCTCCGAGTGCAGAGACCTCGATGGCAACTGCAGAAAAGAAGGGCTGCGTTGAGTTGTCGAGAAGCAAGAACATAGCCAGCGCCTTGTGTTTGGGAGTCAGCAGCTGCTGGACTTTTGCGATTGCCTTCGCTGTGCACTGAATGTCGAGACATGTGCACGCTAAAAAAACAAGGTGGGCAAGAGGAGGAAGAGAGCACGGGCATCAGAGAGCATCTGGCATCTTGCCCTGGAAAGGGCAGTGTTTTTGGAGAGTGCAGCAAATCCGTGTTTCTGGGCAAGGGAGGCATAAGTGCGCTGCGCTCCTAAGCTATCACCCTGCGAGACACACTGCCAAAGCTTTTCGCTATGATGTAGTCCAGTGCAGACGCACACTACGGCTCTCCGGAGCTGTCCGAAGCCAAGCGCCGGTCGCCGGCGTCTTTCGGCTGAAGCAGCGCTTCGGAGCGTACGGCTGTTGTGTGCGCGAAGCAGCCGCTTCTCCTGCTCCGCGAGCCGGACAGAGAGGTAGCTTGTACGAGGGCGAAGAACGAAGCCGCAGAGCACCGGGCTTCTCCGCGCACCCTAAGGACTGCGAGAGGACCGTGGTGGCCGCTCGCCTGCCCCTTCAATTCCATTCTAGCATCCTTATGGAAGGTGTTCCAGGACAATTTTCCTGAGTTTTGAATTCGTCCTGATGCAGCCCCTCCTGGGAAACAACTGCTCGTCGTCTGGGTCTCCGAGTGCAGAGACCTCGATGGCAACTGCAGAAATGAAGCACTCCGTTGAGTTGTCGAGAAGCAAGAACATAGCCAGCGCCTTGTGTTTGGGAGTCAGCAGCTGCTGGACTTTTGCGATTGCTTTCACTGTGCACTGAATGCCAGGACGGCATGTGCACGTTAAAACAACGAGCTGGGCAAGAGCAGGAAGGGAGCACGGGCATCAGAGAGCATCTGGCATCTTGCCCTTGAAAGGGCAGTGTTTTTGGAGTGTGCAGTAAAATCGTGTTTCTGGACAAGGGAGGCATAAGTGCGCTGCGCTCCTAAGCTATCTCCCTGCGAGACACAGAGCCAAAGCTTTTCGCTATGATGCAGTCTAGTGCAGACGCACACTGCGGCTCTCCGGAGCTTTCCGAAGCGAAGCGCCGGTCGCCGGCGTCTTTCGGCTGAAGCAGCGCTTCGGAGCGTACGGCTGTTGTGTGCGCGAAGCAGCCGCTTCTGCTGCTCCGGGAGCCGGACTGAGCGGTAGCTTGTACGAGGGCGAAGAACGAAGCCGCAGAGCACCGGCCTTCTGCGCGCACCCTAAGGACTGCGAGAGGACCGTGGTGGCCGCTCGCCTGCCCCTTCAATTCCATTCTAGCATCCTTAGGGAAGGTGTTCCAGGACAATTTTCCTGAGTTTTGAATTCCTCCTGATGCAGCCCCTCCTGGGAAACTCCTACTCGTCCTCTGCGTCTCCGAGTGCAGAGACCTCGATGGCAACTGCAGAAAAGAAGGGCTGCGTTGAGTTGTCGAGAAGCAAGAACATAGCCAGCGCCTTGTGTTTGGGAGTCAGCAGCACCTGGACTTTTGCGATTGCCTTCACTGTGCACTGAATGTCGAGATATGTGCACGCTAAAAAACCAAGTTGGGCAAGAGGAGGAAGAGAGCACGGGCATCAGAGAGCATCTGGCATCTTGCCCTGGAAAGAGCAGTGTTTTTGGAGAGTGCAGCAAATCCGTGTTTCTGGGCAAGGGAGGCATAAGTGCGCTGCGCTCCTAAGCTATCACCCTGCTAAGACACACTGCCAAAGCTTTTCGCTATGATGTAGTCCAGTGCAGACGCACACTGCGGCTCTCCGGAGCTGTCCGAAGCCAAGCGCCGGTCGCCGGCGTCTTTCGGCTGAAGCAGCGCTTCGGAGCGTACGGCTGTTGTGTGCGCGAAGCAGCCGCTTCTCCTGCTCCGCGAGCCGGACAGAGCGGTAGATTGTACGACGGCGAAGAACGAAGCCGCAGAGCACCGGCCTTCTACGCGCACCCTAAGGACTGCGAGAGGACCGTGGTGGCCGCTCGCCTGCCCCTTCAATTCCATTCTAGCATCCTTATGGAAGGTGTTCCAGGACAATTTTCCTGAGTTTTGAATTCGTCCTGATGCAGCCCCTCCTGGGAAACTCGTGCTCGTCCTCTGAGTCTCCGAGTGCAGAGACCTCGATGGCAACTGCAGAAATGAAGCACTCCGTTGAGTTGTCGAGAAGCAAGAACATAGCCAGCGCCTTGTGTTTGGGAGTCAGCAGCTGCTGGACTTTTGCGATTGCTTTCACTGTGCACTGAATGCCAGGACGGCATGTGCACGTTAAAACAACGAGCTGGGCAAGAGTAATCGAAAGATCACGGCCGTCAGAAAGCAGCTTATATATTGCCCTGGAAAGAGCAGTGTTTTTGGAGTGTGCAGTAAAATCGTGTTTCTGGACAAGGGAGGCATAAGTGCGCTGCGCTCCTAAGCTATCTCCCTGCGAGACACAGAGCCAAAGCTTTTCGCTATGATGCAGTCTAGTGCAGACGCACACTACGGCTCTCCGGAGCTTTCCGAAGCGAAGCGCCGGTCGCCGGCGTCTTTCGGCTGAAGCAGCGCTTCGGAGCGTACGGCTGTTGTGTGCGCGAAGCAGCCGCTTCTGCTGCTCCGGGAGCCGGACTGAGCGGTAGCTTGTACGAGGGCGAAGAACGAAGCCGCAGAGCACCGGCCTTCTGCGCGCACCCTAAGGACTGCGAGAGGACCGTGGTGGCCGCTCGCCTGCCCCTTCAATTCCATTCTAGCATCCTTAGGGAAGGTGTTCCAGGACAATTTTCCTGAGTTTTGAATTCGTCCTGATGCAGCCCCTCCTGGGAAACAACTGCTCGTCGTCTGAGTCTCCGAGTGCAGAGACCTCGATGGCAACTGCAGAAATGAAGCACTCCGTTGAGTTGTCGAGAAGCAAGAACATAGCCAGCGCCTTGTGTTTGGGAGTCAGCAGCACCTGGACTTTTGCGATTGCCTTCACTGTGCTCTGAATGTCGAGATATGTGCACGCTAAAAAACCAAGTTGGGCAAGAGGAGGAAGAGAGCACGGGCATCAGAGAGCATCTGGCATCTTGCCCTGGAAAGGGCAGTGTTTTTGGAGAGTGCAGCAAATCCGTGTTTCTGGGCAAGGGAGGCATAAGTGCGCTGCGCTCCTAAGCTATCACCCTGCTAAGACACACTGCCAAAGCTTTTCGCTATGATGTAGTCCAGTGCAGACGCACACTGCGGCTCTCCGGAGCTGTCCGAAGCCAAGCGCCGGTCGCCGGCGTCTTTCGGCTGAAGCAGCGCTTCGGAGCGTACGGCTGTTGTGTGCGCGAAGCAGCCGCTTCTCCTGCTCCGCGAGCCGGACAGAGCGGTAGCTTGTACGACGGCGAAGAACGAAGCCGCAGAGCACCGGGCTTCTGCGCGCACCCTAAGGACTGCGAGAGGACCGTGGTGGCCGCTCGCCTGCCCCTTCAATTCCATTCTAGCATCCTTAGGGAAGGTGTTCCAGGACAATTTTCCTGAGTTTTGAATTCGTCCTGATGCAGCCCCTCCTGGGAAACTCGTGCTCGTCCTCTGCGTCTCCGAGTGCAGAGACCTCGATGGCAACTGCAGAAAAGAAGGGCTGCGTTGAGTTGTCGAGAAGCAAGAACATAGCCAGCGCCTTGTGTTTGGGAGTCAGCAGCTGCTGGACTTTTGCGATTGCTTTCACTGTGCACGGAATGCCAGGACGGCATGTGCACGTTAAAACAACGAGCTGGGCAAGAGCAGGAAGGGAGCACGGGCATCAGAGAGCATCTGGCATCTTGCCCTGGAAAGAGCAGTGTTTTTGGAGAGTGCAGCAAATCCGTGTTTCTGGGCAAGGGAGGCATAAGTGCGCTGCGCTCCTAAGCTATCACCCTGCTAAGACACACTGCCAAAGCTTTTCGCTATGATGTAGTCCAGTGCAGACGCACACTACGGCTCTCCGGAGCTGTCCGAAGCCAAGCGCCGGTCGCCGGCGTCTTTCGGCTGAAGCAGCGCTTCGGAGCGTACGGCTGTTGTGTGCGCGAAGCAGCCGCTTCTCCTGCTCCGGGAGCCGGACAGAGCGGTAGATTGTACGACGGCGAAGAACGAAGCCGCAGAGCACCGGCCTTCTACGCGCACCCTAAGGACTGCGAGAGGACCGTGGTGGCCGCTCGCCTGCCCCTTCAATTCCATTCTAGCATCCTTATGGAAGGTGTTCCAGGACAATTTTCCTGAGTTTTGAATTCGTCCTGATGCAGCCCCTCCTGGGAAACTCGTGCTCGTCCTCTGAGTCTCCGAGTGCAGAGACCTCGATGGCAACTGCAGAAAAGAAGGGCTGCGTTGAGTTGTCGAGAAGCAAGAACATAGCCAGCGCCTTGTGTTTGGGAGTCAGCAGCTGCTGGACTTTTGCGATTGCTTTCACTGTGCACTGAATGCCAGGACGGCATGTGCACGTTAAAACAACGAGCTGGGCAAGAGTAATCGAAAGATCACGGCCGTCAGAAAGCAGCTTATATATTGCCCTGGAAAGAGCAGTGTTTTTGGAGTGTGCAGTAAAATCGTGTTTCTGGACAAGGGAGGCATAAGTGCGCTGCGCTCCTAAGCTATCTCCCTGCGAGACACAGAGCCAAAGCTTTTCGCTATGATGCAGTCTAGTGCAGACGCACACTGCGGCTCTCCGGAGCTTTCCGAAGCGAAGCGCCGGTCGCCGGCGTCTTTCGGCTGAAGCAGCGCTTCGGAGCGTACGGCTGTTGTGTGCGCGAAGCAGCCGCTTCTGCTGCTCCGGGAGCCGGACAGAGCGGTAGCTTGTACGAGGGCGAAGAACGAAGCCGCAGAGCACCGGCCTTCTGCGCGCACCCTAAGGACTGCGAGAGGACCGTGGTGGCCGCTCGCCTGCCCCTTCAATTCCATTCTAGCATCCTTAGGGAAGGTGTTCCAGGACAATTTTCCTGAGTTTTGAATTCCTCCTGATGCAGCCCCTCCTGGGAAACTCCTACTCGTCCTCTGCGTCTCCGAGTGCAGAGACCTCGATGGCAACTGCAGAAAAGAAGGGCTGCGTTGAGTTGTCGAGAAGCAAGAACATAGCCAGCGCCTTGTGTTTGGGAGTCAGCAGCACCTGGACTTTTGCGATTGCCTTCACTGTGCACTGAATGTCGAGATATGTGCACGCTAAAAAACCAAGTTGGGCAAGAGGAGGAAGAGAGCACGGGCATCAGAGAGCATCTGGCATCTTGCCCTGGAAAGAGCAGTGTTTTTGGAGAGTGCAGCAAATCCGTGTTTCTGGGCAAGGGAGGCATAAGTGCGCTGCGCTCCTAAGCTATCACCCTGCTAAGACACACTGCCAAAGCTTTTCGCTATGATGTAGTCCAGTGCAGACGCACACTACGGCTCTCCGGAGCTGTCCGAAGCCAAGCGCCGGTCGCCGGCGTCTTTCGGCTGAAGCAGCGCTTCGGAGCGTACGGCTGTTGTGTGCGCGAAGCAGCCGCTTCTCCTGCTCCGGGAGCCGGACAGAGCGGTAGATTGTACGACGGCGAAGAACGAAGCCGCAGAGCACCGGCCTTCTACGCGCACCCTAAGGACTGCGAGAGGACCGTGGTGGCCGCTCGCCTGCCCCTTCAATTCCATTCTAGCATCCTTAGGGAAGGTGTTCCAGGACAATTTTCCTGAGTTTTGAATTCGTCCTGATGCAGCCCCTCCTGGGAAACTCGTGCTCGTCCTCTGAGTCTCCGAGTGCAGAGACCTCGATGGCAACTGCAGAAAAGAAGGGCTGCGTTGAGTTGTCGAGAAGCAAGAACATAGCCAGCGCCTTGTGTTTGGGAGTCAGCAGCTGCTGGACTTTTGCGATTGCCTTCACTGTGCACTGAATGTCGAGATATGTGCACGCGAAAAAACCAAGTTGGGCAAGAGGAGGAAGAGAGCACGGGCATCAGAGAGCATCTGGCATCTTGCCCTGGAAAGGGCAGTGTTTTTGGAGTGTGCAGCAAATCCGTGTTTCTGGGCAAGGGAGGCATAAGTGCGCTGCGCTCCTAAGCTATCACCCTGCTAAGACACACTGCCAAAGCTTTTCGCTATGATGTAGTCCAGTGCAGACGCACACTACGGCTCTCCGGAGCTGTCCGAAGCCAAGCGCCGGTCGCCGGCGTCTTTCGGCTGAAGCAGCGCTTCGGAGCGTACGGCTGTTGTGTGCGCGAAGCAGCCGCTTCTCCTGCTCCGGGAGCCGGACAGAGAGGTAGCTTGTACGAGGGCGAAGAACGAAGCCGCAGAGCACCGGGCTTCTCCGCGCACCCTAAGGACTGCGAGAGGACCGTGGTGGCCGCTCGCCTGCCCCTTCAATTCCATTCTAGCATCCTTAGGGAAGGTGTTCCAGGACAATTTTCCTGAGTTTTGAATTCGTCCTGATGCAGCCCCTCCTGGGAAACTCGTGCTCGTCCTCTGAGTCTCCGAGTGCAGAGACCTCGATGGCAACTGCAGAAATGAAGGGCTGCGTTGAGTTGTCGAGAAGCAAGAACATAGCCAGCGCCTTGTGTTTGGGAGTCAGCAGCTGCTGGACTTTTGCGATTGCTTTCACTGTGCACTGAATGCCAGGACGGCATGTGCACGTTAAAACAACGAGCTGGGCAAGAGGAGGAAGAGAGCACGGGCATCAGAGAGCATCTGGCATCTTGCCCTTGAAAGGGCAGTGTTTTTGGAGTGTGCAGTAAAATCGTGTTTCTGGACTAGGGAGGCATAAGTGCGCTGCGCTCCTAAGCTATCTCCCTGCGAGACACACTGCCAAAGCTTTTCATTATCATGCAGTCTAGTGCAGACGCACACTACGGCTCTCCGGAGCTTTCCGAAGCCAAGCGCCGGTGGCCGGCGTCTTTCGGCTGAAGCAGCGCTTCGGAGCGTACGGCTGTTGTGTGCGCGAAGCAGCCGCTTCTCCTGCTCCGCGAGCCGGACAGAGCGGTAGCTTGTACGAGGGCGAAGAACGAAGCCGCAGAGCACCGGGCTTCTACGCGCACCCTAAGGACTGCGAGAGGACCGTGGTGGCCGCTCGCCTGCCCCTTCAATTCCATTCTAGCATCCTTATGGAAGGTGTTCCAGGACAATTTTCCGGAGTTTTGAATTCGTCCTGATGCAGCCCCTCCTGGGAAACAACTGCTCGTCGTCTGAGTCTCCGAGTGCAGAGACCTCGATGGCAACTGCAGAAATGAAGGGCTGCGTTGAGTTGTCGAGAAGCAAGAACATAGCCAGCGCCTTGTGTTTGGGAGTCAGCAGCTGCTGGACTTTTGCGATTGCTTTCACTGTGCACTGAATGCCAGGACGGCATGTGCACGTTAAAACAACGAGCTGGGCAAGAGCAGTTATCGAAAGATCACGGCCGTCAGAAAGCAGCTTATATATTGCCCTGGAAAGAGCAGTGTTTTTGGAGTGTGCAGTAAAATCGTGTTTCTGGACAAGGAAGGCATAAGTGCGCTGCGCTCCTAAGCTATCTCCCTGCTAAGACACACTGCTAAAGCTTTTCGCTAGGATGCAGTCTAGTGCAGACGCACACTGCGGCTCTCCGGAGCTGTCCGAAGCGAAGCGCCGGTCGCCGGCGTCTTTCGGCTGAAGCAGCGCTTCGGAGCGTACGGCTGTTGTGTGCGCGAAGCAGCCGCTTCTGCTGCTCCGCGAGCCGGACAGAGCGGTAGCTTGTACGAGGGCGAAGAACGAAGCCGCAGAGCACCGGCCTTCTGCGCGCACCCTAAGGACTGCGAGAGGACCGTGGTGGCCGCTCGCCTGCCCCTTCAATTCCATTCTAGCATCCTTAGGGAAGGTGTTC
Organism: Lonchura striata; assembly: GCF_046129695.1. Taxonomy (NCBI): domain Eukaryota; kingdom Metazoa; phylum Chordata; class Aves; order Passeriformes; family Estrildidae; genus Lonchura; species Lonchura striata. The sequence goes on from NC_134612.1 coordinate 305,430, forward strand.
CAGGACAATTTTCCTGAGTTTTGAATTCGTCCTGATGCAGCCCCTCCTGGGAAACTCGTGCTCGTCCTCTGCGTCTCCGAGTGCAGAGACCTCGATGGCAACTGCAGAAAAGAAGGGCTGCGTTGAGTTGTCGAGAAGCAAGAACATAGCCAGCGCCTTGTGTTTGGGAGTCAGCAGCTGCTGGACTTTTGCGATTGCCTTCACTGTGCACTGAATGTCGAGATATGTGCACGCTAAAAAACCAAGTTGGGCAAGAGGAGGAAGAGAGCACGGGCATCAGAGAGCATCTGGCATCTTGCCCTGGAAAGGGCAGTGTTTTTGGAGTGTGCAGCAAATCCGGGTTTCTGGGCAAGGGAGGCATAAGTGCGCTGCGCTCCTAAGCTATCTCCCTGCTAAGACACACTGCCAAAGCTTTTCGCTATGATGTAGTCCAGTGCAGACGCACACTACGGCTCTCCGGAGCTGTCCGAAGCGAAGCGCCGGTCGCCGGCGTCTTTCGGCTGAAGCAGCGCTTCGGAGCGTACGGCTGTTGTGTGCGCGAAGCAGCCGCTTCTCCTGCTCCGCGAGCCGGACAGAGCGGTAGATTGTACGAGGGCGAAGAACGAAGCCGCAGAGCACCGGGCTTCTGCGCGCACCCTAAGAACTGCGAGAGGACCGTGGTGGCCGCTCGCCTGCCCCTTCAATTCCATTCTAGCATCCTTATGGAAGGTGTTCCAGGACAATTTTCCTGAGTTTTGAATTCGTCCTGATGCAGCCCCTCCTGGGAAACAACTGCTCGTCCTCTGCGTCTCCGAGTGCAGAGACCTCGATGGCAACTGCAGAAAAGAAGGGCTGCGTTGAGTTGTCGAGAAGCAAGAACATAGCCAGCGCCTTGTGTTTGGGAGTCAGCAGCTGCTGGACTTTTGCGATTGCTTTCACTGTGCACGGAATGCCAGGACGGCATGTGCACGTTAAAACAACGAGCTGGGCAAGAGCAGTTATCGAAAGATCACGGCCGTCAGAAAGCAGCTTATATATTGCCCTGGAAAGAGCAGTGTTTTTGGAGTGTGCAGTAAAATCGTGTTTCTGGACAAGGAAGGCATAAGTGCGCTGCGCTCCTAAGCTATCTCCCTGCTAAGACACACTGCTAAAGCTTTTCGCTAGGATGCAGTCTAGTGCAGACGCACACTGCGGCTCTCCGGAGCTGTCCGAAGCGAAGCGCCGGTGGCCGGCGGCTTTCGGCTGAAGCAGCGCTTCGGAGCGTACGGCTGTTGTGTGCGCGAAGCAGCCGCTTCTGCTGCTCCGCGAGCCGGACAGAGCGGTAGCTTGTACGACGGCGAAGAACGAAGCCGCAGAGCACCGACCTTCTGCGCGCACCCTAAGGACTGCGAGAGGACCGTGGTGGCCGCTCGCCTGCCCCTTCAATTCCATTCTAGCATCCTTAGGGAAGGTGTTCCAGGACAATTTTCCTGAGTTTTGAATTCGTCCTGATGCAGACCCTCCTGGGAAACTCCTACTCGTCCTCTGCGTCTCCGAGTGCAGAGACCTCGATGGCAACTGCAGAAAAGAAGGGCTGCGTTGAGTTGTCGAGAAGCAAGAACATAGCCAGCGCCTTGTGTTTGGGAGTCAGCAGCTGCTGGACTTTTGCGATTGCCTTCACTGTGCACTGAATGTCGAGATATGTGCACGCGAAAAAACCAAGTTGGGCAAGAGGAGGAAGAGAGCACGGGCATCAGAGAGCATCTGGCATCTTGCCCTGGAAAGGGCAGTGTTTTTGGAGTGTGCAGCAAATCCGTGTTTCTGGGCAAGGGAGGCATAAGTGCGCTGCGCTCCTAAGCTATCACCCTGCTAAGACACACTGCCAAAGCTTTTCGCTATGATGTAGTCCAGTGCAGACGCACACTACGGCTCTCCGGAGCTGTCCGAAGCCAAGCGCCGGTCGCCGGCGTCTTTCGGCTGAAGCAGCGCTTCGGAGCGTACGGCTGTTGTGTGCGCGAAGCAGCCGCTTCTCCTGCTCCGCGAGCCGGACAGAGCGGTAGATTGTACGACGGCGAAGAACGAAGCCGCAGAGCACCGGCCTTCTACGCGCACCCTAAGGACTGCGAGAGGACCGTGGTGGCCGCTCGCCTGCCCCTTCAATTCCATTCTAGCATCCTTAGGGAAGGTGTTCCAGGACAATTTTCCTGAGTTTTGAATTCGTCCTGATGCAGCCCCTCCTGGGAAACTCGTGCTCGTCCTCTGAGTCTCCGAGTGCAGAGACCTCGATGGCAACTGCAGAAAAGAAGGGCTGCGTTGAGTTGTCGAGAAGCAAGAACATAGCCAGCGCCTTGTGTTTGGGAGTCAGCAGCTGCTGGACTTTTGCGATTGCTTTCACTGTGCACTGAATGCCAGGACGGCATGTGCACGTTAAAACAACGAGCTGGGCAAGAGTAATCGAAAGATCACGGCCGTCAGAAAGCAGCTTATATATTGCCCTGGAAAGAGCAGTGTTTTTGGAGTGTGCAGTAAAATCGTGTTTCTGGACAAGGGAGGCATAAGTGCGCTGCGCTCCTAAGCTATCTCCCTGCGAGACACAGAGCCAAAGCTTTTCGCTATGATGCAGTCTAGTGCAGACGCACACTGCGGCTCTCCGGAGCTTTCCGAAGCGAAGCGCCGGTCGCCGGCGTCTTTCGGCTGAAGCAGCGCTTCGGAGCGTACGGCTGTTGTGTGCGCGAAGCAGCCGCTTCTGCTGCTCCGGGAGCCGGACAGAGCGGTAGCTTGTACGAGGGCGAAGAACGAAGCCGCAGAGCACCGGCCTTCTGCGCGCACCCTAAGGACTGCGAGAGGACCGTGGTGGCCGCTCGCCTGCCCCTTCAATTCCATTCTAGCATCCTTAGGGAAGGTGTTCCAGGACAATTTTCCTGAGTTTTGAATTCGTCCTGATGCAGCCCCTCCTGGGAAACTCCTACTCGTCCTCTGCGTCTCCGAGTGCAGAGACCTCGATGGCAACTGCAGAAATGAAGGGCTGCGTTGAGTTGTCGAGAAGCAAGAACATAGCCAGCGCCTTGTGTTTGGGAGTCAGCAGCTGCTGGACTTTTGCGATTGCCTTCGCTGTGCACTGAATGTCGAGATATGTGCACGCTAAAAAACCAAGTTGGGCAAGAGGAGGAAGAGAGCACGGGCATCAGAGAGCATCTGGCATCTTGCCCTGGAAAGGGCAGTGTTTTTGGAGAGTGCAGCAAATCCGTGTTTCTGGGCAAGGGAGGCATAAGTGCGCTGCGCTCCTAAGCTATCACCCTGCTAAGACACACTGCCAAAGCTTTTCGCTATGATGTAGTCCAGTGCAGACGCACACTACGGCTCTCCGGAGCTGTCCGAAGCCAAGCGCCGGTCGCCGGCGTCTTTCGGCTGAAGCAGCGCTTCGGAGCGTACGGCTGTTGTGTGCGCGAAGCAGCCGCTTCTCCTGCTCCGCGAGCCGGACAGAGAGGTAGCTTGTACGAGGGCGAAGAACGAAGCCGCAGAGCACCGGCCTTCTCCGCGCACCCTAAGGACTGCGAGAGGACCGTGGTGGCCGCTCGCCTGCCCCTTCAATTCCATTCTAGCATCCTTATGGAAGGTGTTCCAGGACAATTTTCCTGAGTTTTGAATTCGTCCTGATGCAGCCCCTCCTGGGAAACAACTGCTCGTCGTCTGAGTCTCCGAGTGCAGAGACCTCGATGGCAACTGCAGAAATGAAGCACTCCGTTGAGTTGTCGAGAAGCAAGAACATAGCCAGCGCCTTGTGTTTGGGAGTCAGCAGCTGCTGGACTTTTGCGATTGCTTTCACTGTGCACGGAATGCCAGGACGGCATGTGCACGTTAAAACAACGAGCTGGGCAAGAGCAGGAAGGGAGCACGGGCATCAGAGAGCATCTGGCATCTTGCCCTTGAAAGGGCAGTGTTTTTGGAGTGTGCAGTAAAATCGTGTTTCTGGACAAGGGAGGCATAAGTGCGCTGCGCTCCTAAGCTATCTCCCTGCGAGACACAGAGCCAAAGCTTTTCGCTATGATGCAGTCTAGTGCAGACGCACACTACGGCTCTCCGGAGCTTTCCGAAGCGAAGCGCCGGTCGCCGGCGTCTTTCGGCTGAAGCAGCGCTTCGGAGCGTACGGCTGTTGTGTGCGCGAAGCAGCCGCTTCTGCTGCTCCGGGAGCCGGACTGAGCGGTAGCTTGTACGAGGGCGAAGAACGAAGCCGCAGAGCACCGGCCTTCTGCGCGCACCCTAAGGACTGCGAGAGGACCGTGGTGGCCGCTCGCCTGCCCCTTCAATTCCATTCTAGCATCCTTAGGGAAGGTGATCCAGGACAATTTTCCTGAGTTTTGAATTCCTCCTGATGCAGCCCCTCCTGGGAAACAACTGCTCGTCGTCTGAGTCTCCGAGTGCAGAGACCTCGATGGCAACTGCAGAAATGAAGCACTCCGTTGAGTTGTCGAGAAGCAAGAACATAGCCAGCGCCTTGTGTTTGGGAGTCAGCAGCTGCTGGACTTTTGCGATTGCCTTCGCTGTGCACTGAATGTCGAGATATGTGCACGCTAAAAAACCAAGTTGGGCAAGAGGAGGAAGAGAGCACGGGCATCAGAGAGCATCTGGCATCTTGCCCTGGAAAGGGCAGTGTTTTTGGAGAGTGCAGCAAATCCGTGTTTCTGGGCAAGGGAGGCATAAGTGCGCTGCGCTCCTAAGCTATCACCCTGCTAAGACACACTGCCAAAGCTTTTCGCTATGATGTAGTCCAGTGCAGACGCACACTACGGCTCTCCGGAGCTGTCCGAAGCCAAGCGCCGGTCGCCGGCGTCTTTCGGCTGAAGCAGCGCTTCGGAGCGTACGGCTGTTGTGTGCGCGAAGCAGCCGCTTCTGCTGCTCCGGGAGCCGGACTGAGCGGTAGCTTGTACGAGGGCGAAGAACGAAGCCGCAGAGCACCGGCCTTCTGCGCGCACCCTAAGGACTGCGAGAGGACCGTGGTGGCCGCTCGCCTGCCCCTTCAATTCCATTCTAGCATCCTTATGGAAGGTGTTCCAGGACAATTTTCCTGAGTTTTGAATTCGTCCTGATGCAGCCCCTCCTGGGAAACTCGTGCTCGTCCTCTGCGTCTCCGAGTGCAGAGACCTCGATGGCAACTGCAGAAAAGAAGGGCTGCGTTGAGTTGTCGAGAAGCAAGAACATAGCCAGCGCCTTGTGTTTGGGAGTCAGCAGCTGCTGGACTTTTGCGATTGCTTTCACTGTGCACTGAATGCCAGGACGGCATGTGCACGTTAAAACAACGAGCTGGGCAAGAGTAATCGAAAGATCACGGCCGTCAGAAAGCAGCTTATATATTGCCCTGGAAAGAGCAGTGTTTTTGGAGTGTGCAGTAAAATCGTGTTTCTGGACAAGGGAGGCATAAGTGCGCTGCGCTCCTAAGCTATCTCCCTGCGAGACACAGAGCCAAAGCTTTTCGCTATGATGCAGTCTAGTGCAGACGCACACTGCGGCTCTCCGGAGCTTTCCGAAGCGAAGCGCCGGTCGCCGGCGTCTTTCGGCTGAAGCAGCGCTTCGGAGCGTACGGCTGTTGTGTGCGCGAAGCAGCCGCTTCTGCTGCTCCGGGAGCCGGACAGAGCGGTAGCTTGTACGAGGGCGAAGAACGAAGCCGCAGAGCACCGGCCTTCTGCGCGCACCCTAAGGACTGCGAGAGGACCGTGGTGGCCGCTCGCCTGCCCCTTCAATTCCATTCTAGCATCCTTAGGGAAGGTGTTCCAGGACAATTTTCCTGAGTTTTGAATTCCTCCTGATGCAGCCCCTCCTGGGAAACTCCTACTCGTCCTCTGCGTCTCCGAGTGCAGAGACCTCGATGGCAACTGCAGAAAAGAAGGGCTGCGTTGAGTTGTCGAGAAGCAAGAACATAGCCAGCGCCTTGTGTTTGGGAGTCAGCAGCACCTGGACTTTTGCGATTGCCTTCACTGTGCACTGAATGTCGAGATATGTGCACGCTAAAAAACCAAGTTGGGCAAGAGGAGGAAGAGAGCACGGGCATCAGAGAGCATCTGGCATCTTGCCCTGGAAAGAGCAGTGTTTTTGGAGAGTGCAGCAAATCCGTGTTTCTGGGCAAGGGAGGCATAAGTGCGCTGCGCTCCTAAGCTATCACCCTGCTAAGACACACTGCCAAAGCTTTTCGCTATGATGTAGTCCAGTGCAGACGCACACTACGGCTCTCCGGAGCTGTCCGAAGCCAAGCGCCGGTCGCCGGCGTCTTTCGGCTGAAGCAGCGCTTCGGAGCGTACGGCTGTTGTGTGCGCGAAGCAGCCGCTTCTGCTGCTCCGGGAGCCGGACTGAGCGGTAGCTTGTACGAGGGCGAAGAACGAAGCCGCAGAGCACCGGCCTTCTGCGCGCACCCTAAGGACTGCGAGAGGACCGTGGTGGCCGCTCGCCTGCCCCTTCAATTCCATTCTAGCATCCTTAGGGAAGGTGTTCCAGGACAATTTTCCTGAGTTTTGAATTCGTCCTGATGCAGCCCCTCCTGGGAAACTCCTACTCGTCCTCTGCGTCTCCGAGTGCAGAGACCTCGATGGCAACTGCAGAAAAGAAGGGCTGCGTTGAGTTGTCGAGAAGCAAGAACATAGCCAGCGCCTTGTGTTTGGGAGTCAGCAGCACCTGGACTTTTGCGATTGCCTTCACTGTGCACTGAATGTCGAGATATGTGCACGCTAAAAAACCAAGTTGGGCAAGAGGAGGAAGAGAGCACGGGCATCAGAGAGCATCTGGCATCTTGCCCTGGAAAGAGCAGTGTTTTTGGAGAGTGCAGCAAATCCGTGTTTCTGGGCAAGGGAGGCATAAGTGCGCTGCGCTCCTAAGCTATCACCCTGCTAAGACACACTGCCAAAGCTTTTCGCTATGATGTAGTCCAGTGCAGACGCACACTACGGCTCTCCGGAGCTGTCCGAAGCCAAGCGCCGGTCGCCGGCGTCTTTCGGCTGAAGCAGCGCTTCGGAGCGTACGGCTGTTGTGTGCGCGAAGCAGCCGCTTCTGCTGCTCCGGGAGCCGGACAGAGCGGTAGATTGTACGAGGGCGAAGAACGAAGCCGCAGAGCACCGGCCTTCTACGCGCACCCTAAGGACTGCGAGAGGACCGTGGTGGCCGCTCGCCTGCCCCTTCAATTCCATTCTAGCATCCTTAGGGAAGGTGTTCCAGGACAATTTTCCTGAGTTTTGAATTCGTCCTGATGCAGCCCCTCCTGGGAAACTCGTGCTCGTCCTCTGAGTCTCCGAGTGCAGAGACCTCGATGGCAACTGCAGAAAAGAAGGGCTGCGTTGAGTTGTCGAGAAGCAAGAACATAGCCAGCGCCTTGTGTTTGGGAGTCAGCAGCTGCTGGACTTTTGCGATTGCTTTCACTGTGCACTGAATGCCAGGACGGCATGTGCACGTTAAAACAACGAGCTGGGCAAGAGTAATCGAAAGATCACGGCCGTCAGAAAGCAGCTTATATATTGCCCTGGAAAGAGCAGTGTTTTTGGAGTGTGCAGTAAAATCGTGTTTCTGGACAAGGAAGGCATAAGTGCGCTGCGCTCCTAAGCTATCTCCCTGCTAAGACACACTGCTAAAGCTTTTCGCTAGGATGCAGTCTAGTGCAGACGCACACTGCGGCTCTCCGGAGCTGTCCGAAGCCAAGCGCCGGTGGCCGGCGGCTTTCGGCTGAAGCAGCGCTTCGGAGCGTACGGCTGTTGTGTGCGCGAAGCAGCCGCTTCTGCTGCTCCGCGAGCCGGACAGAGCGGTAGCTTGTACGACGGCGAAGAACGAAGCCGCAGAGCACCGACCTTCTGCGCGCACCCTAAGGACTGCTAGAGGACCGTGGTGGCCGCTCGCCTGCCCCTTCAATTCCATTCTAGCATCCTTAGGGAAGGTGTTCCAGGACAATTTTCCTGAGTTTTGAATTCGTCCTGATGCAGACCCTCCTGGGAAACTCCTACTCGTCCTCTGCGTCTCCGAGTGCAGAGACCTCGATGGCAACTGCAGAAAAGAAGGGCTGCGTTGAGTTGTCGAGAAGCAAGAACATAGCCAGCGCCTTGTGTTTGGGAGTCAGCAGCTGCTGGACTTTTGCGATTGCCTTCACTGTGCACTGAATGTCGAGATATGTGCACGCTAAAAAACCAAGTTGGGCAAGAGGAGGAAGAGAGCACGGGCATCAGAGAGCATCTGGCATCTTGCCCTGGAAAGGGCAGTGTTTTTGGAGTGTGCAGCAAATCCGTGTTTCTGGGCAAGGGAGGCATAAGTGCGCTGCGCTCCTAAGCTATCACCCTGCTAAGACACACTGCCAAAGCTTTTCGCTATGATGTAGTCCAGTGCAGACGCACACTACGGCTCTCCGGAGCTGTCCGAAGCCAAGCGCCGGTCGCCGGCGTCTTTCGGCTGAAGCAGCGCTTCGGAGCGTACGGCTGTTGTGTGCGCGAAGCAGCCGCTTCTCCTGCTCCGGGAGCCGGACAGAGCGGTAGATTGTACGACGGCGAAGAACGAAGCCGCAGAGCACCGGCCTTCTACGCGCACCCTAAGGACTGCGAGAGGACCGTGGTGGCCGCTCGCCTGCCCCTTCAATTCCATTCTAGCATCCTTAGGGAAGGTGTTCCAGGACAATTTTCCTGAGTTTTGAATTCGTCCTGATGCAGCCCCTCCTGGGAAACTCGTGCTCGTCCTCTGAGTCTCCGAGTGCAGAGACCTCGATGGCAACTGCAGAAAAGAAGGGCTGCGTTGAGTTGTCGAGAAGCAAGAACATAGCCAGCGCCTTGTGTTTGGGAGTCAGCAGCTGCTGGACTTTTGCGATTGCTTTCACTGTGCACTGAATGCCAGGACGGCATGTGCACGTTAAAACAACGAGCTGGGCAAGAGTAATCGAAAGATCACGGCCGTCAGAAAGCAGCTTATATATTGCCCTGGAAAGAGCAGTGTTTTTGGAGTGTGCAGTAAAATCGTGTTTCTGGACAAGGGAGGCATAAGTGCGCTGCGCTCCTAAGCTATCTCCCTGCGAGACACAGAGCCAAAGCTTTTCGCTATGATGCAGTCTAGTGCAGACGCACACTGCGGCTCTCCGGAGCTGTCCGAAGCGAAGCGCCGGTCGCCGGCGTCTTTCGGCTGAAGCAGCGCTTCGGAGCGTACGGCTGTTGTGTGCGCGAAGCAGCCGCTTCTGCTGCTCCGGGAGCCGGACTGAGCGGTAGCTTGTACGAGGGCGAAGAACGAAGCCGCAGAGCACCGGCCTTCTGCGCGCACCCTAAGGACTGCGAGAGGACCGTGGTGGCCGCTCGCCTGCCCCTTCAATTCCATTCTAGCATCCTTAGGGAAGGTGTTCCAGGACAATTTTCCTGAGTTTTGAATTCCTCCTGATGCAGCCCCTCCTGGGAAACTCCTACTCGTCCTCTGCGTCTCCGAGTGCAGAGACCTCGATGGCAACTGCAGAAATGAAGCACTCCGTTGAGTTGTCGAGAAGCAAGAACATAGCCAGCGCCTTGTGTTTGGGAGTCAGCAGCTGCTGGACTTTTGCGATTGCCTTCGCTGTGCACTGAATGTCGAGATATGTGCACGCTAAAAAACCAAGTTGGGCAAGAGGAGGAAGAGAGCACGGGCATCAGAGAGCATCTGGCATCTTGCCCTGGAAAGGGCAGTGTTTTTGGAGAGTGCAGCAAATCCGTGTTTCTGGGCAAGGGAGGCATAAGTGCGCTGCGCTCCTAAGCTATCACCCTGCTAAGACACACTGCCAAAGCTTTTCGCTATGATGTAGTCCAGTGCAGACGCACACTACGGCTCTCCGGAGCTGTCCGAAGCCAAGCGCCGGTCGCCGGCGTCTTTCGGCTGAAGCAGCGCTTCGGAGCGTACGGCTGTTGTGTGCGCGAAGCAGCCGCTTCTCCTGCTCCGCGAGCCGGACAGAGAGGTAGCTTGTACGAGGGCGAAGAACGAAGCCGCAGAGCACCGGGCTTCTCCGCGCACCCTAAGGACTGCGAGAGGACCGTGGTGGCCGCTCGCCTGCCCCTTCAATTCCATTCTAGCATCCTTAGGGAAGGTGTTCCAGGACAATTTTCCTGAGTTTTGAATTCGTCCTGATGCAGCCCCTCCTGGGAAACAACTGCTCGTCGTCTGAGTCTCCGAGTGCAGAGACCTCGATGGCAACTGCAGAAATGAAGCACTCCGTTGAGTTGTCGAGAAGCAAGAACATAGCCAGCGCCTTGTGTTTGGGAGTCAGCAGCTGCTGGACTTTTGCGATTGCTTTCACTGTGCACGGAATGCCAGGACGGCATGTGCACGTTAAAACAACGAGCTGGGCAAGAGCAGGAAGGGAGCACGGGCATCAGAGAGCATCTGGCATCTTGCCCTTGAAAGGGCAGTGTTTTTGGAGTGTGCAGTAAAATCGTGTTTCTGGACTAGGGAGGCATAAGTGCGCTGCGCTCCTAAGCTATCTCCCTGCGAGACACAGAGCCAAAGCTTTTCGCTATGATGCAGTCTAGTGCAGACGCACACTGCGGCTCTCCGGAGCTTTCCGAAGCGAAGCGCCGGTCGCCGGCGTCTTTCGGCTGAAGCAGCGCTTCGGAGCGTACGGCTGTTGTGTGCGCGAAGCAGCCGCTTCTGCTGCTCCGGGAGCCGGACTGAGCGGTAGCTTGTACGAGGGCGAAGAACGAAGCCGCAGAGCACCGGCCTTCTGCGCGCACCCTAAGGACTGCGAGAGGACCGTGGTGGCCGCTCGCCTGCCCCTTCAATTCCATTCTAGCATCCTTAGGGAAGGTGTTCCAGGACAATTTTCCTGAGTTTTGAATTCCTCCTGATGCAGCCCCTCCTGGGAAACTCCTACTCGTCCTCTGCGTCTCCGAGTGCAGAGACCTCGATGGCAACTGCAGAAAAGAAGGGCTGCGTTGAGTTGTCGAGAAGCAAGAACATAGCCAGCGCCTTGTGTTTGGGAGTCAGCAGCACCTGGACTTTTGCGATTGCCTTCACTGTGCACTGAATGTCGAGATATGTGCACGCTAAAAAACCAAGTTGGGCAAGAGGAGGAAGAGAGCACGGGCATCAGAGAGCATCTGGCATCTTGCCCTGGAAAGAGCAGTGTTTTTGGAGTGTGCAGCAAATCCGTGTTTCTGGGCAAGGGAGGCATAAGTGCGCTGCGCTCCTAAGCTATCACCCTGCTAAGACACACTGCCAAAGCTTTTCGCTATGATGTAGTCCAGTGCAGACGCACACTACGGCTCTCCGGAGCTGTCCGAAGCCAAGCGCCGGTCGCCGGCGTCTTTCGGCTGAAGCAGCGCTTCGGAGCGTACGGCTGTTGTGTGCGCGAAGCAGCCGCTTCTCCTGCTCCGCGAGCCGGACAGAGCGGTAGATTGTACGACGGCGAAGAACGAAGCCGCAGAGCACCGGCCTTCTCCGCGCACCCTAAGGACTGCGAGAGGACCGTGGTGGCCGCTCGCCTGCCCCTTCAATTCCATTCTAGCATCCTTATGGAAGGTGTTCCAGGACAATTTTCCTGAGTTTTGAATTCGTCCTGATGCAGCCCCTCCTGGGAAACTCGTGCTCGTCCTCTGAGTCTCCGAGTGCAGAGACCTCGATGGCAACTGCAGAAATGAAGGGCTGCGTTGAGTTGTCGAGAAGCAAGAACATAGCCAGCGCCTTGTGTTTGGGAGTCAGCAGCTGCTGGACTTTTGCGATTGCTTTCACTGTGCACTGAATGCCAGGACGGCATGTGCACGTTAAAACAACGAGCTGGGCAAGAGTAATCGAAAGATCACGGCCGTCAGAAAGCAGCTTATATATTGCCCTGGAAAGAGCAGTGTTTTTGGAGTGTGCAGTAAAATCGTGTTTCTGGACAAGGGAGGCATAAGTGCGCTGCGCTCCTAAGCTATCTCCCTGCGAGACACAGAGCCAAAGCTTTTCGCTATGATGCAGTCTAGTGCAGACGCACACTACGGCTCTCCGGAGCTTTCCGAAGCGAAGCGCCGGTCGCCGGCGTCTTTCGGCTGAAGCAGCGCTTCGGAGCGTACGGCTGTTGTGTGCGCGAAGCAGCCGCTTCTGCTGCTCCGGGAGCCGGACTGAGCGGTAGCTTGTACGAGGGCGAAGAACGAAGCCGCAGAGCACCGGCCTTCTGCGCGCACCCTAAGGACTGCGAGAGGACCGTGGTGGCCGCTCGCCTGCCCCTTCAATTCCATTCTAGCATCCTTAGGGAAGGTGATCCAGGACAATTTTCCTGAGTTTTGAATTCCTCCTGATGCAGCCCCTCCTGGGAAACAACTGCTCGTCGTCTGAGTCTCCGAGTGCAGAGACCTCGATGGCAACTGCAGAAATGAAGCACTCCGTTGAGTTGTCGAGAAGCAAGAACATAGCCAGCGCCTTGTGTTTGGGAGTCAGCAGCTGCTGGACTTTTGCGATTGCCTTCGCTGTGCACTGAATGTCGAGATATGTGCACGCTAAAAAACCAAGTTGGGCAAGAGGAGGAAGAGAGCACGGGCATCAGAGAGCATCTGGCATCTTGCCCTGGAAAGGGCAGTGTTTTTGGAGAGTGCAGCAAATCCGTGTTTCTGGGCAAGGGAGGCATAAGTGCGCTGCGCTCCTAAGCTATCACCCTGCTAAGACACACTGCCAAAGCTTTTCGCTATGATGTAGTCCAGTGCAGACGCACACTACGGCTCTCCGGAGCTGTCCGAAGCCAAGCGCCGGTCGCCGGCGTCTTTCGGCTGAAGCAGCGCTTCGGAGCGTACGGCTGTTGTGTGCGCGAAGCAGCCGCTTCTCCTGCTCCGGGAGCCGGACAGAGCGGTAGATTGTACGAGGGCGAAGAACGAAGCCGCAGAGCACCGGCCTTCTGCGCGCACCCTAAGGACTGCGAGAGGACCGTGGTGGCCGCTCGCCTGCCCCTTCAATTCCATTCTAGCATCCTTAGGGAAGGTGTTCCAGGACAATTTTCCTGAGTTTTGAATTCGTCCTGATGCAGCCCCTCCTGGGAAACTCCTACTCGTCCTCTGCGTCTCCGAGTGCAGAGACCTCGATGGCAACTGCAGAAAAGAAGGGCTGCGTTGAGTTGTCGAGAAGCAAGAACATAGCCAGCGCCTTGTGTTTGGGAGTCAGCAGCACCTGGACTTTTGCGATTGCCTTCGCTGTGCACTGAATGTCGAGATATGTGCACGCTAAAAAACCAAGTTGGGCAAGAGGAGGAAGAGAGCACGGGCATCAGAGAGCATCTGGCATCTTGCCCTGGAAAGAGCAGTGTTTTTGGAGAGTGCAGCAAATCCGTGTTTCTGGGCAAGGGAGGCATAAGTGCGCTGCGCTCCTAAGCTATCACCCTGCTAAGACACACTGCCAAAGCTTTTCGCTATGATGTAGTCCAGTGCAGACGCACACTACGGCTCTCCGGAGCTGTCCGAAGCCAAGCGCCGGTCGCCGGCGTCTTTCGGCTGAAGCAGCGCTTCGGAGCGTACGGCTGTTGTGTGCGCGAAGCAGCCGCTTCTCCTGCTCCGGGAGCCGGACAGAGCGGTAGCTTGTACGAGGGCGAAGAACGAAGCCGCAGAGCACCGGCCTTCTACGCGCACCCTAAGGACTGCGAGAGGACCGTGGTGGCCGCTCGCCTGCCCCTTCAATTCCATTCTAGCATCCTTATGGAAGGTGTTCCAGGACAATTTTCCTGAGTTTTGAATTCGTCCTGATGCAGCCCCTCCTGGGAAACTCGTGCTCGTCCTCTGCGTCTCCGAGTGCAGAGACCTCGATGGCAACTGCAGAAAAGAAGGGCTGCGTTGAGTTGTCGAGAAGCAAGAACATAGCCAGCGCCTTGTGTTTGGGAGTCAGCAGCTGCTGGACTTTTGCGATTGCTTTCACTGTGCACTGAATGCCAGGACGGCATGTGCACGTTAAAACAACGAGCTGGGCAAGAGTAATCGAAAGATCACGGCCGTCAGAAAGCAGCTTATATATTGCCCTGGAAAGAGCAGTGTTTTTGGAGTGTGCAGTAAAATCGTGTTTCTGGACAAGGGAGGCATAAGTGCGCTGCGCTCCTAAGCTATCTCCCTGCGAGACACAGAGCCAAAGCTTTTCGCTATGATGCAGTCTAGTGCAGACGCACACTGCGGCTCTCCGGAGCTTTCCGAAGCGAAGCGCCGGTCGCCGGCGTCTTTCGGCTGAAGCAGCGCTTCGGAGCGTACGGCTGTTGTGTGCGCGAAGCAGCCGCTTCTGCTGCTCCGGGAGCCGGACAGAGCGGTAGCTTGTACGAGGGCGAAGAACGAAGCCGCAGAGCACCGGCCTTCTGCGCGCACCCTAAGGACTGCGAGAGGACCGTGGTGGCCGCTCGCCTGCCCCTTCAATTCCATTCTAGCATCCTTAGGGAAGGTGTTCCAGGACAATTTTCCTGAGTTTTGAATTCCTCCTGATGCAGCCCCTCCTGGGAAACTCCTACTCGTCCTCTGCGTCTCCGAGTGCAGAGACCTCGATGGCAACTGCAGAAAAGAAGGGCTGCGTTGAGTTGTCGAGAAGCAAGAACATAGCCAGCGCCTTGTGTTTGGGAGTCAGCAGCACCTGGACTTTTGCGATTGCCTTCACTGTGCACTGAATGTCGAGATATGTGCACGCTAAAAAACCAAGTTGGGCAAGAGGAGGAAGAGAGCACGGGCATCAGAGAGCATCTGGCATCTTGCCCTGGAAAGAGCAGTGTTTTTGGAGAGTGCAGCAAATCCGTGTTTCTGGGCAAGGGAGGCATAAGTGCGCTGCGCTCCTAAGCTATCACCCTGCTAAGACACACTGCCAAAGCTTTTCGCTATGATGTAGTCCAGTGCAGACGCACACTACGGCTCTCCGGAGCTGTCCGAAGCCAAGCGCCGGTCGCCGGCGTCTTTCGGCTGAAGCAGCGCTTCGGAGCGTACGGCTGTTGTGTGCGCGAAGCAGCCGCTTCTGCTGCTCCGGGAGCCGGACTGAGCGGTAGCTTGTACGAGGGCGAAGAACGAAGCCGCAGAGCACCGGCCTTCTGCGCGCACCCTAAGGACTGCGAGAGGACCGTGGTGGCCGCTCGCCTGCCCCTTCAATTCCATTCTAGCATCCTTAGGGAAGGTGTTCCAGGACAATTTTCCTGAGTTTTGAATTCGTCCTGATGCAGCCCCTCCTGGGAAACTCCTACTCGTCCTCTGCGTCTCCGAGTGCAGAGACCTCGATGGCAACTGCAGAAAAGAAGGGCTGCGTTGAGTTGTCGAGAAGCAAGAACATAGCCAGCGCCTTGTGTTTGGGAGTCAGCAGCACCTGGACTTTTGCGATTGCCTTCACTGTGCACTGAATGTCGAGATATGTGCACGCTAAAAAACCAAGTTGGGCAAGAGGAGGAAGAGAGCACGGGCATCAGAGAGCATCTGGCATCTTGCCCTGGAAAGAGCAGTGTTTTTGGAGAGTGCAGCAAATCCGTGTTTCTGGGCAAGGGAGGCATAAGTGCGCTGCGCTCCTAAGCTATCACCCTGCTAAGACACACTGCCAAAGCTTTTCGCTATGATGTAGTCCAGTGCAGACGCACACTACGGCTCTCCGGAGCTGTCCGAAGCCAAGCGCCGGTCGCCGGCGTCTTTCGGCTGAAGCAGCGCTTCGGAGCGTACGGCTGTTGTGTGCGCGAAGCAGCCGCTTCTCCTGCTCCGGGAGCCGGACAGAGCGGTAGATTGTACGACGGCGAAGAACGAAGCCGCAGAGCACCGGCCTTCTACGCGCACCCTAAGGACTGCGAGAGGACCGTGGTGGCCGCTCGCCTGCCCCTTCAATTCCATTCTAGCATCCTTAGGGAAGGTGTTCCAGGACAATTTTCCTGAGTTTTGAATTCGTCCTGATGCAGCCCCTCCTGGGAAACTCGTGCTCGTCCTCTGAGTCTCCGAGTGCAGAGACCTCGATGGCAACTGCAGAAAAGAAGGGCTGCGTTGAGTTGTCGAGAAGCAAGAACATAGCCAGCGCCTTGTGTTTGGGAGTCAGCAGCTGCTGGACTTTTGCGATTGCTTTCACTGTGCACTGAATGCCAGGACGGCATGTGCACGTTAAAACAACGAGCTGGGCAAGAGTAATCGAAAGATCACGGCCGTCAGAAAGCAGCTTATATATTGCCCTGGAAAGAGCAGTGTTTTTGGAGTGTGCAGTAAAATCGTGTTTCTGGACAAGGAAGGCATAAGTGCGCTGCGCTCCTAAGCTATCTCCCTGCTAAGACACACTGCTAAAGCTTTTCGCTAGGATGCAGTCTAGTGCAGACGCACACTGCGGCTCTCCGGAGCTGTCCGAAGCCAAGCGCCGGTGGCCGGCGGCTTTCGGCTGAAGCAGCGCTTCGGAGCGTACGGCTGTTGTGTGCGCGAAGCAGCCGCTTCTGCTGCTCCGCGAGCCGGACAGAGCGGTAGCTTGTACGACGGCGAAGAACGAAGCCGCAGAGCACCGACCTTCTGCGCGCACCCTAAGGACTGCTAGAGGACCGTGGTGGCCGCTCGCCTGCCCCTTCAATTCCATTCTAGCATCCTTAGGGAAGGTGTTCCAGGACAATTTTCCTGAGTTTTGAATTCGTCCTGATGCAGACCCTCCTGGGAAACTCCTACTCGTCCTCTGCGTCTCCGAGTGCAGAGACCTCGATGGCAACTGCAGAAAAGAAGGGCTGCGTTGAGTTGTCGAGAAGCAAGAACATAGCCAGCGCCTTGTGTTTGGGAGTCAGCAGCTGCTGGACTTTTGCGATTGCCTTCACTGTGCACTGAATGTCGAGATATGTGCACGCTAAAAAACCAAGTTGGGCAAGAGGAGGAAGAGAGCACGGGCATCAGAGAGCATCTGGCATCTTGCCCTGGAAAGGGCAGTGTTTTTGGAGTGTGCAGCAAATCCGTGTTTCTGGGCAAGGGAGGCATAAGTGCGCTGCGCTCCTAAGCTATCACCCTGCTAAGACACACTGCCAAAGCTTTTCGCTATGATGTAGTCCAGTGCAGACGCACACTACGGCTCTCCGGAGCTGTCCGAAGCCAAGCGCCGGTCGCCGGCGTCTTTCGGCTGAAGCAGCGCTTCGGAGCGTACGGCTGTTGTGTGCGCGAAGCAGCCGCTTCTCCTGCTCCGGGAGCCGGACAGAGCGGTAGATTGTACGACGGCGAAGAACGAAGCCGCAGAGCACCGGCCTTCTACGCGCACCCTAAGGACTGCGAGAGGACCGTGGTGGCCGCTCGCCTGCCCCTTCAATTCCATTCTAGCATCCTTAGGGAAGGTGTTCCAGGACAATTTTCCTGAGTTTTGAATTCGTCCTGATGCAGCCCCTCCTGGGAAACTCGTGCTCGTCCTCTGAGTCTCCGAGTGCAGAGACCTCGATGGCAACTGCAGAAATGAAGGGCTGCGTTGAGTTGTCGAGAAGCAAGAACATAGCCAGCGCCTTGTGTTTGGGAGTCAGCAGCTGCTGGACTTTTGCGATTGCTTTCACTGTGCACTGAATGCCAGGACGGCATGTGCACGTTAAAACAACGAGCTGGGCAAGAGTAATCGAAAGATCACGGCCGTCAGAAAGCAGCTTATATATTGCCCTGGAAAGAGCAGTGTTTTTGGAGTGTGCCGTAAAATCGTGTTTCTGGACAAGGGAGGCATAAGTGCGCTGCGCTCCTAAGCTATCTCCCTGCGAGACACAGAGCCAAAGCTTTTCGCTATGATGCAGTCTAGTGCAGACGCACACTACGGCTCTCCGGAGCTTTCCGAAGCGAAGCGCCGGTCGCCGGCGTCTTTCGGCTGAAGCAGCGCTTCGGAGCGTACGGCTGTTGTGTGCGCGAAGCAGCCGCTTCTGCTGCTCCGGGAGCCGGACTGAGCGGTAGCTTGTACGAGGGCGAAGAACGAAGCCGCAGAGCACCGGCCTTCTGCGCGCACCCTAAGGACTGCGAGAGGACCGTGGTGGCCGCTCGCCTGCCCCTTCAATTCCATTCTAGCATCCTTAGGGAAGGTGATCCAGGACAATTTTCCTGAGTTTTGAATTCCTCCTGATGCAGCCCCTCCTGGGAAACAACTGCTCGTCGTCTGAGTCTCCGAGTGCAGAGACCTCGATGGCAACTGCAGAAAAGAAGGGCTGCGTTGAGTTGTCGAGAAGCAAGAACATAGCCAGCGCCTTGTGTTTGGGAGTCAGCAGCTGCTGGACTTTTGCGATTGCCTTCGCTGTGCACTGAATGTCGAGATATGTGCACGCTAAAAAACCAAGTTGGGCAAGAGGAGGAAGAGAGCACGGGCATCAGAGAGCATCTGGCATCTTGCCCTGGAAAGGGCAGTGTTTTTGGAGAGTGCAGCAAATCCGTGTTTCTGGGCAAGGGAGGCATAAGTGCGCTGCGCTCCTAAGCTATCACCCTGCTAAGACACACTGCCAAAGCTTTTCGCTATGATGTAGTCCAGTGCAGACGCACACTACGGCTCTCCGGAGCTGTCCGAAGCCAAGCGCCGGTCGCCGGCGTCTTTCGGCTGAAGCAGCGCTTCGGAGCGTACGGCTGTTGTGTGCGCGAAGCAGCCGCTTCTGCTGCTCCGGGAGCCGGACAGAGCGGTAGCTTGTACGAGGGCGAAGAACGAAGCCGCAGAGCACCGGCCTTCTGCGCGCACCCTAAGGACTGCGAGAGGACCGTGGTGGCCGCTCGCCTGCCCCTTCAATTCCATTCTAGCATCCTTAGGGAAGGTGTTCCAGGACAATTTTCCTGAGTTTTGAATTCGTCCTGATGCAGCCCCTCCTGGGAAACTCCTACTCGTCCTCTGCGTCTCCGAGTGCAGAGACCTCGATGGCAACTGCAGAAAAGAAGGGCTGCGTTGAGTTGTCGAGAAGCAAGAACATAGCCAGCGCCTTGTGTTTGGGAGTCAGCAGCACCTGGACTTTTGCGATTGCCTTCACTGTGCACTGAATGTCGAGATATGTGCACGCTAAAAAACCAAGTTGGGCAAGAGGAGGAAGAGAGCACGGGCATCAGAGAGCATCTGGCATCTTGCCCTGGAAAGAGCAGTGTTTTTGGAGAGTGCAGCAAATCCGTGTTTCTGGGCAAGGGAGGCATAAGTGCGCTGCGCTCCTAAGCTATCACCCTGCTAAGACACACTGCCAAAGCTTTTCGCTATGATGTAGTCCAGTGCAGACGCACACTACGGCTCTCCGGAGCTGTCCGAAGCCAAGCGCCGGTCGCCGGCGTCTTTCGGCTGAAGCAGCGCTTCGGAGCGTACGGCTGTTGTGTGCGCGAAGCAGCCGCTTCTCCTGCTCCGGGAGCCGGACAGAGCGGTAGATTGTACGAGGGCGAAGAACGAAGCCGCAGAGCACCGGCCTTCTGCGCGCACCCTAAGGACTGCGAGAGGACCGTGGTGGCCGCTCGCCTGCCCCTTCAATTCCATTCTAGCATCCTTAGGGAAGGTGTTCCAGGACAATTTTCCTGAGTTTTGAATTCCTCCTGATGCAGCCCCTCCTGGGAAACTCCTACTCGTCCTCTGCGTCTCCGAGTGCAGAGACCTCGATGGCAACTGCAGAAAAGAAGGGCTGCGTTGAGTTGTCGAGAAGCAAGAACATAGCCAGCGCCTTGTGTTTGGGAGTCAGCAGCACCTGGACTTTTGCGATTGCCTTCGCTGTGCACTGAATGTCGAGATATGTGCACGCTAAAAAACCAAGTTGGGCAAGAGGAGGAAGAGAGCACGGGCATCAGAGAGCATCTGGCATCTTGCCCTGGAAAGAGCAGTGTTTTTGGAGAGTGCAGCAAATCCGTGTTTCTGGGCAAGGGAGGCATAAGTGCGCTGCGCTCCTAAGCTATCACCCTGCTAAGACACACTGCCAAAGCTTTTCGCTATGATGTAGTCCAGTGCAGACGCACACTACGGCTCTCCGGAGCTGTCCGAAGCCAAGCGCCGGTCGCCGGCGTCTTTCGGCTGAAGCAGCGCTTCGGAGCGTACGGCTGTTGTGTGCGCGAAGCAGCCGCTTCTCCTGCTCCGGGAGCCGGACAGAGCGGTAGATTGTACGACGGCGAAGAACGAAGCCGCAGAGCACCGGCCTTCTACGCGCACCCTAAGGACTGCGAGAGGACCGTGGTGGCCGCTCGCCTGCCCCTTCAATTCCATTCTAGCATCCTTATGGAAGGTGTTCCAGGACAATTTTCCTGAGTTTTGAATTCGTCCTGATGCAGCCCCTCCTGGGAAACTCGTGCTCGTCCTCTGCGTCTCCGAGTGCAGAGACCTCGATGGCAACTGCAGAAAAGAAGGGCTGCGTTGAGTTGTCGAGAAGCAAGAACATAGCCAGCGCCTTGTGTTTGGGAGTCAGCAGCTGCTGGACTTTTGCGATTGCTTTCACTGTGCACTGAATGCCAGGACGGCATGTGCACGTTAAAACAACGAGCTGGGCAAGAGTAATCGAAAGATCACGGCCGTCAGAAAGCAGCTTATATATTGCCCTGGAAAGAGCAGTGTTTTTGGAGTGTGCAGTAAAATCGTGTTTCTGGACAAGGGAGGCATAAGTGCGCTGCGCTCCTAAGCTATCTCCCTGCGAGACACAGAGCCAAAGCTTTTCGCTATGATGCAGTCTAGTGCAGACGCACAGTGCGGCTCTCCGGAGCTTTCCGAAGCGAAGCGCCGGTCGCCGGCGTCTTTCGGCTGAAGCAGCGCTTCGGAGCGTACGGCTGTTGTGTGCGCGAAGCAGCCGCTTCTGCTGCTCCGGGAGCCGGACAGAGCGGTAGCTTGTACGAGGGCGAAGAACGAAGCCGCAGAGCACCGGCCTTCTGCGCGCACCCTAAGGACTGCGAGAGGACCGTGGTGGCCGCTCGCCTGCCCCTTCAATTCCATTCTAGCATCCTTAGGGAAGGTGTTCCAGGACAATTTTCCTGAGTTTTGAATTCCTCCTGATGCAGCCCCTCCTGGGAAACTCCTACTCGTCCTCTGCGTCTCCGAGTGCAGAGACCTCGATGGCAACTGCAGAAAAGAAGGGCTGCGTTGAGTTGTCGAGAAGCAAGAACATAGCCAGCGCCTTGTGTTTGGGAGTCAGCAGCACCTGGACTTTTGCGATTGCCTTCACTGTGCACTGAATGTCGAGATATGTGCACGCTAAAAAACCAAGTTGGGCAAGAGGAGGAAGAGAGCACGGGCATCAGAGAGCATCTGGCATCTTGCCCTGGAAAGAGCAGTGTTTTTGGAGAGTGCAGCAAATCCGTGTTTCTGGGCAAGGGAGGCATAAGTGCGCTGCGCTCCTAAGCTATCACCCTGCTAAGACACACTGCCAAAGCTTTTCGCTATGATGTAGTCCAGTGCAGACGCACACTACGGCTCTCCGGAGCTGTCCGAAGCCAAGCGCCGGTCGCCGGCGTCTTTCGGCTGAAGCAGCGCTTCGGAGCGTACGGCTGTTGTGTGCGCGAAGCAGCCGCTTCTGCTGCTCCGGGAGCCGGACTGAGCGGTAGCTTGTACGAGGGCGAAGAACGAAGCCGCAGAGCACCGGCCTTCTGCGCGCACCCTAAGGACTGCGAGAGGACCGTGGTGGCCGCTCGCCTGCCCCTTCAATTCCATTCTAGCATCCTTAGGGAAGGTGTTCCAGGACAATTTTCCTGAGTTTTGAATTCGTCCTGATGCAGCCCCTCCTGGGAAACTCCTACTCGTCCTCTGCGTCTCCGAGTGCAGAGACCTCGATGGCAACTGCAGAAAAGAAGGGCTGCGTTGAGTTGTCGAGAAGCAAGAACATAGCCAGCGCCTTGTGTTTGGGAGTCAGCAGCACCTGGACTTTTGCGATTGCCTTCACTGTGCACTGAATGTCGAGATATGTGCACGCTAAAAAACCAAGTTGGGCAAGAGGAGGAAGAGAGCACGGGCATCAGAGAGCATCTGGCATCTTGCCCTGGAAAGAGCAGTGTTTTTGGAGAGTGCAGCAAATCCGTGTTTCTGGGCAAGGGAGGCATAAGTGCGCTGCGCTCCTAAGCTATCACCCTGCTAAGACACACTGCCAAAGCTTTTCGCTATGATGTAGTCCAGTGCAGACGCACACTACGGCTCTCCGGAGCTGTCCGAAGCCAAGCGCCGGTCGCCGGCGTCTTTCGGCTGAAGCAGCGCTTCGGAGCGTACGGCTGTTGTGTGCGCGAAGCAGCCGCTTCTCCTGCTCCGGGAGCCGGACTGAGCGGTAGATTGTACGACGGCGAAGAACGAAGCCGCAGAGCACCGGCCTTCTACGCGCACCCTAAGGACTGCGAGAGGACCGTGGTGGCCGCTCGCCTGCCCCTTCAATTCCATTCTAGCATCCTTAGGGAAGGTGTTCCAGGACAATTTTCCTGAGTTTTGAATTCGTCCTGATGCAGCCCCTCCTGGGAAACTCGTGCTCGTCCTCTGAGTCTCCGAGTGCAGAGACCTCGATGGCAACTGCAGAAAAGAAGGGCTGCGTTGAGTTGTCGAGAAGCAAGAACATAGCCAGCGCCTTGTGTTTGGGAGTCAGCAGCTGCTGGACTTTTGCGATTGCTTTCACTGTGCACTGAATGCCAGGACGGCATGTGCACGTTAAAACAACGAGCTGGGCAAGAGTAATCGAAAGATCACGGCCGTCAGAAAGCAGCTTATATATTGCCCTGGAAAGAGCAGTGTTTTTGGAGTGTGCAGTAAAATCGTGTTTCTGGACAAGGAAGGCATAAGTGCGCTGCGCTCCTAAGCTATCTCCCTGCTAAGACACACTGCTAAAGCTTTTCGCTAGGATGCAGTCTAGTGCAGACGCACACTGCGGCTCTCCGGAGCTGTCCGAAGCCAAGCGCCGGTGGCCGGCGGCTTTCGGCTGAAGCAGCGCTTCGGAGCGTACGGCTGTTGTGTGCGCGAAGCAGCCGCTTCTGCTGCTCCGCGAGCCGGACAGAGCGGTAGCTTGTACGACGGCGAAGAACGAAGCCGCAGAGCACCGACCTTCTGCGCGCACCCTAAGGACTGCTAGAGGACCGTGGTGGCCGCTCGCCTGCCCCTTCAATTCCATTCTAGCATCCTTAGGGAAGGTGTTCCAGGACAATTTTCCTGAGTTTTGAATTCGTCCTGATGCAGACCCTCCTGGGAAACTCCTACTCGTCCTCTGCGTCTCCGAGTGCAGAGACCTCGATGGCAACTGCAGAAAAGAAGGGCTGCGTTGAGTTGTCGAGAAGCAAGAACATAGCCAGCGCCTTGTGTTTGGGAGTCAGCAGCTGCTGGACTTTTGCGATTGCCTTCACTGTGCACTGAATGTCGAGATATGTGCACGCTAAAAAACCAAGTTGGGCAAGAGGAGGAAGAGAGCACGGGCATCAGAGAGCATCTGGCATCTTGCCCTGGAAAGGGCAGTGTTTTTGGAGTGTGCAGCAAATCCGTGTTTCTGGGCAAGGGAGGCATAAGTGCGCTGCGCTCCTAAGCTATCACCCTGCTAAGACACACTGCCAAAGCTTTTCGCTATGATGTAGTCCAGTGCAGACGCACACTACGGCTCTCCGGAGCTGTCCGAAGCCAAGCGCCGGTCGCCGGCGTCTTTCGGCTGAAGCAGCGCTTCGGAGCGTACGGCTGTTGTGTGCGCGAAGCAGCCGCTTCTCCTGCTCCGGGAGCCGGACAGAGCGGTAGATTGTACGACGGCGAAGAACGAAGCCGCAGAGCACCGGCCTTCTACGCGCACCCTAAGGACTGCGAGAGGACCGTGGTGGCCGCTCGCCTGCCCCTTCAATTCCATTCTAGCATCCTTAGGGAAGGTGTTCCAGGACAATTTTCCTGAGTTTTGAATTCGTCCTGATGCAGCCCCTCCTGGGAAACTCGTGCTCGTCCTCTGAGTCTCCGAGTGCAGAGACCTCGATGGCAACTGCAGAAAAGAAGGGCTGCGTTGAGTTGTCGAGAAGCAAGAACATAGCCAGCGCCTTGTGTTTGGGAGTCAGCAGCTGCTGGACTTTTGCGATTGCTTTCACTGTGCACTGAATGCCAGGACGGCATGTGCACGTTAAAACAACGAGCTGGGCAAGAGTAATCGAAAGATCACGGCCGTCAGAAAGCAGCTTATATATTGCCCTGGAAAGAGCAGTGTTTTTGGAGTGTGCAGTAAAATCGTGTTTCTGGACAAGGGAGGCATAAGTGCGCTGCGCTCCTAAGCTATCTCCCTGCGAGACACAGAGCCAAAGCTTTTCGCTATGATGCAGTCTAGTGCAGACGCACACTGCGGCTCTCCGGAGCTTTCCGAAGCGAAGCGCCGGTCGCCGGCGTCTTTCGGCTGAAGCAGCGCTTCGGAGCGTACGGCTGTTGTGTGCGCGAAGCAGCCGCTTCTGCTGCTCCGGGAGCCGGACTGAGCGGTAGCTTGTACGAGGGCGAAGAACGAAGCCGCAGAGCACCGGCCTTCTGCGCGCACCCTAAGGACTGCGAGAGGACCGTGGTGGCCGCTCGCCTGCCCCTTCAATTCCATTCTAGCATCCTTAGGGAAGGTGTTCCAGGACAATTTTCCTGAGTTTTGAATTCCTCCTGATGCAGCCCCTCCTGGGAAACTCCTACTCGTCCTCTGCGTCTCCGAGTGCAGAGACCTCGATGGCAACTGCAGAAAAGAAGGGCTGCGTTGAGTTGTCGAGAAGCAAGAACATAGCCAGCGCCTTGTGTTTGGGAGTCAGCAGCACCTGGACTTTTGCGATTGCCTTCACTGTGCACTGAATGTCGAGATATGTGCACGCTAAAAAACCAAGTTGGGCAAGAGGAGGAAGAGAGCACGGGCATCAGAGAGCATCTGGCATCTTGCCCTGGAAAGAGCAGTGTTTTTGGAGAGTGCAGCAAATCCGTGTTTCTGGGCAAGGGAGGCATAAGTGCGCTGCGCTCCTAAGCTATCACCCTGCTAAGACACACTGCCAAAGCTTTTCGCTATGATGTAGTCCAGTGCAGACGCACACTACGGCTCTCCGGAGCTGTCCGAAGCCAAGCGCCGGTCGCCGGCGTCTTTCGGCTGAAGCAGCGCTTCGGAGCGTACGGCTGTTGTGTGCGCGAAGCAGCCGCTTCTCCTGCTCCGCGAGCCGGACAGAGCGGTAGATTGTACGACGGCGAAGAACGAAGCCGCAGAGCACCGGCCTTCTCCGCGCACCCTAAGGACTGCGAGAGGACCGTGGTGGCCGCTCGCCTGCCCCTTCAATTCCATTCTAGCATCCTTAGGGAAGGTGTTCCAGGACAATTTTCCTGAGTTTTGAATTCCTCCTGATGCAGCCCCTCCTGGGAAACTCGTGCTCGTCCTCTGAGTCTCCGAGTGCAGAGACCTCGATGGCAACTGCAGAAATGAAGGGCTGCGTTGAGTTGTCGAGAAGCAAGAACATAGCCAGCGCCTTGTGTTTGGGAGTCAGCAGCTGCTGGACTTTTGCGATTGCTTTCACTGTGCACTGAATGCCAGGACGGCATGTGCACGTTAAAACAACGAGCTGGGCAAGAGTAATCGAAAGATCACGGCCGTCAGAAAGCAGCTTATATATTGCCCTGGAAAGAGCAGTGTTTTTGGAGTGTGCAGTAAAATCGTGTTTCTGGACAAGGGAGGCATAAGTGCGCTGCGCTCCTAAGCTATCTCCCTGCGAGACACAGAGCCAAAGCTTTTCGCTATGATGCAGTCTAGTGCAGACGCACACTACGGCTCTCCGGAGCTTTCCGAAGCGAAGCGCCGGTCGCCGGCGTCTTTCGGCTGAAGCAGCGCTTCGGAGCGTACGGCTGTTGTGTGCGCGAAGCAGCCGCTTCTGCTGCTCCGGGAGCCGGACTGAGCGGTAGCTTGTACGAGGGCGAAGAACGAAGCCGCAGAGCACCGGCCTTCTGCGCGCACCCTAAGGACTGCGAGAGGACCGTGGTGGCCGCTCGCCTGCCCCTTCAATTCCATTCTAGCATCCTTAGGGAAGGTGATCCAGGACAATTTTCCTGAGTTTTGAATTCCTCCTGATGCAGCCCCTCCTGGGAAACAACTGCTCGTCGTCTGAGTCTCCGAGTGCAGAGACCTCGATGGCAACTGCAGAAATGAAGCACTCCGTTGAGTTGTCGAGAAGCAAGAACATAGCCAGCGCCTTGTGTTTGGGAGTCAGCAGCTGCTGGACTTTTGCGATTGCCTTCGCTGTGCACTGAATGTCGAGATATGTGCACGCTAAAAAACCAAGTTGGGCAAGAGGAGGAAGAGAGCACGGGCATCAGAGAGCATCTGGCATCTTGCCCTGGAAAGAGCAGTGTTTTTGGAGAGTGCAGCAAATCCGTGTTTCTGGGCAAGGGAGGCATAAGTGCGCTGCGCTCCTAAGCTATCACCCTGCTAAGACACACTGCCAAAGCTTTTCGCTATGATGTAGTCCAGTGCAGACGCACACTACGGCTCTCCGGAGCTGTCCGAAGCCAAGCGCCGGTCGCCGGCGTCTTTCGGCTGAAGCAGCGCTTCGGAGCGTACGGCTGTTGTGTGCGCGAAGCAGCCGCTTCTGCTGCTCCGGGAGCCGGACTGAGCGGTAGCTTGTACGAGGGCGAAGAACGAAGCCGCAGAGCACCGGCCTTCTGCGCGCACCCTAAGGACTGCGAGAGGACCGTGGTGGCCGCTCGCCTGCCCCTTCAATTCCATTCTAGCATCCTTAGGGAAGGTGTTCCAGGACAATTTTCCTGAGTTTTGAATTCGTCCTGATGCAGCCCCTCCTGGGAAACTCCTACTCGTCCTCTGCGTCTCCGAGTGCAGAGACCTCGATGGCAACTGCAGAAAAGAAGGGCTGCGTTGAGTTGTCGAGAAGCAAGAACATAGCCAGCGCCTTGTGTTTGGGAGTCAGCAGCACCTGGACTTTTGCGATTGCCTTCACTGTGCACTGAATGTCGAGATATGTGCACGCTAAAAAACCAAGTTGGGCAAGAGGAGGAAGAGAGCACGGGCATCAGAGAGCATCTGGCATCTTGCCCTGGAAAGAGCAGTGTTTTTGGAGAGTGCAGCAAATCCGTGTTTCTGGGCAAGGGAGGCATAAGTGCGCTGCGCTCCTAAGCTATCACCCTGCTAAGACACACTGCCAAAGCTTTTCGCTATGATGTAGTCCAGTGCAGACGCACACTACGGCTCTCCGGAGCTGTCCGAAGCCAAGCGCCGGTCGCCGGCGTCTTTCGGCTGAAGCAGCGCTTCGGAGCGTACGGCTGTTGTGTGCGCGAAGCAGCCGCTTCTCCTGCTCCGGGAGCCGGACAGAGCGGTAGATTGTACGACGGCGAAGAACGAAGCCGCAGAGCACCGGCCTTCTACGCGCACCCTAAGGACTGCGAGAGGACCGTGGTGGCCGCTCGCCTGCCCCTTCAATTCCATTCTAGCATCCTTAGGGAAGGTGTTCCAGGACAATTTTCCTGAGTTTTGAATTCGTCCTGATGCAGCCCCTCCTGGGAAACTCGTGCTCGTCCTCTGAGTCTCCGAGTGCAGAGACCTCGATGGCAACTGCAGAAAAGAAGGGCTGCGTTGAGTTGTCGAGAAGCAAGAACATAGCCAGCGCCTTGTGTTTGGGAGTCAGCAGCTGCTGGACTTTTGCGATTGCTTTCACTGTGCACTGAATGCCAGGACGGCATGTGCACGTTAAAACAACGAGCTGGGCAAGAGTAATCGAAAGATCACGGCCGTCAGAAAGCAGCTTATATATTGCCCTGGAAAGAGCAGTGTTTTTGGAGTGTGCAGTAAAATCGTGTTTCTGGACAAGGGAGGCATAAGTGCGCTGCGCTCCTAAGCTATCTCCCTGCGAGACACAGAGCCAAAGCTTTTCGCTATGATGCAGTCTAGTGCAGACGCACACTGCGGCTCTCCGGAGCTGTCCGAAGCGAAGCGCCGGTCGCCGGCGTCTTTCGGCTGAAGCAGCGCTTCGGAGCGTACGGCTGTTGTGTGCGCGAAGCAGCCGCTTCTGCTGCTCCGGGAGCCGGACTGAGCGGTAGCTTGTACGAGGGCGAAGAACGAAGCCGCAGAGCACCGGCCTTCTGCGCGCACCCTAAGGACTGCGAGAGGACCGTGGTGGCCGCTCGCCTGCCCCTTCAATTCCATTCTAGCATCCTTAGGGAAGGTGTTCCAGGACAATTTTCCTGAGTTTTGAATTCCTCCTGATGCAGCCCCTCCTGGGAAACTCCTACTCGTCCTCTGCGTCTCCGAGTGCAGAGACCTCGATGGCAACTGCAGAAAAGAAGGGCTGCGTTGAGTTGTCGAGAAGCAAGAACATAGCCAGCGCCTTGTGTTTGGGAGTCAGCAGCACCTGGACTTTTGCGATTGCCTTCACTGTGCACTGAATGTCGAGATATGTGCACGCTAAAAAACCAAGTTGGGCAAGAGGAGGAAGAGAGCACGGGCATCAGAGAGCATCTGGCATCTTGCCCTGGAAAGAGCAGTGTTTTTGGAGAGTGCAGCAAATCCGTGTTTCTGGGCAAGGGAGGCATAAGTGCGCTGCGCTCCTAAGCTATCACCCTGCTAAGACACACTGCCAAAGCTTTTCGCTATGATGTAGTCCAGTGCAGACGCACACTACGGCTCTCCGGAGCTGTCCGAAGCCAAGCGCCGGTCGCCGGCGTCTTTCGGCTGAAGCAGCGCTTCGGAGCGTACGGCTGTTGTGTGCGCGAAGCAGCCGCTTCTGCTGCTCCGGGAGCCGGACAGAGCGGTAGATTGTACGACGGCGAAGAACGAAGCCGCAGAGCACCGGCCTTCTACGCGCACCCTAAGGACTGCGAGAGGACCGTGGTGGCCGCTCGCCTGCCCCTTCAATTCCATTCTAGCATCCTTAGGGAAGGTGTTCCAGGACAATTTTCCTGAGTTTTGAATTCGTCCTGATGCAGCCCCTCCTGGGAAACTCGTGCTCGTCCTCTGAGTCTCCGAGTGCAGAGACCTCGATGGCAACTGCAGAAAAGAAGGGCTGCGTTGAGTTGTCGAGAAGCAAGAACATAGCCAGCGCCTTGTGTTTGGGAGTCAGCAGCTGCTGGACTTTTGCGATTGCTTTCACTGTGCACTGAATGCCAGGACGGCATGTGCACGTTAAAACAACGAGCTGGGCAAGAGTAATCGAAAGATCACGGCCGTCAGAAAGCAGCTTATATATTGCCCTGGAAAGAGCAGTGTTTTTGGAGTGTGCAGTAAAATCGTGTTTCTGGACAAGGGAGGCATAAGTGCGCTGCGCTCCTAAGCTATCTCCCTGCGAGACACAGAGCCAAAGCTTTTCGCTATGATGCAGTCTAGTGCAGACGCACACTGCGGCTCTCCGGAGCTTTCCGAAGCGAAGCGCCGGTCGCCGGCGTCTTTCGGCTGAAGCAGCGCTTCGGAGCGTACGGCTGTTGTGTGCGCGAAGCAGCCGCTTCTGCTGCTCCGGGAGCCGGACTGAGCGGTAGCTTGTACGAGGGCGAAGAACGAAGCCGCAGAGCACCGGCCTTCTGCGCGCACCCTAAGGACTGCGAGAGGACCGTGGTGGCCGCTCGCCTGCCCCTTCAATTCCATTCTAGCATCCTTAGGGAAGGTGTTCCAGGACAATTTTCCTGAGTTTTGAATTCGTCCTGATGCAGCCCCTCCTGGGAAACTCCTACTCGTCCTCTGCGTCTCCGAGTGCAGAGACCTCGATGGCAACTGCAGAAAAGAAGGGCTGCGTTGAGTTGTCGAGAAGCAAGAACATAGCCAGCGCCTTGTGTTTGGGAGTCAGCAGCTGCTGGACTTTTGCGATTGCCTTCGCTGTGCACTGAATGTCGAGATATGTGCACGCTAAAAAACCAAGTTGGGCAAGAGGAGGAAGAGAGCACGGGCATCAGAGAGCATCTGGCATCTTGCCCTGGAAAGGGCAGTGTTTTTGGAGAGTGCAGCAAATCCGTGTTTCTGGGCAAGGGAGGCATAAGTGCGCTGCGCTCCTAAGCTATCACCCTGCTAAGACACACTGCCAAAGCTTTTCGCTATGATGTAGTCCAGTGCAGACGCACACTACGGCTCTCCGGAGCTGTCCGAAGCCAAGCGCCGGTCGCCGGCGTCTTTCGGCTGAAGCAGCGCTTCGGAGCGTACGGCTGTTGTGTGCGCGAAGCAGCCGCTTCTCCTGCTCCGCGAGCCGGACAGAGAGGTAGCTTGTACGAGGGCGAAGAACGAAGCCGCAGAGCACCGGGCTTCTCCGCGCACCCTAAGGACTGCGAGAGGACCGTGGTGGCCGCTCGCCTGCCCCTTCAATTCCATTCTAGCATCCTTATGGAAGGTGTTCCAGGACAATTTTCCTGAGTTTTGAATTCGTCCTGATGCAGCCCCTCCTGGGAAACAACTGCTCCTCGTCTGAGTCTCCGAGTGCAGAGACCTCGATGGCAACTGCAGAAATGAAGCACTCCGTTGAGTTGTCGAGAAGCAAGAACATAGCCAGCGCCTTGTGTTTGGGAGTCAGCAGCTGCTGGACTTTTGCGATTGCTTTCACTGTGCACGGAATGCCAGGACGGCATGTGCACGTTAAAACAACGAGCTGGGCAAGAGCAGGAAGGGAGCACGGGCATCAGAGAGCATCTGGCATCTTGCCCTTGAAAGGGCAGTGTTTTTGGAGTGTGCAGTAAAATCGTGTTTCTGGACTAGGGAGGCATAAGTGCGCTGCGCTCCTAAGCTATCTCCCTGCGAGACACAGAGCCAAAGCTTTTCGCTATGATGCAGTCTAGTGCAGACGCACACTGCGGCTCTCCGGAGCTTTCCGAAGCGAAGCGCCGGTCGCCGGCGTCTTTCGGCTGAAGCAGCGCTTCGGAGCGTACGGCTGTTGTGTGCGCGAAGCAGCCGCTTCTGCTGCTCCGGGAGCCGGACTGAGCGGTAGCTTGTACGAGGGCGAAGAACGAAGCCGCAGAGCACCGGCCTTCTGCGCGCACCCTAAGGACTGCGAGAGGACCGTGGTGGCCGCTCGCCTGCCCCTTCAATTCCATTCTAGCATCCTTAGGGAAGGTGTTCCAGGACAATTTTCCTGAGTTTTGAATTCGTCCTGATGCAGCCCCTCCTGGGAAACTCCTACTCGTCCTCTGCGTCTCCGAGTGCAGAGACCTCGATGGCAACTGCAGAAAAGAAGGGCTGCGTTGAGTTGTCGAGAAGCAAGAACATAGCCAGCGCCTTGTGTTTGGGAGTCAGCAGCACCTGGACTTTTGCGATTGCCTTCACTGTGCACTGAATGTCGAGATATGTGCACGCTAAAAAACCAAGTTGGGCAAGAGGAGGAAGAGAGCACGGGCATCAGAGAGCATCTGGCATCTTGCCCTGGAAAGAGCAGTGTTTTTGGAGAGTGCAGCAAATCCGTGTTTCTGGGCAAGGGAGGCATAAGTGCGCTGCGCTCCTAAGCTATCACCCTGCTAAGACACACTGCCAAAGCTTTTCGCTATGATGTAGTCCAGTGCAGACGCACACTACGGCTCTCCGGAGCTGTCCGAAGCCAAGCGCCGGTCGCCGGCGTCTTTCGGCTGAAGCAGCGCTTCGGAGCGTACGGCTGTTGTGTGCGCGAAGCAGCCGCTTCTCCTGCTCCGCGAGCCGGACAGAGCGGTAGATTGTACGACGGCGAAGAACGAAGCCGCAGAGCACCGGGCTTCTCCGCGCACCCTAAGGACTGCGAGAGGACCGTGGTGGCCGCTCGCCTGCCCCTTCAATTCCATTCTAGCATCCTTATGGAAGGTGTTCCAGGACAATTTTCCTGAGTTTTGAATTCGTCCTGATGCAGCCCCTCCTGGGAAACTCGTGCTCGTCCTCTGAGTCTCCGAGTGCAGAGACCTCGATGGCAACTGCAGAAATGAAGGGCTGCGTTGAGTTGTCGAGAAGCAAGAACATAGCCAGCGCCTTGTGTTTGGGAGTCAGCAGCTGCTGGACTTTTGCGATTGCTTTCACTGTGCACTGAATGCCAGGACGGCATGTGCACGTTAAAACAACGAGCTGGGCAAGAGTAATCGAAAGATCACGGCCGTCAGAAAGCAGCTTATATATTGCCCTGGAAAGAGCAGTGTTTTTGGAGTGTGCAGTAAAATCGTGTTTCTGGACAAGGGAGGCATAAGTGCGCTGCGCTCCTAAGCTATCTCCCTGCGAGACACAGAGCCAAAGCTTTTCGCTATGATGCAGTCTAGTGCAGACGCACACTACGGCTCTCCGGAGCTTTCCGAAGCGAAGCGCCGGTCGCCGGCGTCTTTCGGCTGAAGCAGCGCTTCGGAGCGTACGGCTGTTGTGTGCGCGAAGCAGCCGCTTCTGCTGCTCCGGGAGCCGGACTGAGCGGTAGCTTGTACGAGGGCGAAGAACGAAGCCGCAGAGCACCGGCCTTCTGCGCGCACCCTAAGGACTGCGAGAGGACCGTGGTGGCCGCTCGCCTGCCCCTTCAATTCCATTCTAGCATCCTTAGGGAAGGTGTTCCAGGACAATTTTCCTGAGTTTTGAATTCGTCCTGATGCAGCCCCTCCTGGGAAACAACTGCTCGTCGTCTGAGTCTCCGAGTGCAGAGACCTCGATGGCAACTGCAGAAATGAAGCACTCCGTTGAGTTGTCGAGAAGCAAGAACATAGCCAGCGCCTTGTGTTTGGGAGTCAGCAGCACCTGGACTTTTGCGATTGCCTTCACTGTGCTCTGAATGTCGAGATATGTGCACGCTAAAAAACCAAGTTGGGCAAGAGGAGGAAGAGAGCACGGGCATCAGAGAGCATCTGGCATCTTGCCCTGGAAAGGGCAGTGTTTTTGGAGAGTGCAGCAAATCCGTGTTTCTGGGCAAGGGAGGCATAAGTGCGCTGCGCTCCTAAGCTATCACCCTGCTAAGACACACTGCCAAAGCTTTTCGCTATGATGTAGTCCAGTGCAGACGCACACTACGGCTCTCCGGAGCTGTCCGAAGCCAAGCGCCGGTCGCCGGCGACTTTCGGCTGAAGCAGCGCTTCAGGGCGTACGGCTGTTGTGTGCGCGAAGCAGCCGCTTCTCCTGCTCCGGGAGCCGGACAGAGCGGTAGCTTGTACGAGGGCGAAGAACGAAGCCGCAGAGCACCGGCCTTCTGCGCGCACCCTAAGGACTGCGAGAGGACCGTGGTGGCCGCTCGCCTGCCCCTTCAATTCCATTCTAGCATCCTTAGGGAAGGTGTTCCAGGACAATTTTCCTGAGTTTTGAATTCGTCCTGATGCAGCCCCTCCTGGGAAACTCGTGCTCGTCCTCTGAGTCTCCGAGTGCAGAGACCTCGATGGCAACTGCAGAAAAGAAGGGCTGCGTTGAGTTGTCGAGAAGCAAGAACATAGCCAGCGCCTTGTGTTTGGGAGTCAGCAGCTGCTGGACTTTTGCGATTGCTTTCACTGTGCACGGAATGCCAGGACGGCATGTGCACGTTAAAACAACGAGCTGGGCAAGAGCAGGAAGGGAGCACGGGCATCAGAGAGCATCTGGCATCTTGCCCTTGAAAGGGCAGTGTTTTTGGAGTGTGCAGTAAAATCGTGTTTCTGGACTAGGGAGGCATAAGTGCGCTGCGCTCCTAAGCTATCTCCCTGCGAGACACACTGCCAAAGCTTTTCATTATCATGCAGTCTAGTGCAGACGCACACTACGGCTCTCCGGAGCTTTCCGAAGCCAAGCGCCGGTGGCCGGCGTCTTTCGGCTGAAGCAGCGCTTCGGAGCGTACGGCTGTTGTGTGCGCGAAGCAGCCGCTTCTCCTGCTCCGCGAGCCGGACAGAGCGGTAGCTTGTACGAGGGCGAAGAACGAAGCCGCAGAGCATCCGGCTTCTACGCGCACCCTAAGGACTGCGAGAGGACCGTGGTGGCCGCTCGCCTGCCCCTTCAATTCCATTCTAGCATCCTTAGGGAAGGTGTTCCAGGACAATTTTCCTGAGTTTTGAATTCGTCCTGATGCAGCCCCTCCTGGGAAACAACTGCTCGTCGTCTGAGTCTCCGAGTGCAGAGACCTCGATGGCAACTGCAGAAAAGAAGGGCTGCGTTGAGTTGTCGAGAAGCAAGAACATAGCCAGCGCCTTGTGTTTGGGAGTCAGCAGCTGCTGGACTTTTGCGATTGCTTTCACTGTGCACTGAATGCCAGGACGGCATGTGCACGTTAAAACAACGAGCTGGGCAAGAGCAGTTATCGAAAGATCACGGCCGTCAGAAAGCAGCTTATATATTGCCCTGGAAAGAGCAGTGTTTTTGGAGTGTGCAGTAAAATCGTGTTTCTGGACAAGGAAGGCATAAGTGCGCTGCGCTCCTAAGCTATCTCCCTGCGAGACACAGAGCCAAAGCTTTTCGCTATGATGCAGTCTAGTGCAGACGCACACTGCGGCTCTCCGGAGCTTTCCGAAGCGAAGCGCCGGTCGCCGGCGTCTTTCGGCTGAAGCAGCGCTTCGGAGCGTACGGCTGTTGTGTGCGCGAAGCAGCCGCTTCTGCTGCTCCGGGAGCCGGACTGAGCGGTAGCTTGTACGAGGGCGAAGAACGAAGCCGCAGAGCACCGGCCTTCTGCGCGCACCCTAAGGACTGCGAGAGGACCGTGGTGGCCGCTCGCCTGCCCCTTCAATTCCATTCTAGCATCCTTAGGGAAGGTGTTCCAGGACAATTTTCCTGAGTTTTGAATTCGTCCTGATGCAGCCCCTCCTGGGAAACTCCTACTCGTCCTCTGCGTCTCCGAGTGCAGAGACCTCGATGGCAACTGCAGAAAAGAAGGGCTGCGTTGAGTTGTCGAGAAGCAAGAACATAGCCAGCGCCTTGTGTTTGGGAGTCAGCAGCTGCTGGACTTTTGCGATTGCCTTCGCTGTGCACTGAATGTCGAGATATGTGCACGCTAAAAAACCAAGTTGGGCAAGAGGAGGAAGAGAGCACGGGCATCAGAGAGCATCTGGCATCTTGCCCTGGAAAGAGCAGTGTTTTTGGAGAGTGCAGCAAATCCGTGTTTCTGGGCAAGGGAGGCATAAGTGCGCTGCGCTCCTAAGCTATCACCCTGCTAAGACACACTGCCAAAGCTTTTCGCTATGATGTAGTCCAGTGCAGACGCACACTACGGCTCTCCGGAGCTGTCCGAAGCCAAGCGCCGGTCGCCGGCGTCTTTCGGCTGAAGCAGCGCTTCGGAGCGTACGGCTGTTGTGTGCGCGAAGCAGCCGCTTCTCCTGCTCCGCGAGCCGGACAGAGAGGTAGCTTGTACGAGGGCGAAGAACGAAGCCGCAGAGCACCGGGCTTCTCCGCGCACCCTAAGGACTGCGAGAGGACCGTGGTGGCCGCTCGCCTGCCCCTTCAATTCCATTCTAGCATCCTTATGGAAGGTGTTCCAGGACAATTTTCCTGAGTTTTGAATTCGTCCTGATGCAGCCCCTCCTGGGAAACAACTGCTCCTCGTCTGAGTCTCCGAGTGCAGAGACCTCGATGGCAACTGCAGAAATGAAGCACTCCGTTGAGTTGTCGAGAAGCAAGAACATAGCCAGCGCCTTGTGTTTGGGAGTCAGCAGCTGCTGGACTTTTGCGATTGCTTTCACTGTGCACTGAATGCCAGGACGGCATGTGCACGTTAAAACAACGAGCTGGGCAAGAGCAGGAAGGGAGCACGGGCATCAGAGAGCATCTGGCATCTTGCCCTTGAAAGGGCAGTGTTTTTGGAGTGTGCAGTAAAATCGTGTTTCTGGACTAGGGAGGCATAAGTGCGCTGCGCTCCTAAGCTATCTCCCTGCGAGACACAGAGCCAAAGCTTTTCGCTATGATGCAGTCTAGTGCAGACGCACACTGCGGCTCTCCGGAGCTTTCCGAAGCGAAGCGCCGGTCGCCGGCGTCTTTCGGCTGAAGCAGCGCTTCGGAGCGTACGGCTGTTGTGTGCGCGAAGCAGCCGCTTCTGCTGCTCCGGGAGCCGGACTGAGCGGTAGCTTGTACGAGGGCGAAGAACGAAGCCGCAGAGCACCGGCCTTCTGCGCGCACCCTAAGGACTGCGAGAGGACCGTGGTGGCCGCTCGCCTGCCCCTTCAATTCCATTCTAGCATCCTTAGGGAAGGTGTTCCAGGACAATTTTCCTGAGTTTTGAATTCGTCCTGATGCAGCCCCTCCTGGGAAACTCCTACTCGTCCTCTGCGTCTCCGAGTGCAGAGACCTCGATGGCAACTGCAGAAAAGAAGGGCTGCGTTGAGTTGTCGAGAAGCAAGAACATAGCCAGCGCCTTGTGTTTGGGAGTCAGCAGCTGCTGGACTTTTGCGATTGCCTTCGCTGTGCACTGAATGTCGAGATATGTGCACGCTAAAAAACCAAGTTGGGCAAGAGGAGGAAGAGAGCACGGGCATCAGAGAGCATCTGGCATCTTGCCCTGGAAAGGGCAGTGTTTTTGGAGAGTGCAGCAAATCCGTGTTTCTGGGCAAGGGAGGCATAAGTGCGCTGCGCTCCTAAGCTATCACCCTGCTAAGACACACTGCCAAAGCTTTTCGCTATGATGTAGTCCAGTGCAGACGCACACTACGGCTCTCCGGAGCTGTCCGAAGCCAAGCGCCGGTCGCCGGCGTCTTTCGGCTGAAGCAGCGCTTCGGAGCGTACGGCTGTTGTGTGCGCGAAGCAGCCGCTTCTCCTGCTCCGCGAGCCGGACAGAGAGGTAGCTTGTACGAGGGCGAAGAACGAAGCCGCAGAGCACCGGGCTTCTCCGCGCACCCTAAGGACTGCGAGAGGACCGTGGTGGCCGCTCGCCTGCCCCTTCAATTCCATTCTAGCATCCTTATGGAAGGTGTTCCAGGACAATTTTCCTGAGTTTTGAATTCGTCCTGATGCAGCCCCTCCTGGGAAACAACTGCTCGTCGTCTGAGTCTCCGAGTGCAGAGACCTCGATGGCAACTGCAGAAATGAAGCACTCCGTTGAGTTGTCGAGAAGCAAGAACATAGCCAGCGCCTTGTGTTTGGGAGTCAGCAGCTGCTGGACTTTTGCGATTGCTTTCACTGTGCACTGAATGCCAGGACGGCATGTGCACGTTAAAACAACGAGCTGGGCAAGAGCAGGAAGGGAGCACGGGCATCAGAGAGCATCTGGCATCTTGCCCTTGAAAGGGCAGTGTTTTTGGAGTGTGCAGTAAAATCGTGTTTCTGGACAAGGGAGGCATAAGTGCGCTGCGCTCCTAAGCTATCTCCCTGCGAGACACAGAGCCAAAGCTTTTCGCTATGATGCAGTCTAGTGCAGACGCACACTGCGGCTCTCCGGAGCTTTCCGAAGCGAAGCGCCGGTCGCCGGCGTCTTTCGGCTGAAGCAGCGCTTCGGAGCGTACGGCTGTTGTGTGCGCGAAGCAGCCGCTTCTGCTGCTCCGGGAGCCGGACTGAGCGGTAGCTTGTACGAGGGCGAAGAACGAAGCCGCAGAGCACCGGCCTTCTGCGCGCACCCTAAGGACTGCGAGAGGACCGTGGTGGCCGCTCGCCTGCCCCTTCAATTCCATTCTAGCATCCTTAGGGAAGGTGTTCCAGGACAATTTTCCTGAGTTTTGAATTCCTCCTGATGCAGCCCCTCCTGGGAAACTCCTACTCGTCCTCTGCGTCTCCGAGTGCAGAGACCTCGATGGCAACTGCAGAAAAGAAGGGCTGCGTTGAGTTGTCGAGAAGCAAGAACATAGCCAGCGCCTTGTGTTTGGGAGTCAGCAGCACCTGGACTTTTGCGATTGCCTTCACTGTGCACTGAATGTCGAGATATGTGCACGCTAAAAAACCAAGTTGGGCAAGAGGAGGAAGAGAGCACGGGCATCAGAGAGCATCTGGCATCTTGCCCTGGAAAGAGCAGTGTTTTTGGAGAGTGCAGCAAATCCGTGTTTCTGGGCAAGGGAGGCATAAGTGCGCTGCGCTCCTAAGCTATCACCCTGCTAAGACACACTGCCAAAGCTTTTCGCTATGATGTAGTCCAGTGCAGACGCACACTACGGCTCTCCGGAGCTGTCCGAAGCCAAGCGCCGGTCGCCGGCGTCTTTCGGCTGAAGCAGCGCTTCGGAGCGTACGGCTGTTGTGTGCGCGAAGCAGCCGCTTCTCCTGCTCCGCGAGCCGGACAGAGCGGTAGATTGTACGACGGCGAAGAACGAAGCCGCAGAGCACCGGCCTTCTACGCGCACCCTAAGGACTGCGAGAGGACCGTGGTGGCCGCTCGCCTGCCCCTTCAATTCCATTCTAGCATCCTTATGGAAGGTGTTCCAGGACAATTTTCCTGAGTTTTGAATTCGTCCTGATGCAGCCCCTCCTGGGAAACTCGTGCTCGTCCTCTGAGTCTCCGAGTGCAGAGACCTCGATGGCAACTGCAGAAATGAAGCACTCCGTTGAGTTGTCGAGAAGCAAGAACATAGCCAGCGCCTTGTGTTTGGGAGTCAGCAGCTGCTGGACTTTTGCGATTGCTTTCACTGTGCACTGAATGCCAGGACGGCATGTGCACGTTAAAACAACGAGCTGGGCAAGAGTAATCGAAAGATCACGGCCGTCAGAAAGCAGCTTATATATTGCCCTGGAAAGAGCAGTGTTTTTGGAGTGTGCAGTAAAATCGTGTTTCTGGACAAGGGAGGCATAAGTGCGCTGCGCTCCTAAGCTATCTCCCTGCGAGACACAGAGCCAAAGCTTTTCGCTATGATGCAGTCTAGTGCAGACGCACACTACGGCTCTCCGGAGCTTTCCGAAGCGAAGCGCCGGTCGCCGGCGTCTTTCGGCTGAAGCAGCGCTTCGGAGCGTACGGCTGTTGTGTGCGCGAAGCAGCCGCTTCTGCTGCTCCGGGAGCCGGACTGAGCGGTAGCTTGTACGAGGGCGAAGAACGAAGCCGCAGAGCACCGGCCTTCTGCGCGCACCCTAAGGACTGCGAGAGGACCGTGGTGGCCGCTCGCCTGCCCCTTCAATTCCATTCTAGCATCCTTAGGGAAGGTGTTCCAGGACAATTTTCCTGAGTTTTGAATTCGTCCTGATGCAGCCCCTCCTGGGAAACAACTGCTCGTCGTCTGAGTCTCCGAGTGCAGAGACCTCGATGGCAACTGCAGAAATGAAGCACTCCGTTGAGTTGTCGAGAAGCAAGAACATAGCCAGCGCCTTGTGTTTGGGAGTCAGCAGCACCTGGACTTTTGCGATTGCCTTCACTGTGCTCTGAATGTCGAGATATGTGCACGCTAAAAAACCAAGTTGGGCAAGAGGAGGAAGAGAGCACGGGCATCAGAGAGCATCTGGCATCTTGCCCTGGAAAGGGCAGTGTTTTTGGAGAGTGCAGCAAATCCGTGTTTCTGGGCAAGGGAGGCATAAGTGCGCTGCGCTCCTAAGCTATCACCCTGCTAAGACACACTGCCAAAGCTTTTCGCTATGATGTAGTCCAGTGCAGACGCACACTGCGGCTCTCCGGAGCTGTCCGAAGCCAAGCGCCGGTCGCCGGCGTCTTTCGGCTGAAGCAGCGCTTCGGAGCGTACGGCTGTTGTGTGCGCGAAGCAGCCGCTTCTCCTGCTCCGCGAGCCGGACAGAGCGGTAGCTTGTACGACGGCGAAGAACGAAGCCGCAGAGCACCGGGCTTCTGCGCGCACCCTAAGGACTGCGAGAGGACCGTGGTGGCCGCTCGCCTGCCCCTTCAATTCCATTCTAGCATCCTTAGGGAAGGTGTTCCAGGACAATTTTCCTGAGTTTTGAATTCGTCCTGATGCAGCCCCTCCTGGGAAACTCGTGCTCGTCCTCTGCGTCTCCGAGTGCAGAGACCTCGATGGCAACTGCAGAAAAGAAGGGCTGCGTTGAGTTGTCGAGAAGCAAGAACATAGCCAGCGCCTTGTGTTTGGGAGTCAGCAGCTGCTGGACTTTTGCGATTGCTTTCACTGTGCACGGAATGCCAGGACGGCATGTGCACGTTAAAACAACGAGCTGGGCAAGAGCAGGAAGGGAGCACGGGCATCAGAGAGCATCTGGCATCTTGCCCTGGAAAGAGCAGTGTTTTTGGAGAGTGCAGCAAATCCGTGTTTCTGGGCAAGGGAGGCATAAGTGCGCTGCGCTCCTAAGCTATCACCCTGCTAAGACACACTGCCAAAGCTTTTCGCTATGATGTAGTCCAGTGCAGACGCACACTACGGCTCTCCGGAGCTGTCCGAAGCCAAGCGCCGGTCGCCGGCGTCTTTCGGCTGAAGCAGCGCTTCGGAGCGTACGGCTGTTGTGTGCGCGAAGCAGCCGCTTCTCCTGCTCCGGGAGCCGGACAGAGCGGTAGATTGTACGACGGCGAAGAACGAAGCCGCAGAGCACCGGCCTTCTACGCGCACCCTAAGGACTGCGAGAGGACCGTGGTGGCCGCTCGCCTGCCCCTTCAATTCCATTCTAGCATCCTTATGGAAGGTGTTCCAGGACAATTTTCCTGAGTTTTGAATTCGTCCTGATGCAGCCCCTCCTGGGAAACTCGTGCTCGTCCTCTGAGTCTCCGAGTGCAGAGACCTCGATGGCAACTGCAGAAAAGAAGGGCTGCGTTGAGTTGTCGAGAAGCAAGAACATAGCCAGCGCCTTGTGTTTGGGAGTCAGCAGCTGCTGGACTTTTGCGATTGCTTTCACTGTGCACTGAATGCCAGGACGGCATGTGCACGTTAAAACAACGAGCTGGGCAAGAGTAATCGAAAGATCACGGCCGTCAGAAAGCAGCTTATATATTGCCCTGGAAAGAGCAGTGTTTTTGGAGTGTGCAGTAAAATCGTGTTTCTGGACAAGGGAGGCATAAGTGCGCTGCGCTCCTAAGCTATCTCCCTGCGAGACACAGAGCCAAAGCTTTTCGCTATGATGCAGTCTAGTGCAGACGCACACTGCGGCTCTCCGGAGCTTTCCGAAGCGAAGCGCCGGTCGCCGGCGTCTTTCGGCTGAAGCAGCGCTTCGGAGCGTACGGCTGTTGTGTGCGCGAAGCAGCCGCTTCTGCTGCTCCGGGAGCCGGACAGAGCGGTAGCTTGTACGAGGGCGAAGAACGAAGCCGCAGAGCACCGGCCTTCTGCGCGCACCCTAAGGACTGCGAGAGGACCGTGGTGGCCGCTCGCCTGCCCCTTCAATTCCATTCTAGCATCCTTAGGGAAGGTGTTCCAGGACAATTTTCCTGAGTTTTGAATTCCTCCTGATGCAGCCCCTCCTGGGAAACTCCTACTCGTCCTCTGCGTCTCCGAGTGCAGAGACCTCGATGGCAACTGCAGAAAAGAAGGGCTGCGTTGAGTTGTCGAGAAGCAAGAACATAGCCAGCGCCTTGTGTTTGGGAGTCAGCAGCACCTGGACTTTTGCGATTGCCTTCACTGTGCACTGAATGTCGAGATATGTGCACGCTAAAAAACCAAGTTGGGCAAGAGGAGGAAGAGAGCACGGGCATCAGAGAGCATCTGGCATCTTGCCCTGGAAAGAGCAGTGTTTTTGGAGAGTGCAGCAAATCCGTGTTTCTGGGCAAGGGAGGCATAAGTGCGCTGCGCTCCTAAGCTATCACCCTGCTAAGACACACTGCCAAAGCTTTTCGCTATGATGTAGTCCAGTGCAGACGCACACTACGGCTCTCCGGAGCTGTCCGAAGCCAAGCGCCGGTCGCCGGCGTCTTTCGGCTGAAGCAGCGCTTCGGAGCGTACGGCTGTTGTGTGCGCGAAGCAGCCGCTTCTCCTGCTCCGGGAGCCGGACAGAGCGGTAGATTGTACGACGGCGAAGAACGAAGCCGCAGAGCACCGGCCTTCTACGCGCACCCTAAGGACTGCGAGAGGACCGTGGTGGCCGCTCGCCTGCCCCTTCAATTCCATTCTAGCATCCTTAGGGAAGGTGTTCCAGGACAATTTTCCTGAGTTTTGAATTCGTCCTGATGCAGCCCCTCCTGGGAAACTCGTGCTCGTCCTCTGAGTCTCCGAGTGCAGAGACCTCGATGGCAACTGCAGAAAAGAAGGGCTGCGTTGAGTTGTCGAGAAGCAAGAACATAGCCAGCGCCTTGTGTTTGGGAGTCAGCAGCTGCTGGACTTTTGCGATTGCTTTCACTGTGCACTGAATGCCAGGACGGCATGTGCACGTTAAAACAACGAGCTGGGCAAGAGTAATCGAAAGATCACGGCCGTCAGAAAGCAGCTTATATATTGCCCTGGAAAGAGCAGTGTTTTTGGAGTGTGCAGTAAAATCGTGTTTCTGGACAAGGGAGGCATAAGTGCGCTGCGCTCCTAAGCTATCTCCCTGCGAGACACAGAGCCAAAGCTTTTCGCTATGATGCAGTCTAGTGCAGACGCACACTGCGGCTCTCCGGAGCTT
The DNA here is from genome assembly GCF_046129695.1 of Lonchura striata. Classification (NCBI taxonomy): domain Eukaryota; kingdom Metazoa; phylum Chordata; class Aves; order Passeriformes; family Estrildidae; genus Lonchura; species Lonchura striata. The sequence continues at coordinate 347,392 of NC_134612.1, forward strand.
TCCGAAGCGAAGCGCCGGTGGCCGGCGTCTTTCGGCTGAAGCAGCGCTTCGGAGCGTACGGCTGTTGTGTGCGCGAAGCAGCCGCTTCTGCTGCTCCGGGAGCCGGACTGAGCGGTAGCTTGTACGAGGGCGAAGAACGAAGCCGCAGAGCACCGGCCTTCTGCGCGCACCCTAAGGACTGCGAGAGGACCGTGGTGGCCGCTCGCCTGCCCCTTCAATTCCATTCTAGCATCCTTAGGGAAGGTGTTCCAGGACAATTTTCCTGAGTTTTGAATTCGTCCTGATGCAGCCCCTCCTGGGAAACTCCTACTCGTCCTCTGCGTCTCCGAGTGCAGAGACCTCGATGGCAACTGCAGAAAAGAAGGGCTGCGTTGAGTTGTCGAGAAGCAAGAACATAGCCAGCGCCTTGTGTTTGGGAGTCAGCAGCTGCTGGACTTTTGCGATTGCCTTCGCTGTGCACTGAATGTCGAGATATGTGCACGCTAAAAAACCAAGTTGGGCAAGAGGAGGAAGAGAGCACGGGCATCAGAGAGCATCTGGCATCTTGCCCTGGAAAGGGCAGTGTTTTTGGAGAGTGCAGCAAATCCGTGTTTCTGGGCAAGGGAGGCATAAGTGCGCTGCGCTCCTAAGCTATCACCCTGCTAAGACACACTGCCAAAGCTTTTCGCTATGATGTAGTCCAGTGCAGACGCACACTACGGCTCTCCGGAGCTGTCCGAAGCCAAGCGCCGGTCGCCGGCGTCTTTCGGCTGAAGCAGCGCTTCGGAGCGTACGGCTGTTGTGTGCGCGAAGCAGCCGCTTCTCCTGCTCCGCGAGCCGGACAGAGAGGTAGCTTGTACGAGGGCGAAGAACGAAGCCGCAGAGCACCGGGCTTCTCCGCGCACCCTAAGGACTGCGAGAGGACCGTGGTGGCCGCTCGCCTGCCCCTTCAATTCCATTCTAGCATCCTTATGGAAGGTGTTCCAGGACAATTTTCCTGAGTTTTGAATTCGTCCTGATGCAGCCCCTCCTGGGAAACAACTGCTCGTCGTCTGAGTCTCCGAGTGCAGAGACCTCGATGGCAACTGCAGAAATGAAGCACTCCGTTGAGTTGTCGAGAAGCAAGAACATAGCCAGCGCCTTGTGTTTGGGAGTCAGCAGCTGCTGGACTTTTGCGATTGCTTTCACTGTGCACTGAATGCCAGGACGGCATGTGCACGTTAAAACAACGAGCTGGGCAAGAGCAGGAAGGGAGCACGGGCATCAGAGAGCATCTGGCATCTTGCCCTTGAAAGGGCAGTGTTTTTGGAGTGTGCAGTAAAATCGTGTTTCTGGACAAGGGAGGCATAAGTGCGCTGCGCTCCTAAGCTATCTCCCTGCGAGACACAGAGCCAAAGCTTTTCGCTATGATGCAGTCTAGTGCAGACGCACACTGCGGCTCTCCGGAGCTTTCCGAAGCGAAGCGCCGGTCGCCGGCGTCTTTCGGCTGAAGCAGCGCTTCGGAGCGTACGGCTGTTGTGTGCGCGAAGCAGCCGCTTCTGCTGCTCCGGGAGCCGGACTGAGCGGTAGCTTGTACGAGGGCGAAGAACGAAGCCGCAGAGCACCGGCCTTCTGCGCGCACCCTAAGGACTGCGAGAGGACCGTGGTGGCCGCTCGCCTGCCCCTTCAATTCCATTCTAGCATCCTTAGGGAAGGTGTTCCAGGACAATTTTCCTGAGTTTTGAATTCCTCCTGATGCAGCCCCTCCTGGGAAACTCCTACTCGTCCTCTGCGTCTCCGAGTGCAGAGACCTCGATGGCAACTGCAGAAAAGAAGGGCTGCGTTGAGTTGTCGAGAAGCAAGAACATAGCCAGCGCCTTGTGTTTGGGAGTCAGCAGCACCTGGACTTTTGCGATTGCCTTCACTGTGCACTGAATGTCGAGATATGTGCACGCTAAAAAACCAAGTTGGGCAAGAGGAGGAAGAGAGCACGGGCATCAGAGAGCATCTGGCATCTTGCCCTGGAAAGAGCAGTGTTTTTGGAGAGTGCAGCAAATCCGTGTTTCTGGGCAAGGGAGGCATAAGTGCGCTGCGCTCCTAAGCTATCACCCTGCTAAGACACACTGCCAAAGCTTTTCGCTATGATGTAGTCCAGTGCAGACGCACACTACGGCTCTCCGGAGCTGTCCGAAGCCAAGCGCCGGTCGCCGGCGTCTTTCGGCTGAAGCAGCGCTTCGGAGCGTACGGCTGTTGTGTGCGCGAAGCAGCCGCTTCTCCTGCTCCGCGAGCCGGACAGAGCGGTAGATTGTACGAGGGCGAAGAACGAAGCCGCAGAGCACCGGCCTTCTACGCGCACCCTAAGGACTGCGAGAGGACCGTGGTGGCCGCTCGCCTGCCCCTTCAATTCCATTCTAGCATCCTTATGGAAGGTGTTCCAGGACAATTTTCCTGAGTTTTGAATTCGTCCTGATGCAGCCCCTCCTGGGAAACTCGTGCTCGTCCTCTGAGTCTCCGAGTGCAGAGACCTCGATGGCAACTGCAGAAATGAAGCACTCCGTTGAGTTGTCGAGAAGCAAGAACATAGCCAGCGCCTTGTGTTTGGGAGTCAGCAGCTGCTGGACTTTTGCGATTGCTTTCACTGTGCACTGAATGCCAGGACGGCATGTGCACGTTAAAACAACGAGCTGGGCAAGAGTAATCGAAAGATCACGGCCGTCAGAAAGCAGCTTATATATTGCCCTGGAAAGAGCAGTGTTTTTGGAGTGTGCAGTAAAATCGTGTTTCTGGACAAGGGAGGCATAAGTGCGCTGCGCTCCTAAGCTATCTCCCTGCGAGACACAGAGCCAAAGCTTTTCGCTATGATGCAGTCTAGTGCAGACGCACACTACGGCTCTCCGGAGCTTTCCGAAGCGAAGCGCCGGTCGCCGGCGTCTTTCGGCTGAAGCAGCGCTTCGGAGCGTACGGCTGTTGTGTGCGCGAAGCAGCCGCTTCTGCTGCTCCGGGAGCCGGACTGAGCGGTAGCTTGTACGAGGGCGAAGAACGAAGCCGCAGAGCACCGGCCTTCTGCGCGCACCCTAAGGACTGCGAGAGGACCGTGGTGGCCGCTCGCCTGCCCCTTCAATTCCATTCTAGCATCCTTAGGGAAGGTGATCCAGGACAATTTTCCTGAGTTTTGAATTCGTCCTGATGCAGCCCCTCCTGGGAAACAACTGCTCGTCGTCTGAGTCTCCGAGTGCAGAGACCTCGATGGCAACTGCAGAAATGAAGCACTCCGTTGAGTTGTCGAGAAGCAAGAACATAGCCAGCGCCTTGTGTTTGGGAGTCAGCAGCTGCTGGACTTTTGCGATTGCCTTCACTGTGCTCTGAATGTCGAGATATGTGCACGCTAAAAAACCAAGTTGGGCAAGAGGAGGAAGAGAGCACGGGCATCAGAGAGCATCTGGCATCTTGCCCTGGAAAGGGCAGTGTTTTTGGAGAGTGCAGCAAATCCGTGTTTCTGGGCAAGGGAGGCATAAGTGCGCTGCGCTCCTAAGCTATCACCCTGCTAAGACACACTGCCAAAGCTTTTCGCTATGATGTAGTCCAGTGCAGACGCACACTGCGGCTCTCCGGAGCTGTCCGAAGCCAAGCGCCGGTCGCCGGCGTCTTTCGGCTGAAGCAGCGCTTCGGAGCGTACGGCTGTTGTGTGCGCGAAGCAGCCGCTTCTCCTGCTCCGCGAGCCGGACAGAGCGGTAGCTTGTACGACGGCGAAGAACGAAGCCGCAGAGCACCGGGCTTCTGCGCGCACCCTAAGGACTGCGAGAGGACCGTGGTGGCCGCTCGCCTGCCCCTTCAATTCCATTCTAGCATCCTTAGGGAAGGTGTTCCAGGACAATTTTCCTGAGTTTTGAATTCGTCCTGATGCAGCCCCTCCTGGGAAACTCGTGCTCGTCCTCTGCGTCTCCGAGTGCAGAGACCTCGATGGCAACTGCAGAAAAGAAGGGCTGCGTTGAGTTGTCGAGAAGCAAGAACATAGCCAGCGCCTTGTGTTTGGGAGTCAGCAGCACCTGGTCTTTTGCGATTGCCTTCACTGTGCACTGAATGTCGAGATATGTGCACGCTAAAAAACCAAGTTGGGCAAGAGGAGGAAGAGAGCACGGGCATCAGAGAGCATCTGGCATCTTGCCCTGGAAAGGGCAGTGTTTTTGGAGTGTGCAGCAAATCCGTGTTTCTGGGCAAGGGAGGCATAAGTGCGCTGCGCTCCTAAGCTATCACCCTGCTAAGACACACTGCCAAAGCTTTTCGCTATGATGTAGTCCAGTGCAGACGCACACTACGGCTCTCCGGAGCTGTCCGAAGCGAAGCGCCGGTCGCCGGCGTCTTTCGGCTGAAGCAGCGCTTCGGAGCGTACGGCTGTTGTGTGCGCGAAGCAGCCGCTTCTCCTGCTCCGCGAGCCGGACAGAGCGGTAGATTGTACGAGGGCGAAGAACGAAGCCGCAGAGCACCGGGCTTCTGCGCGCACCCTAAGAACTGCGAGAGGACCGTGGTGGCCGCTCGCCTGCCCCTTCAATTCCATTCTAGCATCCTTAGGGAAGGTGTTCCAGGACAATTTTCCTGAGTTTTGAATTCGTCCTGATGCAGCCCCTCCTGGGAAACAACTGCTCGTCCTCTGCGTCTCCGAGTGCAGAGACCTCGATGGCAACTGCAGAAAAGAAGGGCTGCGTTGAGTTGTCGAGAAGCAAGAACATAGCCAGCGCCTTGTGTTTGGGAGTCAGCAGCTGCTGGACTTTTGCGATTGCTTTCACTGTGCACGGAATGCCAGGACGGCATGTGCACGTTAAAACAACGAGCTGGGCAAGAGCAGTTATCGAAAGATCACGGCCGTCAGAAAGCAGCTTATATATTGCCCTGGAAAGAGCAGTGTTTTTGGAGTGTGCAGTAAAATCGTGTTTCTGGACAAGGAAGGCATAAGTGCGCTGCGCTCCTAAGCTATCTCCCTGCTAAGACACACTGCTAAAGCTTTTCGCTAGGATGCAGTCTAGTGCAGACGCACACTGCGGCTCTCCGGAGCTGTCCGAAGCGAAGCGCCGGTGGCCGGCGGCTTTCGGCTGAAGCAGCGCTTCGGAGCGTACGGCTGTTGTGTGCGCGAAGCAGCCGCTTCTGCTGCTCCGCGAGCCGGACAGAGCGGTAGCTTGTACGACGGCGAAGAACGAAGCCGCAGAGCACCGACCTTCTGCGCGCACCCTAAGGACTGCGAGAGGACCGTGGTGGCCGCTCGCCTGCCCCTTCAATTCCATTCTAGCATCCTTAGGGAAGGTGTTCCAGGACAATTTTCCTGAGTTTTGAATTCGTCCTGATGCAGACCCTCCTGGGAAACTCCTACTCGTCCTCTGCGTCTCCGAGTGCAGAGACCTCGATGGCAACTGCAGAAAAGAAGGGCTGCGTTGAGTTGTCGAGAAGCAAGAACATAGCCAGCGCCTTGTGTTTGGGAGTCAGCAGCTGCTGGACTTTTGCGATTGCCTTCACTGTGCACTGAATGTCGAGATATGTGCACGCGAAAAAACCAAGTTGGGCAAGAGGAGGAAGAGAGCACGGGCATCAGAGAGCATCTGGCATCTTGCCCTGGAAAGGGCAGTGTTTTTGGAGTGTGCAGCAAATCCGTGTTTCTGGGCAAGGGAGGCATAAGTGCGCTGCGCTCCTAAGCTATCACCCTGCTAAGACACACTGCCAAAGCTTTTCGCTATGATGTAGTCCAGTGCAGACGCACACTACGGCTCTCCGGAGCTGTCCGAAGCCAAGCGCCGGTCGCCGGCGTCTTTCGGCTGAAGCAGCGCTTCGGAGCGTACGGCTGTTGTGTGCGCGAAGCAGCCGCTTCTCCTGCTCCGGGAGCCGGACAGAGCGGTAGATTGTACGACGGCGAAGAACGAAGCCGCAGAGCACCGGCCTTCTACGCGCACCCTAAGGACTGCGAGAGGACCGTGGTGGCCGCTCGCCTGCCCCTTCAATTCCATTCTAGCATCCTTAGGGAAGGTGTTCCAGGACAATTTTCCTGAGTTTTGAATTCGTCCTGATGCAGCCCCTCCTGGGAAACTCGTGCTCGTCCTCTGAGTCTCCGAGTGCAGAGACCTCGATGGCAACTGCAGAAAAGAAGGGCTGCGTTGAGTTGTCGAGAAGCAAGAACATAGCCAGCGCCTTGTGTTTGGGAGTCAGCAGCTGCTGGACTTTTGCGATTGCTTTCACTGTGCACTGAATGCCAGGACGGCATGTGCACGTTAAAACAACGAGCTGGGCAAGAGTAATCGAAAGATCACGGCCGTCAGAAAGCAGCTTATATATTGCCCTGGAAAGAGCAGTGTTTTTGGAGTGTGCAGTAAAATCGTGTTTCTGGACAAGGGAGGCATAAGTGCGCTGCGCTCCTAAGCTATCTCCCTGCGAGACACAGAGCCAAAGCTTTTCGCTATGATGCAGTCTAGTGCAGACGCACACTGCGGCTCTCCGGAGCTTTCCGAAGCGAAGCGCCGGTCGCCGGCGTCTTTCGGCTGAAGCAGCGCTTCGGAGCGTACGGCTGTTGTGTGCGCGAAGCAGCCGCTTCTGCTGCTCCGGGAGCCGGACTGAGCGGTAGCTTGTACGAGGGCGAAGAACGAAGCCGCAGAGCACCGGCCTTCTGCGCGCACCCTAAGGACTGCGAGAGGACCGTGGTGGCCGCTCGCCTGCCCCTTCAATTCCATTCTAGCATCCTTAGGGAAGGTGTTCCAGGACAATTTTCCTGAGTTTTGAATTCGTCCTGATGCAGCCCCTCCTGGGAAACTCCTACTCGTCCTCTGCGTCTCCGAGTGCAGAGACCTCGATGGCAACTGCAGAAATGAAGCACTCCGTTGAGTTGTCGAGAAGCAAGAACATAGCCAGCGCCTTGTGTTTGGGAGTCAGCAGCTGCTGGACTTTTGCGATTGCCTTCGCTGTGCACTGAATGTCGAGATATGTGCACGCTAAAAAACCAAGTTGGGCAAGAGGAGGAAGAGAGCACGGGCATCAGAGAGCATCTGGCATCTTGCCCTGGAAAGGGCAGTGTTTTTGGAGAGTGCAGCAAATCCGTGTTTCTGGGCAAGGGAGGCATAAGTGCGCTGCGCTCCTAAGCTATCACCCTGCTAAGACACACTGCCAAAGCTTTTCGCTATGATGTAGTCCAGTGCAGACGCACACTGCGGCTCTCCGGAGCTGTCCGAAGCCAAGCGCCGGTCGCCGGCGTCTTTCGGCTGAAGCAGCGCTTCGGAGCGTACGGCTGTTGTGTGCGCGAAGCAGCCGCTTCTCCTGCTCCGCGAGCCGGACAGAGAGGTAGCTTGTACGAGGGCGAAGAACGAAGCCGCAGAGCACCGGGCTTCTGCGCGCACCCTAAGGACTGCGAGAGGACCGTGGTGGCCGCTCGCCTGCCCCTTCAATTCCATTCTAGCATCCTTATGGAAGGTGTTCCAGGACAATTTTCCTGAGTTTTGAATTCGTCCTGATGCAGCCCCTCCTGGGAAACAACTGCTCGTCGTCTGAGTCTCCGAGTGCAGAGACCTCGATGGCAACTGCAGAAATGAAGCACTCCGTTGAGTTGTCGAGAAGCAAGAACATAGCCAGCGCCTTGTGTTTGGGAGTCAGCAGCTGCTGGACTTTTGCGATTGCTTTCACTGTGCACGGAATGCCAGGACGGCATGTGCACGTTAAAACAACGAGCTGGGCAAGAGCAGGAAGGGAGCACGGGCATCAGAGAGCATCTGGCATCTTGCCCTTGAAAGGGCAGTGTTTTTGGAGTGTGCAGTAAAATCGTGTTTCTGGACTAGGGAGGCATAAGTGCGCTGCGCTCCTAAGCTATCTCCCTGCGAGACACAGAGCCAAAGCTTTTCGCTATGATGCAGTCTAGTGCAGACGCACACTGCGGCTCTCCGGAGCTTTCCGAAGCGAAGCGCCGGTCGCCGGCGTCTTTCGGCTGAAGCAGCGCTTCGGAGCGTACGGCTGTTGTGTGCGCGAAGCAGCCGCTTCTGCTGCTCCGGGAGCCGGACTGAGCGGTAGCTTGTACGAGGGCGAAGAACGAAGCCGCAGAGCACCGGCCTTCTGCGCGCACCCTAAGGACTGCGAGAGGACCGTGGTGGCCGCTCGCCTGCCCCTTCAATTCCATTCTAGCATCCTTAGGGAAGGTGTTCCAGGACAATTTTCCTGAGTTTTGAATTCCTCCTGATGCAGCCCCTCCTGGGAAACTCCTACTCGTCCTCTGCGTCTCCGAGTGCAGAGACCTCGATGGCAACTGCAGAAAAGAAGGGCTGCGTTGAGTTGTCGAGAAGCAAGAACATAGCCAGCGCCTTGTGTTTGGGAGTCAGCAGCTGCTGGACTTTTGCGATTGCCTTCACTGTGCACTGAATGTCGAGATATGTGCACGCTAAAAAACCAAGTTGGGCAAGAGGAGGAAGAGAGCACGGGCATCAGAGAGCATCTGGCATCTTGCCCTGGAAAGAGCAGTGTTTTTGGAGAGTGCAGCAAATCCGTGTTTCTGGGCAAGGGAGGCATAAGTGCGCTGCGCTCCTAAGCTATCACCCTGCTAAGACACACTGCCAAAGCTTTTCGCTATGATGTAGTCCAGTGCAGACGCACACTACGGCTCTCCGGAGCTGTCCGAAGCCAAGCGCCGGTCGCCGGCGTCTTTCGGCTGAAGCAGCGCTTCGGAGCGTACGGCTGTTGTGTGCGCGAAGCAGCCGCTTCTCCTGCTCCGCGAGCCGGACAGAGCGGTAGATTGTACGACGGCGAAGAACGAAGCCGCAGAGCACCGGCCTTCTACGCGCACCCTAAGGACTGCGAGAGGACCGTGGTGGCCGCTCGCCTGCCCCTTCAATTCCATTCTAGCATCCTTATGGAAGGTGTTCCAGGACAATTTTCCTGAGTTTTGAATTCGTCCTGATGCAGCCCCTCCTGGGAAACTCGTGCTCGTCCTCTGAGTCTCCGAGTGCAGAGACCTCGATGGCAACTGCAGAAATGAAGGGCTGCGTTGAGTTGTCGAGAAGCAAGAACATAGCCAGCGCCTTGTGTTTGGGAGTCAGCAGCTGCTGGACTTTTGCGATTGCTTTCACTGTGCACTGAATGCCAGGACGGCATGTGCACGTTAAAACAACGAGCTGGGCAAGAGTAATCGAAAGATCACGGCCGTCAGAAAGCAGCTTATATATTGCCCTGGAAAGAGCGGTGTTTTTGGAGTGTGCAGTAAAATCGTGTTTCTGGACAAGGGAGGCATAAGTGCGCTGCGCTCCTAAGCTATCTCCCTGCGAGACACAGAGCCAAAGCTTTTCGCTATGATGCAGTCTAGTGCAGACGCACACTACGGCTCTCCGGAGCTTTCCGAAGCGAAGCGCCGGTCGCCGGCGTCTTTCGGCTGAAGCAGCGCTTCGGAGCGTATGGCTGTTGTGTGCGCGAAGCAGCCGCTTCTCCTGCTCCGGGAGCCGGACTGAGCGGTAGCTTGTACGAGGGCGAAGAACGAAGCCGCAGAGCACCGGCCTTCTGCGCGCAACCTAAGGACTGCTAGAGGATCGTGGTGGCCGCTCGCCTGCCCCTTCAATTCCATTCTAGCATCCTTAGGGAAGGTGATCCAGGACAATTTTCCTGAGTTTTGAATTCCTCCTGATGCAGCCCCTCCTGGGAAACAACTGCTCGTCGTCTGAGTCTCCGAGTGCAGAGACCTCGATGGCAACTGCAGAAATGAAGCACTCCGTTGAGTTGTCGAGAAGCAAGAACATAGCCAGCGCCTTGTGTTTGGGAGTCAGCAGCTGCTGGACTTTTGCGATTGCCTTCGCTGTGCACTGAATGTCGAGATATGTGCACGCTAAAAAACCAAGTTGGGCAAGAGGAGGAAGAGAGCACGGGCATCAGAGAGCATCTGGCATCTTGCCCTGGAAAGGGCAGTGTTTTTGGAGAGTGCAGCAAATCCGTGTTTCTGGGCAAGGGAGGCATAAGTGCGCTGCGCTCCTAAGCTATCACCCTGCTAAGACACACTGCCAAAGCTTTTCGCTATGATGTAGTCCAGTGCAGACGCACACTACGGCTCTCCGGAGCTGTCCGAAGCCAAGCGCCGGTCGCCGGCGTCTTTCGGCTGAAGCAGCGCTTCGGAGCGTACGGCTGTTGTGTGCGCGAAGCAGCCGCTTCTGCTGCTCCGGGAGCCGGACTGAGCGGTAGCTTGTACGAGGGCGAAGAACGAAGCCGCAGAGCACCGGCCTTCTGCGCGCACCCTAAGGACTGCGAGAGGACCGTGGTGGCCGCTCGCCTGCCCCTTCAATTCCATTCTAGCATCCTTAGGGAAGGTGTTCCAGGACAATTTTCCTGAGTTTTGAATTCCTCCTGATGCAGCCCCTCCTGGGAAACTCCTACTCGTCCTCTGCGTCTCCGAGTGCAGAGACCTCGATGGCAACTGCAGAAAAGAAGGGCTGCGTTGAGTTGTCGAGAAGCAAGAACATAGCCAGCGCCTTGTGTTTGGGAGTCAGCAGCTGCTGGACTTTTGCGATTGCTTTCACTGTGCACTGAATGCCAGGACGGCATGTGCACGTTAAAACAACGAGCTGGGCAAGAGTAATCGAAAGATCACGGCCGTCAGAAAGCAGCTTATATATTGCCCTGGAAAGAGCGGTGTTTTTGGAGTGTGCAGTAAAATCGTGTTTCTGGACAAGGGAGGCATAAGTGCGCTGCGCTCCTAAGCTATCTCCCTGCGAGACACAGAGCCAAAGCTTTTCGCTATGATGCAGTCTAGTGCAGACGCACACTACGGCTCTCCGGAGCTTTCCGAAGCGAAGCGCCGGTCGCCGGCGTCTTTCGGCTGAAGCAGCGCTTCGGAGCGTATGGCTGTTGTGTGCGCGAAGCAGCCGCTTCTCCTGCTCCGGGAGCCGGACTGAGCGGTAGCTTGTACGAGGGCGAAGAACGAAGCCGCAGAGCACCGGCCTTCTGCGCGCAACCTAAGGACTGCTAGAGGATCGTGGTGGCCGCTCGCCTGCCCCTTCAATTCCATTCTAGCATCCTTAGGGAAGGTGATCCAGGACAATTTTCCTGAGTTTTGAATTCCTCCTGATGCAGCCCCTCCTGGGAAACAACTGCTCGTCGTCTGAGTCTCCGAGTGCAGAGACCTCGATGGCAACTGCAGAAATGAAGCACTCCGTTGAGTTGTCGAGAAGCAAGAACATAGCCAGCGCCTTGTGTTTGGGAGTCAGCAGCTGCTGGACTTTTGCGATTGCCTTCGCTGTGCACTGAATGTCGAGATATGTGCACGCTAAAAAACCAAGTTGGGCAAGAGGAGGAAGAGAGCACGGGCATCAGAGAGCATCTGGCATCTTGCCCTGGAAAGGGCAGTGTTTTTGGAGAGTGCAGCAAATCCGTGTTTCTGGGCAAGGGAGGCATAAGTGCGCTGCGCTCCTAAGCTATCACCCTGCTAAGACACACTGCCAAAGCTTTTCGCTATGATGTAGTCCAGTGCAGACGCACACTACGGCTCTCCGGAGCTGTCCGAAGCCAAGCGCCGGTCGCCGGCGTCTTTCGGCTGAAGCAGCGCTTCGGAGCGTACGGCTGTTGTGTGCGCGAAGCAGCCGCTTCTGCTGCTCCGGGAGCCGGACTGAGCGGTAGCTTGTACGAGGGCGAAGAACGAAGCCGCAGAGCACCGGCCTTCTGCGCGCACCCTAAGGACTGCGAGAGGACCGTGGTGGCCGCTCGCCTGCCCCTTCAATTCCATTCTAGCATCCTTAGGGAAGGTGTTCCAGGACAATTTTCCTGAGTTTTGAATTCCTCCTGATGCAGCCCCTCCTGGGAAACTCCTACTCGTCCTCTGCGTCTCCGAGTGCAGAGACCTCGATGGCAACTGCAGAAAAGAAGGGCTGCGTTGAGTTGTCGAGAAGCAAGAACATAGCCAGCGCCTTGTGTTTGGGAGTCAGCAGCACCTGGACTTTTGCGATTGCCTTCACTGTGCACTGAATGTCGAGATATGTGCACGCTAAAAAACCAAGTTGGGCAAGAGGAGGAAGAGAGCACGGGCATCAGAGAGCATCTGGCATCTTGCCCTGGAAAGAGCAGTGTTTTTGGAGAGTGCAGCAAATCCGTGTTTCTGGGCAAGGGAGGCATAAGTGCGCTGCGCTCCTAAGCTATCACCCTGCTAAGACACACTGCCAAAGCTTTTCGCTATGATGTAGTCCAGTGCAGACGCACACTACGGCTCTCCGGAGCTGTCCGAAGCCAAGCGCCGGTCGCCGGCGTCTTTCGGCTGAAGCAGCGCTTCGGAGCGTACGGCTGTTGTGTGCGCGAAGCAGCCGCTTCTCCTGCTCCGGGAGCCGGACAGAGCGGTAGATTGTACGACGGCGAAGAACGAAGCCGCAGAGCACCGGCCTTCTACGCGCACCCTAAGGACTGCGAGAGGACCGTGGTGGCCGCTCGCCTGCCCCTTCAATTCCATTCTAGCATCCTTATGGAAGGTGTTCCAGGACAATTTTCCTGAGTTTTGAATTCGTCCTGATGCAGCCCCTCCTGGGAAACTCGTGCTCGTCCTCTGAGTCTCCGAGTGCAGAGACCTCGATGGCAACTGCAGAAAAGAAGGGCTGCGTTGAGTTGTCGAGAAGCAAGAACATAGCCAGCGCCTTGTGTTTGGGAGTCAGCAGCTGCTGGACTTTTGCGATTGCTTTCACTGTGCACTGAATGCCAGGACGGCATGTGCACGTTAAAACAACGAGCTGGGCAAGAGTAATCGAAAGATCACGGCCGTCAGAAAGCAGCTTATATATTGCCCTGGAAAGAGCAGTGTTTTTGGAGTGTGCAGTAAAATCGTGTTTCTGGACAAGGGAGGCATAAGTGCGCTGCGCTCCTAAGCTATCTCCCTGCGAGACACAGAGCCAAAGCTTTTCGCTATGATGCAGTCTAGTGCAGACGCACACTGCGGCTCTCCGGAGCTTTCCGAAGCGAAGCGCCGGTCGCCGGCGTCTTTCGGCTGAAGCAGCGCTTCGGAGCGTACGGCTGTTGTGTGCGCGAAGCAGCCGCTTCTGCTGCTCCGGGAGCCGGACAGAGCGGTAGCTTGTACGAGGGCGAAGAACGAAGCCGCAGAGCACCGGCCTTCTGCGCGCACCCTAAGGACTGCGAGAGGACCGTGGTGGCCGCTCGCCTGCCCCTTCAATTCCATTCTAGCATCCTTAGGGAAGGTGTTCCAGGACAATTTTCCTGAGTTTTGAATTCGTCCTGATGCAGCCCCTCCTGGGAAACTCCTACTCGTCCTCTGCGTCTCCGAGTGCAGAGACCTCGATGGCAACTGCAGAAAAGAAGGGCTGCGTTGAGTTGTCGAGAAGCAAGAACATAGCCAGCGCCTTGTGTTTGGGAGTCAGCAGCACCTGGACTTTTGCGATTGCCTTCACTGTGCACTGAATGTCGAGATATGTGCACGCTAAAAAACCAAGTTGGGCAAGAGGAGGAAGAGAGCACGGGCATCAGAGAGCATCTGGCATCTTGCCCTGGAAAGAGCAGTGTTTTTGGAGAGTGCAGCAAATCCGTGTTTCTGGGCAAGGGAGGCATAAGTGCGCTGCGCTCCTAAGCTATCACCCTGCTAAGACACACTGCCAAAGCTTTTCGCTATGATGTAGTCCAGTGCAGACGCACACTACGGCTCTCCGGAGCTGTCCGAAGCCAAGCGCCGGTCGCCGGCGTCTTTCGGCTGAAGCAGCGCTTCGGAGCGTACGGCTGTTGTGTGCGCGAAGCAGCCGCTTCTCCTGCTCCGGGAGCCGGACAGAGCGGTAGATTGTACGAGGGCGAAGAACGAAGCCGCAGAGCACCGGCCTTCTACGCGCACCCTAAGGACTGCGAGAGGACCGTGGTGGCCGCTCGCCTGCCCCTTCAATTCCATTCTAGCATCCTTAGGGAAGGTGTTCCAGGACAATTTTCCTGAGTTTTGAATTCGTCCTGATGCAGCCCCTCCTGGGAAACTCGTGCTCGTCCTCTGAGTCTCCGAGTGCAGAGACCTCGATGGCAACTGCAGAAAAGAAGGGCTGCGTTGAGTTGTCGAGAAGCAAGAACATAGCCAGCGCCTTGTGTTTGGGAGTCAGCAGCTGCTGGACTTTTGCGATTGCTTTCACTGTGCACTGAATGCCAGGACGGCATGTGCACGTTAAAACAACGAGCTGGGCAAGAGTAATCGAAAGATCACGGCCGTCAGAAAGCAGCTTATATATTGCCCTGGAAAGAGCAGTGTTTTTGGAGTGTGCAGTAAAATCGTGTTTCTGGACAAGGGAGGCATAAGTGCGCTGCGCTCCTAAGCTATCTCCCTGCGAGACACAGAGCCAAAGCTTTTCGCTATGATGCAGTCTAGTGCAGACGCACACTGCGGCTCTCCGGAGCTTTCCGAAGCGAAGCGCCGGTCGCCGGCGTCTTTCGGCTGAAGCAGCGCTTCGGAGCGTACGGCTGTTGTGTGCGCGAAGCAGCCGCTTCTGCTGCTCCGGGAGCCGGACTGAGCGGTAGCTTGTACGAGGGCGAAGAACGAAGCCGCAGAGCACCGGCCTTCTGCGCGCACCCTAAGGACTGCGAGAGGACCGTGGTGGCCGCTCGCCTGCCCCTTCAATTCCATTCTAGCATCCTTAGGGAAGGTGTTCCAGGACAATTTTCCTGAGTTTTGAATTCCTCCTGATGCAGCCCCTCCTGGGAAACTCCTACTCGTCCTCTGCGTCTCCGAGTGCAGAGACCTCGATGGCAACTGCAGAAAAGAAGGGCTGCGTTGAGTTGTCGAGAAGCAAGAACATAGCCAGCGCCTTGTGTTTGGGAGTCAGCAGCACCTGGACTTTTGCGATTGCCTTCACTGTGCACTGAATGTCGAGATATGTGCACGCTAAAAAACCAAGTTGGGCAAGAGGAGGAAGAGAGCACGGGCATCAGAGAGCATCTGGCATCTTGCCCTGGAAAGAGCAGTGTTTTTGGAGAGTGCAGCAAATCCGTGTTTCTGGGCAAGGGAGGCATAAGTGCGCTGCGCTCCTAAGCTATCACCCTGCTAAGACACACTGCCAAAGCTTTTCGCTATGATGTAGTCCAGTGCAGACGCACACTACGGCTCTCCGGAGCTGTCCGAAGCCAAGCGCCGGTCGCCGGCGTCTTTCGGCTGAAGCAGCGCTTCGGAGCGTACGGCTGTTGTGTGCGCGAAGCAGCCGCTTCTCCTGCTCCGCGAGCCGGACAGAGCGGTAGATTGTACGACGGCGAAGAACGAAGCCGCAGAGCACCGGCCTTCTACGCGCACCCTAAGGACTGCGAGAGGACCGTGGTGGCCGCTCGCCTGCCCCTTCAATTCCATTCTAGCATCCTTATGGAAGGTGTTCCAGGACAATTTTCCTGAGTTTTGAATTCGTCCTGATGCAGCCCCTCCTGGGAAACTCGTGCTCGTCCTCTGAGTCTCCGAGTGCAGAGACCTCGATGGCAACTGCAGAAATGAAGCACTCCGTTGAGTTGTCGAGAAGCAAGAACATAGCCAGCGCCTTGTGTTTGGGAGTCAGCAGCTGCTGGACTTTTGCGATTGCTTTCACTGTGCACTGAATGCCAGGACGGCATGTGCACGTTAAAACAACGAGCTGGGCAAGAGTAATCGAAAGATCACGGCCGTCAGAAAGCAGCTTATATATTGCCCTGGAAAGAGCAGTGTTTTTGGAGTGTGCAGTAAAATCGTGTTTCTGGACAAGGGAGGCATAAGTGCGCTGCGCTCCTAAGCTATCTCCCTGCGAGACACAGAGCCAAAGCTTTTCGCTATGATGCAGTCTAGTGCAGACGCACACTACGGCTCTCCGGAGCTTTCCGAAGCGAAGCGCCGGTCGCCGGCGTCTTTCGGCTGAAGCAGCGCTTCGGAGCGTACGGCTGTTGTGTGCGCGAAGCAGCCGCTTCTGCTGCTCCGGGAGCCGGACTGAGCGGTAGCTTGTACGAGGGCGAAGAACGAAGCCGCAGAGCACCGGCCTTCTGCGCGCACCCTAAGGACTGCGAGAGGACCGTGGTGGCCGCTCGCCTGCCCCTTCAATTCCATTCTAGCATCCTTAGGGAAGGTGATCCAGGACAATTTTCCTGAGTTTTGAATTCGTCCTGATGCAGCCCCTCCTGGGAAACAACTGCTCGTCGTCTGAGTCTCCGAGTGCAGAGACCTCGATGGCAACTGCAGAAATGAAGCACTCCGTTGAGTTGTCGAGAAGCAAGAACATAGCCAGCGCCTTGTGTTTGGGAGTCAGCAGCTGCTGGACTTTTGCGATTGCCTTCACTGTGCACTGAATGTCGAGATATGTGCACGCTAAAAAACCAAGTTGGGCAAGAGGAGGAAGAGAGCACGGGCATCAGAGAGCATCTGGCATCTTGCCCTGGAAAGGGCAGTGTTTTTGGAGAGTGCAGCAAATCCGTGTTTCTGGGCAAGGGAGGCATAAGTGCGCTGCGCTCCTAAGCTATCACCCTGCTAAGACACACTGCCAAAGCTTTTCGCTATGATGTAGTCCAGTGCAGACGCACACTGCGGCTCTCCGGAGCTGTCCGAAGCCAAGCGCCGGTCGCCGGCGTCTTTCGGCTGAAGCAGCGCTTCGGAGCGTACGGCTGTTGTGTGCGCGAAGCAGCCGCTTCTCCTGCTCCGCGAGCCGGACAGAGCGGTAGCTTGTACGACGGCGAAGAACGAAGCCGCAGAGCACCGGGCTTCTGCGCGCACCCTAAGGACTGCGAGAGGACCGTGGTGGCCGCTCGCCTGCCCCTTCAATTCCATTCTAGCATCCTTAGGGAAGGTGTTCCAGGACAATTTTCCTGAGTTTTGAATTCGTCCTGATGCAGCCCCTCCTGGGAAACTCGTGCTCGTCCTCTGCGTCTCCGAGTGCAGAGACCTCGATGGCAACTGCAGAAAAGAAGGGCTGCGTTGAGTTGTCGAGAAGCAAGAACATAGCCAGCGCCTTGTGTTTGGGAGTCAGCAGCACCTGGACTTTTGCGATTGCCTTCACTGTGCACTGAATGTCGAGATATGTGCACGCTAAAAAACCAAGTTGGGCAAGAGGAGGAAGAGAGCACGGGCATCAGAGAGCATCTGGCATCTTGCCCTGGAAAGGGCAGTGTTTTTGGAGTGTGCAGCAAATCCGTGTTTCTGGGCAAGGGAGGCATAAGTGCGCTGCGCTCCTAAGCTATCACCCTGCTAAGACACACTGCCAAAGCTTTTCGCTATGATGTAGTCCAGTGCAGACGCACACTACGGCTCTCCGGAGCTGTCCGAAGCCAAGCGCCGGTCGCCGGCGTCTTTCGGCTGAAGCAGCGCTTCGGAGCGTACGGCTGTTGTGTGCGCGAAGCAGCCGCTTCTCCTGCTCCGCGAGCCGGACAGAGCGGTAGATTGTACGAGGGCGAAGAACGAAGCCGCAGAGCACCGGGCTTCTGCGCGCACCCTAAGAACTGCGAGAGGACCGTGGTGGCCGCTCGCCTGCCCCTTCAATTCCATTCTAGCATCCTTAGGGAAGGTGTTCCAGGACAATTTTCCTGAGTTTTGAATTCGTCCTGATGCAGCCCCTCCTGGGAAACAACTGCTCGTCCTCTGCGTCTCCGAGTGCAGAGACCTCGATGGCAACTGCAGAAAAGAAGGGCTGCGTTGAGTTGTCGAGAAGCAAGAACATAGCCAGCGCCTTGTGTTTGGGAGTCAGCAGCACCTGGACTTTTGCGATTGCTTTCACTGTGCACGGAATGCCAGGACGGCATGTGCACGTTAAAACAACGAGCTGGGCAAGAGCAGTTATCGAAAGATCACGGCCGTCAGAAAGCAGCTTATATATTGCCCTGGAAAGAGCAGTGTTTTTGGAGTGTGCAGTAAAATCGTGTTTCTGGACAAGGAAGGCATAAGTGCGCTGCGCTCCTAAGCTATCTCCCTGCTAAGACACACTGCTAAAGCTTTTCGCTAGGATGCAGTCTAGTGCAGACGCACACTGCGGCTCTCCGGAGCTGTCCGAAGCGAAGCGCCGGTGGCCGGCGGCTTTCGGCTGAAGCAGCGCTTCGGAGCGTACGGCTGTTGTGTGCGCGAAGCAGCCGCTTCTGCTGCTCCGCGAGCCGGACAGAGCGGTAGCTTGTACGACGGCGAAGAACGAAGCCGCAGAGCACCGACCTTCTGCGCGCACCCTAAGGACTGCGAGAGGACCGTGGTGGCCGCTCGCCTGCCCCTTCAATTCCATTCTAGCATCCTTAGGGAAGGTGTTCCAGGACAATTTTCCTGAGTTTTGAATTCGTCCTGATGCAGACCCTCCTGGGAAACTCCTACTCGTCCTCTGCGTCTCCGAGTGCAGAGACCTCGATGGCAACTGCAGAAAAGAAGGGCTGCGTTGAGTTGTCGAGAAGCAAGAACATAGCCAGCGCCTTGTGTTTGGGAGTCAGCAGCTGCTGGACTTTTGCGATTGCCTTCACTGTGCACTGAATGTCGAGATATGTGCACGCGAAAAAACCAAGTTGGGCAAGAGGAGGAAGAGAGCACGGGCATCAGAGAGCATCTGGCATCTTGCCCTGGAAAGGGCAGTGTTTTTGGAGTGTGCAGCAAATCCGTGTTTCTGGGCAAGGGAGGCATAAGTGCGCTGCGCTCCTAAGCTATCACCCTGCTAAGACACACTGCCAAAGCTTTTCGCTATGATGTAGTCCAGTGCAGACGCACACTACGGCTCTCCGGAGCTGTCCGAAGCCAAGCGCCGGTCGCCGGCGTCTTTCGGCTGAAGCAGCGCTTCGGAGCGTACGGCTGTTGTGTGCGCGAAGCAGCCGCTTCTCCTGCTCCGGGAGCCGGACAGAGCGGTAGATTGTACGACGGCGAAGAACGAAGCCGCAGAGCACCGGCCTTCTACGCGCACCCTAAGGACTGCGAGAGGACCGTGGTGGCCGCTCGCCTGCCCCTTCAATTCCATTCTAGCATCCTTAGGGAAGGTGTTCCAGGACAATTTTCCTGAGTTTTGAATTCGTCCTGATGCAGCCCCTCCTGGGAAACTCGTGCTCGTCCTCTGAGTCTCCGAGTGCAGAGACCTCGATGGCAACTGCAGAAAAGAAGGGCTGCGTTGAGTTGTCGAGAAGCAAGAACATAGCCAGCGCCTTGTGTTTGGGAGTCAGCAGCTGCTGGACTTTTGCGATTGCTTTCACTGTGCACTGAATGCCAGGACGGCATGTGCACGTTAAAACAACGAGCTGGGCAAGAGTAATCGAAAGATCACGGCCGTCAGAAAGCAGCTTATATATTGCCCTGGAAAGAGCAGTGTTTTTGGAGTGTGCAGTAAAATCGTGTTTCTGGACAAGGGAGGCATAAGTGCGCTGCGCTCCTAAGCTATCTCCCTGCGAGACACAGAGCCAAAGCTTTTCGCTATGATGCAGTCTAGTGCAGACGCACACTGCGGCTCTCCGGAGCTTTCCGAAGCGAAGCGCCGGTCGCCGGCGTCTTTCGGCTGAAGCAGCGCTTCGGAGCGTACGGCTGTTGTGTGCGCGAAGCAGCCGCTTCTGCTGCTCCGGGAGCCGGACTGAGCGGTAGCTTGTACGAGGGCGAAGAACGAAGCCGCAGAGCACCGGCCTTCTGCGCGCACCCTAAGGACTGCGAGAGGACCGTGGTGGCCGCTCGCCTGCCCCTTCAATTCCATTCTAGCATCCTTAGGGAAGGTGTTCCAGGACAATTTTCCTGAGTTTTGAATTCGTCCTGATGCAGCCCCTCCTGGGAAACTCCTACTCGTCCTCTGCGTCTCCGAGTGCAGAGACCTCGATGGCAACTGCAGAAATGAAGCACTCCGTTGAGTTGTCGAGAAGCAAGAACATAGCCAGCGCCTTGTGTTTGGGAGTCAGCAGCTGCTGGACTTTTGCGATTGCCTTCGCTGTGCACTGAATGTCGAGATATGTGCACGCTAAAAAACCAAGTTGGGCAAGAGGAGGAAGAGAGCACGGGCATCAGAGAGCATCTGGCATCTTGCCCTGGAAAGGGCAGTGTTTTTGGAGAGTGCAGCAAATCCGTGTTTCTGGGCAAGGGAGGCATAAGTGCGCTGCGCTCCTAAGCTATCACCCTGCTAAGACACACTGCCAAAGCTTTTCGCTATGATGTAGTCCAGTGCAGACGCACACTACGGCTCTCCGGAGCTGTCCGAAGCCAAGCGCCGGTCGCCGGCGTCTTTCGGCTGAAGCAGCGCTTCGGAGCGTACGGCTGTTGTGTGCGCGAAGCAGCCGCTTCTCCTGCTCCGCGAGCCGGACAGAGAGGTAGCTTGTACGAGGGCGAAGAACGAAGCCGCAGAGCACCGGGCTTCTCCGCGCACCCTAAGGACTGCGAGAGGACCGTGGTGGCCGCTCGCCTGCCCCTTCAATTCCATTCTAGCATCCTTAGGGAAGGTGTTCCAGGACAATTTTCCTGAGTTTTGAATTCGTCCTGATGCAGCCCCTCCTGGGAAACTCGTGCTCGTCCTCTGAGTCTCCGAGTGCAGAGACCTCGATGGCAACTGCAGAAATGAAGGGCTGCGTTGAGTTGTCGAGAAGCAAGAACATAGCCAGCGCCTTGTGTTTGGGAGTCAGCAGCTGCTGGACTTTTGCGATTGCTTTCACTGTGCACTGAATGCCAGGACGGCATTTGCACGTTAAAACAACGAGCTGGGCAAGAGCAGGAAGGGAGCGCGGGCATCAGAGAGCATCTGGCATCTTGCCCTTGAAAGGGCAGTGTTTTTGGAGTGTGCAGTAAAATCGTGTTTCTGGACTAGGGAGGCATAAGTGCGCTGCGCTCCTAAGCTATCTCCCTGCGAGACACACTGCCAAAGCTTTTCATTATCATGCAGTCTAGTGCAGACGCACACTACGGCTCTCCGGAGCTTTCCGAAGCCAAGCGCCGGTGGCCGGCGTCTTTCGGCTGAAGCAGCGCTTCGGAGCGTACGGCTGTTGTGTGCGCGAAGCAGCCGCTTCTCCTGCTCCGCGAGCCGGACAGAGCGGTAGCTTGTACGAGGGCGAAGAACGAAGCCGCAGAGCACCGGGCTTCTACGCGCACCCTAAGGACTGCGAGAGGACCGTGGTGGCCGCTCGCCTGCCCCTTCAATTCCATTCTAGCATCCTTATGGAAGGTGTTCCAGGACAATTTTCCTGAGTTTTGAATTCGTCCTGATGCAGCCCCTCCTGGGAAACAACTGCTCGTCGTCTGAGTCTCCGAGTGCAGAGACCTCGATGGCAACTGCAGAAATGAAGGGCTGCGTTGAGTTGTCGAGAAGCAAGAACATAGCCAGCGCCTTGTGTTTGGGAGTCAGCAGCTGCTGGACTTTTGCGATTGCTTTCACTGTGCACTGAATGCCAGGACGGCATGTGCACGTTAAAACAACGAGCTGGGCAAGAGCAGTTATCGAAAGATCACGGCCGTCAGAAAGCAGCTTATATATTGCCCTGGAAAGAGCAGTGTTTTTGGAGTGTGCAGTAAAATCGTGTTTCTGGACAAGGAAGGCATAAGTGCGCTGCGCTCCTAAGCTATCTCCCTGCTAAGACACACTGCTAAAGCTTTTCGCTAGGATGCAGTCTAGTGCAGACGCACACTGCGGCTCTCCGGAGCTGTCCGAAGCGAAGCGCCGGTGGCCGGCGGCTTTCGGCTGAAGCAGCGCTTCGGAGCGTACGGCTGTTGTGTGCGCGAAGCAGCCGCTTCTGCTGCTCCGCGAGCCGGACAGAGCGGTAGCTTGTACGAGGGCGAAGAACGAAGCCGCAGAGCACCGACCTTCTGCGCGCACCCTAAGGACTGCGAGAGGACCGTGGTGGCCGCTCGCCTGCCCCTTCAATTCCATTCTAGCATCCTTAGGGAAGGTGTTCCAGGACAATTTTCCTGAGTTTTGAATTCGTCCTGATGCAGACCCTCCTGGGAAACTCCTACTCGTCCTCTGCGTCTCCGAGTGCAGAGACCTCGATGGCAACTGCAGAAAAGAAGGGCTGCGTTGAGTTGTCGAGAAGCAAGAACATAGCCAGCGCCTTGTGTTTGGGAGTCAGCAGCTGCTGGACTTTTGCGATTGCCTTCACTGTGCACTGAATGTCGAGATATGTGCACGCGAAAAAACCAAGTTGGGCAAGAGGAGGAAGAGAGCACGGGCATCAGAGAGCATCTGGCATCTTGCCCTGGAAAGGGCAGTGTTTTTGGAGTGTGCAGCAAATCCGTGTTTCTGGGCAAGGGAGGCATAAGTGCGCTGCGCTCCTAAGCTATCACCCTGCTAAGACACACTGCCAAAGCTTTTCGCTATGATGTAGTCCAGTGCAGACGCACACTACGGCTCTCCGGAGCTGTCCGAAGCCAAGCGCCGGTCGCCGGCGTCTTTCGGCTGAAGCAGCGCTTCGGAGCGTACGGCTGTTGTGTGCGCGAAGCAGCCGCTTCTCCTGCTCCGGGAGCCGGACAGAGCGGTAGATTGTACGACGGCGAAGAACGAAGCCGCAGAGCACCGGCCTTCTACGCGCACCCTAAGGACTGCGAGAGGACCGTGGTGGCCGCTCGCCTGCCCCTTCAATTCCATTCTAGCATCCTTAGGGAAGGTGTTCCAGGACAATTTTCCTGAGTTTTGAATTCGTCCTGATGCAGCCCCTCCTGGGAAACTCGTGCTCGTCCTCTGAGTCTCCGAGTGCAGAGACCTCGATGGCAACTGCAGAAAAGAAGGGCTGCGTTGAGTTGTCGAGAAGCAAGAACATAGCCAGCGCCTTGTGTTTGGGAGTCAGCAGCTGCTGGACTTTTGCGATTGCTTTCACTGTGCACTGAATGCCAGGACGGCATGTGCACGTTAAAACAACGAGCTGGGCAAGAGTAATCGAAAGATCACGGCCGTCAGAAAGCAGCTTATATATTGCCCTGGAAAGAGCAGTGTTTTTGGAGTGTGCAGTAAAATCGTGTTTCTGGACAAGGGAGGCATAAGTGCGCTGCGCTCCTAAGCTATCTCCCTGCGAGACACAGAGCCAAAGCTTTTCGCTATGATGCAGTCTAGTGCAGACGCACACTGCGGCTCTCCGGAGCTTTCCGAAGCGAAGCGCCGGTGGCCGGCGTCTTTCGGCTGAAGCAGCGCTTCGGAGCGTACGGCTGTTGTGTGCGCGAAGCAGCCGCTTCTGCTGCTCCGGGAGCCGGACTGAGCGGTAGCTTGTACGAGGGCGAAGAACGAAGCCGCAGAGCACCGGCCTTCTGCGCGCACCCTAAGGACTGCGAGAGGACCGTGGTGGCCGCTCGCCTGCCCCTTCAATTCCATTCTAGCATCCTTAGGGAAGGTGTTCCAGGACAATTTTCCTGAGTTTTGAATTCGTCCTGATGCAGACCCTCCTGGGAAACTCCTACTCGTCCTCTGCGTCTCCGAGTGCAGAGACCTCGATGGCAACTGCAGAAATGAAGCACTCCGTTGAGTTGTCGAGAAGCAAGAACATAGCCAGCGCGTTGTGTTTGGGAGTCAGCAGCTGCTGGACTTTTGCGATTGCCTTCGCTGTGCACTGAATGTCGAGATATGTGCACGCTAAAAAACCAAGTTGGGCAAGAGGAGGAAGAGAGCACGGGCATCAGAGAGCATCTGGCATCTTGCCCTGGAAAGGGCAGTGTTTTTGGAGAGTGCAGCAAATCCGTGTTTCTGGGCAAGGGAGGCATAAGTGCGCTGCGCTCCTAAGCTATCACCCTGCTAAGACACACTGCCAAAGCTTTTCGCTATGATGTAGTCCAGTGCAGACGCACACTACGGCTCTCCGGAGCTGTCCGAAGCCAAGCGCCGGTCGCCGGCGTCTTTCGGCTGAAGCAGCGCTTCGGAGCGTACGGCTGTTGTGTGCGCGAAGCAGCCGCTTCTCCTGCTCCGGGAGCCGGACAGAGAGGTAGCTTGTACGAGGGCGAAGAACGAAGCCGCAGAGCACCGGGCTTCTCCGCGCACCCTAAGGACTGCGAGAGGACCGTGGTGGCCGCTCGCCTGCCCCTTCAATTCCATTCTAGCATCCTTAGGGAAGGTGTTCCAGGACAATTTTCCTGAGTTTTGAATTCGTCCTGATGCAGCCCCTCCTGGGAAACTCGTGCTCGTCCTCTGAGTCTCCGAGTGCAGAGACCTCGATGGCAACTGCAGAAATGAAGGGCTGCGTTGAGTTGTCGAGAAGCAAGAACATAGCCAGCGCCTTGTGTTTGGGAGTCAGCAGCTGCTGGACTTTTGCGATTGCTTTCACTGTGCACTGAATGCCAGGACGGCATGTGCACGTTAAAACAACGAGCTGGGCAAGAGCAGGAAGGGAGCACGGGCATCAGAGAGCATCTGGCATCTTGCCCTTGAAAGGGCAGTGTTTTTGGAGTGTGCAGTAAAATCGTGTTTCTGGACTAGGGAGGCATAAGTGCGCTGCGCTCCTAAGCTATCTCCCTGCGAGACACACTGCCAAAGCTTTTCATTATCATGCAGTCTAGTGCAGACGCACACTACGGCTCTCCGGAGCTGTCCGAAGCCAAGCGCCGGTCGCCGGCGTCTTTCGGCTGAAGCAGCGCTTCGGAGCGTACGGCTGTTGTGTGCGCGAAGCAGCCGCTTCTCCTGCTCCGCGAGCCGGACAGAGCGGTAGCTTGTACGAGGGCGAAGAACGAAGCCGCAGAGCACCGGGCTTCTACGCGCACCCTAAGGACTGCGAGAGGACCGTGGTGGCCGCTCGCCTGCCCCTTCAATTCCATTCTAGCATCCTTATGGAAGGTGTTCCAGGACAATTTTCCGGAGTTTTGAATTCGTCCTGATGCAGCCCCTCCTGGGAAACAACTGCTCGTCGTCTGAGTCTCCGAGTGCAGAGACCTCGATGGCAACTGCAGAAATGAAGGGCTGCGTTGAGTTGTCGAGAAGCAAGAACATAGCCAGCGCCTTGTGTTTGGGAGTCAGCAGCTGCTGGACTTTTGCGATTGCTTTCACTGTGCACTGAATGCCAGGACGGCATGTGCACGTTAAAACAACGAGCTGGGCAAGAGCAGTTATCGAAAGATCACGGCCGTCAGAAAGCAGCTTATATATTGCCCTGGAAAGAGCAGTGTTTTTGGAGTGTGCAGTAAAATCGTGTTTCTGGACAAGGAAGGCATAAGTGCGCTGCGCTCCTAAGCTATCTCCCTGCTAAGACACACTGCTAAAGCTTTTCGCTAGGATGCAGTCTAGTGCAGACGCACACTGCGGCTCTCCGGAGCTGTCCGAAGCGAAGCGCCGGTCGCCGGCGGCTTTCGGCTGAAGCAGCGCTTCGGAGCGTACGGCTGTTGTGTGCGCGAAGCAGCCGCTTCTGCTGCTCCGCGAGCCGGACAGAGCGGTAGCTTGTACGAGGGCGAAGAACGAAGCCGCAGAGCACCGGCCTTCTGCGCGCACCCTAAGGACTGCGAGAGGACCGTGGTGGCCGCTCGCCTGCCCCTTCAATTCCATTCTAGCATCCTTAGGGAAGGTGTTCCAGGACAATTTTCCTGAGTTTTGAATTCGTCCTGATGCAGCCCCTCCTGGGAAACTCGTGCTCGTCCTCTGCGTCTCCGAGTGCAGAGACCTCGATGGCAACTGCAGAAAAGAAGGGCTGCGTTGAGTTGTCGAGAAGCAAGAACATAGCCAGCGCCTTGTGTTTGGGAGTCAGCAGCTGCTGGACTTTTGCGATTGCCTTCACTGTGCACTGAATGTCGAGATATGTGCACGCTAAAAAACCAAGTTGGGCAAGAGGAGGAAGAGAGCACGGGCATCAGAGAGCATCTGGCATCTTGCCCTGGAAAGGGCAGTGTTTTTGGAGTGTGCAGCAAATCCGTGTTTCTGGGCAAGGGAGGCATAAGTGCGCTGCGCTCCTAAGCTATCTCCCTGCTAAGACACACTGCCAAAGCTTTTCGCTATGATGTAGTCCAGTGCAGACGCACACTACGGCTCTCCGGAGCTGTCCGAAGCGAAGCGCCGGTCGCCGGCGTCTTTCGGCTGAAGCAGCGCTTCGGAGCGTACGGCTGTTGTGTGCGCGAAGCAGCCGCTTCTCCTGCTCCGCGAGCCGGACAGAGCGGTAGATTGTACGAGGGCGAAGAACGAAGCCGCAGAGCACCGGGCTTCTGCGCGCACCCTAAGAACTGCGAGAGGACCGTGGTGGCCGCTCGCCTGCCCCTTCAATTCCATTCTAGCATCCTTATGGAAGGTGTTCCAGGACAATTTTCCTGAGTTTTGAATTCGTCCTGATGCAGCCCCTCCTGGGAAACAACTGCTCGTCCTCTGCGTCTCCGAGTGCAGAGACCTCGATGGCAACTGCAGAAAAGAAGGGCTGCGTTGAGTTGTCGAGAAGCAAGAACATAGCCAGCGCCTTGTGTTTGGGAGTCAGCAGCTGCTGGACTTTTGCGATTGCTTTCACTGTGCACGGAATGCCAGGACGGCATGTGCACGTTAAAACAACGAGCTGGGCAAGAGCAGTTATCGAAAGATCACGGCCGTCAGAAAGCAGCTTATATATTGCCCTGGAAAGAGCAGTGTTTTTGGAGTGTGCAGTAAAATCGTGTTTCTGGACAAGGAAGGCATAAGTGCGCTGCGCTCCTAAGCTATCTCCCTGCTAAGACACACTGCTAAAGCTTTTCGCTAGGATGCAGTCTAGTGCAGACGCACACTGCGGCTCTCCGGAGCTGTCCGAAGCGAAGCGCCGGTGGCCGGCGGCTTTCGGCTGAAGCAGCGCTTCGGAGCGTACGGCTGTTGTGTGCGCGAAGCAGCCGCTTCTGCTGCTCCGCGAGCCGGACAGAGCGGTAGCTTGTACGACGGCGAAGAACGAAGCCGCAGAGCACCGACCTTCTGCGCGCACCCTAAGGACTGCGAGAGGACCGTGGTGGCCGCTCGCCTGCCCCTTCAATTCCATTCTAGCATCCTTAGGGAAGGTGTTCCAGGACAATTTTCCTGAGTTTTGAATTCGTCCTGATGCAGACCCTCCTGGGAAACTCCTACTCGTCCTCTGCGTCTCCGAGTGCAGAGACCTCGATGGCAACTGCAGAAAAGAAGGGCTGCGTTGAGTTGTCGAGAAGCAAGAACATAGCCAGCGCCTTGTGTTTGGGAGTCAGCAGCTGCTGGACTTTTGCGATTGCCTTCACTGTGCACTGAATGTCGAGATATGTGCACGCGAAAAAACCAAGTTGGGCAAGAGGAGGAAGAGAGCACGGGCATCAGAGAGCATCTGGCATCTTGCCCTGGAAAGGGCAGTGTTTTTGGAGTGTGCAGCAAATCCGTGTTTCTGGGCAAGGGAGGCATAAGTGCGCTGCGCTCCTAAGCTATCACCCTGCTAAGACACACTGCCAAAGCTTTTCGCTATGATGTAGTCCAGTGCAGACGCACACTACGGCTCTCCGGAGCTGTCCGAAGCCAAGCGCCGGTCGCCGGCGTCTTTCGGCTGAAGCAGCGCTTCGGAGCGTACGGCTGTTGTGTGCGCGAAGCAGCCGCTTCTCCTGCTCCGCGAGCCGGACAGAGCGGTAGATTGTACGACGGCGAAGAACGAAGCCGCAGAGCACCGGCCTTCTACGCGCACCCTAAGGACTGCGAGAGGACCGTGGTGGCCGCTCGCCTGCCCCTTCAATTCCATTCTAGCATCCTTAGGGAAGGTGTTCCAGGACAATTTTCCTGAGTTTTGAATTCGTCCTGATGCAGCCCCTCCTGGGAAACTCGTGCTCGTCCTCTGAGTCTCCGAGTGCAGAGACCTCGATGGCAACTGCAGAAAAGAAGGGCTGCGTTGAGTTGTCGAGAAGCAAGAACATAGCCAGCGCCTTGTGTTTGGGAGTCAGCAGCTGCTGGACTTTTGCGATTGCTTTCACTGTGCACTGAATGCCAGGACGGCATGTGCACGTTAAAACAACGAGCTGGGCAAGAGTAATCGAAAGATCACGGCCGTCAGAAAGCAGCTTATATATTGCCCTGGAAAGAGCAGTGTTTTTGGAGTGTGCAGTAAAATCGTGTTTCTGGACAAGGGAGGCATAAGTGCGCTGCGCTCCTAAGCTATCTCCCTGCGAGACACAGAGCCAAAGCTTTTCGCTATGATGCAGTCTAGTGCAGACGCACACTGCGGCTCTCCGTAGCTTTCCGAAGCGAAGCGCCGGTCGCCGGCGTCTTTCGGCTGAAGCAGCGCTTCGGAGCGTACGGCTGTTGTGTGCGCGAAGCAGCCGCTTCTGCTGCTCCGGGAGCCGGACTGAGCGGTAGCTTGTACGAGGGCGAAGAACGAAGCCGCAGAGCACCGGCCTTCTGCGCGCACCCTAAGGACTGCGAGAGGACCGTGGTGGCCGCTCGCCTGCCCCTTCAATTCCATTCTAGCATCCTTAGGGAAGGTGTTCCAGGACAATTTTCCTGAGTTTTGAATTCGTCCTGATGCAGCCCCTCCTGGGAAACTCCTACTCGTCCTCTGCGTCTCCGAGTGCAGAGACCTCGATGGCAACTGCAGAAATGAAGCACTCCGTTGAGTTGTCGAGAAGCAAGAACATAGCCAGCGCCTTGTGTTTGGGAGTCAGCAGCTGCTGGACTTTTGCGATTGCCTTCGCTGTGCACTGAATGTCGAGATATGTGCACGCTAAAAAACCAAGTTGGGCAAGAGGAGGAAGAGAGCACGGGCATCAGAGAGCATCTGGCATCTTGCCCTGGAAAGGGCAGTGTTTTTGGAGAGTGCAGCAAATCCGTGTTTCTGGGCAAGGGAGGCATAAGTGCGCTGCGCTCCTAAGCTATCACCCTGCTAAGACACACTGCCAAAGCTTTTCGCTATGATGTAGTCCAGTGCAGACGCACACTACGGCTCTCCGGAGCTGTCCGAAGCCAAGCGCCGGTCGCCGGCGTCTTTCGGCTGAAGCAGCGCTTCGGAGCGTACGGCTGTTGTGTGCGCGAAGCAGCCGCTTCTCCTGCTCCGCGAGCCGGACAGAGAGGTAGCTTGTACGAGGGCGAAGAACGAAGCCGCAGAGCACCGGGCTTCTCCGCGCACCCTAAGGACTGCGAGAGGACCGTGGTGGCCGCTCGCCTGCCCCTTCAATTCCATTCTAGCATCCTTAGGGAAGGTGTTCCAGGACAATTTTCCTGAGTTTTGAATTCGTCCTGATGCAGCCCCTCCTGGGAAACTCGTGCTCGTCCTCTGAGTCTCCGAGTGCAGAGACCTCGATGGCAACTGCAGAAATGAAGGGCTGCGTTGAGTTGTCGAGAAGCAAGAACATAGCCAGCGCCTTGTGTTTGGGAGTCAGCAGCTGCTGGACTTTTGCGATTGCTTTCACTGTGCACTGAATGCCAGGACGGCATTTGCACGTTAAAACAACGAGCTGGGCAAGAGCAGGAAGGGAGCACGGGCATCAGAGAGCATCTGGCATCTTGCCCTTGAAAGGGCAGTGTTTTTGGAGTGTGCAGTAAAATCGTGTTTCTGGACTAGGGAGGCATAAGTGCGCTGCGCTCCTAAGCTATCTCCCTGCGAGACACACTGCCAAAGCTTTTCATTATCATGCAGTCTAGTGCAGACGCACACTACGGCTCTCCGGAGCTTTCCGAAGCCAAGCGCCGGTGGCCGGCGTCTTTCGGCTGAAGCAGCGCTTCGGAGCGTACGGCTGTTGTGTGCGCGAAGCAGCCGCTTCTCCTGCTCCGCGAGCCGGACAGAGCGGTAGCTTGTACGAGGGCGAAGAACGAAGCCGCAGAGCACCGGGCTTCTACGCGCACCCTAAGGACTGCGAGAGGACCGTGGTGGCCGCTCGCCTGCCCCTTCAATTCCATTCTAGCATCCTTATGGAAGGTGTTCCAGGACAATTTTCCTGAGTTTTGAATTCGTCCTGATGCAGCCCCTCCTGGGAAACAACTGCTCGTCGTCTGAGTCTCCGAGTGCAGAGACCTCGATGGCAACTGCAGAAATGAAGGGCTGCGTTGAGTTGTCGAGAAGCAAGAACATAGCCAGCGCCTTGTGTTTGGGAGTCAGCAGCTGCTGGACTTTTGCGATTGCTTTCACTGTGCACTGAATGCCAGGACGGCATGTGCACGTTAAAACAACGAGCTGGGCAAGAGCAGTTATCGAAAGATCACGGCCGTCAGAAAGCAGCTTATATATTGCCCTGGAAAGAGCAGTGTTTTTGGAGTGTGCAGTAAAATCGTGTTTCTGGACAAGGAAGGCATAAGTGCGCTGCGCTCCTAAGCTATCTCCCTGCTAAGACACACTGCTAAAGCTTTTCGCTAGGATGCAGTCTAGTGCAGACGCACACTGCGGCTCTCCGGAGCTGTCCGAAGCGAAGCGCCGGTGGCCGGCGGCTTTCGGCTGAAGCAGCGCTTCGGAGCGTACGGCTGTTGTGTGCGCGAAGCAGCCGCTTCTGCTGCTCCGCGAGCCGGACAGAGCGGTAGCTTGTACGACGGCGAAGAACGAAGCCGCAGAGCACCGACCTTCTGCGCGCACCCTAAGGACTGCGAGAGGACCGTGGTGGCCGCTCGCCTGCCCCTTCAATTCCATTCTAGCATCCTTAGGGAAGGTGTTCCAGGACAATTTTCCTGAGTTTTGAATTCGTCCTGATGCAGACCCTCCTGGGAAACTCCTACTCGTCCTCTGCGTCTCCGAGTGCAGAGACCTCGATGGCAACTGCAGAAATGAAGGGCTGCGTTGAGTTGTCGAGAAGCAAGAACATAGCCAGCGCGTTGTGTTTGGGAGTCAGCAGCTGCTGGACTTTTGCGATTGCCTTCGCTGTGCACTGAATGTCGAGATATGTGCACGCTAAAAAACCAAGTTGGGCAAGAGGAGGAAGAGAGCACGGGCATCAGAGAGCATCTGGCATCTTGCCCTGGAAAGGGCAGTGTTTTTGGAGAGTGCAGCAAATCCGTGTTTCTGGGCAAGGGAGGCATAAGTGCGCTGCGCTCCTAAGCTATCACCCTGCTAAGACACACTGCCAAAGCTTTTCGCTATGATGTAGTCCAGTGCAGACGCACACTACGGCTCTCCGGAGCTGTCCGAAGCCAAGCGCCGGTCGCCGGCGTCTTTCGGCTGAAGCAGCGCTTCGGAGCGTACGGCTGTTGTGTGCGCGAAGCAGCCGCTTCTCCTGCTCCGGGAGCCGGACAGAGAGGTAGCTTGTACGAGGGCGAAGAACGAAGCCGCAGAGCACCGGGCTTCTCCGCGCACCCTAAGGACTGCGAGAGGACCGTGGTGGCCGCTCGCCTGCCCCTTCAATTCCATTCTAGCATCCTTAGGGAAGGTGTTCCAGGACAATTTTCCTGAGTTTTGAATTCGTCCTGATGCAGCCCCTCCTGGGAAACTCGTGCTCGTCCTCTGAGTCTCCGAGTGCAGAGACCTCGATGGCAACTGCAGAAATGAAGGGCTGCGTTGAGTTGTCGAGAAGCAAGAACATAGCCAGCGCCTTGTGTTTGGGAGTCAGCAGCTGCTGGACTTTTGCGATTGCTTTCACTGTGCACTGAATGCCAGGACGGCATGTGCACGTTAAAACAACGAGCTGGGCAAGAGCAGGAAGGGAGCACGGGCATCAGAGAGCATCTGGCATCTTGCCCTTGAAAGGGCAGTGTTTTTGGAGTGTGCAGTAAAATCGTGTTTCTGGACTAGGGAGGCATAAGTGCGCTGCGCTCCTAAGCTATCTCCCTGCGAGACACACTGCCAAAGCTTTTCATTATCATGCAGTCTAGTGCAGACGCACACTACGGCTCTCCGGAGCTGTCCGAAGCCAAGCGCCGGTCGCCGGCGTCTTTCGGCTGAAGCAGCGCTTCGGAGCGTACGGCTGTTGTGTGCGCGAAGCAGCCGCTTCTCCTGCTCCGCGAGCCGGACAGAGCGGTAGCTTGTACGAGGGCGAAGAACGAAGCCGCAGAGCACCGGGCTTCTACGCGCACCCTAAGGACTGCGAGAGGACCGTGGTGGCCGCTCGCCTGCCCCTTCAATTCCATTCTAGCATCCTTATGGAAGGTGTTCCAGGACAATTTTCCGGAGTTTTGAATTCGTCCTGATGCAGCCCCTCCTGGGAAACAACTGCTCGTCGTCTGAGTCTCCGAGTGCAGAGACCTCGATGGCAACTGCAGAAATGAAGGGCTGCGTTGAGTTGTCGAGAAGCAAGAACATAGCCAGCGCCTTGTGTTTGGGAGTCAGCAGCTGCTGGACTTTTGCGATTGCTTTCACTGTGCACTGAATGCCAGGACGGCATGTGCACGTTAAAACAACGAGCTGGGCAAGAGCAGTTATCGAAAGATCACGGCCGTCAGAAAGCAGCTTATATATTGCCCTGGAAAGAGCAGTGTTTTTGGAGTGTGCAGTAAAATCGTGTTTCTGGACAAGGAAGGCATAAGTGCGCTGCGCTCCTAAGCTATCTCCCTGCTAAGACACACTGCTAAAGCTTTTCGCTAGGATGCAGTCTAGTGCAGACGCACACTGCGGCTCTCCGGAGCTGTCCGAAGCGAAGCGCCGGTCGCCGGCGGCTTTCGGCTGAAGCAGCGCTTCGGAGCGTACGGCTGTTGTGTGCGCGAAGCAGCCGCTTCTGCTGCTCCGCGAGCCGGACAGAGCGGTAGCTTGTACGAGGGCGAAGAACGAAGCCGCAGAGCACCGGCCTTCTGCGCGCACCCTAAGGACTGCGAGAGGACCGTGGTGGCCGCTCGCCTGCCCCTTCAATTCCATTCTAGCATCCTTAGGGAAGGTGTTCCAGGACAATTTTCCTGAGTTTTGAATTCGTCCTGATGCAGCCCCTCCTGGGAAACTCGTGCTCGTCCTCTGCGTCTCCGAGTGCAGAGACCTCGATGGCAACTGCAGAAAAGAAGGGCTGCGTTGAGTTGTCGAGAAGCAAGAACATAGCCAGCGCCTTGTGTTTGGGAGTCAGCAGCTGCTGGACTTTTGCGATTGCCTTCACTGTGCACTGAATGTCGAGATATGTGCACGCTAAAAAACCAAGTTGGGCAAGAGGAGGAAGAGAGCACGGGCATCAGAGAGCATCTGGCATCTTGCCCTGGAAAGGGCAGTGTTTTTGGAGTGTGCAGCAAATCCGTGTTTCTGGGCAAGGGAGGCATAAGTGCGCTGCGCTCCTAAGCTATCTCCCTGCTAAGACACACTGCCAAAGCTTTTCGCTATGATGTAGTCCAGTGCAGACGCACACTACGGCTCTCCGGAGCTGTCCGAAGCGAAGCGCCGGTCGCCGGCGTCTTTCGGCTGAAGCAGCGCTTCGGAGCGTACGGCTGTTGTGTGCGCGAAGCAGCCGCTTCTCCTGCTCCGCGAGCCGGACAGAGCGGTAGATTGTACGAGGGCGAAGAACGAAGCCGCAGAGCACCGGGCTTCTGCGCGCACCCTAAGAACTGCGAGAGGACCGTGGTGGCCGCTCGCCTGCCCCTTCAATTCCATTCTAGCATCCTTATGGAAGGTGTTCCAGGACAATTTTCCTGAGTTTTGAATTCGTCCTGATGCAGCCCCTCCTGGGAAACAACTGCTCGTCCTCTGCGTCTCCGAGTGCAGAGACCTCGATGGCAACTGCAGAAAAGAAGGGCTGCGTTGAGTTGTCGAGAAGCAAGAACATAGCCAGCGCCTTGTGTTTGGGAGTCAGCAGCTGCTGGACTTTTGCGATTGCTTTCACTGTGCACGGAATGCCAGGACGGCA
The DNA here is from genome assembly GCF_046129695.1 of Lonchura striata. Lineage (NCBI taxonomy): Eukaryota > Metazoa > Chordata > Aves > Passeriformes > Estrildidae > Lonchura > Lonchura striata. The sequence continues at coordinate 380,804 of NC_134612.1, forward strand.
TGTGCACGTTAAAACAACGAGCTGGGCAAGAGCAGTTATCGAAAGATCACGGCCGTCAGAAAGCAGCTTATATATTGCCCTGGAAAGAGCAGTGTTTTTGGAGTGTGCAGTAAAATCGTGTTTCTGGACAAGGAAGGCATAAGTGCGCTGCGCTCCTAAGCTATCTCCCTGCTAAGACACACTGCTAAAGCTTTTCGCTAGGATGCAGTCTAGTGCAGACGCACACTGCGGCTCTCCGGAGCTGTCCGAAGCGAAGCGCCGGTGGCCGGCGGCTTTCGGCTGAAGCAGCGCTTCGGAGCGTACGGCTGTTGTGTGCGCGAAGCAGCCGCTTCTGCTGCTCCGCGAGCCGGACAGAGCGGTAGCTTGTACGACGGCGAAGAACGAAGCCGCAGAGCACCGACCTTCTGCGCGCACCCTAAGGACTGCGAGAGGACCGTGGTGGCCGCTCGCCTGCCCCTTCAATTCCATTCTAGCATCCTTAGGGAAGGTGTTCCAGGACAATTTTCCTGAGTTTTGAATTCGTCCTGATGCAGACCCTCCTGGGAAACTCCTACTCGTCCTCTGCGTCTCCGAGTGCAGAGACCTCGATGGCAACTGCAGAAAAGAAGGGCTGCGTTGAGTTGTCGAGAAGCAAGAACATAGCCAGCGCCTTGTGTTTGGGAGTCAGCAGCTGCTGGACTTTTGCGATTGCCTTCACTGTGCACTGAATGTCGAGATATGTGCACGCGAAAAAACCAAGTTGGGCAAGAGGAGGAAGAGAGCACGGGCATCAGAGAGCATCTGGCATCTTGCCCTGGAAAGGGCAGTGTTTTTGGAGTGTGCAGCAAATCCGTGTTTCTGGGCAAGGGAGGCATAAGTGCGCTGCGCTCCTAAGCTATCACCCTGCTAAGACACACTGCCAAAGCTTTTCGCTATGATGTAGTCCAGTGCAGACGCACACTACGGCTCTCCGGAGCTGTCCGAAGCCAAGCGCCGGTCGCCGGCGTCTTTCGGCTGAAGCAGCGCTTCGGAGCGTACGGCTGTTGTGTGCGCGAAGCAGCCGCTTCTCCTGCTCCGCGAGCCGGACAGAGCGGTAGATTGTACGACGGCGAAGAACGAAGCCGCAGAGCACCGGCCTTCTACGCGCACCCTAAGGACTGCGAGAGGACCGTGGTGGCCGCTCGCCTGCCCCTTCAATTCCATTCTAGCATCCTTAGGGAAGGTGTTCCAGGACAATTTTCCTGAGTTTTGAATTCGTCCTGATGCAGCCCCTCCTGGGAAACTCGTGCTCGTCCTCTGAGTCTCCGAGTGCAGAGACCTCGATGGCAACTGCAGAAAAGAAGGGCTGCGTTGAGTTGTCGAGAAGCAAGAACATAGCCAGCGCCTTGTGTTTGGGAGTCAGCAGCTGCTGGACTTTTGCGATTGCTTTCACTGTGCACTGAATGCCAGGACGGCATGTGCACGTTAAAACAACGAGCTGGGCAAGAGTAATCGAAAGATCACGGCCGTCAGAAAGCAGCTTATATATTGCCCTGGAAAGAGCAGTGTTTTTGGAGTGTGCAGTAAAATCGTGTTTCTGGACAAGGGAGGCATAAGTGCGCTGCGCTCCTAAGCTATCTCCCTGCGAGACACAGAGCCAAAGCTTTTCGCTATGATGCAGTCTAGTGCAGACGCACACTGCGGCTCTCCGTAGCTTTCCGAAGCGAAGCGCCGGTCGCCGGCGTCTTTCGGCTGAAGCAGCGCTTCGGAGCGTACGGCTGTTGTGTGCGCGAAGCAGCCGCTTCTGCTGCTCCGGGAGCCGGACTGAGCGGTAGCTTGTACGAGGGCGAAGAACGAAGCCGCAGAGCACCGGCCTTCTGCGCGCACCCTAAGGACTGCGAGAGGACCGTGGTGGCCGCTCGCCTGCCCCTTCAATTCCATTCTAGCATCCTTAGGGAAGGTGTTCCAGGACAATTTTCCTGAGTTTTGAATTCGTCCTGATGCAGCCCCTCCTGGGAAACTCCTACTCGTCCTCTGCGTCTCCGAGTGCAGAGACCTCGATGGCAACTGCAGAAATGAAGCACTCCGTTGAGTTGTCGAGAAGCAAGAACATAGCCAGCGCCTTGTGTTTGGGAGTCAGCAGCTGCTGGACTTTTGCGATTGCCTTCGCTGTGCACTGAATGTCGAGATATGTGCACGCTAAAAAACCAAGTTGGGCAAGAGGAGGAAGAGAGCACGGGCATCAGAGAGCATCTGGCATCTTGCCCTGGAAAGGGCAGTGTTTTTGGAGAGTGCAGCAAATCCGTGTTTCTGGGCAAGGGAGGCATAAGTGCGCTGCGCTCCTAAGCTATCACCCTGCTAAGACACACTGCCAAAGCTTTTCGCTATGATGTAGTCCAGTGCAGACGCACACTACGGCTCTCCGGAGCTGTCCGAAGCCAAGCGCCGGTCGCCGGCGTCTTTCGGCTGAAGCAGCGCTTCGGAGCGTACGGCTGTTGTGTGCGCGAAGCAGCCGCTTCTCCTGCTCCGCGAGCCGGACAGAGAGGTAGCTTGTACGAGGGCGAAGAACGAAGCCGCAGAGCACCGGGCTTCTCCGCGCACCCTAAGGACTGCGAGAGGACCGTGGTGGCCGCTCGCCTGCCCCTTCAATTCCATTCTAGCATCCTTAGGGAAGGTGTTCCAGGACAATTTTCCTGAGTTTTGAATTCGTCCTGATGCAGCCCCTCCTGGGAAACTCGTGCTCGTCCTCTGAGTCTCCGAGTGCAGAGACCTCGATGGCAACTGCAGAAATGAAGGGCTGCGTTGAGTTGTCGAGAAGCAAGAACATAGCCAGCGCCTTGTGTTTGGGAGTCAGCAGCTGCTGGACTTTTGCGATTGCTTTCACTGTGCACTGAATGCCAGGACGGCATTTGCACGTTAAAACAACGAGCTGGGCAAGAGCAGGAAGGGAGCACGGGCATCAGAGAGCATCTGGCATCTTGCCCTTGAAAGGGCAGTGTTTTTGGAGTGTGCAGTAAAATCGTGTTTCTGGACTAGGGAGGCATAAGTGCGCTGCGCTCCTAAGCTATCTCCCTGCGAGACACACTGCCAAAGCTTTTCATTATCATGCAGTCTAGTGCAGACGCACACTACGGCTCTCCGGAGCTTTCCGAAGCCAAGCGCCGGTGGCCGGCGTCTTTCGGCTGAAGCAGCGCTTCGGAGCGTACGGCTGTTGTGTGCGCGAAGCAGCCGCTTCTCCTGCTCCGCGAGCCGGACAGAGCGGTAGCTTGTACGAGGGCGAAGAACGAAGCCGCAGAGCACCGGGCTTCTACGCGCACCCTAAGGACTGCGAGAGGACCGTGGTGGCCGCTCGCCTGCCCCTTCAATTCCATTCTAGCATCCTTATGGAAGGTGTTCCAGGACAATTTTCCTGAGTTTTGAATTCGTCCTGATGCAGCCCCTCCTGGGAAACAACTGCTCGTCGTCTGAGTCTCCGAGTGCAGAGACCTCGATGGCAACTGCAGAAATGAAGGGCTGCGTTGAGTTGTCGAGAAGCAAGAACATAGCCAGCGCCTTGTGTTTGGGAGTCAGCAGCTGCTGGACTTTTGCGATTGCTTTCACTGTGCACTGAATGCCAGGACGGCATGTGCACGTTAAAACAACGAGCTGGGCAAGAGCAGTTATCGAAAGATCACGGCCGTCAGAAAGCAGCTTATATATTGCCCTGGAAAGAGCAGTGTTTTTGGAGTGTGCAGTAAAATCGTGTTTCTGGACAAGGAAGGCATAAGTGCGCTGCGCTCCTAAGCTATCTCCCTGCTAAGACACACTGCTAAAGCTTTTCGCTAGGATGCAGTCTAGTGCAGACGCACACTGCGGCTCTCCGGAGCTGTCCGAAGCGAAGCGCCGGTGGCCGGCGGCTTTCGGCTGAAGCAGCGCTTCGGAGCGTACGGCTGTTGTGTGCGCGAAGCAGCCGCTTCTGCTGCTCCGCGAGCCGGACAGAGCGGTAGCTTGTACGACGGCGAAGAACGAAGCCGCAGAGCACCGACCTTCTGCGCGCACCCTAAGGACTGCGAGAGGACCGTGGTGGCCGCTCGCCTGCCCCTTCAATTCCATTCTAGCATCCTTAGGGAAGGTGTTCCAGGACAATTTTCCTGAGTTTTGAATTCGTCCTGATGCAGACCCTCCTGGGAAACTCCTACTCGTCCTCTGCGTCTCCGAGTGCAGAGACCTCGATGGCAACTGCAGAAATGAAGGGCTGCGTTGAGTTGTCGAGAAGCAAGAACATAGCCAGCGCCTTGTGTTTGGGAGTCAGCAGCTGCTGGACTTTTGCGATTGCCTTCACTGTGCACTGAATGTCGAGATATGTGCACGCGAAAAAACCAAGTTGGGCAAGAGGAGGAAGAGAGCACGGGCATCAGAGAGCATCTGGCATCTTGCCCTGGAAAGGGCAGTGTTTTTGGAGTGTGCAGCAAATCCGTGTTTCTGGGCAAGGGAGGCATAAGTGCGCTGCGCTCCTAAGCTATCACCCTGCTAAGACACACTGCCAAAGCTTTTCGCTATGATGTAGTCCAGTGCAGACGCACACTACGGCTCTCCGGAGCTGTCCGAAGCCAAGCGCCGGTCGCCGGCGTCTTTCGGCTGAAGCAGCGCTTCGGAGCGTACGGCTGTTGTGTGCGCGAAGCAGCCGCTTCTCCTGCTCCGGGAGCCGGACAGAGCGGTAGATTGTACGAGGGCGAAGAACGAAGCCGCAGAGCACCGGCCTTCTACGCGCACCCTAAGGACTGCGAGAGGACCGTGGTGGCCGCTCGCCTGCCCCTTCAATTCCATTCTAGCATCCTTAGGGAAGGTGTTCCAGGACAATTTTCCTGAGTTTTGAATTCGTCCTGATGCAGCCCCTCCTGGGAAACTCGTGCTCGTCCTCTGAGTCTCCGAGTGCAGAGACCTCGATGGCAACTGCAGAAAAGAAGGGCTGCGTTGAGTTGTCGAGAAGCAAGAACATAGCCAGCGCCTTGTGTTTGGGAGTCAGCAGCTGCTGGACTTTTGCGATTGCTTTCACTGTGCACTGAATGCCAGGACGGCATGTGCACGTTAAAACAACGAGCTGGGCAAGAGTAATCGAAAGATCACGGCCGTCAGAAAGCAGCTTATATATTGCCCTGGAAAGAGCAGTGTTTTTGGAGTGTGCAGTAAAATCGTGTTTCTGGACAAGGGAGGCATAAGTGCGCTGCGCTCCTAAGCTATCTCCCTGCGAGACACAGAGCCAAAGCTTTTCGCTATGATGCAGTCTAGTGCAGACGCACACTGCGGCTCTCCGGAGCTTTCCGAAGCGAAGCGACGGTGGCCGGCGTCTTTCGGCTGAAGCAGCGCTTCGGAGCGTACGGCTGTTGTGTGCGCGAAGCAGCCGCTTCTGCTGCTCCGGGAGCCGGACTGAGCGGTAGCTTGTACGAGGGCGAAGAACGAAGCCGCAGAGCACCGGGCTTCTCCGCGCACCCTAAGGACTGCGAGAGGACCGTGGTGGCCGCTCGCCTGCCCCTTCAATTCCATTCTAGCATCCTTAGGGAAGGTGTTCCAGGACAATTTTCCTGAGTTTTGAATTCGTCCTGATGCAGACCCTCCTGGGAAACTCCTACTCGTCCTCTGCGTCTCCGAGTGCAGAGACCTCGATGGCAACTGCAGAAAAGAAGGGCTGCGTTGAGTTGTCGAGAAGCAAGAACATAGCCAGCGCCTTGTGTTTGGGAGTCAGCAGCTGCTGGACTTTTGCGATTGCCTTCGCTGTGCACTGAATGTCGAGATATGTGCACGCTAAAAAACCAAGTTGGGCAAGAGGAGGAAGAGAGCACGGGCATCAGAGAGCATCTGGCATCTTGCCCTGGAAAGGGCAGTGTTTTTGGAGAGTGCAGCAAATCCGTGTTTCTGGGCAAGGGAGGCATAAGTGCGCTGCGCTCCTAAGCTATCACCCTGCTAAGACACACTGCCAAAGCTTTTCGCTATGATGTAGTCCAGTGCAGACGCACACTACGGCTCTCCGGAGCTGTCCGAAGCCAAGCGCCGGTCGCCGGCGTCTTTCGGCTGAAGCAGCGCTTCGGAGCGTACGGCTGTTGTGTGCGCGAAGCAGCCGCTTCTCCTGCTCCGGGAGCCGGACAGAGAGGTAGCTTGTACGAGGGCGAAGAACGAAGCCGCAGAGCACCGGGCTTCTCCGCGCACCCTAAGGACTGCGAGAGGACCGTGGTGGCCGCTCGCCTGCCCCTTCAATTCCATTCTAGCATCCTTATGGAAGGTGTTCCAGGACAATTTTCCTGAGTTTTGAATTCGTCCTGATGCAGCCCCTCCTGGGAAACTCGTGCTCGTCCTCTGAGTCTCCGAGTGCAGAGACCTCGATGGCAACTGCAGAAATGAAGGGCTGCGTTGAGTTGTCGAGAAGCAAGAACATAGCCAGCGCCTTGTGTTTGGGAGTCAGCAGCTGCTGGACTTTTGCGATTGCTTTCACTGTGCACTGAATGCCAGGACGGCATGTGCACGTTAAAACAACGAGCTGGGCAAGAGGAGGAAGAGAGCACGGGCATCAGAGAGCATCTGGCATCTTGCCCTTGAAAGGGCAGTGTTTTTGGAGTGTGCAGTAAAATCGTGTTTCTGGACTAGGGAGGCATAAGTGCGCTGCGCTCCTAAGCTATCTCCCTGCGAGACACACTGCCAAAGCTTTTCATTATCATGCAGTCTAGTGCAGACGCACACTACGGCTCTCCGGAGCTTTCCGAAGCCAAGCGCCGGTGGCCGGCGTCTTTCGGCTGAAGCAGCGCTTCGGAGCGTACGGCTGTTGTGTGCGCGAAGCAGCCGCTTCTCCTGCTCCGCGAGCCGGACAGAGCGGTAGCTTGTACGAGGGCGAAGAACGAAGCCGCAGAGCACCGGGCTTCTACGCGCACCCTAAGGACTGCGAGAGGACCGTGGTGGCCGCTCGCCTGCCCCTTCAATTCCATTCTAGCATCCTTATGGAAGGTGTTCCAGGACAATTTTCCTGAGTTTTGAATTCGTCCTGATGCAGCCCCTCCTGGGAAACAACTGCTCGTCGTCTGAGTCTCCGAGTGCAGAGACCTCGATGGCAACTGCAGAAATGAAGGGCTGCGTTGAGTTGTCGAGAAGCAAGAACATAGCCAGCGCCTTGTGTTTGGGAGTCAGCAGCTGCTGGACTTTTGCGATTGCTTTCACTGTGCACTGAATGCCAGGACGGCATGTGCACGTTAAAACAACGAGCTGGGCAAGAGCAGTTATCGAAAGATCACGGCCGTCAGAAAGCAGCTTATATATTGCCCTGGAAAGAGCAGTGTTTTTGGAGTGTGCAGTAAAATCGTGTTTCTGGACAAGGAAGGCATAAGTGCGCTGCGCTCCTAAGCTATCTCCCTGCTAAGACACACTGCTAAAGCTTTTCGCTAGGATGCAGTCTAGTGCAGACGCACACTGCGGCTCTCCGGAGCTGTCCGAAGCGAAGCGCCGGTCGCCGGCGGCTTTCGGCTGAAGCAGCGCTTCGGAGCGTACGGCTGTTGTGTGCGCGAAGCAGCCGCTTCTGCTGCTCCGCGAGCCGGACAGAGCGGTAGCTTGTACGAGGGCGAAGAACGAAGCCGCAGAGCACCGGCCTTCTGCGCGCACCCTAAGGACTGCGAGAGGACCGTGGTGGCCGCTCGCCTGCCCCTTCAATTCCATTCTAGCATCCTTAGGGAAGGTGTTCCAGGACAATTTTCCTGAGTTTTGAATTCGTCCTGATGCAGCCCCTCCTGGGAAACTCGTGCTCGTCCTCTGCGTCTCCGAGTGCAGAGACCTCGATGGCAACTGCAGAAAAGAAGGGCTGCGTTGAGTTGTCGAGAAGCAAGAACATAGCCAGCGCCTTGTGTTTGGGAGTCAGCAGCTGCTGGACTTTTGCGATTGCCTTCACTGTGCACTGAATGTCGAGATATGTGCACGCTAAAAAACCAAGTTGGGCAAGAGGAGGAAGAGAGCACGGGCATCAGAGAGCATCTGGCATCTTGCCCTGGAAAGGGCAGTGTTTTTGGAGTGTGCAGCAAATCCGGGTTTCTGGGCAAGGGAGGCATAAGTGCGCTGCGCTCCTAAGCTATCTCCCTGCTAAGACACACTGCCAAAGCTTTTCGCTATGATGTAGTCCAGTGCAGACGCACACTACGGCTCTCCGGAGCTGTCCGAAGCGAAGCGCCGGTCGCCGGCGTCTTTCGGCTGAAGCAGCGCTTCGGAGCGTACGGCTGTTGTGTGCGCGAAGCAGCCGCTTCTCCTGCTCCGCGAGCCGGACAGAGCGGTAGATTGTACGAGGGCGAAGAACGAAGCCGCAGAGCACCGGGCTTCTGCGCGCACCCTAAGAACTGCGAGAGGACCGTGGTGGCCGCTCGCCTGCCCCTTCAATTCCATTCTAGCATCCTTATGGAAGGTGTTCCAGGACAATTTTCCTGAGTTTTGAATTCGTCCTGATGCAGCCCCTCCTGGGAAACAACTGCTCGTCCTCTGCGTCTCCGAGTGCAGAGACCTCGATGGCAACTGCAGAAAAGAAGGGCTGCGTTGAGTTGTCGAGAAGCAAGAACATAGCCAGCGCCTTGTGTTTGGGAGTCAGCAGCTGCTGGACTTTTGCGATTGCTTTCACTGTGCACGGAATGCCAGGACGGCATGTGCACGTTAAAACAACGAGCTGGGCAAGAGCAGTTATCGAAAGATCACGGCCGTCAGAAAGCAGCTTATATATTGCCCTGGAAAGAGCAGTGTTTTTGGAGTGTGCAGTAAAATCGTGTTTCTGGACAAGGAAGGCATAAGTGCGCTGCGCTCCTAAGCTATCTCCCTGCTAAGACACACTGCTAAAGCTTTTCGCTAGGATGCAGTCTAGTGCAGACGCACACTGCGGCTCTCCGGAGCTGTCCGAAGCGAAGCGCCGGTGGCCGGCGGCTTTCGGCTGAAGCAGCGCTTCGGAGCGTACGGCTGTTGTGTGCGCGAAGCAGCCGCTTCTGCTGCTCCGCGAGCCGGACAGAGCGGTAGCTTGTACGACGGCGAAGAACGAAGCCGCAGAGCACCGACCTTCTGCGCGCACCCTAAGGACTGCGAGAGGACCGTGGTGGCCGCTCGCCTGCCCCTTCAATTCCATTCTAGCATCCTTAGGGAAGGTGTTCCAGGACAATTTTCCTGAGTTTTGAATTCGTCCTGATGCAGACCCTCCTGGGAAACTCCTACTCGTCCTCTGCGTCTCCGAGTGCAGAGACCTCGATGGCAACTGCAGAAAAGAAGGGCTGCGTTGAGTTGTCGAGAAGCAAGAACATAGCCAGCGCCTTGTGTTTGGGAGTCAGCAGCTGCTGGACTTTTGCGATTGCCTTCACTGTGCACTGAATGTCGAGATATGTGCACGCGAAAAAACCAAGTTGGGCAAGAGGAGGAAGAGAGCACGGGCATCAGAGAGCATCTGGCATCTTGCCCTGGAAAGGGCAGTGTTTTTGGAGTGTGCAGCAAATCCGTGTTTCTGGGCAAGGGAGGCATAAGTGCGCTGCGCTCCTAAGCTATCACCCTGCTAAGACACACTGCCAAAGCTTTTCGCTATGATGTAGTCCAGTGCAGACGCACACTACGGCTCTCCGGAGCTGTCCGAAGCCAAGCGCCGGTCGCCGGCGTCTTTCGGCTGAAGCAGCGCTTCGGAGCGTACGGCTGTTGTGTGCGCGAAGCAGCCGCTTCTCCTGCTCCGCGAGCCGGACAGAGCGGTAGATTGTACGACGGCGAAGAACGAAGCCGCAGAGCACCGGCCTTCTACGCGCACCCTAAGGACTGCGAGAGGACCGTGGTGGCCGCTCGCCTGCCCCTTCAATTCCATTCTAGCATCCTTAGGGAAGGTGTTCCAGGACAATTTTCCTGAGTTTTGAATTCGTCCTGATGCAGCCCCTCCTGGGAAACTCGTGCTCGTCCTCTGAGTCTCCGAGTGCAGAGACCTCGATGGCAACTGCAGAAAAGAAGGGCTGCGTTGAGTTGTCGAGAAGCAAGAACATAGCCAGCGCCTTGTGTTTGGGAGTCAGCAGCTGCTGGACTTTTGCGATTGCTTTCACTGTGCACTGAATGCCAGGACGGCATGTGCACGTTAAAACAACGAGCTGGGCAAGAGTAATCGAAAGATCACGGCCGTCAGAAAGCAGCTTATATATTGCCCTGGAAAGAGCAGTGTTTTTGGAGTGTGCAGTAAAATCGTGTTTCTGGACAAGGGAGGCATAAGTGCGCTGCGCTCCTAAGCTATCTCCCTGCGAGACACAGAGCCAAAGCTTTTCGCTATGATGCAGTCTAGTGCAGACGCACACTGCGGCTCTCCGTAGCTTTCCGAAGCGAAGCGCCGGTCGCCGGCGTCTTTCGGCTGAAGCAGCGCTTCGGAGCGTACGGCTGTTGTGTGCGCGAAGCAGCCGCTTCTGCTGCTCCGGGAGCCGGACTGAGCGGTAGCTTGTACGAGGGCGAAGAACGAAGCCGCAGAGCACCGGCCTTCTGCGCGCACCCTAAGGACTGCGAGAGGACCGTGGTGGCCGCTCGCCTGCCCCTTCAATTCCATTCTAGCATCCTTAGGGAAGGTGTTCCAGGACAATTTTCCTGAGTTTTGAATTCGTCCTGATGCAGCCCCTCCTGGGAAACTCCTACTCGTCCTCTGCGTCTCCGAGTGCAGAGACCTCGATGGCAACTGCAGAAATGAAGCACTCCGTTGAGTTGTCGAGAAGCAAGAACATAGCCAGCGCCTTGTGTTTGGGAGTCAGCAGCTGCTGGACTTTTGCGATTGCCTTCGCTGTGCACTGAATGTCGAGATATGTGCACGCTAAAAAACCAAGTTGGGCAAGAGGAGGAAGAGAGCACGGGCATCAGAGAGCATCTGGCATCTTGCCCTGGAAAGGGCAGTGTTTTTGGAGAGTGCAGCAAATCCGTGTTTCTGGGCAAGGGAGGCATAAGTGCGCTGCGCTCCTAAGCTATCACCCTGCTAAGACACACTGCCAAAGCTTTTCGCTATGATGTAGTCCAGTGCAGACGCACACTACGGCTCTCCGGAGCTGTCCGAAGCCAAGCGCCGGTCGCCGGCGTCTTTCGGCTGAAGCAGCGCTTCGGAGCGTACGGCTGTTGTGTGCGCGAAGCAGCCGCTTCTCCTGCTCCGCGAGCCGGACAGAGAGGTAGCTTGTACGAGGGCGAAGAACGAAGCCGCAGAGCACCGGGCTTCTCCGCGCACCCTAAGGACTGCGAGAGGACCGTGGTGGCCGCTCGCCTGCCCCTTCAATTCCATTCTAGCATCCTTATGGAAGGTGTTCCAGGACAATTTTCCTGAGTTTTGAATTCGTCCTGATGCAGCCCCTCCTGGGAAACAACTGCTCGTCGTCTGAGTCTCCGAGTGCAGAGACCTCGATGGCAACTGCAGAAATGAAGCACTCCGTTGAGTTGTCGAGAAGCAAGAACATAGCCAGCGCCTTGTGTTTGGGAGTCAGCAGCTGCTGGACTTTTGCGATTGCTTTCACTGTGCACGGAATGCCAGGACGGCATGTGCACGTTAAAACAACGAGCTGGGCAAGAGCAGGAAGGGAGCACGGGCATCAGAGAGCATCTGGCATCTTGCCCTTGAAAGGGCAGTGTTTTTGGAGTGTGCAGTAAAATCGTGTTTCTGGACAAGGGAGGCATAAGTGCGCTGCGCTCCTAAGCTATCTCCCTGCGAGACACAGAGCCAAAGCTTTTCGCTATGATGCAGTCTAGTGCAGACGCACACTACGGCTCTCCGGAGCTTTCCGAAGCGAAGCGCCGGTCGCCGGCGTCTTTCGGCTGAAGCAGCGCTTCGGAGCGTACGGCTGTTGTGTGCGCGAAGCAGCCGCTTCTGCTGCTCCGGGAGCCGGACTGAGCGGTAGCTTGTACGAGGGCGAAGAACGAAGCCGCAGAGCACCGGCCTTCTGCGCGCACCCTAAGGACTGCGAGAGGACCGTGGTGGCCGCTCGCCTGCCCCTTCAATTCCATTCTAGCATCCTTAGGGAAGGTGATCCAGGACAATTTTCCTGAGTTTTGAATTCCTCCTGATGCAGCCCCTCCTGGGAAACAACTGCTCGTCGTCTGAGTCTCCGAGTGCAGAGACCTCGATGGCAACTGCAGAAATGAAGCACTCCGTTGAGTTGTCGAGAAGCAAGAACATAGCCAGCGCCTTGTGTTTGGGAGTCAGCAGCTGCTGGACTTTTGCGATTGCCTTCGCTGTGCACTGAATGTCGAGATATGTGCACGCTAAAAAACCAAGTTGGGCAAGAGGAGGAAGAGAGCACGGGCATCAGAGAGCATCTGGCATCTTGCCCTGGAAAGGGCAGTGTTTTTGGAGAGTGCAGCAAATCCGTGTTTCTGGGCAAGGGAGGCATAAGTGCGCTGCGCTCCTAAGCTATCACCCTGCTAAGACACACTGCCAAAGCTTTTCGCTATGATGTAGTCCAGTGCAGACGCACACTACGGCTCTCCGGAGCTGTCCGAAGCCAAGCGCCGGTCGCCGGCGTCTTTCGGCTGAAGCAGCGCTTCGGAGCGTACGGCTGTTGTGTGCGCGAAGCAGCCGCTTCTGCTGCTCCGGGAGCCGGACTGAGCGGTAGCTTGTACGAGGGCGAAGAACGAAGCCGCAGAGCACCGGCCTTCTGCGCGCACCCTAAGGACTGCGAGAGGACCGTGGTGGCCGCTCGCCTGCCCCTTCAATTCCATTCTAGCATCCTTATGGAAGGTGTTCCAGGACAATTTTCCTGAGTTTTGAATTCCTCCTGATGCAGCCCCTCCTGGGAAACTCCTACTCGTCCTCTGCGTCTCCGAGTGCAGAGACCTCGATGGCAACTGCAGAAAAGAAGGGCTGCGTTGAGTTGTCGAGAAGCAAGAACATAGCCAGCGCCTTGTGTTTGGGAGTCAGCAGCACCTGGACTTTTGCGATTGCCTTCACTGTGCACTGAATGTCGAGATATGTGCACGCTAAAAAACCAAGTTGGGCAAGAGGAGGAAGAGAGCACGGGCATCAGAGAGCATCTGGCATCTTGCCCTGGAAAGAGCAGTGTTTTTGGAGAGTGCAGCAAATCCGTGTTTCTGGGCAAGGGAGGCATAAGTGCGCTGCGCTCCTAAGCTATCACCCTGCTAAGACACACTGCCAAAGCTTTTCGCTATGATGTAGTCCAGTGCAGACGCACACTACGGCTCTCCGGAGCTGTCCGAAGCCAAGCGCCGGTCGCCGGCGTCTTTCGGCTGAAGCAGCGCTTCGGAGCGTACGGCTGTTGTGTGCGCGAAGCAGCCGCTTCTCCTGCTCCGGGAGCCGGACAGAGCGGTAGATTGTACGACGGCGAAGAACGAAGCCGCAGAGCACCGGCCTTCTACGCGCACCCTAAGGACTGCGAGAGGACCGTGGTGGCCGCTCGCCTGCCCCTTCAATTCCATTCTAGCATCCTTATGGAAGGTGTTCCAGGACAATTTTCCTGAGTTTTGAATTCGTCCTGATGCAGCCCCTCCTGGGAAACTCGTGCTCGTCCTCTGCGTCTCCGAGTGCAGAGACCTCGATGGCAACTGCAGAAAAGAAGGGCTGCGTTGAGTTGTCGAGAAGCAAGAACATAGCCAGCGCCTTGTGTTTGGGAGTCAGCAGCTGCTGGACTTTTGCGATTGCTTTCACTGTGCACTGAATGCCAGGACGGCATGTGCACGTTAAAACAACGAGCTGGGCAAGAGTAATCGAAAGATCACGGCCGTCAGAAAGCAGCTTATATATTGCCCTGGAAAGAGCAGTGTTTTTGGAGTGTGCAGTAAAATCGTGTTTCTGGACAAGGGAGGCATAAGTGCGCTGCGCTCCTAAGCTATCTCCCTGCGAGACACAGAGCCAAAGCTTTTCGCTATGATGCAGTCTAGTGCAGACGCACACTGCGGCTCTCCGGAGCTTTCCGAAGCGAAGCGCCGGTCGCCGGCGTCTTTCGGCTGAAGCAGCGCTTCGGAGCGTACGGCTGTTGTGTGCGCGAAGCAGCCGCTTCTGCTGCTCCGGGAGCCGGACAGAGCGGTAGCTTGTACGAGGGCGAAGAACGAAGCCGCAGAGCACCGGCCTTCTGCGCGCACCCTAAGGACTGCGAGAGGACCGTGGTGGCCGCTCGCCTGCCCCTTCAATTCCATTCTAGCATCCTTAGGGAAGGTGTTCCAGGACAATTTTCCTGAGTTTTGAATTCCTCCTGATGCAGCCCCTCCTGGGAAACTCCTACTCGTCCTCTGCGTCTCCGAGTGCAGAGACCTCGATGGCAACTGCAGAAAAGAAGGGCTGCGTTGAGTTGTCGAGAAGCAAGAACATAGCCAGCGCCTTGTGTTTGGGAGTCAGCAGCTGCTGGACTTTTGCGATTGCTTTCACTGTGCACGGAATGCCAGGACGGCATGTGCACGTTAAAACAACGAGCTGGGCAAGAGCAGGAAGGGAGCACGGGCATCAGAGAGCATCTGGCATCTTGCCCTTGAAAGGGCAGTGTTTTTGGAGTGTGCAGTAAAATCGTGTTTCTGGACTAGGGAGGCATAAGTGCGCTGCGCTCCTAAGCTATCTCCCTGCGAGACACAGAGCCAAAGCTTTTCGCTATGATGCAGTCTAGTGCAGACGCACACTGCGGCTCTCCGGAGCTTTCCGAAGCGAAGCGCCGGTCGCCGGCGTCTTTCGGCTGAAGCAGCGCTTCGGAGCGTACGGCTGTTGTGTGCGCGAAGCAGCCGCTTCTGCTGCTCCGGGAGCCGGACTGAGCGGTAGCTTGTACGAGGGCGAAGAACGAAGCCGCAGAGCACCGGCCTTCTGCGCGCACCCTAAGGACTGCGAGAGGACCGTGGTGGCCGCTCGCCTGCCCCTTCAATTCCATTCTAGCATCCTTAGGGAAGGTGTTCCAGGACAATTTTCCTGAGTTTTGAATTCCTCCTGATGCAGCCCCTCCTGGGAAACTCCTACTCGTCCTCTGCGTCTCCGAGTGCAGAGACCTCGATGGCAACTGCAGAAAAGAAGGGCTGCGTTGAGTTGTCGAGAAGCAAGAACATAGCCAGCGCCTTGTGTTTGGGAGTCAGCAGCACCTGGACTTTTGCGATTGCCTTCACTGTGCACTGAATGTCGAGATATGTGCACGCTAAAAAACCAAGTTGGGCAAGAGGAGGAAGAGAGCACGGGCATCAGAGAGCATCTGGCATCTTGCCCTGGAAAGAGCAGTGTTTTTGGAGAGTGCAGCAAATCCGTGTTTCTGGGCAAGGGAGGCATAAGTGCGCTGCGCTCCTAAGCTATCACCCTGCTAAGACACACTGCCAAAGCTTTTCGCTATGATGTAGTCCAGTGCAGACGCACACTACGGCTCTCCGGAGCTGTCCGAAGCCAAGCGCCGGTCGCCGGCGTCTTTCGGCTGAAGCAGCGCTTCGGAGCGTACGGCTGTTGTGTGCGCGAAGCAGCCGCTTCTCCTGCTCCGCGAGCCGGACAGAGCGGTAGATTGTACGACGGCGAAGAACGAAGCCGCAGAGCACCGGCCTTCTGCGCGCACCCTAAGGACTGCGAGAGGACCGTGGTGGCCGCTCGCCTGCCCCTTCAATTCCATTCTAGCATCCTTATGGAAGGTGTTCCAGGACAATTTTCCTGAGTTTTGAATTCGTCCTGATGCAGCCCCTCCTGGGAAACTCGTGCTCGTCCTCTGAGTCTCCGAGTGCAGAGACCTCGATGGCAACTGCAGAAATGAAGGGCTGCGTTGAGTTGTCGAGAAGCAAGAACATAGCCAGCGCCTTGTGTTTGGGAGTCAGCAGCTGCTGGACTTTTGCGATTGCTTTCACTGTGCACTGAATGCCAGGACGGCATGTGCACGTTAAAACAACGAGCTGGGCAAGAGTAATCGAAAGATCACGGCCGTCAGAAAGCAGCTTATATATTGCCCTGGAAAGAGCAGTGTTTTTGGAGTGTGCAGTAAAATCGTGTTTCTGGACAAGGGAGGCATAAGTGCGCTGCGCTCCTAAGCTATCTCCCTGCGAGACACAGAGCCAAAGCTTTTCGCTATGATGCAGTCTAGTGCAGACGCACACTACGGCTCTCCGGAGCTTTCCGAAGCGAAGCGCCGGTCGCCGGCGTCTTTCGGCTGAAGCAGCGCTTCGGAGCGTACGGCTGTTGTGTGCGCGAAGCAGCCGCTTCTGCTGCTCCGGGAGCCGGACTGAGCGGTAGCTTGTACGAGGGCGAAGAACGAAGCCGCAGAGCACCGGCCTTCTGCGCGCACCCTAAGGACTGCGAGAGGACCGTGGTGGCCGCTCGCCTGCCCCTTCAATTCCATTCTAGCATCCTTAGGGAAGGTGATCCAGGACAATTTTCCTGAGTTTTGAATTCCTCCTGATGCAGCCCCTCCTGGGAAACAACTGCTCGTCGTCTGAGTCTCCGAGTGCAGAGACCTCGATGGCAACTGCAGAAATGAAGCACTCCGTTGAGTTGTCGAGAAGCAAGAACATAGCCAGCGCCTTGTGTTTGGGAGTCAGCAGCTGCTGGACTTTTGCGATTGCCTTCGCTGTGCACTGAATGTCGAGATATGTGCACGCTAAAAAACCAAGTTGGGCAAGAGGAGGAAGAGAGCACGGGCATCAGAGAGCATCTGGCATCTTGCCCTGGAAAGGGCAGTGTTTTTGGAGAGTGCAGCAAATCCGTGTTTCTGGGCAAGGGAGGCATAAGTGCGCTGCGCTCCTAAGCTATCACCCTGCTAAGACACACTGCCAAAGCTTTTCGCTATGATGTAGTCCAGTGCAGACGCACACTACGGCTCTCCGGAGCTGTCCGAAGCCAAGCGCCGGTCGCCGGCGTCTTTCGGCTGAAGCAGCGCTTCGGAGCGTACGGCTGTTGTGTGCGCGAAGCAGCCGCTTCTCCTGCTCCGGGAGCCGGACAGAGCGGTAGCTTGTACGAGGGCGAAGAACGAAGCCGCAGAGCACCGGCCTTCTGCGCGCACCCTAAGGACTGCGAGAGGACCGTGGTGGCCGCTCGCCTGCCCCTTCAATTCCATTCTAGCATCCTTAGGGAAGGTGTTCCAGGACAATTTTCCTGAGTTTTGAATTCGTCCTGATGCAGCCCCTCCTGGGAAACTCCTACTCGTCCTCTGCGTCTCCGAGTGCAGAGACCTCGATGGCAACTGCAGAAAAGAAGGGCTGCGTTGAGTTGTCGAGAAGCAAGAACATAGCCAGCGCCTTGTGTTTGGGAGTCAGCAGCACCTGGACTTTTGCGATTGCCTTCACTGTGCACTGAATGTCGAGATATGTGCACGCTAAAAAACCAAGTTGGGCAAGAGGAGGAAGAGAGCACGGGCATCAGAGAGCATCTGGCATCTTGCCCTGGAAAGAGCAGTGTTTTTGGAGAGTGCAGCAAATCCGTGTTTCTGGGCAAGGGAGGCATAAGTGCGCTGCGCTCCTAAGCTATCACCCTGCTAAGACACACTGCCAAAGCTTTTCGCTATGATGTAGTCCAGTGCAGACGCACACTACGGCTCTCCGGAGCTGTCCGAAGCCAAGCGCCGGTCGCCGGCGTCTTTCGGCTGAAGCAGCGCTTCGGAGCGTACGGCTGTTGTGTGCGCGAAGCAGCCGCTTCTCCTGCTCCGGGAGCCGGACAGAGCGGTAGATTGTACGAGGGCGAAGAACGAAGCCGCAGAGCACCGGCCTTCTGCGCGCACCCTAAGGACTGCGAGAGGACCGTGGTGGCCGCTCGCCTGCCCCTTCAATTCCATTCTAGCATCCTTAGGGAAGGTGTTCCAGGACAATTTTCCTGAGTTTTGAATTCCTCCTGATGCAGCCCCTCCTGGGAAACTCCTACTCGTCCTCTGCGTCTCCGAGTGCAGAGACCTCGATGGCAACTGCAGAAAAGAAGGGCTGCGTTGAGTTGTCGAGAAGCAAGAACATAGCCAGCGCCTTGTGTTTGGGAGTCAGCAGCACCTGGACTTTTGCGATTGCCTTCGCTGTGCACTGAATGTCGAGATATGTGCACGCTAAAAAACCAAGTTGGGCAAGAGGAGGAAGAGAGCACGGGCATCAGAGAGCATCTGGCATCTTGCCCTGGAAAGAGCAGTGTTTTTGGAGAGTGCAGCAAATCCGTGTTTCTGGGCAAGGGAGGCATAAGTGCGCTGCGCTCCTAAGCTATCACCCTGCTAAGACACACTGCCAAAGCTTTTCGCTATGATGTAGTCCAGTGCAGACGCACACTACGGCTCTCCGGAGCTGTCCGAAGCCAAGCGCCGGTCGCCGGCGTCTTTCGGCTGAAGCAGCGCTTCGGAGCGTACGGCTGTTGTGTGCGCGAAGCAGCCGCTTCTCCTGCTCCGGGAGCCGGACAGAGCGGTAGATTGTACGACGGCGAAGAACGAAGCCGCAGAGCACCGGCCTTCTACGCGCACCCTAAGGACTGCGAGAGGACCGTGGTGGCCGCTCGCCTGCCCCTTCAATTCCATTCTAGCATCCTTATGGAAGGTGTTCCAGGACAATTTTCCTGAGTTTTGAATTCGTCCTGATGCAGCCCCTCCTGGGAAACTCGTGCTCGTCCTCTGCGTCTCCGAGTGCAGAGACCTCGATGGCAACTGCAGAAAAGAAGGGCTGCGTTGAGTTGTCGAGAAGCAAGAACATAGCCAGCGCCTTGTGTTTGGGAGTCAGCAGCTGCTGGACTTTTGCGATTGCTTTCACTGTGCACTGAATGCCAGGACGGCATGTGCACGTTAAAACAACGAGCTGGGCAAGAGTAATCGAAAGATCACGGCCGTCAGAAAGCAGCTTATATATTGCCCTGGAAAGAGCAGTGTTTTTGGAGTGTGCAGTAAAATCGTGTTTCTGGACAAGGGAGGCATAAGTGCGCTGCGCTCCTAAGCTATCTCCCTGCGAGACACAGAGCCAAAGCTTTTCGCTATGATGCAGTCTAGTGCAGACGCACAGTGCGGCTCTCCGGAGCTTTCCGAAGCGAAGCGCCGGTCGCCGGCGTCTTTCGGCTGAAGCAGCGCTTCGGAGCGTACGGCTGTTGTGTGCGCGAAGCAGCCGCTTCTGCTGCTCCGGGAGCCGGACAGAGCGGTAGCTTGTACGAGGGCGAAGAACGAAGCCGCAGAGCACCGGCCTTCTGCGCGCACCCTAAGGACTGCGAGAGGACCGTGGTGGCCGCTCGCCTGCCCCTTCAATTCCATTCTAGCATCCTTAGGGAAGGTGTTCCAGGACAATTTTCCTGAGTTTTGAATTCCTCCTGATGCAGCCCCTCCTGGGAAACTCCTACTCGTCCTCTGCGTCTCCGAGTGCAGAGACCTCGATGGCAACTGCAGAAAAGAAGGGCTGCGTTGAGTTGTCGAGAAGCAAGAACATAGCCAGCGCCTTGTGTTTGGGAGTCAGCAGCACCTGGACTTTTGCGATTGCCTTCACTGTGCACTGAATGTCGAGATATGTGCACGCTAAAAAACCAAGTTGGGCAAGAGGAGGAAGAGAGCACGGGCATCAGAGAGCATCTGGCATCTTGCCCTGGAAAGAGCAGTGTTTTTGGAGAGTGCAGCAAATCCGTGTTTCTGGGCAAGGGAGGCATAAGTGCGCTGCGCTCCTAAGCTATCACCCTGCTAAGACACACTGCCAAAGCTTTTCGCTATGATGTAGTCCAGTGCAGACGCACACTACGGCTCTCCGGAGCTGTCCGAAGCCAAGCGCCGGTCGCCGGCGTCTTTCGGCTGAAGCAGCGCTTCGGAGCGTACGGCTGTTGTGTGCGCGAAGCAGCCGCTTCTGCTGCTCCGGGAGCCGGACTGAGCGGTAGCTTGTACGAGGGCGAAGAACGAAGCCGCAGAGCACCGGCCTTCTGCGCGCACCCTAAGGACTGCGAGAGGACCGTGGTGGCCGCTCGCCTGCCCCTTCAATTCCATTCTAGCATCCTTAGGGAAGGTGTTCCAGGACAATTTTCCTGAGTTTTGAATTCGTCCTGATGCAGCCCCTCCTGGGAAACTCCTACTCGTCCTCTGCGTCTCCGAGTGCAGAGACCTCGATGGCAACTGCAGAAAAGAAGGGCTGCGTTGAGTTGTCGAGAAGCAAGAACATAGCCAGCGCCTTGTGTTTGGGAGTCAGCAGCACCTGGACTTTTGCGATTGCCTTCACTGTGCACTGAATGTCGAGATATGTGCACGCTAAAAAACCAAGTTGGGCAAGAGGAGGAAGAGAGCACGGGCATCAGAGAGCATCTGGCATCTTGCCCTGGAAAGAGCAGTGTTTTTGGAGAGTGCAGCAAATCCGTGTTTCTGGGCAAGGGAGGCATAAGTGCGCTGCGCTCCTAAGCTATCACCCTGCTAAGACACACTGCCAAAGCTTTTCGCTATGATGTAGTCCAGTGCAGACGCACACTACGGCTCTCCGGAGCTGTCCGAAGCCAAGCGCCGGTCGCCGGCGTCTTTCGGCTGAAGCAGCGCTTCGGAGCGTACGGCTGTTGTGTGCGCGAAGCAGCCGCTTCTCCTGCTCCGGGAGCCGGACAGAGCGGTAGATTGTACGACGGCGAAGAACGAAGCCGCAGAGCACCGGCCTTCTACGCGCACCCTAAGGACTGCGAGAGGACCGTGGTGGCCGCTCGCCTGCCCCTTCAATTCCATTCTAGCATCCTTAGGGAAGGTGTTCCAGGACAATTTTCCTGAGTTTTGAATTCGTCCTGATGCAGCCCCTCCTGGGAAACTCGTGCTCGTCCTCTGAGTCTCCGAGTGCAGAGACCTCGATGGCAACTGCAGAAAAGAAGGGCTGCGTTGAGTTGTCGAGAAGCAAGAACATAGCCAGCGCCTTGTGTTTGGGAGTCAGCAGCTGCTGGACTTTTGCGATTGCTTTCACTGTGCACTGAATGCCAGGACGGCATGTGCACGTTAAAACAACGAGCTGGGCAAGAGTAATCGAAAGATCACGGCCGTCAGAAAGCAGCTTATATATTGCCCTGGAAAGAGCAGTGTTTTTGGAGTGTGCAGTAAAATCGTGTTTCTGGACAAGGAAGGCATAAGTGCGCTGCGCTCCTAAGCTATCTCCCTGCTAAGACACACTGCTAAAGCTTTTCGCTAGGATGCAGTCTAGTGCAGACGCACACTGCGGCTCTCCGGAGCTGTCCGAAGCCAAGCGCCGGTGGCCGGCGGCTTTCGGCTGAAGCAGCGCTTCGGAGCGTACGGCTGTTGTGTGCGCGAAGCAGCCGCTTCTGCTGCTCCGCGAGCCGGACAGAGCGGTAGCTTGTACGACGGCGAAGAACGAAGCCGCAGAGCACCGACCTTCTGCGCGCACCCTAAGGACTGCTAGAGGACCGTGGTGGCCGCTCGCCTGCCCCTTCAATTCCATTCTAGCATCCTTAGGGAAGGTGTTCCAGGACAATTTTCCTGAGTTTTGAATTCGTCCTGATGCAGACCCTCCTGGGAAACTCCTACTCGTCCTCTGCGTCTCCGAGTGCAGAGACCTCGATGGCAACTGCAGAAAAGAAGGGCTGCGTTGAGTTGTCGAGAAGCAAGAACATAGCCAGCGCCTTGTGTTTGGGAGTCAGCAGCTGCTGGACTTTTGCGATTGCCTTCACTGTGCACTGAATGTCGAGATATGTGCACGCTAAAAAACCAAGTTGGGCAAGAGGAGGAAGAGAGCACGGGCATCAGAGAGCATCTGGCATCTTGCCCTGGAAAGGGCAGTGTTTTTGGAGTGTGCAGCAAATCCGTGTTTCTGGGCAAGGGAGGCATAAGTGCGCTGCGCTCCTAAGCTATCACCCTGCTAAGACACACTGCCAAAGCTTTTCGCTATGATGTAGTCCAGTGCAGACGCACACTACGGCTCTCCGGAGCTGTCCGAAGCCAAGCGCCGGTCGCCGGCGTCTTTCGGCTGAAGCAGCGCTTCGGAGCGTACGGCTGTTGTGTGCGCGAAGCAGCCGCTTCTCCTGCTCCGGGAGCCGGACAGAGCGGTAGATTGTACGACGGCGAAGAACGAAGCCGCAGAGCACCGGCCTTCTACGCGCACCCTAAGGACTGCGAGAGGACCGTGGTGGCCGCTCGCCTGCCCCTTCAATTCCATTCTAGCATCCTTATGGAAGGTGTTCCAGGACAATTTTCCTGAGTTTTGAATTCGTCCTGATGCAGCCCCTCCTGGGAAACTCGTGCTCGTCCTCTGCGTCTCCGAGTGCAGAGACCTCGATGGCAACTGCAGAAAAGAAGGGCTGCGTTGAGTTGTCGAGAAGCAAGAACATAGCCAGCGCCTTGTGTTTGGGAGTCAGCAGCTGCTGGACTTTTGCGATTGCTTTCACTGTGCACTGAATGCCAGGACGGCATGTGCACGTTAAAACAACGAGCTGGGCAAGAGTAATCGAAAGATCACGGCCGTCAGAAAGCAGCTTATATATTGCCCTGGAAAGAGCAGTGTTTTTGGAGTGTGCAGTAAAATCGTGTTTCTGGACAAGGGAGGCATAAGTGCGCTGCGCTCCTAAGCTATCTCCCTGCGAGACACAGAGCCAAAGCTTTTCGCTATGATGCAGTCTAGTGCAGACGCACACTGCGGCTCTCCGGAGCTTTCCGAAGCGAAGCGCCGGTCGCCGGCGTCTTTCGGCTGAAGCAGCGCTTCGGAGCGTACGGCTGTTGTGTGCGCGAAGCAGCCGCTTCTGCTGCTCCGGGAGCCGGACTGAGCGGTAGCTTGTACGAGGGCGAAGAACGAAGCCGCAGAGCACCGGCCTTCTGCGCGCACCCTAAGGACTGCGAGAGGACCGTGGTGGCCGCTCGCCTGCCCCTTCAATTCCATTCTAGCATCCTTAGGGAAGGTGTTCCAGGACAATTTTCCTGAGTTTTGAATTCGTCCTGATGCAGCCCCTCCTGGGAAACTCCTACTCGTCCTCTGCGTCTCCGAGTGCAGAGACCTCGATGGCAACTGCAGAAATGAAGCACTCCGTTGAGTTGTCGAGAAGCAAGAACATAGCCAGCGCCTTGTGTTTGGGAGTCAGCAGCTGCTGGACTTTTGCGATTGCCTTCGCTGTGCACTGAATGTCGAGATATGTGCACGCTAAAAAACCAAGTTGGGCAAGAGGAGGAAGAGAGCACGGGCATCAGAGAGCATCTGGCATCTTGCCCTGGAAAGGGCAGTGTTTTTGGAGAGTGCAGCAAATCCGTGTTTCTGGGCAAGGGAGGCATAAGTGCGCTGCGCTCCTAAGCTATCACCCTGCTAAGACACACTGCCAAAGCTTTTCGCTATGATGTAGTCCAGTGCAGACGCACACTACGGCTCTCCGGAGCTGTCCGAAGCCAAGCGCCGGTCGCCGGCGTCTTTCGGCTGAAGCAGCGCTTCGGAGCGTACGGCTGTTGTGTGCGCGAAGCAGCCGCTTCTCCTGCTCCGCGAGCCGGACAGAGAGGTAGCTTGTACGAGGGCGAAGAACGAAGCCGCAGAGCACCGGGCTTCTCCGCGCACCCTAAGGACTGCGAGAGGACCGTGGTGGCCGCTCGCCTGCCCCTTCAATTCCATTCTAGCATCCTTAGGGAAGGTGTTCCAGGACAATTTTCCTGAGTTTTGAATTCGTCCTGATGCAGCCCCTCCTGGGAAACAACTGCTCGTCGTCTGAGTCTCCGAGTGCAGAGACCTCGATGGCAACTGCAGAAATGAAGCACTCCGTTGAGTTGTCGAGAAGCAAGAACATAGCCAGCGCCTTGTGTTTGGGAGTCAGCAGCTGCTGGACTTTTGCGATTGCTTTCACTGTGCACGGAATGCCAGGACGGCATGTGCACGTTAAAACAACGAGCTGGGCAAGAGCAGGAAGGGAGCACGGGCATCAGAGAGCATCTGGCATCTTGCCCTTGAAAGGGCAGTGTTTTTGGAGTGTGCAGTAAAATCGTGTTTCTGGACTAGGGAGGCATAAGTGCGCTGCGCTCCTAAGCTATCTCCCTGCGAGACACAGAGCCAAAGCTTTTCGCTATGATGCAGTCTAGTGCAGACGCACACTGCGGCTCTCCGGAGCTTTCCGAAGCGAAGCGCCGGTCGCCGGCGTCTTTCGGCTGAAGCAGCGCTTCGGAGCGTACGGCTGTTGTGTGCGCGAAGCAGCCGCTTCTGCTGCTCCGGGAGCCGGACTGAGCGGTAGCTTGTACGAGGGCGAAGAACGAAGCCGCAGAGCACCGGCCTTCTGCGCGCACCCTAAGGACTGCGAGAGGACCGTGGTGGCCGCTCGCCTGCCCCTTCAATTCCATTCTAGCATCCTTAGGGAAGGTGTTCCAGGACAATTTTCCTGAGTTTTGAATTCCTCCTGATGCAGCCCCTCCTGGGAAACTCCTACTCGTCCTCTGCGTCTCCGAGTGCAGAGACCTCGATGGCAACTGCAGAAAAGAAGGGCTGCGTTGAGTTGTCGAGAAGCAAGAACATAGCCAGCGCCTTGTGTTTGGGAGTCAGCAGCACCTGGACTTTTGCGATTGCCTTCACTGTGCACTGAATGTCGAGATATGTGCACGCTAAAAAACCAAGTTGGGCAAGAGGAGGAAGAGAGCACGGGCATCAGAGAGCATCTGGCATCTTGCCCTGGAAAGAGCAGTGTTTTTGGAGAGTGCAGCAAATCCGTGTTTCTGGGCAAGGGAGGCATAAGTGCGCTGCGCTCCTAAGCTATCACCCTGCTAAGACACACTGCCAAAGCTTTTCGCTATGATGTAGTCCAGTGCAGACGCACACTACGGCTCTCCGGAGCTGTCCGAAGCCAAGCGCCGGTCGCCGGCGTCTTTCGGCTGAAGCAGCGCTTCGGAGCGTACGGCTGTTGTGTGCGCGAAGCAGCCGCTTCTCCTGCTCCGGGAGCCGGACAGAGCGGTAGATTGTACGACGGCGAAGAACGAAGCCGCAGAGCACCGGCCTTCTCCGCGCACCCTAAGGACTGCGAGAGGACCGTGGTGGCCGCTCGCCTGCCCCTTCAATTCCATTCTAGCATCCTTAGGGAAGGTGTTCCAGGACAATTTTCCTGAGTTTTGAATTCGTCCTGATGCAGCCCCTCCTGGGAAACTCGTGCTCGTCCTCTGAGTCTCCGAGTGCAGAGACCTCGATGGCAACTGCAGAAATGAAGGGCTGCGTTGAGTTGTCGAGAAGCAAGAACATAGCCAGCGCCTTGTGTTTGGGAGTCAGCAGCTGCTGGACTTTTGCGATTGCTTTCACTGTGCACTGAATGCCAGGACGGCATGTGCACGTTAAAACAACGAGCTGGGCAAGAGTAATCGAAAGATCACGGCCGTCAGAAAGCAGCTTATATATTGCCCTGGAAAGAGCAGTGTTTTTGGAGTGTGCAGTAAAATCGTGTTTCTGGACAAGGGAGGCATAAGTGCGCTGCGCTCCTAAGCTATCTCCCTGCGAGACACAGAGCCAAAGCTTTTCGCTATGATGCAGTCTAGTGCAGACGCACACTACGGCTCTCCGGAGCTTTCCGAAGCGAAGCGCCGGTCGCCGGCGTCTTTCGGCTGAAGCAGCGCTTCGGAGCGTACGGCTGTTGTGTGCGCGAAGCAGCCGCTTCTGCTGCTCCGGGAGCCGGACTGAGCGGTAGCTTGTACGAGGGCGAAGAACGAAGCCGCAGAGCACCGGCCTTCTGCGCGCACCCTAAGGACTGCGAGAGGACCGTGGTGGCCGCTCGCCTGCCCCTTCAATTCCATTCTAGCATCCTTAGGGAAGGTGATCCAGGACAATTTTCCTGAGTTTTGAATTCCTCCTGATGCAGCCCCTCCTGGGAAACAACTGCTCGTCGTCTGAGTCTCCGAGTGCAGAGACCTCGATGGCAACTGCAGAAATGAAGCACTCCGTTGAGTTGTCGAGAAGCAAGAACATAGCCAGCGCCTTGTGTTTGGGAGTCAGCAGCTGCTGGACTTTTGCGATTGCCTTCGCTGTGCACTGAATGTCGAGATATGTGCACGCTAAAAAACCAAGTTGGGCAAGAGGAGGAAGAGAGCACGGGCATCAGAGAGCATCTGGCATCTTGCCCTGGAAAGGGCAGTGTTTTTGGAGAGTGCAGCAAATCCGTGTTTCTGGGCAAGGGAGGCATAAGTGCGCTGCGCTCCTAAGCTATCACCCTGCTAAGACACACTGCCAAAGCTTTTCGCTATGATGTAGTCCAGTGCAGACGCACACTACGGCTCTCCGGAGCTGTCCGAAGCCAAGCGCCGGTCGCCGGCGTCTTTCGGCTGAAGCAGCGCTTCGGAGCGTACGGCTGTTGTGTGCGCGAAGCAGCCGCTTCTCCTGCTCCGGGAGCCGGACAGAGCGGTAGCTTGTACGAGGGCGAAGAACGAAGCCGCAGAGCACCGGCCTTCTGCGCGCACCCTAAGGACTGCGAGAGGACCGTGGTGGCCGCTCGCCTGCCCCTTCAATTCCATTCTAGCATCCTTAGGGAAGGTGTTCCAGGACAATTTTCCTGAGTTTTGAATTCGTCCTGATGCAGCCCCTCCTGGGAAACTCCTACTCGTCCTCTGCGTCTCCGAGTGCAGAGACCTCGATGGCAACTGCAGAAAAGAAGGGCTGCGTTGAGTTGTCGAGAAGCAAGAACATAGCCAGCGCCTTGTGTTTGGGAGTCAGCAGCACCTGGACTTTTGCGATTGCCTTCACTGTGCACTGAATGTCGAGATATGTGCACGCTAAAAAACCAAGTTGGGCAAGAGGAGGAAGAGAGCACGGGCATCAGAGAGCATCTGGCATCTTGCCCTGGAAAGAGCAGTGTTTTTGGAGAGTGCAGCAAATCCGTGTTTCTGGGCAAGGGAGGCATAAGTGCGCTGCGCTCCTAAGCTATCACCCTGCTAAGACACACTGCCAAAGCTTTTCGCTATGATGTAGTCCAGTGCAGACGCACACTACGGCTCTCCGGAGCTGTCCGAAGCCAAGCGCCGGTCGCCGGCGTCTTTCGGCTGAAGCAGCGCTTCGGAGCGTACGGCTGTTGTGTGCGCGAAGCAGCCGCTTCTCCTGCTCCGGGAGCCGGACAGAGCGGTAGATTGTACGAGGGCGAAGAACGAAGCCGCAGAGCACCGGCCTTCTGCGCGCACCCTAAGGACTGCGAGAGGACCGTGGTGGCCGCTCGCCTGCCCCTTCAATTCCATTCTAGCATCCTTAGGGAAGGTGTTCCAGGACAATTTTCCTGAGTTTTGAATTCCTCCTGATGCAGCCCCTCCTGGGAAACTCCTACTCGTCCTCTGCGTCTCCGAGTGCAGAGACCTCGATGGCAACTGCAGAAAAGAAGGGCTGCGTTGAGTTGTCGAGAAGCAAGAACATAGCCAGCGCCTTGTGTTTGGGAGTCAGCAGCACCTGGACTTTTGCGATTGCCTTCGCTGTGCACTGAATGTCGAGATATGTGCACGCTAAAAAACCAAGTTGGGCAAGAGGAGGAAGAGAGCACGGGCATCAGAGAGCATCTGGCATCTTGCCCTGGAAAGAGCAGTGTTTTTGGAGAGTGCAGCAAATCCGTGTTTCTGGGCAAGGGAGGCATAAGTGCGCTGCGCTCCTAAGCTATCACCCTGCTAAGACACACTGCCAAAGCTTTTCGCTATGATGTAGTCCAGTGCAGACGCACACTACGGCTCTCCGGAGCTGTCCGAAGCCAAGCGCCGGTCGCCGGCGTCTTTCGGCTGAAGCAGCGCTTCGGAGCGTACGGCTGTTGTGTGCGCGAAGCAGCCGCTTCTCCTGCTCCGGGAGCCGGACAGAGCGGTAGATTGTACGACGGCGAAGAACGAAGCCGCAGAGCACCGGCCTTCTACGCGCACCCTAAGGACTGCGAGAGGACCGTGGTGGCCGCTCGCCTGCCCCTTCAATTCCATTCTAGCATCCTTATGGAAGGTGTTCCAGGACAATTTTCCTGAGTTTTGAATTCGTCCTGATGCAGCCCCTCCTGGGAAACTCGTGCTCGTCCTCTGCGTCTCCGAGTGCAGAGACCTCGATGGCAACTGCAGAAAAGAAGGGCTGCGTTGAGTTGTCGAGAAGCAAGAACATAGCCAGCGCCTTGTGTTTGGGAGTCAGCAGCTGCTGGACTTTTGCGATTGCTTTCACTGTGCACTGAATGCCAGGACGGCATGTGCACGTTAAAACAACGAGCTGGGCAAGAGTAATCGAAAGATCACGGCCGTCAGAAAGCAGCTTATATATTGCCCTGGAAAGAGCAGTGTTTTTGGAGTGTGCAGTAAAATCGTGTTTCTGGACAAGGGAGGCATAAGTGCGCTGCGCTCCTAAGCTATCTCCCTGCGAGACACAGAGCCAAAGCTTTTCGCTATGATGCAGTCTAGTGCAGACGCACAGTGCGGCTCTCCGGAGCTTTCCGAAGCGAAGCGCCGGTCGCCGGCGTCTTTCGGCTGAAGCAGCGCTTCGGAGCGTACGGCTGTTGTGTGCGCGAAGCAGCCGCTTCTGCTGCTCCGGGAGCCGGACAGAGCGGTAGCTTGTACGAGGGCGAAGAACGAAGCCGCAGAGCACCGGCCTTCTGCGCGCACCCTAAGGACTGCGAGAGGACCGTGGTGGCCGCTCGCCTGCCCCTTCAATTCCATTCTAGCATCCTTAGGGAAGGTGTTCCAGGACAATTTTCCTGAGTTTTGAATTCCTCCTGATGCAGCCCCTCCTGGGAAACTCCTACTCGTCCTCTGCGTCTCCGAGTGCAGAGACCTCGATGGCAACTGCAGAAAAGAAGGGCTGCGTTGAGTTGTCGAGAAGCAAGAACATAGCCAGCGCCTTGTGTTTGGGAGTCAGCAGCACCTGGACTTTTGCGATTGCCTTCACTGTGCACTGAATGTCGAGATATGTGCACGCTAAAAAACCAAGTTGGGCAAGAGGAGGAAGAGAGCACGGGCATCAGAGAGCATCTGGCATCTTGCCCTGGAAAGAGCAGTGTTTTTGGAGAGTGCAGCAAATCCGTGTTTCTGGGCAAGGGAGGCATAAGTGCGCTGCGCTCCTAAGCTATCACCCTGCTAAGACACACTGCCAAAGCTTTTCGCTATGATGTAGTCCAGTGCAGACGCACACTACGGCTCTCCGGAGCTGTCCGAAGCCAAGCGCCGGTCGCCGGCGTCTTTCGGCTGAAGCAGCGCTTCGGAGCGTACGGCTGTTGTGTGCGCGAAGCAGCCGCTTCTGCTGCTCCGGGAGCCGGACTGAGCGGTAGCTTGTACGAGGGCGAAGAACGAAGCCGCAGAGCACCGGCCTTCTGCGCGCACCCTAAGGACTGCGAGAGGACCGTGGTGGCCGCTCGCCTGCCCCTTCAATTCCATTCTAGCATCCTTAGGGAAGGTGTTCCAGGACAATTTTCCTGAGTTTTGAATTCGTCCTGATGCAGCCCCTCCTGGGAAACTCCTACTCGTCCTCTGCGTCTCCGAGTGCAGAGACCTCGATGGCAACTGCAGAAAAGAAGGGCTGCGTTGAGTTGTCGAGAAGCAAGAACATAGCCAGCGCCTTGTGTTTGGGAGTCAGCAGCACCTGGACTTTTGCGATTGCCTTCACTGTGCACTGAATGTCGAGATATGTGCACGCTAAAAAACCAAGTTGGGCAAGAGGAGGAAGAGAGCACGGGCATCAGAGAGCATCTGGCATCTTGCCCTGGAAAGAGCAGTGTTTTTGGAGAGTGCAGCAAATCCGTGTTTCTGGGCAAGGGAGGCATAAGTGCGCTGCGCTCCTAAGCTATCACCCTGCTAAGACACACTGCCAAAGCTTTTCGCTATGATGTAGTCCAGTGCAGACGCACACTACGGCTCTCCGGAGCTGTCCGAAGCCAAGCGCCGGTCGCCGGCGTCTTTCGGCTGAAGCAGCGCTTCGGAGCGTACGGCTGTTGTGTGCGCGAAGCAGCCGCTTCTCCTGCTCCGGGAGCCGGACAGAGCGGTAGATTGTACGACGGCGAAGAACGAAGCCGCAGAGCACCGGCCTTCTACGCGCACCCTAAGGACTGCGAGAGGACCGTGGTGGCCGCTCGCCTGCCCCTTCAATTCCATTCTAGCATCCTTAGGGAAGGTGTTCCAGGACAATTTTCCTGAGTTTTGAATTCGTCCTGATGCAGCCCCTCCTGGGAAACTCGTGCTCGTCCTCTGAGTCTCCGAGTGCAGAGACCTCGATGGCAACTGCAGAAAAGAAGGGCTGCGTTGAGTTGTCGAGAAGCAAGAACATAGCCAGCGCCTTGTGTTTGGGAGTCAGCAGCTGCTGGACTTTTGCGATTGCTTTCACTGTGCACTGAATGCCAGGACGGCATGTGCACGTTAAAACAACGAGCTGGGCAAGAGTAATCGAAAGATCACGGCCGTCAGAAAGCAGCTTATATATTGCCCTGGAAAGAGCAGTGTTTTTGGAGTGTGCAGTAAAATCGTGTTTCTGGACAAGGAAGGCATAAGTGCGCTGCGCTCCTAAGCTATCTCCCTGCTAAGACACACTGCTAAAGCTTTTCGCTAGGATGCAGTCTAGTGCAGACGCACACTGCGGCTCTCCGGAGCTGTCCGAAGCCAAGCGCCGGTGGCCGGCGGCTTTCGGCTGAAGCAGCGCTTCGGAGCGTACGGCTGTTGTGTGCGCGAAGCAGCCGCTTCTGCTGCTCCGCGAGCCGGACAGAGCGGTAGCTTGTACGACGGCGAAGAACGAAGCCGCAGAGCACCGACCTTCTGCGCGCACCCTAAGGACTGCTAGAGGACCGTGGTGGCCGCTCGCCTGCCCCTTCAATTCCATTCTAGCATCCTTAGGGAAGGTGTTCCAGGACAATTTTCCTGAGTTTTGAATTCGTCCTGATGCAGACCCTCCTGGGAAACTCCTACTCGTCCTCTGCGTCTCCGAGTGCAGAGACCTCGATGGCAACTGCAGAAAAGAAGGGCTGCGTTGAGTTGTCGAGAAGCAAGAACATAGCCAGCGCCTTGTGTTTGGGAGTCAGCAGCTGCTGGACTTTTGCGATTGCCTTCACTGTGCACTGAATGTCGAGATATGTGCACGCTAAAAAACCAAGTTGGGCAAGAGGAGGAAGAGAGCACGGGCATCAGAGAGCATCTGGCATCTTGCCCTGGAAAGGGCAGTGTTTTTGGAGTGTGCAGCAAATCCGTGTTTCTGGGCAAGGGAGGCATAAGTGCGCTGCGCTCCTAAGCTATCACCCTGCTAAGACACACTGCCAAAGCTTTTCGCTATGATGTAGTCCAGTGCAGACGCACACTACGGCTCTCCGGAGCTGTCCGAAGCCAAGCGCCGGTCGCCGGCGTCTTTCGGCTGAAGCAGCGCTTCGGAGCGTACGGCTGTTGTGTGCGCGAAGCAGCCGCTTCTCCTGCTCCGGGAGCCGGACAGAGCGGTAGATTGTACGACGGCGAAGAACGAAGCCGCAGAGCACCGGCCTTCTACGCGCACCCTAAGGACTGCGAGAGGACCGTGGTGGCCGCTCGCCTGCCCCTTCAATTCCATTCTAGCATCCTTAGGGAAGGTGTTCCAGGACAATTTTCCTGAGTTTTGAATTCGTCCTGATGCAGCCCCTCCTGGGAAACTCGTGCTCGTCCTCTGAGTCTCCGAGTGCAGAGACCT
The DNA here is from genome assembly GCF_046129695.1 of Lonchura striata. NCBI lineage: Eukaryota > Metazoa > Chordata > Aves > Passeriformes > Estrildidae > Lonchura > Lonchura striata. The sequence continues at coordinate 412,157 of NC_134612.1, forward strand.
CGATGGCAACTGCAGAAAAGAAGGGCTGCGTTGAGTTGTCGAGAAGCAAGAACATAGCCAGCGCCTTGTGTTTGGGAGTCAGCAGCTGCTGGACTTTTGCGATTGCTTTCACTGTGCACTGAATGCCAGGACGGCATGTGCACGTTAAAACAACGAGCTGGGCAAGAGTAATCGAAAGATCACGGCCGTCAGAAAGCAGCTTATATATTGCCCTGGAAAGAGCAGTGTTTTTGGAGTGTGCAGTAAAATCGTGTTTCTGGACAAGGGAGGCATAAGTGCGCTGCGCTCCTAAGCTATCTCCCTGCGAGACACAGAGCCAAAGCTTTTCGCTATGATGCAGTCTAGTGCAGACGCACACTGCGGCTCTCCGGAGCTTTCCGAAGCGAAGCGCCGGTCGCCGGCGTCTTTCGGCTGAAGCAGCGCTTCGGAGCGTACGGCTGTTGTGTGCGCGAAGCAGCCGCTTCTGCTGCTCCGGGAGCCGGACTGAGCGGTAGCTTGTACGAGGGCGAAGAACGAAGCCGCAGAGCACCGGCCTTCTGCGCGCACCCTAAGGACTGCGAGAGGACCGTGGTGGCCGCTCGCCTGCCCCTTCAATTCCATTCTAGCATCCTTAGGGAAGGTGTTCCAGGACAATTTTCCTGAGTTTTGAATTCGTCCTGATGCAGCCCCTCCTGGGAAACTCCTACTCGTCCTCTGCGTCTCCGAGTGCAGAGACCTCGATGGCAACTGCAGAAATGAAGCACTCCGTTGAGTTGTCGAGAAGCAAGAACATAGCCAGCGCCTTGTGTTTGGGAGTCAGCAGCTGCTGGACTTTTGCGATTGCCTTCGCTGTGCACTGAATGTCGAGATATGTGCACGCTAAAAAACCAAGTTGGGCAAGAGGAGGAAGAGAGCACGGGCATCAGAGAGCATCTGGCATCTTGCCCTGGAAAGGGCAGTGTTTTTGGAGAGTGCAGCAAATCCGTGTTTCTGGGCAAGGGAGGCATAAGTGCGCTGCGCTCCTAAGCTATCACCCTGCTAAGACACACTGCCAAAGCTTTTCGCTATGATGTAGTCCAGTGCAGACGCACACTACGGCTCTCCGGAGCTGTCCGAAGCCAAGCGCCGGTCGCCGGCGTCTTTCGGCTGAAGCAGCGCTTCGGAGCGTACGGCTGTTGTGTGCGCGAAGCAGCCGCTTCTCCTGCTCCGCGAGCCGGACAGAGAGGTAGCTTGTACGAGGGCGAAGAACGAAGCCGCAGAGCACCGGGCTTCTCCGCGCACCCTAAGGACTGCGAGAGGACCGTGGTGGCCGCTCGCCTGCCCCTTCAATTCCATTCTAGCATCCTTAGGGAAGGTGTTCCAGGACAATTTTCCTGAGTTTTGAATTCGTCCTGATGCAGCCCCTCCTGGGAAACAACTGCTCGTCGTCTGAGTCTCCGAGTGCAGAGACCTCGATGGCAACTGCAGAAATGAAGCACTCCGTTGAGTTGTCGAGAAGCAAGAACATAGCCAGCGCCTTGTGTTTGGGAGTCAGCAGCTGCTGGACTTTTGCGATTGCTTTCACTGTGCACTGAATGCCAGGACGGCATGTGCACGTTAAAACAACGAGCTGGGCAAGAGCAGGAAGGGAGCACGGGCATCAGAGAGCATCTGGCATCTTGCCCTTGAAAGGGCAGTGTTTTTGGAGTGTGCAGTAAAATCGTGTTTCTGGACTAGGGAGGCATAAGTGCGCTGCGCTCCTAAGCTATCTCCCTGCGAGACACAGAGCCAAAGCTTTTCGCTATGATGCAGTCTAGTGCAGACGCACACTGCGGCTCTCCGGAGCTTTCCGAAGCGAAGCGCCGGTCGCCGGCGTCTTTCGGCTGAAGCAGCGCTTCGGAGCGTACGGCTGTTGTGTGCGCGAAGCAGCCGCTTCTGCTGCTCCGGGAGCCGGACTGAGCGGTAGCTTGTACGAGGGCGAAGAACGAAGCCGCAGAGCACCGGCCTTCTGCGCGCACCCTAAGGACTGCGAGAGGACCGTGGTGGCCGCTCGCCTGCCCCTTCAATTCCATTCTAGCATCCTTAGGGAAGGTGTTCCAGGACAATTTTCCTGAGTTTTGAATTCCTCCTGATGCAGCCCCTCCTGGGAAACTCCTACTCGTCCTCTGCGTCTCCGAGTGCAGAGACCTCGATGGCAACTGCAGAAAAGAAGGGCTGCGTTGAGTTGTCGAGAAGCAAGAACATAGCCAGCGCCTTGTGTTTGGGAGTCAGCAGCACCTGGACTTTTGCGATTGCCTTCACTGTGCACTGAATGTCGAGATATGTGCACGCTAAAAAACCAAGTTGGGCAAGAGGAGGAAGAGAGCACGGGCATCAGAGAGCATCTGGCATCTTGCCCTGGAAAGAGCAGTGTTTTTGGAGAGTGCAGCAAATCCGTGTTTCTGGGCAAGGGAGGCATAAGTGCGCTGCGCTCCTAAGCTATCACCCTGCTAAGACACACTGCCAAAGCTTTTCGCTATGATGTAGTCCAGTGCAGACGCACACTACGGCTCTCCGGAGCTGTCCGAAGCCAAGCGCCGGTCGCCGGCGTCTTTCGGCTGAAGCAGCGCTTCGGAGCGTACGGCTGTTGTGTGCGCGAAGCAGCCGCTTCTCCTGCTCCGCGAGCCGGACAGAGCGGTAGATTGTACGACGGCGAAGAACGAAGCCGCAGAGCACCGGCCTTCTCCGCGCACCCTAAGGACTGCGAGAGGACCGTGGTGGCCGCTCGCCTGCCCCTTCAATTCCATTCTAGCATCCTTATGGAAGGTGTTCCAGGACAATTTTCCTGAGTTTTGAATTCGTCCTGATGCAGCCCCTCCTGGGAAACTCGTGCTCGTCCTCTGAGTCTCCGAGTGCAGAGACCTCGATGGCAACTGCAGAAATGAAGGGCTGCGTTGAGTTGTCGAGAAGCAAGAACATAGCCAGCGCCTTGTGTTTGGGAGTCAGCAGCTGCTGGACTTTTGCGATTGCTTTCACTGTGCACTGAATGCCAGGACGGCATGTGCACGTTAAAACAACGAGCTGGGCAAGAGTAATCGAAAGATCACGGCCGTCAGAAAGCAGCTTATATATTGCCCTGGAAAGAGCAGTGTTTTTGGAGTGTGCAGTAAAATCGTGTTTCTGGACAAGGGAGGCATAAGTGCGCTGCGCTCCTAAGCTATCTCCCTGCGAGACACAGAGCCAAAGCTTTTCGCTATGATGCAGTCTAGTGCAGACGCACACTACGGCTCTCCGGAGCTTTCCGAAGCGAAGCGCCGGTCGCCGGCGTCTTTCGGCTGAAGCAGCGCTTCGGAGCGTACGGCTGTTGTGTGCGCGAAGCAGCCGCTTCTGCTGCTCCGGGAGCCGGACTGAGCGGTAGCTTGTACGAGGGCGAAGAACGAAGCCGCAGAGCACCGGCCTTCTGCGCGCACCCTAAGGACTGCGAGAGGACCGTGGTGGCCGCTCGCCTGCCCCTTCAATTCCATTCTAGCATCCTTAGGGAAGGTGATCCAGGACAATTTTCCTGAGTTTTGAATTCCTCCTGATGCAGCCCCTCCTGGGAAACAACTGCTCGTCGTCTGAGTCTCCGAGTGCAGAGACCTCGATGGCAACTGCAGAAATGAAGCACTCCGTTGAGTTGTCGAGAAGCAAGAACATAGCCAGCGCCTTGTGTTTGGGAGTCAGCAGCTGCTGGACTTTTGCGATTGCCTTCGCTGTGCACTGAATGTCGAGATATGTGCACGCTAAAAAACCAAGTTGGGCAAGAGGAGGAAGAGAGCACGGGCATCAGAGAGCATCTGGCATCTTGCCCTGGAAAGAGCAGTGTTTTTGGAGAGTGCAGCAAATCCGTGTTTCTGGGCAAGGGAGGCATAAGTGCGCTGCGCTCCTAAGCTATCACCCTGCTAAGACACACTGCCAAAGCTTTTCGCTATGATGTAGTCCAGTGCAGACGCACACTACGGCTCTCCGGAGCTGTCCGAAGCCAAGCGCCGGTCGCCGGCGTCTTTCGGCTGAAGCAGCGCTTCGGAGCGTACGGCTGTTGTGTGCGCGAAGCAGCCGCTTCTGCTGCTCCGGGAGCCGGACTGAGCGGTAGCTTGTACGAGGGCGAAGAACGAAGCCGCAGAGCACCGGCCTTCTGCGCGCACCCTAAGGACTGCGAGAGGACCGTGGTGGCCGCTCGCCTGCCCCTTCAATTCCATTCTAGCATCCTTAGGGAAGGTGTTCCAGGACAATTTTCCTGAGTTTTGAATTCGTCCTGATGCAGCCCCTCCTGGGAAACTCCTACTCGTCCTCTGCGTCTCCGAGTGCAGAGACCTCGATGGCAACTGCAGAAAAGAAGGGCTGCGTTGAGTTGTCGAGAAGCAAGAACATAGCCAGCGCCTTGTGTTTGGGAGTCAGCAGCACCTGGACTTTTGCGATTGCCTTCACTGTGCACTGAATGTCGAGATATGTGCACGCTAAAAAACCAAGTTGGGCAAGAGGAGGAAGAGAGCACGGGCATCAGAGAGCATCTGGCATCTTGCCCTGGAAAGAGCAGTGTTTTTGGAGAGTGCAGCAAATCCGTGTTTCTGGGCAAGGGAGGCATAAGTGCGCTGCGCTCCTAAGCTATCACCCTGCTAAGACACACTGCCAAAGCTTTTCGCTATGATGTAGTCCAGTGCAGACGCACACTACGGCTCTCCGGAGCTGTCCGAAGCCAAGCGCCGGTCGCCGGCGTCTTTCGGCTGAAGCAGCGCTTCGGAGCGTACGGCTGTTGTGTGCGCGAAGCAGCCGCTTCTCCTGCTCCGGGAGCCGGACAGAGCGGTAGATTGTACGACGGCGAAGAACGAAGCCGCAGAGCACCGGCCTTCTACGCGCACCCTAAGGACTGCGAGAGGACCGTGGTGGCCGCTCGCCTGCCCCTTCAATTCCATTCTAGCATCCTTAGGGAAGGTGTTCCAGGACAATTTTCCTGAGTTTTGAATTCGTCCTGATGCAGCCCCTCCTGGGAAACTCGTGCTCGTCCTCTGAGTCTCCGAGTGCAGAGACCTCGATGGCAACTGCAGAAAAGAAGGGCTGCGTTGAGTTGTCGAGAAGCAAGAACATAGCCAGCGCCTTGTGTTTGGGAGTCAGCAGCTGCTGGACTTTTGCGATTGCTTTCACTGTGCACTGAATGCCAGGACGGCATGTGCACGTTAAAACAACGAGCTGGGCAAGAGTAATCGAAAGATCACGGCCGTCAGAAAGCAGCTTATATATTGCCCTGGAAAGAGCAGTGTTTTTGGAGTGTGCAGTAAAATCGTGTTTCTGGACAAGGGAGGCATAAGTGCGCTGCGCTCCTAAGCTATCTCCCTGCGAGACACAGAGCCAAAGCTTTTCGCTATGATGCAGTCTAGTGCAGACGCACACTGCGGCTCTCCGGAGCTGTCCGAAGCGAAGCGCCGGTCGCCGGCGTCTTTCGGCTGAAGCAGCGCTTCGGAGCGTACGGCTGTTGTGTGCGCGAAGCAGCCGCTTCTGCTGCTCCGGGAGCCGGACTGAGCGGTAGCTTGTACGAGGGCGAAGAACGAAGCCGCAGAGCACCGGCCTTCTGCGCGCACCCTAAGGACTGCGAGAGGACCGTGGTGGCCGCTCGCCTGCCCCTTCAATTCCATTCTAGCATCCTTAGGGAAGGTGTTCCAGGACAATTTTCCTGAGTTTTGAATTCCTCCTGATGCAGCCCCTCCTGGGAAACTCCTACTCGTCCTCTGCGTCTCCGAGTGCAGAGACCTCGATGGCAACTGCAGAAAAGAAGGGCTGCGTTGAGTTGTCGAGAAGCAAGAACATAGCCAGCGCCTTGTGTTTGGGAGTCAGCAGCACCTGGACTTTTGCGATTGCCTTCACTGTGCACTGAATGTCGAGATATGTGCACGCTAAAAAACCAAGTTGGGCAAGAGGAGGAAGAGAGCACGGGCATCAGAGAGCATCTGGCATCTTGCCCTGGAAAGAGCAGTGTTTTTGGAGAGTGCAGCAAATCCGTGTTTCTGGGCAAGGGAGGCATAAGTGCGCTGCGCTCCTAAGCTATCACCCTGCTAAGACACACTGCCAAAGCTTTTCGCTATGATGTAGTCCAGTGCAGACGCACACTACGGCTCTCCGGAGCTGTCCGAAGCCAAGCGCCGGTCGCCGGCGTCTTTCGGCTGAAGCAGCGCTTCGGAGCGTACGGCTGTTGTGTGCGCGAAGCAGCCGCTTCTGCTGCTCCGGGAGCCGGACAGAGCGGTAGATTGTACGACGGCGAAGAACGAAGCCGCAGAGCACCGGCCTTCTACGCGCACCCTAAGGACTGCGAGAGGACCGTGGTGGCCGCTCGCCTGCCCCTTCAATTCCATTCTAGCATCCTTAGGGAAGGTGTTCCAGGACAATTTTCCTGAGTTTTGAATTCGTCCTGATGCAGCCCCTCCTGGGAAACTCGTGCTCGTCCTCTGAGTCTCCGAGTGCAGAGACCTCGATGGCAACTGCAGAAAAGAAGGGCTGCGTTGAGTTGTCGAGAAGCAAGAACATAGCCAGCGCCTTGTGTTTGGGAGTCAGCAGCTGCTGGACTTTTGCGATTGCTTTCACTGTGCACTGAATGCCAGGACGGCATGTGCACGTTAAAACAACGAGCTGGGCAAGAGTAATCGAAAGATCACGGCCGTCAGAAAGCAGCTTATATATTGCCCTGGAAAGAGCAGTGTTTTTGGAGTGTGCAGTAAAATCGTGTTTCTGGACAAGGGAGGCATAAGTGCGCTGCGCTCCTAAGCTATCTCCCTGCGAGACACAGAGCCAAAGCTTTTCGCTATGATGCAGTCTAGTGCAGACGCACACTGCGGCTCTCCGGAGCTTTCCGAAGCGAAGCGCCGGTCGCCGGCGTCTTTCGGCTGAAGCAGCGCTTCGGAGCGTACGGCTGTTGTGTGCGCGAAGCAGCCGCTTCTGCTGCTCCGGGAGCCGGACTGAGCGGTAGCTTGTACGAGGGCGAAGAACGAAGCCGCAGAGCACCGGCCTTCTGCGCGCACCCTAAGGACTGCGAGAGGACCGTGGTGGCCGCTCGCCTGCCCCTTCAATTCCATTCTAGCATCCTTAGGGAAGGTGTTCCAGGACAATTTTCCTGAGTTTTGAATTCGTCCTGATGCAGCCCCTCCTGGGAAACTCCTACTCGTCCTCTGCGTCTCCGAGTGCAGAGACCTCGATGGCAACTGCAGAAAAGAAGGGCTGCGTTGAGTTGTCGAGAAGCAAGAACATAGCCAGCGCCTTGTGTTTGGGAGTCAGCAGCTGCTGGACTTTTGCGATTGCCTTCGCTGTGCACTGAATGTCGAGATATGTGCACGCTAAAAAACCAAGTTGGGCAAGAGGAGGAAGAGAGCACGGGCATCAGAGAGCATCTGGCATCTTGCCCTGGAAAGGGCAGTGTTTTTGGAGAGTGCAGCAAATCCGTGTTTCTGGGCAAGGGAGGCATAAGTGCGCTGCGCTCCTAAGCTATCACCCTGCTAAGACACACTGCCAAAGCTTTTCGCTATGATGTAGTCCAGTGCAGACGCACACTACGGCTCTCCGGAGCTGTCCGAAGCCAAGCGCCGGTCGCCGGCGTCTTTCGGCTGAAGCAGCGCTTCGGAGCGTACGGCTGTTGTGTGCGCGAAGCAGCCGCTTCTCCTGCTCCGCGAGCCGGACAGAGAGGTAGCTTGTACGAGGGCGAAGAACGAAGCCGCAGAGCACCGGGCTTCTCCGCGCACCCTAAGGACTGCGAGAGGACCGTGGTGGCCGCTCGCCTGCCCCTTCAATTCCATTCTAGCATCCTTATGGAAGGTGTTCCAGGACAATTTTCCTGAGTTTTGAATTCGTCCTGATGCAGCCCCTCCTGGGAAACAACTGCTCCTCGTCTGAGTCTCCGAGTGCAGAGACCTCGATGGCAACTGCAGAAATGAAGCACTCCGTTGAGTTGTCGAGAAGCAAGAACATAGCCAGCGCCTTGTGTTTGGGAGTCAGCAGCTGCTGGACTTTTGCGATTGCTTTCACTGTGCACTGAATGCCAGGACGGCATGTGCACGTTAAAACAACGAGCTGGGCAAGAGCAGGAAGGGAGCACGGGCATCAGAGAGCATCTGGCATCTTGCCCTTGAAAGGGCAGTGTTTTTGGAGTGTGCAGTAAAATCGTGTTTCTGGACTAGGGAGGCATAAGTGCGCTGCGCTCCTAAGCTATCTCCCTGCGAGACACAGAGCCAAAGCTTTTCGCTATGATGCAGTCTAGTGCAGACGCACACTGCGGCTCTCCGGAGCTTTCCGAAGCGAAGCGCCGGTCGCCGGCGTCTTTCGGCTGAAGCAGCGCTTCGGAGCGTACGGCTGTTGTGTGCGCGAAGCAGCCGCTTCTGCTGCTCCGGGAGCCGGACTGAGCGGTAGCTTGTACGAGGGCGAAGAACGAAGCCGCAGAGCACCGGCCTTCTGCGCGCACCCTAAGGACTGCGAGAGGACCGTGGTGGCCGCTCGCCTGCCCCTTCAATTCCATTCTAGCATCCTTAGGGAAGGTGTTCCAGGACAATTTTCCTGAGTTTTGAATTCGTCCTGATGCAGCCCCTCCTGGGAAACTCCTACTCGTCCTCTGCGTCTCCGAGTGCAGAGACCTCGATGGCAACTGCAGAAAAGAAGGGCTGCGTTGAGTTGTCGAGAAGCAAGAACATAGCCAGCGCCTTGTGTTTGGGAGTCAGCAGCACCTGGACTTTTGCGATTGCCTTCACTGTGCACTGAATGTCGAGATATGTGCACGCTAAAAAACCAAGTTGGGCAAGAGGAGGAAGAGAGCACGGGCATCAGAGAGCATCTGGCATCTTGCCCTGGAAAGAGCAGTGTTTTTGGAGAGTGCAGCAAATCCGTGTTTCTGGGCAAGGGAGGCATAAGTGCGCTGCGCTCCTAAGCTATCACCCTGCTAAGACACACTGCCAAAGCTTTTCGCTATGATGTAGTCCAGTGCAGACGCACACTACGGCTCTCCGGAGCTGTCCGAAGCCAAGCGCCGGTCGCCGGCGTCTTTCGGCTGAAGCAGCGCTTCGGAGCGTACGGCTGTTGTGTGCGCGAAGCAGCCGCTTCTCCTGCTCCGCGAGCCGGACAGAGCGGTAGATTGTACGACGGCGAAGAACGAAGCCGCAGAGCACCGGGCTTCTCCGCGCACCCTAAGGACTGCGAGAGGACCGTGGTGGCCGCTCGCCTGCCCCTTCAATTCCATTCTAGCATCCTTATGGAAGGTGTTCCAGGACAATTTTCCTGAGTTTTGAATTCGTCCTGATGCAGCCCCTCCTGGGAAACTCGTGCTCGTCCTCTGAGTCTCCGAGTGCAGAGACCTCGATGGCAACTGCAGAAATGAAGGGCTGCGTTGAGTTGTCGAGAAGCAAGAACATAGCCAGCGCCTTGTGTTTGGGAGTCAGCAGCTGCTGGACTTTTGCGATTGCTTTCACTGTGCACTGAATGCCAGGACGGCATGTGCACGTTAAAACAACGAGCTGGGCAAGAGTAATCGAAAGATCACGGCCGTCAGAAAGCAGCTTATATATTGCCCTGGAAAGAGCAGTGTTTTTGGAGTGTGCAGTAAAATCGTGTTTCTGGACAAGGGAGGCATAAGTGCGCTGCGCTCCTAAGCTATCTCCCTGCGAGACACAGAGCCAAAGCTTTTCGCTATGATGCAGTCTAGTGCAGACGCACACTACGGCTCTCCGGAGCTTTCCGAAGCGAAGCGCCGGTCGCCGGCGTCTTTCGGCTGAAGCAGCGCTTCGGAGCGTACGGCTGTTGTGTGCGCGAAGCAGCCGCTTCTGCTGCTCCGGGAGCCGGACTGAGCGGTAGCTTGTACGAGGGCGAAGAACGAAGCCGCAGAGCACCGGCCTTCTGCGCGCACCCTAAGGACTGCGAGAGGACCGTGGTGGCCGCTCGCCTGCCCCTTCAATTCCATTCTAGCATCCTTAGGGAAGGTGATCCAGGACAATTTTCCTGAGTTTTGAATTCGTCCTGATGCAGCCCCTCCTGGGAAACAACTGCTCGTCGTCTGAGTCTCCGAGTGCAGAGACCTCGATGGCAACTGCAGAAATGAAGCACTCCGTTGAGTTGTCGAGAAGCAAGAACATAGCCAGCGCCTTGTGTTTGGGAGTCAGCAGCACCTGGACTTTTGCGATTGCCTTCACTGTGCTCTGAATGTCGAGATATGTGCACGCTAAAAAACCAAGTTGGGCAAGAGGAGGAAGAGAGCACGGGCATCAGAGAGCATCTGGCATCTTGCCCTGGAAAGGGCAGTGTTTTTGGAGAGTGCAGCAAATCCGTGTTTCTGGGCAAGGGAGGCATAAGTGCGCTGCGCTCCTAAGCTATCACCCTGCTAAGACACACTGCCAAAGCTTTTCGCTATGATGTAGTCCAGTGCAGACGCACACTACGGCTCTCCGGAGCTGTCCGAAGCCAAGCGCCGGTCGCCGGCGACTTTCGGCTGAAGCAGCGCTTCAGGGCGTACGGCTGTTGTGTGCGCGAAGCAGCCGCTTCTCCTGCTCCGGGAGCCGGACAGAGCGGTAGCTTGTACGAGGGCGAAGAACGAAGCCGCAGAGCACCGGCCTTCTGCGCGCACCCTAAGGACTGCGAGAGGACCGTGGTGGCCGCTCGCCTGCCCCTTCAATTCCATTCTAGCATCCTTAGGGAAGGTGTTCCAGGACAATTTTCCTGAGTTTTGAATTCGTCCTGATGCAGCCCCTCCTGGGAAACTCGTGCTCGTCCTCTGAGTCTCCGAGTGCAGAGACCTCGATGGCAACTGCAGAAAAGAAGGGCTGCGTTGAGTTGTCGAGAAGCAAGAACATAGCCAGCGCCTTGTGTTTGGGAGTCAGCAGCTGCTGGACTTTTGCGATTGCTTTCACTGTGCACGGAATGCCAGGACGGCATGTGCACGTTAAAACAACGAGCTGGGCAAGAGCAGGAAGGGAGCACGGGCATCAGAGAGCATCTGGCATCTTGCCCTTGAAAGGGCAGTGTTTTTGGAGTGTGCAGTAAAATCGTGTTTCTGGACTAGGGAGGCATAAGTGCGCTGCGCTCCTAAGCTATCTCCCTGCGAGACACACTGCCAAAGCTTTTCATTATCATGCAGTCTAGTGCAGACGCACACTACGGCTCTCCGGAGCTTTCCGAAGCCAAGCGCCGGTGGCCGGCGTCTTTCGGCTGAAGCAGCGCTTCGGAGCGTACGGCTGTTGTGTGCGCGAAGCAGCCGCTTCTCCTGCTCCGCGAGCCGGACAGAGCGGTAGCTTGTACGAGGGCGAAGAACGAAGCCGCAGAGCATCCGGCTTCTACGCGCACCCTAAGGACTGCGAGAGGACCGTGGTGGCCGCTCGCCTGCCCCTTCAATTCCATTCTAGCATCCTTAGGGAAGGTGTTCCAGGACAATTTTCCTGAGTTTTGAATTCGTCCTGATGCAGCCCCTCCTGGGAAACAACTGCTCGTCGTCTGAGTCTCCGAGTGCAGAGACCTCGATGGCAACTGCAGAAAAGAAGGGCTGCGTTGAGTTGTCGAGAAGCAAGAACATAGCCAGCGCCTTGTGTTTGGGAGTCAGCAGCTGCTGGACTTTTGCGATTGCTTTCACTGTGCACTGAATGCCAGGACGGCATGTGCACGTTAAAACAACGAGCTGGGCAAGAGCAGTTATCGAAAGATCACGGCCGTCAGAAAGCAGCTTATATATTGCCCTGGAAAGAGCAGTGTTTTTGGAGTGTGCAGTAAAATCGTGTTTCTGGACAAGGAAGGCATAAGTGCGCTGCGCTCCTAAGCTATCTCCCTGCGAGACACAGAGCCAAAGCTTTTCGCTATGATGCAGTCTAGTGCAGACGCACACTGCGGCTCTCCGGAGCTTTCCGAAGCGAAGCGCCGGTCGCCGGCGTCTTTCGGCTGAAGCAGCGCTTCGGAGCGTACGGCTGTTGTGTGCGCGAAGCAGCCGCTTCTGCTGCTCCGGGAGCCGGACTGAGCGGTAGCTTGTACGAGGGCGAAGAACGAAGCCGCAGAGCACCGGCCTTCTGCGCGCACCCTAAGGACTGCGAGAGGACCGTGGTGGCCGCTCGCCTGCCCCTTCAATTCCATTCTAGCATCCTTAGGGAAGGTGTTCCAGGACAATTTTCCTGAGTTTTGAATTCGTCCTGATGCAGCCCCTCCTGGGAAACTCCTACTCGTCCTCTGCGTCTCCGAGTGCAGAGACCTCGATGGCAACTGCAGAAAAGAAGGGCTGCGTTGAGTTGTCGAGAAGCAAGAACATAGCCAGCGCCTTGTGTTTGGGAGTCAGCAGCTGCTGGACTTTTGCGATTGCCTTCGCTGTGCACTGAATGTCGAGATATGTGCACGCTAAAAAACCAAGTTGGGCAAGAGGAGGAAGAGAGCACGGGCATCAGAGAGCATCTGGCATCTTGCCCTGGAAAGGGCAGTGTTTTTGGAGAGTGCAGCAAATCCGTGTTTCTGGGCAAGGGAGGCATAAGTGCGCTGCGCTCCTAAGCTATCACCCTGCTAAGACACACTGCCAAAGCTTTTCGCTATGATGTAGTCCAGTGCAGACGCACACTACGGCTCTCCGGAGCTGTCCGAAGCCAAGCGCCGGTCGCCGGCGTCTTTCGGCTGAAGCAGCGCTTCGGAGCGTACGGCTGTTGTGTGCGCGAAGCAGCCGCTTCTCCTGCTCCGCGAGCCGGACAGAGAGGTAGCTTGTACGAGGGCGAAGAACGAAGCCGCAGAGCACCGGGCTTCTCCGCGCACCCTAAGGACTGCGAGAGGACCGTGGTGGCCGCTCGCCTGCCCCTTCAATTCCATTCTAGCATCCTTATGGAAGGTGTTCCAGGACAATTTTCCTGAGTTTTGAATTCGTCCTGATGCAGCCCCTCCTGGGAAACAACTGCTCCTCGTCTGAGTCTCCGAGTGCAGAGACCTCGATGGCAACTGCAGAAATGAAGCACTCCGTTGAGTTGTCGAGAAGCAAGAACATAGCCAGCGCCTTGTGTTTGGGAGTCAGCAGCTGCTGGACTTTTGCGATTGCTTTCACTGTGCACTGAATGCCAGGACGGCATGTGCACGTTAAAACAACGAGCTGGGCAAGAGCAGGAAGGGAGCACGGGCATCAGAGAGCATCTGGCATCTTGCCCTTGAAAGGGCAGTGTTTTTGGAGTGTGCAGTAAAATCGTGTTTCTGGACTAGGGAGGCATAAGTGCGCTGCGCTCCTAAGCTATCTCCCTGCGAGACACAGAGCCAAAGCTTTTCGCTATGATGCAGTCTAGTGCAGACGCACACTGCGGCTCTCCGGAGCTTTCCGAAGCGAAGCGCCGGTCGCCGGCGTCTTTCGGCTGAAGCAGCGCTTCGGAGCGTACGGCTGTTGTGTGCGCGAAGCAGCCGCTTCTGCTGCTCCGGGAGCCGGACTGAGCGGTAGCTTGTACGAGGGCGAAGAACGAAGCCGCAGAGCACCGGCCTTCTGCGCGCACCCTAAGGACTGCGAGAGGACCGTGGTGGCCGCTCGCCTGCCCCTTCAATTCCATTCTAGCATCCTTAGGGAAGGTGTTCCAGGACAATTTTCCTGAGTTTTGAATTCGTCCTGATGCAGCCCCTCCTGGGAAACTCCTACTCGTCCTCTGCGTCTCCGAGTGCAGAGACCTCGATGGCAACTGCAGAAAAGAAGGGCTGCGTTGAGTTGTCGAGAAGCAAGAACATAGCCAGCGCCTTGTGTTTGGGAGTCAGCAGCACCTGGACTTTTGCGATTGCCTTCACTGTGCACTGAATGTCGAGATATGTGCACGCTAAAAAACCAAGTTGGGCAAGAGGAGGAAGAGAGCACGGGCATCAGAGAGCATCTGGCATCTTGCCCTGGAAAGAGCAGTGTTTTTGGAGAGTGCAGCAAATCCGTGTTTCTGGGCAAGGGAGGCATAAGTGCGCTGCGCTCCTAAGCTATCACCCTGCTAAGACACACTGCCAAAGCTTTTCGCTATGATGTAGTCCAGTGCAGACGCACACTACGGCTCTCCGGAGCTGTCCGAAGCCAAGCGCCGGTCGCCGGCGTCTTTCGGCTGAAGCAGCGCTTCGGAGCGTACGGCTGTTGTGTGCGCGAAGCAGCCGCTTCTCCTGCTCCGCGAGCCGGACAGAGCGGTAGATTGTACGACGGCGAAGAACGAAGCCGCAGAGCACCGGGCTTCTCCGCGCACCCTAAGGACTGCGAGAGGACCGTGGTGGCCGCTCGCCTGCCCCTTCAATTCCATTCTAGCATCCTTATGGAAGGTGTTCCAGGACAATTTTCCTGAGTTTTGAATTCGTCCTGATGCAGCCCCTCCTGGGAAACTCGTGCTCGTCCTCTGAGTCTCCGAGTGCAGAGACCTCGATGGCAACTGCAGAAATGAAGGGCTGCGTTGAGTTGTCGAGAAGCAAGAACATAGCCAGCGCCTTGTGTTTGGGAGTCAGCAGCTGCTGGACTTTTGCGATTGCTTTCACTGTGCACTGAATGCCAGGACGGCATGTGCACGTTAAAACAACGAGCTGGGCAAGAGTAATCGAAAGATCACGGCCGTCAGAAAGCAGCTTATATATTGCCCTGGAAAGAGCAGTGTTTTTGGAGTGTGCAGTAAAATCGTGTTTCTGGACAAGGGAGGCATAAGTGCGCTGCGCTCCTAAGCTATCTCCCTGCGAGACACAGAGCCAAAGCTTTTCGCTATGATGCAGTCTAGTGCAGACGCACACTACGGCTCTCCGGAGCTTTCCGAAGCGAAGCGCCGGTCGCCGGCGTCTTTCGGCTGAAGCAGCGCTTCGGAGCGTACGGCTGTTGTGTGCGCGAAGCAGCCGCTTCTGCTGCTCCGGGAGCCGGACTGAGCGGTAGCTTGTACGAGGGCGAAGAACGAAGCCGCAGAGCACCGGCCTTCTGCGCGCACCCTAAGGACTGCGAGAGGACCGTGGTGGCCGCTCGCCTGCCCCTTCAATTCCATTCTAGCATCCTTAGGGAAGGTGATCCAGGACAATTTTCCTGAGTTTTGAATTCGTCCTGATGCAGCCCCTCCTGGGAAACAACTGCTCGTCGTCTGAGTCTCCGAGTGCAGAGACCTCGATGGCAACTGCAGAAATGAAGCACTCCGTTGAGTTGTCGAGAAGCAAGAACATAGCCAGCGCCTTGTGTTTGGGAGTCAGCAGCACCTGGACTTTTGCGATTGCCTTCACTGTGCTCTGAATGTCGAGATATGTGCACGCTAAAAAACCAAGTTGGGCAAGAGGAGGAAGAGAGCACGGGCATCAGAGAGCATCTGGCATCTTGCCCTGGAAAGGGCAGTGTTTTTGGAGAGTGCAGCAAATCCGTGTTTCTGGGCAAGGGAGGCATAAGTGCGCTGCGCTCCTAAGCTATCACCCTGCTAAGACACACTGCCAAAGCTTTTCGCTATGATGTAGTCCAGTGCAGACGCACACTACGGCTCTCCGGAGCTGTCCGAAGCCAAGCGCCGGTCGCCGGCGACTTTCGGCTGAAGCAGCGCTTCAGGGCGTACGGCTGTTGTGTGCGCGAAGCAGCCGCTTCTCCTGCTCCGGGAGCCGGACAGAGCGGTAGCTTGTACGAGGGCGAAGAACGAAGCCGCAGAGCACCGGCCTTCTGCGCGCACCCTAAGGACTGCGAGAGGACCGTGGTGGCCGCTCGCCTGCCCCTTCAATTCCATTCTAGCATCCTTAGGGAAGGTGTTCCAGGACAATTTTCCTGAGTTTTGAATTCGTCCTGATGCAGCCCCTCCTGGGAAACTCGTGCTCGTCCTCTGAGTCTCCGAGTGCAGAGACCTCGATGGCAACTGCAGAAAAGAAGGGCTGCGTTGAGTTGTCGAGAAGCAAGAACATAGCCAGCGCCTTGTGTTTGGGAGTCAGCAGCTGCTGGACTTTTGCGATTGCTTTCACTGTGCACGGAATGCCAGGACGGCATGTGCACGTTAAAACAACGAGCTGGGCAAGAGCAGGAAGGGAGCACGGGCATCAGAGAGCATCTGGCATCTTGCCCTTGAAAGGGCAGTGTTTTTGGAGTGTGCAGTAAAATCGTGTTTCTGGACTAGGGAGGCATAAGTGCGCTGCGCTCCTAAGCTATCTCCCTGCGAGACACACTGCCAAAGCTTTTCATTATCATGCAGTCTAGTGCAGACGCACACTACGGCTCTCCGGAGCTTTCCGAAGCCAAGCGCCGGTGGCCGGCGTCTTTCGGCTGAAGCAGCGCTTCGGAGCGTACGGCTGTTGTGTGCGCGAAGCAGCCGCTTCTCCTGCTCCGCGAGCCGGACAGAGCGGTAGCTTGTACGAGGGCGAAGAACGAAGCCGCAGAGCATCCGGCTTCTACGCGCACCCTAAGGACTGCGAGAGGACCGTGGTGGCCGCTCGCCTGCCCCTTCAATTCCATTCTAGCATCCTTAGGGAAGGTGTTCCAGGACAATTTTCCTGAGTTTTGAATTCGTCCTGATGCAGCCCCTCCTGGGAAACAACTGCTCGTCGTCTGAGTCTCCGAGTGCAGAGACCTCGATGGCAACTGCAGAAAAGAAGGGCTGCGTTGAGTTGTCGAGAAGCAAGAACATAGCCAGCGCCTTGTGTTTGGGAGTCAGCAGCTGCTGGACTTTTGCGATTGCTTTCACTGTGCACTGAATGCCAGGACGGCATGTGCACGTTAAAACAACGAGCTGGGCAAGAGCAGTTATCGAAAGATCACGGCCGTCAGAAAGCAGCTTATATATTGCCCTGGAAAGAGCAGTGTTTTTGGAGTGTGCAGTAAAATCGTGTTTCTGGACAAGGAAGGCATAAGTGCGCTGCGCTCCTAAGCTATCTCCCTGCTAAGACACACTGCTAAAGCTTTTCGCTAGGATGCAGTCTAGTGCAGACGCACACTACGGCTCTCCGGAGCTGTCCGAAGCGAAGCGCCGGTCGCCGGCGGCTTTCGGCTGAAGCAGCGCTTCGGAGCGTACGGCTGTTGTGTGCGCGAAGCAGCCGCTTCTGCTGCTCCGCGAGCCGGACAGAGCGGTAGCTTGTACGAGGGCGAAGAACGAAGCCGCAGAGCACCGGGCTTCTGCGCGCACCCTAAGGACTGCGAGAGGACCGTGGTGGCCGCTCGCCTGCCCCTTCAATTCCATTCTAGCATCCTTAGGGAAGGTGTTCCAGGACAATTTTCCTGAGTTTTGAATTCGTCCTGATGCAGCCCCTCCTGGGAAACTCGTGCTCGTCCTCTGCGTCTCCGAGTGCAGAGACCTCGATGGCAACTGCAGAAAAGAAGGGCTGCGTTGAGTTGTCGAGAAGCAAGAACATAGCCAGCGCCTTGTGTTTGGGAGTCAGCAGCACCTGGACTTTTGCGATTGCCTTCACTGTGCACTGAATGTCGAGATATGTGCACGCTAAAAAACCAAGTTGGGCAAGAGGAGGAAGAGAGCACGGGCATCAGAGAGCATCTGGCATCTTGCCCTGGAAAGGGCAGTGTTTTTGGAGTGTGCAGCAAATCCGTGTTTCTGGGCAAGGGAGGCATAAGTGCGCTGCGCTCCTAAGCTATCACCCTGCTAAGACACACTGCCAAAGCTTTTCGCTATGATGTAGTCCAGTGCAGACGCACACTACGGCTCTCCGGAGCTGTCCGAAGCCAAGCGCCGGTCGCCGGCGTCTTTCGGCTGAAGCAGCGCTTCGGAGCGTACGGCTGTTGTGTGCGCGAAGCAGCCGCTTCTCCTGCTCCGGGAGCCGGACAGAGCGGTAGATTGTACGACGGCGAAGAACGAAGCCGCAGAGCACCGGGCTTCTCCGCGCACCCTAAGGACTGCGAGAGGACCGTGGTGGCCGCTCGCCTGCCCCTTCAATTCCATTCTAGCATCCTTAGGGAAGGTGTTCCAGGACAATTTTCCTGAGTTTTGAATTCGTCCTGATGCAGCCCCTCCTGGGAAACTCGTGCTCGTCCTCTGAGTCTCCGAGTGCAGAGACCTCGATGGCAACTGCAGAAAAGAAGGGCTGCGTTGAGTTGTCGAGAAGCAAGAACATAGCCAGCGCCTTGTGTTTGGGAGTCAGCAGCTGCTGGACTTTTGCGATTGCTTTCACTGTGCACTGAATGCCAGGACGGCATGTGCACGTTAAAACAACGAGCTGGGCAAGAGTAATCGAAAGATCACGGCCGTCAGAAAGCAGCTTATATATTGCCCTGGAAAGAGCAGTGTTTTTGGAGTGTGCAGTAAAATCGTGTTTCTGGACAAGGGAGGCATAAGTGCGCTGCGCTCCTAAGCTATCTCCCTGCGAGACACAGAGCCAAAGCTTTTCGCTATGATGCAGTCTAGTGCAGACGCACACTGCGGCTCTCCGGAGCTTTCCGAAGCGAAGCGCCGGTCGCCGGCGTCTTTCGGCTGAAGCAGCGCTTCGGAGCGTACGGCTGTTGTGTGCGCGAAGCAGCCGCTTCTGCTGCTCCGGGAGCCGGACTGAGCGGTAGCTTGTACGAGGGCGAAGAACGAAGCCGCAGAGCACCGGCCTTCTGCGCGCACCCTAAGGACTGCGAGAGGACCGTGGTGGCCGCTCGCCTGCCCCTTCAATTCCATTCTAGCATCCTTAGGGAAGGTGTTCCAGGACAATTTTCCTGAGTTTTGAATTCGTCCTGATGCAGCCCCTCCTGGGAAACTCCTACTCGTCCTCTGCGTCTCCGAGTGCAGAGACCTCGATGGCAACTGCAGAAAAGAAGGGCTGCGTTGAGTTGTCGAGAAGCAAGAACATAGCCAGCGCCTTGTGTTTGGGAGTCAGCAGCACCTGGACTTTTGCGATTGCCTTCGCTGTGCACTGAATGTCGAGATATGTGCACGCTAAAAAACCAAGTTGGGCAAGAGGAGGAAGAGAGCACGGGCATCAGAGAGCATCTGGCATCTTGCCCTGGAAAGGGCAGTGTTTTTGGAGAGTGCAGCAAATCCGTGTTTCTGGGCAAGGGAGGCATAAGTGCGCTGCGCTCCTAAGCTATCACCCTGCTAAGACACACTGCCAAAGCTTTTCGCTATGATGTAGTCCAGTGCAGACGCACACTACGGCTCTCCGGAGCTGTCCGAAGCCAAGCGCCGGTCGCCGGCGTCTTTCGGCTGAAGCAGCGCTTCGGAGCGTACGGCTGTTGTGTGCGCGAAGCAGCCGCTTCTCCTGCTCCGCGAGCCGGACAGAGAGGTAGCTTGTACGAGGGCGAAGAACGAAGCCGCAGAGCACCGGGCTTCTCCGCGCACCCTAAGGACTGCGAGAGGACCGTGGTGGCCGCTCGCCTGCCCCTTCAATTCCATTCTAGCATCCTTATGGAAGGTGTTCCAGGACAATTTTCCTGAGTTTTGAATTCGTCCTGATGCAGCCCCTCCTGGGAAACAACTGCTCCTCGTCTGAGTCTCCGAGTGCAGAGACCTCGATGGCAACTGCAGAAATGAAGCACTCCGTTGAGTTGTCGAGAAGCAAGAACATAGCCAGCGCCTTGTGTTTGGGAGTCAGCAGCTGCTGGACTTTTGCGATTGCTTTCACTGTGCACGGAATGCCAGGACGGCATGTGCACGTTAAAACAACGAGCTGGGCAAGAGCAGGAAGGGAGCACGGGCATCAGAGAGCATCTGGCATCTTGCCCTTGAAAGGGCAGTGTTTTTGGAGTGTGCAGTAAAATCGTGTTTCTGGACTAGGGAGGCATAAGTGCGCTGCGCTCCTAAGCTATCTCCCTGCGAGACACAGAGCCAAAGCTTTTCGCTATCATGCAGTCTAGTGCAGACGCACACTGCGGCTCTCCGGAGCTTTCCGAAGCGAAGCGCCGGTCGCCGGCGTCTTTCGGCTGAAGCAGCGCTTCGGAGCGTACGGCTGTTGTGTGCGCGAAGCAGCCGCTTCTGCTGCTCCGGGAGCCGGACTGAGCGGTAGCTTGTACGAGGGCGAAGAACGAAGCCGCAGAGCACCGGCCTTCTGCGCGCACCCTAAGGACTGCGAGAGGACCGTGGTGGCCGCTCGCCTGCCCCTTCAATTCCATTCTAGCATCCTTAGGGAAGGTGTTCCAGGACAATTTTCCTGAGTTTTGAATTCCTCCTGATGCAGCCCCTCCTGGGAAACAACTGCTCGTCGTCTGAGTCTCCGAGTGCAGAGACCTCGATGGCAACTGCAGAAAAGAAGGGCTGCGTTGAGTTGTCGAGAAGCAAGAACATAGCCAGCGCCTTGTGTTTGGGAGTCAGCAGCTGCTGGACTTTTGCGATTGCTTTCACTGTGCACGGAATGCCAGGACGGCATGTGCACGTTAAAACAACGAGCTGGGCAAGAGCAGGAAGGGAGCACGGGCATCAGAGAGCATCTGGCATCTTGCCCTTGAAAGGGCAGTGTTTTTGGAGTGTGCAGTAAAATCGTGTTTCTGGACTAGGGAGGCATAAGTGCGCTGCGCTCCTAAGCTATCTCCCTGCGAGACACAGAGCCAAAGCTTTTCGCTATGATGCAGTCTAGTGCAGACGCACACTGCGGCTCTCCGGAGCTTTCCGAAGCGAAGCGCCGGTCGCCGGCGTCTTTCGGCTGAAGCAGCGCTTCGGAGCGTACGGCTGTTGTGTGCGCGAAGCAGCCGCTTCTGCTGCTCCGGGAGCCGGACTGAGCGGTAGCTTGTACGAGGGCGAAGAACGAAGCCGCAGAGCACCGGCCTTCTGCGCGCACCCTAAGGACTGCGAGAGGACCGTGGTGGCCGCTCGCCTGCCCCTTCAATTCCATTCTAGCATCCTTAGGGAAGGTGTTCCAGGACAATTTTCCTGAGTTTTGAATTCCTCCTGATGCAGCCCCTCCTGGGAAACTCCTACTCGTCCTCTGCGTCTCCGAGTGCAGAGACCTCGATGGCAACTGCAGAAAAGAAGGGCTGCGTTGAGTTGTCGAGAAGCAAGAACATAGCCAGCGCCTTGTGTTTGGGAGTCAGCAGCACCTGGACTTTTGCGATTGCCTTCACTGTGCACTGAATGTCGAGATATGTGCACGCTAAAAAACCAAGTTGGGCAAGAGGAGGAAGAGAGCACGGGCATCAGAGAGCATCTGGCATCTTGCCCTGGAAAGAGCAGTGTTTTTGGAGAGTGCAGCAAATCCGTGTTTCTGGGCAAGGGAGGCATAAGTGCGCTGCGCTCCTAAGCTATCACCCTGCTAAGACACACTGCCAAAGCTTTTCGCTATGATGTAGTCCAGTGCAGACGCACACTACGGCTCTCCGGAGCTGTCCGAAGCCAAGCGCCGGTCGCCGGCGTCTTTCGGCTGAAGCAGCGCTTCGGAGCGTACGGCTGTTGTGTGCGCGAAGCAGCCGCTTCTCCTGCTCCGCGAGCCGGACAGAGCGGTAGATTGTACGACGGCGAAGAACGAAGCCGCAGAGCACCGGCCTTCTACGCGCACCCTAAGGACTGCGAGAGGACCGTGGTGGCCGCTCGCCTGCCCCTTCAATTCCATTCTAGCATCCTTATGGAAGGTGTTCCAGGACAATTTTCCTGAGTTTTGAATTCGTCCTGATGCAGCCCCTCCTGGGAAACTCGTGCTCGTCCTCTGAGTCTCCGAGTGCAGAGACCTCGATGGCAACTGCAGAAAAGAAGGGCTGCGTTGAGTTGTCGAGAAGCAAGAACATAGCCAGCGCCTTGTGTTTGGGAGTCAGCAGCTGCTGGACTTTTGCGATTGCTTTCACTGTGCACTGAATGCCAGGACAGCATGTGCACGTTAAAACAACGAGCTGGGCAAGAGTAATCGAAAGATCACGGCCGTCAGAAAGCAGCTTATATATTGCCCTGGAAAGAGCAGTGTTTTTGGAGTGTGCAGTAAAATCGTGTTTCTGGACAAGGGAGGCATAAGTGCGCTGCGCTCCTAAGCTATCTCTCTGCGAGACACAGAGCCAAAGCTTTTCGCTATGATGCAGTCTAGTGCAGACGCACACTACGGCTCTCCGGAGCTTTCCGAAGCGAAGCGCCGGTCGCCGGCGTCTTTCGGCTGAAGCAGCGCTTCGGAGCGTACGGCTGTTGTGTGCGCGAAGCAGCCGCTTCTGCTGCTCCGGGAGCCGGACTGAGCGGTAGCTTGTACGAGGGCGAAGAACGAAGCCGCAGAGCACCGGCCTTCTGCGCGCACCCTAAGGACTGCGAGAGGACCGTGGTGGCCGCTCGCCTGCCCCTTCAATTCCATTCTAGCATCCTTAGGGAAGGTGATCCAGGACAATTTTCCTGAGTTTTGAATTCGTCCTGATGCAGCCCCTCCTGGGAAACAACTGCTCGTCGTCTGAGTCTCCGAGTGCAGAGACCTCGATGGCAACTGCAGAAATGAAGCACTCCGTTGAGTTGTCGAGAAGCAAGAACATAGCCAGCGCCTTGTGTTTGGGAGTCAGCAGCTGCTGGACTTTTGCGATTGCCTTCGCTGTGCACTGAATGTCGAGATATGTGCACGCTAAAAAACCAAGTTGGGCAAGAGGAGGAAGAGAGCACGGGCATCAGAGAGCATCTGGCATCTTGCCCTGGAAAGGGCAGTGTTTTTGGAGAGTGCAGCAAATCCGTGTTTCTGGGCAAGGGAGGCATAAGTGCGCTGCGCTCCTAAGCTATCACCCTGCTAAGACACACTGCCAAAGCTTTTCGCTATGATGTAGTCCAGTGCAGACGCACACTACGGCTCTCCGGAGCTGTCCGAAGCCAAGCGCCGGTCGCCGGCGTCTTTCGGCTGAAGCAGCGCTTCGGAGCGTACGGCTGTTGTGTGCGCGAAGCAGCCGCTTCTGCTGCTCCGGGAGCCGGACTGAGCGGTAGCTTGTACGAGGGCGAAGAACGAAGCCGCAGAGCACCGGCCTTCTGCGCGCACCCTAAGGACTGCGAGAGGACCGTGGTGGCCGCTCGCCTGCCCCTTCAATTCCATTCTAGCATCCTTATGGAAGGTGTTCCAGGACAATTTTCCTGAGTTTTGAATTCGTCCTGATGCAGCCCCTCCTGGGAAACAACTGCTCGTCGTCTGAGTCTCCGAGTGCAGAGACCTCGATGGCAACTGCAGAAATGAAGCACTCCGTTGAGTTGTCGAGAAGCAAGAACATAGCCAGCGCCTTGTGTTTGGGAGTCAGCAGCTGCTGGACTTTTGCGATTGCTTTCACTGTGCACTGAATGCCAGGACGGCATGTGCACGTTAAAACAACGAGCTGGGCAAGAGCAGGAAGGGAGCACGGGCATCAGAGAGCATCTGGCATCTTGCCCTTGAAAGGGCAGTGTTTTTGGAGTGTGCAGTAAAATCGTGTTTCTGGACAAGGGAGGCATAAGTGCGCTGCGCTCCTAAGCTATCTCCCTGCGAGACACAGAGCCAAAGCTTTTCGCTATGATGCAGTCTAGTGCAGACGCACACTGCGGCTCTCCGGAGCTTTCCGAAGCGAAGCGCCGGTCGCCGGCGTCTTTCGGCTGAAGCAGCGCTTCGGAGCGTACGGCTGTTGTGTGCGCGAAGCAGCCGCTTCTGCTGCTCCGGGAGCCGGACTGAGCGGTAGCTTGTACGAGGGCGAAGAACGAAGCCGCAGAGCACCGGCCTTCTGCGCGCACCCTAAGGACTGCGAGAGGACCGTGGTGGCCGCTCGCCTGCCCCTTCAATTCCATTCTAGCATCCTTAGGGAAGGTGTTCCAGGACAATTTTCCTGAGTTTTGAATTCGTCCTGATGCAGCCCCTCCTGGGAAACTCCTACTCGTCCTCTGCGTCTCCGAGTGCAGAGACCTCGATGGCAACTGCAGAAAAGAAGGGCTGCGTTGAGTTGTCGAGAAGCAAGAACATAGCCAGCGCCTTGTGTTTGGGAGTCAGCAGCACCTGGACTTTTGCGATTGCCTTCACTGTGCACTGAATGTCGAGATATGTGCACGCTAAAAAACCAAGTTGGGCAAGAGGAGGAAGAGAGCACGGGCATCAGAGAGCATCTGGCATCTTGCCCTGGAAAGAGCAGTGTTTTTGGAGAGTGCAGCAAATCCGTGTTTCTGGGCAAGGGAGGCATAAGTGCGCTGCGCTCCTAAGCTATCACCCTGCTAAGACACACTGCCAAAGCTTTTCGCTATGATGTAGTCCAGTGCAGACGCACACTACGGCTCTCCGGAGCTGTCCGAAGCCAAGCGCCGGTCGCCGGCGTCTTTCGGCTGAAGCAGCGCTTCGGAGCGTACGGCTGTTGTGTGCGCGAAGCAGCCGCTTCTCCTGCTCCGCGAGCCGGACAGAGCGGTAGATTGTACGACGGCGAAGAACGAAGCCGCAGAGCACCGGCCTTCTACGCGCACCCTAAGGACTGCGAGAGGACCGTGGTGGCCGCTCGCCTGCCCCTTCAATTCCATTCTAGCATCCTTATGGAAGGTGTTCCAGGACAATTTTCCTGAGTTTTGAATTCGTCCTGATGCAGCCCCTCCTGGGAAACTCGTGCTCGTCGTCTGAGTCTCCGAGTGCAGAGACCTCGATGGCAACTGCAGAAATGAAGCACTCCGTTGAGTTGTCGAGAAGCAAGAACATAGCCAGCGCCTTGTGTTTGGGAGTCAGCAGCTGCTGGACTTTTGCGATTGCTTTCACTGTGCACTGAATGCCAGGACGGCATGTGCACGTTAAAACAACGAGCTGGGCAAGAGTAATCGAAAGATCACGGCCGTCAGAAAGCAGCTTATATATTGCCCTGGAAAGAGCAGTGTTTTTGGAGTGTGCAGTAAAATCGTGTTTCTGGACAAGGGAGGCATAAGTGCGCTGCGCTCCTAAGCTATCTCCCTGCGAGACACAGAGCCAAAGCTTTTCGCTATGATGCAGTCTAGTGCAGACGCACACTACGGCTCTCCGGAGCTTTCCGAAGCGAAGCGCCGGTCGCCGGCGTCTTTCGGCTGAAGCAGCGCTTCGGAGCGTACGGCTGTTGTGTGCGCGAAGCAGCCGCTTCTGCTGCTCCGGGAGCCGGACTGAGCGGTAGCTTGTACGAGGGCGAAGAACGAAGCCGCAGAGCACCGGCCTTCTGCGCGCACCCTAAGGACTGCGAGAGGACCGTGGTGGCCGCTCGCCTGCCCCTTCAATTCCATTCTAGCATCCTTAGGGAAGGTGATCCAGGACAATTTTCCTGAGTTTTGAATTCGTCCTGATGCAGCCCCTCCTGGGAAACAACTGCTCGTCGTCTGAGTCTCCGAGTGCAGAGACCTCGATGGCAACTGCAGAAAAGAAGGGCTGCGTTGAGTTGTCGAGAAGCAAGAACATAGCCAGCGCCTTGTGTTTGGGAGTCAGCAGCACCTGGACTTTTGCGATTGCCTTCACTGTGCTCTGAATGTCGAGATATGTGCACGCTAAAAAACCAAGTTGGGCAAGAGGAGGAAGAGAGCACGGGCATCAGAGAGCATCTGGCATCTTGCCCTGGAAAGAGCAGTGTTTTTGGAGAGTGCAGCAAATCCGTGTTTCTGGGCAAGGGAGGCATAAGTGCGCTGCGCTCCTAAGCTATCACCCTGCTAAGACACACTGCCAAAGCTTTTCGCTATGATGTAGTCCAGTGCAGACGCACACTGCGGCTCTCCGGAGCTGTCCGAAGCCAAGCGCCGGTCGCCGGCGTCTTTCGGCTGAAGCAGCGCTTCGGAGCGTACGGCTGTTGTGTGCGCGAAGCAGCCGCTTCTCCTGCTCCGCGAGCCGGACAGAGCGGTAGCTTGTACGAGGGCGAAGAACGAAGCCGCAGAGCACCGGCCTTCTGCGCGCACCCTAAGGACTGCGAGAGGACCGTGGTGGCCGCTCGCCTGCCCCTTCAATTCCATTCTAGCATCCTTAGGGAAGGTGTTCCAGGACAATTTTCCTGAGTTTTGAATTCGTCCTGATGCAGCCCCTCCTGGGAAACAACTGCTCGTCGTCTGAGTCTCCGAGTGCAGAGACCTCGATGGCAACTGCAGAAATGAAGCACTCCGTTGAGTTGTCGAGAAGCAAGAACATAGCCAGCGCCTTGTGTTTGGGAGTCAGCAGCACCTGGACTTTTGCGATTGCTTTCACTGTGCACTGAATGCCAGGACGGCATGTGCACGTTAAAACAACGAGCTGGGCAAGAGCAGTTATCGAAAGATCACGGCCGTCAGAAAGCAGCTTATATATTGCCCTGGAAAGAGCAGTGTTTTTGGAGTGTGCAGTAAAATCGTGTTTCTGGACAAGGAAGGCATAAGTGCGCTGCGCTCCTAAGCTATCTCCCTGCTAAGACACACTGCTAAAGCTTTTCGCTAGGATGCAGTCTAGTGCAGACGCACACTAGGGCTCTCCGGAGCTTTCCGAAGCGAAGCGCCGGTGGCCGGCGTCTTTCGGCTGAAGCAGCGCTTCGGAGCGTACGGCTGTTGTGTGCGCGAAGCAGCCGCTTCTGCTGCTCCGGGAGCCGGACAGAGCGGTAGCTTGTACGACGGCGAAGAACGAAGCCGCAGAGCACCGGCCTTCTGCGCGCACCCTAAGGACTGCGAGAGGACCGTGGTGGCCGCTCGCCTGCCCCTTCAATTCCATTCTAGCATCCTTAGGGAAGGTGTTCCAGGACAATTTTCCTGAGTTTTGAATTCGTCCTGATGCAGCCCCTCCTGGGAAACTCCTACTCGTCCTCTGCGTCTCCGAGTGCAGAGACCTCGATGGCAACTGCAGAAAAGAAGGGCTGCGTTGAGTTGTCGAGAAGCAAGAACATAGCCAGCGCCTTGTGTTTGGGAGTCAGCAGCACCTGGACTTTTGCGATTGCCTTCACTGTGCACTGAATGTCGAGATATGTGCACGCTAAAAAACCAAGTTGGGCAAGAGGAGGAAGAGAGCACGGGCATCAGAGAGCATCTGGCATCTTGCCCTGGAAAGAGCAGTGTTTTTGGAGAGTGCAGCAAATCCGTGTTTCTGGGCAAGGGAGGCATAAGTGCGCTGCGCTCCTAAGCTATCACCCTGCTAAGACACACTGCCAAAGCTTTTCGCTATGATGTAGTCCAGTGCAGACGCACACTACGGCTCTCCGGAGCTGTCCGAAGCCAAGCGCCGGTCGCCGGCGTCTTTCGGCTGAAGCAGCGCTTCGGAGCGTACGGCTGTTGTGTGCGCGAAGCAGCCGCTTCTCCTGCTCCGGGAGCCGGACAGAGCGGTAGATTGTACGACGGCGAAGAACGAAGCCGCAGAGCACCGGCCTTCTACGCGCACCCTAAGGACTGCGAGAGGACCGTGGTGGCCGCTCGCCTGCCCCTTCAATTCCATTCTAGCATCCTTAGGGAAGGTGTTCCAGGACAATTTTCCTGAGTTTTGAATTCGTCCTGATGCAGCCCCTCCTGGGAAACTCGTGCTCGTCCTCTGAGTCTCCGAGTGCAGAGACCTCGATGGCAACTGCAGAAAAGAAGGGCTGCGTTGAGTTGTCGAGAAGCAAGAACATAGCCAGCGCCTTGTGTTTGGGAGTCAGCAGCTGCTGGACTTTTGCGATTGCTTTCACTGTGCACTGAATGCCAGGACGGCATGTGCACGTTAAAACAACGAGCTGGGCAAGAGTAATCGAAAGATCACGGCCGTCAGAAAGCAGCTTATATATTGCCCTGGAAAGAGCAGTGTTTTTGGAGTGTGCAGTAAAATCGTGTTTCTGGACAAGGGAGGCATAAGTGCGCTGCGCTCCTAAGCTATCTCCCTGCGAGACACAGAGCCAAAGCTTTTCGCTATGATGCAGTCTAGTGCAGACGCACACTGCGGCTCTCCGGAGCTTTCCGAAGCGAAGCGCCGGTCGCCGGCGTCTTTCGGCTGAAGCAGCGCTTCGGAGCGTACGGCTGTTGTGTGCGCGAAGCAGCCGCTTCTGCTGCTCCGGGAGCCGGACAGAGCGGTAGCTTGTACGAGGGCGAAGAACGAAGCCGCAGAGCACCGGCCTTCTGCGCGCACCCTAAGGACTGCGAGAGGACCGTGGTGGCCGCTCGCCTGCCCCTTCAATTCCATTCTAGCATCCTTAGGGAAGGTGTTCCAGGACAATTTTCCTGAGTTTTGAATTCCTCCTGATGCAGCCCCTCCTGGGAAACTCCTACTCGTCCTCTGCGTCTCCGAGTGCAGAGACCTCGATGGCAACTGCAGAAAAGAAGGGCTGCGTTGAGTTGTCGAGAAGCAAGAACATAGCCAGCGCCTTGTGTTTGGGAGTCAGCAGCACCTGGACTTTTGCGATTGCCTTCACTGTGCACTGAATGTCGAGATATGTGCACGCTAAAAAACCAAGTTGGGCAAGAGGAGGAAGAGAGCACGGGCATCAGAGAGCATCTGGCATCTTGCCCTGGAAAGAGCAGTGTTTTTGGAGAGTGCAGCAAATCCGTGTTTCTGGGCAAGGGAGGCATAAGTGCGCTGCGCTCCTAAGCTATCACCCTGCTAAGACACACTGCCAAAGCTTTTCGCTATGATGTAGTCCAGTGCAGACGCACACTACGGCTCTCCGGAGCTGTCCGAAGCCAAGCGCCGGTCGCCGGCGTCTTTCGGCTGAAGCAGCGCTTCGGAGCGTACGGCTGTTGTGTGCGCGAAGCAGCCGCTTCTCCTGCTCCGGGAGCCGGACAGAGCGGTAGATTGTACGACGGCGAAGAACGAAGCCGCAGAGCACCGGCCTTCTACGCGCACCCTAAGGACTGCGAGAGGACCGTGGTGGCCGCTCGCCTGCCCCTTCAATTCCATTCTAGCATCCTTAGGGAAGGTGTTCCAGGACAATTTTCCTGAGTTTTGAATTCGTCCTGATGCAGCCCCTCCTGGGAAACTCGTGCTCGTCGTCTGAGTCTCCGAGTGCAGAGACCTCGATGGCAACTGCAGAAAAGAAGGGCTGCGTTGAGTTGTCGAGAACCAAGAACATAGCCAGCGCCTTGTGTTTGGGAGTCAGCAGCTGCTGGACTTTTGCGATTGCTTTCACTGTGCACTGAATGCCAGGACGGCATGTGCACGTTAAAACAACGAGCTGGGCAAGAGTAATCGAAAGATCACGGCCGTCAGAAAGCAGCTTATATATTGCCCTGGAAAGAGCAGTGTTTTTGGAGTGTGCAGTAAAATCGTGTTTCTGGACAAGGGAGGCATAAGTGCGCTGCGCTCCTAAGCTATCTCCCTGCGAGACACAGAGCCAAAGCTTTTCGCTATGATGCAGTCTAGTGCAGACGCACACTGCGGCTCTCCGGAGCTTTCCGAAGCGAAGCGCCGGTCGCCGGCGTCTTTCGGCTGAAGCAGCGCTTCGGAGCGTACGGCTGTTGTGTGCGCGAAGCAGCCGCTTCTGCTGCTCCGCGAGCCCGACAGAGCGGTAGCTTGTACGAGGGCGAAGAACGAAGCCGCAGAGCACCGGCCTTCTGCGCGCACCCTAAGGACTGCGAGAGGACCGTGGTGGCCGCTCGCCTGCCCCTTCAATTCCATTCTAGCATCCTTAGGGAAGGTGTTCCAGGACAATTTTCCTGAGTTTTGAATTCGTCCTGATGCAGCCCCTCGTGGGAAACTCGTGCTCGTCCTCTGCGTCTCCGAGTGCAGAGACCTCGATGGCAACTGCAGAAATGAAGCACTCCGTTGAGTTGTCGAGAAGCAAGAACATAGCCAGCGCCTTGTGTTTGGGAGTCAGCAGCTGCTGGACTTTTGCGATTGCCTTCGCTGTGCACTGAATGTCGAGATATGTGCACGCTAAAAAACCAAGTTGGGCAAGAGGAGGAAGAGAGCACGGGCATCAGAGAGCATCTGGCATCTTGCCCTGGAAAGGGCAGTGTTTTTGGAGAGTGCAGCAAATCCGTGTTTCTGGGCAAGGGAGGCATAAGTGCGCTGCGCTCCTAAGCTATCACCCTGCTAAGACACACTGCCAAAGCTTTTCGCTATGATGTAGTCCAGTGCAGACGCACACTACGGCTCTCCGGAGCTGTCCGAAGCCAAGCGCCGGTCGCCGGCGTCTTTCGGCTGAAGCAGCGCTTCGGAGCGTACGGCTGTTGTGTGCGCGAAGCAGCCGCTTCTCCTGCTCCGCGAGCCGGACAGAGAGGTAGCTTGTACGAGGGCGAAGAACGAAGCCGCAGAGCACCGGGCTTCTCCGCGCACCCTAAGGACTGCGAGAGGACCGTGGTGGCCGCTCGCCTGCCCCTTCAATTCCATTCTAGCATCCTTATGGAAGGTGTTCCAGGACAATTTTCCTGAGTTTTGAATTCGTCCTGATGCAGCCCCTCCTGGGAAACAACTGCTCGTCGTCTGAGTCTCCGAGTGCAGAGACCTCGATGGCAACTGCAGAAATGAAGCACTCCGTTGAGTTGTCGAGAAGCAAGAACATAGCCAGCGCCTTGTGTTTGGGAGTCAGCAGCTGCTGGACTTTTGCGATTGCTTTCACTGTGCACTGAATGCCAGGACGGCATGTGCACGTTAAAACAACGAGCTGGGCAAGAGCAGGAAGGGAGCACGGGAATCAGAGAGCATCTGGCATCTTGCCCTTGAAAGGGCAGTGTTTTTGGAGTGTGCAGTAAAATCGTGTTTCTGGACTAGGGAGGCATAAGTGCGCTGCGCTCCTAAGCTATCTCCCTGCGAGACACAGAGCCAAAGCTTTTCGCTATGATGCAGTCTAGTGCAGACGCACACTGCGGCTCTCCGGAGCTTTCCGAAGCGAAGCGCCGGTCGCCGGCGTCTTTCGGCTGAAGCAGCGCTTCGGAGCGTACGGCTGTTGTGTGCGCGAAGCAGCCGCTTCTGCTGCTCCGGGAGCCGGACTGAGCGGTAGCTTGTACGAGGGCGAAGAACGAAGCCGCAGAGCACCGGCCTTCTGCGCGCACCCTAAGGACTGCGAGAGGACCGTGGTGGCCGCTCGCCTGCCCCTTCAATTCCATTCTAGCATCCTTAGGGAAGGTGTTCCAGGACAATTTTCCTGAGTTTTGAATTCCTCCTGATGCAGCCCCTCCTGGGAAACTCCTACTCGTCCTCTGCGTCTCCGAGTGCAGAGACCTCGATGGCAACTGCAGAAAAGAAGGGCTGCGTTGAGTTGTCGAGAAGCAAGAACATAGCCAGCGCCTTGTGTTTGGGAGTCAGCAGCACCTGGACTTTTGCGATTGCCTTCACTGTGCTCTGAATGTCGAGATATGTGCACGCTAAAAAACCAAGTTGGGCAAGAGGAGGAAGAGAGCACGGGCATCAGAGAGCATCTGGCATCTTGCCCTGGAAAGAGCAGTGTTTTTGGAGAGTGCAGCAAATCCGTGTTTCTGGGCAAGGGAGGCATAAGTGCGCTGCGCTCCTAAGCTATCACCCTGCTAAGACACACTGCCAAAGCTTTTCGCTATGATGTAGTCCAGTGCAGACGCACACTACGGCTCTCCGGAGCTGTCCGAAGCCAAGCGCCGGTCGCCGGCGTCTTTCGGCTGAAGCAGCGCTTCGGAGCGTACGGCTGTTGTGTGCGCGAAGCAGCCGCTTCTCCTGCTCCGCGAGCCGGACAGAGCGGTAGCTTGTACGAGGGCGAAGAACGAAGCCGCAGAGCACCGGGCTTCTCCGCGCACCCTAAGGACTGCGAGAGGACCGTGGTGGCCGCTCGCCTGCCCCTTCAATTCCATTCTAGCATCCTTAGGGAAGGTGTTCCAGGACAATTTTCCTGAGTTTTGAATTCGTCCTGATGCAGCCCCTCCTGGGAAACAACTGCTCGTCCTCTGAGTCTCCGAGTGCAGAGACCTCGATGGCAACTGCAGAAATGAAGCACTCCGTTGAGTTGTCGAGAAGCAAGAACATAGCCAGCGCCTTGTGTTTGGGAGTCAGCAGCACCTGGACTTTTGCGATTGCCTTCACTGTGCACTGAATGTCGAGATATGTGCACGCTAAAAAACCAAGTTGGGCAAGAGGAGGAAGAGAGCACGGGCATCAGAGAGCATCTGGCATCTTGCCCTGGAAAGAGCAGTGTTTTTGGAGAGTGCAGCAAATCCGTGTTTCTGGGCAAGGGAGGCATAAGTGCGCTGCGCTCCTAAGCTATCACCCTGCTAAGACACACTGCCAAAGCTTTTCGCTATGATGTAGTCCAGTGCAGACGCACACTACGGCTCTCCGGAGCTGTCCGAAGCCAAGCGCCGGTCGCCGGCGTCTTTCGGCTGAAGCAGCGCTTCGGAGCGTACGGCTGTTGTGTGCGCGAAGCAGCCGCTTCTCCTGCTCCGCGAGCCGGACAGAGCGGTAGATTGTACGACGGCGAAGAACGAAGCCGCAGAGCACCGGCCTTCTACGCGCACCCTAAGGACTGCGAGAGGACCGTGGTGGCCGCTCGCCTGCCCCTTCAATTCCATTCTAGCATCCTTAGGGAAGGTGTTCCAGGACAATTTTCCTGAGTTTTGAATTCGTCCTGATGCAGCCCCTCCTGGGAAACTCGTGCTCGTCCTCTGAGTCTCCGAGTGCAGAGACCTCGATGGCAACTGCAGAAAAGAAGGGCTGCGTTGAGTTGTCGAGAAGCAAGAACATAGCCAGCGCCTTGTGTTTGGGAGTCAGCAGCTGCTGGACTTTTGCGATTGCTTTCACTGTGCACTGAATGCCAGGACGGCATGTGCACGTTAAAACAACGAGCTGGGCAAGAGTAATCGAAAGATCACGGCCGTCAGAAAGCAGCTTATATATTGCCCTGGAAAGAGCAGTGTTTTTGGAGTGTGCAGTAAAATCGTGTTTCTGGACAAGGGAGGCATAAGTGCGCTGCGCTCCTAAGCTATCTCCCTGCGAGACACAGAGCCAAAGCTTTTCGCTATGATGCAGTCTAGTGCAGACGCACACTGCGGCTCTCCGGAGCTTTCCGAAGCGAAGCGCCGGTCGCCGGCGTCTTTCGGCTGAAGCAGCGCTTCGGAGCGTACGGCTGTTGTGTGCGCGAAGCAGCCGCTTCTGCTGCTCCGGGAGCCGGACAGAGCGGTAGCTTGTACGAGGGCGAAGAACGAAGCCG
Source organism: Lonchura striata (assembly GCF_046129695.1). Lineage (NCBI taxonomy): Eukaryota > Metazoa > Chordata > Aves > Passeriformes > Estrildidae > Lonchura > Lonchura striata. Next base: position 444,879 of record NC_134612.1, read on the forward strand.
CAGAGCACCGGCCTTCTGCGCGCACCCTAAGGACTGCGAGAGGACCGTGGTGGCCGCTCGCCTGCCCCTTCAATTCCATTCTAGCATCCTTATGGAAGGTGTTCCAGGACAATTTTCCTGAGTTTTGAATTCGTCCTGATGCAGCCCCTCCTGGGAAACTCCTACTCGTCCTCTGCGTCTCCGAGTGCAGAGACCTCGATGGCAACTGCAGAAATGAAGGGCTGCGTTGAGTTGTCGAGAAGCAAGAACATAGCCAGCGCCTTGTGTTTGGGAGTCAGCAGCACCTGGACTTTTGCGATTGCCTTCACTGTGCACTGAATGTCGAGATATGTGCACGCTAAAAAACCAAGTTGGGCAAGAGGAGGAAGAGAGCACGGGCATCAGAGAGCATCTGGCATCTTGCCCTGGAAAGAGCAGTGTTTTTGGAGAGTGCAGCAAATCCGTGTTTCTGGGCAAGGGAGGCATAAGTGCGCTGCGCTCCTAAGCTATCACCCTGCTAAGACACACTGCCAAAGCTTTTCGCTATGATGTAGTCCAGTGCAGACGCACACTACGGCTCTCCGGAGCTGTCCGAAGCCAAGCGCCGGTCGCCGGCGTCTTTCGGCTGAAGCAGCGCTTCGGAGCGTACGGCTGTTGTGTGCGCGAAGCAGCCGCTTCTCCTGCTCCGGGAGCCGGACAGAGCGGTAGATTGTACGACGGCGAAGAACGAAGCCGCAGAGCACCGGCCTTCTACGCGCACCCTAAGGACTGCGAGAGGACCGTGGTGGCCGCTCGCCTGCCCCTTCAATTCCATTCTAGCATCCTTAGGGAAGGTGTTCCAGGACAATTTTCCTGAGTTTTGAATTCGTCCTGATGCAGCCCCTCCTGGGAAACTCGTGCTCGTCGTCTGAGTCTCCGAGTGCAGAGACCTCGATGGCAACTGCAGAAAAGAAGGGCTGCGTTGAGTTGTCGAGAACCAAGAACATAGCCAGCGCCTTGTGTTTGGGAGTCAGCAGCTGCTGGACTTTTGCGATTGCTTTCACTGTGCACTGAATGCCAGGACGGCATGTGCACGTTAAAACAACGAGCTGGGCAAGAGTAATCGAAAGATCACGGCCGTCAGAAAGCAGCTTATATATTGCCCTGGAAAGAGCAGTGTTTTTGGAGTGTGCAGTAAAATCGTGTTTCTGGACAAGGGAGGCATAAGTGCGCTGCGCTCCTAAGCTATCTCCCTGCGAGACACAGAGCCAAAGCTTTTCGCTATGATGCAGTCTAGTGCAGACGCACACTGCGGCTCTCCGGAGCTTTCCGAAGCGAAGCGCCGGTCGCCGGCGTCTTTCGGCTGAAGCAGCGCTTCGGAGCGTACGGCTGTTGTGTGCGCGAAGCAGCCGCTTCTGCTGCTCCGCGAGCCCGACAGAGCGGTAGCTTGTACGAGGGCGAAGAACGAAGCCGCAGAGCACCGGCCTTCTGCGCGCACCCTAAGGACTGCGAGAGGACCGTGGTGGCCGCTCGCCTGCCCCTTCAATTCCATTCTAGCATCCTTAGGGAAGGTGTTCCAGGACAATTTTCCTGAGTTTTGAATTCGTCCTGATGCAGCCCCTCGTGGGAAACTCGTGCTCGTCCTCTGCGTCTCCGAGTGCAGAGACCTCGATGGCAACTGCAGAAATGAAGCACTCCGTTGAGTTGTCGAGAAGCAAGAACATAGCCAGCGCCTTGTGTTTGGGAGTCAGCAGCTGCTGGACTTTTGCGATTGTCTTCGCTGTGCACTGAATGTCGAGATATGTGCACGCTAAAAAACCAAGTTGGGCAAGAGGAGGAAGAGAGCACGGGCATCAGAGAGCATCTGGCATCTTGCCCTGGAAAGGGCAGTGTTTTTGGAGAGTGCAGCAAATCCGTGTTTCTGGGCAAGGGAGGCATAAGTGCGCTGCGCTCCTAAGCTATCACCCTGCTAAGACACACTGCCAAAGCTTTTCGCTATGATGTAGTCCAGTGCAGACGCACACTACGGCTCTCCGGAGCTGTCCGAAGCCAAGCGCCGGTCGCCGGCGTCTTTCGGCTGAAGCAGCGCTTCGGAGCGTACGGCTGTTGTGTGCGCGAAGCAGCCGCTTCTCCTGCTCCGCGAGCCGGACAGAGAGGTAGCTTGTACGAGGGCGAAGAACGAAGCCGCAGAGCACCGGGCTTCTCCGCGCACCCTAAGGACTGCGAGAGGACCGTGGTGGCCGCTCGCCTGCCCCTTCAATTCCATTCTAGCATCCTTATGGAAGGTGTTCCAGGACAATTTTCCTGAGTTTTGAATTCGTCCTGATGCAGCCCCTCCTGGGAAACAACTGCTCGTCGTCTGAGTCTCCGAGTGCAGAGACCTCGATGGCAACTGCAGAAATGAAGCACTCCGTTGAGTTGTCGAGAAGCAAGAACATAGCCAGCGCCTTGTGTTTGGGAGTCAGCAGCTGCTGGACTTTTGCGATTGCTTTCACTGTGCACTGAATGCCAGGACGGCATGTGCACGTTAAAACAACGAGCTGGGCAAGAGCAGGAAGGGAGCACGGGAATCAGAGAGCATCTGGCATCTTGCCCTTGAAAGGGCAGTGTTTTTGGAGTGTGCAGTAAAATCGTGTTTCTGGACTAGGGAGGCATAAGTGCGCTGCGCTCCTAAGCTATCTCCCTGCGAGACACAGAGCCAAAGCTTTTCGCTATGATGCAGTCTAGTGCAGACGCACACTGCGGCTCTCCGGAGCTTTCCGAAGCGAAGCGCCGGTCGCCGGCGTCTTTCGGCTGAAGCAGCGCTTCGGAGCGTACGGCTGTTGTGTGCGCGAAGCAGCCGCTTCTGCTGCTCCGGGAGCCGGACTGAGCGGTAGCTTGTACGAGGGCGAAGAACGAAGCCGCAGAGCACCGGCCTTCTGCGCGCACCCTAAGGACTGCGAGAGGACCGTGGTGGCCGCTCGCCTGCCCCTTCAATTCCATTCTAGCATCCTTAGGGAAGGTGTTCCAGGACAATTTTCCTGAGTTTTGAATTCCTCCTGATGCAGCCCCTCCTGGGAAACTCCTACTCGTCCTCTGCGTCTCCGAGTGCAGAGACCTCGATGGCAACTGCAGAAAAGAAGGGCTGCGTTGAGTTGTCGAGAAGCAAGAACATAGCCAGCGCCTTGTGTTTGGGAGTCAGCAGCACCTGGACTTTTGCGATTGCCTTCACTGTGCTCTGAATGTCGAGATATGTGCACGCTAAAAAACCAAGTTGGGCAAGAGGAGGAAGAGAGCACGGGCATCAGAGAGCATCTGGCATCTTGCCCTGGAAAGAGCAGTGTTTTTGGAGAGTGCAGCAAATCCGTGTTTCTGGGCAAGGGAGGCATAAGTGCGCTGCGCTCCTAAGCTATCACCCTGCTAAGACACACTGCCAAAGCTTTTCGCTATGATGTAGTCCAGTGCAGACGCACACTACGGCTCTCCGGAGCTGTCCGAAGCCAAGCGCCGGTCGCCGGCGTCTTTCGGCTGAAGCAGCGCTTCGGAGCGTACGGCTGTTGTGTGCGCGAAGCAGCCGCTTCTCCTGCTCCGCGAGCCGGACAGAGCGGTAGATTGTACGAGGGCGAAGAACGAAGCCGCAGAGCACCGGGCTTCTCCGCGCACCCTAAGGACTGCGAGAGGACCGTGGTGGCCGCTCGCCTGCCCCTTCAATTCCATTCTAGCATCCTTAGGGAAGGTGTTCCAGGACAATTTTCCTGAGTTTTGAATTCGTCCTGATGCAGCCCCTCCTGGGAAACAACTGCTCGTCGTCTGAGTCTCCGAGTGCAGAGACCTCGATGGCAACTGCAGAAATGAAGCACTCCGTTGAGTTGTCGAGAAGCAAGAACATAGCCAGCGCCTTGTGTTTGGGAGTCAGCAGCACCTGGACTTTTGCGATTGCCTTCACTGTGCACTGAATGTCGAGATATGTGCACGCTAAAAAACCAAGTTGGGCAAGAGGAGGAAGAGAGCACGGGCATCAGAGAGCATCTGGCATCTTGCCCTGGAAAGAGCAGTGTTTTTGGAGAGTGCAGCAAATCCGTGTTTCTGGGCAAGGGAGGCATAAGTGCGCTGCGCTCCTAAGCTATCACCCTGCTAAGACACACTGCCAAAGCTTTTCGCTATGATGTAGTCCAGTGCAGACGCACACTACGGCTCTCCGGAGCTGTCCGAAGCCAAGCGCCGGTCGCCGGCGTCTTTCGGCTGAAGCAGCGCTTCGGAGCGTACGGCTGTTGTGTGCGCGAAGCAGCCGCTTCTCCTGCTCCGCGAGCCGGACAGAGCGGTAGATTGTACGACGGCGAAGAACGAAGCCGCAGAGCACCGGCCTTCTACGCGCACCCTAAGGACTGCGAGAGGACCGTGGTGGCCGCTCGCCTGCCCCTTCAATTCCATTCTAGCATCCTTAGGGAAGGTGTTCCAGGACAATTTTCCTGAGTTTTGAATTCGTCCTGATGCAGCCCCTCCTGGGAAACTCGTGCTCGTCCTCTGAGTCTCCGAGTGCAGAGACCTCGATGGCAACTGCAGAAAAGAAGGGCTGCGTTGAGTTGTCGAGAAGCAAGAACATAGCCAGCGCCTTGTGTTTGGGAGTCAGCAGCTGCTGGACTTTTGCGATTGCTTTCACTGTGCACTGAATGCCAGGACGGCATGTGCACGTTAAAACAACGAGCTGGGCAAGAGTAATCGAAAGATCACGGCCGTCAGAAAGCAGCTTATATATTGCCCTGGAAAGAGCAGTGTTTTTGGAGTGTGCAGTAAAATCGTGTTTCTGGACAAGGGAGGCATAAGTGCGCTGCGCTCCTAAGCTATCTCCCTGCGAGACACAGAGCCAAAGCTTTTCGCTATGATGCAGTCTAGTGCAGACGCACACTGCGGCTCTCCGGAGCTTTCCGAAGCGAAGCGCCGGTCGCCGGCGTCTTTCGGCTGAAGCAGCGCTTCGGAGCGTACGGCTGTTGTGTGCGCGAAGCAGCCGCTTCTGCTGCTCCGGGAGCCGGACAGAGCGGTAGCTTGTACGAGGGCGAAGAACGAAGCCGCAGAGCACCGGCCTTCTGCGCGCACCCTAAGGACTGCGAGAGGACCGTGGTGGCCGCTCGCCTGCCCCTTCAATTCCATTCTAGCATCCTTATGGAAGGTGTTCCAGGACAATTTTCCTGAGTTTTGAATTCGTCCTGATGCAGCCCCTCCTGGGAAACTCCTACTCGTCCTCTGCGTCTCCGAGTGCAGAGACCTCGATGGCAACTGCAGAAATGAAGGGCTGCGTTGAGTTGTCGAGAAGCAAGAACATAGCCAGCGCCTTGTGTTTGGGAGTCAGCAGCACCTGGACTTTTGCGATTGCCTTCACTGTGCACTGAATGTCGAGATATGTGCACGCTAAAAAACCAAGTTGGGCAAGAGGAGGAAGAGAGCACGGGCATCAGAGAGCATCTGGCATCTTGCCCTGGAAAGAGCAGTGTTTTTGGAGAGTGCAGCAAATCCGTGTTTCTGGGCAAGGGAGGCATAAGTGCGCTGCGCTCCTAAGCTATCACCCTGCTAAGACACACTGCCAAAGCTTTTCGCTATGATGTAGTCCAGTGCAGACGCACACTACGGCTCTCCGGAGCTGTCCGAAGCCAAGCGCCGGTCGCCGGCGTCTTTCGGCTGAAGCAGCGCTTCGGAGCGTACGGCTGTTGTGTGCGCGAAGCAGCCGCTTCTCCTGCTCCGGGAGCCGGACAGAGCGGTAGATTGTACGAGGGCGAAGAACGAAGCCGCAGAGCACCGGGCTTCTCCGCGCACCCTAAGGACTGCGAGAGGACCGTGGTGGCCGCTCGCCTGCCCCTTCAATTCCCTTCTAGCATCCTTATGGAAGGTGTTCCAGGACAATTTTCCTGAGTTTTGAATTCGTCCTGATGCAGCCCCTCCTGGGAAACAACTGCTCGTCGTCTGAGTCTCCGAGTGCAGAGACCTCGATGGCAACTGCAGAAATGAAGCACTCCGTTGAGTTGTCGAGAAGCAAGAACATAGCCAGCGCCTTGTGTTTGGGAGTCAGCAGCTGCTGGACTTTTGCGATTGCTTTCACTGTGCACTGAATGCCAGGACGGCATGTGCACGTTAAAACAACGAGCTGGGCAAGAGCAGGAAGGGAGCACGGGCATCAGAGAGCATCTGGCATCTTGCCCTTGAAAGGGCAGTGTTTTTGGAGTGTGCAGTAAAATCGTGTTTCTGGACTAGGGAGGCATAAGTGCGCTGCGCTCCTAAGCTATCTCCCTGCGAGACACAGAGCCAAAGCTTTTCGCTATGATGCAGTCTAGTGCAGACGCACACTGCGGCTCTCCGGAGCTTTCCGAAGCGAAGCGCCGGTCGCCGGCGTCTTTCGGCTGAAGCAGCGCTTCGGAGCGTACGGCTGTTGTGTGCGCGAAGCAGCCGCTTCTGCTGCTCCGGGAGCCGGACTGAGCGGTAGCTTGTACGAGGGCGAAGAACGAAGCCGCAGAGCACCGGCCTTCTGCGCGCACCCTAAGGACTGCGAGAGGACCGTGGTGGCCGCTCGCCTGCCCCTTCAATTCCATTCTAGCATCCTTAGGGAAGGTGTTCCAGGACAATTTTCCTGAGTTTTGAATTCCTCCTGATGCAGCCCCTCCTGGGAAACTCCTACTCGTCCTCTGCGTCTCCGAGTGCAGAGACCTCGATGGCAACTGCAGAAATGAAGCACTCCGTTGAGTTGTCGAGAAGCAAGAACATAGCCAGCGCCTTGTGTTTGGGAGTCAGCAGCACCTGGACTTTTGCGATTGCCTTCACTGTGCACTGAATGTCGAGATATGTGCACGCTAAAAAACCAAGTTGGGCAAGAGGAGGAAGAGAGCACGGGCATCAGAGAGCATCTGGCATCTTGCCCTGGAAAGAGCAGTGTTTTTGGAGAGTGCAGCAAATCCATGTTTCTGGGCAAGGGAGGCATAAGTGCGCTGCGCTCCTAAGCTATCACCCTGCTAAGACACACTGCCAAAGCTTTTCGCTATGATGTAGTCCAGTGCAGACGCACACTACGGCTCTCCGGAGCTGTCCGAAGCCAAGCGCCGGTCGCCGGCGTCTTTCGGCTGAAGCAGCGCTTCGGAGCGTACGGCTGTTGTGTGCGCGAAGCAGCCGCTTCTCCTGCTCCGCGAGCCGGACAGAGCGGTAGATTGTACGACGGCGAAGAACGAAGCCGCAGAGCACCGGGCTTCTCCGCGCACCCTAAGGACTGCGAGAGGACCGTGGTGGCCGCTCGCCTGCCCCTTCAATTCCATTCTAGCATCCTTAGGGAAGGTGTTCCAGGACAATTTTCCTGAGTTTTGAATTCGTCCTGATGCAGCCCCTCCTGGGAAACTCGTGCTCGTCCTCTGCGTCTCCGAGTGCAGAGACCTCGATGGCAACTGCAGAAATGAAGGGCTGCGTTGAGTTGTCGAGAAGCAAGAACATAGCCAGCGCCTTGTGTTTGGGAGTCAGCAGCTGCTGGACTTTTGCGATTGCTTTCACTGTGCACTGAATGCCAGGACGGCATGTGCACGTTAAAACAACGAGCTGGGCAAGAGTAATCGAAAGATCACGGCCGTCAGAAAGCAGCTTATATATTGCCCTGGAAAGAGCAGTGTTTTTGGAGTGTGCAGTAAAATCGTGTTTCTGGACAAGGGAGGCATAAGTGCGCTGCGCTCCTAAGCTATCTCCCTGCGAGACACAGAGCCAAAGCTTTTCGCTATGATGCAGTCTAGTGCAGACGCACACTACGGCTCTCCGGAGCTTTCCGAAGCGAAGCGCCGGTGGCCGGCGTCTTTCGGCTGAAGCAGCGCTTCGGAGCGTACGGCTGTTGTGTGCGCGAAGCAGCCGCTTCTGCTGCTCCGGGAGCCGGACTGAGCGGTAGCTTGTACGAGGGCGAAGAACGAAGCCGCAGAGCACCGGCCTTCTGCGCGCACCCTAAGGACTGCGAGAGGACCGTGGTGGCCGCTCGCCTGCCCCTTCAATTCCATTCTAGCATCCTTAGGGAAGGTGATCCAGGACAATTTTCCTGAGTTTTGAATTCGTCCTGATGCAGCCCCTCCTGGGAAACAACTGCTCGTCGTCTGAGTCTCCGAGTGCAGAGACCTCGATGGCAACTGCAGAAATGAAGCACTCCGTTGAGTTGTCGAGAAGCAAGAACATAGCCAGCGCCTTGTGTTTGGGAGTCAGCAGCTGCTGGACTTTTGCGATTGCCTTCACTGTGCTCTGAATGTCGAGATATGTGCACGCTAAAAAACCAAGTTGGGCAAGAGGAGGAAGAGAGCACGGGCATCAGAGAGCATCTGGCATCTTGCCCTGGAAAGGGCAGTGTTTTTGGAGAGTGCAGCAAATCCGTGTTTCTGGGCAAGGGAGGCATAAGTGCGCTGCGCTCCTAAGCTATCACCCTGCTAAGACACACTGCCAAAGCTTTTCGCTATGATGTAGTCCAGTGCAGACGCACACTGCGGCTCTCCGGAGCTGTCCGAAGCCAAGCGCCGGTCGCCGGCGTCTTTCGGCTGAAGCAGCGCTTCGGAGCGTACGGCTGTTGTGTGCGCGAAGCAGCCGCTTCTCCTGCTCCGCGAGCCGGACAGAGCGGTAGCTTGTACGAGGGCGAAGAACGAAGCCGCAGAGCACCGGGCTTCTGCGCGCACCCTAAGGACTGCGAGAGGACCGTGGTGGCCGCTCGCCTGCCCCTTCAATTCCATTCTAGCATCCTTAGGGAAGGTGTTCCAGGACAATTTTCCTGAGTTTTGAATTCGTCCTGATGCAGCCCCTCCTGGGAAACAACTGCTCGTCGTCTGAGTCTCCGAGTGCAGAGACCTCGATGGCAACTGCAGAAATGAAGCACTCCGTTGAGTTGTCGAGAAGCAAGAACATAGCCAGCGCCTTGTGTTTGGGAGTCAGCAGCACCTGGACTTTTGCGATTGCTTTCACTGTGCACTGAATGCCAGGACGGCATGTGCACGTTAAAACAACGAGCTGGGCAAGAGCAGTTATCGAAAGATCACGGCCGTCAGAAAGCAGCTTATATATTGCCCTGGAAAGAGCAGTGTTTTTGGAGTGTGCAGTAAAATCGTGTTTCTGGACAAGGGAGGCATAAGTGCGCTGCGCTCCTAAGCTATCTCCCTGCGAGACACAGAGCCAAAGCTTTTCGCTATGATGCAGTCTAGTGCAGACGCACACTGCGGCTCTCCGGAGCTGTCCGAAGCCAAGCGCCGGTGGCCGGCGTCTTTCGGCTGAAGCAGCGCTTCGGAGCGTACGGCTGTTGTGTGCGCGAAGCAGCCGCTTCTGCTGCTCCGGGAGCCGGACTGAGCGGTAGCTTGTACGACGGCGAAGAACGAAGCCGCAGAGCACCGGCCTTCTGCGCGCACCCTAAGGACTGCGAGAGGACCGTGGTGGCCGCTCGCCTGCCCCTTCAATTCCATTCTAGCATCCTTAGGGAAGGTGTTCCAGGACAATTTTCCTGAGTTTTGAATTCGTCCTGATGCAGCCCCTCCTGGGAAACTCCTACTCGTCCTCTGCGTCTCCGAGTGCAGAGACCTCGATGGCAACTGCAGAAAAGAAGGGCTGCGTTGAGTTGTCGAGAAGCAAGAACATAGCCAGCGCCTTGTGTTTGGGAGTCAGCAGCACCTGGACTTTTGCGATTGCCTTCACTGTGCACTGAATGTCGAGATATGTGCACGCTAAAAAACCAAGTTGGGCAAGAGGAGGAAGAGAGCACGGGCATCAGAGAGCATCTGGCATCTTGCCCTGGAAAGAGCAGTGTTTTTGGAGAGTGCAGCAAATCCGTGTTTCTGGGCAAGGGAGGCATAAGTGCGCTGCGCTCCTAAGCTATCACCCTGCTAAGACACACTGCCAAAGCTTTTCGCTATGATGTAGTCCAGTGCAGACGCACACTACGGCTCTCCGGAGCTGTCCGAAGCCAAGCGCCGGTCGCCGGCGTCTTTCGGCTGAAGCAGCGCTTCGGAGCGTACGGCTGTTGTGTGCGCGAAGCAGCCGCTTCTCCTGCTCCGGGAGCCGGACAGAGCGGTAGATTGTACGACGGCGAAGAACGAAGCCGCAGAGCACCGGCCTTCTACGCGCACCCTAAGGACTGCGAGAGGACCGTGGTGGCCGCTCGCCTGCCCCTTCAATTCCATTCTAGCATCCTTATGGAAGGTGTTCCAGGACAATTTTCCTGAGTTTTGAATTCGTCCTGATGCAGCCCCTCCTGGGAAACTCGTGCTCGTCCTCTGAGTCTCCGAGTGCAGAGACCTCGATGGCAACTGCAGAAATGAAGCACTCCGTTGAGTTGTCGAGAAGCAAGAACATAGCCAGCGCCTTGTGTTTGGGAGTCAGCAGCACCTGGACTTTTGCGATTGCTTTCACTGTGCACTGAATGCCAGGACGGCATGTGCACGTTAAAACAACGAGCTGGGCAAGAGTAATCGAAAGATCACGGCCGTCAGAAAGCAGCTTATATATTGCCCTGGAAAGAGCAGTGTTTTTGGAGTGTGCAGTAAAATCGTGTTTCTGGACAAGGGAGGCATAAGTGCGCTGCGCTCCTAAGCTATCTCCCTGCGAGACACAGAGCCAAAGCTTTTCGCTATGATGCAGTCTAGTGCAGACGCACACTGCGGCTCTCCGGAGCTTTCCGAAGCGAAGCGCCGGTCGCCGGCGTCTTTCGGCTGAAGCAGCGCTTCGGAGCGTACGGCTGTTGTGTGCGCGAAGCAGCCGCTTCTGCTGCTCCGGGAGCCGGACAGAGCGGTAGCTTGTACGAGGGCGAAGAACGAAGCCGCAGAGCACCGGCCTTCTGCGCGCACCCTAAGGACTGCGAGAGGACCGTGGTGGCCGCTCGCCTGCCCCTTCAATTCCATTCTAGCATCCTTAGGGAAGGTGTTCCAGGACAATTTTCCTGAGTTTTGAATTCCTCCTGATGCAGCCCCTCCTGGGAAACTCCTACTCGTCCTCTGCGTCTCCGAGTGCAGAGACCTCGATGGCAACTGCAGAAAAGAAGGGCTGCGTTGAGTTGTCGAGAAGCAAGAACATAGCCAGCGCCTTGTGTTTGGGAGTCAGCAGCACCTGGACTTTTGCGATTGCCTTCACTGTGCACTGAATGTCGAGATATGTGCACGCTAAAAAACCAAGTTGGGCAAGAGGAGGAAGAGAGCACGGGCATCAGAGAGCATCTGGCATCTTGCCCTGGAAAGAGCAGTGTTTTTGGAGAGTGCAGCAAATCCGTGTTTCTGGGCAAGGGAGGCATAAGTGCGCTGCGCTCCTAAGCTATCACCCTGCTAAGACACACTGCCAAAGCTTTTCGCTATGATGTAGTCCAGTGCAGACGCACACTACGGCTCTCCGGAGCTGTCCGAAGCCAAGCGCCGGTCGCCGGCGTCTTTCGGCTGAAGCAGCGCTTCGGAGCGTACGGCTGTTGTGTGCGCGAAGCAGCCGCTTCTCCTGCTCCGGGAGCCGGACAGAGCGGTAGATTGTACGACGGCGAAGAACGAAGCCGCAGAGCACCGGCCTTCTACGCGCACCCTAAGGACTGCGAGAGGACCGTGGTGGCCGCTCGCCTGCCCCTTCAATTCCATTCTAGCATCCTTAGGGAAGGTGTTCCAGGACAATTTTCCTGAGTTTTGAATTCGTCCTGATGCAGCCCCTCCTGGGAAACTCGTGCTCGTCCTCTGAGTCTCCGAGTGCAGAGACCTCGATGGCAACTGCAGAAAAGAAGGGCTGCGTTGAGTTGTCGAGAAGCAAGAACATAGCCAGCGCCTTGTGTTTGGGAGTCAGCAGCTGCTGGACTTTTGCGATTGCTTTCACTGTGCACTGAATGCCAGGACGGCATGTGCACGTTAAAACAACGAGCTGGGCAAGAGTAATCGAAAGATCACGGCCGTCAGAAAGCAGCTTATATATTGCCCTGGAAAGAGCAGTGTTTTTGGAGTGTGCAGTAAAATCGTGTTTCTGGACAAGGGAGGCATAAGTGCGCTGCGCTCCTAAGCTATCTCCCTGCGAGACACAGAGCCAAAGCTTTTCGCTATGATGCAGTCTAGTGCAGACGCACACTGCGGCTCTCCGGAGCTTTCCGAAGCGAAGCGCCGGTGGCCGGCGTCTTTCGGCTGAAGCAGCGCTTCGGAGCGTACGGCTGTTGTGTGCGCGAAGCAGCCGCTTCTGCTGCTCCGGGAGCCGGACAGAGCGGTAGCTTGTACGAGGGCGAAGAACGAAGCCGCAGAGCACCGGCCTTCTGCGCGCACCCTAAGGACTGCGAGAGGACCGTGGTGGCCGCTCGCCTGCCCCTTCAATTCCATTCTAGCATCCTTAGGGAAGGTGTTCCAGGACAATTTTCCTGAGTTTTGAATTCGTCCTGATGCAGCCCCTCCTGGGAAACTCCTACTCGTCCTCTGCGTCTCCGAGTGCAGAGACCTCGATGGCAACTGCAGAAATGAAGCACTCCGTTGAGTTGTCGAGAAGCAAGAACATAGCCAGCGCCTTGTGTTTGGGAGTCAGCAGCTGCTGGACTTTTGCGATTGCCTTCACTGTGCTCTGAATGTCGAGATATGTGCACGCTAAAAAACCAAGTTGGGCAAGAGGAGGAAGAGAGCACGGGCATCAGAGAGCATCTGGCATCTTGCCCTGGAAAGGGCAGTGTTTTTGGAGAGTGCAGCAAATCCGTGTTTCTGGGCAAGGGAGGCATAAGTGCGCTGCGCTCCTAAGCTATCACCCTGCTAAGACACACTGCCAAAGCTTTTCGCTATGATGTAGTCCAGTGCAGACGCACACTGCGGCTCTCCGGAGCTGTCCGAAGCCAAGCGCCGGTCGCCGGCGTCTTTCGGCTGAAGCAGCGCTTCGGAGCGTACGGCTGTTGTGTGCGCGAAGCAGCCGCTTCTCCTGCTCCGCGAGCCGGACAGAGCGGTAGCTTGTACGAGGGCGAAGAACGAAGCCGCAGAGCACCGGGCTTCTGCGCGCACCCTAAGGACTGCGAGAGGACCGTGGTGGCCGCTCGCCTGCCCCTTCAATTCCATTCTAGCATCCTTAGGGAAGGTGTTCCAGGACAATTTTCCTGAGTTTTGAATTCGTCCTGATGCAGCCCCTCCTGGGAAACAACTGCTCGTCGTCTGAGTCTCCGAGTGCAGAGACCTCGATGGCAACTGCAGAAATGAAGCACTCCGTTGAGTTGTCGAGAAGCAAGAACATAGCCAGCGCCTTGTGTTTGGGAGTCAGCAGCACCTGGACTTTTGCGATTGCTTTCACTGTGCACTGAATGCCAGGACGGCATGTGCACGTTAAAACAACGAGCTGGGCAAGAGCAGTTATCGAAAGATCACGGCCGTCAGAAAGCAGCTTATATATTGCCCTGGAAAGAGCAGTGTTTTTGGAGTGTGCAGTAAAATCGTGTTTCTGGACAAGGGAGGCATAAGTGCGCTGCGCTCCTAAGCTATCTCCCTGCGAGACACAGAGCCAAAGCTTTTCGCTATGATGCAGTCTAGTGCAGACGCACACTGCGGCTCTCCGGAGCTGTCCGAAGCCAAGCGCCGGTGGCCGGCGTCTTTCGGCTGAAGCAGCGCTTCGGAGCGTACGGCTGTTGTGTGCGCGAAGCAGCCGCTTCTGCTGCTCCGGGAGCCGGACTGAGCGGTAGCTTGTACGACGGCGAAGAACGAAGCCGCAGAGCACCGGCCTTCTGCGCGCACCCTAAGGACTGCGAGAGGACCGTGGTGGCCGCTCGCCTGCCCCTTCAATTCCATTCTAGCATCCTTAGGGAAGGTGTTCCAGGACAATTTTCCTGAGTTTTGAATTCGTCCTGATGCAGCCCCTCCTGGGAAACTCCTACTCGTCCTCTGCGTCTCCGAGTGCAGAGACCTCGATGGCAACTGCAGAAAAGAAGGGCTGCGTTGAGTTGTCGAGAAGCAAGAACATAGCCAGCGCCTTGTGTTTGGGAGTCAGCAGCACCTGGACTTTTGCGATTGCCTTCACTGTGCACTGAATGTCGAGATATGTGCACGCTAAAAAACCAAGTTGGGCAAGAGGAGGAAGAGAGCACGGGCATCAGAGAGCATCTGGCATCTTGCCCTGGAAAGAGCAGTGTTTTTGGAGAGTGCAGCAAATCCGTGTTTCTGGGCAAGGGAGGCATAAGTGCGCTGCGCTCCTAAGCTATCACCCTGCTAAGACACACTGCCAAAGCTTTTCGCTATGATGTAGTCCAGTGCAGACGCACACTACGGCTCTCCGGAGCTGTCCGAAGCCAAGCGCCGGTCGCCGGCGTCTTTCGGCTGAAGCAGCGCTTCGGAGCGTACGGCTGTTGTGTGCGCGAAGCAGCCGCTTCTCCTGCTCCGGGAGCCGGACAGAGCGGTAGATTGTACGACGGCGAAGAACGAAGCCGCAGAGCACCGGCCTTCTACGCGCACCCTAAGGACTGCGAGAGGACCGTGGTGGCCGCTCGCCTGCCCCTTCAATTCCATTCTAGCATCCTTATGGAAGGTGTTCCAGGACAATTTTCCTGAGTTTTGAATTCGTCCTGATGCAGCCCCTCCTGGGAAACTCGTGCTCGTCCTCTGAGTCTCCGAGTGCAGAGACCTCGATGGCAACTGCAGAAATGAAGCACTCCGTTGAGTTGTCGAGAAGCAAGAACATAGCCAGCGCCTTGTGTTTGGGAGTCAGCAGCACCTGGACTTTTGCGATTGCTTTCACTGTGCACTGAATGCCAGGACGGCATGTGCACGTTAAAACAACGAGCTGGGCAAGAGTAATCGAAAGATCACGGCCGTCAGAAAGCAGCTTATATATTGCCCTGGAAAGAGCAGTGTTTTTGGAGTGTGCAGTAAAATCGTGTTTCTGGACAAGGGAGGCATAAGTGCGCTGCGCTCCTAAGCTATCTCCCTGCGAGACACAGAGCCAAAGCTTTTCGCTATGATGCAGTCTAGTGCAGACGCACACTGCGGCTCTCCGGAGCTTTCCGAAGCGAAGCGCCGGTCGCCGGCGTCTTTCGGCTGAAGCAGCGCTTCGGAGCGTACGGCTGTTGTGTGCGCGAAGCAGCCGCTTCTGCTGCTCCGGGAGCCGGACAGAGCGGTAGCTTGTACGAGGGCGAAGAACGAAGCCGCAGAGCACCGGCCTTCTGCGCGCACCCTAAGGACTGCGAGAGGACCGTGGTGGCCGCTCGCCTGCCCCTTCAATTCCATTCTAGCATCCTTAGGGAAGGTGTTCCAGGACAATTTTCCTGAGTTTTGAATTCCTCCTGATGCAGCCCCTCCTGGGAAACTCCTACTCGTCCTCTGCGTCTCCGAGTGCAGAGACCTCGATGGCAACTGCAGAAAAGAAGGGCTGCGTTGAGTTGTCGAGAAGCAAGAACATAGCCAGCGCCTTGTGTTTGGGAGTCAGCAGCACCTGGACTTTTGCGATTGCCTTCACTGTGCACTGAATGTCGAGATATGTGCACGCTAAAAAACCAAGTTGGGCAAGAGGAGGAAGAGAGCACGGGCATCAGAGAGCATCTGGCATCTTGCCCTGGAAAGAGCAGTGTTTTTGGAGAGTGCAGCAAATCCGTGTTTCTGGGCAAGGGAGGCATAAGTGCGCTGCGCTCCTAAGCTATCACCCTGCTAAGACACACTGCCAAAGCTTTTCGCTATGATGTAGTCCAGTGCAGACGCACACTACGGCTCTCCGGAGCTGTCCGAAGCCAAGCGCCGGTCGCCGGCGTCTTTCGGCTGAAGCAGCGCTTCGGAGCGTACGGCTGTTGTGTGCGCGAAGCAGCCGCTTCTCCTGCTCCGGGAGCCGGACAGAGCGGTAGATTGTACGACGGCGAAGAACGAAGCCGCAGAGCACCGGCCTTCTACGCGCACCCTAAGGACTGCGAGAGGACCGTGGTGGCCGCTCGCCTGCCCCTTCAATTCCATTCTAGCATCCTTAGGGAAGGTGTTCCAGGACAATTTTCCTGAGTTTTGAATTCGTCCTGATGCAGCCCCTCCTGGGAAACTCGTGCTCGTCCTCTGAGTCTCCGAGTGCAGAGACCTCGATGGCAACTGCAGAAAAGAAGGGCTGCGTTGAGTTGTCGAGAAGCAAGAACATAGCCAGCGCCTTGTGTTTGGGAGTCAGCAGCTGCTGGACTTTTGCGATTGCTTTCACTGTGCACTGAATGCCAGGACGGCATGTGCACGTTAAAACAACGAGCTGGGCAAGAGTAATCGAAAGATCACGGCCGTCAGAAAGCAGCTTATATATTGCCCTGGAAAGAGCAGTGTTTTTGGAGTGTGCAGTAAAATCGTGTTTCTGGACAAGGGAGGCATAAGTGCGCTGCGCTCCTAAGCTATCTCCCTGCGAGACACAGAGCCAAAGCTTTTCGCTATGATGCAGTCTAGTGCAGACGCACACTGCGGCTCTCCGGAGCTTTCCGAAGCGAAGCGCCGGTGGCCGGCGTCTTTCGGCTGAAGCAGCGCTTCGGAGCGTACGGCTGTTGTGTGCGCGAAGCAGCCGCTTCTGCTGCTCCGGGAGCCGGACAGAGCGGTAGCTTGTACGAGGGCGAAGAACGAAGCCGCAGAGCACCGGCCTTCTGCGCGCACCCTAAGGACTGCGAGAGGACCGTGGTGGCCGCTCGCCTGCCCCTTCAATTCCATTCTAGCATCCTTAGGGAAGGTGTTCCAGGACAATTTTCCTGAGTTTTGAATTCGTCCTGATGCAGCCCCTCCTGGGAAACTCCTACTCGTCCTCTGCGTCTCCGAGTGCAGAGACCTCGATGGCAACTGCAGAAATGAAGCACTCCGTTGAGTTGTCGAGAAGCAAGAACATAGCCAGCGCCTTGTGTTTGGGAGTCAGCAGCTGCTGGACTTTTGCGATTGCCTTCGCTGTGCACTGAATGTCGAGATATGTGCACGCTAAAAAACCAAGTTGGGCAAGAGGAGGAAGAGAGCACGGGCATCAGAGAGCATCTGGCATCTTGCCCTGGAAAGGGCAGTGTTTTTGGAGAGTGCAGCAAATCCGTGTTTCTGGGCAAGGGAGGCATAAGTGCGCTGCGCTCCTAAGCTATCACCCTGCTAAGACACACTGCCAAAGCTTTTCGCTATGATGTAGTCCAGTGCAGACGCACACTGCGGCTCTCCGGAGCTGTCCGAAGCCAAGCGCCGGTCGCCGGCGTCTTTCGGCTGAAGCAGCGCTTCGGAGCGTACGGCTGTTGTGTGCGCGAAGCAGCCGCTTCTCCTGCTCCGCGAGCCGGAGAGAGCGGTAGCTTGTACGAGGGCGAAGAACGAAGCCGCAGAGCACCGGGCTTCTCCGCGCACCCTAAGGACTGCGAGAGGACCGTGGTGGCCGCTCGCCTGCCCCTTCAATTCCCTTCTAGCATCCTTATGGAAGGTGTTCCAGGACAATTTTCCTGAGTTTTGAATTCGTCCTGATGCAGCCCCTCCTGGGAAACTCGTGCTCGTCCTCTGAGTCTCCGAGTGCAGAGACCTCGATGGCAACTGCAGAAAAGAAGGGCTGCGTTGAGTTGTCGAGAAGCAAGAACATAGCCAGCGCCTTGTGTTTGGGAGTCAGCAGCTGCTGGACTTTTGCGATTGCTTTCACTGTGCACTGAATGCCAGGACGGCATGTGCACGTTAAAACAACGAGCTGGGCAAGAGCAGGAAGGGAGCACGGGCATCAGAGAGCATCTGGCATCTTGCCCTTGAAAGGGCAGTGTTTTTGGAGTGTGCAGTAAAATCGTGTTTCTGGACTAGGGAGGCATAAGTGCGCTGCGCTCCTAAGCTATCTCCCTGCGAGACACAGAGCCAAAGCTTTTCGCTATGATGCAGTCTAGTGCAGACGCACACTGCGGCTCTCCGGAGCTTTCCGAAGCGAAGCGCCGGTCGCCGGCGTCTTTCGGCTGAAGCAGCGCTTCGGAGCGTACGGCTGTTGTGTGCGCGAAGCAGCCGCTTCTGCTGCTCCGGGAGCCGGACAGAGCGGTAGCTTGTACGAGGGCGAAGAACGAAGCCGCAGAGCACCGGCCTTCTGCGCGCACCCTAAGGACTGCGAGAGGACCGTGGTGGCCGCTCGCCTGCCCCTTCAATTCCATTCTAGCATCCTTAGGGAAGGTGTTCCAGGACAATTTTCCTGAGTTTTGAATTCCTCCTGATGCAGCCCCTCCTGGGAAACTCCTACTCGTCCTCTGCGTCTCCGAGTGCAGAGACCTCGATGGCAACTGCAGAAAAGAAGGGCTGCGTTGAGTTGTCGAGAAGCAAGAACATAGCCAGCGCCTTGTGTTTGGGAGTCAGCAGCACCTGGACTTTTGCGATTGCCTTCACTGTGCACTGAATGTCGAGATATGTGCACGCTAAAAAACCAAGTTGGGCAAGAGGAGGAAGAGAGCACGGGCATCAGAGAGCATCTGGCATCTTGCCCTGGAAAGAGCAGTGTTTTTGGAGAGTGCAGCAAATCCGTGTTTCTGGGCAAGGGAGGCATAAGTGCGCTGCGCTCCTAAGCTATCACCCTGCTAAGACACACTGCCAAAGCTTTTCGCTATGATGTAGTCCAGTGCAGACGCACACTACGGCTCTCCGGAGCTGTCCGAAGCCAAGCGCCGGTCGCCGGCGTCTTTCGGCTGAAGCAGCGCTTCGGAGCGTACGGCTGTTGTGTGCGCGAAGCAGCCGCTTCTCCTGCTCCGGGAGCCGGACAGAGCGGTAGATTGTACGACGGCGAAGAACGAAGCCGCAGAGCACCGGCCTTCTACGCGCACCCTAAGGACTGCGAGAGGACCGTGGTGGCCGCTCGCCTGCCCCTTCAATTCCATTCTAGCATCCTTAGGGAAGGTGTTCCAGGACAATTTTCCTGAGTTTTGAATTCGTCCTGATGCAGCCCCTCCTGGGAAACTCGTGCTCGTCCTCTGAGTCTCCGAGTGCAGAGACCTCGATGGCAACTGCAGAAAAGAAGGGCTGCGTTGAGTTGTCGAGAAGCAAGAACATAGCCAGCGCCTTGTGTTTGGGAGTCAGCAGCTGCTGGACTTTTGCGATTGCTTTCACTGTGCACTGAATGCCAGGACGGCATGTGCACGTTAAAACAACGAGCTGGGCAAGAGTAATCGAAAGATCACGGCCGTCAGAAAGCAGCTTATATATTGCCCTGGAAAGAGCAGTGTTTTTGGAGTGTGCAGTAAAATCGTGTTTCTGGACAAGGGAGGCATAAGTGCGCTGCGCTCCTAAGCTATCTCCCTGCGAGACACAGAGCCAAAGCTTTTCGCTATGATGCAGTCTAGTGCAGACGCACACTGCGGCTCTCCGGAGCTTTCCGAAGCGAAGCGCCGGTCGCCGGCGTCTTTCGGCTGAAGCAGCGCTTCGGAGCGTACGGCTGTTGTGTGCGCGAAGCAGCCGCTTCTGCTGCTCCGGGAGCCGGACAGAGCGGTAGCTTGTACGAGGGCGAAGAACGAAGCCGCAGAGCACCGGCCTTCTGCGCGCACCCTAAGGACTGCGAGAGGACCGTGGTGGCCGCTCGCCTGCCCCTTCAATTCCATTCTAGCATCCTTAGGGAAGGTGTTCCAGGACAATTTTCCTGAGTTTTGAATTCCTCCTGATGCAGCCCCTCCTGGGAAACTCCTACTCGTCCTCTGCGTCTCCGAGTGCAGAGACCTCGATGGCAACTGCAGAAATGAAGCACTCCGTTGAGTTGTCGAGAAGCAAGAACATAGCCAGCGCCTTGTGTTTGGGAGTCAGCAGCTGCTGGACTTTTGCGATTGCCTTCGCTGTGCACTGAATGTCGAGATATGTGCACGCTAAAAAACCAAGTTGGGCAAGAGGAGGAAGAGAGCACGGGCATCAGAGAGCATCTGGCATCTTGCCCTGGAAAGGGCAGTGTTTTTGGAGAGTGCAGCAAATCCGTGTTTCTGGGCAAGGGAGGCATAAGTGCGCTGCGCTCCTAAGCTATCACCCTGCTAAGACACACTGCCAAAGCTTTTCGCTATGATGTAGTCCAGTGCAGACGCACACTACGGCTCTCCGGAGCTGTCCGAAGCCAAGCGCCGGTCGCCGGCGTCTTTCGGCTGAAGCAGCGCTTCGGAGCGTACGGCTGTTGTGTGCGCGAAGCAGCCGCTTCTCCTGCTCCGCGAGCCGGACAGAGCGGTAGCTTGTACGAGGGCGAAGAACGAAGCCGCAGAGCACCGGGCTTCTGCGCGCACCCTAAGGACTGCGAGAGGACCGTGGTGGCCGCTCGCCTGCCCCTTCAATTCCATTCTAGCATCCTTAGGGAAGGTGTTCCAGGACAATTTTCCTGAGTTTTGAATTCGTCCTGATGCAGCCCCTCCTGGGAAACAACTGCTCGTCGTCTGAGTCTCCGAGTGCAGAGACCTCGATGGCAACTGCAGAAATGAAGCACTCCGTTGAGTTGTCGAGAAGCAAGAACATAGCCAGCGCCTTGTGTTTGGGAGTCAGCAGCTGCTGGACTTTTGCGATTGCTTTCACTGTGCACTGAATGCCAGGACGGCATGTGCACGTTAAAACAACGAGCTGGGCAAGAGCAGGAAGGGAGCACGGGCATCAGAGAGCATCTGGCATCTTGCCCTTGAAAGGGCAGTGTTTTTGGAGTGTGCAGTAAAATCGTGTTTCTGGACTAGGGAGGCATAAGTGCGCTGCGCTCCTAAGCTATCTCCCTGCGAGACACAGAGCCAAAGCTTTTCGCTATGATGCAGTCTAGTGCAGACGCACACTGCGGCTCTCCGGAGCTTTCCGAAGCGAAGCGCCGGTCGCCGGCGTCTTTCGGCTGAAGCAGCGCTTCGGAGCGTACGGCTGTTGTGTGCGCGAAGCAGCCGCTTCCTGCTGCTCCGGGAGCCGGACTGAGCGGTAGCTTGTACGAGGGCGAAGAACGAAGCCGCAGAGCACCGGCCTTCTGCGCGCACCCTAAGGACTGCGAGAGGACCGTGGTGGCCGCTCGCCTGCCCCTTCAATTCCATTCTAGCATCCTTAGGGAAGGTGTTCCAGGACAATTTTCCTGAGTTTTGAATTCCTCCTGATGCAGCCCCTCCTGGGAAACTCCTACTCGTCCTCTGCGTCTCCGAGTGCAGAGACCTCGATGGCAACTGCAGAAATGAAGCACTCCGTTGAGTTGTCGAGAAGCAAGAACATAGCCAGCGCCTTGTGTTTGGGAGTCAGCAGCACCTGGACTTTTGCGATTGCCTTCACTGTGCACTGAATGTCGAGATATGTGCACGCTAAAAAACCAAGTTGGGCAAGAGGAGGAAGAGAGCACGGGCATCAGAGAGCATCTGGCATCTTGCCCTGGAAAGAGCAGTGTTTTTGGAGAGTGCAGCAAATCCGTGTTTCTGGGCAAGGGAGGCATAAGTGCGCTGCGCTCCTAAGCTATCACCCTGCTAAGACACACTGCCAAAGCTTTTCGCTATGATGTAGTCCAGTGCAGACGCACACTACGGCTCTCCGGAGCTGTCCGAAGCCAAGCGCCGGTCGCCGGCGTCTTTCGGCTGAAGCAGCGCTTCGGAGCGTACGGCTGTTGTGTGCGCGAAGCAGCCGCTTCTCCTGCTCCGCGAGCCGGACAGAGCGGTAGATTGTACGACGGCGAAGAACGAAGCCGCAGAGCACCGGGCTTCTCCGCGCACCCTAAGGACTGCGAGAGGACCGTGGTGGCCGCTCGCCTGCCCCTTCAATTCCATTCTAGCATCCTTAGGGAAGGTGTTCCAGGACAATTTTCCTGAGTTTTGAATTCGTCCTGATGCAGCCCCTCCTGGGAAACTCGTGCTCGTCCTCTGCGTCTCCGAGTGCAGAGACCTCGATGGCAACTGCAGAAATGAAGGGCTGCGTTGAGTTGTCGAGAAGCAAGAACATAGCCAGCGCCTTGTGTTTGGGAGTCAGCAGCTGCTGGACTTTTGCGATTGCTTTCACTGTGCACTGAATGCCAGGACGGCATGTGCACGTTAAAACAACGAGCTGGGCAAGAGTAATCGAAAGATCACGGCCGTCAGAAAGCAGCTTATATATTGCCCTGGAAAGAGCAGTGTTTTTGGAGTGTGCAGTAAAATCGTGTTTCTGGACAAGGGAGGCATAAGTGCGCTGCGCTCCTAAGCTATCTCCCTGCGAGACACAGAGCCAAAGCTTTTCGCTATGATGCAGTCTAGTGCAGACGCACACTACGGCTCTCCGGAGCTTTCCGAAGCGAAGCGCCGGTGGCCGGCGTCTTTCGGCTGAAGCAGCGCTTCGGAGCGTACGGCTGTTGTGTGCGCGAAGCAGCCGCTTCTGCTGCTCCGGGAGCCGGACTGAGCGGTAGCTTGTACGAGGGCGAAGAACGAAGCCGCAGAGCACCGGCCTTCTGCGCGCACCCTAAGGACTGCGAGAGGACCGTGGTGGCCGCTCGCCTGCCCCTTCAATTCCATTCTAGCATCCTTAGGGAAGGTGATCCAGGACAATTTTCCTGAGTTTTGAATTCGTCCTGATGCAGCCCCTCCTGGGAAACAACTGCTCGTCGTCTGAGTCTCCGAGTGCAGAGACCTCGATGGCAACTGCAGAAATGAAGCACTCCGTTGAGTTGTCGAGAAGCAAGAACATAGCCAGCGCCTTGTGTTTGGGAGTCAGCAGCTGCTGGACTTTTGCGATTGCCTTCACTGTGCTCTGAATGTCGAGATATGTGCACGCTAAAAAACCAAGTTGGGCAAGAGGAGGAAGAGAGCACGGGCATCAGAGAGCATCTGGTATCTTGCCCTGGAAAGGGCAGTGTTTTTGGAGAGTGCAGCAAATCCGTGTTTCTGGGCAAGGGAGGCATAAGTGCGCTGCGCTCCTAAGCTATCACCCTGCTAAGACACACTGCCAAAGCTTTTCGCTATGATGTAGTCCAGTGCAGACGCACACTGCGGCTCTCCGGAGCTGTCCGAAGCCAAGCGCCGGTCGCCGGCGTCTTTCGGCTGAAGCAGCGCTTCGGAGCGTACGGCTGTTGTGTGCGCGAAGCAGCCGCTTCTCCTGCTCCGCGAGCCGGACAGAGCGGTAGCTTGTACGACGGCGAAGAACGAAGCCGCAGAGCACCGGGCTTCTGCGCGCACCCTAAGGACTGCGAGAGGACCGTGGTGGCCGCTCGCCTGCCCCTTCAATTCCATTCTAGCATCCTTAGGGAAGGTGTTCCAGGACAATTTTCCTGAGTTTTGAATTCGTCCTGATGCAGCCCCTCCTGGGAAACAACTGCTCGTCGTCTGAGTCTCCGAGTGCAGAGACCTCGATGGCAACTGCAGAAATGAAGCACTCCGTTGAGTTGTCGAGAAGCAAGAACATAGCCAGCGCCTTGTGTTTGGGAGTCAGCAGCACCTGGACTTTTGCGATTGCTTTCACTGTGCACTGAATGCCAGGACGGCATGTGCACGTTAAAACAACGAGCTGGGCAAGAGCAGTTATCGAAAGATCACGGCCGTCAGAAAGCAGCTTATATATTGCCCTGGAAAGAGCAGTGTTTTTGGAGTGTGCAGTAAAATCGTGTTTCTGGACAAGGGAGGCATAAGTGCGCTGCGCTCCTAAGCTATCTCCCTGCGAGACACAGAGCCAAAGCTTTTCGCTATGATGCAGTCTAGTGCAGACGCACACTGCGGCTCTCCGGAGCTTTCCGAAGCGAAGCGCCGGTCGCCGGCGTCTTTCGGCTGAAGCAGCGCTTCGGAGCGTACGGCTGTTGTGTGCGCGAAGCAGCCGCTTCTGCTGCTCCGGGAGCCGGACAGAGCGGTAGCTTGTACGAGGGCGAAGAACGAAGCCGCAGAGCACCGGGCTTCTCCGCGCACCCTAAGGACTGCGAGAGGACCGTGGTGGCCGCTCGCCTGCCCCTTCAATTCCATTCTAGCATCCTTATGGAAGGTGTTCCAGGACAATTTTCCTGAGTTTTGAATTCGTCCTGATGCAGCCCCTCCTGGGAAACTCCTACTCGTCCTCTGCGTCTCCGAGTGCAGAGACCTCGATGGCAACTGCAGAAATGAAGGGCTGCGTTGAGTTGTCGAGAAGCAAGAACATAGCCAGCGCCTTGTGTTTGGGAGTCAGCAGCACCTGGACTTTTGCGATTGCCTTCACTGTGCACTGAATGTCGAGATATGTGCACGCTAAAAAACCAAGTTGGGCAAGAGGAGGAAGAGAGCACGGGCATCAGAGAGCATCTGGCATCTTGCCCTGGAAAGAGCAGTGTTTTTGGAGAGTGCAGCAAATCCGTGTTTCTGGGCAAGGGAGGCATAAGTGCGCTGCGCTCCTAAGCTATCACCCTGCTAAGACACACTGCCAAAGCTTTTCGCTATGATGTAGTCCAGTGCAGACGCACACTACGGCTCTCCGGAGCTGTCCGAAGCCAAGCGCCGGTCGCCGGCGTCTTTCGGCTGAAGCAGCGCTTCGGAGCGTACGGCTGTTGTGTGCGCGAAGCAGCCGCTTCTCCTGCTCCGGGAGCCGGACAGAGCGGTAGATTGTACGACGGCGAAGAACGAAGCCGCAGAGCACCGGCCTTCTACGCGCACCCTAAGGACTGCGAGAGGACCGTGGTGGCCGCTCGCCTGCCCCTTCAATTCCATTCTAGCATCCTTAGGGAAGGTGTTCCAGGACAATTTTCCTGAGTTTTGAATTCGTCCTGATGCAGCCCCTCCTGGGAAACTCGTGCTCGTCCTCTGAGTCTCCGAGGGCAGAGACCTCGATGGCAACTGCAGAAAAGAAGGGCTGCGTTGAGTTGTCGAGAACCAAGAACATAGCCAGCGCCTTGTGTTTGGGAGTCAGCAGCTGCTGGACTTTTGCGATTGCTTTCACTGTGCACTGAATGCCAGGACGGCATGTGCACGTTAAAACAACGAGCTGGGTAAGAGTAATCGAAAGATCACGGCCGTCAGAAAGCAGCTTATATATTGCCCTGGAAAGAGCAGTGTTTTTGGAGTGTGCAGTAAAATCGTGTTTCTGGACAAGGGAGGCATAAGTGCGCTGCGCTCCTAAGCTATCTCCCTGCGAGACACAGAGCCAAAGCTTTTCGCTATGATGCAGTCTAGTGCAGACGCACACTGCGGCTCTCCGGAGCTTTCCGAAGCGAAGCGCCGGTCGCCGGCGTCTTTCGGCTGAAGCAGCGCTTCGGAGCGTACGGCTGTTGTGTGCGCGAAGCAGCCGCTTCTGCTGCTCCGGGAGCCGGACTGAGCGGTAGCTTGTACGAGGGCGAAGAACGAAGCCGCAGAGCACCGGCCTTCTGCGCGCACCCTAAGGACTGCGAGAGGACCGTGGTGGCCGCTCGCCTGCCCCTTCAATTCCATTCTAGCATCCTTAGGGAAGGTGTTCCAGGACAATTTTCCTGAGTTTTGAATTCGTCCTGATGCAGCCCCTCCTGGGAAACTCCTACTCGTCCTCTGCGTCTCCGAGTGCAGAGACCTCGATGGCAACTGCAGAAATGAAGCACTCCGTTGAGTTGTCGAGAAGCAAGAACATAGCCAGCGCCTTGTGTTTGGGAGTCAGCAGCTGCTGGACTTTTGCGATTGCCTTCGCTGTGCACTGAATGTCGAGATATGTGCACGCTAAAAAACCAAGGTGGGCAAGAGGAGGAAGAGAGCACGGGCATCAGAGAGCATCTGGCATCTTGCCCTGGAAAGGGCAGTGTTTTTGGAGAGTGCAGCAAATCCGTGTTTCTGGGCAAGGGAGGCATAAGTGCGCTGCGCTCCTAAGCTATCACCCTGCTAAGACACACTGCCAAAGCTTTTCGCTATGATGTAGTCCAGTGCAGACGCACACTACGGCTCTCCGGAGCTGTCCGAAGCCAAGCGCCGGTCGCCGGCGTCTTTCGGCTGAAGCAGCGCTTCGGAGCGTACGGCTGTTGTGTGCGCGAAGCAGCCGCTTCTCCTGCTCCGCGAGCCGGACAGAGAGGTAGCTTGTACGAGGGCGAAGAACGAAGCCGCAGAGCACCGGGCTTCTCCGCGCACCCTAAGGACTGCGAGAGGACCGTGGTGGCCGCTCGCCTGCCCCTTCAATTCCCTTCTAGCATCCTTATGGAAGGTGTTCCAGGACAATTTTCCTGAGTTTTGAATTCGTCCTGATGCAGCCCCTCCTGGGAAACAACTGCTCGTCGTCTGAGTCTCCGAGTGCAGAGACCTCGATGGCAACTGCAGAAATGAAGCACTCCGTTGAGTTGTCGAGAAGCAAGAACATAGCCAGCGCCTTGTGTTTGGGAGTCAGCAGCTGCTGGACTTTTGCGATTGCTTTCACTGTGCACTGAATGCCAGGACGGCATGTGCACGTTAAAACAACGAGCTGGGCAAGAGCAGGAAGGGAGCACGGGCATCAGAGAGCATCTGGCATCTTGCCCTTGAAAGGGCAGTGTTTTTGGAGTGTGCAGTAAAATCGTGTTTCTGGACTAGGGAGGCATAAGTGCGCTGCGCTCCTAAGCTATCTCCCTGCGAGACACAGAGCCAAAGCTTTTCGCTATGATGCAGTCTAGTGCAGACGCACACTGCGGCTCTCCGGAGCTTTCCGAAGCGAAGCGCCGGTCGCCGGCGTCTTTCGGCTGAAGCAGCGCTTCGGAGCGTACGGCTGTTGTGTGCGCGAAGCAGCCGCTTCTGCTGCTCCGGGAGCCGGACTGAGCGGTAGCTTGTACGAGGGCGAAGAACGAAGCCGCAGAGCACCGGCCTTCTGCGCGCACCCTAAGGACTGCGAGAGGACCGTGGTGGCCGCTCGCCTGCCCCTTCAATTCCATTCTAGCATCCTTAGGGAAGGTGTTCCAGGACAATTTTCCTGAGTTTTGAATTCCTCCTGATGCAGCCCCTCCTGGGAAACTCCTACTCGTCCTCTGCGTCTCCGAGTGCAGAGACCTCGATGGCAACTGCAGAAATGAAGCACTCCGTTGAGTTGTCGAGAAGCAAGAACATAGCCAGCGCCTTGTGTTTGGGAGTCAGCAGCACCTGGACTTTTGCGATTGCCTTCACTGTGCACTGAATGTCGAGATATGTGCACGCTAAAAAACCAAGTTGGGCAAGAGGAGGAAGAGAGCACGGGCATCAGAGAGCATCTGGCATCTTGCCCTGGAAAGAGCAGTGTTTTTGGAGAGTGCAGCAAATCCGTGTTTCTGGGCAAGGGAGGCATAAGTGCGCTGCGCTCCTAAGCTATCACCCTGCTAAGACACACTGCCAAAGCTTTTCGCTATGATGTAGTCCAGTGCAGACGCACACTACGGCTCTCCGGAGCTGTCCGAAGCCAAGCGCCGGTCGCCGGCGTCTTTCGGCTGAAGCAGCGCTTCGGAGCGTACGGCTGTTGTGTGCGCGAAGCAGCCGCTTCTCCTGCTCCGCGAGCCGGACAGAGCGGTAGATTGTACGACGGCGAAGAACGAAGCCGCAGAGCACCGGGCTTCTCCGCGCACCCTAAGGACTGCGAGAGGACCGTGGTGGCCGCTCGCCTGCCCCTTCAATTCCATTCTAGCATCCTTAGGGAAGGTGTTCCAGGACAATTTTCCTGAGTTTTGAATTCGTCCTGATGCAGCCCCTCCTGGGAAACTCGTGCTCGTCCTCTGCGTCTCCGAGTGCAGAGACCTCGATGGCAACTGCAGAAATGAAGGGCTGCGTTGAGTTGTCGAGAAGCAAGAACATAGCCAGCGCCTTGTGTTTGGGAGTCAGCAGCTGCTGGACTTTTGCGATTGCTTTCACTGTGCACTGAATGCCAGGACGGCATGTGCACGTTAAAACAACGAGCTGGGCAAGAGTAATCGAAAGATCACGGCCGTCAGAAAGCAGCTTATATATTGCCCTGGAAAGAGCAGTGTTTTTGGAGTGTGCAGTAAAATCGTGTTTCTGGACAAGGGAGGCATAAGTGCGCTGCGCTCCTAAGCTATCTCCCTGCGAGACACAGAGCCAAAGCTTTTCGCTATGATGCAGTCTAGTGCAGACGCACACTACGGCTCTCCGGAGCTTTCCGAAGCGAAGCGCCGGTCGCCGGCGTCTTTCGGCTGAAGCAGCGCTTCGGAGCGTACGGCTGTTGTGTGCGCGAAGCAGCCGCTTCTGCTGCTCCGGGAGCCGGACTGAGCGGTAGCTTGTACGAGGGCGAAGAACGAAGCCGCAGAGCACCGGGCTTCTGCGCGCACCCTAAGGACTGCGAGAGGACCGTGGTGGCCGCTCGCCTGCCCCTTCAATTCCATTCTAGCATCCTTAGGGAAGGTGATCCAGGACAATTTTCCTGAGTTTTGAATTCGTCCTGATGCAGCCCCTCCTGGGAAACAACTGCTCGTCGTCTGAGTCTCCGAGTGCAGAGACCTCGATGGCAACTGCAGAAATGAAGCACTCCGTTGAGTTGTCGAGAAGCAAGAACATAGCCAGCGCCTTGTGTTTGGGAGTCAGCAGCTGCTGGACTTTTGCGATTGCCTTCACTGTGCTCTGAATGTCGAGATATGTGCACGCTAAAAAACCAAGTTGGGCAAGAGGAGGAAGAGAGCACGGGCATCAGAGAGCATCTGGCATCTTGCCCTGGAAAGGGCAGTGTTTTTGGAGAGTGCAGCAAATCCGTGTTTCTGGGCAAGGGAGGCATAAGTGCGCTGCGCTCCTAAGCTATCACCCTGCTAAGACACACTGCCAAAGCTTTTCGCTATGATGTAGTCCAGTGCAGACGCACACTGCGGCTCTCCGGAGCTGTCCGAAGCCAAGCGCCGGTCGCCGGCGTCTTTCGGCTGAAGCAGCGCTTCGGAGCGTACGGCTGTTGTGTGCGCGAAGCAGCCGCTTCTCCTGCTCCGCGAGCCGGACAGAGCGGTAGCTTGTACGACGGCGAAGAACGAAGCCGCAGAGCACCGGGCTTCTGCGCGCACCCTAAGGACTGCGAGAGGACCGTGGTGGCCGCTCGCCTGCCCCTTCAATTCCATTCTAGCATCCTTAGGGAAGGTGTTCCAGGACAATTTTCCTGAGTTTTGAATTCGTCCTGATGCAGCCCCTCCTGGGAAACAACTGCTCGTCGTCTGAGTCTCCGAGTGCAGAGACCTCGATGGCAACTGCAGAAATGAAGCACTCCGTTGAGTTGTCGAGAAGCAAGAACATAGCCAGCGCCTTGTGTTTGGGAGTCAGCAGCACCTGGACTTTTGCGATTGCTTTCACTGTGCACTGAATGCCAGGACGGCATGTGCACGTTAAAACAACGAGCTGGGCAAGAGCAGTTATCGAAAGATCACGGCCGTCAGAAAGCAGCTTATATATTGCCCTGGAAAGAGCAGTGTTTTTGGAGTGTGCAGTAAAATCGTGTTTCTGGACAAGGAAGGCATAAGTGCGCTGCGCTCCTAAGCTATCTCCCTGCTAAGACACACTGCTAAAGCTTTTCGCTAGGATGCAGTCTAGTGCAGACGCACACTAGGGCTCTCCGGAGCTGTCCGAAGCGAAGCGCCGGTCGCCGGCGTCTTTCGGCTGAAGCAGCGCTTCGGAGCGTACGGCTGTTGTGTGCGCGAAGCAGCCGCTTCTGCTGCTCCGGGAGCCGGACAGAGCGGTAGCTTGTACGAGGGCGAAGAACGAAGCCGCAGAGCACCGGCCTTCTGCGCGCACCCTAAGGACTGCGAGAGGACTGTGGTGGCCGCTCGCCTGCCCCTTCAATTCCATTCTAGCATCCTTAGGGAAGGTGTTCCAGGACAATTTTCCTGAGTTTTGAATTCGTCCTGATGCAGCCCCTCCTGGGAAACTCCTACTCGTCTTCTGAGTCTCCGAGTGCAGAGACCTCGATGGCAACTGCAGAAAAGAAGGGCTGCGTTGAGTTGTCGAGAAGCAAGAACATAGCCAGCGCCTTGTGTTTGGGAGTCAGCAGCACCTGGACTTTTGCGATTGCTTTCACTGTGCACTGAATGCCAGGACGGCATGTGCTCTTTAAAACAACGAGCTGGGCAAGAGCAGGAAGGGAGCACGGGCATCATAGAGCATCTGGCATCTTGCCCTGGAAAGGGCAGTGTTTTTGGAGTGTGCAGCAAATCCGTGTTTCTCGACAAGGGAGGCATAAGTGCGCTGCGCTCCTAAGATATCTCCCTGCTAAGACACACTGCCAAAGCTTTTCGCTATGATGTAGTCCAGTGCAGACGCACACTACGGCTCTCCGGAGCTGTCCGAAGCCAAGCGCCGGTCGCCGGCGTCTTTCGGCTGAAGCAGCGCTTCGGAGCGTACGGCTGTTGTGTGCGCGAAGCAGCCGCTTCTGCTGCTCCGCGAGCCGGACAGAGCGGTAGCTTGTACGACGGCGAAGAACGAAGCCGCAGAGCACCGGCCTTCTGCGCGCACCCTAAGGACTGCAAGAGGACCGTGGTGGCCGCTCGCCTGCCTCTTCAATTCCATTCTAGCATCCTTAGGGAAGGTGTTCCAGGACAATTTTCCTGAGTTTTGAATTCGTCCTGATGCAGCCCCTCCTGGGAAACTCGTGCTCGTCCTCTGAGTCTCCGAGTGCAGAGACCTCGATGGCAACTGCAGAAATGAAGGGCTGCGTTGAGATGTCGAGAAGCAAGAACATAGCCAGCGCCTTGTGTTTGGGAGTCAGCAGCACCTGGACTTTTGCGATTGCTTTCACTGTGCACTGAATGCCAGGACGGCATGTGCACGTTAAAACAACGAGCTGGGCAAGAGCAGTTATCGAAAGATCACGGCCGTCAGAAAGCAGCTTATATATTGCCCTGGAAAGAGCAGTGTTTTTGGAGTGTGCAGTAAAATCGTGTTTCTGGACAAGGAAGGCATAAGTGCGCTGCGCTCCTAAGTTATCTCCCTGCTAAGACACACTGCTAAAGCTTTTCGCTAGGATGCAGTCTAGTGCAGACGCACACTACGGCTCTCCGGAGCTGTCCGAAGCGAAGCGCCGGTGGCCGGCGTCTTTCGGCTGAAGCAGCGCTTCGGAGCGTACGGCTGTTGTGTGCGCGAAGCAGCCGCTTCTGCTGCTCCGCGAGCCGGACAGAGCGGTAGCTTGTACGACGGCAAAGAACGAAGCCGCAGAGCACCGGCCTTCTGCGCGCACCCTAAGGACTGCGAGAGGACCGTGGTGGCCGCTCGCCTGCCCCTTCAATTCCATTCTAGCATCCTTAGGGAAGGTGTTCCAGGACAATTTTCCTGAGTTTTGAATTCGTCCTGATGCAGCCCATCCTGGGAAACTCGTGCTCGTTCTCTGAGTCTCCGAGTTCAGAGACCTCGATGGCAACTGCAGAAATGAAGGGCTGCGTTGAGTTGTCGAGAAGCAAGAACATAGCCAGCGCCTTGTGTTTGGGAGTCAGCAGCACCTGGACTTTTGCGATTGCCTTCACTGTGCACTGAATGTCGAGATATGTGCACGCTAAAAAACCAAGTTGGGCAAGAGGAGGAAGAGAGCACGGGCATCAGAGAGCATCTGGCATCTTGCCCTGGAAAGGGCAGTGTTTTTGGAGTGTGCAGCAAATCCGTGTTTCTGGACAAGGGAGGCATAAGTGCGCTGCGCTCCTAAGCTATCTCCCTGCTAAGACACAGAGCCAAAGCTTTCCGCTATGATGCAGTCTAGTGCAGACGCACACTCCGGCTCTCCGGAGCTGTCCGAAGCCAAGCGCCGGTGGCCGGCGTCTTTCGGCTGAAGCAGCGCTTCGGAGCGTACGGCTGTTGTGTGCGCGAAGCAGCCGCTTCTGCTGCTCCGGGAGCCGGACAGAGCGGTAGCTTGTACGAGGGCGAAGAACGAAGCCGCAGAGCACCGGCCTTCTGCGCGCACCCTAAGGACTGCGAGAGGACCGTGGTGGCCGCTCGCCTGCCCCTTCAATTCCATTCTAGCATCCTTAGGGAAGGTGATCCAGGACAATTTTCCTGAGTTTTGAATTCGTCCTGATGCAGCCCCTCCTGGGAAACTCCTACTCGTCCTCTGCGTCTCCGAATGCAGAGACCTCGATGGCAACTGCAGAAAAGAAGGGCTGCGTTGAGTTGTCGAGAAGCAAGAACATAGCCAGCGCCTTGTGTTTGGGAGTCAGCAGCTGCTGGACTTTTGCGATTGCTTTCACTGTGCACTGAATGCCAGGACGGCATGTGCACGTTAAATCAACGAGCTGGGCAAGAGCAGTTATCGAAAGATCACGGCCGTCAGAAAGCAGCTTATATATTGCCCTGGAAAGAGCAGTGTTTTTGGAGTGTGCAGTAAAATCGTGTTTCTGGACAAGGAAGGCATAAGTGCGCTGCGCTCCTAAGCTATCTCCCTGTTAAGACACACTGCCAAAGCTTTTCGCTATGATGTAGTCCAGTGCAGACGCACACTACGGCTCTCCGGAGCTGTCCTAAGCGAAGCGCCGGTGGCCGGCGTCTTTCGGCTGAAGCAGCGCTTCGGAGCGTACGGCTGTTGTGTGTGCGAAGCAGCCGCTTCTGCTGCTCCGGGAGCCGGAGAGAGCGGTAGCTTGTACGAGGGCGAAGAACGAAGCCGCAGAGCACCGGGCTTCTGCGCGCACCCTAAGGACTGCGAGAGGACCGTGGTGGCCGCTCGCCTGCCCCTTCAATTCCATTCTAGCATCCTTAGGGAAGGTGATCCAGGACAATTTTCCTGAGTTTTGAATTCGTCCTGATGCAGCCCCTCCTGGGAAACTCCTACTCGTCCTCTGCGTCTCCGAGTGCAGAGACCTCGATGGCAACTGCAGAAAAGAAGGGCTGCGTTGAGTTGTCGAGAAGCAAGAACATAGCCAGCGCCTTGTGTTTGGGAGTCAGCAGCACCTGGACTTTTGCGATTGCTTTCACTGTGCACTGAATGCCAGGACGGCATGTGCACGTTAAAACAACGAGCTGGGCAAGAGCAGTTATCGAAAGATCACGGCCGTCAGAAAGCAGCTTATATATTGCCCTGGAAAGAGCAGTGTTTTTGGAGTGTGCAGTAAAATCGTGTTTCTGGACAAGGAAGGCATAAGTGCGCTGCGCTCCTAAGCTATCTCCCTGCTAAGACACACTGCTAAAGCTTTTCGCTAGGATGCAGTCTAGTGCAGACGCACACTAGGGCTCTCCGGAGCTGTCCGAAGCGAAGCGCCGGTGGCCGGCGTCTTTCGGCTGAAGCAGCGCTTTGGAGCGTACGGCTGTTGTGTGCGCGAAGCAGCCGCTTCTGCTGCTCCGGGAGCCGGACAGAGCGGTAGCTTGTACGACGGCGAAGAACGAAGCCGCAGAGCACCGGCCTTCTGCGCGCACCCTAAGGACTGCGAGAGGACCGTGGTGGCCGCTCGCCTGCCCCTTCAATTCCATTCTAGCATCCTTAGGGAAGGTGTTCCAGGACAATTTTCCTGAGTTTTGAATTCGTCCTGATGCAGCCCCTCCTGGGAAACAACTGCTCGTCGTCTGAGTCTCCGAGTGCAGAGACCTCGATGGCAACTGCAGAAATGAAGCACTCCGTTGAGTTGTCGAGAAGCAAGAACATAGCCAGCGCCTTGTGTTTGGGAGTCTGCAGCTGCAGGACTTTTGCGATTGCTTTCACTGTGCACTGAATGCCAGGACGGCATGTGCTCTTTAAAACAACGAGCTGGGCAAGAGCAGGAAGGGAGCACGGGCATCATAGAGCATCTGGCATCTTGCCCTGGAAAGAGCAGTGTTTTTGGAGTGTGCAGTAAAATCGTGTTTCTGGACTAGGGAGGCATAAGTGCACTGCGCTCCTAAGCTATCTCCCTGCTAAGACACACTGCTAAAGCTTTTCGTTATCATGCAGTCTAGTGCAGACTCACACTACGGCTCTCCGGAGCTGTCCGAAGCCAAGCGCCGGTCGCCGGCGTCTTTCGGCTGAAGCAGCGCTTCGGAGCGTACGGCTGTTGTGTGCGCGAAGCAGCCGCTTCTCCTGCT
The DNA here is from genome assembly GCF_046129695.1 of Lonchura striata. NCBI lineage: Eukaryota > Metazoa > Chordata > Aves > Passeriformes > Estrildidae > Lonchura > Lonchura striata. The sequence goes on from NC_134612.1 coordinate 478,483, forward strand.
CCGGGAGCCGGACAGAGCGGTAGCTTGTACGACGGCGAAGAACGAAGCCGCAGAGCACCGGGCTTCTGCGCGCACCCTAAGGACTGCGAGAGGACCGTGGTGGCCGCTCGCCTGCCCCTTCAATTCCATTCTAGCATCCTTAGGGAAGGTGTTCCAGGACAATTTTCCTGAGTTTTGAATTCGTCCTGATGCAGCCCCTCCTGGGAAACTCGTGCTCGTCCTCTGAGTCTCCGAGTGCAGAGACCTCGATGGCAACTGCAGAAATGAAGGGCTGCGTTGAGTTGTCGAGAAGCAAGAACATAGCCAGCGCCTTGTGTTTGGGAGTCAGCAGCACCTGGACTTTTGCGATTGCTTTCACTGTGCACTGAATGCCAGGACGGCATGTGCACGTTAAAACAACGAGCTGGGCAAGAGCAGTTATCGAAAGATCACGGCCGTCAGAAAGCAGCTTATATATTGCCCTGGAAAGAGCAGTGTTTTTGGAGTGTGCAGTAAAATCGTGTTTCTGGACAAGGAAGGCATAAGTGCGCTGCGCTCCTAAGTTATCTCCCTGCTAAGACACACTGCTAAAGCTTTTCGCTAGGATGCAGTCTAGTGCAGACGCACACTACGGCTCTCCGGAGCTGTCCGAAGCGAAGCGCCGGTGGCCGGCGTCTTTCGGCTGAAGCAGCGCTTCGGAGCGTACGGCTGTTGTGTGCGCGAAGCAGCCGCTTCTGCTGCTCCGGGAGCCGGACTGAGCGGTAGCTTGTACGACGGCGAAGAACGAAGCCGCAGAGCACCGGCCTTCTGCGCGCACCCTAAGGACTGCGAGAGGACCGTGGTGGCCGCTCGCCTGCCCCTTCAATTCCATTCTAGCATCCTTATGGAAGGTGTTCCAGGACAATTTTCCTGAGTTTTGAATTCGTCCTGATGCAGCCCCTCCTGGGAAACTCGTGCTCGTCCTCTGCGTCTCCGAGTGCAGAGACCTCGATGGCAACTGCAGAAATGAAGGGCTGCGTTGAGTTGTCGAGAAGCAAGAACATAGCCAGCGCCTTGTGTTTGGGAGTCTGCAGCTGCTGGACTTTTGCGATTGCTTTCACTGTGCACTGAATGCCAGGACGGCATGTGCACGTTAAAACAATGAGCTGGGCAAGAGCAGTTATCGAAAGATCACGGCCGTCAGAAAGCAGCTTATATATTGCCCAGGAAAGAGCAGTGTTTTTGGAGTGTGCAGTAAAATCGTGTTTCTGGACAAGGAAGGCATAAGTGCGCTGCGCTCCTAAGCTATCTCCCTGCTAAGACACACTGCTAAAGCTTTTCGCTATGATGCAGTCTAGTGCAGACGCACACTGCGGCTCTCCGGAGCTGTCCGAAGCGAAGCGCCGGTCGCCGGCGTCTTTCGGCTGAAGCAGCGCTTCGGAGCGTACGGCTGTTGTGTGCGCGAAGCAGCCGCTTCTGCTGCTCCGCGAGCCGGACAGAGCGGTAGCTTGTACGACGGCGAAGAACGAAGCCGCAGAGCACCGGCCTTCTGCGCGCACCCTAAGGACTGCTAGAGGACCGTGGTGGCCGCTCGCCTGCCCCTTCAATTCCATTCTAGCATCCTTATGGAAGGTGTTCCAGGACAATTTTCCTGAGTTTTGAATTCGTCCTGCTGCAGCCCATCCTGGGAAACTCGTGCTCGTCCTCTGAGTCTCCGAGTTCAGAGACCTCGATGGCAACTGCAGAAATGAAGGGCTGCGTTGAGTTGTCGAGAAGCAAGAACATAGCCAGCGCCTTGTGTTTGGGAGTCAGCAGCACCTGGACTTTTGCGATTGCCTTCACTGTGCACTGAATGTCGAGATATGTGCACGCTAAAAAACCAAGTTGGGCAAGAGGAGGAAGAGAGCACGGGCATCAGAGAGCATCTGGCATCTTGCCCTGGAAAGGGCAGTGTTTTTGGAGTGTGCAGCAAATCCGTGTTTCTGGACAAGGGAGGCATAAGTGCGCTGCGCTCCTAAGCTATCTCCCTGCTAAGACACACTGCCAAAGCTTTTCGCTATGATGTAGTCCAGTGCAGACGCACACTACGGCTCTCCGGAGCTGTCCGAAGCGAAGCGCCGGTGGCCGGCGTCTTTCGGCTGAAGCAGCGCTTCGGAGCGTACGGCTGTTGTGTGCGCGAAGCAGCCGCTTCTGCTGCTCCGCGAGCCCGACAGAGCGGTAGCTTGTACGACGGCGAAGAACGAAGCCGCAGAGCACCGGCCTTCTGCGCGCACCCTAAGGACTGCGAGAGGACCGTGGTGGCCGCTCGCCTGCCCCTTCAATTCCATTCTAGCATCCTTAGGGAAGGTGTTCCAGGACAATTTTCCTGAGTTTTGAATTCGTCCTGATGCAGCCCCTCCTGGGAAACTCGTGCTCGTCCTCTGAGTCTCCGAGTGCAGAGACCTCGATGGCAACTGCAGAAATGAAGGGCTGCGTTGAGTTGTCGAGAAGCAAGAACATAGCCAGCGCCTTGTGTTTGGGAGTCAGCAGCTGCTGGACTTTTGCGATTGCTTTCACTGTGCACTGAATGCCAGGACGGCATGTGCACGTTAAATCAATATATTGCCCTGGAAAGAGCAGTGTTTTTGGAGTGTGCAGTAAAATCGTGTTTCTGGACAAGGAAGGCATAAGTGCGCTGCGCTCCTAAGCTATCTCCCTGCTAAGACACACTGCCAAAGCTTTTCGCTATGATGCAGTCTAGTGCAGACGCACACTCCGGCTCTCCGGAGCTGTCCGAAGCCAAGCACCGGTCGCCGGCGTCTTTCGGCTGAAGCAGCGCTTCGGAGCGTACGGCTGTTGTGTGCGCGAAGCAGCCGCTTCTGCTGCTCCGCGAGCCGGACAGAGCGGTAGCTTGTACGACGGCGAAGAACGAAGCCGCAGAGCACCGGCCTTCTGCGCGCACCCTAAGGACTGCGAGAGGACCGTGGTGGCCGCTCGCCTGCCCCTTCAATTCCATTCTAGCATCCTTAGGGAAGGTGTTCCAGGACAATTTTCCTGAGTTTTGAATTCGTCCTGATGCAGCCCCTCCTGGGAAACTCGTGCTCGTCCTCTGAGTCTCCGAGTGCAGAGACCTCGATGGCAACTGCAGAAATGAAGGGCTGCGTTGAGTTGTCGAGAAGCAAGAACATAGCCAGCGCCTTGTGTTTGGGAGTCAGCAGCTGCTGGACTTTTGCGATTGGTTTCACTGTGCACTGAATGCCAGGACGGCATGTGCACGTTAAATCAATATATTGCCCTGGAAAGAGCAGTGTTTTTGGAGTGTGCAGTAAAATCGTGTTTCTGGACAAGGAAGGCATAAGTGCGCTGCGCTCCTAAGCTATCTCCCTGCTAAGACACACTGCCAAAGCTTTTCGCTATGATGCAGTCTAGTGCAGACGCACACTCCGGCTCTCCGGAGCTGTCCGAAGCCAAGCGCCGGTGGCCGGCGTCTTTCGGCTGAAGCAGCGCTTCGGAGCGTACGGCTGTTGTGTGCGCGAAGCAGCCGCTTCTCCTGCTCCGCGAGCCGGACAGAGCGGTAGCTTGTACGAGGGCGAAGAACGAAGCCGCAGAGCACCGGCCTTCTGCGCGCACCCTAAGGACTGCGAGAGGACCGTGGTGGCCGCTCGCCTGCCCCTTCAATTCCATTCTAGCATCCTTATGGAAGGTGTTCCAGGACAATTTTCCTGAGTTTTGAATTCGTCCTGATGCAGCCCCTCCTGGGAAACTCCTACTCGTCCTCTGCGTCTCCGAGTGCAGAGACCTCGATGGCAACTGCAGAAATGAAGGGCTGCGTTGAGTTGTCGAGAAGCAAGAACATAGCCAGCGCCTTGTGTTTGGGAGTCAGCAGCACCTGGACTTTTGCGATTGCTTTCACTGTGCACTGAATGCCAGGACGGCATGTGCACGTTAAAACAACGAGCTGGGCAAGAGCAGTTATCGAAAGATCACGGCCGTCAGAAAGCAGCTTATATATTGCCCTGGAAAGAGCAGTGTTTTTGGAGTGTGCAGTAAAATCGTGTTTCTGGACAAGGAAGGCATAAGTGCGCTGCGCTCCTAAGCTATCTCCCTGCTAAGACACACTGCTAAAGCTTTTCGCTATGATGCAGTCTAGTGCAGATGCACACTGCGGCTCTCCGGAGCTGTCCGAAGCGAAGCGCCGGTGGCCGGCGTCTTTCGGCTGAAGCAGCGCTTCGGAGCGTACGGCTGTTGTGTGCGCGAGGCAGCCGCTTCTGCTGCTCCGCGAGCCGGACAGAGCGGTAGCTTGTACGACGGCGAAGAACGAAGCCGCAGAGCACCGGGCTTCTGCGCGCACCCTAAGTACTGCTAGAGGACGGTGGTGGCCGCTCGCCTGCCCCTTCAATTCCATTCTAGCATTCTTAGGGAAGGTGTTCCAGGACAATTTTCCTGAGTTTTGAATTCGTCCTGATGCAGCCCCTCCTGGGAAACTCGTGCTCGTCTTCTGAGTCTCCGAGTGCAGAGACCTCGATGGCAACTGCAGAAATGAAGGGCTGCGTTGAGTTGTCGAGAAGCAAGAACATAGCCAGCGCCTTGTGTTTGGGAGTCAGCAGCACCTGGACTTTTGCGATTGCCTTCACTGTGCACTGAATGTCGAGATATGTGCACGCTAAAAAACCAAGGTGGGCAAGAGGAGGAAGAGAGCACGGGCATCAGAGAGCATCTGGCATCTTGCCCTGGAAAGAGCAGTGTTTTTGGAGTGTGCAGCAAATCCGTGTTTCTGGACAAGGGAGGCATAAGTGCGCTGCGCTCCTAAGCTATCTCCCTGCTAAGACACACTGCCAAAGCTTTTCGCTATGATGTAGTCCAGTGCAGACGCACACTACGGCTCTCCGGAGCTGTCCGAAGCCAAGCGCCGGTCGCCGGCGTCTTTCGGCTGAAGCAGCGCTTCGGAGCGTACGGCTGTTGTGTGTGCGAAGCAGCCGCTTCTGCTGCTCCGGGAGCCGGACAGAGCGGTAGCTTGTACGACGGCGAAGAACGAAGCCGCAGAGCACCGGCCTTCTGCGCGCACCCTAAGGACTGCGAGAGGACCGTGGTGGCCGCTCGCCTGCCCCTTCAATTCCATTCTAGCATCCTTATGGAAGGTGTTCCAGGACAATTTTCCTGAGTTTTGAATTCGTCCTGATGCAGCCCCTCCTGGGAAACTCCTACTCGTCCTCTGCGTCTCCGAGTGCAGAGACCTCGATGGCAACTGCAGAAAAGAAGGGCTGCGTTGAGTTGTCGAGAAGCAAGAACATAGCCAGCGCCTTGTGTTTGGGAGTCTGCAGCTGCAGGACTTTTGCGATTGCTTTCACTGTGCACTGAATGCCAGGACGGCATGTGCACGTTAAATCAACGAGCTGGGCAAGAGCAGTTATCGAAAGATCACGGCCGTCAGAAAGCAGCTTATATATTGCCCTGGAAAGAGCAGTGTTTTTGGAGTGTGCAGTAAAATCGTGTTTCTGGACAAGGAAGGCATAAGTGCGCTGCGCTCCTAAGCTATCTCCCTGTTAAGACACACTGCCAAAGCTTTTCGCTATGATGTAGTCCAGTGCAGACGCACACTACGGCTCTCCGGAGCTGTCCTAAGCGAAGCGCCGGTGGCCGGCGTCTTTCGGCTGAAGCAGCGCTTCGGAGCGTACGGCTGTTGTGTGTGCGAAGCAGCCGCTTCTGCTGCTCCGGGAGCCGGAGAGAGCGGTAGCTTGTACGAGGGCGAAGAACGAAGCCGCAGAGCACCGGGCTTCTGCGCGCACCCTAAGGACTGCGAGAGGACCGTGGTGGCCGCTCGCCTGCCCCTTCAATTCCATTCTAGCATCCTTAGGGAAGGTGATCCAGGACAATTTTCCTGAGTTTTGAATTCGTCCTGATGCAGCCCCTCCTGGGAAACTCCTACTCGTCCTCTGCGTCTCCGAGTGCAGAGACCTCGATGGCAACTGCAGAAAAGAAGGGCTGCGTTGAGTTGTCGAGAAGCAAGAACATAGCCAGCGCCTTGTGTTTGGGAGTCAGCAGCACCTGGACTTTTGCGATTGCTTTCACTGTGCACTGAATGCCAGGACGGCATGTGCACGTTAAAACAACGAGCTGGGCAAGAGCAGTTATCGAAAGATCACGGCCGTCAGAAAGCAGCTTATATATTGCCCTGGAAAGAGCAGTGTTTTTGGAGTGTGCAGTAAAATCGTGTTTCTGGACAAGGAAGGCATAAGTGCGCTGCGCTCCTAAGCTATCTCCCTGCTAAGACACACTGCTAAAGCTTTTCGCTATGATGCAGTCTAGTGCAGACGCACACTAGGGCTCTCCGGAGCTGTCCGAAGCGAAGCGCCGGTGGCCGGCGTCTTTCGGCTGAAGCAGCGCTTTGGAGCGTACGGCTGTTGTGTGCGCGAAGCAGCCGCTTCTGCTGCTCCGGGAGCCGGACAGAGCGGTAGCTTGTACGACGGCGAAGAACGAAGCCGCAGAGCACCGGCCTTCTGCGCGCACCCTAAGGACTGCGAGAGGACCGTGGTGGCCGCTCGCCTGCCCCTTCAATTCCATTCTAGCATCCTTAGGGAAGGTGTTCCAGGACAATTTTCCTGAGTTTTGAATTCGTCCTGATGCAGCCCCTCCTGGGAAACAACTGCTCGTCGTCTGAGTCTCCGAGTGCAGAGACCTCGATGGCAACTGCAGAAATGAAGCACTCCGTTGAGTTGTCGAGAAGCAAGAACATAGCCAGCGCCTTGTGTTTGGGAGTCTGCAGCTGCAGGACTTTTGCGATTGCTTTCACTGTGCACTGAATGCCAGGACGGCATGTGCTCTTTAAAACAACGAGCTGGGCAAGAGCAGGAAGGGAGCACGGGCATCATAGAGCATCTGGCATCTTGCCCTGGAAAGAGCAGTGTTTTTGGAGTGTGCAGTAAAATCGTGTTTCTGGACTAGGGAGGCATAAGTGCACTGCGCTCCTAAGCTATCTCCCTGCTAAGACACACTGCTAAAGCTTTTCGTTATCATGCAGTCTAGTGCAGACTCACACTACGGCTCTCCGGAGCTGTCCGAAGCCAAGCGCCGGTCGCCGGCGTCTTTCGGCTGAAGCAGCGCTTCGGAGCGTACGGCTGTTGTGTGCGCGAAGCAGCCGCTTCTCCTGCTCCGGGAGCCGGACAGAGCGGTAGCTTGTACGACGGCGAAGAACGAAGCCGCAGAGCACCGGCCTTCTGCGCGCACCCTAAGGACTGCGAGAGGACCGTGGTGGCCGCTCGCCTGCCCCTTCAATTCCATTCTAGCATCCTTAGGGAAGGTGTTCCAGGACAATTTTCCTGAGTTTTGAATTCGTCCTGATGCAGCCCCTCCTGGGAAACTCGTGCTCGTCCTCTGAGTCTCCGAGTGCAGAGACCTCGATGGCAACTGCAGAAATGAAGGGCTGCGTTGAGTTGTCGAGAAGCAAGAACATAGCCAGCGCCTTGTGTTTGGGAGTCAGCAGCACCTGGACTTTTGCGATTGCTTTCACTGTGCACTGAATGCCAGGACGGCATGTGCACGTTAAAACAACGAGCTGGGCAAGAGCAGTTATCGAAAGATCACGGCCGTCAGAAAGCAGCTTATATATTGCCCTGGAAAGAGCAGTGTTTTTGGAGTGTGCAGTAAAATCGTGTTTCTGGACAAGGAAGGCATAAGTGCGCTGCGCTCCTAAGTTATCTCCCTGCTAAGACACACTGCTAAAGCTTTTCGCTAGGATGCAGTCTAGTGCAGACGCACACTACGGCTCTCCGGAGCTGTCCGAAGCGAAGCGCCGGTGGCCGGCGTCTTTCGGCTGAAGCAGCGCTTCGGAGCGTACGGCTGTTGTGTGCGCGAAGCAGCCGCTTCTGCTGCTCCGGGAGCCGGACAGAGCGGTAGCTTGTACGACGGCGAAGAACGAAGCCGCAGAGCACCGGCCTTCTGCGCGCACCCTAAGGACTGCGAGAGGACCGTGGTGGCCGCTCGCCTGCCCCTTCAATTCCATTCTAGCATCCTTATGGAAGGTGTTCCAGGACAATTTTCCTGAGTTTTGAATTCGTCCTGATGCAGCCCCTCCTGGGAAACTCGTGCTCGTCCTCTGCGTCTCCGAGTGCAGAGACCTCGATGGCAACTGCAGAAATGAAGGGCTGCGTTGAGTTGTCGAGAAGCAAGAACATAGCCAGCGCCTTGTGTTTGGGAGTCTGCAGCTGCTGGACTTTTGCGATTGCTTTCACTGTGCACTGAATGCCAGGACGGCATGTGCACGTTAAAACAATGAGCTGGGCAAGAGCAGTTATCGAAAGATCACGGCCGTCAGAAAGCAGCTTATATATTGCCCAGGAAAGAGCAGTGTTTTTGGAGTGTGCAGTAAAATCGTGTTTCTGGACAAGGAAGGCATAAGTGCGCTGCGCTCCTAAGCTATCTCCCTGCTAAGACACACTGCTAAAGCTTTTCGCTATGATGCAGTCTAGTGCAGACGCACACTGCGGCTCTCCGGAGCTGTCCGAAGCGAAGCGCCGGTCGCCGGCGTCTTTCGGCTGAAGCAGCGCTTCGGAGCGTACGGCTGTTGTGTGCGCGAAGCAGCCGCTTCTGCTGCTCCGCGAGCCGGACAGAGCGGTAGCTTGTACGACGGCGAAGAACGAAGCCGCAGAGCACCGGCCTTCTGCGCGCACCCTAAGGACTGCTAGAGGACCGTGGTGGCCGCTCGCCTGCCCCTTCAATTCCATTCTAGCATCCTTATGGAAGGTGTTCCAGGACAATTTTCCTGAGTTTTGAATTCGTCCTGCTGCAGCCCATCCTGGGAAACTCGTGCTCGTCCTCTGAGTCTCCGAGTTCAGAGACCTCGATGGCAACTGCAGAAATGAAGGGCTGCGTTGAGTTGTCGAGAAGCAAGAACATAGCCAGCGCCTTGTGTTTGGGAGTCAGCAGCACCTGGACTTTTGCGATTGCCTTCACTGTGCACTGAATGTCGAGATATGTGCACGCTAAAAAACCAAGTTGGGCAAGAGGAGGAAGAGAGCACGGGCATCAGAGAGCATCTGGCATCTTGCCCTGGAAAGGGCAGTGTTTTTGGAGTGTGCAGCAAATCCGTGTTTCTGGACAAGGGAGGCATAAGTGCGCTGCGCTCCTAAGCTATCTCCCTGCTAAGACACACTGCCAAAGCTTTTCGCTATGATGTAGTCCAGTGCAGACGCACACTACGGCTCTCCGGAGCTGTCCGAAGCGAAGCGCCGGTGGCCGGCGTCTTTCGGCTGAAGCAGCGCTTCGGAGCGTACGGCTGTTGTGTGCGCGAAGCAGCCGCTTCTGCTGCTCCGCGAGCCCGACAGAGCGGTAGCTTGTACGACGGCGAAGAACGAAGCCGCAGAGCACCGGCCTTCTGCGCGCACCCTAAGGACTGCGAGAGGACCGTGGTGGCCGCTCGCCTGCCCCTTCAATTCCATTCTAGCATCCTTAGGGAAGGTGTTCCAGGACAATTTTCCTGAGTTTTGAATTCGTCCTGATGCAGCCCCTCCTGGGAAACTCGTGCTCGTCCTCTGAGTCTCCGAGTGCAGAGACCTCGATGGCAACTGCAGAAATGAAGGGCTGCGTTGAGTTGTCGAGAAGCAAGAACATAGCCAGCGCCTTGTGTTTGGGAGTCAGCAGCTGCTGGACTTTTGCGATTGCTTTCACTGTGCACTGAATGCCAGGACGGCATGTGCACGTTAAATCAATATATTGCCCTGGAAAGAGCAGTGTTTTTGGAGTGTGCAGTAAAATCGTGTTTCTGGACAAGGAAGGCATAAGTGCGCTGCGCTCCTAAGCTATCTCCCTGCTAAGACACACTGCCAAAGCTTTTCGCTATGATGCAGTCTAGTGCAGACGCACACTCCGGCTCTCCGGAGCTGTCCGAAGCCAAGCGCCGGTCGCCGGCGTCTTTCGGCTGAAGCAGCGCTTCGGAGCGTACGGCTGTTGTGTGCGCGAAGCAGCCGCTTCTGCTGCTCCGCGAGCCGGACAGAGCGGTAGCTTGTACGACGGCGAAGAACGAAGCCGCAGAGCACCGGCCTTCTGCGCGCACCCTAAGGACTGCGAGAGGACCGTGGTGGCCGCTCGCCTGCCCCTTCAATTCCATTCTAGCATCCTTAGGGAAGGTGTTCCAGGACAATTTTCCTGAGTTTTGAATTCGTCCTGATGCAGCCCCTCCTGGGAAACTCGTGCTCGTCCTCTGAGTCTCCGAGTGCAGAGACCTCGATGGCAACTGCAGAAATGAAGGGCTGCGTTGAGTTGTCGAGAAGCAAGAACATAGCCAGCGCCTTGTGTTTGGGAGTCAGCAGCTGCTGGACTTTTGCGATTGGTTTCACTGTGCACTGAATGCCAGGACGGCATGTGCACGTTAAATCAATATATTGCCCTGGAAAGAGCAGTGTTTTTGGAGTGTGCAGTAAAATCGTGTTTCTGGACAAGGAAGGCATAAGTGCGCTGCGCTCCTAAGCTATCTCCCTGCTAAGACACACTGCCAAAGCTTTTCGCTATGATGCAGTCTAGTGCAGACGCACACTCCGGCTCTCCGGAGCTGTCCGAAGCCAAGCGCCGGTGGCCGGCGTCTTTCGGCTGAAGCAGCGCTTCGGAGCGTACGGCTGTTGTGTGCGCGAAGCAGCCGCTTCTCCTGCTCCGCGAGCCGGACAGAGCGGTAGCTTGTACGAGGGCGAAGAACGAAGCCGCAGAGCACCGGCCTTCTGCGCGCACCCTAAGGACTGCGAGAGGACCGTGGTGGCCGCTCGCCTGCCCCTTCAATTCCATTCTAGCATCCTTATGGAAGGTGTTCCAGGACAATTTTCCTGAGTTTTGAATTCGTCCTGATGCAGCCCCTCCTGGGAAACTCCTACTCGTCCTCTGCGTCTCCGAGTGCAGAGACCTCGATGGCAACTGCAGAAATGAAGGGCTGCGTTGAGTTGTCGAGAAGCAAGAACATAGCCAGCGCCTTGTGTTTGGGAGTCAGCAGCACCTGGACTTTTGCGATTGCTTTCACTGTGCACTGAATGCCAGGACGGCATGTGCACGTTAAAACAACGAGCTGGGCAAGAGCAGTTATCGAAAGATCACGGCCGTCAGAAAGCAGCTTATATATTGCCCTGGAAAGAGCAGTGTTTTTGGAGTGTGCAGTAAAATCGTGTTTCTGGACAAGGAAGGCATAAGTGCGCTGCGCTCCTAAGCTATCTCCCTGCTAAGACACACTGCTAAAGCTTTTCGCTATGATGCAGTCTAGTGCAGACGCACACTGCGGCTCTCCGGAGCTGTCCGAAGCGAAGCGCCGGTGGCCGGCGTCTTTCGGCTGAAGCAGCGCTTCGGAGCGTACGGCTGTTGTGTGCGCGAGGCAGCCGCTTCTGCTGCTCCGCGAGCCGGACAGAGCGGTAGCTTGTACGACGGCGAAGAACGAAGCCGCAGAGCACCGGGCTTCTGCGCGCACCCTAAGTACTGCTAGAGGACGGTGGTGGCCGCTCGCCTGCCCCTTCAATTCCATTCTAGCATTCTTAGGGAAGGTGTTCCAGGACAATTTTCCTGAGTTTTGAATTCGTCCTGATGCAGCCCCTCCTGGGAAACTCGTGCTCGTCTTCTGAGTCTCCGAGTGCAGAGACCTCGATGGCAACTGCAGAAATGAAGGGCTGCGTTGAGTTGTCGAGAAGCAAGAACATAGCCAGCGCCTTGTGTTTGGGAGTCAGCAGCACCTGGACTTTTGCGATTGCCTTCACTGTGCACTGAATGTCGAGATATGTGCACGCTAAAAAACCAAGGTGGGCAAGAGGAGGAAGAGAGCACGGGCATCAGAGAGCATCTGGCATCTTGCCCTGGAAAGGGCAGTGTTTTTGGAGTGTGCAGCAAATCCGTGTTTCTGGACAAGGGAGGCATAAGTGCGCTGCGCTCCTAAGCTATCTCCCTGCTAAGACACACTGCCAAAGCTTTTCGCTATGATGTAGTCCAGTGCAGACGCACACTACGGCTCTCCGGAGCTGTCCGAAGCCAAGCGCCGGTCGCCGGCGTCTTTCGGCTGAAGCAGCGCTTCGGAGCGTACGGCTGTTGTGTGTGCGAAGCAGCCGCTTCTGCTGCTCCGGGAGCCGGACAGAGCGGTAGCTTGTACGACGGCGAAGAACGAAGCCGCAGAGCACCGGCCTTCTGCGCGCACCCTAAGGACTGCGAGAGGACCGTGGTGGCCGCTCGCCTGCCCCTTCAATTCCATTCTAGCATCCTTAGGGAAGGTGTTCCAGGACAATTTTCCTGAGTTTTGAATTCGTCCTGATGCAGCCCCTCCTGGGAAACTCCTACTCGTCCTCTGCGTCTCCGAGTGCAGAGACCTCGATGGCAACTGCAGAAAAGAAGGGCTGCGTTGAGTTGTCGAGAAGCAAGAACATAGCCAGCGCCTTGTGTTTGGGAGTCTGCAGCTGCAGGACTTTTGCGATTGCTTTCACTGTGCACTGAATGCCAGGACGGCATGTGCACGTTAAATCAACGAGCTGGGCAAGAGCAGTTATCGAAAGATCACGGCCGTCAGAAAGCAGCTTATATATTGCCCAGGAAAGAGCAGTGTTTTTGGAGTGTGCAGTAAAATCGTGTTTCTGGACAAGGAAGGCATAAGTGCGCTGCGCTCCTAAGCTATCTCCCTGCGAGACACACTGCCAAAGCTTTTCGCTGTGATGCAGTCTAGTGCAGACGCACACTAGGGCTCTCCGGAGCTGTCCGAAGCGAAGCGCCGGTGGCCGGCGTCTTTCGGCTGAAGCAGCGCTTCGGAGCGTACGGCTGTTGTGTGCGCGAAGCAGCCGCTTCTCCTGCTCCGCGAGCCGGACAGAGCGGTAGCTTGTACGAGGGCGAAGAACGAAGCCGCAGAGCACCGGGCTTCTGCGCGCACCCTAAGGACTGCTAGAGAACGGCGGTGGCCGCTCGCCTGCCTCTTCAATTCCCTTCTAGCATCCTTATGGAAGGTGTTCCAGGACAATTTTCCTGAGTTTTGAATTCGTCCTGATGCAGCCCCTCCTGGGAAACTCGTGCTCGTCCTCTGCGTCTCCGAGTGCAGAGACCTCGATGGCAACTGCAGAAATGAAGGGCTGCGTTGAGTTGTCGAGAAGCAAGAACATAGCCAGCGCCTTGTGTTTGGGAGTCAGCAGCACCTGGACTTTTGCGATTGCTTTCACTGTGCACTGAATGCCAGGACGGCATGTGCACGTTAAATCAACGAGCTGGGCAAGAGCAGTTATCGAAAGATCACGGCCGTCAGAAAGCAGCTTATATATTGCCCTGGAAAGAGCAGTGTTTTTGGAGTGTGCAGTAAAATCGTGTTTCTGGACAAGGAAGGCATAAGTGCGCTGCGCTCCTAAGCTATCTCCCTGCTAAGACACACTGCCAAAGCTTTTCGCTATGATGTAGTCCAGTGCAGACGCACACTCCGGCTCTCCGGAGCTGTCCGAAGCGAAGCGCCGGTGGCCGGCGTCTTTCGGCTGAAGCAGCGCTTCGGAGCGTACGGCTGTTGTGTGCGCGAAGCAGCCGCTTCTGCTGCTCCGCGAGCCGGACAGAGCGGTAGCTTGTACGAGGGCGAAGAACGAAGCCGCAGAGCACCGGCCTTCTGCGCGCACCCTAAGGACTGCGAGAGGACCGTGGTGGCCGCTCGCCTGCCCCTTCAATTCCATTCTAGCATCCTTAGGGAAGGTGTTCCAGGACAATTTTCCTGAGTTTTGAATTCGTCCTGATGCAGCCCCTCCTGGGAAACTCGTGCTCGTCTTCTGAGTCTCCGAGTGCAGAGACCTCGATGGCAACTGCAGAAATGAAGGGCTGCGTTGAGTTGTCGAGAAGCAAGAACATAGCCAGCGCCTTGTGTTTGGGAGTCAGCAGCACCTGGACTTTTGCGATTGCCTTCACTGTGCACTGAATGTCGAGATATGTGCACGCTAAAAAACCAAGGTGGGCAAGAGGAGGAAGAGAGCACGGGCATCAGAGAGCATCTGGCATCTTGCCCTGGAAAGGGCAGTGTTTTTGGAGTGTGCAGCAAATCCGTGTTTCTGGACAAGGGAGGCATAAGTGCGCTGCGCTCCTAAGCTATCTCCCTGCTAAGACACATTGCCAAAGCTTTTCGCTATGATGTAGTCCAGTGCAGACGCACACTAGGGCTCTCCGGAGCTGTCCGAAGCCAAGCGCCGGTCGCCGGCGTCTTTCGGCTGAAGCAGCGCTTCGGAGCGTACGGCTGTTGTGTGTGCGAAGCAGCCGCTTCTGCTGCTCCGGGAGCCGGACAGAGCGGTAGCTTGTACGACGGCGAAGAACGAAGCCGCAGAGCACCGGCCTTCTGCGCGCACCCTAAGGACTGCGAGAGGACCGTGGTGGCCGCTCGCCTGCCCCTTCAATTCCATTCTAGCATCCTTATGGAAGGCGTTCCAGGACAATTTTCCTGAGTTTTGAATTCGTCCTGATGCAGCCCCTCCTGGGAAACTCCTACTCGTCCTCTGCGTCTCCGAGTGCAGAGACCTCGATGGCAACTGCAGAAAAGAAGGGCTGCGTTGAGTTGTCGAGAAGCAAGAACATAGCCAGCGCCTTGTGTTTGGGAGTCAGCAGCTGCAGGACTTTTGCGATTGCTTTCACTGTGCACTGAATGCCAGGACGGCATGTGCACGTTAAATCAACGAGCTGGGCAAGAGCAGTTATCGAAAGATCACGGCCGTCAGAAAGCAGCTTATATATTGCCCTGGAAAGAGCAGTGTTTTTGGAGTGTGCAGTAAAATCGTGTTTCTGGACAAGGAAGGCATAAGTGCGCTGCGCTCCTAAGCTATCTCCCTGCGAGACACAGAGCCAAAGCTTTTCGTTAACATGCAGTCTAGTGCAGACGCACACTAGGGCTCTCCGGAGCTGTCCGAAGCGAAGCGCCGGTGGCCGGCGTCTTTCGGCTGAAGCAGCGCTTCGGAGCGTACGGCTGTTGTGTGCGCGAAGCAGCCGCTTCTGCTGCTCCGCGAGCCGGACAGAGCGGTAGCTTGTACGAGGGCGAAGAACGAAGCCGCAGAGCACCGGCCTTCTGCGCGCACCCTAAGGACTGCTAGAGAACGGCGGTGGCCGCTCGCCTGCCTCTTCAATTCCCTTCTAGCATCCTTATGGAAGGTGTTCCAGGACAATTTTCCTGAGTTTTGAATTCGTCCTGATGCAGCCCCTCCTGGGAAACTCGTGCTCGTCCTCTGCGTCTCCGAGTGCAGAGACCTCGATGGCAACTGCAGAAATGAAGGGCTGCGTTGAGTTGTCGAGAAGCAAGAACATAGCCAGCGCCTTGTGTTTGGGAGTCAGCAGCACCTGGACTTTTGCGATTGCTTTCACTGTGCACTGAATGCCAGGACGGCATGTGCACGTTAAAACAACGAGCTGGGCAAGAGCAGTTATCGAAAGATCACGGCCGTCAGAAAGCAGCTTATATATTGCCCTGGAAAGAGCAGTGTTTTTGGAGTGTGCAGTAAAATCGTGTTTCTGGACAAGGAAGGCATAAGTGCGCTGCGCTCCTAAGCTATCTCCCTGCTAAGACACACTGCCAAAGCTTTTTGCTATGATGTAGTCCAGTGCAGACGCACACTCCGGCTCTCCGGAGCTGTCCGAAGCGAAGCGCCGGTGGCCGGCGTCTTTCGGCTGAAGCAGCGCTTCGGAGCGTACGGCTGTTGTGTGTGCGAAGCAGCCGCTTCTGCTGCTCCGGGAGCCGGAGAGAGCGGTAGCTTGTACGACGGCGAAGAACGAAGCCGCAGAGCACCGGGCTTCTGCGCGCACCCTAAGGACTGCGAGAGGACCGTGGTGGCCGCTCGCCTGCCCCTTCAATTCCATTCTAGCATCCTTAGGGAAGGTGATCCAGGACAATTTTCCTGAGTTTTGAATTCGTCCTGATGCAGCCCCTCCTGGGAAACTTCTACTCGTCCTCTGCGTCTCCGAGTGCAGAGACCTCGATGGCAACTGCAGAAAAGAAGGGCTGCGTTGAGTTGTCGAGAAGCAAGAACATAGCCAGCGCCTTGTGTTTGGGAGTCAGCAGCACCTGGACTTTTGCGATTGCTTTCACTGTGCACTGAATGCCAGGACGGCATGTGCACGTTAAAACAACGAGCTGGGCAAGAGCAGTTATCGAAAGATCACGGCCGTCAGAAAGCAGCTTATATATTGCCCTGGAAAGAGCAGTGTTTTTGGAGTGTGCAGTAAAATCGTGTTTCTGGACAAGGAAGGCATAAGTGCGCTGCGCTCCTAAGCTATCTCCCTGCTAAGACACACTGCCAAAGCTTTTTGCTATGATGTAGTCCAGTGCAGACGCACACTCCGGCTCTCCGGAGCTGTCCGAAGCGAAGCGCCGGTGGCCGGCGTCTTTCGGCTGAAGCAGCGCTTCGGAGCGTACGGCTGTTGTGTGTGCGAAGCAGCCGCTTCTGCTGCTCCGGGAGCCGGAGAGAGCGGTAGCTTGTACGACGGCGAAGAACGAAGCCGCAGAGCACCGGGCTTCTGCGCGCACCCTAAGGACTGCGAGAGGACCGTGGTGGCCGCTCGCCTGCCCCTTCAATTCCATTCTAGCATCCTTAGGGAAGGTGATCCAGGACAATTTTCCTGAGTTTTGAATTCGTCCTGATGCAGCCCCTCCTGGGAAACTTCTACTCGTCCTCTGCGTCTCCGAGTGCAGAGACCTCGATGGCAACTGCAGAAATGAAGCACTCCGTTGAGTTGTCGAGAAGCAAGAACATAGCCAGCGCCTTGTGTTTGGGAGTCAGCAGCACCTGGACTTTTGCGATTGCCTTCACTGTGCACTGAATGTCGAGATATGTGCACGCTAATAAACCAAGTTGGGCAAGAGGAGGAAGAGAGCACGGGCATCAGAGAGCATCTGGCATCTTGCCCTGGAAAGGGCAGTGTTTTTGGAGTGTGCAGCAAATCCGTGTTTCTGGACAAGGGAGGCATAAGTGCGCTGCGCTCCTAAGCTATCTCCCTGCTAAGACACACTGCCAAAGCTTTTCGCTATGATGTAGTCCAGTGCAGACGCACACTACGGCTCTCCGGAGCTGTCCGAAGCGAAGCGCCGGTCGCCGGCGTCTTTCGGCTGAAGCAGCGCTTCGGAGCGTACGGCTGTTGTGTGCGCGAAGCAGCCGCTTCTGCTGCTCCGCGAGCCCGACAGAGCGGTAGCTTGTACGACGGCGAATAACGAAGCCGCAGAGCACCGGCCTTCTGCGCGCACCCTAAGGACTGCGAGAGGACCGTGGTGGCCGCTCGCCTGCCCCTTCAATTCCATTCTAGCATCCTTAGGGAAGGTGTTCCAGGACAATTTTCCTGAGTTTTGAATTCGTCCTGATGCAGCCCCTCCTGGGAAACTCGTGCTCGTCCTCTGAGTCTCCGAGTGCAGAGACCTCGATGGCAACTGCAGAAATGAAGGGCTGCGTTGAGTTGTCGAGAAGCAAGAACATAGCCAGCGCCTTGTGTTTGGGAGTCAGCAGCTGCTGGACTTTTGCGATTGCTTTCACTGTGCACTGAATGCCAGGACGGCATGTGCACGTTAAATCAATATATTGCCCTGGAAAGAGCAGTGTTTTTGGAGTGTGCAGTAAAATCGTGTTTCTGGACAAGGAAGGCATAAGTGCGCTGCGCTCCTAAGCTATCTCCCTGCTAAGACACACTGCCAAAGCTTTTCGCTATGATGCAGTCTAGTGCAGACGCACACTCCGGCTCTCCGGAGCTGTCCGAAGCCAAGCGCCGGTCGCCGGCGTCTTTCGGCTGAAGCAGCGCTTCGGAGCGTACGGCTGTTGTGTGCGCGAAGCAGCCGCTTCTGCTGCTCCGCGAGCCGGACAGAGCGGTAGCTTGTACGACGGCGAAGAACGAAGCCGCAGAGCACCGGGCTTCTGCGCGCACCCTAAGGACTGCGAGAGGACCGTGGTGGCCGCTCGCCTGCCCCTTCAATTCCATTCTAGCATCCTTAGGGAAGGTGTTCCAGGACAATTTTCCTGAGTTTTGAATTCGTCCTGATGCAGCCCCTCCTGGGAAACTCGTGCTCGTCCTCTGCGTCTCCGAGTGCAGAGACCTCGATGGCAACTGCAGAAATGAAGGGCTGCGTTGAGTTGTCGAGAAGCAAGAACATAGCCAGCGCCTTGTGTTTGGGAGTCTGCAGCTGCAGGACTTTTGCGATTGCTTTCACTGTGCACTGAATGCCAGGACGGCATGTGCACGTTAAATCAACGAGCTGGGCAAGAGCAGTTATCGAAAGATCACGGCCGTCAGAAAGCAGCTTATATATTGCCCTGGAAAGAGCAGTGTTTTTGGAGTGTGCAGTAAAATCGTGTTTCTGGACAAGGAAGGCATAAGTGCGCTGCGCTCCTAAGCTATCTCCCTGCGAGACACAGAGCCAAAGCTTTTCGTTAACATGCAGTCTAGTGCAGACGCACACTAGGGCTCTCCGGAGCTGTCCGAAGCGAAGCGCCGGTGGCCGGCGTCTTTCGGCTGAAGCAGCGCTTCGGAGCGTACGGCTGTTGTGTGCGCGAAGCAGCCGCTTCTCCTGCTCCGCGAGCCGGACAGAGCGGTAGCTTGTACGAGGGCGAAGAACGAAGCCGCAGAGCACCGGCCTTCTGCGCGCACCCTAAGGACTGCTAGAGAACGGCGGTGGCCGCTCGCCTGCCTCTTCAATTCCCTTCTAGCATCCTTATGGAAGGTGTTCCAGGACAATTTTCCTGAGTTTTGAATTCGTCCTGATGCAGCCCCTCCTGGGAAACTCGTGCTCGTCCTCTGCGTCTCCGAGTGCAGAGACCTCGATGGCAACTGCAGAAAAGAAGGGCTGCGTTGAGTTGTCGAGAAGCAAGAACATAGCCAGCGCCTTGTGTTTGGGAGTCAGCAGCACCTGGACTTTTGCGATTGCTTTCACTGTGCACTGAATGCCAGGACGGCATGTGCACGTTAAATCAACGAGCTGGGCAAGAGCAGTTATCGAAAGATCACGGCCGTCAGAAAGCAGCTTATATATTGCCCTGGAAAGAGCAGTGTTTTTGGAGTGTGCAGTAAAATCGTGTTTCTGGACAAGGAAGGCATAAGTGCGCTGCGCTCCTAAGCTATCTCCCTGCTAAGACACACTGCCAAAGCTTTTTGCTATGATGTAGTCCAGTGCAGACGCACACTACGGCTCTCCGGAGCTGTCCGAAGCGAAGCGCCGGTGGCCGGCGTCTTTCGGCTGAAGCAGCGCTTCGGAGCGTACGGCTGTTGTGTGTGCGAAGCAGCCGCTTCTGCTGCTCCGCGAGCCGGAGAGAGCGGTAGCTTGTACGACGGCGAAGAACGAAGCCGCAGAGCACCGGGCTTCTGCGCGCACCCTAAGGACTGCGAGAGGACCGTGGTGGCCGCTCGCCTGCCCCTTCAATTCCATTCTAGCATCCTTAGGGAAGGTGATCCAGGACAATTTTCCTGAGTTTTGAATTCGTCCTGATGCAGCCCCTCCTGGGAAACTCGTGCTCGTCCTCTGAGTCTCCGAGTGCAGAGACCTCGATGGCAACTGCAGAAATGAAGGGCTGCGTTGAGTTGTCGAGAAGCAAGAACATAGCCAGCGCCTTGTGTTTGGGAGTCAGCAGCTGCTGGACTTTTGCGATTGCTTTCACTGTGCACTGAATGCCAGGACGGCATGTGCACGTTAAAACAACGAGCTGGGCAAGAGTAATCGAAAGATCACGGCCGTCAGAAAGCAGCTTATATATTGCCCTGGAAAGAGCAGTGTTTTTGGAGTGTGCAGTAAAATCGTGTTTCTGGACAAGGGAGGCATAAGTGCGCTGCGCTCCTAAGCTATCTCCCTGCGAGACACAGAGCCAAAGCTTTTCGCTATGATGCAGTCTAGTGCAGACGCACACTACGGCTCTCCGGAGCTTTCCGAAGCGAAGCGCCGATCGCCGGCGTCTTTCGGCTGAAGCAGCGCTTCGGAGCGTACGGCTGTTGTGTGCGCGAAGCAGCCGCTTCTGCTGCTCCGGGAGCCGGACTGAGCGGTAGCTTGTACGAGGGCGAAGAACGAAGCCGCAGAGCACCGGCCTTCTGCGCGCACCCTAAGGACTGCGAGAGGACCGTGGTGGCCGCTCGCCTGCCCCTTCAATTCCATTCTAGCATCCTTAGGGAAGGTGATCCAGGACAATTTTCCTGAGTTTTGAATTCGTCCTGATGCAGCCCCTCCTGGGAAACAACTGCTCGTCGTCTGAGTCTCCGAGTGCAGAGACCTCGATGGCAACTGCAGAAATGAAGCACTCCGTTGAGTTGTCGAGAAGCAAGAACATAGCCAGCGCCTTGTGTTTGGGAGTCAGCAGCTGCTGGACTTTTGCGATTGCCTTCACTGTGCTCTGAATGTCGAGATATGTGCACGCTAAAAAACCAAGTTGGGCAAGAGGAGGAAGAGAGCACGGGCATCAGAGAGCATCTGGCATCTTGCCCTGGAAAGGGCAGTGTTTTTGGAGAGTGCAGCAAATCCGTGTTTCTGGGCAAGGGAGGCATAAGTGCGCTGCGCTCCTAAGCTATCACCCTGCTAAGACACACTGCCAAAGCTTTTCGCTATGATGTAGTCCAGTGCAGACGCACACTGCGGCTCTCCGGAGCTGTCCGAAGCCAAGCGCCGGTCGCCGGCGTCTTTCGGCTGAAGCAGCGCTTCGGAGCGTACGGCTGTTGTGTGCGCGAAGCAGCCGCTTCTCCTGCTCCGCGAGCCGGAGAGAGCGGTAGCTTGTACGAGGGCGAAGAACGAAGCCGCAGAGCACCGGGCTTCTGCGCGCACCCTAAGGACTGCGAGAGGACCGTGGTGGCCGCTCGCCTGCCCCTTCAATTCCATTCTAGCATCCTTAGGGAAGGTGTTCCAGGACAATTTTCCTGAGTTTTGAATTCGTCCTGATGCAGCCCCTCCTGGGAAACAACTGCTCGTCGTCTGAGTCTCCGAGTGCAGAGACCTCGATGGCAACTGCAGAAATGAAGCACTCCGTTGAGTTGTCGAGAAGCAAGAACATAGCCAGCGCCTTGTGTTTGGGAGTCAGCAGCACCTGGACTTTTGCGATTGCTTTCACTGTGCACTGAATGCCAGGACGGCATGTGCACGTTAAATCAACGAGCTGGGCAAGAGCAGTTATCGAAAGATCACGGCCGTCAGAAAGCAGCTTATATATTGCCCTGGAAAGAGCAGTGTTTTTGGAGTGTGCAGTAAAATCGTGTTTCTGGACAAGGAAGGCATAAGTGCGCTGCGCTCCTAAGCTATCTCCCTGCTAAGACACACTGCCAAAGCTTTTCGCTATGATGTAGTCCAGTGCAGACGCACACTCCGGCTCTCCGGAGCTGTCCGAAGCGAAGCGCCGGTGGCCGGCGTCTTTCGGCTGAAGCAGCGCTTCGGAGCGTACGGCTGTTGTGTGCGCGAAGCAGCCGCTTCTGCTGCTCCGCGAGCCGGACAGAGCGGTAGCTTGTACGAGGGCGAAGAACGAAGCCGCAGAGCACCGGCCTTCTGCGCGCACCCTAAGGACTGCGAGAGGACCGTGGTGGCCGCTCGCCTGCCCCTTCAATTCCATTCTAGCATCCTTAGGGAAGGTGTTCCAGGACAATTTTCCTGAGTTTTGAATTCGTCCTGATGCAGCCCCTCCTGGGAAACTCGTGCTCGTCTTCTGAGTCTCCGAGTGCAGAGACCTCGATGGCAACTGCAGAAATGAAGGGCTGCGTTGAGTTGTCGAGAAGCAAGAACATAGCCAGCGCCTTGTGTTTGGGAGTCAGCAGCACCTGGACTTTTGCGATTGCCTTCACTGTGCACTGAATGTCGAGATATGTGCACGCTAAAAAACCAAGGTGGGCAAGAGGAGGAAGAGAGCACGGGCATCAGAGAGCATCTGGCATCTTGCCCTGGAAAGGGCAGTGTTTTTGGAGTGTGCAGCAAATCCGTGTTTCTGGACAAGGGAGGCATAAGTGCGCTGCGCTCCTAAGCTATCTCCCTGCTAAGACACATTGCCAAAGCTTTTCGCTATGATGTAGTCCAGTGCAGACGCACACTAGGGCTCTCCGGAGCTGTCCGAAGCCAAGCGCCGGTCGCCGGCGTCTTTCGGCTGAAGCAGCGCTTCGGAGCGTACGGCTGTTGTGTGTGCGAAGCAGCCGCTTCTGCTGCTCCGGGAGCCGGACAGAGCGGTAGCTTGTACGACGGCGAAGAACGAAGCCGCAGAGCACCGGCCTTCTGCGCGCACCCTAAGGACTGCGAGAGGACCGTGGTGGCCGCTCGCCTGCCCCTTCAATTCCATTCTAGCATCCTTATGGAAGGCGTTCCAGGACAATTTTCCTGAGTTTTGAATTCGTCCTGATGCAGCCCCTCCTGGGAAACTCCTACTCGTCCTCTGCGTCTCCGAGTGCAGAGACCTCGATGGCAACTGCAGAAAAGAAGGGCTGCGTTGAGTTGTCGAGAAGCAAGAACATAGCCAGCGCCTTGTGTTTGGGAGTCAGCAGCTGCAGGACTTTTGCGATTGCTTTCACTGTGCACTGAATGCCAGGACGGCATGTGCACGTTAAATCAACGAGCTGGGCAAGAGCAGTTATCGAAAGATCACGGCCGTCAGAAAGCAGCTTATATATTGCCCTGGAAAGAGCAGTGTTTTTGGAGTGTGCAGTAAAATCGTGTTTCTGGACAAGGAAGGCATAAGTGCGCTGCGCTCCTAAGCTATCTCCCTGCGAGACACAGAGCCAAAGCTTTTCGTTAACATGCAGTCTAGTGCAGACGCACACTAGGGCTCTCCGGAGCTGTCCGAAGCGAAGCGCCGGTGGCCGGCGTCTTTCGGCTGAAGCAGCGCTTCGGAGCGTACGGCTGTTGTGTGCGCGAAGCAGCCGCTTCTGCTGCTCCGCGAGCCGGACAGAGCGGTAGCTTGTACGAGGGCGAAGAACGAAGCCGCAGAGCACCGGCCTTCTGCGCGCACCCTAAGGACTGCTAGAGAACGGCGGTGGCCGCTCGCCTGCCTCTTCAATTCCCTTCTAGCATCCTTATGGAAGGTGTTCCAGGACAATTTTCCTGAGTTTTGAATTCGTCCTGATGCAGCCCCTCCTGGGAAACTCGTGCTCGTCCTCTGCGTCTCCGAGTGCAGAGACCTCGATGGCAACTGCAGAAATGAAGGGCTGCGTTGAGTTGTCGAGAAGCAAGAACATAGCCAGCGCCTTGTGTTTGGGAGTCAGCAGCACCTGGACTTTTGCGATTGCTTTCACTGTGCACTGAATGCCAGGACGGCATGTGCACGTTAAAACAACGAGCTGGGCAAGAGCAGTTATCGAAAGATCACGGCCGTCAGAAAGCAGCTTATATATTGCCCTGGAAAGAGCAGTGTTTTTGGAGTGTGCAGTAAAATCGTGTTTCTGGACAAGGAAGGCATAAGTGCGCTGCGCTCCTAAGCTATCTCCCTGCTAAGACACACTGCCAAAGCTTTTTGCTATGATGTAGTCCAGTGCAGACGCACACTCCGGCTCTCCGGAGCTGTCCGAAGCGAAGCGCCGGTGGCCGGCGTCTTTCGGCTGAAGCGGCGCTTCGGAGCGTACGGCTGTTGTGTGTGCGAAGCAGCCGCTTCTGCTGCTCCGGGAGCCGGAGAGAGCGGTAGCTTGTACGACGGCGAAGAACGAAGCCGCAGAGCACCGGGCTTCTGCGCGCACCCTAAGGACTGCGAGAGGACCGTGGTGGCCGCTCGCCTGCCCCTTCAATTCCATTCTAGCATCCTTAGGGAAGGTGATCCAGGACAATTTTCCTGAGTTTTGAATTCGTCCTGATGCAGCCCCTCCTGGGAAACTTCTACTCGTCCTCTGCGTCTCCGAGTGCAGAGACCTCGATGGCAACTGCAGAAAAGAAGGGCTGCGTTGAGTTGTCGAGAAGCAAGAACATAGCCAGCGCCTTGTGTTTGGGAGTCAGCAGCACCTGGACTTTTGCGATTGCTTTCACTGTGCACTGAATGCCAGGACGGCATGTGCACGTTAAAACAACGAGCTGGGCAAGAGCAGTTATCGAAAGATCACGGCCGTCAGAAAGCAGCTTATATATTGCCCTGGAAAGAGCAGTGTTTTTGGAGTGTGCAGTAAAATCGTGTTTCTGGACAAGGAAGGCATAAGTGCGCTGCGCTCCTAAGCTATCTCCCTGCTAAGACACACTGCCAAAGCTTTTTGCTATGATGTAGTCCAGTGCAGACGCACACTCCGGCTCTCCGGAGCTGTCCGAAGCGAAGCGCCGGTGGCCGGCGTCTTTCGGCTGAAGCAGCGCTTCGGAGCGTACGGCTGTTGTGTGTGCGAAGCAGCCGCTTCTGCTGCTCCGGGAGCCGGAGAGAGCGGTAGCTTGTACGACGGCGAAGAACGAAGCCGCAGAGCACCGGGCTTCTGCGCGCACCCTAAGGACTGCGAGAGGACCGTGGTGGCCGCTCGCCTGCCCCTTCAATTCCATTCTAGCATCCTTAGGGAAGGTGATCCAGGACAATTTTCCTGAGTTTTGAATTCGTCCTGATGCAGCCCCTCCTGGGAAACTTCTACTCGTCCTCTGCGTCTCCGAGTGCAGAGACCTCGATGGCAACTGCAGAAAAGAAGGGCTGCGTTGAGTTGTCGAGAAGCAAGAACATAGCCAGCGCCTTGTGTTTGGGAGTCAGCAGCACCTGGACTTTTGCGATTGCCTTCACTGTGCACTGAATGTCGAGATATGTGCACGCTAAAAAACCAAGTTGGGCAAGAGGAGGAAGAGAGCACGGGCATCAGAGAGCATCTGGCATCTTGCCCTGGAAAGGGCAGTGTTTTTGGAGTGTGCAGCAAATCCGTGTTTCTGGACAAGGGAGGCATAAGTGCGCTGCGCTCCTAAGCTATCTCCCTGCTAAGACACACTGCCAAAGCTTTTCGCTATGATGTAGTCCAGTGCAGACGCACACTACGGCTCTCCGGAGCTGTCCGAAGCGAAGCGCCGGTCGCCGGCGTCTTTCGGCTGAAGCAGCGCTTCGGAGCGTACGGCTGTTGTGTGCGCGAAGCAGCCGCTTCTGCTGCTCCGCGAGCCCGACAGAGCGGTAGCTTGTACGACGGCGAATAACGAAGCCGCAGAGCACCGGCCTTCTGCGCGCACCCTAAGGACTGCGAGAGGACCGTGGTGGCCGCTCGCCTGCCCCTTCAATTCCATTCTAGCATCCTTAGGGAAGGTGTTCCAGGACAATTTTCCTGAGTTTTGAATTCGTCCTGATGCAGCCCCTCCTGGGAAACTCGTGCTCGTCCTCTGAGTCTCCGAGTGCAGAGACCTCGATGGCAACTGCAGAAATGAAGGGCTGCGTTGAGTTGTCGAGAAGCAAGAACATAGCCAGCGCCTTGTGTTTGGGAGTCAGCAGCTGCTGGACTTTTGCGATTGCTTTCACTGTGCACTGAATGCCAGGACGGCATGTGCACGTTAAATCAATATATTGCCCTGGAAAGAGCAGTGTTTTTGGAGTGTGCAGTAAAATCGTGTTTCTGGACAAGGAAGGCATAAGTGCGCTGCGCTCCTAAGCTATCTCCCTGCTAAGACACACTGCCAAAGCTTTTCGCTATGATGCAGTCTAGTGCAGACGCACACTCCGGCTCTCCGGAGCTGTCCGAAGCCAAGCGCCGGTCGCCGGCGTCTTTCGGCTGAAGCAGCGCTTCGGAGCGTACGGCTGTTGTGTGCGCGAAGCAGCCGCTTCTGCTGCTCCGCGAGCCGGACAGAGCGGTAGCTTGTACGACGGCGAAGAACGAAGCCGCAGAGCACCGGGCTTCTGCGCGCACCCTAAGGACTGCGAGAGGACCGTGGTGGCCGCTCGCCTGCCCCTTCAATTCCATTCTAGCATCCTTAGGGAAGGTGTTCCAGGACAATTTTCCTGAGTTTTGAATTCGTCCTGATGCAGCCCCTCCTGGGAAACTCGTGCTCGTCCTCTGCGTCTCCGAGTGCAGAGACCTCGATGGCAACTGCAGAAATGAAGGGCTGCGTTGAGTTGTCGAGAAGCAAGAACATAGCCAGCGCCTTGTGTTTGGGAGTCTGCAGCTGCAGGACTTTTGCGATTGCTTTCACTGTGCACTGAATGCCAGGACGGCATGTGCACGTTAAATCAACGAGCTGGGCAAGAGCAGTTATCGAAAGATCACGGCCGTCAGAAAGCAGCTTATATATTGCCCTGGAAAGAGCAGTGTTTTTGGAGTGTGCAGTAAAATCGTGTTTCTGGACAAGGAAGGCATAAGTGCGCTGCGCTCCTAAGCTATCTCCCTGCGAGACACAGAGCCAAAGCTTTTCGTTAACATGCAGTCTAGTGCAGACGCACACTAGGGCTCTCCGGAGCTGTCCGAAGCGAAGCGCCGGTGGCCGGCGTCTTTCGGCTGAAGCAGCGCTTCGGAGCGTACGGCTGTTGTGTGCGCGAAGCAGCCGCTTCTCCTGCTCCGCGAGCCGGACAGAGCGGTAGCTTGTACGAGGGCGAAGAACGAAGCCGCAGAGCACCGGCCTTCTGCGCGCACCCTAAGGACTGCTAGAGAACGGCGGTGGCCGCTCGCCTGCCTCTTCAATTCCCTTCTAGCATCCTTATGGAAGGTGTTCCAGGACAATTTTCCTGAGTTTTGAATTCGTCCTGATGCAGCCCCTCCTGGGAAACTCGTGCTCGTCCTCTGCGTCTCCGAGTGCAGAGACCTCGATGGCAACTGCAGAAAAGAAGGGCTGCGTTGAGTTGTCGAGAAGCAAGAACATAGCCAGCGCCTTGTGTTTGGGAGTCAGCAGCACCTGGACTTTTGCGATTGCTTTCACTGTGCACTGAATGCCAGGACGGCATGTGCACGTTAAATCAACGAGCTGGGCAAGAGCAGTTATCGAAAGATCACGGCCGTCAGAAAGCAGCTTATATATTGCCCTGGAAAGAGCAGTGTTTTTGGAGTGTGCAGTAAAATCGTGTTTCTGGACAAGGAAGGCATAAGTGCGCTGCGCTCCTAAGCTATCTCCCTGCTAAGACACACTGCCAAAGCTTTTTGCTATGATGTAGTCCAGTGCAGACGCACACTCCGGCTCTCCGGAGCTGTCCGAAGCGAAGCGCCGGTGGCCGGCGTCTTTCGGCTGAAGCAGCGCTTCGGAGCGTACGGCTGTTGTGTGTGCGAAGCAGCCGCTTCTGCTGCTCCGGGAGCCGGAGAGAGCGGTAGCTTGTACGACGGCGAAGAACGAAGCCGCAGAGCACCGGGCTTCTGCGCGCACCCTAAGGACTGCGAGAGGACCGTGGTGGCCGCTCGCCTGCCCCTTCAATTCCATTCTAGCATCCTTAGGGAAGGTGATCCAGGACAATTTTCCTGAGTTTTGAATTCGTCCTGATGCAGCCCCTCCTGGGAAACTCGTGCTCGTCCTCTGAGTCTCCGAGTGCAGAGACCTCGATGGCAACTGCAGAAATGAAGGGCTGCGTTGAGTTGTCGAGAAGCAAGAACATAGCCAGCGCCTTGTGTTTGGGAGTCAGCAGCTGCTGGACTTTTGCGATTGCTTTCACTGTGCACTGAATGCCAGGACGGCATGTGCACGTTAAAACAACGAGCTGGGCAAGAGTAATCGAAAGATCACGGCCGTCAGAAAGCAGCTTATATATTGCCCTGGAAAGAGCAGTGTTTTTGGAGTGTGCAGTAAAATCGTGTTTCTGGACAAGGGAGGCATAAGTGCGCTGCGCTCCTAAGCTATCTCCCTGCGAGACACAGAGCCAAAGCTTTTCGCTATGATGCAGTCTAGTGCAGACGCACACTACGGCTCTCCGGAGCTTTCCGAAGCGAAGCGCCGATCGCCGGCGTCTTTCGGCTGAAGCAGCGCTTCGGAGCGTACGGCTGTTGTGTGCGCGAAGCAGCCGCTTCTGCTGCTCCGGGAGCCGGACTGAGCGGTAGCTTGTACGAGGGCGAAGAACGAAGCCGCAGAGCACCGGCCTTCTGCGCGCACCCTAAGGACTGCGAGAGGACCGTGGTGGCCGCTCGCCTGCCCCTTCAATTCCATTCTAGCATCCTTAGGGAAGGTGATCCAGGACAATTTTCCTGAGTTTTGAATTCGTCCTGATGCAGCCCCTCCTGGGAAACAACTGCTCGTCGTCTGAGTCTCCGAGTGCAGAGACCTCGATGGCAACTGCAGAAATGAAGCACTCCGTTGAGTTGTCGAGAAGCAAGAACATAGCCAGCGCCTTGTGTTTGGGAGTCAGCAGCTGCTGGACTTTTGCGATTGCCTTCACTGTGCTCTGAATGTCGAGATATGTGCACGCTAAAAAACCAAGTTGGGCAAGAGGAGGAAGAGAGCACGGGCATCAGAGAGCATCTGGCATCTTGCCCTGGAAAGGGCAGTGTTTTTGGAGAGTGCAGCAAATCCGTGTTTCTGGGCAAGGGAGGCATAAGTGCGCTGCGCTCCTAAGCTATCACCCTGCTAAGACACACTGCCAAAGCTTTTCGCTATGATGTAGTCCAGTGCAGACGCACACTGCGGCTCTCCGGAGCTGTCCGAAGCCAAGCGCCGGTCGCCGGCGTCTTTCGGCTGAAGCAGCGCTTCGGAGCGTACGGCTGTTGTGTGCGCGAAGCAGCCGCTTCTCCTGCTCCGCGAGCCGGAGAGAGCGGTAGCTTGTACGAGGGCGAAGAACGAAGCCGCAGAGCACCGGGCTTCTGCGCGCACCCTAAGGACTGCGAGAGGACCGTGGTGGCCGCTCGCCTGCCCCTTCAATTCCATTCTAGCATCCTTAGGGAAGGTGATCCAGGACAATTTTCCTGAGTTTTGAATTCGTCCTGATGCAGCCCCTCCTGGGAAACAACTGCTCGTCGTCTGAGTCTCCGAGTGCAGAGACCTCGATGGCAACTGCAGAAATGAAGCACTCCGTTGAGTTGTCGAGAAGCAAGAACATAGCCAGCGCCTTGTGTTTGGGAGTCAGCAGCACCTGGACTTTTGCGATTGCTTTCACTGTGCACTGAATGCCAGGACGGCATGTGCACGTTAAATCAACGAGCTGGGCAAGAGCAGTTATCGAAAGATCACGGCCGTCAGAAAGCAGCTTATATATTGCCCTGGAAAGAGCAGTGTTTTTGGAGTGTGCAGTAAAATCGTGTTTCTGGACAAGGAAGGCATAAGTGCGCTGCGCTCCTAAGCTATCTCCCTGCTAAGACACACTGCTAAAGCTTTTCGTTATCATGCAGTCTAGTGCAGACGCACACTAGGGCTCTCCGGAGCTGTCCGAAGCGAAGCGCCGGTGGCCGGCGTCTTTCGGCTGAAGCAGCGCTTCGGAGCGTACGGCTGTTGTGTGCGCGAAGCAGCCGCTTCTGCTGCTCCGGGAGCCGGACAGAGCGGTAGCTTGTACGAGGGCGAAGAACGAAGCCGCAGAGCACCGGCCTTCTGCGCGCACCCTAAGGACTGCGAGAGGACCGTGGTGGCCGCTCGCCTGCCCCTTCAATTCCATTCTAGCATCCTTAGGGAAGGTGTTCCAGGACAATTTTCCTGAGTTTTGAATTCGTCCTGATGCAGCCCCTCCTGGGAAACTCCTACTCGTCCTCTGCGTCTCCGAGTGCAGAGACCTCGATGGCAACTGCAGAAAAGAAGGGCTGCGTTGAGTTGTCGAGAAGCAAGAACATAGCCAGCGCCTTGTGTTTGGGAGTCAGCAGCACCTGGACTTTTGCGATTGCCTTCACTGTGCACTGAATGTCGAGATATGTGCACGCTAAAAAACCAAGTTGGGCAAGAGGAGGAAGAGAGCACGGGCATCAGAGAGCATCTGGCATCTTGCCCTGGAAAGAGCAGTGTTTTTGGAGAGTGCAGCAAATCCGTGTTTCTGGGCAAGGGAGGCATAAGTGCGCTGCGCTCCTAAGCTATCACCCTGCTAAGACACACTGCCAAAGCTTTTCGCTATGATGTAGTCCAGTGCAGACGCACACTAGGGCTCTCCGGAGCTGTCCGAAGCCAAGCGCCGGTCGCCGGCGTCTTTCGGCTGAAGCAGCGCTTCGGAGCGTACGGCTGTTGTGTGCGCGAAGCAGCCGCTTCTCCTGCTCCGGGAGCCGGACAGAGCGGTAGATTGTACGACGGCGAAGAACGAAGCCGCAGAGCACCGGGCTTCTCCGCGCACCCTAAGGACTGCGAGAGGACCGTG
Organism: Lonchura striata; assembly: GCF_046129695.1. Lineage (NCBI taxonomy): Eukaryota > Metazoa > Chordata > Aves > Passeriformes > Estrildidae > Lonchura > Lonchura striata. The sequence continues at coordinate 508,452 of NC_134612.1, forward strand.
GTGGCCGCTCGCCTGCCCCTTCAATTCCATTCTAGCATCCTTAGGGAAGGTGTTCCAGGACAATTTTCCTGAGTTTTGAATTCGTCCTGATGCAGCCCCTCCTGGGAAACTCGTGCTCGTCCTCTGAGTCTCCGAGTGCAGAGACCTCGATGGCAACTGCAGAAAAGAAGGGCTGCGTTGAGTTGTCGAGAAGCAAGAACATAGCCAGCGCCTTGTGTTTGGGAGTCAGCAGCTGCTGGACTTTTGCGATTGCTTTCACTGTGCACTGAATGCCAGGACGGCATGTGCACGTTAAAACAACGAGCTGGGCAAGAGTAATCGAAAGATCACGGCCGTCAGAAAGCAGCTTATATATTGCCCTGGAAAGAGCAGTGTTTTTGGAGTGTGCAGTAAAATCGTGTTTCTGGACAAGGGAGGCATAAGTGCGCTGCGCTCCTAAGCTATCTCCCTGCGAGACACAGAGCCAAAGCTTTTCGCTATGATGCAGTCTAGTGCAGACGCACACTGCGGCTCTCCGGAGCTGTCCGAAGCGAAGCGCCGGTCGCCGGCGTCTTTCGGCTGAAGCAGCGCTTCGGAGCGTACGGCTGTTGTGTGCGCGAAGCAGCCGCTTCTGCTGCTCCGGGAGCCGGACAGAGCGGTAGCTTGTACGAGGGCGAAGAACGAAGCCGCAGAGCACCGGCCTTCTGCGCGCACCCTAAGGACTGCGAGAGGACCGTGGTGGCCGCTCGCCTGCCCCTTCAATTCCATTCTAGCATCCTTATGGAAGGTGTTCCAGGACAATTTTCCTGAGTTTTGAATTCGTCCTGATGCAGCCCCTCCTGGGAAACTCCTACTCGTCCTCTGCGTCTCCGAGTGCAGAGACCTCGATGGCAACTGCAGAAATGAAGGGCTGCGTTGAGTTGTCGAGAAGCAAGAACATAGCCAGCGCCTTGTGTTTGGGAGTCAGCAGCACCTGGACTTTTGCGATTGCCTTCACTGTGCTCTGAATGTCGAGATATGTGCACGCTAAAAAACCATGTTGGGCAAGAGGAGGAAGAGAGCACGGACATCAGAGAGCATCTGGCATCTTGCCCTGGAAAGAGCAGTGTTTTTGGAGAGTGCAGCAAATCCGTGTTTCTGGGCAAGGGAGGCATAAGTGCGCTGCGCTCCTAAGCTATCACCCTGCTAAGACACACTGCCAAAGCTTTTCGCTATGATGTAGTCCAGTGCAGACGCACACTACGGCTCTCCGGAGCTGTCCGAAGCCAAGCGCCGGTCGCCGGCGTCTTTCGGCTGAAGCAGCGCTTCGGAGCGTACGGCTGTTGTGTGCGCGAAGCAGCCGCTTCTCCTGCTCCGGGAGCCGGACAGAGCGGTAGATTGTACGACGGCGAAGAACGAAGCCGCAGAGCACCGGCCTTCTACGCGCACCCTAAGGACTGCGAGAGGACCGTGGTGGCCGCTCGCCTGCCCCTTCAATTCCATTATAGCATCCTTAGGGAAGGTGTTCCAGGACAATTTTCCTGAGTTTTGAATTCGTCCTGATGCAGCCCCTCCTGGGAAACTCGTGCTCGTCCTCTGAGTCTCCGAGTGCAGAGACCTCGATGGCAACTGCAGAAAAGAAGGGCTGCGTTGAGTTGTCGAGAAGCAAGAACATAGCCAGCGCCTTGTGTTTGGGAGTCAGCAGCTGCTGGACTTTTGCGATTGCTTTCACTGTGCACTGAATGCCAGGACGGCATGTGCACGTTAAAACAACGAGCTGGGCAAGAGCAGGAAGGGAGCACGGGCATCAGAGAGCATCTGGCATCTTGCCCTTGAAAGGGCAGTGTTTTTGGAGTGTGCAGTAAAATCGTGTTTCTGGACTAGGGAGGCATAAGTGCGCTGCGCTCCTAAGCTATCTCCCTGCGAGACACAGAGCCAAAGCTTTTCGCTATGATGCAGTCTAGTGCAGACGCACACTGCGGCTCTCCGGAGCTTTCCGAAGCGAAGCGCCGGTCGCCGGCGTCTTTCGGCTGAAGCAGCGCTTCGGAGCGTACGGCTGTTGTGTGCGCGAAGCAGCCGCTTCTGCTGCTCCGGGAGCCGGACTGAGCGGTAGCTTGTACGAGGGCGAAGAACGAAGCCGCAGAGCACCGGCCTTCTGCGCGCACCCTAAGGACTGCGAGAGGACCGTGGTGGCCGCTCGCCTGCCCCTTCAATTCCATTCTAGCATCCTTAGGGAAGGTGTTCCAGGACAATTTTCCTGAGTTTTGAATTCGTCCTGATGCAGCCCCTCCTGGGAAACTCCTACTCGTCCTCTGCGTCTCCGAGTGCAGAGACCTCGATGGCAACTGCAGAAAAGAAGGGCTGCGTTGAGTTGTCGAGAAGCAAGAACATAGCCAGCGCCTTGTGTTTGGGAGTCAGCAGCACCTGGACTTTTGCGATTGCCTTCACTGTGCACTGAATGTCGAGATATGTGCACGCTAAAAAACCAAGTTGGGCAAGAGGAGGAAGAGAGCACGGGCATCAGAGAGCATCTGGCATCTTGCCCTGGAAAGAGCAGTGTTTTTGGAGAGTGCAGCAAATCCGTGTTTCTGGGCAAGGGAGGCATAAGTGCGCTGCGCTCCTAAGCTATCACCCTGCTAAGACACACTGCCAAAGCTTTTCGCTATGATGTAGTCCAGTGCAGACGCACACTACGGCTCTCCGGAGCTGTCCGAAGCCAAGCGCCGGTGGCCGGCGTCTTTCGGCTGAAGCAGCGCTTCGGAGCGTACGGCTGTTGTGTGCGCGAAGCAGCCGCTTCTCCTGCTCCGCGAGCCGGACAGAGCGGTAGATTGTACGACGGCGAAGAACGAAGCCGCAGAGCACCGGGCTTCTCCGCGCACCCTAAGGACTGCGAGAGGACCGTGGTGGCCGCTCGCCTGCCCCTTCAATTCCATTCTAGCATCCTTAGGGAAGGTGTTCCAGGACAATTTTCCTGAGTTTTGAATTCGTCCTGATGCAGCCCCTCCTGGGAAACTCGTGCTCGTCCTCTGAGTCTCCGAGTGCAGAGACCTCGATGGCAACTGCAGAAATGAAGGGCTGCGTTGAGTTGTCGAGAAGCAAGAACATAGCCAGCGCCTTGTGTTTGGGAGTCAGCAGCTGCTGGACTTTTGCGATTGCTTTCACTGTGCACTGAATGCCAGGACGGCATGTGCACGTTAAAACAACGAGCTGGGCAAGAGTAATCGAAAGATCACGGCCGTCAGAAAGCAGCTTATATATTGCCCTGGAAAGAGCAGTGTTTTTGGAGTGTGCAGTAAAATCGTGTTTCTGGACAAGGGAGGCATAAGTGCGCTGCGCTCCTAAGCTATCTCCCTGCGAGACACAGAGCCAAAGCTTTTCGCTATGATGCAGTCTAGTGCAGACGCACACTACGGCTCTCCGGAGCTTTCCGAAGCGAAGCGCCGGTCGCCGGCGTCTTTCGGCTGAAGCAGCGCTTCGGAGCGTACGGCTGTTGTGTGCGCGAAGCAGCCGCTTCTGCTGCTCCGGGAGCCGGACTGAGCGGTAGCTTGTACGAGGGCGAAGAACGAAGCCGCAGAGCACCGGCCTTCTGCGCGCACCCTAAGGACTGCGAGAGGACCGTGGTGGCCGCTCGCCTGCCCCTTCAATTCCATTCTAGCATCCTTAGGGAAGGTGATCCAGGACAATTTTCCTGAGTTTTGAATTCGTCCTGATGCAGCCCCTCCTGGGAAACAACTGCTCGTCGTCTGAGTCTCCGAGTGCAGAGACCTCGATGGCAACTGCAGAAATGAAGCACTCCGTTGAGTTGTCGAGAAGCAAGAACATAGCCAGCGCCTTGTGTTTGGGAGTCAGCAGCTGCTGGACTTTTGCGATTGCCTTCACTGTGCTCTGAATGTCGAGATATGTGCACGCTAAAAAACCAAGTTGGGCAAGAGGAGGAAGAGAGCACGGGCATCAGAGAGCATCTGGCATCTTGCCCTGGAAAGGGCAGTGTTTTTGGAGAGTGCAGCAAATCCGTGTTTCTGGGCAAGGGAGGCATAAGTGCGCTGCGCTCCTAAGCTATCACCCTGCTAAGACACACTGCCAAAGCTTTTCGCTATGATGTAGTCCAGTGCAGACGCACACTGCGGCTCTCCGGAGCTGTCCGAAGCCAAGCGCCGGTCGCCGGCGTCTTTCGGCTGAAGCAGCGCTTCGGAGCGTACGGCTGTTGTGTGCGCGAAGCAGCCGCTTCTCCTGCTCCGCGAGCCGGACAGAGCGGTAGCTTGTACGACGGCGAAGAACGAAGCCGCAGAGCACCGGGCTTCTGCGCGCACCCTAAGGACTGCGAGAGGACCGTGGTGGCCGCTCGCCTGCCCCTTCAATTCCATTCTAGCATCCTTAGGGAAGGTGTTCCAGGACAATTTTCCTGAGTTTTGAATTCGTCCTGATGCAGCCCCTCCTGGGAAACAACTGCTCGTCGTCTGAGTCTCCGAGTGCAGAGACCTCGATGGCAACTGCAGAAATGAAGCACTCCGTTGAGTTGTCGAGAAGCAAGAACATAGCCAGCGCCTTGTGTTTGGGAGTCAGCAGCACCTGGACTTTTGCGATTGCTTTCACTGTGCACTGAATGCCAGGACGGCATGTGCACGTTAAAACAACGAGCTGGGCAAGAGCAGTTATCGAAAGATCACGGCCGTCAGAAAGCAGCTTATATATTGCCCTGGAAAGAGCAGTGTTTTTGGAGTGTGCAGTAAAATCGTGTTTCTGGACAAGGAAGGCATAAGTGCGCTGCGCTCCTAAGCTATCTCCCTGCTAAGACACACTGCTAAAGCTTTTCGCTATGATGCAGTCTAGTGCAGACGCACACTAGGGCTCTCCGGAGCTGTCCGAAGCGAAGCGCCGGTGGCCGGCGTCTTTCGGCTGAAGCAGCGCTTCGGAGCGTACGGCTGTTGTGTGCGCGAAGCAGCCGCTTCTGCTGCTCCGGGAGCCGGACAGAGCGGTAGATTGTACGAGGGCGAAGAACGAAGCCGCAGAGCACCGGCCTTCTGCGCGCACCCTAAGGACTGCGAGAGGACTGTGGTGGCCGCTCGCCTGCCCCTTCAATTCCATTCTAGCATCCTTAGGGAAGGTGTTCCAGGACAATTTTCCTGAGTTTTGAATTCGTCCTGATGCAGCCCCTCCTGGGAAACTCCTACTCGTCCTCTGCGTCTCCGAGTGCAGAGACCTCGATGGCAACTGCAGAAAAGAAGGGCTGCGTTGAGTTGTCGAGAAGCAAGAACATAGCCAGCGCCTTGTGTTTGGGAGTCAGCAGCACCTGGACTTTTGCGATTGCTTTCACTGTGCACTGAATGCCAGGACGGCATGTGCACGTTAAAACAACGAGCTGGGCAAGAGCAGGAAGGGAGCACGGGCATCATAGAGCATCTGGCATCTTGCCCTGGAAAGGGCAGTGTTTTTGGAGTGTGCAGCAAATCCGTGTTTCTGGACAAGGGAGGCATAAGTGCGCTGCGCTCCTAAGCTATCTCCCTGCTAAGACACACTGCCAAAGCTTTTCGCTATGATGTAGTCCAGTGCAGACGCACACTACGGCTCTCCGGAGCTGTCCGAAGCCAAGCGCCGGTCGCCGGCGTCTTTCGGCTGAAGCAGCGCTTCGGAGCGTACGGCTGTTGTGTGCGCGAAGCAGCCGCTTCTGCTGCTCCGCGAGCCGGACAGAGCGGTAGCTTGTACGACGGCGAAGAACGAAGCCGCAGAGCACCGGCCTTCTGCGCGCACCCTAAGGACTGCAAGAGGACCGTGGTGGCCGCTCGCCTGCCTCTTCAATTCCATTCTAGCATCCTTAGGGAAGGTGTTCCAGGACAATTTTCCTGAGTTTTGAATTCGTCCTGATGCAGCCCCTCCTGGGAAACTCGTGCTCGTCCTCTGAGTCTCCGAGTGCAGAGACCTCGATGGCAACTGCAGAAATGAAGGGCTGCGTTGAGATGTCGAGAAGCAAGAACATAGCCAGCGCCTTGTGTTTGGGAGTCAGCAGCACCTGGACTTTTGCGATTGCTTTCACTGTGCACTGAATGCCAGGACGGCATGTGCACGTTAAAACAACGAGCTGGGCAAGAGCAGTTATCGAAAGATCACGGCCGTCAGAAAGCAGCTTATATATTGCCCTGGAAAGAGCAGTGTTTTTGGAGTGTGCAGTAAAATCGTGTTTCTGGACAAGGAAGGCATAAGTGCGCTGCGCTCCTAAGCTATCTCCCTGCTAAGACACACTGCTAAAGCTTTTCGCTAGGATGCAGTCTAGTGCAGACGCACACTACGGCTCTCCGGAGCTGTCCGAAGCGAAGCGCCGGTGGCCGGCGTCTTTCGGCTGAAGCAGCGCTTCGGAGCGTACGGCTGTTGTGTGCGCGAAGCAGCCGCTTCTGCTGCTCCGCGAGCCGGACAGAGCGGTAGCTTGTACGACGGCAAAGAACGAAGCCGCAGAGCACCGGCCTTCTGCGCGCACCCTAAGGACTGCTAGAGGACCGTGGTGGCCGCTCGCCTGCCCCTTCAATTCCATTCTAGCATCCTTAGGGAAGGTGTTCCAGGACAATTTTCCTGAGTTTTGAATTCGTCCTGATGCAGCCCATCCTGGGAAACTCGTGCTCGTTCTCTGAGTCTCCGAGTTCAGAGACCTCGATGGCAACTGCAGAAATGAAGGGCTGCGTTGAGTTGTCGAGAAGCAAGAACATAGCCAGCGCCTTGTGTTTGGCAGTCAGCAGCACCTGGACTTTTGCGATTGCCTTCACTGTGCACTGAATGTCGAGATATGTGCACGCTAAAAAACCAAGTTGGGCAAGAGGAGGAAGAGAGCACGGGCATCAGAGAGCATCTGGCATCTTGCCCTGGAAAGGGCAGTGTTTTTGGAGTGTGCAGCAAATCCGTGTTTCTGGACAAGGGAGGCATAAGTGCGCTGCGCTCCTAAGCTATCTCCCTGCTAAGACACAGAGCCAAAGCTTTTCGCTATGATGCAGTCTAGTGCAGACGCACACTCCGGCTCTCCGGAGCTGTCCGAAGCCAAGCGCCGGTCGCCGGCGTCTTTCGGCTGAAGCAGCGCTTCGGAGCGTACGGCTGTTGTGTGCGCGAAGCAGCCGCTTCTGCTGCTCCGGGAGCCGGACAGAGCGGTAGCTTGTACGAGGGCGAAGAACGAAGCCGCAGAGCACCGGCCTTCTGCGCGCACCCTAAGGACTGCGAGAGGACCGTGGTGGCCGCTCGCCTGCCCCTTCAATTCCATTCTAGCATCCTTAGGGAAGGTGATCCAGGACAATTTTCCTGAGTTTTGAATTCGTCCTGATGCAGCCCCTCCTGGGAAACTCCTACTCGTCCTCTGCGTCTCCGAATGCAGAGACCTCGATGGCAACTGCAGAAAAGAAGGGCTGCGTTGAGTTGTCGAGAAGCAAGAACATAGCCAGCGCCTTGTGTTTGGGAGTCAGCAGCACCTGGACTTTTGCGATTGCTTTCACTGTGCACTGAATGCCAGGACGGCATGTGCACGTTAAATCAACGAGCTGGGCAAGAGCAGTTATCGAAAGATCACGGCCGTCAGAAAGCAGCTTATATATTGCCCTGGAAAGAGCAGTGTTTTTGGAGTGTGCAGTAAAATCGTGTTTCTGGACAAGGAAGGCATAAGTGCGCTGCGCTCCTAAGCTATCTCCCTGTTAAGACACACTGCCAAAGCTTTTCGCTATGATGTAGTCCAGTGCAGACGCACACTACGGCTCTCCGGAGCTGTCCTAAGCGAAGCGCCGGTGGCCGGCGTCTTTCGGCTGAAGCAGCGCTTCGGAGCGTACGGCTGTTGTGTGTGCGAAGCAGCCGCTTCTGCTGCTCCGGGAGCCGGAGAGAGCGGTAGCTTGTACGAGGGCGAAGAACGAAGCCGCAGAGCACCGGGCTTCTGCGCGCACCCTAAGGACTGCGAGAGGACCGTGGTGGCCGCTCGCCTGCCCCTTCAATTCCATTCTAGCATCCTTAGGGAAGGTGATCCAGGACAATTTTCCTGAGTTTTGAATTCGTCCTGATGCAGCCCCTCCTGGGAAACTCCTACTCGTCCTCTGCGTCTCCGAGTGCAGAGACCTCGATGGCAACTGCAGAAAAGAAGGGCTGCGTTGAGTTGTCGAGAAGCAAGAACATAGCCAGCGCCTTGTGTTTGGGAGTCAGCAGCACCTGGACTTTTGCGATTGCTTTCACTGTGCACTGAATGCCAGGACGGCATGTGCACGTTAAAACAACGAGCTGGGCAAGAGCAGTTATCGAAAGATCACGGCCGTCAGAAAGCAGCTTATATATTGCCCTGGAAAGAGCAGTGTTTTTGGAGTGTGCAGTAAAATCGTGTTTCTGGACAAGGAAGGCATAAGTGCGCTGCGCTCCTAAGCTATCTCCCTGCTAAGACACACTGCTAAAGCTTTTCGCTAGGATGCAGTCTAGTGCAGACGCACACTAGGGCTCTCCGGAGCTGTCCGAAGCGAAGCGCCGGTGGCCGGCGTCTTTCGGCTGAAGCAGCGCTTTGGAGCGTACGGCTGTTGTGTGCGCGAAGCAGCCGCTTCTGCTGCTCCGGGAGCCGGACAGAGCGGTAGCTTGTACGACGGCGAAGAACGAAGCCGCAGAGCACCGGCCTTCTGCGCGCACCCTAAGGACTGCGAGAGGACCGTGGTGGCCGCTCGCCTGCCCCTTCAATTCCATTCTAGCATCCTTAGGGAAGGTGTTCCAGGACAATTTTCCTGAGTTTTGAATTCGTCCTGATGCAGCCCCTCCTGGGAAACAACTGCTCGTCGTCTGAGTCTCCGAGTGCAGAGACCTCGATGGCAACTGCAGAAATGAAGCACTCCGTTGAGTTGTCGAGAAGCAAGAACATAGCCAGCGCCTTGTGTTTGGGAGTCAGCAGCTGCTGGACTTTTGCGATTGCTTTCACTGTGCACTGAATGCCAGGACGGCATGTGCTCTTTAAAACAACGAGCTGGGCAAGAGCAGGAAGGGAGCACGGGCATCATAGAGCATCTGGCATCTTGCCCTGGAAAGAGCAGTGTTTTTGGAGTGTGCAGTAAAATCGTGTTTCTGGACTAGGGAGGCATAAGTGCACTGCGCTCCTAAGCTATCTCCCTGCTAAGACACGCTGCTAAAGCTTTTCGTTATCATGCAGTCTAGTGCAGACTCACACTACGGCTCTCCGGAGCTTTCCGAAGCCAAGCGCCGGTCGCCGGCGTCTTTCGGCTGAAGCAGCGCTTCGGAGCGTACGGCTGTTGTGTGCGCGAAGCAGCCGCTTCTCCTGCTCCGGGAGCCGGACAGAGCGGTAGCTTGTACGACGGCGAAGAACGAAGCCGCAGAGCACCGGCCTTCTGCGCGCACCCTAAGGACTGCGAGAGGACCGTGGTGGCCGCTCGCCTGCCCCTTCAATTCCATTCTAGCATCCTTAGGGAAGGTGTTCCAGGACAATTTTCCTGAGTTTTGAATTCGTCCTGATGCAGCCCCTCCTGGGAAACTCGTGCTCGTCCTCTGAGTCTCCGAGTGCAGAGACCTCGATGGCAACTGCAGAAATGAAGGGCTGCGTTGAGTTGTCGAGAAGCAAGAACATAGCCAGCGCCTTGTGTTTGGGAGTCAGCAGCACCTGGACTTTTGCGATTGCTTTCACTGTGCACTGAATGCCAGGACGGCATGTGCACGTTAAAACAACGAGCTGGGCAAGAGCAGTTATCGAAAGATCACGGCCGTCAGAAAGCAGCTTATATATTGCCCTGGAAAGAGCAGTGTTTTTGGAGTGTGCAGTAAAATCGTGTTTCTGGACAAGGAAGGCATAAGTGCGCTGCGCTCCTAAGTTATCTCCCTGCTAAGACACACTGCTAAAGCTTTTCGCTAGGATGCAGTCTAGTGCAGACGCACACTACGGCTCTCCGGAGCTGTCCGAAGCGAAGCGCCGGTGGCCGGCGTCTTTCGGCTGAAGCAGCGCTTCGGAGCGTACGGCTGTTGTGTGCGCGAAGCAGCCGCTTCTGCTGCTCCGGGAGCCGGACAGAGCGGTAGCTTGTACGACGGCGAAGAACGAAGCCGCAGAGCACCGGCCTTCTGCGCGCACCCTAAGGACTGCGAGAGGACCGTGGTGGCCGCTCGCCTGCCCCTTCAATTCCATTCTAGCATCCTTATGGAAGGTGTTCCAGGACAATTTTCCTGAGTTTTGAATTCGTCCTGATGCAGCCCCTCCTGGGAAACTCGTGCTCGTCCTCTGCGTCTCCGAGTGCAGAGACCTCGATGGCAACTGCAGAAATGAAGGGCTGCGTTGAGTTGTCGAGAAGCAAGAACATAGCCAGCGCCTTGTGTTTGGGAGTCTGCAGCTGCTGGACTTTTGCGATTGCTTTCACTGTGCACTGAATGCCAGGACGGCATGTGCACGTTAAAACAATGAGCTGGGCAAGAGCAGTTATCGAAAGATCACGGCCGTCAGAAAGCAGCTTATATATTGCCCAGGAAAGAGCAGTGTTTTTGGAGTGTGCAGTAAAATCGTGTTTCTGGACAAGGAAGGCATAAGTGCGCTGCGCTCCTAAGCTATCTCCCTGCTAAGACACACTGCTAAAGCTTTTCGCTATGATGCAGTCTAGTGCAGACGCACACTGCGGCTCTCCGGAGCTGTCCGAAGCGAAGCGCCGGTCGCCGGCGTCTTTCGGCTGAAGCAGCGCTTCGGAGCGTACGGCTGTTGTGTGCGCGAAGCAGCCGCTTCTGCTGCTCCGCGAGCCGGACAGAGCGGTAGCTTGTACGACGGCGAAGAACGAAGCCGCAGAGCACCGGGCTTCTCCGCGCACCCTAAGGACTGCTAGAGGACGGTGGTGGCCGCTCGCCTGCCCCTTCAATTCCATTCTAGCATCCTTATGGAAGGTGTTCCAGGACAATTTTCCTGAGTTTTGAATTCGTCCTGCTGCAGCCCATCCTGGGAAACTCGTGCTCGTCCTCTGAGTCTCCGAGTTCAGAGACCTCGATGGCAACTGCAGAAATGAAGGGCTGCGTTGAGTTGTCGAGAAGCAAGAACATAGCCAGCGCCTTGTGTTTGGGAGTCAGCAGCACCTGGACTTTTGCGATTGCCTTCACTGTGCACTGAATGTCGAGATATGTGCACGCTAAAAAACCAAGTTGGGCAAGAGGAGGAAGAGAGCACGGGCATCAGAGAGCATCTGGCATCTTGCCCTGGAAAGGGCAGTGTTTTTGGAGTGTGCAGCAAATCCGTGTTTCTGGACAAGGGAGGCATAAGTGCGCTGCGCTCCTAAGCTATCTCCCTGCTAAGACACACTGCCAAAGCTTTTCGCTATGATGTAGTCCAGTGCAGACGCACACTACGGCTCTCCGGAGCTGTCCGAAGCGAAGCGCCGGTCGCCGGCGTCTTTCGGCTGAAGCAGCGCTTCGGAGCGTACGGCTGTTGTGTGCGCGAAGCAGCCGCTTCTGCTGCTCCGGGAGCCGGACAGAGCGGTAGCTTGTACGAGGGCGAAGAACGAAGCCGCAGAGCACCGGCCTTGTGCGCGCACCCTAAGGACTGCGAGAGGACCGTGGTGGCCGCTCGCCTGCCCCTTCAATTCCATTCTAGCATCCTTAGGGAAGGTGTTCCAGGACAATTTTCCTGAGTTTTGAATTCGTCCTGATGCAGCCCCTCCTGGGAAACTCGTGCTCGTCCTCTGAGTCTCCGAGTGCAGAGACCTCGATGGCAACTGCAGAAATGAAGGGCTGCGTTGAGTTGTCGAGAAGCAAGAACATAGCCAGCGCCTTGTGTTTGGGAGTCAGCAGCTGCTGGACTTTTGCGATTGCTTTCACTGTGCACTGAATGCCAGGACGGCATGTGCACGTTAAATCAATATATTGCCCTGGAAAGAGCAGTGTTTTTGGAGTGTGCAGTAAAATCGTGTTTCTGGACAAGGAAGGCATAAGTGCGCTGCGCTCCTAAGCTATCTCCCTGCTAAGACACACTGCCAAAGCTTTTCGCTATGATGCAGTCTAGTGCAGACGCACACTCCGGCTCTCCGGAGCTGTCCGAAGCCAAGCGCCGGTCGCCGGCGTCTTTCGGCTGAAGCAGCGCTTCGGAGCGTACGGCTGTTGTGTGCGCGAAGCAGCCGCTTCTGCTGCTCCGCGAGCCGGACAGAGCGGTAGCTTGTACGACGGCGAAGAACGAAGCCGCAGAGCACCGGCCTTCTGCGCGCACCCTAAGGACTGCGAGAGGACCGTGGTGGCCGCTCGCCTGCCCCTTCAATTCCATTCTAGCATCCTTAGGGAAGGTGTTCCAGGACAATTTTCCTGAGTTTTGAATTCGTCCTGATGCAGCCCCTCCTGGGAAACTCGTGCTCGTCCTCTGAGTCTCCGAGTGCAGAGACCTCGATGGCAACTGCAGAAATGAAGGGCTGCGTTGAGTTGTCGAGAAGCAAGAACATAGCCAGCGCCTTGTGTTTGGGAGTCAGCAGCTGCTGGACTTTTGCGATTGCTTTCACTGTGCACTGAATGCCAGGACGGCATGTGCACGTTAAATCAATATATTGCCCTGGAAAGAGCAGTGTTTTTGGAGTGTGCAGTAAAATCGTGTTTCTGGACAAGGAAGGCATAAGTGCGTTGCGCTCCTAAGCTATCTCCCTGCTAAGACACACTGCCAAAGCTTTTCGCTATGATGCAGTCTAGTGCAGACGCACACTCCGGCTCTCCGGAGCTGTCCGAAGCCAAGCGCCGGTCGCCGGCGTCTTTCGGCTGAAGCAGCGCTTCGGAGCGTACGGCTGTTGTGTGCGCGAAGCAGCCGCTTCTGCTGCTCCGGGAGCCGGACAGAGCGGTAGCTTGTACGACGGCGAAGAACGAAGCCGCAGAGCACCGGCCTTCTGCGCGCACCCTAAGGACTGCGAGAGGACCGTGGTGACCGCTCGCCTGCCCCTTCAATTCCATTCTAGCATCCTTAGGGAAGGTGTTCCAGGACAATTTTCCTGAGTTTTGAATTCGTCCTGATGCAGCCCCTCCTGGGAAACTCGTGCTCGTCCTCTGAGTCTCCGAGTGCAGAGACCTCGATGGCAACTGCAGAAATGAAGGGCTGCGTTGAGTTGTCGAGAAGCAAGAACATAGCCAGCGCCTTGTGTTTGGGAGTCAGCAGCTGCTGGACTTTTGCGATTGGTTTCACTGTGCACTGAATGCCAGGACGGCATGTGCACGTTAAATCAATATATTGCCCTGGAAAGAGCAGTGTTTTTGGAGTGTGCAGTAAAATCGTGTTTCTGGACAAGGAAGGCATAAGTGCGCTGCGCTCCTAAGCTATCTCCCTGCTAAGACACACTGCCAAAGCTTTTCGCTATGATGCAGTCTAGTGCAGACGCACACTCCGGCTCTCCGGAGCTGTCCGAAGCCAAGCGCCGGTCGCCGGCGTCTTTCGGCTGAAGCAGCGCTTCGGAGCGTACGGCTGTTGTGTGCGCGAAGCAGCCGCTTCTGCTGCTCCGCGAGCCGGACAGAGCGGTAGCTTGTACGACGGCGAAGAACGAAGCCGCAGAGCACCGGGCTTCTGCGCGCACCCTAAGGACTGCGAGAGGACCGTGGTGGCCGCTCGCCTGCCCCTTCAATTCCATTCTAGCATCCTTATGGAAGGTGTTCCAGGACAATTTTCCTGAGTTTTGAATTCGTCCTGATGCAGCCCCTCCTGGGAAACTCCTACTCGTCCTCTGCGTCTCCGAGTGCAGAGACCTCGATGGCAACTGCAGAAATGAAGGGCTGCGTTGAGTTGTCGAGAAGCAAGAACATAGCCAGCGCCTTGTGTTTGGGAGTCAGCAGCACCTGGACTTTTGCGATTGCTTTCACTGTGCACTGAATGCCAGGACGGCATGTGCACGTTAAAACAACGAGCTGGGCAAGAGCAGTTATCGAAAGATCACGGCCGTCAGAAAGCAGCTTATATATTGCCCTGGAAAGAGCAGTGTTTTTGGAGTGTGCAGTAAAATCGTGTTTCTGGACAAGGAAGGCATAAGTGCGCTGCGCTCCTAAGCTATCTCCCTGCTAAGACACACTGCTAAAGCTTTTCGCTATGATGCAGTCTAGTGCAGACGCACACTGCGGCTCTCCGGAGCTGTCCGAAGCCAAGCGCCGGTGGCCGGCGTCTTTCGGCTGAAGCAGCGCTTCGGAGCGTACGGCTGTTGTGTGCGCGAGGCAGCCGCTTCTGCTGCTCCGCGAGCCGGACAGAGCGGTAGCTTGTACGACGGCGAAGAACGAAGCCGCAGAGCACCGGCCTTCTGCGCGCACCCTAAGGACTGCTAGAGGACGGTGGTGGCCGCTCGTCTGCCCCTTCAATTCCATTCTAGCATCCTTAGGGAAGGTGTTCCAGGACAATTTTCCTGAGTTTTGAATTCGTCCTGATGCAGCCCCTCCTGGGAAACTCGTGCTCGTCTTCTGAGTCTCCGAGTGCAGAGACCTCGATGGCAACTGCAGAAATGAAGGGCTGCGTTGAGTTGTCGAGAAGCAAGAACATAGCCAGCGCCTTGTGTTTGGGAGTCAGCAGCACCTGGACTTTTGCGATTGCCTTCACTGTGCACTGAATGTCGAGATATGTGCACGCTAAAAAACCAAGGTGGGCAAGAGGAGGAAGAGAGCACGGGCATCAGAGAGCATCTGGCATCTTGCCCTGGAAAGGGCAGTGTTTTTGGAGTGTGCAGCAAATCCGTGTTTCTGGACAAGGGAGGCATAAGTGCGCTGCGCTCCTAAGCTATCTCCCTGCTAAGACACACTGCCAAAGCTTTTCGCTATGATGTAGTCCAGTGCAGACGCACACTACGGCTCTCCGGAGCTGTCCGAAGCCAAGCGCCGGTCGCCGGCGTCTTTCGGCTGAAGCAGCGCTTCGGAGCGTACGGCTGTTGTGTGTGCGAAGCAGCCGCTTCTGCTGCTCCGGGAGCCGGACAGAGCGGTAGCTTGTACGACGGCGAAGAACGAAGCCGCAGAGCACCGGCCTTCTGCGCGCACCCTAAGGACTGCGAGAGGACCGTGGTGGCCGCTCGCCTGCCCCTTCAATTCCATTCTAGCATCCTTATGGAAGGCGTTCCAGGACAATTTTCCTGAGTTTTGAATTCGTCCTGATGCAGCCCCTCCTGGGAAACTCCTACTCGTCCTCTGCGTCTCCGAGTGCAGAGACCTCGATGGCAACTGCAGAAAAGAAGGGCTGCGTTGAGTTGTCGAGAAGCAAGAACATAGCCAGCGCCTTGTGTTTGGGAGTCTGCAGCTGCAGGACTTTTGCGATTGCTTTCACTGTGCACTGAATGCCAGGACGGCATGTGCACGTTAAATCAACGAGCTGGGCAAGAGCAGTTATCGAAAGATCACGGCCGTCAGAAAGCAGCTTATATATTGCCCTGGAAAGAGCAGTGTTTTTGGAGTGTGCAGTAAAATCGTGTTTCTGGACAAGGAAGGCATAAGTGCGCTGCGCTCCTAAGCTATCTCCCTGCGAGACACAGAGCCAAAGCTTTTCGTTAACATGCAGTCTAGTGCAGACGCACACTAGGGCTCTCCGGAGCTGTCCGAAGCGAAGCGCCGGTGGCCGGCGTCTTTCGGCTGAAGCAGCGCTTCGGAGCGTACGGCTGTTGTGTGCGCGAAGCAGCCGCTTCTCCTGCTCCGCGAGCCGGACAGAGCGGTAGCTTGTACGAGGGCGAAGAACGAAGCCGCAGAGCACCGGCCTTCTGCGCGCACCCTAAGGACTGCTAGAGAACGGCGGTGGCCGCTCGCCTGCCTCTTCAATTCCCTTCTAGCATCCTTATGGAAGGTGTTCCAGGACAATTTTCCTGAGTTTTGAATTCGTCCTGATGCAGCCCCTCCTGGGAAACTCGTGCTCGTCCTCTGCGTCTCCGAGTGCAGAGACCTCGATGGCAACTGCAGAAATGAAGGGCTGCGTTGAGTTGTCGAGAAGCAAGAACATAGCCAGCGCCTTGTGTTTGGGAGTCAGCAGCACCTGGACTTTTGCGATTGCTTTCACTGTGCACTGAATGCCAGGACGGCATGTGCACGTTAAATCAACGAGCTGGGCAAGAGCAGTTATCGAAAGATCACGGCCGTCAGAAAGCAGCTTATATATTGCCCTGGAAAGAGCAGTGTTTTTGGAGTGTGCAGTAAAATCGTGTTTCTGGACAAGGAAGGCATAAGTGCGCTGCGCTCCTAAGCTATCTCCCTGCTAAGACACACTGCCAAAGCTTTTCGCTATGATGTAGTCCAGTGCAGACGCACACTCCGGCTCTCCGGAGCTGTCCGAAGCGAAGCGCCGGTGGCCGGCGTCTTTCGGCTGAAGCAGCGCTTCGGAGCGTACGGCTGTTGTGTGCGCGAAGCAGCCGCTTCTGCTGCTCCGCGAGCCGGACAGAGCGGTAGCTTGTACGAGGGCGAAGAACGAAGCCGCAGAGCACCGGCCTTCTGCGCGCACCCTAAGGACTGCGAGAGGACCGTGGTGGCCGCTCGCCTGCCCCTTCAATTCCATTCTAGCATCCTTAGGGAAGGTGTTCCAGGACAATTTTCCTGAGTTTTGAATTCGTCCTGATGCAGCCCCTCCTGGGAAACTCGTGCTCGTCTTCTGAGTCTCCGAGTGCAGAGACCTCGATGGCAACTGCAGAAATGAAGGGCTGCGTTGAGTTGTCGAGAAGCAAGAACATAGCCAGCGCCTTGTGTTTGGGAGTCAGCAGCACCTGGACTTTTGCGATTGCCTTCACTGTGCACTGAATGTCGAGATATGTGCACGCTAAAAAACCAAGGTGGGCAAGAGGAGGAAGAGAGCACGGGCATCAGAGAGCATCTGGCATCTTGCCCTGGAAAGGGCAGTGTTTTTGGAGTGTGCAGCAAATCCGTGTTTCTGGACAAGGGAGGCATAAGTGCGCTGCGCTCCTAAGCTATCTCCCTGCTAAGACACACTGCCAAAGCTTTTCGCTATGATGTAGTCCAGTGCAGACGCACACTACGGCTCTCCGGAGCTGTCCGAAGCGAAGCGCCGGTCGCCGGCGTCTTTCGGCTGAAGCAGCGCTTCGGAGCGTACGGCTGTTGTGTGCGCGAAGCAGCCGCTTCTGCTGCTCCGCGAGCCCGACAGAGCGGTAGCTTGTACGACGGCGAATAACGAAGCCGCAGAGCACCGGCCTTCTGCGCGCACCCTAAGGACTGCGAGAGGACCGTGGTGGCCGCTCGCCTGCCCCTTCAATTCCATTCTAGCATCCTTAGGGAAGGTGTTCCAGGACAATTTTCCTGAGTTTTGAATTCGTCCTGATGCAGCCCCTCCTGGGAAACTCGTGCTCGTCCTCTGAGTCTCCGAGTGCAGAGACCTCGATGGCAACTGCAGAAATGAAGGGCTGCGTTGAGTTGTCGAGAAGCAAGAACATAGCCAGCGCCTTGTGTTTGGGAGTCAGCAGCTGCTGGACTTTTGCGATTGCTTTCACTGTGCACTGAATGCCAGGACGGCATGTGCACGTTAAATCAATATATTGCCCTGGAAAGAGCAGTGTTTTTGGAGTGTGCAGTAAAATCGTGTTTCTGGACAAGGAAGGCATAAGTGCGCTGCGCTCCTAAGCTATCTCCCTGCTAAGACACACTGCCAAAGCTTTTCGCTATGATGCAGTCTAGTGCAGACGCACACTCCGGCTCTCCGGAGCTGTCCGAAGCCAAGCGCCGGTCGCCGGCGTCTTTCGGCTGAAGCAGCGCTTCGGAGCGTACGGCTGTTGTGTGCGCGAAGCAGCCGCTTCTGCTGCTCCGCGAGCCGGACAGAGCGGTAGCTTGTACGAGGGCGAAGAACGAAGCCGCAGAGCACCGGCCTTCTGCGCGCACCCTAAGGACTGCGAGAGGACCGTGGTGGCCGCTCGCCTGCCCCTTCAATTCCATTCTAGCATCCTTAGGGAAGGTGTTCCAGGACAATTTTCCTGAGTTTTGAATTCGTCCTGATGCAGCCCCTCCTGGGAAACTCGTGCTCGTCCTCTGCGTCTCCGAGTGCAGAGACCTCGATGGCAACTGCAGAAATGAAGGGCTGCGTTGAGTTGTCGAGAAGCAAGAACATAGCCAGCGCCTTGTGTTTGGGAGTCAGCAGCACCTGGACTTTTGCGATTGCTTTCACTGTGCACTGAATGCCAGGACGGCATGTGCACGTTAAATCAACGAGCTGGGCAAGAGCAGTTATCGAAAGATCACGGCCGTCAGAAAGCAGCTTATATATTGCCCTGGAAAGAGCAGTGTTTTTGGAGTGTGCAGTAAAATCGTGTTTCTGGACAAGGAAGGCATAAGTGCGCTGCGCTCCTAAGCTATCTCCCTGCGAGACACAGAGCCAAAGCTTTTCGTTAACATGCAGTCTAGTGCAGACGCACACTAGGGCTCTCCGGAGCTGTCCGAAGCGAAGCGCCGGTGGCCGGCGTCTTTCGGCTGAAGCAGCGCTTCGGAGCGTACGGCTGTTGTGTGCGCGAAGCAGCCGCTTCTCCTGCTCCGCGAGCCGGACAGAGCGGTAGCTTGTACGAGGGCGAAGAACGAAGCCGCAGAGCACCGGCCTTCTGCGCGCACCCTAAGGACTGCTAGAGAACGGCGGTGGCCGCTCGCCTGCCTCTTCAATTCCCTTCTAGCATCCTTATGGAAGGTGTTCCAGGACAATTTTCCTGAGTTTTGAATTCGTCCTGATGCAGCCCCTCCTGGGAAACTCGTGCTCGTCCTCTGCGTCTCCGAGTGCAGAGACCTCGATGGCAACTGCAGAAATGAAGGGCTGCGTTGAGTTGTCGAGAAGCAAGAACATAGCCAGCGCCTTGTGTTTGGGAGTCAGCAGCACCTGGACTTTTGCGATTGCTTTCACTGTGCACTGAATGCCAGGACGGCATGTGCACGTTAAATCAACGAGCTGGGCAAGAGCAGTTATCGAAAGATCACGGCCGTCAGAAAGCAGCTTATATATTGCCCTGGAAAGAGCAGTGTTTTTGGAGTGTGCAGTAAAATCGTGTTTCTGGACAAGGGAGGCATAAGTGCGCTGCGCTCCTAAGCTATCTCCCTGCTAAGACACACTGCCAAAGCTTTTTGCTATGATGTAGTCCAGTGCAGACGCACACTCCGGCTCTCCGGAGCTGTCCGAAGCGAAGCGCCGGTGGCCGGCGTCTTTCGGCTGAAGCAGCGCTTCGGAGCGTACGGCTGTTGTGTGTGCGAAGCAGCCGCTTCTGCTGCTCCGGGAGCCGGAGAGAGCGGTAGCTTGTACGAGGGCGAAGAACGAAGCCGCAGAGCACCGGGCTTCTGCGCGCACCCTAAGGACTGCGAGAGGACCGTGGTGGCCGCTCGCCTGCCCCTTCAATTCCATTCTAGCATCCTTAGGGAAGGTGATCCAGGACAATTTTCCTGAGTTTTGAATTCGTCCTGATGCAGCCCCTCCTGGGAAACTCCTACTCGTCCTCTGCGTCTCCGAGTGCAGAGACCTCGATGGCAACTGCAGAAAAGAAGGGCTGCGTTGAGTTGTCGAGAAGCAAGAACATAGCCAGCGCCTTGTGTTTGGGAGTCAGCAGCTGCTGGACTTTTGCGATTGCTTTCACTGTGCACTGAATGCCAGGACGGCATGTGCACGTTAAATCAATATATTGCCCTGGAAAGAGCAGTGTTTTTGGAGTGTGCAGTAAAATCGTGTTTCTGGACAAGGAAGGCATAAGTGCGCTGCGCTCCTAAGCTATCTCCCTGCTAAGACACACTGCCAAAGCTTTTCGCTATGATGCAGTCTAGTGCAGACGCACACTCCGGCTCTCCGGAGCTGTCCGAAGCCAAGCGCCGGTGGCCGGCGTCTTTCGGCTGAAGCAGCGCTTCGGAGCGTACGGCTGTTGTGTGTGCGAAGCAGCCGCTTCTGCTGCTCCGCGAGCCGGACAGAGCGGTAGCTTGTACGAGGGCGAAGAACGAAGCCGCAGAGCACCGGCCTTCTGCGCGCACCCTAAGGACTGCGAGAGGACCGTGGTGGCCGCTCGCCTGCCCCTTCAATTCCATTCTAGCATCCTTAGGGAAGGTGTTCCAGGACAATTTTCCTGAGTTTTGAATTCGTCCTGATGCAGCCCCTCCTGGGAAACTCGTGCTCGTCCTCTGCGTCTCCGAGTGCAGAGACCTCGATGGCAACTGCAGAAATGAAGGGCTGCGTTGAGTTGTCGAGAAGCAAGAACATAGCCAGCGCCTTGTGTTTGGGAGTCAGCAGCACCTGGACTTTTGCGATTGCTTTCACTGTGCACTGAATGCCAGGACGGCATGTGCACGTTAAAACAACGAGCTGGGCAAGAGCAGTTATCGAAAGATCACGGCCGTCAGAAAGCAGCTTATATATTGCCCTGGAAAGAGCAGTGTTTTTGGAGTGTGCAGTAAAATCGTGTTTCTGGACAAGGAAGGCATAAGTGCGCTGCGCTCCTAAGCTATCTCCCTGCTAAGACACACTGCTAAAGCTTTTCGCTATGATGCAGTCTAGTGCAGACGCACACTGCGGCTCTCCGGAGCTGTCCGAAGCCAAGCGCCGGTCGCCGGCGTCTTTCGGCTGAAGCAGCGCTTCGGAGCGTACGGCTGTTGTGTGCGCGAGGCAGCCGCTTCTGCTGCTCCGCGAGCCGGACAGAGCGGTAGCTTGTACGACGGCGAAGAACGAAGCCGCAGAGCACCGGGCTTCTGCGCGCACCCTAAGGACTGCTAGAGGACGGTGGTGGCCGCTCGCCTGCCCCTTCAATTCCATTCTAGCATCCTTAGGGAAGGTGTTCCAGGACAATTTTCCTGAGTTTTGAATTCGTCCTGATGCAGCCCCTCCTGGGAAACTCGTGCTCGTCTTCTGAGTCTCCGAGTGCAGAGACCTCGATGGCAACTGCAGAAATGAAGGGCTGCGTTGAGTTGTCGAGAAGCAAGAACATAGCCAGCGCCTTGTGTTTGGGAGTCAGCAGCACCTGGACATTTGCGATTGCTTTCACTGTGCACTGAATGCCAGGACGGCATGTGCACGTTAAAACAACGAGCTGGGCAAGAGCAGTTATCGAAAGATCACGGCCGTCAGAAAGCAGCTTATATATTGCCCTGGAAAGAGCAGTGTTTTTGGAGTGTGCAGTAAAATCGTGTTTCTGGACAAGGAAGGCATAAGTGCGCTGCGCTCCTAAGTTATCTCCCTGCTAAGACACACTGCTAAAGCTTTTCGCTAGGATGCAGTCTAGTGCAGACGCACACTGCGGCTCTCCGGAGCTGTCCGAAGCGAAGCGCCGGTGGCCGGCGTCTTTCGGCTGAAGCAGCGCTTCGGAGCGTACGGCTGTTGTGTGCGCGAAGCAGCCGCTTCTGCTGCTCCGGGAGCCGGACAGAGCGGTAGCTTGTACGACGGCGAAGAACGAAGCCGCAGAGCACCGGCCTTCTGCGCGCACCCTAAGGACTGCGAGAGGACCGTGGTGGCCGCTCGCCTGCCCCTTCAATTCCATTCTAGCATCCTTATGGAAGGTGTTCCAGGACAATTTTCCTGAGTTTTGAATTCGTCCTGATGCAGCCCCTCCTGGGAAACTCCTACTCGTCCTCTGCGTCTCCGAGTGCAGAGACCTCGATGGCAACTGCAGAAATGAAGGGCTGCGTTGAGTTGTCGAGAAGCAAGAACATAGCCAGCGCCTTGTGTTTGGGAGTCAGCAGCACCTGGACTTTTGCGATTGCTTTCACTGTGCACTGAATGCCAGGACGGCATGTGCACGTTAAAACAACGAGCTGGGCAAGAGCAGTTATCGAAAGATCACGGCCGTCAGAAAGCAGCTTATATATTGCCCTGGAAAGAGCAGTGTTTTTGGAGTGTGCAGTAAAATCGTGTTTCTGGACAAGGAAGGCATAAGTGCGCTGCGCTCCTAAGCTATCTCCCTGCTAAGACACACTGCTAAAGCTTTTCGCTAGGATGCAGTCTAGTGCAGACGCACACTGCGGCTCTCCGGAGCTGTCCGAAGCCAAGCGCCGGTCGCCGGCGTCTTTCGGCTGAAGCAGCGCTTCGGAGCGTACGGCTGTTGTGTGCGCGAGGCAGCCGCTTCTCCTGCTCCGCGAGCCGGACAGAGCGGTAGCTTGTACGAGGGCGAAGAACGAAGCCGCAGAGCACCGGGCTTCTGCGCGCACCCTAAGGACTGCTAGAGGACGGTGGTGGCCGCTCGCCTGCCCCTTCAATTCCATTCTAGCATCCTTAGGGAAGGTGTTCCAGGACAATTTTCCTGAGTTTTGAATTCGTCCTGATGCAGCCCCTCCTGGGAAACTCGTGCTCGTCTTCTGAGTCTCCGAGTGCAGAGACCTCGATGGCAACTGCAGAAATGAAGGGCTGCGTTGAGTTGTCGAGAAGCAAGAACATAGCCAGCGCCTTGTGTTTGGGAGTCAGCAGCACCTGGACTTTTGCGATTGCCTTCACTGTGCACTGAATGTCGAGATATGTGCACGCTAAAACACCAAGGTGGGCAAGAGGAGGAAGAGAGCACGGGGCATCAGAGAGCATCTGGCATCTTGCCCTGGAAAGGGCAGTGTTTTTGGAGTGTGCAGCAAATCCGTGTTTCTGGACAAGGGAGGCATAAGTGCGCTGCGCTCCTAAGCTATCTCCCTGCTAAGACACACTGCCAAAGCTTTTCGCTATGATGTAGTCCAGTGCAGACGCACACTCCGGCTCTCCGGAGCTGTCCGAAGCCAAGCGCCGGTCACCGGCGTCTTTCGGCTGAAGCAGCGCTTCGGAGCGTACGGCTGTTGTGTGTGCGAAGCAGCCGCTTCTGCTGCTCCGGGAGCCGGACAGAGCGGTAGCTTGTACGACGGCGAAGAACGAAGCCGCAGAGCACCGGCCTTCTGCGCGCACCCTAAGGACTGCGAGAGGACCGTGGTGGCCGCTCGCCTGCCCCTTCAATTCCATTCTAGCATCCTTATGGAAGGCGTTCCAGGACAATTTTCCTGAGTTTTGAATTCGTCCTGATGCAGCCCCTCCTGGGAAACTCCTACTCGTCCTCTGCGTCTCCGAGTGCAGAGACCTCGATGGCAACTGCAGAAAAGAAGGGCTGCGTTGAGTTGTCGAGAAGCAAGAACATAGCCAGCGCCTTGTGTTTGGGAGTCTGCAGCTGCAGGACTTTTGCGATTGCTTTCACTGTGCACTGAATGCCAGGACGGCATGTGCACGTTAAATCAACGAGCTGGGCAAGAGCAGTTATCGAAAGATCACGGCCGTCAGAAAGCAGCTTATATATTGCCCTGGAAAGAGCAGTGTTTTTGGAGTGTGCAGTAAAATCGTGTTTCTGGACAAGGAAGGCATAAGTGCGCTGCGCTCCTAAGCTATCTCCCTGCGAGACACAGAGCCAAAGCTTTTCGTTAACATGCAGTCTAGTGCAGACGCACACTAGGGCTCTCCGGAGCTGTCCGAAGCGAAGCGCCGGTGGCCGGCGTCTTTCGGCTGAAGCAGCGCTTCGGAGCGTACGGCTGTTGTGTGCGCGAAGCAGCCGCTTCTGCTGCTCCGCGAGCCGGACAGAGCGGTAGCTTGTACGAGGGCGAAGAACGAAGCCGCAGAGCACCGGCCTTCTGCGCGCACCCTAAGGACTGCTAGAGAACGGCGGTGGCCGCTCGCCTGCCTCTTCAATTCCCTTCTAGCATCCTTATGGAAGGTGTTCCAGGACAATTTTCCTGAGTTTTGAATTCGTCCTGATGCAGCCCCTCCTGGGAAACTCGTGCTCGTCCTCTGCGTCTCCGAGTGCAGAGACCTCGATGGCAACTGCAGAAATGAAGGGCTGCGTTGAGTTGTCGAGAAGCAAGAACATAGCCAGCGCCTTGTGTTTGGGAGTCAGCAGCACCTGGACTTTTGCGATTGCTTTCACTGTGCACTGAATGCCAGGACGGCATGTGCACGTTAAATCAACGAGCTGGGCAAGAGCAGTTATCGAAAGATCACGGCCGTCAGAAAGCAGCTTATATATTGCCCTGGAAAGAGCAGTGTTTTTGGAGTGTGCAGTAAAATCGTGTTTCTGGACAAGGAAGGCATAAGTGCGCTGCGCTCCTAAGCTATCTCCCTGCGAGACACAGAGCCAAAGCTTTTCGTTAACATGCAGTCTAGTGCAGACGCACACTAGGGCTCTCCGGAGCTGTCCGAAGCCAAGCGCCGGTGGCCGGCGTCTTTCGGCTGAAGCAGCGCTTCGGAGCGTACGGCTGTTGTGTGCGCGAAGCAGCCGCTTCTCCTGCTCCGCGAGCCGGACAGAGCGGTAGCTTGTACGAGGGCGAAGAACGAAGCCGCAGAGCACCGGCCTTCTGCGCACACCCTAAGGACTGCTAGAGAACGGCGGTGGCCGCTCGCCTGCCTCTTCAATTCCCTTCTAGCATCCTTATGGAAGGTGTTCCAGGACAATTTTCCTGAGTTTTGAATTCGTCCTGATGCAGCCCCTCCTGGGAAACTCGTGCTCGTCCTCTGCGTCTCCGAGTGCAGAGACCTCGATGGCAACTGCAGAAATGAAGGGCTGCGTTGAGTTGTCGAGAAGCAAGAACATAGCCAGCGCCTTGTGTTTGGGAGTCAGCAGCACCTGGACTTTTGCGATTGCTTTCACTGTGCACTGAATGCCAGGACGGCATGTGCACGTTAAAACAACGAGCTGGGCAAGAGCAGTTATCGAAAGATCACGGCCGTCAGAAAGCAGCTTATATATTGCCCTGGAAAGAGCAGTGTTTTTGGAGTGTGCAGTAAAATCGTGTTTCTGGACAAGGAAGGCATAAGTGCGCTGCGCTCCTAAGCTATCTCCCTGCTAAGACACACTGCTAAAGCTTTTCGCTATGATGTAGTCCAGTGCAGACGCACACTACGGCTCTCTGGAGCTGTCCGAAGCGAAGCGCCGGTGGCCGGCGTCTTTCGGCTGAAGCAGCGCTTCGGAGCGTACGGCTGTTGTGTGTGCGAAGCAGCCGCTTCTGCTGCTCCGGGAGCCGGAGAGAGCGGTAGCTTGTACGAGGGCGAAGAACGAAGCCGCAGAGCACCGGGCTTCTGCGCGCACCCTAAGGACTGCGAGAGGACCGTGGTGGCCGCTCGCCTGCCCCTTCAATTCCATTCTAGCATCCTTAGGGAAGGTGATCCAGGACAATTTTCCTGAGTTTTGAATTCGTCCTGATGCAGCCCCTCCTGGGAAACTCCTACTCGTCCTCTGCGTCTCCGAGTGCAGAGACCTCGATGGCAACTGCAGAAAAGAAGGGCTGCGTTGAGTTGTCGAGAAGCAAGAACATAGCCAGCGCCTTGTGTTTGGGAGTCAGCAGCACCTGGACTTTTGCGATTGCTTTCACTGTGCACTGAATGCCAGGACGGCATGTGCACGTTAAATCAACGAGCTGGGCAAGAGCAGTTATCGAAAGATCACGGCCGTCAGAAAGCAGCTTATATATTGCCCTGGAAAGAGCAGTGTTTTTGGAGTGTGCAGTAAAATCGTGTTTCTGGACAAGGAAGGCATAAGTGCGCTGCGCTCCTAAGCTATCTCCCTGCTAAGACACACTGCTAAAGCTTTTCGCTAGGATGCAGTCTAGTGCAGACGCACACTGCGGCTCTCCGGAGCTGTCCGAAGCGAAGCGCCGGTCGCCGGCGTCTTTCGGCTGAAGCAGCGCTTCGGAGCGTACGGCTGTTGTGTGCGCGAAGCAGCCGCTTCTGCTGCTCCGCGAGCCGGACAGAGCGGTAGCTTGTACGAGGGCGAAGAACGAAGCCGCAGAGCACCGGCCTTCTGCGCGCACCCTAAGGACTGCGAGAGGACCGTGGTGGCCGCTCGCCTGCCCCTTCAATTCCATTCTAGCATCCTTAGGGAAGGTGTTCCAGGACAATTTTCCTGAGTTTTGAATTCGTCCTGATGCAGCCCCTCCTGGGAAACTCGTGCTCGTCCTCTGCGTCTCCGAGTGCAGAGACCTCGATGGCAACTGCAGAAAAGAAGGGCTGCGTTGAGTTGTCGAGAAGCAAGAACATAGCCAGCGCCTTGTGTTTGGGAGTCAGCAGCACCTGGACTTTTGCGATTGCCTTCACTGTGCACTGAATGTCGAGATATGTGCACGCTAAAAAACCAAGTTGGGCAAGAGGAGGAAGAGAGCACGGGCATCAGAGAGCATCTGGCATCTTGCCCTGGAAAGGGCAGTGTTTTTGGAGTGTGCAGCAAATCCGTGTTTCTGGACAAGGAAGGCATAAGTGCGCTGCGCTCCTAAGCTATCTCCCTGCTAAGACACACTGCCAAAGCTTTTCGCTATGATGTAGTCCAGTGCAGACGCACACTCCGGCTCTCCGGAGCTGTCCGAAGCCAAGCGCCGGTCGCCGGCGTCTTTCGGCTGAAGCAGCGCTTCGGAGCGTACGGCTGTTGTGTGCGCGAAGCAGCCGCTTCTGCTGCTCCGGGAGCCGGACAGAGCGGTAGCTTGTACGAGGGCGAAGAACGAAGCCGCAGAGCACCGGCCTTCTGCGCGCACCCTAAGGACTGCGAGAGGACTGTGGTGGCCGCTCGCCTGCCCCTTCAATTCCATTCTAGCATCCTTAGGGAAGGTGTTCCAGGACAATTTTCCTGAGTTTTGAATTCGTCCTGATGCAGCCCCTCCTGGGAAACTCCTACTCGT
Organism: Lonchura striata; assembly: GCF_046129695.1. Taxonomy (NCBI): domain Eukaryota; kingdom Metazoa; phylum Chordata; class Aves; order Passeriformes; family Estrildidae; genus Lonchura; species Lonchura striata. The sequence continues at coordinate 534,897 of NC_134612.1, forward strand.
CCTCTGCGTCTCCGAATGCAGAGACCTCGATGGCAACTGCAGAAAAGAAGGGCTGCGTTGAGTTGTCGAGAAGCAAGAACATAGCCAGCGCCTTGTGTTTGGGAGTCAGCAGCTGCTGGACTTTTGCGATTGCTTTCACTGTGCACTGAATGCCAGGACGGCATGTGCACGTTAAATCAACGAGCTGGGCAAGAGCAGTTATCGAAAGATCACGGCCGTCAGAAAGCAGCTTATATATTGCCCTGGAAAGAGCAGTGTTTTTGGAGTGTGCAGTAAAATCGTGTTTCTGGACAAGGAAGGCATAAGTGCGCTGCGCTCCTAAGCTATCTCCCTGCTAAGACACACTGCTAAAGCTTTTCGCTAGGATGCAGTCTAGTGCAGACGCACACTAGGGCTCTCCGGAGCTGTCCGAAGCGAAGCGCCGGTGGCCGGCGTCTTTCGGCTGAAGCAGCGCTTCGGAGCGTACGGCTGTTGTGTGCGCGAAGCAGCCGCTTCTGCTGCTCCGGGAGCCGGACAGAGCGGTAGCTTGTACGACGGCGAAGAACGAAGCCGCAGAGCACCGGCCTTCTGCGCGCACCCTAAGGACTGCGAGAGGACCGTGGTGGCCGCTCGCCTGCCCCTTCAATTCCATTCTAGCATCCTTATGGAAGGTGTTCCAGGACAATTTTCCTGAGTTTTGAATTCGTCCTGATGCAGCCCCTCCTGGGAAACTCCTACTCGTCCTCTGCGTCTCCGAGTGCAGAGACCTCGATGGCAACTGCAGAAAAGAAGGGCTGCGTTGAGTTGTCGAGAAGCAAGAACATAGCCAGCGCCTTGTGTTTGGGAGTCAGCAGCACCTGGACTTTTGCGATTGCTTTCACTGTGCACTGAATGCCAGGACGGCATGTGCTCTTTAAAACAACGAGCTGGGCAAGAGCAGGAAGGGAGCACGGGCATCATAGAGCATCTGGCATCTTGCCCTGGAAAGGGCAGTGTTTTTGGAGTGTGCAGCAAATCCGTGTTTCTGGACAAGGGAGGCATAAGTGCGCTGCGCTCCTAAGCTATCTCCCTGCTAAGACACACTGCCAAAGCTTTTCGCTATGATGTAGTCCAGTGCAGACGCACACTACGGCTCTCCGGAGCTGTCCGAAGCCAAGCGCCGGTCGCCGGCGTCTTTCGGCTGAAGCAGCGCTTCGGAGCGTACGGCTGTTGTGTGCGCGAAGCAGCCGCTTCTGCTGCTCCGCGAGCCGGACAGAGCGGTAGCTTGTACGAGGGCGAAGAACGAAGCCGCAGAGCACCGGCCTTCTGCGCGCACCCTAAGGACTGCGAGAGGACCGTGGTGGCCGCTCGCCTGCCCCTTCAATTCCATTCTAGCATCCTTAGGGAAGGTGTTCCAGGACAATTTTCCTGAGTTTTGAATTCGTCCTGATGCAGCCCCTCCTGGGAAACTCGTGCTCGTCTTCTGAGTCTCCGAGTGCAGAGACCTCGATGGCAACTGCAGAAAAGAAGGGCTGCGTTGAGTTGTCGAGAAGCAAGAACATAGCCAGCGCCTTGTGTTTGGGAGTCAGCAGCACCTGGACTTTTGCGATTGCTTTCACTGTGCACTGAATGCCAGGACGGCATGTGCACGTTAAAACAATGAGCTGGGCAAGAGCAGTTATCGAAAGATCACGGCCGTCAGAAAGCAGCTTATATATTGCCCTGGAAAGAGCAGTGTTTTTGGAGTGTGCAGTAAAATCGTGTTTCTGGACAAGGAAGGCATAAGTGCGCTGCGCTCCTAAGCTATCTCCCTGCTAAGACACACTGCTAAAGCTTTTCGCTATGATGCAGTCTAGTGCAGACGCACACTGCGGCTCTCCGGAGCTGTCCGAAGCCAAGCGCCGGTCGCCGGCGTCTTTCGGCTGAAGCAGCGCTTCGGAGCGTACGGCTGTTGTGTGCGCGAAGCAGCCGCTTCTGCTGCTCCGCGAGCCGGAGAGAGCGGTAGCTTGTACGACGGCGAAGAACGAAGCCGCAGAGCACCGGGCTTCTGCGCGCACCCTAAGGACTGCGAGAGGACGGTGGTGGCCGCTCGCCTGCCCCTTCAATTTCATTCTAGCATCCTTAGGGAAGGTGTTCCAGGACAATTTTCCTGAGTTTTGAATTCGTCCTGATGCAGCCCCTCCTGGGAAACTCGTGCTCGTCTTCTGAGTCTCCGAGTGCAGAGACCTCGATGGCAACTGCAGAAATGAAGGGCTGCGTTGAGTTGTCGAGAAGCAAGAACATAGCCAGCGCCTTGTGTTTGGGAGTCAGCAGCACCTGGACTTTTGCGATTGCTTTCACTGTGCACTGAATGCCAGGAGGGCATGTGCTCTTTAAAACAACGAGCTGGGCAAGAGCAGGAAGGGAGCACGGGCATCATAGAGCATCTGGCATCTTGCCCTGGAAAGGGCAGTGTTTTTGGAGTGTGCAGCAAATCCGTGTTTCTGGACAAGGGAGGCATAAGTGCGCTGCGCTCCTAAGCTATCTCCCTGCTAAGACACACTGCCAAAGCTTTTCGCTATGATGTAGTCCAGTGCAGACGCACACTACGGCTCTCCGGAGCTGTCCGAAGCCAAGCGCCGGTCGCCGGCGTCTTTCGGCTGAAGCAGCGCTTCGGAGCGTACGGCTGTTGTGTGCGCGAAGCAGCCGCTTCTGCTGCTCCGCGAGCCGGACAGAGCGGTAGCTTGTACGACGGCGAAGAACGAAGCCGCAGAGCACCGGCCTTCTGCGCGCACCCTAAGGACTGCGAGAGGACCGTGGTGGCCGCTCGCCTGCCCCTTCAATTCCATTCTAGCATCCTTAGGGAAGGTGTTCCAGGACAATTTTCCTGAGTTTTGAATTCGTCCTGATGCAGCCCCTCCTGGGAAACTCGTGCTCGTCTTCTGAGTCTCCGAGTGCAGAGACCTCGATGGCAACTGCAGAAAAGAAGGGCTGCGTTGAGTTGTCGAGAAGCAAGAACATAGCCAGCGCCTTGTGTTTGGGAGTCAGCAGCACCTGGACTTTTGCGATTGCTTTCACTGTGCACTGAATGCCAGGACGGCATGTGCACGTTAAAACAACGAGCTGGGCAAGAGCAGTTATCGAAAGATCACGGCCGTCAGAAAGCAGCTTATATATTGCCCTGGAAAGAGCAGTGTTTTTGGAGTGTGCAGTAAAATCGTGTTTCTGGACAAGGAAGGCATAAGTGCGCTGCGCTCCTAAGCTATCTCCCTGCTAAGACACACTGCTAAAGCTTTTCGCTATGATGCAGTCTAGTGCAGACGCACACTGCGGCTCTCCGGAGCTGTCCGAAGCCAAGCGCCGGTCGCCGGCGTCTTTCGGCTGAAGCAGCGCTTCGGAGCGTACGGCTGTTGTGTGCGCGAGGCAGCCGCTTCTGCTGCTCCGCGAGCCGGAGAGAGCGGTAGCTTGTACGACGGCGAAGAACGAAGCCGCAGAGCACCGGGCTTCTGCGCGCACCCTAAGGACTGCGAGAGGACGGTGGTGGCCGCTCGCCTGCCCCTTCAATTTCATTCTAGCATCCTTATGGAAGGTGTTCCAGGACAATTTTCCTGAGTTTTGAATTCGTCCTGATGCAGCCCCTCCTGGGAAACTCGTGCTCGTCTTCTGAGTCTCCGAGTGCAGAGACCTCGATGGCAACTGCAGAAAAGAAGGGCTGCGTTGAGTTGTCGAGAAGCAAGAACATAGCCAGCGCCTTGTGTTTGGGAGTCAGCAGCACCTGGACTTTTGCGATTGCCTTCACTGTGCACTGAATGTCGAGATATGTGCACGCTAAAAAACCAAGTTGGGCAAGAGGAGGAAGAGAGCACGGGCATCAGAGAGCATCTGGCATCTTGCCCTGGAAAGGGCAGTGTTTTTGGAGTGTGCAGCAAATCCGTGTTTCTGGACAAGGGAGGCATAAGTGCGCTGCGCTCCTAAGCTATCTCCCTGCTAAGACACACTGCCAAAGCTTTTCGCTATGATGTAGTCCAGTGCAGACGCACACTACGGCTCTCCGGAGCTGTCCGAAGCCAAGCGCCGGTCGCCGGCGTCTTTCGGCTGAAGCAGCGCTTCGGAGCGTACGGCTGTTGTGTGTGCGAAGCAGCCGCTTCTGCTGCTCCGGGAGCCGGACAGAGCGGTAGCTTGTACGAGGGCGAAGAACGAAGCCGCAGAGCACCGGCCTTCTGCGCGCACCCTAAGGACTGCGAGAGGACCGTGGTGGCCGCTCGCCTGCCCCTTCAATTCCATTCTAGCATCCTTATGGAAGGCGTTCCAGGACAATTTTCCTGAGTTTTGAATTCGTCCTGATGCAGCCCCTCCTGGGAAACTCCTACTCGTCCTCTGCGTCTCCGAGTGCAGAGACCTCGATGGCAACTGCAGAAAAGAAGGGCTGCGTTGAGTTGTCGAGAAGCAAGAACATAGCCAGCGCCTTGTGTTTGGGAGTCAGCAGCTGCTGGACTTTTGCGATTGCTTTCACTGTGCACTGAATGCCAGGACGGCATGTGCTCTTTAAAACAACGAGCTGGGCAAGAGCAGGAAGGGAGCACGGGCATCATAGAGCATCTGGCATCTTGCCCTGGAAAGAGCAGTGTTTTTGGAGTGTGCAGTAAAATCGTGTTTCTGGACTAGGGAGGCATAAGTGCACTGCGCTCCTAAGCTATCTCCCTGCTAAGACACACTGCTAAAGCTTTTCGTTATCATGCAGTCTAGTGCAGACTCACACTACGGCTCTCCGGAGCTGTCCGAAGCCAAGCGCCGGTCGCCGGCGTCTTTCGGCTGAAGCAGCGCTTCGGAGCGTACGGCTGTTGTGTGCGCGAAGCAGCCGCTTCTGCTGCTCCGCGAGCCCGACAGAGCGGTAGCTTGTACGAGGGCGAAGAACGAAGCCGCAGAGCACCGGCCTTCTGCGCGCACCCTAAGGACTGCGAGAGGACCGTGGTGGCCGCTCGCCTGCCCCTTCAATTCCATTCTAGCATCCTTAGGGAAGGCGTTCCAGGACAATTTTCCTGAGTTTTGAATTCGTCCTGATGCAGCCCCTCCTGGGAAACTCGTGCTCGTCCTCTGAGTCTCCGAGTGCAGAGACCTCGATGGCAACTGCAGAAATGAAGGGCTGCGTTGAGTTGTCGAGAAGCAAGAACATAGCCAGCGCCTTGTGTTTGGGAGTCAGCAGCACCTGGACTTTTGCGATTGCTTTCACTGTGCACTGAATGCCAGGACGGCATGTGCACGTTAAAACAACGAGCTGGGCAAGAGCAGTTATCGAAAGATCACGGCCGTCAGAAAGCAGCTTATATATTGCCCTGGAAAGAGCAGTGTTTTTGGAGTGTGCAGCAAAATCGTGTTTCTGGACAAGGAAGGCATAAGTGCGCTGCGCTCCTAAGTTATCTCCCTGCTAAGACACACTGCTAAAGCTTTTCGCTAGGATGCAGTCTAGTGCAGACGCACACTGCGGCTCTCCGGAGCTGTCCGAAGCGAAGCGCCGGTGGCCGGCGTCTTTCGGCTGAAGCAGCGCTTCGGAGCGTACGGCTGTTGTGTGCGCGAAGCAGCCGCTTCTGCTGCTCCGGGAGCCGGACAGAGCGGTAGCTTGTACGACGGCGAAGAACGAAGCCGCAGAGCACCGGCCTTCTGCGCGCACCCTAAGGACTGCGAGAGGACCGTGGTGGCCGCTCGCCTGCCCCTTCAATTCCATTCTAGCATCCTTATGGAAGGTGTTCCAGGACAATTTTCCTGAGTTTTGAATTCGTCCTGATGCAGCCCCTCCTGGGAAACTCGTGCTCGTCCTCTGCGTCTCCGAGTGCAGAGACCTCGATGGCAACTGCAGAAATGAAGGGCTGCGTTGAGTTGTCGAGAAGCAAGAACATAGCCAGCGCCTTGTATTTGGGAGTCAGCAGCTGCTGGACTTTTGCGATTGCTTTCACTGTGCACTGAATGCCAGGACGGCATGTGCACGTTAAAACAACGAGCTGGGCAAGAGCAGTTATCGAAAGATCACGGCCGTCAGAAAGCAGCTTATATATTGCCCTGGAAAGAGCAGTGTTTTTGGAGTGTGCAGTAAAATCGTGTTTCTGGACAAGGAAGGCATAAGTGCGCTGCGCTCCTAAGCTATCTCCCTGCTAAGACACACTGCTAAAGCTTTTCGCTATGATGCAGTCTAGTGCAGACGCACACTGCGGCTCTCCGGAGCTGTCCGAAGCGAAGCGCCGGTCGCCGGCGTCTTTCGGCTGAAGCAGCGCTTCGGAGCGTACGGCTGTTGTGTGCGCGAAGCAGCCGCTTCTGCTGCTCCGCGAGCCGGACAGAGCGGTAGCTTGTACGAGGGCGAAGAACGAAGCCGCAGAGCACCGGCCTTCTGCGCGCACCCTAAGGACTGCGAGAGGACCGTGGTGGCCGCTCGCCTGCCCCTTCAATTCCATTCTAGCATCCTTATGGAAGGTGTTCCAGGACAATTTTCCTGAGTTTTGAATTCGTCCTGCTGCAGCCCATCCTGGGAAACTCGTGCTCGTCCTCTGCGTCTCCGAGTGCAGAGACCTCGATGGCAACTGCAGAAATGAAGGGCTGCGTTGAGTTGTCGAGAAGCAAGAACATAGCCAGCGCCTTGTGTTTGGGAGTCAGCAGCACCTGGACTTTTGCGATTGCCTTCACTGTGCACTGAATGTCGAGATATGTGCACGCTAAAAAACCAAGGTGGGCAAGAGGAGGAAGAGAGCACGGGCATCAGAGAGCATCTGGCATCTTGCCCTGGAAAGGGCAGTGTTTTTGGAGTGTGCAGCAAATCCGTGTTTCTGGACAAGGGAGGCATAAGTGCGCTGCGCTCCTAAGCTATCTCCCTGCTAAGACACACTGCCAAAGCTTTTCGCTATGATGTAGTCCAGTGCAGACGCACACTACGGCTCTCCGGAGCTGTCCGAAGCCAAGCGCCGGTCGCCGGCGTCTTTCGGCTGAAGCAGCGCTTCGGAGCGTACGGCTGTTGTGTGTGCGAAGCAGCCGCTTCTGCTGCTCCGGGAGCCGGACAGAGCGGTAGCTTGTACGACGGCGAAGAACGAAGCCGCAGAGCACCGGCCTTCTGCGCGCACCCTAAGGACTGCGAGAGGACCGTGGTGGCCGCTCGCCTGCCCCTTCAATTCCATTCTAGCATCCTTATGGAAGGCGTTCCAGGACAATTTTCCTGAGTTTTGAATTCGTCCTGATGCAGCCCCTCCTGGGAAACTCCTACTCGTCCTCTGCGTCTCCGAGTGCAGAGACCTCGATGGCAACTGCAGAAAAGAAGGGCTGCGTTGAGTTGTCGAGAAGCAAGAACATAGCCAGCGCCTTGTGTTTGGGAGTCAGCAGCTGCTGGACTTTTGCGATTGCTTTCACTGTGCACTGAATGCCAGGACGGCATGTGCACGTTAAAACAACGAGCTGGGCAAGAGCAGTTATCGAAAGATCACGGCCGTCAGAAAGCAGCTTATATATTGCCCTGGAAAGAGCAGTGTTTTTGGAGTGTGCAGTAAAATCGTGTTTCTGGACAAGGAAGGCATAAGTGCGCTGCGCTCCTAAGCTATCTCCCTGCTAAGACACACTGCTAAAGCTTTTCGCTATGATGCAGTCTAGTGCAGACGCACACTGCGGCTCTCCGGAGCTGTCCGAAGCGAAGCGCCGGTCGCCGGCGTCTTTCGGCTGAAGCAGCGCTTCGGAGCGTACGGCTGTTGTGTGCGCGAAGCAGCCGCTTCTGCTGCTCCGCGAGCCGGACAGAGCGGTAGCTTGTACGAGGGCGAAGAACGAAGCCGCAGAGCACCGGCCTTCTGCGCGCACCCTAAGGACTGCGAGAGGACCGTGGTGGCCGCTCGCCTGCCCCTTCAATTCCATTCTAGCATCCTTAGGGAAGGCGTTCCAGGACAATTTTCCTGAGTTTTGAATTCGTCCTGATGCAGCCCCTCCTGGGAAACTCGTGCTCGTCCTCTGAGTCTCCGAGTGCAGAGACCTCGATGGCAACTGCAGAAATGAAGGGCTGCGTTGAGTTGTCGAGAAGCAAGAACATAGCCAGCGCCTTGTGTTTGGGAGTCAGCAGCACCTGGACTTTTGCGATTGCCTTCACTGTGCACTGAATGTCGAGATATGTGCACGCTAAAAAACCAAGTTGGGCAAGAGGAGGAAGAGAGCACGGGCATCAGAGAGCATCTGGCATCTTGCCCTGGAAAGGGCAGTGTTTTTGGAGTGTGCAGCAAATCCGTGTTTCTGGACAAGGGAGGCATAAGTGCGCTGCGCTCCTAAGCTATCTCCCTGCTAAGACACACTGCCAAAGCTTTTCGCTATGATGTAGTCCAGTGCAGACGCACACTACGGCTCTCCGGAGCTGTCCGAAGCCAAGCGCCGGTCGCCGGCGTCTTTCGGCTGAAGCAGCGCTTCGGAGCGTACGGCTGTTGTGTGTGCGAAGCAGCCGCTTCTGCTGCTCCGGGAGCCGGACAGAGCGGTAGCTTGTACGACGGCGAAGAACGAAGCCGCAGAGCACCGGCCTTCTGCGCGCACCCTAAGGACTGCGAGAGGACCGTGGTGGCCGCTCGCCTGCCCCTTCAATTCCATTCTAGCATCCTTATGGAAGGCGTTCCAGGACAATTTTCCTGAGTTTTGAATTCGTCCTGATGCAGCCCCTCCTGGGAAACTCCTACTCGTCCTCTGCGTCTCCGAGTGCAGAGACCTCGATGGCAACTGCAGAAAAGAAGGGCTGCGTTGAGTTGTCGAGAAGCAAGAACATAGCCAGCGCCTTGTGTTTGGGAGTCTGCAGCTGCAGGACTTTTGCGATTGCTTTCACTGTGCACTGAATGCCAGGACGGCATGTGCTCTTTAAAACAACGAGCTGGGCAAGAGCAGGAAGGGAGCACGGGCATCATAGAGCATCTGGCATCTTGCCCTGGAAAGAGCAGTGTTTTTGGAGTGTGCAGTAAAATCGTGTTTCTGGACTAGGGAGGCATAAGTGCACTGCGCTCCTAAGCTATCTCCCTGCTAAGACACACTGCTAAAGCTTTTCGTTATCATGCAGTCTAGTGCAGACTCACACTACGGCTCTCCGGAGCTGTCCGAAGCGAAGCGCCGGTCGCCGGCGTCTTTCGGCTGAAGCAGCGCTTCGGAGCGTACGGCTGTTGTGTGCGCGAAGCAGCCGCTTCTGCTGCTCCGGGAGCCGGACAGAGCGGTAGCTTGTACGACGGCGAAGAACGAAGCCGCAGAGCACCGGCCTTCTGCGCGCACCCTAAGGACTGCGAGAGGACCGTGGTGGCCGCTCGCCTGCCCCTTCAATTCCATTCTAGCATCCTTAGGGAAGGCGTTCCAGGACAATTTTCCTGAGTTTTGAATTCGTCCTGATGCAGCCCCTCCTGGGAAACTCCTACTCGTCGTCTGAGTCTCCGAGTGCAGAGACCTCGATGGCAACTGCAGAAATGAAGGGCTGCGTTGAGTTGTCGAGAAGCAAGAACATAGCCAGCGCCTTGTGTTTGGGAGTCAGCAGCTGCTGGACTTTTGCGATTGCTTTCACTGTGCACTGAATGCCAGGACGGCATGTGCACGTTAAAACAACGAGCTGGGCAAGAGCAGTTATCGAAAGATCACGGCCGTCAGAAAGCAGCTTATATATTGCCCTGGAAAGAGCAGTGTTTTTGGAGTGTGCAGTAAAATCGTGTTTCTGGACAAGGAAGGCATAAGTGCGCTGCGCTCCTAAGTTATCTCCCTGCTAAGACACACTGCTAAAGCTTTTCGCTAGGATGCAGTCTAGAGCAGACGCACACTGCGGCTCTCCGGAGCTGTCCGAAGCGAAGCGCCGGTGGCCGGCGTCTTTCGGCTGAAGCAGCGCTTCGGAGCGTACGGCTGTTGTGTGCGCGAAGCAGCCGCTTCTGCTGCTCCGGGAGCCGGACAGAGCGGTAGCTTGTACGACGGCGAAGAACGAAGCCGCAGAGCACCGGCCTTCTGCGCGCACCCTAAGGACTGCGAGAGGACCGTGGTGGCCGCTCGCCTGCCCCTTCAATTCCATTCTAGCATCCTTATGGAAGGTGTTCCAGGACAATTTTCCTGAGTTTTGAATTCGTCCTGATGCAGCCCCTCCTGGGAAACTCGTGCTCGTCCTCTGCGTCTCCGAGTGCAGAGACCTCGATGGCAACTGCAGAAATGAAGGGCTGCGTTGAGTTGTCGAGAAGCAAGAACATAGCCAGCGCCTTGTGTTTGGGAGTCTGCAGCTGCTGGACTTTTGCGATTGCTTTCACTGTGCACTGAATGCCAGGACGGCATGTGCACGTTAAAACAACGAGCTGGGCAAGAGCAGTTATCGAAAGATCACGGCCGTCAGAAAGCAGCTTATATATTGCCCTGGAAAGAGCAGTGTTTTTGGAGTGTGCAGTAAAATCGTGTTTCTGGACAAGGAAGGCATAAGTGCGCTGCGCTCCTAAGCTATCTCCCTGCTAAGACACACTGCTAAAGCTTTTCGCTATGATGCAGTCTAGTGCAGGCGCACACTGCGGCTCTCCGGAGCTGTCCGAAGCGAAGCGCCGGTCGCCGGCGTCTTTCGGCTGAAGCAGCGCTTCGGAGCGTACGGCTGTTGTGTGCGCGAAGCAGCCGCTTCTGCTGCTCCGCGAGCCGGACAGAGCGGTAGCTTGTACGACGGCGAAGAACGAAGCCGCAGAGCACCGGCCTTCTGCGCGCACCCTAAGGACTGCGAGAGGACCGTGGTGGCCGCTCGCCTGCCCCTTCAATTCCATTCTAGCATCCTTATGGAAGGTGTTCCAGGACAATTTTCCTGAGTTTTGAATTCGTCCTGATGCAGCCCCTCCTGGGAAACTCCTACTCGTCCTCTGCATCTCCGAGTGCAGAGACCTCGATGGCAACTGCAGAAATGAAGGGCTGCGTTGAGTTGTCGAGAAGCAAGAACATAGCCAGCGCCTTGTGTTTGGGAGTCAGCAGCACCTGGACTTTTGCGATTGCCTTCACTGTGCACTGAATGTCGAGATATGTGCACGCTAAAAAACCAAGGTGGGCAAGAGGAGGAAGAGAGCACGGGCATCAGAGAGCATCTGGCATCTTGCCCTGGAAAGGGCAGTGTTTTTGGAGTGTGCAGCAAATCCGTGTTTCTGGGCAAGGGAGGCATAAGTGCGCTGCGCTCCTAAGCTATCTCCCTGCTAAGACATACTGCCAAAGCTTTTCGCTATGATGTAGTCCAGTGCAGACGCACACTACGGCTCTCCGGAGCTGTCCGAAGCCAAGCGCCGGTCGCCGGCGTCTTTCGGCTGAAGCAGCGCTTCGGAGCGTACGGCTGTTGTGTGTGCGAAGCAGCCGCTTCTGCTGCTCCGGGAGCCGGACAGAGCGGTAGCTTGTACGACGGCGAAGAACGAAGCCGCAGAGCACCGGCCTTCTGCGCGCACCCTAAGGACTGCGAGAGGACCGTGGTGGCCGCTCGCCTGCCCCTTCAATTCCATTCTAGCATCCTTATGGAAGGCGTTCCAGGACAATTTTCCTGAGTTTTGAATTCGTCCTGATGCAGCCCCTCCTGGGAAACTCCTACTCGTCCTCTGCGTCTCCGAGTGCAGAGACCTCGATGGCAACTGCAGAAAAGAAGGGCTGCGTTGAGTTGTCGAGAAGCAAGAACATAGCCAGCGCCTTGTGTTTGGGAGTCAGCAGCTGCTGGACTTTTGCGATTGCTTTCACTGTGCACTGAATGCCAGGACGGCATGTGCACGTTAAAACAACGAGCTGGGCAAGAGCAGTTATCGAAAGATCACGGCCGTCAGAAAGCAGCTTATATATTGCCCTGGAAAGAGCAGTGTTTTTGGAGTGTGCAGTAAAATCGTGTTTCTGGACAAGGAAGGCATAAGTGCGCTGCGCTCCTAAGCTATCTCCCTGCTAAGACACACTGCTAAAGCTTTTCGCTATGATGCAGTCTAGTGCAGACGCACACTGCGGCTCTCCGGAGCTGTCCGAAGCGAAGCGCCAGTCGCCGGCGTCTTTCGGCTGAAGCAGCGCTTCGGAGCGTACGGCTGTTGTGTGCGCGAAGCAGCCGCTTCTGCTGCTCCGCGAGCCGGACAGAGCGGTAGCTTGTACGAGGGCGAAGAACGAAGCCGCAGAGCACCGGCCTTCTGCGCGCACCCTAAGGACTGCGAGAGGACCGTGGTGGCCGCTCGCCTGCCCCTTCAATTCCATTCTAGCATCCTTATGGAAGGTGTTCCAGGACAATTTTCCTGAGTTTTGAATTCGTCCTGCTGCAGCCCATCCTGGGAAACTCGTGCTCGTCCTCTGCGTCTCCGAGTGCAGAGACCTCGATGGCAACTGCAGAAATGAAGGGCTGCGTTGAGATGTCGAGAAGCAAGAACATAGCCAGCGCCTTGTGTTTGGGAGTCAGCAGCACCTGGACTTTTGCGATTGCCTTCACTGTGCACTGAATGTCGAGATATGTGCACGCTAAAAAACCAAGGTGGGCAAGAGGAGGAAGAGAGCACGGGCATCAGAGAGCATCTGGCATCTTGCCCTGGAAAGGGCAGTGTTTTTGGAGTGTGCAGCAAATCCGTGTTTCTGGACAAGGGAGGCATAAGTGCGCTGCGCTCCTAAGCTATCTCCCTGCTAAGACACACTGCCAAAGCTTTTCGCTATGATGTAGTCCAGTGCAGACGCACACTACGGCTCTCCGGAGCTGTCCGAAGCCAAGCGCCGGTCGCCGGCGTCTTTCGGCTGAAGCAGCGCTTCGGAGCGTACGGCTGTTGTGTGTGCGAAGCAGCCGCTTCTGCTGCTCCGGGAGCCGGACAGAGCGGTAGCTTGTACGACGGCGAAGAACGAAGCCGCAGAGCACCGGCCTTCTGCGCGCACCCTAAGGACTGCGAGAGGACCGTGGTGGCCGCTCGCCTGCCCCTTCAATTCCATTCTAGCATCCTTATGGAAGGCGTTCCAGGACAATTTTCCTGAGTTTTGAATTCGTCCTGATGCAGCCCCTCCTGGGAAACTCCTACTCGTCCTCTGCGTCTCCGAGTGCAGAGACCTCGATGGCAACTGCAGAAAAGAAGGGCTGCGTTGAGTTGTCGAGAAGCAAGAACATAGCCAGCGCCTTGTGTTTGGGAGTCTGCAGCTGCAGGACTTTTGCGATTGCTTTCACTGTGCACTGAATGCCAGGACGGCATGTGCTCTTTAAAACAACGAGCTGGGCAAGAGCAGGAAGGGAGCACGGGCATCATAGAGCATCTGGCATCTTGCCCTGGAAAGAGCAGTGTTTTTGGAGTGTGCAGTAAAATCGTGTTTCTGGACTAGGGAGGCATAAGTGCACTGCGCTCCTAAGCTATCTCCCTGCTAAGACACACTGCTAAAGCTTTTCGTTATCATGCAGTCTAGTGCAGACTCACAATACGGCTCTCCGGAGCTGTCCGAAGCCAAGCGCCGGTCGCCGGCGTCTTTCGGCTGAAGCAGCGCTTCGGAGCGTACGGCTGTTGTGTGCGCGAAGCAGCCGCTTCTGCTGCTCCGGGAGCCGGACAGAGCGGTAGCTTGTACGACGGCGAAGAACGAAGCCGCAGAGCACCGGCCTTCTGCGCGCACCCTAAGGACTGCGAGAGGACCGTGGTGGCCGCTCGCCTGCCCCTTCAATTCCATTCTAGCATCCTTAGGGAAGGCGTTCCAGGACAATTTTCCTGAGTTTTGAATTCGTCCTGATGCAGCCCCTCCTGGGAAACTCCTACTCGTCGTCTGAGTCTCCGAGTGCAGAGACCTCGATGGCAACTGCAGAAATGAAGGGCTGCGTTGAGTTGTCGAGAAGCAAGAACATAGCCAGCGCCTTGTGTTTGGGAGTCAGCAGCACCTGGACTTTTGCGATTGCTTTCACTGTGCACTGAATGCCAGGACGGCATGTGCACGTTAAAACAACGAGCTGGGCAAGAGCAGTTATCGAAAGATCACGGCCGTCAGAAAGCAGCTTATATATTGCCCTGGAAAGAGCAGTGTTTTTGGAGTGTGCAGTAAAATCGTGTTTCTGGACAAGGAAGGCATAAGTGCGCTGCGCTCCTAAGTTATCTCCCTGCTAAGACACACTGCTAAAGCTTTTCGCTAGGATGCAGTCTAGTGCAGACGCACACTGCGGCTCTCCGGAGCTGTCCGAAGCGAAGCGCCGGTGGCCGGCGTCTTTCGGCTGAAGCAGCGCTTCGGAGCGTACGGCTGCCGCTCCGCTCTTGCGTGCGCGAAGCAGCCGCTTCTGCTGCTCCGGGAGCCGGACAGAGCGGTAGCTTGTACGAGGGCGAAGAACGAAGCCGCAGAGCACCGGCCTTCTGCGCGCACCCTAAGGACTGCGAGAGGACCGTGGTGGCCGCTCGCCTGCCCCTTCAATTCCATTCTAGCATCCTTATGGAAGGTGTTCCAGGACAATTTTCCTGAGTTTTGAATTCGTCCTGATGCAGCCCCTCCTGGGAAACTCGTGCTCGTCCTCTGCGTCTCCGAGTGCAGAGACCTCGATGGCAACTGCAGAAATGAAGGGCTGCGTTGAGTTGTCGAGAAGCAAGAACATAGCCAGCGCCTTGTGTTTGGGAGTCTGCAGCTGCTGGACTTTTGCGATTGCTTTCACTGTGCACTGAATGCCAGGACGGCATGTGCACGTTAAAACAACGAGCTGGGCAAGAGCAGTTATCGAAAGATCACGGCCGTCAGAAAGCAGCTTATATATTGCCCTGGAAAGAGCAGTGTTTTTGGAGTGTGCAGTAAAATCGTGTTTCTGGACAAGGAAGGCATAAGTGCGCTGCGCTCCTAAGCTATCTCCCTGCTAAGACACACTGCTAAAGCTTTTCGCTATGATGCAGTCTAGTGCAGACGCACACTGCGGCTCTCCGGAGCTGTCCGAAGCGAAGCGCCGGTGGCCGGCGTCTTTCGGCTGAAGCAGCGCTTCGGAGCGTACGGCTGTTGTGTGCGCGAAGCAGCCGCTTCTGCTGCTCCGCGAGCCGGACAGAGCGGTAGCTTGTACGACGGCGAAGAACGAAGCCGCAGAGCACCGGCCTTCTGCGCGCACCCTAAGGACTGCGAGAGGACCGTGGTGGCCGCTCGCCTGCCCCTTCAATTCCATTCTAGCATCCTTATGGAAGGTGTTCCAGGACAATTTTCCTGAGTTTTGAATTCGTCCTGATGCAGCCCCTCCTGGGAAACTCGTGCTCGTCCTCTGAGTCTCCGAGTGCAGAGACCTCGATGGCAACTGCAGAAATGAAGGGCTGCGTTGAGTTGTCGAGAAGCAAGAACATAGCCAGCGCCTTGTGTTTGGGAGTCAGCAGCTGCTGGACTTTTGCGATTGCTTTCACTGTGCACTGAATGCCAGGACGGCATGTGCACGTTAAATCAATATATTGCCCTGGAAAGAGCAGTGTTTTTGGAGTGTGCAGTAAAATCGTGTTTCTGGACAAGGAAGGCATAAGTGCGCTGCGCTCCTAAGCTATCTCCCTGCTAAGACACACTGCCAAAGCTTTTCGCTATGATGCAGTCTAGTGCAGACGCACACTCCGGCTCTCCGGAGCTGTCCGAAGCCAAGCGCCGGTCGCCGGCGTCTTTCGGCTGAAGCAGCGCTTCGGAGCGTACGGCTGTTGTGTGCGCGAAGCAGCCGCTTCTGCTGCTCCGGGAGCCGGACAGAGCGGTAGCTTGTACGAGGGCGAAGAACGAAGCCGCAGAGCACCGGGCTTCTGCGCGCACCCTAAGGACTGCGAGAGGACCGTGGTGGCCGCTCGCCTGCCCCTTCAATTCCATTCTAGCATCCTTATGGAAGGTGTTCCAGGACAATTTTCCTGAGTTTTGAATTCGTCCTGATGCAGCCCCTCCTGGGAAACTCCTACTCGTCCTCTGCATCTCCGAGTGCAGAGACCTCGATGGCAACTGCAGAAATGAAGGGCTGCGTTGAGTTGTCGAGAAGCAAGAACATAGCCAGCGCCTTGTGTTTGGGAGTCAGCAGCACCTGGACTTTTGCGATTGCTTTCACTGTGCACTGAATGCCAGGACGGCATGTGCACGTTAAAACAACGAGCTGGGCAAGAGCAGTTATCGAAAGATCACGGCCGTCAGAAAGCAGCTTATATATTGGCCTGGAAAGAGCAGTGTTTTTGGAGTGTGCAGTAAAATCGTGTTTCTGGACAAGGAAGGCATAAGTGCGCTGCGCTCCTAAGCTATCTCCCTGCTAAGACACACTGCTAAAGCTTTTCGCTATGATGCAGTCTAGTGCAGACGCACACTGCGGCTCTCCGGAGCTGTCCGAAGCCAAGCGCCGGTGGCCGGCGTCTTTCGGCTGAAGCAGCGCTTCGGAGCGTACGGCTGTTGTGTGCGCGAAGCAGCCGCTTCTGCTGCTCCGCGAGCCGGACAGAGCGGTAGCTTGTACGACGGCGAAGAACGAAGCCGCAGAGCACCGGCCTTCTGCGCGCACCCTAAGGACTGCGAGAGGACCGTGGTGGCCGCTCGCCTGCCCCTTCAATTCCATTCTAGCATCCTTAGGGAAGGTGTTCCAGGACAATTTTCCTGAGTTTTGAATTCGTCCTGATGCAGCCCCTCTTGGGAAACTCCTACTCGTCCTCTGCGTCTCCGAGTGCAGAGACCTCGATGGCAACTGCAGAAAAGAAGGGCTGCGTTGAGTTGTCGAGAAGCAAGAACATAGCCAGCGCCTTGTGTTTGGGAGTCAGCAGCACCTGGACTTTTGCGATTGCCTTCACTGTGCACTGAATGTCGAGATATGTGCACGCTAAAAAACCAAGTTGGGCAAGAGGAGGAAGAGAGCACGGGCATCAGAGAGCATCTGGCATCTTGCCCTGGAAAGGGCAGTGTTTTTGGAGTGTGCAGCAAATCCGTGTTTCTGGACAAGGAAGGCATAAGTGCGCTGCGCTCCTAAGCTATCTCCCTGCTAAGACACACTGCCAAAGCTTTTCGCTATGATGTAGTCCAGTGCAGACGCACACTACGGCTCTCCGGAGCTGTCCGAAGCCAAGCGCCGGTCGCCGGCGTCTTTCGGCTGAAGCAGCGCTTCGGAGCGTACGGCTGTTGTGTGTGCGAAGCAGCCGCTTCTGCTGCTCCGGGAGCCGGACAGAGCGGTAGCTTGTACGAGGGCGAAGAACGAAGCCGCAGAGCACCGGGCTTCTGCGCGCACCCTAAGGACTGCGAGAGGACCGTGGTGGCCGCTCGCCTGCCCCTTCAATTCCATTCTAGCATCCTTAGGGAAGGTGATCCAGGACAATTTTCCTGAGTTTTGAATTCGTCCTGATGCAGCCCCTCCTGGGAAACTCCTACTCGTCCTCTGCGTCTCCGAGTGCAGAGACCTCGATGGCAACTGCAGAAATGAAGGGCTGCGTTGAGTTGTCGAGAAGCAAGAACATAGCCAGCGCCTTGTGTTTGGGAGTCAGCAGCTGCTGGACTTTTGCGATTGCTTTCACTGTGCACTGAATGCCAGGACGGCATGTGCACGTTAAATCAACGAGCTGGGCAAGAGCAGGAAGGGAGCACGGGCATCATAGAGCATCTGGCATCTTGCCCTGGAAAGAGCAGTGTTTTTGGAGTGTGCAGTAAAATCGTGTTTCTGGACAAGGAAGGCATAAGTGCGCTGCGCTCCTAAGCTATCTCCCTGCTAAGACACACTGCTAAAGCTTTTCGCTAGGATGCAGTCTAGTGCAGACGCACACTGCGGCTCTCCGGAGCTGTCCGAAGCGAAGCGCCGGTGGCCGGCGTCTTTCGGCTGAAGCAGCGCTTCGGAGCGTACGGCTGTTGTGTGCGCGAAGCAGCCGCTTCTGCTGCTCCGCGAGCCGGACAGAGCGGTAGCTTGTACGAGGGCGAAGAACGAAGCCGCAGAGCACCGGGCTTCTGCGCGCACCCTAAGGACTGCGAGAGGACCGTGGTGGCCGCTCGCCTGCCCCTTCAATTCCATTCTAGCATCCTTAGGGAAGGTGTTCCAGGACAATTTTCCTGAGTTTTGAATTCGTCCTGCTGCAGCCCATCCTGGGAAACTCGTGCTTGTCCTCTGCGTCTCCGAGTGCAGAGACCTCGATGGCAACTGCAGAAAAGAAGGGCTGCGTTGAGTTGTCGAGAAGCAAGAACATAGCCAGCGCCTTGTGTTTGGGAGTCAGCAGCACCTGGACTTTTGCGATTGCCTTCACTGTGCACTGAATGTCGAGATATGTGCACGCTAAAAAACCAAGTTGGGCAAGAGGAGGAAGAGAGCACGGGCATCAGAGAGCATCTGGCATCTTGCCCTGGAAAGGGCAGTGTTTTTGGAGTGTGCAGCAAATCCGTGTTTCTGGACAAGGGAGGCATAAGTGCGCTGCGCTCCTAAGCTATCTCCCTGCTAAGACACACTGCCAAAGCTTTTCGCTATGATGTAGTCCAGTGCAGACGCACACTACGGCTCTCCGGAGCTGTCCGAAGCCAAGCGCCGGTCGCCGGCGTCTTTCGGCTGAAGCAGCGCTTCGGAGCGTAAGGCTGTTGTGTGTGCGAAGCAGCCGCTTCTGCTGCTCCGGGAGCCGGACAGAGCGGTAGCTTGTACGACGGCGAAGAACGAAGCCGCAGAGCACCGGCCTTCTGCGCGCACCCTAAGGACTGCGAGAGGACCGTGGTGGCTGCTCGCCTGCCCCTTCAATTCCATTCTAGCATCCTTATGGAAGGCGTTCCAGGACAATTTTCCTGAGTTTTGAATTCGTCCTGATGCAGCCCCTCCTGGGAAACTCCTACTCGTCCTCTGCGTCTCCGAGTGCAGAGACCTCGATGGCAACTGCAGAAAAGAAGGGCTGCGTTGAGTTGTCGAGAAGCAAGAACATAGCCAGCGCCTTGTGTTTGGGAGTCTGCAGCTGCAGGACTTTTGCGATTGCTTTCACTGTGCACTGAATGCCAGGACGGCATGTGCTCTTTAAAACAACGAGCTGGGCAAGAGCAGGAAGGGAGCACGGGCATCATAGAGCATCTGGCATCTTGCCCTGGAAAGAGCAGTGTTTTTGGAGTGTGCAGTAAAATCGTGTTTCTGGACTAGGGAGGCATAAGTGCACTGCGCTCCTAAGCTATCTCCCTGCTAAGACACACTGCTAAAGCTTTTCGTTATCATGCAGTCTAGTGCAGACTCACACTACGGCTCTCCGGAGCTGTCCGAAGCCAAGCGCCGGTCGCCGGCGTCTTTCGGCTGAAGCAGCGCTTCGGAGCGTACGGCTGTTGTGTGCGTGAAGCAGCCGCTTCTGCTGCTCCGCAAGCCCGACAGAGCGGTAGCTTGTACGAGGGCGAAGAACGAAGCCGCAGAGCACCGGCCTTCTGCGCGCACCCTAAGGACTGCGAGAGGACCGTGGTGGCCGCTCGCCTGCCCCTTCAATTCCATTCTAGCATCCTTAGGGAAGGCGTTCCAGGACAATTTTCCTGAGTTTTGAATTCGTCCTGATGCAGCCCCTCCTGGGAAACTCGTGCTCGTCCTCTGAGTCTCCGAGTGCAGAGACCTCGATGGCAACTGCAGAAATGAAGGGCTGCGTTGAGTTGTCGAGAAGCAAGAACATAGCCAGCGCCTTGTGTTTGGGAGTCAGCAGCTGCTGGACTTTTGCGATTGCTTTCACTGTGCACTGAATGCCAGGACGGCATGTGCACGTTAAAACAACGAGCTGGGCAAGAGCAGTTATCGAAAGATCACGGCCGTCAGAAAGCAGCTTATATATTGCCCTGGAAAGAGCAGTGTTTTTGGAGTGTGCAGTAAAATCGTGTTTCTGGACAAGGAAGGCATAAGTGCGCTGCGCTCCTAAGTTATCTCCCTGCTAAGACACACTGCTAAAGCTTTTCGCTAGGATGCAGTCTAGTGCAGACGCACACTGCGGCTCTCCGGAGCTGTCCGAAGCGAAGCGCCGGTGGCCGGCGTCTTTCGGCTGAAGCAGCGCTTCGGAGCGTACGGCTGTTGTGTGCGCGAAGCAGCCGCTTCTGCTGCTCCGGGAGCCGGACAGAGCGGTAGCTTGTACGAGGGCGAAGAACGAAGCCGCAGAGCACCGGCCTTCTGCGCGCACCCTAAGGACTGCGAGAGGACCGTGGTGGCCACTCGCCTGCCCCTTCAATTCCATTCTAGCATCCTTATGGAAGGTGTTCCAGGACAATTTTCCTGAGTTTTGAATTCGTCCTGATGCAGCCCCTCCTGGGAAACTCGTGCTCGTCCTCTGCGTCTCCGAGTGCAGAGACCTCGATGGCAACTGCAGAAATGAAGGGCTGCGTTGAGTTGTCGAGAAGCAAGAACATAGCCAGCGCCTTGTGTTTGGGAGTCAGCAGCTGCTGGACTTTTGCGATTGCTTTCACTGTGCACTGAATGCCAGGACGGCATGTGCACGTTAAAACAACGAGCTGGGCAAGAGCAGTTATCGAAAGATCACGGCCGTCAGAAAGCAGCTTATATATTGCCCTGGAAAGAGCAGTGTTTTTGGAGTGTGCAGTAAAATCGTGTTTCTGGACAAGGAAGGCATAAGTGCGCTGCGCTCCTAAGCTATCTCCCTGCTAAGACACACTGCTAAAGCTTTTCGCTATGATGCAGTCTAGTGCAGACGCACACTGCGGCTCTCCGGAGCTGTCCGAAGCCAAGCGCCGGTCGCCGGCGTCTTTCGGCTGAAGCAGCGCTTCGGAGCGTACGGCTGTTGTGTGCGCGAGGCAGCCGCTTCTCCTGCTCCGCGAGCCGGAGAGAGCGGTAGCTTGTACGACGGCGAAGAACGAAGCCGCAGAGCACCGGCCTTCTGCGCGCACCCTAAGGACTGCTAGAGGACGGTGGTGGCCGCTCGCCTGCCCCTTCAATTCCATTCTAGCATCCTTAGGGAAGGTGTTCCAGGACAATTTTCCTGAGTTTTGAATTCGTCCTGATGCAGCCCCTCCTGGGAAACTCGTGCTCGTCTTCTGAGTCTCCGAGTGCAGAGACCTCGATGGCAACTGCAGAAATGAAGGGCTGCGTTGAGTTGTCGAGAAGCAAGAACATAGCCAGCGCCTTGTGTTTGGGAGTCAGCAGCACCTGGACTTTTGCGATTGCCTTCACTGTGCACTGAATGTCGAGATATGTGCACGCTAAAAAACCAAGGTGGGCAAGAGGAGGAAGAGAGCACGGGCATCAGAGAGCATCTGGCATCTTGCCCTGGAAAGGGCAGTGTTTTTGGAGTGTGCAGCAAATCCGTGTTTCTGGACAAGGGAGGCATAAGTGCGCTGCGCTCCTAAGCTATCTCCCTGCTAAGACACACTGCCAAAGCTTTTCGCTATGATGTAGTCCAGTGCAGACGCACACTACGGCTCTCCGGAGCTGTCCGAAGCCAAGCGCCGGTCGCCGGCGTCTTTCGGCTGAAGCAGCGCTTCGGAGCGTAAGGCTGTTGTGTGTGCGAAGCAGCCGCTTCTGCTGCTCCGGGAGCCGGACAGAGCGGTAGCTTGTACGACGGCGAAGAACGAAGCCGCAGAGCACCGGCCTTCTGCGCGCACCCTAAGGACTGCGAGAGGACCGTGGTGGCCGCTCGCCTGCCCCTTCAATTCCATTCTAGCATCCTTATGGAAGGCGTTCCAGGACAATTTTCCTGAGTTTTGAATTCGTCCTGATGCAGCCCCTCCTGGGAAACTCCTACTCGTCCTCTGCGTCTCCGAGTGCAGAGACCTCGATGGCAACTGCAGAAAAGAAGGGCTGCGTTGAGTTGTCGAGAAGCAAGAACATAGCCAGCGCCTTGTGTTTGGGAGTCTGCAGCTGCAGGACTTTTGCGATTGCTTTCACTGTGCACTGAATGCCAGGACGGCATGTGCTCTTTAAAACAACGAGCTGGGCAAGAGCAGGAAGGGAGCACGGGCATCATAGAGCATCTGGCATCTTGCCCTGGAAAGAGCAGTGTTTTTGGAGTGTGCAGTAAAATCGTGTTTCTGGACTAGGGAGGCATAAGTGCACTGCGCTCCTAAGCTATCTCCCTGCTAAGACACACTGCTAAAGCTTTTCGTTATCATGCAGTCTAGTGCAGACTCACACTACGGCTCTCCGGAGCTGTCCGAAGCCAAGCGCCGGTCGCCGGCGTCTTTCGGCTGAAGCAGCGCTTCGGAGCGTACGGCTGTTGTGTGCACGAAGCAGCCGCTTCTGCTGCTCCGCGAGCCCGACAGAGCGGTAGCTTGTACGAGGGCGAAGAACGAAGCCGCAGAGCACCGGCCTTCTGCGCGCACCCTAAGGACTGCGAGAGGACCGTGGTGGCCGCTCGCCTGCCCCTTCAATTCCATTCTAGCATCCTTAGGGAAGGCGTTCCAGGACAATTTTCCTGAGTTTTGAATTCGTCCTGATGCAGCCCCTCCTGGGAAACTCGTGCTCGTCCTCTGAGTCTCCGAGTGCAGAGACCTCGATGGCAACTGCAGAAATGAAGGGCTGCGTTGAGTTGTCGAGAAGCAAGAACATAGCCAGCGCCTTGTGTTTGGGAGTCAGCAGCTGCTGGACTTTTGCGATTGCTTTCACTGTGCACTGAATGCCAGGACGGCATGTGCACGTTAAAACAACGAGCTGGGCAAGAGCAGTTATCGAAAGATCACGGCCGTCAGAAAGCAGCTTATATATTGCCCTGGAAAGAGCAGTGTTTTTGGAGTGTGCAGTAAAATCGTGTTTCTGGACAAGGAAGGCATAAGTGCGCTGCGCTCCTAAGTTATCTCCCTGCTAAGACACACTGCTAAAGCTTTTCGCTAGGATGCAGTCTAGTGCAGACGCACACTGCGGCTCTCCGGAGCTGTCCGAAGCGAAGCGCCGGTGGCCGGCGTCTTTCGGCTGAAGCAGCGCTTCGGAGCGTACGGCTGTTGTGTGCGCGAAGCAGCCGCTTCTGCTGCTCCGGGAGCCGGACAGAGCGGTAGCTTGTACGAGGGCGAAGAACGAAGCCGCAGAGCACCGGCCTTCTGCGCGCACCCTAAGGACTGCGAGAGGACCGTGGTGGCCACTCGCCTGCCCCTTCAATTCCATTCTAGCATCCTTATGGAAGGTGTTCCAGGACAATTTTCCTGAGTTTTGAATTCGTCCTGATGCAGCCCCTCTTGGGAAACTCCTACTCGTCCTCTGCGTCTCCGAGTGCAGAGACCTCGATGGCAACTGCAGAAAAGAAGGGCTGCGTTGAGTTGTCGAGAAGCAAGAACATAGCCAGCGCCTTGTGTTTGGGAGTCAGCAGCACCTGGACTTTTGCGATTGCCTTCACTGTGCACTGAATGTCGAGATATGTGCACGCTAAAAAACCAAGTTGGGCAAGAGGAGGAAGAGAGCACGGGCATCAGAGAGCATCTGGCATCTTGCCCTGGAAAGGGCAGTGTTTTTGGAGTGTGCAGCAAATCCGTGTTTCTGGACAAGGAAGGCATAAGTGCGCTGCGCTCCTAAGCTATCTCCCTGCTAAGACACACTGCCAAAGCTTTTCGCTATGATGTAGTCCAGTGCAGACGCACACTACGGCTCTCCGGAGCTGTCCGAAGCCAAGCGCCGGTCGCCGGCGTCTTTCGGCTGAAGCAGCGCTTCGGAGCGTACGGCTGTTGTGTGTGCGAAGCAGCCGCTTCTGCTGCTCCGGGAGCCGGACAGAGCGGTAGCTTGTACGAGGGCGAAGAACGAAGCCGCAGAGCACCGGGCTTCTGCGCGCACCCTAAGGACTGCGAGAGGACCGTGGTGGCCGCTCGCCTGCCCCTTCAATTCCATTCTAGCATCCTTAGGGAAGGTGATCCAGGACAATTTTCCTGAGTTTTGAATTCGTCCTGATGCAGCCCCTCCTGGGAAACTCCTACTCGTCCTCTGCGTCTCCGAGTGCAGAGACCTCGATGGCAACTGCAGAAATGAAGGGCTGCGTTGAGTTGTCGAGAAGCAAGAACATAGCCAGCGCCTTGTGTTTGGGAGTCAGCAGCTGCTGGACTTTTGCGATTGCTTTCACTGTGCACTGAATGCCAGGACGGCATGTGCACGTTAAATCAACGAGCTGGGCAAGAGCAGGAAGGGAGCACGGGCATCATAGAGCATCTGGCATCTTGCCCTGGAAAGAGCAGTGTTTTTGGAGTGTGCAGTAAAATCGTGTTTCTGGACAAGGAAGGCATAAGTGCGCTGCGCTCCTAAGCTATCTCCCTGCTAAGACACACTGCTAAAGCTTTTCGCTAGGATGCAGTCTAGTGCAGACGCACACTGCGGCTCTCCGGAGCTGTCCGAAGCGAAGCGCCGGTGGCCGGCGTCTTTCGGCTGAAGCAGCGCTTCGGAGCGTACGGCTGTTGTGTGCGCGAAGCAGCCGCTTCTGCTGCTCCGCGAGCCGGACAGAGCGGTAGCTTGTACGAGGGCGAAGAACGAAGCCGCAGAGCACCGGGCTTCTGCGCGCACCCTAAGGACTGCGAGAGGACCGTGGTGGCCGCTCGCCTGCCCCTTCAATTCCATTCTAGCATCCTTAGGGAAGGTGTTCCAGGACAATTTTCCTGAGTTTTGAATTCGTCCTGCTGCAGCCCATCCTGGGAAACTCGTGCTTGTCCTCTGCGTCTCCGAGTGCAGAGACCTCGATGGCAACTGCAGAAAAGAAGGGCTGCGTTGAGTTGTCGAGAAGCAAGAACATAGCCAGCGCCTTGTGTTTGGGAGTCAGCAGCACCTGGACTTTTGCGATTGCCTTCACTGTGCACTGAATGTCGAGATATGTGCACGCTAAAAAACCAAGTTGGGCAAGAGGAGGAAGAGAGCACGGGCATCAGAGAGCATCTGGCATCTTGCCCTGGAAAGGGCAGTGTTTTTGGAGTGTGCAGCAAATCCGTGTTTCTGGACAAGGGAGGCATAAGTGCGCTGCGCTCCTAAGCTATCTCCCTGCTAAGACACACTGCCAAAGCTTTTCGCTATGATGTAGTCCAGTGCAGACGCACACTACGGCTCTCCGGAGCTGTCCGAAGCCAAGCGCCGGTCGCCGGCGTCTTTCGGCTGAAGCAGCGCTTCGGAGCGTAAGGCTGTTGTGTGTGCGAAGCAGCCGCTTCTGCTGCTCCGGGAGCCGGACAGAGCGGTAGCTTGTACGACGGCGAAGAACGAAGCCGCAGAGCACCGGCCTTCTGCGCGCACCCTAAGGACTGCGAGAGGACCGTGGTGGCTGCTCGCCTGCCCCTTCAATTCCATTCTAGCATCCTTATGGAAGGCGTTCCAGGACAATTTTCCTGAGTTTTGAATTCGTCCTGATGCAGCCCCTCCTGGGAAACTCCTACTCGTCCTCTGCGTCTCCGAGTGCAGAGACCTCGATGGCAACTGCAGAAAAGAAGGGCTGCGTTGAGTTGTCGAGAAGCAAGAACATAGCCAGCGCCTTGTGTTTGGGAGTCTGCAGCTGCAGGACTTTTGCGATTGCTTTCACTGTGCACTGAATGCCAGGACGGCATGTGCTCTTTAAAACAACGAGCTGGGCAAGAGCAGGAAGGGAGCACGGGCATCATAGAGCATCTGGCATCTTGCCCTGGAAAGAGCAGTGTTTTTGGAGTGTGCAGTAAAATCGTGTTTCTGGACTAGGGAGGCATAAGTGCACTGCGCTCCTAAGCTATCTCCCTGCTAAGACACACTGCTAAAGCTTTTCGTTATCATGCAGTCTAGTGCAGACTCACACTACGGCTCTCCGGAGCTGTCCGAAGCCAAGCGCCGGTCGCCGGCGTCTTTCGGCTGAAGCAGCGCTTCGGAGCGTACGGCTGTTGTGTGCGTGAAGCAGCCGCTTCTGCTGCTCCGCAAGCCCGACAGAGCGGTAGCTTGTACGAGGGCGAAGAACGAAGCCGCAGAGCACCGGCCTTCTGCGCGCACCCTAAGGACTGCGAGAGGACCGTGGTGGCCGCTCGCCTGCCCCTTCAATTCCATTCTAGCATCCTTAGGGAAGGCGTTCCAGGACAATTTTCCTGAGTTTTGAATTCGTCCTGATGCAGCCCCTCCTGGGAAACTCGTGCTCGTCCTCTGAGTCTCCGAGTGCAGAGACCTCGATGGCAACTGCAGAAATGAAGGGCTGCGTTGAGTTGTCGAGAAGCAAGAACATAGCCAGCGCCTTGTGTTTGGGAGTCAGCAGCTGCTGGACTTTTGCGATTGCTTTCACTGTGCACTGAATGCCAGGACGGCATGTGCACGTTAAAACAACGAGCTGGGCAAGAGCAGTTATCGAAAGATCACGGCCGTCAGAAAGCAGCTTATATATTGCCCTGGAAAGAGCAGTGTTTTTGGAGTGTGCAGTAAAATCGTGTTTCTGGACAAGGAAGGCATAAGTGCGCTGCGCTCCTAAGTTATCTCCCTGCTAAGACACACTGCTAAAGCTTTTCGCTAGGATGCAGTCTAGTGCAGACGCACACTGCGGCTCTCCGGAGCTGTCCGAAGCGAAGCGCCGGTGGCCGGCGTCTTTCGGCTGAAGCAGCGCTTCGGAGCGTACGGCTGTTGTGTGCGCGAAGCAGCCGCTTCTGCTGCTCCGGGAGCCGGACAGAGCGGTAGCTTGTACGAGGGCGAAGAACGAAGCCGCAGAGCACCGGCCTTCTGCGCGCACCCTAAGGACTGCGAGAGGACCGTGGTGGCCACTCGCCTGCCCCTTCAATTCCATTCTAGCATCCTTATGGAAGGTGTTCCAGGACAATTTTCCTGAGTTTTGAATTCGTCCTGATGCAGCCCCTCCTGGGAAACTCGTGCTCGTCCTCTGCGTCTCCGAGTGCAGAGACCTCGATGGCAACTGCAGAAATGAAGGGCTGCGTTGAGTTGTCGAGAAGCAAGAACATAGCCAGCGCCTTGTGTTTGGGAGTCAGCAGCTGCTGGACTTTTGCGATTGCTTTCACTGTGCACTGAATGCCAGGACGGCATGTGCACGTTAAAACAACGAGCTGGGCAAGAGCAGTTATCGAAAGATCACGGCCGTCAGAAAGCAGCTTATATATTGCCCTGGAAAGAGCAGTGTTTTTGGAGTGTGCAGTAAAATCGTGTTTCTGGACAAGGAAGGCATAAGTGCGCTGCGCTCCTAAGCTATCTCCCTGCTAAGACACACTGCTAAAGCTTTTCGCTATGATGCAGTCTAGTGCAGACGCACACTGCGGCTCTCCGGAGCTGTCCGAAGCCAAGCGCCGGTCGCCGGCGTCTTTCGGCTGAAGCAGCGCTTCGGAGCGTACGGCTGTTGTGTGCGCGAGGCAGCCGCTTCTCCTGCTCCGCGAGCCGGAGAGAGCGGTAGCTTGTACGACGGCGAAGAACGAAGCCGCAGAGCACCGGCCTTCTGCGCGCACCCTAAGGACTGCTAGAGGACGGTGGTGGCCGCTCGCCTGCCCCTTCAATTCCATTCTAGCATCCTTAGGGAAGGTGTTCCAGGACAATTTTCCTGAGTTTTGAATTCGTCCTGATGCAGCCCCTCCTGGGAAACTCGTGCTCGTCTTCTGAGTCTCCGAGTGCAGAGACCTCGATGGCAACTGCAGAAATGAAGGGCTGCGTTGAGTTGTCGAGAAGCAAGAACATAGCCAGCGCCTTGTGTTTGGGAGTCAGCAGCACCTGGACTTTTGCGATTGCCTTCACTGTGCACTGAATGTCGAGATATGTGCACGCTAAAAAACCAAGGTGGGCAAGAGGAGGAAGAGAGCACGGGCATCAGAGAGCATCTGGCATCTTGCCCTGGAAAGGGCAGTGTTTTTGGAGTGTGCAGCAAATCCGTGTTTCTGGACAAGGGAGGCATAAGTGCGCTGCGCTCCTAAGCTATCTCCCTGCTAAGACACACTGCCAAAGCTTTTCGCTATGATGTAGTCCAGTGCAGACGCACACTACGGCTCTCCGGAGCTGTCCGAAGCCAAGCGCCGGTCGCCGGCGTCTTTCGGCTGAAGCAGCGCTTCGGAGCGTAAGGCTGTTGTGTGTGCGAAGCAGCCGCTTCTGCTGCTCCGGGAGCCGGACAGAGCGGTAGCTTGTACGACGGCGAAGAACGAAGCCGCAGAGCACCGGCCTTCTGCGCGCACCCTAAGGACTGCGAGAGGACCGTGGTGGCCGCTCGCCTGCCCCTTCAATTCCATTCTAGCATCCTTATGGAAGGCGTTCCAGGACAATTTTCCTGAGTTTTGAATTCGTCCTGATGCAGCCCCTCCTGGGAAACTCCTACTCGTCCTCTGCGTCTCCGAGTGCAGAGACCTCGATGGCAACTGCAGAAAAGAAGGGCTGCGTTGAGTTGTCGAGAAGCAAGAACATAGCCAGCGCCTTGTGTTTGGGAGTCTGCAGCTGCAGGACTTTTGCGATTGCTTTCACTGTGCACTGAATGCCAGGACGGCATGTGCTCTTTAAAACAACGAGCTGGGCAAGAGCAGGAAGGGAGCACGGGCATCATAGAGCATCTGGCATCTTGCCCTGGAAAGAGCAGTGTTTTTGGAGTGTGCAGTAAAATCGTGTTTCTGGACTAGGGAGGCATAAGTGCACTGCGCTCCTAAGCTATCTCCCTGCTAAGACACACTGCTAAAGCTTTTCGTTATCATGCAGTCTAGTGCAGACTCACACTACGGCTCTCCGGAGCTGTCCGAAGCCAAGCGCCGGTCGCCGGCGTCTTTCGGCTGAAGCAGCGCTTCGGAGCGTACGGCTGTTGTGTGCACGAAGCAGCCGCTTCTGCTGCTCCGCGAGCCCGACAGAGCGGTAGCTTGTACGAGGGCGAAGAACGAAGCCGCAGAGCACCGGCCTTCTGCGCGCACCCTAAGGACTGCGAGAGGACCGTGGTGGCCGCTCGCCTGCCCCTTCAATTCCATTCTAGCATCCTTAGGGAAGGCGTTCCAGGACAATTTTCCTGAGTTTTGAATTCGTCCTGATGCAGCCCCTCCTGGGAAACTCGTGCTCGTCCTCTGAGTCTCCGAGTGCAGAGACCTCGATGGCAACTGCAGAAATGAAGGGCTGCGTTGAGTTGTCGAGAAGCAAGAACATAGCCAGCGCCTTGTGTTTGGGAGTCAGCAGCTGCTGGACTTTTGCGATTGCTTTCACTGTGCACTGAATGCCAGGACGGCATGTGCACGTTAAAACAACGAGCTGGGCAAGAGCAGTTATCGAAAGATCACGGCCGTCAGAAAGCAGCTTATATATTGCCCTGGAAAGAGCAGTGTTTTTGGAGTGTGCAGTAAAATCGTGTTTCTGGACAAGGAAGGCATAAGTGCGCTGCGCTCCTAAGTTATCTCCCTGCTAAGACACACTGCTAAAGCTTTTCGCTAGGATGCAGTCTAG
Source organism: Lonchura striata (assembly GCF_046129695.1). Taxonomy (NCBI): domain Eukaryota; kingdom Metazoa; phylum Chordata; class Aves; order Passeriformes; family Estrildidae; genus Lonchura; species Lonchura striata. Next base: position 563,950 of record NC_134612.1, read on the forward strand.
TGCAGACGCACACTGCGGCTCTCCGGAGCTGTCCGAAGCGAAGCGCCGGTGGCCGGCGTCTTTCGGCTGAAGCAGCGCTTCGGAGCGTACGGCTGTTGTGTGCGCGAAGCAGCCGCTTCTGCTGCTCCGGGAGCCGGACAGAGCGGTAGCTTGTACGAGGGCGAAGAACGAAGCCGCAGAGCACCGGCCTTCTGCGCGCACCCTAAGGACTGCGAGAGGACCGTGGTGGCCACTCGCCTGCCCCTTCAATTCCATTCTAGCATCCTTATGGAAGGTGTTCCAGGACAATTTTCCTGAGTTTTGAATTCGTCCTGATGCAGCCCCTCCTGGGAAACTCGTGCTCGTCCTCTGCGTCTCCGAGTGCAGAGACCTCGATGGCAACTGCAGAAATGAAGGGCTGCGTTGAGTTGTCGAGAAGCAAGAACATAGCCAGCGCCTTGTGTTTGGGAGTCAGCAGCACCTGGACTTTTGCGATTGCCTTCACTGTGCACTGAATGTCGAGATATGTGCACGCTAAAAAACCAAGGTGGGCAAGAGGAGGAAGAGAGCACGGGCATCAGAGAGCATCTGGCATCTTGCCCTGGAAAGGGCAGTGTTTTTGGAGTGTGCAGCAAATCCGTGTTTCTGGACAAGGGAGGCATAAGTGCGCTGCGCTCCTAAGCTATCTCCCTGCTAAGACACACTGCCAAAGCTTTTCGCTATGATGTAGTCCAGTGCAGACGCACACTACGGCTCTCCGGAGCTGTCCGAAGCGAAGCGCCGGTCGCCGGCGTCTTTCGGCTGAAGCAGCGCTTCGGAGCGTACGGCTGTTGTGTGTGCGAAGCAGCCGCTTCTGCTGCTCCGCGAGCCCGACAGAGCGGTAGCTTGTACGACGGCGAATAACGAAGCCGCAGAGCACCGGCCTTCTGCGCGCACCCTAAGGACTGCGAGAGGACCGTGGTGGCCGCTCGCCTGCCCCTTCAATTCCATTCTAGCATCCTTAGGGAAGGTGTTCCAGGACAATTTTCCTGAGTTTTGAATTCGTCCTGATGCAGCCCCTCCTGGGAAACTCGTGCTCGTCCTCTGAGTCTCCGAGTGCAGAGACCTCGATGGCAACTGCAGAAATGAAGGGCTGCGTTGAGTTGTCGAGAAGCAAGAACATAGCCAGCGCCTTGTGTTTGGGAGTCAGCAGCATCTGGACTTTTGCGATTGCCTTCACTGTGCACTGAATGTCGAGATATGTGCACGCTAAAAAACCAAGGTGGGCAAGAGGAGGAAGAGAGCACGGGCATCAGAGAGCATCTGGCATCTTGCCCTGGAAAGGGCAGTGTTTTTGGAGTGTGCAGCAAATCCGTGTTTCTGGACAAGGAAGGCATAAGTGCGCTGCGCTCCTAAGCTATCTCCCTGCTAAGACACACTGCCAAAGCTTTTCGCTATGATGTAGTCCAGTGCAGACGCACACTCCGGCTCTCCGGAGCTGTCCGAAGCCAAGCGCCGGTCGCCGGCGTCTTTCGGCTGAAGCAGCGCTTCGGAGCGTACGGCTGTTGTGTGCGCGAAGCAGCCGCTTCTGCTGCTCCGCGAGCCGGACAGAGCGGTAGCTTGTACGAGGGCGAAGAACGAAGCCGCAGAGCACCGGCCTTCTGCGCGCACCCTAAGGACTGCGAGAGGACCGTGGTGGCCGCTCGCCTGCCCCTTCAATTCCATTCTAGCATCCTTATGGAAGGTGTTCCAGGACAATTTTCCTGAGTTTTGAATTCGTCCTGATGCAGCCCCTCCTGGGAAACTCGTGCTCGTCTTCTGAGTCTCCGAGTGCAGAGACCTCGAAGGCAACTGCAGAAAAGAAGGGCTGCGTTGAGTTGTCGAGAAGCAAGAACATAGCCAGCGCCTTGTGTTTGGGAGTCAGCAGCACCTGGACTTTTGCGATTGCTTTCACTGTGCACTGAATGCCAGGACGGCATGTGCACGTTAAAACAACGAGCTGGGCAAGAGCAGTTATCGAAAGATCACGGCCGTCAGAAAGCAGCTTATATATTGCCCTGGAAAGAGCAGTGTTTTTGGAGTGTGCAGTAAAATCGTGTTTCTGGACAAGGAAGGCATAAGTGCGCTGCGCTCCTAAGCTATCTCCCTGCTAAGACACACTGCTAAAGCTTTTCGCTATGATGCAGTCTAGTGCAGACGCACACTGCGGCTCTCCGGAGCTGTCCGAAGCCAAGCGCCGGTCGCCGGCGTCTTTCGGCTGAAGCAGCGCTTCGGAGCGTACGGCTGTTGTGTGCGCGAAGCAGCCGCTTCTCCTGCTCCGGGAGCCGGACAGAGCGGTAGCTTGTACGAGGGCGAAGAACGAAGCCGCAGAGCACCGGCCTTCTGCGCGCACCCTAAGGACTGCGAGAGGACCGTGGTGGCCGCTCGCCTGCCCCTTCAATTCCATTCTAGCATCCTTAGGGAAGGTGTTCCAGGACAATTTTCCTGAGTTTTGAATTCGTCCTGATGCAGCCCCTCCTGGGAAACTCGTGCTCGTCCTCTGAGTCTCCGAGTGCAGAGACCTCGATGGCAACTGCAGAAAAGAAGGGCTGCGTTGAGTTGTCGAGAAGCAAGAACATAGCCAGCGCCTTGTGTTTGGGAGTCAGCAGCACCTGGACTTTTGCGATTGCTTTCACTGTGCACTGAATGCCAGGACGGCATGTGCACGTTAAAACAATGAGCTGGGCAAGAGCAGTTATCGAAAGATCACGGCCGTCAGAAAGCAGCTTATATATTGCCCTGGAAAGAGCAGTGTTTTTGGAGTGTGCAGTAAAATCGTGTTTCTGGACAAGGAAGGCATAAGTGCGCTGCGCTCCTAAGCTATCTCCCTGCTAAGACACACTGCTAAAGCTTTTCGCTATGATGCAGTCTAGTGCAGACGCACACTGCGGCTCTCCGGAGCTGTCCGAAGCCAAGCGCCGGTCGCCGGCGTCTTTCGGCTGAAGCAGCGCTTCGGAGCGTACGGCTGTTGTGTGCGCGAGGCAGCCGCTTCTCCTGCTCCGCGAGCCGGAGAGAGCGGTAGCTTGTACGACGGCGAAGAACGAAGCCGCAGAGCACCGGCCTTCTGCGCGCACCCTAAGGACTGCTAGAGGACGGTGGTGGCCGCTCGCCTGCCCCTTCAATTCCATTCTAGCATCCTTAGGGAAGGTGTTCCAGGACAATTTTCCTGAGTTTTGAATTCGTCCTGATGCAGCCCCTCCTGGGAAACTCGTGCTCGTCTTCTGAGTCTCCGAGTGCAGAGACCTCGATGGCAACTGCAGAAATGAAGGGCTGCGTTGAGTTGTCGAGAAGCAAGAACATAGCCAGCGCCTTGTGTTTGGGAGTCAGCAGCACCTGGACTTTTGCGATTGCCTTCACTGTGCACTGAATGTCGAGATATGTGCACGCTAAAAAACCAAGGTGGGCAAGAGGAGGAAGAGAGCACGGGCATCAGAGAGCATCTGGCATCTTGCCCTGGAAAGGGCAGTGTTTTTGGAGTGTGCAGCAAATCCGTGTTTCTGGACAAGGGAGGCATAAGTGCGCTGCGCTCCTAAGCTATCTCCCTGCTAAGACACACTGCCAAAGCTTTTCGCTATGATGTAGTCCAGTGCAGACGCACACTGCGGCTCTCCGGAGCTGTCCGAAGCCAAGCGCCGGTCACCGGCGTCTTTCGGCTGAAGCAGCGCTTCGGAGCGTAAGGCTGTTGTGTGTGCGAAGCAGCCGCTTCTGCTGCTCCGGGAGCCGGACAGAGCGGTAGCTTGTACGACGGCGAAGAACGAAGCCGCAGAGCACCGGCCTTCTGCGCGCACCCTAAGGACTGCGAGAGGACCGTGGTGGCCGCTCGCCTGCCCCTTCAATTCCATTCTAGCATCCTTAGGGAAGGTGATCCAGGACAATTTTCCTGAGTTTTGAATTCGTCCTGATGCAGCCCCTCCTGGGAAACTCCTACTCGTCCTCTGCGTCTCCGAGTGCAGAGACCTCGATGGCAACTGCAGAAAAGAAGGGCTGCGTTGAGTTGTCGAGAAGCAAGAACATAGCCAGCGCCTTGTGTTTGGGAGTCTGCAGCTGCAGGACTTTTGCGATTGCTTTCACTGTGCACTGAATGCCAGGACGGCATGTGCTCTTTAAAACAACGAGCTGGGCAAGAGCAGGAAGGGAGCACGGGCATCATAGAGCATCTGGCATCTTGCCCTGGAAAGAGCAGTGTTTTTGGAGTGTGCAGTAAAATCGTGTTTCTGGACTAGGGAGGCATAAGTGCACTGCGCTCCTAAGCTATCTCCCTGCTAAGACACACTGCTAAAGCTTTTCGTTATCATGCAGTCTAGTGCAGACTCACACTACGGCTCTCCGGAGCTGTCCGAAGCCAAGCGCCGGTCGCCGGCGTCTTTCGGCTGAAGCAGCGCTTCGGAGCGTACGGCTGTTGTGTGCGTGAAGCAGCCGCTTCTGCTGCTCCGCGAGCCCGACAGAGCGGTAGCTTGTACGAGGGCGAAGAACGAAGCCGCAGAGCACCGGCCTTCTGCGCGCACCCTAAGGACTGCGAGAGGACCGTGGTGGCCGCTCGCCTGCCCCTTCAATTCCATTCTAGCATCCTTAGGGAAGGCGTTCCAGGACAATTTTCCTGAGTTTTGAATTCGTCCTGATGCAGCCCCTCCTGGGAAACTCGTGCTCGTCCTCTGAGTCTCCGAGTGCAGAGACCTCGATGGCAACTGCAGAAATGAAGGGCTGCGTTGAGTTGTCGAGAAGCAAGAACATAGCCAGCGCCTTGTGTTTGGGAGTCAGCAGCACCTGGACTTTTGCGATTGCTTTCACTGTGCACTGAATGCCAGGACGGCATGTGCACGTTAAAACAACGAGCTGGGCAAGAGCAGTTATCGAAAGATCACGGCCGTCAGAAAGCAGCTTATATATTGCCCTGGAAAGAGCAGTGTTTTTGGAGTGTGCAGTAAAATCGTGTTTCTGGACAAGGAAGGCATAAGTGCGCTGCGCTCCTAAGTTATCTCCCTGCTAAGACACACTGCTAAAGCTTTTCGCTAGGATGCAGTCTAGTGCAGACGCACACTGCGGCTCTCCGGAGCTGTCCGAAGCGAAGCGCCGGTGGCCGGCGTCTTTCGGCTGAAGCAGCGCTTCGGAGCGTACGGCTGTTGTGTGCGCGAAGCAGCCGCTTCTGCTGCTCCGGGAGCCGGACAGAGCGGTAGCTTGTACGAGGGCGAAGAACGAAGCCGCAGAGCACCGGCCTTCTGCGCGCACCCTAAGGACTGCGAGAGGACCGTGGTGGCCACTCGCCTGCCCCTTCAATTCCATTCTAGCATCCTTATGGAAGGTGTTCCAGGACAATTTTCCTGAGTTTTGAATTCGTCCTGATGCAGCCCCTCCTGGGAAACTCGTGCTCGTCCTCTGCGTCTCCGAGTGCAGAGACCTCGATGGCAACTGCAGAAATGAAGGGCTGCGTTGAGTTGTCGAGAAGCAAGAACATAGCCAGCGCCTTGTGTTTGGGAGTCAGCAGCTGCTGGACTTTTGCGATTGCTTTCACTGTGCACTGAATGCCAGGACGGCATGTGCACGTTAAAACAACGAGCTGGGCAAGAGCAGTTATCGAAAGATCACGGCCGTCAGAAAGCAGCTTATATATTGCCCTGGAAAGAGCAGTGTTTTTGGAGTGTGCAGTAAAATCGTGTTTCTGGACAAGGAAGGCATAAGTGCGCTGCGCTCCTAAGCTATCTCCCTGCTAAGACACACTGCTAAAGCTTTTCGCTATGATGCAGTCTAGTGCAGACGCACACTGCGGCTCTCCGGAGCTGTCCGAAGCGAAGCGCCGGTCGCCGGCGTCTTTCGGCTGAAGCAGCGCTTCGGAGCGTACGGCTGTTGTGTGCGCGAAGCAGCCGCTTCTGCTGCTCCGCGAGCCGGACAGAGCGGTAGCTTGTACGAGGGCGAAGAACGAAGCCGCAGAGCACCGGCCTTCTGCGCGCACCCTAAGGACTGCTAGTGGACCGTGGTGGCCGCTCGCCTGCCCCTTCAATTCCATTCTAGCATCCTTATGGAAGGTGTTCCAGGACAATTTTCCTGAGTTTTGAATTCGTCCTGCTGCAGCCCATCCTGGGAAACTCGTGCTCGTCCTCTGAGTCTCCGAGTTCAGAGACCTCGATGGCAACTGCAGAAATGAAGGGCTGCGTTGAGTTGTCGAGAAGCAAGAACATAGCCAGCGCCTTGTGTTTGGGAGTCAGCAGCACCTGGACTTTTGCGATTGCCTTCACTGTGCACTGAATGTCGAGATATGTGCACGCTAAAATACCAAGTTGGGCAAGAGGAGGAAGAGAGCACGGGCATCAGAGAGCATCTGGCATCTTGCCCTGGAAAGGGCAGTGTTTTTGGAGTGTGCAGCAAATCCGTGTTTCTGGACAAGGGAGGCATAAGTGCGCTGCGCTCCTAAGCTATCTCCCTGCTAAGACACACTGCCAAAGCTTTTCGCTATGATGTAGTCCAGTGCAGACGCACACTACGGCTCTCCGGAGCTGTCCGAAGCCAAGTGCCGGTCGCCGGCGTCTTTCGGCTGAAGCAGCGCTTCGGAGCGTACGGCTGTTGTGTGTGCGAAGCAGCCGCTTCTGCTGCTCCGGGAGCCGGACAGAGCGGTAGCTTGTACGAGGGCGAAGAACGAAGCCGCAGAGCACCGGCCTTCTGCGCGCACCCTAAGGACTGCGAGAGGACCGTGGTGGCCGCTCGCCTGCCCCTTCAATTCCATTCTAGCATCCTTATGGAAGGTGTTCCAGGACAATTTTCCTGAGTTTTGAATTCGTCCTGATGCAGCCCCTCCTGGGAAACTCCTACTCGTCCTCTGCGTCTCCGAGTGCAGAGACCTCGATGGCAACTGCAGAAAAGAAGGTCTGCGTTGAGTTGTCGAGAAGCAAGAACATAGCCAGCGCCTTGTGTTTGGGAGTCTGCAGCTGCAGGACATTTGCGATTGCTTTCACTGTGCACTGAAAGCCAGGACGGCATGTGCTCTTTAAAACAACGAGCTGGGCAAGAGCAGGAAGGGAGCACGGGCATCATAGAGCATCTGGCATCTTGCCCTGGAAAGAGCAGTGTTTTTGGAGTGTGCAGTAAAATCGTGTTTCTGGACTAGGGAGGCATAAGTGCACTGCGCTCCTAAGCTATCTCCCTGCTAAGACACACTGCTAAAGCTTTTCGTTATCATGCAGTCTAGTGCAGACTCACACTACGGCTCTCCGGAGCTGTCCGAAGCCAAGCGCCGGTCGCCGGCGTCTTTCGGCTGAAGCAGCGCTTCGGAGCGTACGGCTGTTGTGTGCGCGAAGCAGCCGCTTCTGCTGCTCCGCGAGCCCGACAGAGCGGTAGCTTGTACGAGGGCGAAGAACGAAGCCGCAGAGCACCGGCCTTCTGCGCGCACCCTAAGGACTGCGAGAGGACCGTGGTGGCCGCTCGCCTGCCCCTTCAATTCCATTCTAGCATCCTTAGGGAAGGCGTTCCAGGACAATTTTCCTGAGTTTTGAATTCGTCCTGATGCAGCCCCTCCTGGGAAACTCCTGCTCGTCCTCTGAGGCTCCGAGTGCAGAGACCTCGATGGCAACTGCAGAAATGAAGGGCTGCGTTGAGTTGTCGAGAAGCAAGAACATAGCCAGCGCCTTGTGTTTGGGAGTCAGCAGCACCTGGACTTTTGCGATTGCTTTCACTGTGCACTGAATGCCAGGACGGCATGTGCACGTTAAAACAACGAGCTGGGCAAGAGCAGTTATCGAAAGATCACGGCCGTCAGAAAGCAGCTTATATATTGCCCTGGAAAGAGCAGTGTTTTTGGAGTGTGCAGTAAAATCGTGTTTCTGGACAAGGAAGGCATAAGTGCGCTGCGCTCCTAAGTTATCTCCCTGCTAAGACACACTGCTAAAGCTTTTTGCTAGGATGCAGTCTAGTGCAGACGCACACTGCGGCTCTCCGGAGCTGTCCGAAGCGAAGCGCCGGTGGCCGGCGTCTTTCGGCTGAAGCAGCGCTTCGGAGCGTACGGCTGTTGTGTGCGCGAAGCAGCCGCTTCTGCTGCTCCGGGAGCCGGAGAGAGCGGTAGCTTGTACGAGGGCGAAGAACGAAGCCGCAGAGCACCGGCCTTCTGCGCGCACCCTAAGGACTGCGAGAGGACCGTGGTGGCCGCTCGCCTGCCCCTTCAATTCCATTCTAGCATCCTTATGGAAGGTGTTCCAGGACAATTTTCCTGAGTTTTGAATTCGTCCTGATGCAGCCCCTCCTGGGAAACTCGTGCTCGTCCTCTGCGTCTCCGAGTGCAGAGACCTCGATGGCAACTGCAGAAATGAAGGGCTGCGTTGAGTTGTCGAGAAGCAAGAATATAGCCAGCGCCTTGTGTTTGGGAGTCAGCAGCACCTGGACTTTTGCGATTGCTTTCACTGTGCACTGAATGCCAGGACGGCATGTGCACGTTAAAACAACGAGCTGGGCAAGAGCAGTTATCGAAAGATCACGGCCGTCAGAAAGCAGCTTATATATTGCCCTGGAAAGAGCAGTGTTTTTGGAGTGTGCAGTAAAATCGTGTTTCTGGACAAGGAAGGCATAAGTGCGCTGCGCTCCTAAGCTATCTCCCTGCTAAGACACACTGCTAAAGCTTTTCGCTATGATGCAGTCTAGTGCAGACGCACACTGCGGCTCTCCGGAGCTGTCCGAAGCCAAGCGCCGGTCGCCGGCGTCTTTCGGCTGAAGCAGCGCTTCGGAGCGTACGGCTGTTGTGTGCGCGAAGCAGCCGCTTCTCCTGCTCCGGGAGCCGGACAGAGCGGTAGCTTGTACGAGGGCGAAGAACGAAGCCGCAGAGCACCGGCCTTCTGCGCGCACCCTAAGGACTGCGAGAGGACCGTGGTGGCCGCTCGCCTGCCCCTTCAATTCCATTCTAGCATCCTTAGGGAAGGCGTTCCAGGACAATTTTCCTGAGTTTTGAATTCGTCCTGATGCAGCCCCTCCTGGGAAACTCGTGCTCGTCCTCTGAGTCTCCGAGTGCAGAGACCTCGATGGCAACTGCAGAAATGAAGGGCTGCGTTGAGTTGTCGAGAAGCAAGAACATAGCCAGCGCCTTGTGTTTGGGAGTCAGCAGCACCTGGACTTTTGCGATTGCTTTCACTGTGCACTGAATGCCAGGACGGCATGTGCACGTTAAATCAACGAGCTGGGCAAGAGCAGTTATCGAAAGATCACGGCCGTCAGAAAGCAGCTTATATATTGCCCTGGAAAGAGCAGTGTTTTTGGAGTGTGCAGTAAAATCGTGTTTCTGGACAAGGAAGGCATAAGTGCGCTGCGCTCCTAAGTTATCTCCCTGCTAAGACACACTGCTAAAGCTTTTCGCTAGGATGCAGTCTAGTGCAGACGCACACTGCGGCTCTCCGGAGCTGTCCGAAGCGAAGCGCCGGTGGCCGGCGTCTTTCGGCTGAAGCAGCGCTTCGGAGCGTACGGCTGTTGTGTGCGCGAAGCAGCCGCTTCTGCTGCTCCGGGAGCCGGACAGAGCGGTAGCTTGTACGAGGGCGAAGAACGAAGCCGCAGAGCACCGGCCTTCTGCGCGCACCCTAAGGACTGCTAGAGGACCGTGGTGGCCGCTCGCCTGCCCCTTCAATTCCATTCTAGCATCCTTATGGAAGGTGTTCCAGGACAATTTTCCTGAGTTTTGAATTCGTCCTGATGCAGCCCCTCCTGGGAAACTCGTGCTCGTCCTCTGCGTCTCCGAGTGCAGAGACCTCGATGGCAACTGCAGAAAAGAAGGGCTGCGTTGAGTTGTCGAGAAGCAAGAACATAGCCAGCGCCTTGTGTTTGGGAGTCAGCAGCTGCTGGACTTTTGCGATTGCTTTCACTGTGCACTGAATGCCAGGACGGCATGTGCACGTTAAAACAACGAGCTGGGCAAGAGCAGTTATCGAAAGATCACGGCCGTCAGAAAGCAGCTTATATATTGCCCTGGAAAGAGCAGTGTTTTTGGAGTGTGCAGTAAAATCGTGTTTCTGGACAAGGAAGGCATAAGTGCGCTGCGCTCCTAAGCTATCTCCCTGCTAAGACACACTGCTAAAGCTTTTCGCTATGATGCAGTCTAGTGCAGACGCACACTGCGGCTCTCCGGAGCTGTCCGAAGCGAAGCGCCGGTCGCCGGCGTCTTTCGGCTGAAGCAGCGCTTCGGAGCGTACGGCTGTTGTGTGCGCGAAGCAGCCGCTTCTGCTGCTCCGCGAGCCGGACAGAGCGGTAGCTTGTACGACGGCGAAGAACGAAGCCGCAGAGCACCGGCCTTCTGCGCGCACCCTAAGGACTGCTAGAGGATCGTGGTGGCCGCTCGCCTGCCCCTTCAATTCCATTCTAGCATCCTTATGGAAGGTGTTCCAGGACAATTTTCCTGAGTTTTGAATTCGTCCTGCTGCAGCCCATCCTGGGAAACTCGTGCTCGTCCTCTGAGTCTCCGAGTTCAGAGACCTCGATGGCAACTGCAGAAATGAAGGGCTGCGTTGAGTTGTCGAGAAGCAAGAACATAGCCAGCGCCTTGTGTTTGGGAGTCAGCAGCACCTGGACTTTTGCGATTGCCTTCACTGTGCACTGAATGTCGAGATATGTGCACGCTAAAAAACCAAGTTGGGCAAGAGGAGGAAGAGAGCACGGGCATCAGAGAGCATCTGGCATCTTGCCCTGGAAAGGGCAGTGTTTTTGGAGTGTGCAGCAAATCCGTGTTTCTGGACAAGGGAGGCATAAGTGCGCTGCGCTCCTAAGCTATCTCCCTGCTAAGACACACTGCCAAAGCTTTTCGCTATGATGTAGTCCAGTGCAGACGCACACTACGGCTCTCCGGAGCTGTCCGAAGCCAAGCGCCGGTCGCCGGCGTCTTTCGGCTGAAGCAGCGCTTCGGAGCGTAAGGCTGTTGTGAGTGCGAAGCAGCCGCTTCTGCTGCTCCGGGAGCCGGACAGAGCGGTAGCTTGTACGACGGCGAAGAACGAAGCCGCAGAGCACCGGCCTTCTGCGCGCACCCTAAGGACTGCGAGAGGACCGTGGTGGCCGCTCGCCTGCCCCTTCAATTCCATTCTAGCATCCTTATGGAAGGCGTTCCAGGACAATTTTCCTGAGTTTTGAATTCGTCCTGATGCAGCCCCTCCTGGGAAACTCCTACTCGTCCTCTGCGTCTCCGAGTGCAGAGACCTCGATGGCAACTGCAGAAAAGAAGGTCTGCGTTGAGTTGTCGAGAAGCAAGAACATAGCCAGCGCCTTGTGTTTGGGAGTCTGCAGCTGCAGGACATTTGCGATTGCTTTCACTGTGCACTGAAAGCCAGGACGGCATGTGCTCTTTAAAACAACGAGCTGGGCAAGAGCAGGAAGGGAGCACGGGCATCATAGAGCATCTGGCATCTTGCCCTGGAAAGAGCAGTGTTTTTGGAGTGTGCAGTAAAATCGTGTTTCTGGACTAGGGAGGCATAAGTGCACTGCGCTCCTAAGCTATCTCCCTGCTAAGACACACTGCTAAAGCTTTTCGTTATCATGCAGTCTAGTGCAGACTCACACTACGGCTCTCCGGAGCTGTCCGAAGCCAAGCGCCGGTGGCCGGCGTCTTTCGGCTGAAGCAGCGCTTCGGAGCGTACGGCTGTTGTGTGCGCGAAGCAGCCGCTTCTGCTGCTCCGGGAGCCGGACAGAGCGGTAGCTTGTACGACGGCGAAGAACGAAGCCGCAGAGCACCGGCCTTCTGCGCGCACCCTAAGGACTGCGAGAGGACCGTGGTGGCCGCTCGCCTGCCCCTTCAATTCCATTCTAGCATCCTTATGGAAGGCGTTCCAGGACAATTTTCCTGAGTTTTGAATTCGTCCTGATGCAGCCCCTCCTGGGAAACTCGTGCTCGTCCTCTGCGTCTCCGAGTGCAGAGACCTCGATGGCAACTGCAGAAATGAAGGGCTGCGTTGAGTTGTCGAGAAGCAAGAATATAGCCAGCGCCTTGTGTTTGGGAGTCAGCAGCTGCTGGACTTTTGCGATTGCTTTCACTGTGCACTGAATGCCAGGACGGCATGTGAACGTTAAAACAACGAGCTGGGCAAGAGCAGTTATCGAAAGATCACGGCCGTCAGAAAGCAGCTTATATATTGCCCTGGAAAGAGCAGTGTTTTTGGAGTGTGCAGTAAAATCGTGTTTCTGGACAAGGAAGGCATAAGTGCGCTGCGCTCCTAAGCTATCTCCCTGCTAAGACACACTGCTAAAGCTTTTCGTTATCATGCAGTCTAGTGCAGACTCACACTACGGCTCTCCGGAGCTGTCCGAAGCCAAGCGCCGGTCGCCGGCGTCTTTCGGCTGAAGCAGCGCTTCGGAGCGTACGGCTGTTGTGTGCGCGAAGCAGCCGCTTCTGCTGCTCCGCGAGCCCGACAGAGCGGTAGCTTGTACGAGGGCGAAGAACGAAGCCGCAGAGCACCGGCCTTCTGCGCGCACCCTAAGGACTGCGAGAGGACCGTGGTGGCCGCTCGCCTGCCCCTTCAATTCCATTCTAGCATCCTTAGGGAAGGCGTTCCAGGACAATTTTCCTGAGTTTTGAATTCGTCCTGATGCAGCCCCTCCTGGGAAACTCCTGCTCGTCCTCTGAGGCTCCGAGTGCAGAGACCTCGATGGCAACTGCAGAAATGAAGGGCTGCGTTGAGTTGTCGAGAAGCAAGAACATAGCCAGCGCCTTGTGTTTGGGAGTCAGCAGCACCTGGACTTTTGCGATTGCTTTCACTGTGCACTGAATGCCAGGACGGCATGTGCACGTTAAAACAACGAGCTGGGCAAGAGCAGTTATCGAAAGATCACGGCCGTCAGAAAGCAGCTTATATATTGCCCTGGAAAGAGCAGTGTTTTTGGAGTGTGCAGTAAAATCGTGTTTCTGGACAAGGAAGGCATAAGTGCGCTGCGCTCCTAAGTTATCTCCCTGCTAAGACACACTGCTAAAGCTTTTTGCTAGGATGCAGTCTAGTGCAGACGCACACTGCGGCTCTCCGGAGCTGTCCGAAGCGAAGCGCCGGTGGCCGGCGTCTTTCGGCTGAAGCAGCGCTTCGGAGCGTACGGCTGTTGTGTGCGCGAAGCAGCCGCTTCTGCTGCTCCGGGAGCCGGAGAGAGCGGTAGCTTGTACGAGGGCGAAGAACGAAGCCGCAGAGCACCGGCCTTCTGCGCGCACCCTAAGGACTGCGAGAGGACCGTGGTGGCCGCTCGCCTGCCCCTTCAATTCCATTCTAGCATCCTTAGGGAAGGTGTTCCAGGACAATTTTCCTGAGTTTTGAATTCGTCCTGATGCAGCCCCTCCTGGGAAACTCGTGCTCGTCCTCTGCGTCTCCGAGTGCAGAGACCTCGATGGCAACTGCAGAAATGAAGGGCTGCGTTGAGTTGTCGAGAAGCAAGAACATAGCCAGCGCCTTGTGTTTGGGAGTCAGCAGCACCTGGACTTTTGCGATTGCTTTCACTGTGCACTGAATGCCAGGACGGCATGTGCACGTTAAAACAACGAGCTGGGCAAGAGCAGTTATCGAAAGATCACGGCCGTCAGAAAGCAGCTTATATATTGCCCTGGAAAGAGCAGTGTTTTTGGAGTGTGCAGTAAAATCGTGTTTCTGGACAAGGAAGGCATAAGTGCGCTGCGCTCCTAAGCTATCTCCCTGCTAAGACACACTGCTAAAGCTTTTCGTTATCATGCAGTCTAGTGCAGACTCACACTACGGCTCTCCGGAGCTGTCCGAAGCCAAGCGCCGGTCGCCGGCGTCTTTCGGCTGAAGCAGCGCTTCGGAGCGTACGGCTGTTGTGTGCGCGAAGCAGCCGCTTCTCCTGCTCCGGGAGCCGGACAGAGCGGTAGCTTGTACGAGGGCGAAGAACGAAGCCGCAGAGCACCGGCCTTCTGCGCGCACCCTAAGGACTGCGAGAGGACCGTGGTGGCCGCTCGCCTGCCCCTTCAATTCCATTCTAGCATCCTTAGGGAAGGCGTTCCAGGACAATTTTCCTGAGTTTTGAATTCGTCCTGATGCAGCCCCTCCTGGGAAACTCGTGCTCGTCCTCTGAGTCTCCGAGTGCAGAGACCTCGATGGCAACTGCAGAAATGAAGGGCTGCGTTGAGTTGTCGAGAAGCAAGAACATAGCCAGCGCCTTGTGTTTGGGAGTCAGCAGCACCTGGACTTTTGCGATTGCTTTCACTGTGCACTGAATGCCAGGACGGCATGTGCACGTTAAATCAACGAGCTGGGCAAGAGCAGTTATCGAAAGATCACGGCCGTCAGAAAGCAGCTTATATATTGCCCTGGAAAGAGCAGTGTTTTTGGAGTGTGCAGTAAAATCGTGTTTCTGGACAAGGAAGGCATAAGTGCGCTGCGCTCCTAAGTTATCTCCCTGCTAAGACACACTGCTAAAGCTTTTCGCTAGGATGCAGTCTAGTGCAGACGCACACTGCGGCTCTCCGGAGCTGTCCGAAGCGAAGCGCCGGTGGCCGGCGTCTTTCGGCTGAAGCAGCGCTTCGGAGCGTACGGCTGTTGTGTGCGCGAAGCAGCCGCTTCTGCTGCTCCGGGAGCCGGACAGAGCGGTAGCTTGTACGAGGGCGAAGAACGAAGCCGCAGAGCACCGGCCTTCTGCGCGCACCCTAAGGACTGCTAGAGGACCGTGGTGGCCGCTCGCCTGCCCCTTCAATTCCATTCTAGCATCCTTATGGAAGGTGTTCCAGGACAATTTTCCTGAGTTTTGAATTCGTCCTGATGCAGCCCCTCCTGGGAAACTCGTGCTCGTCCTCTGCGTCTCCGAGTGCAGAGACCTCGATGGCAACTGCAGAAAAGAAGGGCTGCGTTGAGTTGTCGAGAAGCAAGAACATAGCCAGCGCCTTGTGTTTGGGAGTCAGCAGCTGCTGGACTTTTGCGATTGCTTTCACTGTGCACTGAATGCCAGGACGGCATGTGCACGTTAAAACAACGAGCTGGGCAAGAGCAGTTATCGAAAGATCACGGCCGTCAGAAAGCAGCTTATATATTGCCCTGGAAAGAGCAGTGTTTTTGGAGTGTGCAGTAAAATCGTGTTTCTGGACAAGGAAGGCATAAGTGCGCTGCGCTCCTAAGCTATCTCCCTGCTAAGACACACTGCTAAAGCTTTTCGCTATGATGCAGTCTAGTGCAGACGCACACTGCGGCTCTCCGGAGCTGTCCGAAGCGAAGCGCCGGTCGCCGGCGTCTTTCGGCTGAAGCAGCGCTTCGGAGCGTACGGCTGTTGTGTGCGCGAAGCAGCCGCTTCTGCTGCTCCGCGAGCCGGACAGAGCGGTAGCTTGTACGACGGCGAAGAACGAAGCCGCAGAGCACCGGCCTTCTGCGCGCACCCTAAGGACTGCTAGAGGACCGTGGTGGCCGCTCGCCTGCCCCTTCAATTCCATTCTAGCATCCTTATGGAAGGTGTTCCAGGACAATTTTCCTGAGTTTTGAATTCGTCCTGCTGCAGCCCATCCTGGGAAACTCGTGCTCGTCCTCTGAGTCTCCGAGTTCAGAGACCTCGATGGCAACTGCAGAAATGAAGGGCTGCGTTGAGTTGTCGAGAAGCAAGAACATAGCCAGCGCCTTGTGTTTGGGAGTCAGCAGCACCTGGACTTTTGCGATTGCCTTCACTGTGCACTGAATGTCGAGATATGTGCACGCTAAAAAACCAAGTTGGGCAAGAGGAGGAAGAGAGCACGGGCATCAGAGAGCATCTGGCATCTTGCCCTGGAAAGGGCAGTGTTTTTGGAGTGTGCAGCAAATCCGTGTTTCTGGACAAGGGAGGCATAAGTGCGCTGCGCTCCTAAGCTATCTCCCTGCTAAGACACACTGCCAAAGCTTTTCGCTATGATGTAGTCCAGTGCAGACGCACACTACGGCTCTCCGGAGCTGTCCGAAGCCAAGCGCCGGTCGCCGGCGTCTTTCGGCTGAAGCAGCGCTTCGGAGCGTAAGGCTGTTGTGAGTGCGAAGCAGCCGCTTCTGCTGCTCCGGGAGCCGGACAGAGCGGTAGCTTGTACGACGGCGAAGAACGAAGCCGCAGAGCACCGGCCTTCTGCGCGCACCCTAAGGACTGCGAGAGGACCGTGGTGGCCGCTCGCCTGCCCCTTCAATTCCATTCTAGCATCCTTATGGAAGGCGTTCCAGGACAATTTTCCTGAGTTTTGAATTCGTCCTGATGCAGCCCCTCCTGGGAAACTCCTACTCGTCCTCTGCGTCTCCGAGTGCAGAGACCTCGATGGCAACTGCAGAAAAGAAGGTCTGCGTTGAGTTGTCGAGAAGCAAGAACATAGCCAGCGCCTTGTGTTTGGGAGTCTGCAGCTGCAGGACATTTGCGATTGCTTTCACTGTGCACTGAAAGCCAGGACGGCATGTGCTCTTTAAAACAACGAGCTGGGCAAGAGCAGGAAGGGAGCACGGGCATCATAGAGCATCTGGCATCTTGCCCTGGAAAGAGCAGTGTTTTTGGAGTGTGCAGTAAAATCGTGTTTCTGGACTAGGGAGGCATAAGTGCACTGCGCTCCTAAGCTATCTCCCTGCTAAGACACACTGCTAAAGCTTTTCGTTATCATGCAGTCTAGTGCAGACTCACACTACGGCTCTCCGGAGCTGTCCGAAGCCAAGCGCCGGTGGCCGGCGTCTTTCGGCTGAAGCAGCGCTTCGGAGCGTACGGCTGTTGTGTGCGCGAAGCAGCCGCTTCTGCTGCTCCGGGAGCCGGACAGAGCGGTAGCTTGTACGACGGCGAAGAACGAAGCCGCAGAGCACCGGCCTTCTGCGCGCACCCTAAGGACTGCGAGAGGACCGTGGTGGCCGCTCGCCTGCCCCTTCAATTCCATTCTAGCATCCTTATGGAAGGCGTTCCAGGACAATTTTCCTGAGTTTTGAATTCGTCCTGATGCAGCCCCTCCTGGGAAACTCGTGCTCGTCCTCTGCGTCTCCGAGTGCAGAGACCTCGATGGCAACTGCAGAAATGAAGGGCTGCGTTGAGTTGTCGAGAAGCAAGAATATAGCCAGCGCCTTGTGTTTGGGAGTCAGCAGCTGCTGGACTTTTGCGATTGCTTTCACTGTGCACTGAATGCCAGGACGGCATGTGAACGTTAAAACAACGAGCTGGGCAAGAGCAGTTATCGAAAGATCACGGCCGTCAGAAAGCAGCTTATATATTGCCCTGGAAAGAGCAGTGTTTTTGGAGTGTGCAGTAAAATCGTGTTTCTGGACAAGGAAGGCATAAGTGCGCTGCGCTCCTAAGCTATCTCCCTGCTAAGACACACTGCTAAAGCTTTTCGTTATCATGCAGTCTAGTGCAGACTCACACTACGGCTCTCCGGAGCTGTCCGAAGCCAAGCGCCGGTCGCCGGCGTCTTTCGGCTGAAGCAGCGCTTCGGAGCGTACGGCTGTTGTGTGCGCGAAGCAGCCGCTTCTGCTGCTCCGCGAGCCCGACAGAGCGGTAGCTTGTACGAGGGCGAAGAACGAAGCCGCAGAGCACCGGCCTTCTGCGCGCACCCTAAGGACTGCGAGAGGACCGTGGTGGCCGCTCGCCTGCCCCTTCAATTCCATTCTAGCATCCTTAGGGAAGGCGTTCCAGGACAATTTTCCTGAGTTTTGAATTCGTCCTGATGCAGCCCCTCCTGGGAAACTCCTGCTCGTCCTCTGAGGCTCCGAGTGCAGAGACCTCGATGGCAACTGCAGAAATGAAGGGCTGCGTTGAGTTGTCGAGAAGCAAGAACATAGCCAGCGCCTTGTGTTTGGGAGTCAGCAGCACCTGGACTTTTGCGATTGCTTTCACTGTGCACTGAATGCCAGGACGGCATGTGCACGTTAAAACAACGAGCTGGGCAAGAGCAGTTATCGAAAGATCACGGCCGTCAGAAAGCAGCTTATATATTGCCCTGGAAAGAGCAGTGTTTTTGGAGTGTGCAGTAAAATCGTGTTTCTGGACAAGGAAGGCATAAGTGCGCTGCGCTCCTAAGTTATCTCCCTGCTAAGACACACTGCTAAAGCTTTTTGCTAGGATGCAGTCTAGTGCAGACGCACACTGCGGCTCTCCGGAGCTGTCCGAAGCGAAGCGCCGGTGGCCGGCGTCTTTCGGCTGAAGCAGCGCTTCGGAGCGTACGGCTGTTGTGTGCGCGAAGCAGCCGCTTCTGCTGCTCCGGGAGCCGGAGAGAGCGGTAGCTTGTACGAGGGCGAAGAACGAAGCCGCAGAGCACCGGCCTTCTGCGCGCACCCTAAGGACTGCGAGAGGACCGTGGTGGCCGCTCGCCTGCCCCTTCAATTCCATTCTAGCATCCTTAGGGAAGGTGTTCCAGGACAATTTTCCTGAGTTTTGAATTCGTCCTGATGCAGCCCCTCCTGGGAAACTCGTGCTCGTCCTCTGCGTCTCCGAGTGCAGAGACCTCGATGGCAACTGCAGAAATGAAGGGCTGCGTTGAGTTGTCGAGAAGCAAGAACATAGCCAGCGCCTTGTGTTTGGGAGTCAGCAGCACCTGGACTTTTGCGATTGCTTTCACTGTGCACTGAATGCCAGGACGGCATGTGCACGTTAAAACAACGAGCTGGGCAAGAGCAGTTATCGAAAGATCACGGCCGTCAGAAAGCAGCTTATATATTGCCCTGGAAAGAGCAGTGTTTTTGGAGTGTGCAGTAAAATCGTGTTTCTGGACAAGGAAGGCATAAGTGCGCTGCGCTCCTAAGCTATCTCCCTGCTAAGACACACTGCTAAAGCTTTTCGTTATCATGCAGTCTAGTGCAGACTCACACTACGGCTCTCCGGAGCTGTCCGAAGCCAAGCGCCGGTCGCCGGCGTCTTTCGGCTGAAGCAGCGCTTCGGAGCGTACGGCTGTTGTGTGCGCGAAGCAGCCGCTTCTCCTGCTCCGGGAGCCGGACAGAGCGGTAGCTTGTACGAGGGCGAAGAACGAAGCCGCAGAGCACCGGCCTTCTGCGCGCACCCTAAGGACTGCGAGAGGACCGTGGTGGCCGCTCGCCTGCCCCTTCAATTCCATTCTAGCATCCTTAGGGAAGGCGTTCCAGGACAATTTTCCTGAGTTTTGAATTCGTCCTGATGCAGCCCCTCCTGGGAAACTCGTGCTCGTCCTCTGAGTCTCCGAGTGCAGAGACCTCGATGGCAACTGCAGAAATGAAGGGCTGCGTTGAGTTGTCGAGAAGCAAGAACATAGCCAGCGCCTTGTGTTTGGGAGTCAGCAGCACCTGGACTTTTGCGATTGCTTTCACTGTGCACTGAATGCCAGGACGGCATGTGCACGTTAAATCAACGAGCTGGGCAAGAGCAGTTATCGAAAGATCACGGCCGTCAGAAAGCAGCTTATATATTGCCCTGGAAAGAGCAGTGTTTTTGGAGTGTGCAGTAAAATCGTGTTTCTGGACAAGGAAGGCATAAGTGCGCTGCGCTCCTAAGTTATCTCCCTGCTAAGACACACTGCTAAAGCTTTTCGCTAGGATGCAGTCTAGTGCAGACGCACACTGCGGCTCTCCGGAGCTGTCCGAAGCGAAGCGCCGGTGGCCGGCGTCTTTCGGCTGAAGCAGCGCTTCGGAGCGTACGGCTGTTGTGTGCGCGAAGCAGCCGCTTCTGCTGCTCCGGGAGCCGGACAGAGCGGTAGCTTGTACGAGGGCGAAGAACGAAGCCGCAGAGCACCGGCCTTCTGCGCGCACCCTAAGGACTGCTAGAGGACCGTGGTGGCCGCTCGCCTGCCCCTTCAATTCCATTCTAGCATCCTTATGGAAGGTGTTCCAGGACAATTTTCCTGAGTTTTGAATTCGTCCTGATGCAGCCCCTCCTGGGAAACTCGTGCTCGTCCTCTGCGTCTCCGAGTGCAGAGACCTCGATGGCAACTGCAGAAAAGAAGGGCTGCGTTGAGTTGTCGAGAAGCAAGAACATAGCCAGCGCCTTGTGTTTGGGAGTCAGCAGCTGCTGGACTTTTGCGATTGCTTTCACTGTGCACTGAATGCCAGGACGGCATGTGCACGTTAAAACAACGAGCTGGGCAAGAGCAGTTATCGAAAGATCACGGCCGTCAGAAAGCAGCTTATATATTGCCCTGGAAAGAGCAGTGTTTTTGGAGTGTGCAGTAAAATCGTGTTTCTGGACAAGGAAGGCATAAGTGCGCTGCGCTCCTAAGCTATCTCCCTGCTAAGACACACTGCTAAAGCTTTTCGCTATGATGCAGTCTAGTGCAGACGCACACTGCGGCTCTCCGGAGCTGTCCGAAGCGAAGCGCCGGTCGCCGGCGTCTTTCGGCTGAAGCAGCGCTTCGGAGCGTACGGCTGTTGTGTGCGCGAAGCAGCCGCTTCTGCTGCTCCGCGAGCCGGACAGAGCGGTAGCTTGTACGACGGCGAAGAACGAAGCCGCAGAGCACCGGCCTTCTGCGCGCACCCTAAGGACTGCTAGAGGACCGTGGTGGCCGCTCGCCTGCCCCTTCAATTCCATTCTAGCATCCTTATGGAAGGTGTTCCAGGACAATTTTCCTGAGTTTTGAATTCGTCCTGCTGCAGCCCATCCTGGGAAACTCGTGCTCGTCCTCTGAGTCTCCGAGTTCAGAGACCTCGATGGCAACTGCAGAAATGAAGGGCTGCGTTGAGTTGTCGAGAAGCAAGAACATAGCCAGCGCCTTGTGTTTGGGAGTCAGCAGCACCTGGACTTTTGCGATTGCCTTCACTGTGCACTGAATGTCGAGATATGTGCACGCTAAAAAACCAAGTTGGGCAAGAGGAGGAAGAGAGCACGGGCATCAGAGAGCATCTGGCATCTTGCCCTGGAAAGGGCAGTGTTTTTGGAGTGTGCAGCAAATCCGTGTTTCTGGACAAGGGAGGCATAAGTGCGCTGCGCTCCTAAGCTATCTCCCTGCTAAGACACACTGCCAAAGCTTTTCGCTATGATGTAGTCCAGTGCAGACGCACACTACGGCTCTCCGGAGCTGTCCGAAGCCAAGCGCCGGTCGCCGGCGTCTTTCGGCTGAAGCAGCGCTTCGGAGCGTAAGGCTGTTGTGAGTGCGAAGCAGCCGCTTCTGCTGCTCCGGGAGCCGGACAGAGCGGTAGCTTGTACGACGGCGAAGAACGAAGCCGCAGAGCACCGGCCTTCTGCGCGCACCCTAAGGACTGCGAGAGGACCGTGGTGGCCGCTCGCCTGCCCCTTCAATTCCATTCTAGCATCCTTATGGAAGGCGTTCCAGGACAATTTTCCTGAGTTTTGAATTCGTCCTGATGCAGCCCCTCCTGGGAAACTCCTACTCGTCCTCTGCGTCTCCGAGTGCAGAGACCTCGATGGCAACTGCAGAAAAGAAGGTCTGCGTTGAGTTGTCGAGAAGCAAGAACATAGCCAGCGCCTTGTGTTTGGGAGTCTGCAGCTGCAGGACATTTGCGATTGCTTTCACTGTGCACTGAAAGCCAGGACGGCATGTGCTCTTTAAAACAACGAGCTGGGCAAGAGCAGGAAGGGAGCACGGGCATCATAGAGCATCTGGCATCTTGCCCTGGAAAGAGCAGTGTTTTTGGAGTGTGCAGTAAAATCGTGTTTCTGGACTAGGGAGGCATAAGTGCACTGCGCTCCTAAGCTATCTCCCTGCTAAGACACACTGCTAAAGCTTTTCGTTATCATGCAGTCTAGTGCAGACTCACACTACGGCTCTCCGGAGCTGTCCGAAGCCAAGCGCCGGTCGCCGGCGTCTTTCGGCTGAAGCAGCGCTTCGGAGCGTACGGCTGTTGTGTGCGCGAAGCAGCCGCTTCTGCTGCTCCGGGAGCCGGACAGAGCGGTAGCTTGTACGACGGCGAAGAACGAAGCCGCAGAGCACCGGCCTTCTGCGCGCACCCTAAGGACTGCGAGAGGACCGTGGTGGCCGCTCGCCTGCCCCTTCAATTCCATTCTAGCATCCTTATGGAAGGCGTTCCAGGACAATTTTCCTGAGTTTTGAATTCGTCCTGATGCAGCCCCTCCTGGGAAACTCGTGCTCGTCCTCTGCGTCTCCGAGTGCAGAGACCTCGATGGCAACTGCAGAAATGAAGGGCTGCGTTGAGTTGTCGAGAAGCAAGAATATAGCCAGCGCCTTGTGTTTGGGAGTCAGCAGCTGCTGGACTTTTGCGATTGCTTTCACTGTGCACTGAATGCCAGGACGGCATGTGCACGTTAAAACAACGAGCTGGGCAAGAGCAGTTATCGAAAGATCACGGCCGTCAGAAAGCAGCTTATATATTGCCCTGGAAAGAGCAGTGTTTTTGGAGTGTGCAGTAAAATCGTGTTTCTGGACAAGGAAGGCATAAGTGCGCTGCGCTCCTAAGCTATCTCCCTGCTAAGACACACTGCTAAAGCTTTTCGTTATCATGCAGTCTAGTGCAGACTCACACTACGGCTCTCCGGAGCTGTCCGAAGCCAAGCGCCGGTCGCCGGCGTCTTTCGGCTGAAGCAGCGCTTCGGAGCGTACGGCTGTTGTGTGCGCGAAGCAGCCGCTTCTCCTGCTCCGGGAGCCGGACAGAGCGGTAGCTTGTACGAGGGCGAAGAACGAAGCCGCAGAGCACCGGCCTTCTGCGCGCACCCTAAGGACTGCGAGAGGACCGTGGTGGCCGCTCGCCTGCCCCTTCAATTTCATTCTAGCATCCTTAGGGAAGGCGTTCCAGGACAATTTTCCTGAGTTTTGAATTCGTCCTGATGCAGCCCCTCCTGGGAAACTCGTGCTCGTCCTCTGAGTCTCCGAGTGCAGAGACCTCGATGGCAACTGCAGAAATGAAGGGCTGCGTTGAGTTGTCGAGAAGCAAGAACATAGCCAGCGCCTTGTGTTTGGGAGTCAGCAGCACCTGGACTTTTGCGATTGCTTTCACTGTGCACTGAATGCCAGGACGGCATGTGCACGTTAAATCAACGAGCTGGGCAAGAGCAGTTATCGAAAGATCACGGCCGTCAGAAAGCAGCTTATATATTGCCCTGGAAAGAGCAGTGTTTTTGGAGTGTGCAGTAAAATCGTGTTTCTGGACAAGGAAGGCATAAGTGCGCTGCGCTCCTAAGTTATCTCCCTGCTAAGACACACTGCTAAAGCTTTTCGCTAGGATGCAGTCTAGTGCAGACGCACACTGCGGCTCTCCGGAGCTGTCCGAAGCGAAGCGCCGGTGGCCGGCGTCTTTCGGCTGAAGCAGCGCTTCGGAGCGTACGGCTGTTGTGTGCGCGAAGCAGCCGCTTCTGCTGCTCCGGGAGCCGGACAGAGCGGTAGCTTGTACGAGGGCGAAGAACGAAGCCGCAGAGCACCGGCCTTCTGCGCGCACCCTAAGGACTGCTAGAGGACCGTGGTGGCCGCTCGCCTGCCCCTTCAATTCCATTCTAGCATCCTTATGGAAGGTGTTCCAGGACAATTTTCCTGAGTTTTGAATTCGTCCTGATGCAGCCCCTCCTGGGAAACTCGTGCTCGTCCTCTGCGTCTCCGAGTGCAGAGACCTCGATGGCAACTGCAGAAAAGAAGGGCTGCGTTGAGTTGTCGAGAAGCAAGAACATAGCCAGCGCCTTGTGTTTGGGAGTCAGCAGCTGCTGGACTTTTGCGATTGCTTTCACTGTGCACTGAATGCCAGGACGGCATGTGCACGTTAAAACAACGAGCTGGGCAAGAGCAGTTATCGAAAGATCACGGCCGTCAGAAAGCAGCTTATATATTGCCCTGGAAAGAGCAGTGTTTTTGGAGTGTGCAGTAAAATCGTGTTTCTGGACAAGGAAGGCATAAGTGCGCTGCGCTCCTAAGCTATCTCCCTGCTAAGACACACTGCTAAAGCTTTTCGCTATGATGCAGTCTAGTGCAGACGCACACTGCGGCTCTCCGGAGCTGTCCGAAGCGAAGCGCCGGTCGCCGGCGTCTTTCGGCTGAAGCAGCGCTTCGGAGCGTACGGCTGTTGTGTGCGCGAAGCAGCCGCTTCTGCTGCTCCGCGAGCCGGACAGAGCGGTAGCTTGTACGACGGCGAAGAACGAAGCCGCAGAGCACCGGCCTTCTGCGCGCACCCTAAGGACTGCTAGAGGACCGTGGTGGCCGCTCGCCTGCCCCTTCAATTCCATTCTAGCATCCTTATGGAAGGTGTTCCAGGACAATTTTCCTGAGTTTTGAATTCGTCCTGCTGCAGCCCATCCTGGGAAACTCGTGCTCGTCCTCTGAGTCTCCGAGTTCAGAGACCTCGATGGCAACTGCAGAAATGAAGGGCTGCGTTGAGTTGTCGAGAAGCAAGAACATAGCCAGCGCCTTGTGTTTGGGAGTCAGCAGCACCTGGACTTTTGCGATTGCCTTCACTGTGCACTGAATGTCGAGATATGTGCACGCTAAAAAACCAAGTTGGGCAAGAGGAGGAAGAGAGCACGGGCATCAGAGAGCATCTGGCATCTTGCCCTGGAAAGGGCAGTGTTTTTGGAGTGTGCAGCAAATCCGTGTTTCTGGACAAGGGAGGCATAAGTGCGCTGCGCTCCTAAGCTATCTCCCTGCTAAGACACACTGCCAAAGCTTTTCGCTATGATGTAGTCCAGTGCAGACGCACACTACGGCTCTCCGGAGCTGTCCGAAGCCAAGCGCCGGTCGCCGGCGTCTTTCGGCTGAAGCAGCGCTTCGGAGCGTAAGGCTGTTGTGAGTGCGAAGCAGCCGCTTCTGCTGCTCCGGGAGCCGGACAGAGCGGTAGCTTGTACGACGGCGAAGAACGAAGCCGCAGAGCACCGGCCTTCTGCGCGCACCCTAAGGACTGCGAGAGGACCGTGGTGGCCGCTCGCCTGCCCCTTCAATTCCATTCTAGCATCCTTATGGAAGGCGTTCCAGGACAATTTTCCTGAGTTTTGAATTCGTCCTGATGCAGCCCCTCCTGGGAAACTCCTACTCGTCCTCTGCGTCTCCGAGTGCAGAGACCTCGATGGCAACTGCAGAAAAGAAGGTCTGCGTTGAGTTGTCGAGAAGCAAGAACATAGCCAGCGCCTTGTGTTTGGGAGTCTGCAGCTGCAGGACATTTGCGATTGCTTTCACTGTGCACTGAAAGCCAGGACGGCATGTGCTCTTTAAAACAACGAGCTGGGCAAGAGCAGGAAGGGAGCACGGGCATCATAGAGCATCTGGCATCTTGCCCTGGAAAGAGCAGTGTTTTTGGAGTGTGCAGTAAAATCGTGTTTCTGGACTAGGGAGGCATAAGTGCACTGCGCTCCTAAGCTATCTCCCTGCTAAGACACACTGCTAAAGCTTTTCGTTATCATGCAGTCTAGTGCAGACTCACACTACGGCTCTCCGGAGCTGTCCGAAGCCAAGCGCCGGTCGCCGGCGTCTTTCGGCTGAAGCAGCGCTTCGGAGCGTACGGCTGTTGTGTGCGCGAAGCAGCCGCTTCTGCTGCTCCGGGAGCCGGACAGAGCGGTAGCTTGTACGACGGCGAAGAACGAAGCCGCAGAGCACCGGCCTTCTGCGCGCACCCTAAGGACTGCGAGAGGACCGTGGTGGCCGCTCGCCTGCCCCTTCAATTCCATTCTAGCATCCTTATGGAAGGCGTTCCAGGACAATTTTCCTGAGTTTTGAATTCGTCCTGATGCAGCCCCTCCTGGGAAACTCGTGCTCGTCCTCTGCGTCTCCGAGTGCAGAGACCTCGATGGCAACTGCAGAAATGAAGGGCTGCGTTGAGTTGTCGAGAAGCAAGAATATAGCCAGCGCCTTGTGTTTGGGAGTCAGCAGCTGCTGGACTTTTGCGATTGCTTTCACTGTGCACTGAATGCCAGGACGGCATGTGAACGTTAAAACAACGAGCTGGGCAAGAGCAGTTATCGAAAGATCACGGCCGTCAGAAAGCAGCTTATATATTGCCCTGGAAAGAGCAGTGTTTTTGGAGTGTGCAGTAAAATCGTGTTTCTGGACAAGGAAGGCATAAGTGCGCTGCGCTCCTAAGCTATCTCCCTGCTAAGACACACTGCTAAAGCTTTTCGTTATCATGCAGTCTAGTGCAGACTCACACTACGGCTCTCCGGAGCTGTCCGAAGCCAAGCGCCGGTCGCCGGCGTCTTTCGGCTGAAGCAGCGCTTCGGAGCGTACGGCTGTTGTGTGCGCGAAGCAGCCGCTTCTGCTGCTCCGCGAGCCCGACAGAGCGGTAGCTTGTACGAGGGCGAAGAACGAAGCCGCAGAGCACCGGCCTTCTGCGCGCACCCTAAGGACTGCGAGAGGACCGTGGTGGCCGCTCGCCTGCCCCTTCAATTCCATTCTAGCATCCTTAGGGAAGGCGTTCCAGGACAATTTTCCTGAGTTTTGAATTCGTCCTGATGCAGCCCCTCCTGGGAAACTCCTGCTCGTCCTCTGAGGCTCCGAGTGCAGAGACCTCGATGGCAACTGCAGAAATGAAGGGCTGCGTTGAGTTGTCGAGAAGCAAGAACATAGCCAGCGCCTTGTGTTTGGGAGTCAGCAGCACCTGGACTTTTGCGATTGCTTTCACTGTGCACTGAATGCCAGGACGGCATGTGCACGTTAAAACAACGAGCTGGGCAAGAGCAGTTATCGAAAGATCACGGCCGTCAGAAAGCAGCTTATATATTGCCCTGGAAAGAGCAGTGTTTTTGGAGTGTGCAGTAAAATCGTGTTTCTGGACAAGGAAGGCATAAGTGCGCTGCGCTCCTAAGTTATCTCCCTGCTAAGACACACTGCTAAAGCTTTTTGCTAGGATGCAGTCTAGTGCAGACGCACACTGCGGCTCTCCGGAGCTGTCCGAAGCGAAGCGCCGGTGGCCGGCGTCTTTCGGCTGAAGCAGCGCTTCGGAGCGTACGGCTGTTGTGTGCGCGAAGCAGCCGCTTCTGCTGCTCCGGGAGCCGGAGAGAGCGGTAGCTTGTACGAGGGCGAAGAACGAAGCCGCAGAGCACCGGCCTTCTGCGCGCACCCTAAGGACTGCGAGAGGACCGTGGTGGCCGCTCGCCTGCCCCTTCAATTCCATTCTAGCATCCTTAGGGAAGGTGTTCCAGGACAATTTTCCTGAGTTTTGAATTCGTCCTGATGCAGCCCCTCCTGGGAAACTCGTGCTCGTCCTCTGCGTCTCCGAGTGCAGAGACCTCGATGGCAACTGCAGAAATGAAGGGCTGCGTTGAGTTGTCGAGAAGCAAGAACATAGCCAGCGCCTTGTGTTTGGGAGTCAGCAGCACCTGGACTTTTGCGATTGCTTTCACTGTGCACTGAATGCCAGGACGGCATGTGCACGTTAAAACAACGAGCTGGGCAAGAGCAGTTATCGAAAGATCACGGCCGTCAGAAAGCAGCTTATATATTGCCCTGGAAAGAGCAGTGTTTTTGGAGTGTGCAGTAAAATCGTGTTTCTGGACAAGGAAGGCATAAGTGCGCTGCGCTCCTAAGCTATCTCCCTGCTAAGACACACTGCTAAAGCTTTTCGTTATCATGCAGTCTAGTGCAGACTCACACTACGGCTCTCCGGAGCTGTCCGAAGCCAAGCGCCGGTCGCCGGCGTCTTTCGGCTGAAGCAGCGCTTCGGAGCGTACGGCTGTTGTGTGCGCGAAGCAGCTGCTTCTCCTGCTCCGGGAGCCGGACAGAGCGGTAGCTTGTACGAGGGCGAAGAACGAAGCCGCAGAGCACCGGCCTTCTGCGCGCACCCTAAGGACTGCGAGAGGACCGTGGTGGCCGCTCGCCTGCCCCTTCAATTCCATTCTAGCATCCTTAGGGAAGGCGTTCCAGGACAATTTTCCTGAGTTTTGAATTCGTCCTGATGCAGCCCCTCCTGGGAAACTCGTGCTCGTCCTCTGAGTCTCCGAGTGCAGAGACCTCGATGGCAACTGCAGAAATGAAGGGCTGCGTTGAGTTGTCGAGAAGCAAGAACATAGCCAGCGCCTTGTGTTTGGGAGTCAGCAGCACCTGGACTTTTGCGATTGCTTTCACTGTGCACTGAATGCCAGGACGGCATGTGCACGTTAAATCAACGAGCTGGGCAAGAGCAGTTATCGAAAGATCACGGCCGTCAGAAAGCAGCTTATATATTGCCCTGGAAAGAGCAGTGTTTTTGGAGTGTGCAGTAAAATCGTGTTTCTGGACAAGGAAGGCATAAGTGCGCTGCGCTCCTAAGTTATCTCCCTGCTAAGACACACTGCTAAAGCTTTTCGCTAGGATGCAGTCTAGTGCAGACGCACACTGCGGCTCTCCGGAGCTGTCCGAAGCGAAGCGCCGGTGGCCGGCGTCTTTCGGCTGAAGCAGCGCTTCGGAGCGTACGGCTGTTGTGTGCGCGAAGCAGCCGCTTCTGCTGCTCCGGGAGCCGGACAGAGCGGTAGCTTGTACGAGGGCGAAGAACGAAGCCGCAGAGCACCGGCCTTCTGCGCGCACCCTAAGGACTGCTAGAGGACCGTGGTGGCCGCTCGCCTGCCCCTTCAATTCCATTCTAGCATCCTTATGGAAGGTGTTCCAGGACAATTTTCCTGAGTTTTGAATTCGTCCTGATGCAGCCCCTCCTGGGAAACTCGTGCTCGTCCTCTGCGTCTCCGAGTGCAGAGACCTCGATGGCAACTGCAGAAAAGAAGGGCTGCGTTGAGTTGTCGAGAAGCAAGAACATAGCCAGCGCCTTGTGTTTGGGAGTCAGCAGCTGCTGGACTTTTGCGATTGCTTTCACTGTGCACTGAATGCCAGGACGGCATGTGCACGTTAAAACAACGAGCTGGGCAAGAGCAGTTATCGAAAGATCACGGCCGTCAGAAAGCAGCTTATATATTGCCCTGGAAAGAGCAGTGTTTTTGGAGTGTGCAGTAAAATCGTGTTTCTGGACAAGGAAGGCATAAGTGCGCTGCGCTCCTAAGCTATCTCCCTGCTAAGACACACTGCTAAAGCTTTTCGCTATGATGCAGTCTAGTGCAGACGCACACTGCGGCTCTCCGGAGCTGTCCGAAGCGAAGCGCCGGTCGCCGGCGTCTTTCGGCTGAAGCAGCGCTTCGGAGCGTACGGCTGTTGTGTGCGCGAAGCAGCCGCTTCTGCTGCTCCGCGAGCCGGACAGAGCGGTAGCTTGTACGACGGCGAAGAACGAAGCCGCAGAGCACCGGCCTTCTGCGCGCACCCTAAGGACTGCTAGAGGACCGTGGTGGCCGCTCGCCTGCCCCTTCAATTCCATTCTAGCATCCTTATGGAAGGTGTTCCAGGACAATTTTCCTGAGTTTTGAATTCGTCCTGCTGCAGCCCATCCTGGGAAACTCGTGCTCGTCCTCTGAGTCTCCGAGTTCAGAGACCTCGATGGCAACTGCAGAAATGAAGGGCTGCGTTGAGTTGTCGAGAAGCAAGAACATAGCCAGCGCCTTGTGTTTGGGAGTCAGCAGCACCTGGACTTTTGCGATTGCCTTCACTGTGCACTGAATGTCGAGATATGTGCACGCTAAAAAACCAAGTTGGGCAAGAGGAGGAAGAGAGCACGGGCATCAGAGAGCATCTGGCATCTTGCCCTGGAAAGGGCAGTGTTTTTGGAGTGTGCAGCAAATCCGTGTTTCTGGACAAGGGAGGCATAAGTGCGCTGCGCTCCTAAGCTATCTCCCTGCTAAGACACACTGCCAAAGCTTTTCGCTATGATGTAGTCCAGTGCAGACGCACACTACGGCTCTCCGGAGCTGTCCGAAGCCAAGCGCCGGTCGCCGGCGTCTTTCGGCTGAAGCAGCGCTTCGGAGCGTAAGGCTGTTGTGAGTGCGAAGCAGCCGCTTCTGCTGCTCCGGGAGCCGGACAGAGCGGTAGCTTGTACGACGGCGAAGAACGAAGCCGCAGAGCACCGGCCTTCTGCGCGCACCCTAAGGACTGCGAGAGGACCGTGGTGGCCGCTCGCCTGCCCCTTCAATTCCATTCTAGCATCCTTATGGAAGGCGTTCCAGGACAATTTTCCTGAGTTTTGAATTCGTCCTGATGCAGCCCCTCCTGGGAAACTCCTACTCGTCCTCTGCGTCTCCGAGTGCAGAGACCTCGATGGCAACTGCAGAAAAGAAGGTCTGCGTTGAGTTGTCGAGAAGCAAGAACATAGCCAGCGCCTTGTGTTTGGGAGTCTGCAGCTGCAGGACATTTGCGATTGCTTTCACTGTGCACTGAAAGCCAGGACGGCATGTGCTCTTTAAAACAACGAGCTGGGCAAGAGCAGGAAGGGAGCACGGGCATCATAGAGCATCTGGCATCTTGCCCTGGAAAGAGCAGTGTTTTTGGAGTGTGCAGTAAAATCGTGTTTCTGGACTAGGGAGGCATAAGTGCACTGCGCTCCTAAGCTATCTCCCTGCTAAGACACACTGCTAAAGCTTTTCGTTATCATGCAGTCTAGTGCAGACTCACACTACGGCTCTCCGGAGCTGTCCGAAGCCAAGCGCCGGTCGCCGGCGTCTTTCGGCTGAAGCAGCGCTTCGGAGCGTACGGCTGTTGTGTGCGCGAAGCAGCCGCTTCTGCTGCTCCGGGAGCCGGACAGAGCGGTAGCTTGTACGACGGCGAAGAACGAAGCCGCAGAGCACCGGCCTTCTGCGCGCACCCTAAGGACTGCGAGAGGACCGTGGTGGCCGCTCGCCTGCCCCTTCAATTCCATTCTAGCATCCTTATGGAAGGCGTTCCAGGACAATTTTCCTGAGTTTTGAATTCGTCCTGATGCAGCCCCTCCTGGGAAACTCGTGCTCGTCCTCTGCGTCTCCGAGTGCAGAGACCTCGATGGCAACTGCAGAAATGAAGGGCTGCGTTGAGTTGTCGAGAAGCAAGAATATAGCCAGCGCCTTGTGTTTGGGAGTCAGCAGCTGCTGGACTTTTGCGATTGCTTTCACTGTGCACTGAATGCCAGGACGGCATGTGAACGTTAAAACAACGAGCTGGGCAAGAGCAGTTATCGAAAGATCACGGCCGTCAGAAAGCAGCTTATATATTGCCCTGGAAAGAGCAGTGTTTTTGGAGTGTGCAGTAAAATCGTGTTTCTGGACAAGGAAGGCATAAGTGCGCTGCGCTCCTAAGCTATCTCCCTGCTAAGACACACTGCTAAAGCTTTTCGTTATCATGCAGTCTAGTGCAGACTCACACTACGGCTCTCCGGAGCTGTCCGAAGCCAAGCGCCGGTGGCCGGCGTCTTTCGGCTGAAGCAGCGCTTCGGAGCGTACGGCTGTTGTGTGCGCGAAGCAGCCGCTTCTCCTGCTCCGGGAGCCGGACAGAGCGGTAGCTTGTACGAGGGCGAAGAACGAAGCCGCAGAGCACCGGGCTTCTGCGCGCACCCTAAGGACTGCGAGAGGACCGTGGTGGCCGCTCGCCTGCCCCTTCAATTCCATTCTAGCATCCTTAGGGAAGGCGTTCCAGGACAATTTTCCTGAGTTTTGAATTCGTCCTGATGCAGCCCCTCCTGGGAAACTCGTGCTCGTCCTCTGAGTCTCCGAGTGCAGAGACCTCGATGGCAACTGCAGAAATGAAGGGCTGCGTTGAGTTGTCGAGAAGCAAGAACATAGCCAGCGCCTTGTGTTTGGGAGTCAGCAGCACCTGGACTTTTGCGATTGCTTTCACTGTGCACTGAATGCCAGGACGGCATGTGCACGTTAAATCAACGAGCTGGGCAAGAGCAGTTATCGAAAGATCACGGCCGTCAGAAAGCAGCTTATATATTGCCCTGGAAAGAGCAGTGTTTTTGGAGTGTGCAGTAAAATCGTGTTTCTGGACAAGGAAGGCATAAGTGCGCTGCGCTCCTAAGTTATCTCCCTGCTAAGACACACTGCTAAAGCTTTTCGCTAGGATGCAGTCTAGTGCAGACGCACACTGCGGCTCTCCGGAGCTGTCCGAAGCGAAGCGCCGGTGGCCGGCGTCTTTCGGCTGAAGCAGCGCTTCGGAGCGTACGGCTGTTGTGTGCGCGAAGCAGCCGCTTCTGCTGCTCCGGGAGCCGGACAGAGCGGTAGCTTGTACGAGGGCGAAGAACGAAGCCGCAGAGCACCGGCCTTCTGCGCGCACCCTAAGGACTGCGAGAGGACCGTGGTGGCCGCTCGCCTGCCCCTTCAATTCCATTCTAGCATCCTTATGGAATGTGTTCCAGGACAATTTTCCTGAGTTTTGAATTCGTCCTGATGCAGCCCCTCCTGGGAAACTCGTGCTCGTCCTCTGCGTCTCCGAGTGCAGAGACCTCGATGGCAACTGGAGAAATGAAGGGCTGCGTTGAGTTGTCGAGAAGCAAGAACATAGCCAGCGCCTTGTGTTTGGGAGTCAGCAGCTGCTGGACTTTTGCGATTGCTTTCACTGTGCACTGAATGCCAGGACGGCATGTGCACGTTAAAACAACGAGCTGGGCAAGAGCAGTTATCGAAAGATCACGGCCGTCAGAAAGCAGCTTATATATTGCCCTGGAAAGAGCAGTGTTTTTGGAGTGTGCAGTAAAATCGTGTTTCTGGACAAGGAAGGCATAAGTGCGCTGCGCTCCTAAGCTATCTCCCTGCTAAGACACACTGCTAAAGCTTTTCGCTATGATGCAGTCTAGTGCAGACGCACACTGCGGCTCTCCGGAGCTGTCCGAAGCGAAGCGCCGGTGGCCGGCGTCTTTCGGCTGAAGCAGCGCTTCGGAGCGTACGGCTGTTGTGTGCGCGAAGCAGCCGCTTCTGCTGCTCCGCGAGCCGGACAGAGCGGTAGCTTGTACGACGGCGAAGAACGAAGCCGCAGAGCACCGGCCTTCTGCGCGCACCCTAAGGACTGCTAGAGGACCGTGGTGGCCGCTCGCCTGCCCCTTCAATTCCATTCTAGCATCCTTATGGAAGGTGTTCCAGGACAATTTTCCTGAGTTTTGAATTCGTCCTGCTGCAGCCCATCCTGGGAAACTCGTGCTCGTCCTCTGAGTCTCCGAGTTCAGAGACCTCGATGGCAACTGCAGAAATGAAGGGCTGCGTTGAGTTGTCGAGAAGCAAGAACATAGCCAGCGCCTTGTGTTTGGGAGTCAGCAGCACCTGGACTTTTGCGATTGCCTTCACTGTGCACTGAATGTCGAGATATGTGCACGCTAAAAAACCAAGTTGGGCAAGAGGAGGAAGAGAGCACGGGCATCAGAGAGCATCTGGCATCTTGCCCTGGAAAGGGCAGTGTTTTTGGAGTGTGCAGCAAATCCGTGTTTCTGGACAAGGGAGGCATAAGTGCGCTGCGCTCCTAAGCTATCTCCCTGCTAAGACACACTGCCAAAGCTTTTCGCTATGATGTAGTCCAGTGCAGACGCACACTACGGCTCTCCGGAGCTGTCCGAAGCCAAGCGCCGGTCGCCGGCGTCTTTCGGCTGAAGCAGCGCTTCGGAGCGTACGGCTGTTGTGTGTGCGAAGCAGCCGCTTCTGCTGCTCCGGGAGCCGGACAGAGCGGTAGCTTGTACGACGGCGAAGAACGAAGCCGCAGAGCACCGGCCTTCTGCGCGCACCCTAAGGACTGCGAGAGGACCGTGGTGGCCGCTCGCCTGCCCCTTCAATTCCATTCTAGCATCCTTATGGAAGGCGTTCCAGGACAATTTTCCTGAGTTTTGAATTCGTCCTGATGCAGCCCCTCCTGGGAAACTCCTACTCGTCCTCTGCGTCTCCGAGTGCAGAGACCTCGATGGCAACTGCAGAAAAGAAGGTCTGCGTTGAGTTGTCGAGAAGCAAGAACATAGCCAGCGCCTTGTGTTTGGGAGTCTGCAGCTGCAGGACATTTGCGATTGCTTTCACTGTGCACTGAAAGCCAGGACGGCATGTGCTCTTTAAAACAACGAGCTGGGCAAGAGCAGGAAGGGAGCACGGGCATCATAGAGCATCTGGCATCTTGCCCTGGAAAGAGCAGTGTTTTTGGAGTGTGCAGTAAAATCGTGTTTCTGGACTAGGGAGGCATAAGTGCACTGCGCTCCTAAGCTATCTCCCTGCTAAGACACACTGCTAAAGCTTTTCGTTATCATGCAGTCTAGTGCAGACTCACACTACGGCTCTCCGGAGCTGTCCGAAGCCAAGCGCCGGTCGCCGGCGTCTTTCGGCTGAAGCAGCGCTTCGGAGCGTACGGCTGTTGTGTGCGCGAAGCAGCCGCTTCTGCTGCTCCGGGAGCCGGACAGAGCGGTAGCTTGTACGACGGCGAAGAACGAAGCCGCAGAGCACCGGCCTTCTGCGCGCACCCTAAGGACTGCGAGAGGACCGTGGTGGCCGCTCGCCTGCCCCTTCAATTCCATTCTAGCATCCTTATGGAAGGCGTTCCAGGACAATTTTCCTGAGTTTTGAATTCGTCCTGATGCAGCCCCTCCTGGGAAACTCGTGCTCGTCCTCTGCGTCTCCGAGTGCAGAGACCTCGATGGCAACTGCAGAAATGAAGGGCTGCGTTGAGTTGTCGAGAAGCAAGAATATAGCCAGCGCCTTGTGTTTGGGAGTCAGCAGCTGCTGGACTTTTGCGATTGCTTTCACTGTGCACTGAATGCCAGGACGGCATGTGAACGTTAAAACAACGAGCTGGGCAAGAGCAGTTATCGAAAGATCACGGCCGTCAGAAAGCAGCTTATATATTGCCCTGGAAAGAGCAGTGTTTTTGGAGTGTGCAGTAAAATCGTGTTTCTGGACAAGGAAGGCATAAGTGCGCTGCGCTCCTAAGCTATCTCCCTGCTAAGACACACTGCTAAAGCTTTTCGTTATCATGCAGTCTAGTGCAGACTCACACTACGGCTCTCCGGAGCTGTCCGAAGCCAAGCGCCGGTGGCCGGCGTCTTTCGGCTGAAGCAGCGCTTCGGAGCGTACGGCTGTTGTGTGCGCGAAGCAGCCGCTTCTCCTGCTCCGGGAGCCGGACAGAGCGGTAGCTTGTACGAGGGCGAAGAACGAAGCCGCAGAGCACCGGGCTTCTGCGCGCACCCTAAGGACTGCGAGAGGACCGTGGTGGCCGCTCGCCTGCCCCTTCAATTCCATTCTAGCATCCTTAGGGAAGGCGTTCCAGGACAATTTTCCTGAGTTTTGAATTCGTCCTGATGCAGCCCCTCCTGGGAAACTCGTGCTCGTCCTCTGAGTCTCCGAGTGCAGAGACCTCGATGGCAACTGCAGAAATGAAGGGCTGCGTTGAGTTGTCGAGAAGCAAGAACATAGCCAGCGCCTTGTGTTTGGGAGTCAGCAGCACCTGGACTTTTGCGATTGCTTTCACTGTGCACTGAATGCCAGGACGGCATGTGCACGTTAAATCAACGAGCTGGGCAAGAGCAGTTATCGAAAGATCACGGCCGTCAGAAAGCAGCTTATATATTGCCCTGGAAAGAGCAGTGTTTTTGGAGTGTGCAGTAAAATCGTGTTTCTGGACAAGGAAGGCATAAGTGCGCTGCGCTCCTAAGTTATCTCCCTGCTAAGACACACTGCTAAAGCTTTTCGCTAGGATGCAGTCTAGTGCAGACGCACACTGCGGCTCTCCGGAGCTGTCCGAAGCGAAGCGCCGGTGGCCGGCGTCTTTCGGCTGAAGCAGCGCTTCGGAGCGTACGGCTGTTGTGTGCGCGAAGCAGCCGCTTCTGCTGCTCCGGGAGCCGGACAGAGCGGTAGCTTGTACGAGGGCGAAGAACGAAGCCGCAGAGCACCGGCCTTCTGCGCGCACCCTAAGGACTGCGAGAGGACCGTGGTGGCCGCTCGCCTGCCCCTTCAATTCCATTCTAGCATCCTTATGGAATGTGTTCCAGGACAATTTTCCTGAGTTTTGAATTCGTCCTGATGCAGCCCCTCCTGGGAAACTCGTGCTCGTCCTCTGCGTCTCCGAGTGCAGAGACCTCGATGGCAACTGGAGAAATGAAGGGCTGCGTTGAGTTGTCGAGAAGCAAGAACATAGCCAGCGCCTTGTGTTTGGGAGTCAGCAGCTGCTGGACTTTTGCGATTGCTTTCACTGTGCACTGAATGCCAGGACGGCATGTGCACGTTAAAACAACGAGCTGGGCAAGAGCAGTTATCGAAAGATCACGGCCGTCAGAAAGCAGCTTATATATTGCCCTGGAAAGAGCAGTGTTTTTGGAGTGTGCAGTAAAATCGTGTTTCTGGACAAGGAAGGCATAAGTGCGCTGCGCTCCTAAGCTATCTCCCTGCTAAGACACACTGCTAAAGCTTTTCGCTATGATGCAGTCTAGTGCAGACGCACACTGCGGCTCTCCGGAGCTGTCCGAAGCGAAGCGCCGGTGGCCGGCGTCTTTCGGCTGAAGCAGCGCTTCGGAGCGTACGGCTGTTGTGTGCGCGAAGCAGCCGCTTCTGCTGCTCCGCGAGCCGGACAGAGCGGTAGCTTGTACGACGGCGAAGAACGAAGCCGCAGAGCACCGGCCTTCTGCGCGCACCCTAAGGACTGCTAGAGGACCGTGGTGGCCGCTCGCCTGCCCCTTCAATTCCATTCTAGCATCCTTATGGAAGGTGTTCCAGGACAATTTTCCTGAGTTTTGAATTCGTCCTGCTGCAGCCCATCCTGGGAAACTCGTGCTCGTCCTCTGAGTCTCCGAGTTCAGAGACCTCGATGGCAACTGCAGAAATGAAGGGCTGCGTTGAGTTGTCGAGAAGCAAGAACATAGCCAGCGCCTTGTGTTTGGGAGTCAGCAGCACCTGGACTTTTGCGATTGCCTTCACTGTGCACTGAATGTCGAGATATGTGCACGCTAAAAAACCAAGTTGGGCAAGAGGAGGAAGAGAGCACGGGCATCAGAGAGCATCTGGCATCTTGCCCTGGAAAGGGCAGTGTTTTTGGAGTGTGCAGCAAATCCGTGTTTCTGGACAAGGGAGGCATAAGTGCGCTGCGCTCCTAAGCTATCTCCCTGCTAAGACACACTGCCAAAGCTTTTCGCTATGATGTAGTCCAGTGCAGACGCACACTACGGCTCTCCGGAGCTGTCCGAAGCCAAGCGCCGGTCGCCGGCGTCTTTCGGCTGAAGCAGCGCTTCGGAGCGTACGGCTGTTGTGTGTGCGAAGCAGCCGCTTCTGCTGCTCCGGGAGCCGGACAGAGCGGTAGCTTGTACGACGGCGAAGAACGAAGCCGCAGAGCACCGGCCTTCTGCGCGCACCCTAAGGACTGCGAGAGGACCGTGGTGGCCGCTCGCCTGCCCCTTCAATTCCATTCTAGCATCCTTATGGAAGGCGTTCCAGGACAATTTTCCTGAGTTTTGAATTCGTCCTGATGCAGCCCCTCCTGGGAAACTCCTACTCGTCCTCTGCGTCTCCGAGTGCAGAGACCTCGATGGCAACTGCAGAAAAGAAGGTCTGCGTTGAGTTGTCGAGAAGCAAGAACATAGCCAGCGCCTTGTGTTTGGGAGTCTGCAGCTGCAGGACATTTGCGATTGCTTTCACTGTGCACTGAAAGCCAGGACGGCATGTGCTCTTTAAAACAACGAGCTGGGCAAGAGCAGGAAGGGAGCACGGGCATCATAGAGCATCTGGCATCTTGCCCTGGAAAGAGCAGTGTTTTTGGAGTGTGCAGTAAAATCGTGTTTCTGGACTAGGGAGGCATAAGTGCACTGCGCTCCTAAGCTATCTCCCTGCTAAGACACACTGCTAAAGCTTTTCGTTATCATGCAGTCTAGTGCAGACTCACACTACGGCTCTCCGGAGCTGTCCGAAGCCAAGCGCCGGTCGCCGGCGTCTTTCGGCTGAAGCAGCGCTTCGGAGCGTACGGCTGTTGTGTGCGCGAAGCAGCCGCTTCTGCTGCTCCGCGAGCCCGACAGAGCGGTAGCTTGTACGAGGGCGAAGAACGAAGCCGCAGAGCACCGGCCTTCTGCGCGCACCCTAAGGACTGCGAGAGGACCGTGGTGGCCGCTCGCCTGCCCCTTCAATTTCATTCTAGCATCCTTAGGGAAGGCGTTCCAGGACAATTTTCCTGAGTTTTGAATTCGTCCTGATGCAGCCCCTCCTGGGAAACTCGTGCTCGTCCTCTGAGTCTCCGAGTGCAGAGACCTCGATGGCAACTGCAGAAATGAAGGGCTGCGTTGAGTTGTCGAGAAGCAAGAACATAGCCAGCGCCTTGTGTTTGGGAGTCAGCAGCACCTGGACTTTTGCGATTGCTTTCACTGTGCACTGAATGCCAGGACGGCATGTGCACGTTAAAACAACGAGCTGGGCAAGAGCAGTTATCGAAAGATCACGGCCGTCAGAAAGCAGCTTATATATTGCCCTGGAAAGAGCAGTGTTTTTGGAGTGTGCAGTAAAATCGTGTTTCTGGACAAGGAAGGCATAAGTGCGCTGCGCTCCTAAGCTATCTCCCTGCTAAGACACACTGCTAAAGCTTTTTGCTAGGATGCAGTCTAGTGCAGACGCACACTGCGGCTCTCCGGAGCTGTCCGAAGCGAAGCGCCGGTGGCCGGCGTCTTTCGGCTGAAGCAGCGCTTCGGAGCGTACGGCTGTTGTGTGCGCGAAGCAGCCGCTTCTGCTGCTCCGGGAGCCGGACAGAGCGGTAGCTTGTACGACGGCGAAGAACGAAGCCGCAGAGCACCGGCCTTCTGCGCGCACCCTAAGGACTGCGAGAGGACCGTGGTGGCCGCTCGCCTGCCCCTTCAATTCCATTCTAGCATCCTTATGGAAGGTGTTCCAGGACAATATTCCTGAGTTTTGAATTCGTCCTGATGCAGCCCCTCCTGGGAAACTCGTGCTCGTCCTCTGCGTCTCCGAGTGCAGAGACCTCGATGGCAACTGCAGAAATGAAGGGCTGCGTTGAGTTGTCGAGAAGCAAGAATATAGCCAGCGCCTTGTGTTTGGGAGTCAGCAGCTGCTGGACTTTTGCGATTGCTTTCACTGTGCACTGAATGCCAGGACGGCATGTGCACGTTAAAACAACGAGCTGGGCAAGAGCAGTTATCGAAAGATCACGGCCGTCAGAAAGCAGCTTATATATTGCCCTGGAAAGAGCAGTGTTTTTGGAGTGTGCAGTAAAATCGTGTTTCTGGACAAGGAAGGCATAAGTGCGCTGCGCTCCTAAGCTATCTCCCTGCTAAGACACACTGCTAAAGCTTTTCGTTATCATGCAGTCTAGTGCAGACTCACACTACGGCTCTCCGGAGCTGTCCGAAGCCAAGCGCCGGTCGCCGGCGTCTTTCGGCTGAAGCAGCGCTTCGGAGCGTACGGCTGTTGTGTGCGCGAAGCAGCCGCTTCTCCTGCTCCGGGAGCCGGACAGAGCGGTAGCTTGTACGAGGGCGAAGAACGAAGCCGCAGAGCACCGGCCTTCTGCGCGCACCCTAAGGACTGCGAGAGGACCGTGGTGGCCGCTCGCCTGCCCCTTCAATTCCATTCTAGCATCCTTAGGGAAGGCGTTCCAGGACAATTTTCCTGAGTTTTGAATTCGTCCTGATGCAGCCCCTCCTGGGAAACTCGTGCTCGTCCTCTGAGTCTCCGAGTGCAGAGACCTCGATGGCAACTGCAGAAATGAAGGGCTGCGTTGAGTTGTCGAGAAGCAAGAACATAGCCAGCGCCTTGTGTTTGGGAGTCAGCAGCACCTGGACTTTTGCGATTGCTTTCACTGTGCACTGAATGCCAGGACGGCATGTGCACGTTAAATCAACGAGCTGGGCAAGAGCAGTTATCGAAAGATCACGGCCGTCAGAAAGCAGCTTATATATTGCCCTGGAAAGAGCAGTGTTTTTGGAGTGTGCAGTAAAATCGTGTTTCTGGACAAGGAAGGCATAAGTGCGCTGCGCTCCTAAGTTATCTCCCTGCTAAGACACACTGCTAAAGCTTTTCGCTAGGATGCAGTCTAGTGCAGACGCACACTACGGCTCTCCGGAGCTGTCCGAAGCGAAGCGCCGGTCGCCGGCGTCTTTCGGCTGAAGCAGCGCTTCGGAGCGTACGGCTGTTGTGTGCGCGAAGCAGCCGCTTCTGCTGCTCCGGGAGCCGGACAGAGCGGTAGCTTGTACGAGGGCGAAGAACGAAGCCGCAGAGCACCGGCCTTCTGCGCGCACCCTAAGGACTGCGAGAGGACCGTGGTGGCCGCTCGCCTGCCCCTTCAATTCCATTCTAGCATCCTTAGGGAAGGTGTTCCAGGACAATTTTCCTGAGTTTTGAATTCGTCCTGATGCAGCCCCTCCTGGGAAACTCGTGCTCGTCCTCTGCGTCTCCGAGTGCAGAGACCTCGATGGCAACTGCAGAAATGAAGGGCTGCGTTGAGTTGTCGAGAAGCAAGAATATAGCCAGCGCCTTGTGTTTGGGAGTCAGCAGCTGCTGGACTTTTGCGATTGCTTTCACTGTGCACTGAATGCCAGGACGGCATGTGAACGTTAAAACAACGAGCTGGGCAAGAGCAGTTATCGAAAGATCACGGCCGTCAGAAAGCAGCTTATATATTGCCCTGGAAAGAGCAGTGTTTTTGGAGTGTGCAGTAAAATCGTGTTTCTGGACAAGGAAGGCATAAGTGCGCTGCGCTCCTAAGCTATCTCCCTGCTAAGACACACTGCTAAAGCTTTTCGTTATCATGCAGTCTAGTGCAGACTCACACTACGGCTCTCCGGAGCTGTCCGAAGCCAAGCGCCGGTGGCCGGCGTCTTTCGGCTGAAGCAGCGCTTCGGAGCGTACGGCTGTTGTGTGCGCGAAGCAGCCGCTTCTCCTGCTCCGGGAGCCGGACAGAGCGGTAGCTTGTACGAGGGCGAAGAACGAAGCCGCAGAGCACCGGCCTTCTGCGCGCACCCTAAGGACTGCGAGAGGACCGTGGTGGCCGCTCGCCTGCCCCTTCAATTCCATTCTAGCATCCTTAGGGAAGGCGTTCCAGGACAATTTTCCTGAGTTTTGAATTCGTCCTGATGCAGCCCCTCCTGGGAAACTCGTGCTCGTCCTCTGAGTCTCCGAGTGCAGAGACCTCGATGGCAACTGCAGAAATGAAGGGCTGCGTTGAGTTGTCGAGAAGCAAGAACATAGCCAGCGCCTTGTGTTTGGGAGTCAGCAGCACCTGGACTTTTGCGATTGCTTTCACTGTGCACTGAATGCCAGGACGGCATGTGCACGTTAAATCAACGAGCTGGGCAAGAGCAGTTATCGAAAGATCACGGCCGTCAGAAAGCAGCTTATATATTGCCCTGGAAAGAGCAGTGTTTTTGGAGTGTGCAGTAAAATCGTGTTTCTGGACAAGGAAGGCATAAGTGCGCTGCGCTCCTAAGTTATCTCCCTGCTAAGACACACTGCTAAAGCTTTTCGCTAGGATGCAGTCTAGTGCAGACGCACACTGCGGCTCTCCGGAGCTGTCCGAAGCGAAGCGCCGGTGGCCGGCGTCTTTCGGCTGAAGCAGCGCTTCGGAGCGTACGGCTGTTGTGTGCGCGAAGCAGCCGCTTCTGCTGCTCCGGGAGCCGGACAGAGCGGTAGCTTGTACGAGGGCGAAGAACGAAGCCGCAGAGCACCGGCCTTCTGCGCGCACCCTAAGGACTGCGAGAGGACCGTGGTGGCCGCTCGCCTGCCCCTTCAATTCCATTCTAGCATCCTTATGGAATGTGTTCCAGGACAATTTTCCTGAGTTTTGAATTCGTCCTGATGCAGCCCCTCCTGGGAAACTCGTGCTCGTCCTCTGCGTCTCCGAGTGCAGAGACCTCGATGGCAACTGGAGAAATGAAGGGCTGCGTTGAGTTGTCGAGAAGCAAGAACATAGCCAGCGCCTTGTGTTTGGGAGTCAGCAGCTGCTGGACTTTTGCGATTGCTTTCACTGTGCACTGAATGCCAGGACGGCATGTGCACGTTAAAACAACGAGCTGGGCAAGAGCAGTTATCGAAAGATCACGGCCGTCAGAAAGCAGCTTATATATTGCCCTGGAAAGAGCAGTGTTTTTGGAGTGTGCAGTAAAATCGTGTTTCTGGACAAGGAAGGCATAAGTGCGCTGCGCTCCTAAGCTATCTCCCTGCTAAGACACACTGCTAAAGCTTTTCGCTATGATGCAGTCTAGTGCAGACGCACACTGCGGCTCTCCGGAGCTGTCCGAAGCGAAGCGCCGGTGGCCGGCGTCTTTCGGCTGAAGCAGCGCTTCGGAGCGTACGGCTGTTGTGTGCGCGAAGCAGCCGCTTCTGCTGCTCCGCGAGCCGGACAGAGCGGTAGCTTGTACGACGGCGAAGAACGAAGCCGCAGAGCACCGGCCTTCTGCGCGCACCCTAAGGACTGCTAGAGGACCGTGGTGGCCGCTCGCCTGCCCCTTCAATTCCATTCTAGCATCCTTATGGAAGGTGTTCCAGGACAATTTTCCTGAGTTTTGAATTCGTCCTGCTGCAGCCCATCCTGGGAAACTCGTGCTCGTCCTCTGAGTCTCCGAGTTCAGAGACCTCGATGGCAACTGCAGAAATGAAGGGCTGCGTTGAGTTGTCGAGAAGCAAGAACATAGCCAGCGCCTTGTGTTTGGGAGTCAGCAGCACCTGGACTTTTGCGATTGCCTTCACTGTGCACTGAATGTCGAGATATGTGCACGCTAAAAAACCAAGTTGGGCAAGAGGAGGAAGAGAGCACGGGCATCAGAGAGCATCTGGCATCTTGCCCTGGAAAGGGCAGTGTTTTTGGAGTGTGCAGCAAATCCGTGTTTCTGGACAAGGGAGGCATAAGTGCGCTGCGCTCCTAAGCTATCTCCCTGCTAAGACACACTGCCAAAGCTTTTCGCTATGATGTAGTCCAGTGCAGACGCACACTACGGCTCTCCGGAGCTGTCCGAAGCCAAGCGCCGGTCGCCGGCGTCTTTCGGCTGAAGCAGCGCTTCGGAGCGTACGGCTGTTGTGTGTGCGAAGCAGCCGCTTCTGCTGCTCCGGGAGCCGGACAGAGCGGTAGCTTGTACGACGGCGAAGAACGAAGCCGCAGAGCACCGGCCTTCTGCGCGCACCCTAAGGACTGCGAGAGGACCGTGGTGGCCGCTCGCCTGCCCCTTCAATTCCATTCTAGCATCCTTATGGAAGGCGTTCCAGGACAATTTTCCTGAGTTTTGAATTCGTCCTGATGCAGCCCCTCCTGGGAAACTCCTACTCGTCCTCTGCGTCTCCGAGTGCAGAGACCTCGATGGCAACTGCAGAAAAGAAGGTCTGCGTTGAGTTGTCGAGAAGCAAGAACATAGCCAGCGCCTTGTGTTTGGGAGTCTGCAGCTGCAGGACATTTGCGATTGCTTTCACTGTGCACTGAAAGCCAGGACGGCATGTGCTCTTTAAAACAACGAGCTGGGCAAGAGCAGGAAGGGAGCACGGGCATCATAGAGCATCTGGCATCTTGCCCTGGAAAGAGCAGTGTTTTTGGAGTGTGCAGTAAAATCGTGTTTCTGGACTAGGGAGGCATAAGTGCACTGCGCTCCTAAGCTATCTCCCTGCTAAGACACACTGCTAAAGCTTTTCGTTATCATGCAGTCTAGTGCAGACTCACACTACGGCTCTCCGGAGCTGTCCGAAGCCAAGCGCCGGTCGCCGGCGTCTTTCGGCTGAAGCAGCGCTTCGGAGCGTACGGCTGTTGTGTGCGCGAAGCAGCCGCTTCTGCTGCTCCGCGAGCCCGACAGAGCGGTAGCTTGTACGAGGGCGAAGAACGAAGCCGCAGAGCACCGGCCTTCTGCGCGCACCCTAAGGACTGCGAGAGGACCGTGGTGGCCGCTCGCCTGCCCCTTCAATTTCATTCTAGCATCCTTAGGGAAGGCGTTCCAGGACAATTTTCCTGAGTTTTGAATTCGTCCTGATGCAGCCCCTCCTGGGAAACTCGTGCTCGTCCTCTGAGTCTCCGAGTGCAGAGACCTCGATGGCAACTGCAGAAATGAAGGGCTG
The DNA here is from genome assembly GCF_046129695.1 of Lonchura striata. Classification (NCBI taxonomy): domain Eukaryota; kingdom Metazoa; phylum Chordata; class Aves; order Passeriformes; family Estrildidae; genus Lonchura; species Lonchura striata. Next base: position 607,486 of record NC_134612.1, read on the forward strand.
CGTTGAGTTGTCGAGAAGCAAGAACATAGCCAGCGCCTTGTGTTTGGGAGTCAGCAGCACCTGGACTTTTGCGATTGCTTTCACTGTGCACTGAATGCCAGGACGGCATGTGCACGTTAAAACAACGAGCTGGGCAAGAGCAGTTATCGAAAGATCACGGCCGTCAGAAAGCAGCTTATATATTGCCCTGGAAAGAGCAGTGTTTTTGGAGTGTGCAGTAAAATCGTGTTTCTGGACAAGGAAGGCATAAGTGCGCTGCGCTCCTAAGCTATCTCCCTGCTAAGACACACTGCTAAAGCTTTTTGCTAGGATGCAGTCTAGTGCAGACGCACACTGCGGCTCTCCGGAGCTGTCCGAAGCGAAGCGCCGGTGGCCGGCGTCTTTCGGCTGAAGCAGCGCTTCGGAGCGTACGGCTGTTGTGTGCGCGAAGCAGCCGCTTCTGCTGCTCCGGGAGCCGGACAGAGCGGTAGCTTGTACGACGGCGAAGAACGAAGCCGCAGAGCACCGGCCTTCTGCGCGCACCCTAAGGACTGCGAGAGGACCGTGGTGGCCGCTCGCCTGCCCCTTCAATTCCATTCTAGCATCCTTATGGAAGGTGTTCCAGGACAATATTCCTGAGTTTTGAATTCGTCCTGATGCAGCCCCTCCTGGGAAACTCGTGCTCGTCCTCTGCGTCTCCGAGTGCAGAGACCTCGATGGCAACTGCAGAAATGAAGGGCTGCGTTGAGTTGTCGAGAAGCAAGAATATAGCCAGCGCCTTGTGTTTGGGAGTCAGCAGCTGCTGGACTTTTGCGATTGCTTTCACTGTGCACTGAATGCCAGGACGGCATGTGCACGTTAAAACAACGAGCTGGGCAAGAGCAGTTATCGAAAGATCACGGCCGTCAGAAAGCAGCTTATATATTGCCCTGGAAAGAGCAGTGTTTTTGGAGTGTGCAGTAAAATCGTGTTTCTGGACAAGGAAGGCATAAGTGCGCTGCGCTCCTAAGCTATCTCCCTGCTAAGACACACTGCTAAAGCTTTTCGTTATCATGCAGTCTAGTGCAGACTCACACTACGGCTCTCCGGAGCTGTCCGAAGCCAAGCGCCGGTCGCCGGCGTCTTTCGGCTGAAGCAGCGCTTCGGAGCGTACGGCTGTTGTGTGCGCGAAGCAGCCGCTTCTCCTGCTCCGGGAGCCGGACAGAGCGGTAGCTTGTACGAGGGCGAAGAACGAAGCCGCAGAGCACCGGCCTTCTGCGCGCACCCTAAGGACTGCGAGAGGACCGTGGTGGCCGCTCGCCTGCCCCTTCAATTCCATTCTAGCATCCTTAGGGAAGGCGTTCCAGGACAATTTTCCTGAGTTTTGAATTCGTCCTGATGCAGCCCCTCCTGGGAAACTCGTGCTCGTCCTCTGAGTCTCCGAGTGCAGAGACCTCGATGGCAACTGCAGAAATGAAGGGCTGCGTTGAGTTGTCGAGAAGCAAGAACATAGCCAGCGCCTTGTGTTTGGGAGTCAGCAGCACCTGGACTTTTGCGATTGCTTTCACTGTGCACTGAATGCCAGGACGGCATGTGCACGTTAAATCAACGAGCTGGGCAAGAGCAGTTATCGAAAGATCACGGCCGTCAGAAAGCAGCTTATATATTGCCCTGGAAAGAGCAGTGTTTTTGGAGTGTGCAGTAAAATCGTGTTTCTGGACAAGGAAGGCATAAGTGCGCTGCGCTCCTAAGTTATCTCCCTGCTAAGACACACTGCTAAAGCTTTTCGCTAGGATGCAGTCTAGTGCAGACGCACACTACGGCTCTCCGGAGCTGTCCGAAGCGAAGCGCCGGTCGCCGGCGTCTTTCGGCTGAAGCAGCGCTTCGGAGCGTACGGCTGTTGTGTGCGCGAAGCAGCCGCTTCTGCTGCTCCGGGAGCCGGACAGAGCGGTAGCTTGTACGAGGGCGAAGAACGAAGCCGCAGAGCACCGGCCTTCTGCGCGCACCCTAAGGACTGCGAGAGGACCGTGGTGGCCGCTCGCCTGCCCCTTCAATTCCATTCTAGCATCCTTAGGGAAGGTGTTCCAGGACAATTTTCCTGAGTTTTGAATTCGTCCTGATGCAGCCCCTCCTGGGAAACTCGTGCTCGTCCTCTGCGTCTCCGAGTGCAGAGACCTCGATGGCAACTGGAGAAATGAAGGGCTGCGTTGAGTTGTCGAGAAGCAAGAACATAGCCAGCGCCTTGTGTTTGGGAGTCAGCAGCTGCTGGACTTTTGCGATTGCTTTCACTGTGCACTGAATGCCAGGACGGCATGTGCACGTTAAAACAACGAGCTGGGCAAGAGCAGTTATCGAAAGATCACGGCCGTCAGAAAGCAGCTTATATATTGCCCTGGAAAGAGCAGTGTTTTTGGAGTGTGCAGTAAAATCGTGTTTCTGGACAAGGAAGGCATAAGTGCGCTGCGCTCCTAAGCTATCTCCCTGCTAAGACACACTGCTAAAGCTTTTCGCTATGATGCAGTCTAGTGCAGACGCACACTGCGGCTCTCCGGAGCTGTCCGAAGCGAAGCGCCGGTCGCCGGCGTCTTTCGGCTGAAGCAGCGCTTCGGAGCGTACGGCTGTTGTGTGCGCGAAGCAGCCGCTTCTGCTGCTCCGCGAGCCGGACAGAGCGGTAGCTTGTACGACGGCGAAGAACGAAGCCGCAGAGCACCGGCCTTCTGCGCGCACCCTAAGGACTGCTAGAGGACCGTGGTGGCCGCTCGCCTGCCCCTTCAATTCCATTCTAGCATCCTTATGGAAGGTGTTCCAGGACAATTTTCCTGAGTTTTGAATTCGTCCTGCTGCAGCCCATCCTGGGAAACTCGTGCTCGTCCTCTGAGTCTCCGAGTTCAGAGACCTCGATGGCAACTGCAGAAATGAAGGGCTGCGTTGAGTTGTCGAGAAGCAAGAACATAGCCAGCGCCTTGTGTTTGGGAGTCAGCAGCACCTGGACTTTTGCGATTGCCTTCACTGTGCACTGAATGTCGAGATATGTGCACGCTAAAAAACCAAGTTGGGCAAGAGGAGGAAGAGAGCACGGGCATCAGAGAGCATCTGGCATCTTGCCCTGGAAAGGGCAGTGTTTTTGGAGTGTGCAGCAAATCCGTGTTTCTGGACAAGGGAGGCATAAGTGCGCTGCGCTCCTAAGCTATCTCCCTGCTAAGACACACTGCCAAAGCTTTTCGCTATGATGTAGTCCAGTGCAGACGCACACTACGGCTCTCCGGAGCTGTCCGAAGCCAAGCGCCGGTCGCCGGCGTCTTTCGGCTGAAGCAGCGCTTCGGAGCGTACGGCTGTTGTGTGCGCGAAGCAGCCGCTTCTGCTGCTCCGCGAGCCGGACAGAGCGGTAGCTTGTACGACGGCGAATAACGAAGCCGCAGAGCACCGGCCTTCTGCGCGCACCCTAAGGACTGCGAGAGGACCGTGGTGGCCGCTCGCCTGCCCCTTCAATTCCATTCTAGCATCCTTAGGGAAGGTGTTCCAGGACAATTTTCCTGAGTTTTGAATTCGTCCTGATGCAGCCCCTCCTGGGAAACTCGTGCTCGTCCTCTGAGTCTCCGAGTGCAGAGACCTCGATGGCAACTGCAGAAATGAAGGGCTGCGTTGAGTTGTCGAGAAGCAAGAACATAGCCAGCGCCTTGTGTTTGGGAGTCAGCAGCTGCTGGACTTTTGCGATTGCTTTCACTGTGCACTGAATGCCAGGACGGCATGTGCACGTTAAATCAATATATTGCCCTGGAAAGAGCAGTGTTTTTGGAGTGTGCAGTAAAATCGTGTTTCTGGACAAGGAAGGCATAAGTGCGCTGCGCTCCTAAGCTATCTCCCTGCTAAGACACACTGCCAAAGCTTTTCGCTATGATGCAGTCTAGTGCAGACGCACACTCCGGCTCTCCGGAGCTGTCCGAAGCCAAGCGCCGGTCGCCGGCGTCTTTCGGCTGAAGCAGCGCTTCGGAGCGTACGGCTGTTGTGTGCGCGAAGAAGCCGCTTCTGCTGCTCCGCGAGCCGGACAGAGCGGTAGCTTGTACGACGGCGAAGAACGAAGCCGCAGAGCACCGGCCTTCTGCGCGCACCCTAAGGACTGCGAGAGGACCGTGGTGGCCGCTCGCCTGCCCCTTCAATTCCATTCTAGCATCCTTATGGAAGGTGTTCCAGGACAATTTTCCTGAGTTTTGAATTCGTCCTGATGCAGCCCCTCCTGGGAAACTCCTACTCGTCCTCTGAGTCTCCGAGTGCAGAGACCTCGATGGCAACTGCAGAAATGAAGGGCTGCGTTGAGTTGTCGAGAAGCAAGAACATAGCCAGCGCCTTGTGTTTGGGAGTCAGCAGCACCTGGACTTTTGCGATTGCTTTCACTGTGCACTGAATGCCAGGACGGCATGTGCACGTTAAAACAACGAGCTGGGCAAGAGCAGTTATCGAAAGATCACGGCCGTCAGAAAGCAGCTTATATATTGCCCTGGAAAGAGCAGTGTTTTTGGAGTGTGCAGTAAAATCGTGTTTCTGGACAAGGAAGGCATAAGTGCGCTGCGCTCCTAAGCTATCTCCCTGCTAAGACACACTGCTAAAGCTTTTCGCTATGATGCAGTCTAGTGCAGACGCACACTGCGGCTCTCCGGAGCTGTCCGAAGCCAAGCGCCGGTCGCCGGCGTCTTTCGGCTGAAGCAGTGCTTCGGAGCGTACGGCTGTTGTGTGCGCGAGGCAGCCGCTTCTCCTGCTCCGCGAGCCGGAGAGAGCGGTAGCTTGTACGACGGCGAAGAACGAAGCCGCAGAGCACCGGGCTTCTGCGCGCACCCTAAGGACTGCTAGAGGACGGTGGTGGCCGCTCGCCTGCCCCTTCAATTCCATTCTAGCATCCTTAGGGAAGGTGTTCCAGGACAATTTTCCTGAGTTTTGAATTCGTCCTGATGCAGCCCCTCCTGGGAAACTCGTGCTCGTCTTCTGAGTCTCCGAGTGCAGAGACCTCGATGGCAACTGCAGAAATGAAGGGCTGCGTTGAGTTGTCGAGAAGCAAGAACATAGCCAGCGCCTTGTGTTTGGGAGTCAGCAGCACCTGGACTTTTGCGATTGCCTTCACTGTGCACTGAATGTCGAGATATGTGCACGCTAAAAAACCAAGTTGGGCAAGAGGAGGAAGAGAGCACGGGCATCAGAGAGCATCTGGCATCTTGCCCTGGAAAGGGCAGTGTTTTTGGAGTGTGCAGCAAATCCGTGTTTCTGGACAAGGGAGGCATAAGTGCGCTGCACTCCTAAGCTATCTCCCTGCTAAGACACACTGCCAAAGCTTTTCGCTATGATGTAGTCCAGTGCAGACGCACACTACGGCTCTCCGGAGCTGTCCGAAGCGAAGCGCCGGTGGCCGGCGTCTTTCGGCTGAAGCAGCGCTTCGGAGCGTACGGCTGTTGTGTGCGCGAAGCAGCCGCTTCTGCTGCTCCGCGAGCCCGACAGAGCGGTAGCTTGTACGACGGCGAATAACGAAGCCGCAGAGCACCGGCCTTCTGCGCGCACCCTAAGGACTGCGAGAGGACCGTGGTGGCCGCTCGCCTGCCCCTTCAATTCCATTCTAGCATCCTTAGGGAAGGTGTTCCAGGACAATTTTCCTGAGTTTTGAATTCGTCCTGATGCAGCCCCTCCTGGGAAACTCGTGCTCGTCCTCTGAGTCTCCGAGTGCAGAGACCTCGATGGCAACTGCAGAAATGAAGGGCTGCGTTGAGTTGTCGAGAAGCAAGAACATAGCCAGCGCCTTGTGTTTGGGAGTCAGCAGCTGCTGGACTTTTGCGATTGCTTTCACTGTGCACTGAATGCCAGGACGGCATGTGCACGTTAAATCAATATATTGCCCTGGAAAGAGCAGTGTTTTTGGAGTGTGCAGTAAAATCGTGTTTCTGGACAAGGAAGGCATAAGTGCGCTGCGCTCCTAAGCTATCTCCCTGCTAAGACACACTGCTAAAGCTTTTCGCTAGGATGCAGTCTAGTGCAGACGCACACTGCGGCTCTCCGGAGCTGTCCGAAGCGAAGCGCCGGTGGCCGGCGTCTTTCGGCTGAAGCAGCGCTTCGGAGCGTACGGCTGTTGTGTGCGCGAAGCAGCCGCTACTGCTGCTCCGCGAGCCGGACAGAGCGGTAGCTTGTACGACGGCGAAGAACGAAGCCGCAGAGCACCGGCCTTCTGCGCGCACCCTAAGGACTGCGAGAGGACCGTGGTGGCCGCTCGCCTGCCCCTTCAATTCCATTCTAGCATCCTTAGGGAAGGTGTTCCAGGACAATTTTCCTGAGTTTTGAATTCGTCCTGATGCAGCCCCTCCTGGGAAACTCCTACTCGTCCTCTGCGTCTCCGAGTGCAGAGACCTCGATGGCAACTGCAGAAAAGAAGGGCTGCGTTGAGTTGTCGAGAAGCAAGAACATAGCCAGCGCCTTGTGTTTGGGAGTCAGCAGCACCTGGACTTTTGCGATTGCCTTCACTGTGCACTGAATGTCGAGATATGTGCACGCTAAAAAACCAAGTTGGGCAAGAGGAGGAAGAGAGCACGGGCATCAGAGAGCATCTGGCATCTTGCCCTGGAAAGGGCAGTGTTTTTGGAGTGTGCAGCAAATCCGTGTTTCTGGACAAGGGAGGCATAAGTGCGCTGCGCTCCTAAGCTATCTCCCTGCTAAGACACACTGCCAAAGCTTTTCGCTATGATGTAGTCCAGTGCAGACGCACACTACGGCTCTCCGGAGCTGTCTGAAGCGAAGCGCCGGTGGCCGGCGTCTTTCGGCTGAAGCAGCGCTTCGGAGCGTACGGCTGTTGTGTGCGCGAAGCAGCCGCTTCTGCTGCTCCGCGAGCCCGACAGAGCGGTAGCTTGTACGACGGCGAATAACGAAGCCGCAGAGCACCGGCCTTCTGCGCGCACCCTAAGGACTGCGAGAGGACCGTGGTGGCCGCTCGCCTGCCCCTTGAATTCCATTCTAGCATCCTTAGGGAAGGTGTTCCAGGACAATTTTCCTGAGTTTTGAATTCGTCCTGATGCAGCCCCTCCTGGGAAACTCGTGCTCGTCCTCTGAGTCTCCGAGTGCAGAGACCTCGATGGCAACTGCAGAAATGAAGGGCTGCGTTGAGTTGTCGAGAAGCAAGAACATAGCCAGCGCCTTGTGTTTGGGAGTCAGCAGCTGCTGGACTTTTGCGATTGCTTTCACTGTGCACTGAATGCCAGGACGGCATGTGCACGTTAAATCAATATATTGCCCTGGAAAGAGCAGTGTTTTTGGAGTGTGCAGTAAAATCGTGTTTCTGGACAAGGAAGGCATAAGTGCGCTGCGCTCCTAAGCTATCTCCCTGCTAAGACACACTGCTAAAGCTTTTCGCTAGGATGCAGTCTAGTGCAGACGCACACTGCGGCTCTCCGGAGCTGTCCGAAGCGAAGCGCCGGTGGCCGGCGTCTTTCGGCTGAAGCAGCGCTTCGGAGCGTACGGCTGTTGTGTGCGCGAAGCAGCCGCTTCTGCTGCTCCGCGAGCCGGACAGAGCGGTAGCTTGTACGACGGCGAATAACGAAGCCGCAGAGCACCGGCCTTCTGCGCGCACCCTAAGGACTGCGAGAGGACCGTGGTGGCCGCTCGCCTGCCCCTTCAATTCCATTCTAGCATCCTTAGGGAAGGTGATCCAGGACAATTTTCCTGAGTTTTGAATTCGTCCTGATGCAGCCCCTCCTGGGAAACTCGTGCTCGTCTTCTGAGTCTCCGAGTGCAGAGACCTCGATGGCAACTGCAGAAAAGAAGGGCTGCGTTGAGTTGTCGAGAAGCAAGAACATAGCCAGCGCCTTGTGTTTGGGAGTCAGCAGCACCTGGACTTTTGCGATTGCTTTCACTGTGCACTGAATGCCAGGACGGCATGTGCACGTTAAATCAATATATTGCCCTGGAAAGAGCAGTGTTTTTGGAGTGTGCAGTAAAATCGTGTTTCTGGACAAGGAAGGCATAAGTGCGCTGCGCTCCTAAGTTATCTCCCTGCTAAGACACACTGCTAAAGCTTTTCGCTAGGATGCAGTCTAGTGCAGACGCACACTGCGGCTCTCCGGAGCTGTCCGAAGCGAAGCGCCGGTGGCCGGCGTCTTTCGGCTGAAGCAGCGCTTCGGAGCGTACGGCTGTTGTGTGCGCGAAGCAGCCGCTTCTGCTGCTCCGGGAGCCGGAGAGAGCGGTAGCTTGTACGAGGGCGAAGAACGAAGCCGCAGAGCACCGGCCTTCTGCGCGCACCCTAAGGACTGCGAGAGGACCGTGGTGGCCGCTCGCCTGCCCCTTCAATTCCATTCTAGCATCCTTAGGGAAGGTGTTCCAGGACAATTTTCCTGAGTTTTGAATTCGTCCTGATGCAGCCCCTCCTGGGAAACTCGTGCTCGTCCTCTGCGTCTCCGAGTGCAGAGACCTCGATGGCAACTGGAGAAATGAAGGGCTGCGTTGAGTTGTCGAGAAGCAAGAACATAGCCAGCGCCTTGTGTTTGGGAGTCAGCAGCTGCTGGACTTTTGCGATTGCTTTCACTGTGCACTGAATGCCAGGACGGCATGTGCACGTTAAAACAACGAGCTGGGCAAGAGCAGTTATCGAAAGATCACGGCCGTCAGAAAGCAGCTTATATATTGCCCTGGAAAGAGCAGTGTTTTTGGAGTGTGCAGTAAAATCGTGTTTCTGGACAAGGAAGGCATAAGTGCGCTGCGCTCCTAAGCTATCTCCCTGCTAAGACACACTGCTAAAGCTTTTCGCTATGATGCAGTCTAGTGCAGACGCACACTGCGGCTCTCCGGAGCTGTCCGAAGCGAAGCGCCGGTGGCCGGCGTCTTTCGGCTGAAGCAGCGCTTCGGAGCGTACGGCTGTTGTGTGCGCGAAGCAGCCGCTTCTGCTGCTCCGCGAGCCGGACAGAGCGGTAGCTTGTACGACGGCGAAGAACGAAGCCGCAGAGCACCGGGCTTCTGCGCGCACCCTAAGGACTGCTAGAGGACCGTGGTGGCCGCTCGCCTGCCCCTTCAATTCCATTCTAGCATCCTTATGGAAGGTGTTCCAGGACAATTTTCCTGAGTTTTGAATTCGTCCTGCTGCAGCCCATCCTGGGAAACTCGTGCTCGTCCTCTGAGTCTCCGAGTTCAGAGACCTCGATGGCAACTGCAGAAATGAAGGGCTGCGTTGAGTTGTCGAGAAGCAAGAACATAGCCAGCGCCTTGTGTTTGGGAGTCAGCAGCACCTGGACTTTTGCGATTGCCTTCACTGTGCACTGAATGTCGAGATATGTGCACGCTAAAAAACCAAGTTGGGCAAGAGGAGGAAGAGAGCACGGGCATCAGAGAGCATCTGGCATCTTGCCCTGGAAAGGGCAGTGTTTTTGGAGTGTGCAGCAAATCCGTGTTTCTGGACAAGGGAGGCATAAGTGCGCTGCGCTCCTAAGCTATCTCCCTGCTAAGACACACTGCCAAAGCTTTTCGCTATGATGTAGTCCAGTGCAGACGCACACTACGGCTCTCCGGAGCTGTCCGAAGCCAAGCGCCGGTGGCCGGCGTCTTTCGGCTGAAGCAGCGCTTCGGAGCGTACGGCTGTTGTGTGCGCGAAGCAGCCGCTTCTGCTGCTCCGCGAGCCCGACAGAGCGGTAGCTTGTACGACGGCGAATAACGAAGCCGCAGAGCACCGGCCTTCTGCGCGCACCCTAAGGACTGCGAGAGGACCGTGGTGGCCGCTCGCCTGCCCCTTCAATTCCATTCTAGCATCCTTAGGGAAGGTGTTCCAGGACAATTTTCCTGAGTTTTGAATTCGTCCTGATGCAGCCCCTCCTGGGAAACTCGTGCTCGTCCTCTGAGTCTCCGAGTGCAGAGACCTCGATGGCAACTGCAGAAATGAAGGGCTGCGTTGAGTTGTCGAGAAGCAAGAACATAGCCAGCGCCTTGTGTTTGGGAGTCAGCAGCTGCTGGACTTTTGCGATTGCTTTCACTGTGCACTGAATGCCAGGACGGCATGTGCACGTTAAATCAATATATTGCCCTGGAAAGAGCAGTGTTTTTGGAGTGTGCAGTAAAATCGTGTTTCTGGACAAGGAAGGCATAAGTGCGCTGCGCTCCTAAGCTATCTCCCTGCTAAGACACACTGCCAAAGCTTTTCGCTATGATGCAGTCTAGTGCAGACGCACACTCCGGCTCTCCGGAGCTGTCCGAAGCCAAGCGCCGGTCGCCGGCGTCTTTCGGCTGAAGCAGCGCTTCGGAGCGTACGGCTGTTGTGTGCGCGAAGAAGCCGCTTCTGCTGCTCCGCGAGCCGGACAGAGCGGTAGCTTGTACGACGGCGAAGAACGAAGCCGCAGAGCACCGGCCTTCTGCGCGCACCCTAAGGACTGCGAGAGGACCGTGGTGGCCGCTCGCCTGCCCCTTCAATTCCATTCTAGCATCCTTAGGGAAGGTGTTCCAGGACAATTTTCCTGAGTTTTGAATTCGTCCTGATGCAGCCCCTCCTGGGAAACTCCTACTCGTCCTCTGAGTCTCCGAGTGCAGAGACCTCGATGGCAACTGCAGAAATGAAGGGCTGCGTTGAGTTGTCGAGAAGCAAGAACATAGCCAGCGCCTTGTGTTTGGGAGTCAGCAGCTGCTGGACTTTTGCGATTGCTTTCACTGTGCACTGAATGCCAGGACGGCATGTGCACGTTAAAACAACGAGCTGGGCAAGAGCAGTTATCGAAAGATCACGGCCGTCAGAAAGCAGCTTATATATTGCCCTGGAAAGAGCAGTGTTTTTGGAGTGTGCAGTAAAATCGTGTTTCTGGACAAGGAAGGCATAAGTGCGCTGCGCTCCTAAGCTATCTCCCTGCTAAGACACACTGCTAAAGCTTTTCGCTATGATGCAGTCTAGTGCAGACGCACACTGCGGCTCTCCGGAGCTGTCCGAAGCCAAGCGCCGGTCGCCGGCGTCTTTCGGCTGAAGCAGCGCTTCGGAGCGTACGGCTGTTGTGTGCGCGAGGCAGCCGCTTCTCCTGCTCCGCGAGCCGGAGAGAGCGGTAGCTTGTACGACGGCGAAGAACGAAGCCGCAGAGCACCGGGCTTCTGCGCGCACCCTAAGGACTGCTAGAGGACGGTGGTGGCCGCTCGCCTGCCCCTTCAATTCCATTCTAGCATCCTTAGGGAAGGTGTTCCAGGACAATTTTCCTGAGTTTTGAATTCGTCCTGATGCAGCCCCTCCTGGGAAACTCGTGCTCGTCTTCTGAGTCTCCGAGTGCAGAGACCTCGATGGCAACTGCAGAAATGAAGGGCTGCGTTGAGTTGTCGAGAAGCAAGAACATAGCCAGCGCCTTGTGTTTGGGAGTCAGCAGCACCTGGACTTTTGCGATTGCCTTCACTGTGCACTGAATGTCGAGATATGTGCACGCTAAAAAACCAAGTTGGGCAAGAGGAGGAAGAGAGCACGGGCATCAGAGAGCATCTGGCATCTTGCCCTGGAAAGGGCAGTGTTTTTGGAGTGTGCAGCAAATCCGTGTTTCTGGACAAGGGAGGCATAAGTGCGCTGCGCTCCTAAGCTATCTCCCTGCTAAGACACACTGCCAAAGCTTTTCGCTATGATGTAGTCCAGTGCAGACGCACACTACGGCTCTCCGGAGCTGTCCGAAGCGAAGCGCCGGTGGCCGGCGTCTTTCGGCTGAAGCAGCGCTTCGGAGCGTACGGCTGTTGTGTGCGCGAAGCAGCCGCTTCTGCTGCTCCGCGAGCCCGACAGAGCGGTAGCTTGTACGACGGCGAATAACGAAGCCGCAGAGCACCGGCCTTCTGCGCGCACCCTAAGGACTGCGAGAGGACCGTGGTGGCCGCTCGCCTGCCCCTTCAATTCCATTCTAGCATCCTTAGGGAAGGTGTTCCAGGACAATTTTCCTGAGTTTTGAATTCGTCCTGATGCAGCCCCTCCTGGGAAACTCGTGCTCGTCCTCTGAGTCTCCGAGTGCAGAGACCTCGATGGCAACTGCAGAAATGAAGGGCTGCGTTGAGTTGTCGAGAAGCAAGAACATAGCCAGCGCCTTGTGTTTGGGAGTCAGCAGCTGCTGGACTTTTGCGATTGCTTTCACTGTGCACTGAATGCCAGGACGGCATGTGCACGTTAAATCAATATATTGCCCTGGAAAGAGCAGTGTTTTTGGAGTGTGCAGTAAAATCGTGTTTCTGGACAAGGAAGGCATAAGTGCGCTGCGCTCCTAAGCTATCTCCCTGCTAAGACACACTGCTAAAGCTTTTCGCTAGGATGCAGTCTAGTGCAGACGCACACTGCGGCTCTCCGGAGCTGTCCGAAGCGAAGCGCCGGTGGCCGGCGTCTTTCGGCTGAAGCAGCACTTCGGAGCGTACGGCTGTTGTGTGCGCGAAGCAGCCGCTTCTGCTGCTCCGCGAGCCAGACAGAGCGGTAGCTTGTACGAGGGCGAAGAACGAAGCCGCAGAGCACCGGGCTTCTGCGCGCACCCTAAGGACTGCGAGAGGACCGTGGTGGCCGCTCGCCTGCCCCTTCAATTCCATTCTAGCATCCTTAGGGAAGGTGATCCAGGACAATTTTCCTGAGTTTTGAATTCGTCCTGATGCAGCCCCTCCTGGGAAACTCCTACTCGTCCTCTGCGTCTCCGAGTGCAGAGACCTCGATGGCAACTGCAGAAAAGAAGGGCTGCGTTGAGTTGTCGAGAAGCAAGAACATAGCCAGCGCCTTGTGTTTGGGAGTCAGCAGCACCTGGACATTTGCGATTGCTTTCACTGTGCACTGAATGCCAGGACGGCATGTGCACGTTAAATCAACGAGCTGGGCAAGAGCAGTTATCGAAAGATCACGGCCGTCAGAAAGCAGCTTATATATTGCCCTGGAAAGAGCAGTGTTTTTGGAGTGTGCAGTAAAATCGTGTTTCTGGACAAGGAAGGCATAAGTGCGCTGCGCTCCTAAGCTATCTCCCTGCTAAGACACACTGCTAAAGCTTTTCGCTAGGATGCAGTCTAGTGCAGACGCACACTGCGGCTCTCCGGAGCTGTCCGAAGCGAAGCGCCGGTGGCCGGCGTCTTTCGGCTGAAGCAGCGCTTCGGAGCGTACGGCTGTTGTGTGCGCGAAGCAGCCGCTACTGCTGCTCCGCGAGCCGGACAGAGCGGTAGCTTGTACGAGGGCGAAGAACGAAGCCGCAGAGCACCGGCCTTCTGCGCGCACCCTAAGGACTGCGAGAGGACCGTGGTGGCCGCTCGCCTGCCCCTTCAATTCCATTCTAGCATCCTTAGGGAAGGTGTTCCAGGACAATTTTCCTGAGTTTTGAATTCGTCCTGATGCAGCCCCTCCTGGGAAACTCCTACTCGTCCTCTGCGTCTCCGAGTGCAGAGACCTCGATGGCAACTGCAGAAAAGAAGGGCTGCGTTGAGTTGTCGAGAAGCAAGAACATAGCCAGCGCCTTGTGTTTGGGAGTCAGCAGCACCTGGACTTTTGCGATTGCCTTCACTGTGCACTGAATGTCGAGATATGTGCACGCTAAAAAACCAAGTTGGGCAAGAGGAGGAAGAGAGCACGGGCATCAGAGAGCATCTGGCATCTTGCCCTGGAAAGGGCAGTGTTTTTGGAGTGTGCAGCAAATCCGTGTTTCTGGACAAGGGAGGCATAAGTGCGCTGCGCTCCTAAGCTATCTCCCTGCTAAGACACACTGCCAAAGCTTTTCGCTATGATGTAGTCCAGTGCAGACGCACACTACGGCTCTCCGGAGCTGTCTGAAGCGAAGCGCCGGTGGCCGGCGTCTTTCGGCTGAAGCAGCGCTTCGGAGCGTACGGCTGTTGTGTGCGCGAAGCAGCCGCTTCTGCTGCTCCGCGAGCCCGACAGAGCGGTAGCTTGTACGACGGCGAATAACGAAGCCGCAGAGCACCGGCCTTCTGCGCGCACCCTAAGGACTGCGAGAGGACCGTGGTGGCCGCTCGCCTGCCCCTTGAATTCCATTCTAGCATCCTTAGGGAAGGTGTTCCAGGACAATTTTCCTGAGTTTTGAATTCGTCCTGATGCAGCCCCTCCTGGGAAACTCGTGCTCGTCCTCTGAGTCTCCGAGTGCAGAGACCTCGATGGCAACTGCAGAAATGAAGGGCTGCGTTGAGTTGTCGAGAAGCAAGAACATAGCCAGCGCCTTGTGTTTGGGAGTCAGCAGCTGCTGGACTTTTGCGATTGCTTTCACTGTGCACTGAATGCCAGGACGGCATGTGCACGTTAAATCAATATATTGCCCTGGAAAGAGCAGTGTTTTTGGAGTGTGCAGTAAAATCGTGTTTCTGGACAAGGAAGGCATAAGTGCGCTGCGCTCCTAAGCTATCTCCCTGCTAAGACACACTGCTAAAGCTTTTCGCTAGGATGCAGTCTAGTGCAGACGCACACTGCGGCTCTCCGGAGCTGTCCGAAGCGAAGCGCCGGTGGCCGGCGTCTTTCGGCTGAAGCAGCACTTCGGAGCGTACGGCTGTTGTGTGCGCGAAGCAGCCGCTTCTGCTGCTCCGCGAGCCGGACAGAGCGGTAGCTTGTACGAGGGCGAAGAACGAAGCCGCAGAGCACCGGGCTTCTGCGCGCACCCTAAGGACTGCGAGAGGACCGTGGTGGCCGCTCGCCTGCCCCTTCAATTCCATTCTAGCATCCTTAGGGAAGGTGATCCAGGACAATTTTCCTGAGTTTTGAATTCGTCCTGATGCAGCCCCTCCTGGGAAACTCCTACTCGTCCTCTGCGTCTCCGAGTGCAGAGACCTCGATGGCAACTGCAGAAAAGAAGGGCTGCGTTGAGTTGTCGAGAAGCAAGAACATAGCCAGCGCCTTGTGTTTGGGAGTCAGCAGCACCTGGACTTTTGCGATTGCCTTCACTGTGCACTGAATGTCGAGATATGTGCACGCTAAAAAACCAAGTTGGGCAAGAGGAGGAAGAGAGCACGGGCATCAGAGAGCATCTGGCATCTTGCCCTGGAAAGGGAAGTGTTTTTGGAGTGTGCAGCAAATCCGTGTTTCTGGACAAGGGAGGCATAAGTGCGCTGCGCTCCTAAGCTATCTCCCTGCTAAGACACACTGCCAAAGCTTTTCGCTATGATGTAGTCCAGTGCAGACGCACACTACGGCTCTCCGGAGCTGTCCGAAGCCAAGCGCCGGTCGCCGGCGTCTTTCGGCTGAAGCAGCGCTTCGGAGCGTACGGCTGTTGTGTGCGCGAAGCAGCCGCTTCTGCTGCTCCGCGAGCCCGACAGAGCGGTAGCTTGTACGAGGGCGAAGAACGAAGCCGCAGAGCACCGGGCTTCTGCGCGCACCCTAAGGACTGCGAGAGGACCGTGGTGGCCGCTCGCCTGCCCCTTCAATTCCATTCTAGCATCCTTAGGGAAGGTGTTCCAGGACAATTTTCCTGAGTTTTGAATTCGTCCTGATGCAGCCCCTCCTGGGAAACTCCTACTCGTCCTCTGCGTCTCCGAGTGCAGAGACCTCGATGGCAACTGCAGAAAAGAAGGGCTGCGTTGAGTTGTCGAGAAGCAAGAACATAGCCAGCGCCTTGTGTTTGGGAGTCAGCAGCACCTGGACTTTTGCGATTGCTTTCACTGTGCACTGAATGCCAGGACGGCATGTGCACGTTAAATCAACGAGCTGGGCAAGAGGAGGAAGGGAGCACGGGCATCATAGAGCATCTGGCATCTTGCCCTGGAAAGAGCAGTGTTTTTGGAGTGTGCAGTAAAATCGTGTTTCTGGACAAGGAAGGCATAAGTGCGCTGCGCTCCTAAGCTATCTCCCTGCTAAGACACACTGCTAAAGCTTTTCGCTAGGATGCAGTCTAGTGCAGACGCACACTGCGGCTCTCCGGAGCTGTCCGAAGCGAAGCGCCGGTGGCCGGCGTCTTTCGGCTGAAGCAGCGCTTCGGAGCGTACGGCTGTTGTGTGCGCAAAGCAGCCGCTTCTGCTGCTCCGGGAGCCGGACAGAGCGGTAGCTTGTACGACGGCGAAGAACGAAGCCGCAGAGCACCGGCCTTCTGCGCGCACCCTAAGGACTGCGAGAGGACCGTGGTGGCCGCTCGCCTGCCCCTTCAATTCCATTCTAGCATCCTTAGGGAAGGTGATCCAGGACAATTTTCCTGAGTTTTGAATTCGTCCTGATGCAGCCCCTCCTGGGAAACTCGTGCTCGTCTTCTGAGTCTCCGAGTGCAGAGACCTCGATGGCAACTGCAGAAATGAAGGGCTGCGTTGAGTTGTCGAGAAGCAAGAACATAGCCAGCGCCTTGTGTTTGGGAGTCAGCAGCACCTGGACTTTTGCGATTGCTTTCACTGTGCACTGAATGCCAGGACGGCATGTGCACGTTAAATCAATATATTGCCCTGGAAAGAGCAGTGTTTTTGGAGTGTGCAGTAAAATCGTGTTTCTGGACAAGGAAGGCATAAGTGCGCTGCGCTCCTAAGCTATCTCCCTTCTAAGACACACTGCCAAAGCTTTTCGCTATGATGCAGTCTAGTGCAGACGCACACTGCGGCTCTCCGGAGCTGTCCGAAGCCAAGCGCCGGTCGCCGGCGTCTTTCGGCTGAAGCAGCGCTTCGGAGCGTACGGCTGTTGTGTGCGCGAAGCAGCCGCTTCTGCTGCTCCGGGAGCCGGACAGAGCGGTAGCTTGTACGAGGGCGAAGAACGAAGCCGCAGAGCACCGGCCTTCTGCGCGCACCCTAAGGACTGCGAGAGGACCGTGGTGGCCGCTCGCCTGCCCCTTCAATTCCATTCTAGCATCCTTAGGGAAGGTGATCCAGGACAATTTTCCTGAGTTTTGAATTCGTCCTGATGCAGCCCCTCCTGGGAAACTCCTACTCGTCCTCTGCGTCTCCGAGTGCAGAGACCTCGATGGCAACTGCAGAAAAGAAGGGCTGCGTTGAGTTGTCGAGAAGCAAGAACATAGCCAGCGCCTTGTGTTTGGGAGTCAGCAGCACCTGGACTTTTGCGATTGCTTTCACTGTGCACTGAATGCCAGGACGGCATGTGCACGTTAAATCAACGAGCTGGGCAAGAGCAGTTATCGAAAGATCACGGCCGTCAGAAAGCAGCTTATATATTGCCCTGGAAAGAGCAGTGTTTTTGGAGTGTGCAGTAAAATCGTGTTTCTGGACAAGGAAGGCATAAGTGCGCTGCGCTCCTAAGCTATCTCCCTGCTAAGACACACTGCTAAAGCTTTTCGCTAGGATGCAGTCTAGTGCAGACGCACACTGCGGCTCTCCGGAGCTGTCCGAAGCGAAGCGCCGGTGGCCGGCGTCTTTCGGCTGAAGCAGCGCTTCGGAGCGTACGGCTGTTGTGTGCGCGAAGCAGCCGCTTCTGCTGCTCCGCGAGCCGGACAGAGCGGTAGCTTGTACGACGGCGAAGAACGAAGCCGCAGAGCACCGGGCTTCTGCGCGCACCCTAAGGACTGCGAGAGGACCGTGGTGGCCGCTCGCCTGCCCCTTCAATTCCATTCTAGCATCCTTAGGGAAGGTGTTCCAGGACAATTTTCCTGAGTTTTGAATTCGTCCTGATGCAGCCCCTCCTGGGAAACTCCTACTCGTCCTCTGCGTCTCCGAGTGCAGAGACCTCGATGGCAACTGCAGAAAAGAAGGGCTGCGTTGAGTTGTCGAGAAGCAAGAACATAGCCAGCGCCTTGTGTTTGGGAGTCAGCAGCTGCTGGACATTTGCGATTGCTTTCACTGTGCACTGAATGCCAGGACGGCATGTGCACGTTAAATCAACGAGCTGGGCAAGAGCAGTTATCGAAAGATCACGGCCGTCAGAAAGCAGCTTATATATTGCCCTGGAAAGAGCAGTGTTTTTGGAGTGTGCAGTAAAATCGTGTTTCTGGACCAGGAAGGCATAAGTGCGCTGCGCTCCTAAGCTATCTCCCTGCTAAGACACACTGCCAAAGCTTTTCGCTATGATGTAGTCCAGTGCAGACGCACACTACGGCTCTCCGGAGCTGTCCGAAGCCAAGCGCCGGTCGCCGGCGTCTTTCGGCTGAAGCAGCGCTTCGGAGCGTACGGCTGTTGTGTGCGCGAAGCAGCCGCTTCTGCTGCTCCGCGAGCCGGACAGAGCGGTAGCTTGTACGAGGGCGAAGAACGAAGCCGCAGAGCACCGGCCTTCTGCGCGCACCCTAAGGACTGCGAGAGGACCGTGGTGGCCGCTCGCCTGCCCCTTCAATTCCATTCTAGCATCCTTAGGGAAGGTGTTCCAGGACAATTTTCCTGAGTTTTGAATTCGTCCTGATGCAGCCCCTCCTGGGAAACTCCTACTCGTCCTCTGCGTCTCCGAGTGCAGAGACCTCGATGGCAACTGCAGAAAAGAAGGGCTGCGTTGAGTTGTCGAGAAGCAAGAACATAGCCAGCGCCTTGTGTTTGGGAGTCAGCAGCACCTGGACTTTTGCGATTGCTTTCACTGTGCACTGAATGCCAGGACGGCATGTGCACGTTAAATCAACGAGCTGGGCAAGAGCAGTTATCGAAAGATCACGGCCGTCAGAAAGCAGCTTATATATTGCCCTGGAAAGAGCAGTGTTTTTGGAGTGTACAGTAAAATCGTGTTTCTGGACAAGGAAGGCATAAGTGCGCTGCGCTCCTAAGCTATCTCCCTGCTAAGACACACTGCTAAAGCTTTTCGCTAGGATGCAGTCTAGTGCAGACGCACACTGCGGCTCTCCGGAGCTGTCCGAAGCGAAGCGCCGGTGGCCGGCGTCTTTCGGCTGAAGCAGCGCTTCGGAGCGTACGGCTGTTGTGTGCGCGAAGCAGCCGCTTCTGCTGCTCCGCGAGCCGGACAGAGCGGTAGCTTGTACGAGGGCGAAGAACGAAGCCGCAGAGCACCGGCCTTCTGCGCGCACCCTAAGGACTGCGAGAGGACCGTGGTGGCCGCTCGCCTGCCCCTTCAATTCCATTCTAGCATCCTTAGGGAAGGTGTTCCAGGACAATTTTCCTGAGTTTTGAATTCGTCCTGATGCAGCCCCTCCTGGGAAACTCCTACTCGTCCTCTGCGTCTCCGAGTGCAGAGACCTCGATGGCAACTGCAGAAAAGAAGGGCTGCGTTGAGTTGTCGAGAAGCAAGAACATAGCCAGCGCCTTGTGTTTGGGAGTCAGCAGCACCTGGACTTTTGCGATTGCCTTCACTGTGCACTGAATGTCGAGATATGTGCACGCTAATAAAGCAAGTTGGGCAAGAGGAGGAAGAGAGCACGGGCATCAGAGAGCATCTGGCATCTTGCTCTGGAAAGGGCAGTGTTTTTGGAGTGTGCAGCAAATCCGTGTTTCTGGACAAGGAAGGCATAAGTGCGCTGCGCTCCTAAGCTATCTCCCTGCTAAGACACACTGCCAAAGCTTTTCGCTATGATGTAGTCCAGTGCAGACGCACACTACGGCTCTCCGGAGCTGTCCGAAGCGAAGCGCCGGTCGCCGGCGTCTTTCGGCTGAAGCAGCGCTTCGGAGCGTACGGCTGTTGTGTGTGCGAAGCAGCCGCTTCTGCTGCTCCGGGAGCCGGACAGAGCGGTAGCTTGTACGACGGCGAAGAACGAAGCCGCAGAGCACCGGCCTTCTGCGCGCACCCTAAGGACTGCGAGAGGACCGTGGTGGCCGCTCGCCTGCCCCTTCAATTCCATTCTAGCATCCTTAGGGAAGGTGATCCAGGACAATTTTCCTGAGTTTTGAATTCGTCCTGATGCAGCCCCTCCTGGGAAACTCCTACTCGTCCTCTGCGTCTCCGAGTGCAGAGACCTCGATGGCAACTGCAGAAATGAAGGGCTGCGTTGAGTTGTCGAGAAGCAAGAACATAGCCAGCGCCTTGTGTTTGGGAGTCAGCAGCACCTGGACTTTTGCGATTGCTTTCACTGTGCACTGAATGCCAGGACGGCATGTGCACGTTAAATCAACGAGCTGGGCAAGAGGAGGAAGGGAGCACGGGCATCATAGAGCATCTGGCATCTTGCCCTGGAAAGAGCAGTGTTTTTGGTGTGTGCAGTAAAATCGTGTTTCTGGACAAGGAAGGCATAAGTGCGCTGCGCTCCTAAGCTATCTCCCTGCTAAGACACACTGCTAAAGCTTTTTGCTAGGATGCAGTCTAGTGCAGACGCACACTGCGGCTCTCCGGAGCTGTCCGAAGCGAAGCGCCGGTGGCCGGCGTCTTTCGGCTGAAGCAGCGCTTCGGAGCGTACGGCTGTTGTGTGCGCGAAGCAGCCGCTTCTGCTGCTCCGGGAGCCGGACAGAGCGGTAGCTTGTACGACGGCGAAGAACGAAGCCGCAGAGCACCGGCCTTCTGCGCGCACCCTAAGGACTGCGAGAGGACCGTGGTGGCCGCTCGCCTGCCCCTTCAATTCCATTCTAGCATCCTTAGGGAAGGTGTTCCAGGACAATTTTCCTGAGTTTTGAATTCGTCCTGATGCAGCCCCTCCTGGGAAACTCCTACTCGTCCTCTGCGTCTCCGAGTGCAGAGACCTCGATGGCAACTGCAGAAAAGAAGGGCTGCGTTGAGTTGTCGAGAAGCAAGAACATAGCCAGCGCCTTGTGTTTGGGAGTCAGCAGCACCTGGACTTTTGCGATTGCCTTCACTGTGCACTGAATGTCGAGATATGTGCACGCTAAAAAACCAACTTGGGCAAGAGGAGGAAGAGAGCACGGGCATCAGAGAGCATCTGGCATCTTGCCCTGGAAAGGGAAGTGTTTTTGGAGTGTGCAGCAAATCCGTGTTTCTGGACAAGGGAGGCATAAGTGCGCTGCGCTCCTAAGCTATCTCCCTGCTAAGACACACTGCCAAAGCTTTTCGCTATGATGTAGTCCAGTGCAGACGCACACTACGGCTCTCCGGAGCTGTCCGAAGCGAAGCGCCGGTGGCCGGCGTCTTTCGGCTGAAGCAGCGCTTCGGAGCGTACGGCTGTTGTGTGCGCGAAGCAGCCGCTTCTGCTGCTCCGCGAGCCGGACAGAGCGGTAGCTTGTACGACGGCGAAGAACGAAGCCGCAGAGCACCGGCCTTCTGCGCGCACCCTAAGGACTGCGAGAGGACCGTGGTGGCCGCTCGCCTGCCCCTTCAATTCCATTCTAGCATCCTTAGGGAAGGTGTTCCAGGACAATTTTCCTGAGTTTTGAATTCGTCCTGATGCAGCCCCTCCTGGGAAACTCCTACTCGTCCTCTGCGTCTCCGAGTGCAGAGACCTCGATGGCAACTGCAGAAATGAAGGGCTGCGTTGAGTTGTCGAGAAGCAAGAACATAGCCAGCGCCTTGTGTTTGGGAGTCAGCAGCTGCTGGACTTTTGCGATTGCTTTCACTGTGCACTGAATGCCAGGACGGCATGTGCACGTTAAATCAATATATTGCCCTGGAAAGAGCAGTGTTTTTGGAGTGTGCAGTAAAATCGTGTTTCTGGACAAGGAAGGCATAAGTGCGCTGCGCTCCTAAGCTATCTCCCTGCTAAGACACACTGCCAAAGCTTTTCGCTATGATGCAGTCTAGTGCAGACGCACACTGCGGCTCTCCGGAGCTGTCCGAAGCGAAGCGCCGGTGGCCGGCGTCTTTCGGCTGAAGCAGCGCTTCGGAGCGTACGGCTGTTGTGTGCGCGAAGCAGCCGCTTCTGCTGCTCCGCGAGCCGGACAGAGCGGTAGCTTGTACGAGGGCGAAGAACGAAGCCGCAGAGCACCGGCCTTCTGCGCGCACCCTAAGGACTGCGAGAGGACCGTGGTGGCCGCTCGCCTGCCCCTTCAATTCCATTCTAGCATCCTTAGGGAAGGTGATCCAGGACAATTTTCCTGAGTTTTGAATTCGTCCTGATGCAGCCCCTCCTGGGAAACTCCTACTCGTCCTCTGCGTCTCCGAGTGCAGAGACCTCGATGGCAACTGCAGAAAAGAAGGGCTGCGTTGAGTTGTCGAGAAGCAAGAACATAGCCAGCGCCTTGTGTTTGGGAGTCAGCAGCACCTGGACTTTTGCGATTGCTTTCACTGTGCACTGAATGCCAGGACGGCATGTGCACGTTAAATCAACGAGCTGGGCAAGAGCAGTTATCGAAAGATCACGGCCGTCAGAAAGCAGCTTATATATTGCCCTGGAAAGAGCAGTGTTTTTGGAGTGTGCAGTAAAATCGTGTTTCTGGACAAGGAAGGCATAAGTGCGCTGCGCTCCTAAGCTATCTCCCTGCTAAGACACACTGCTAAAGCTTTTCGCTATGATGCAGTCTAGTGCAGACGCACACTGCGGCTCTCCGGAGCTGTCCGAAGCCAAGCGCCGGTGGCCGGCGTCTTTCGGCTGAAGCAGCGCTTCGGAGCGTACGGCTGTTGTGTGCGCGAAGCAGCCGCTTCTGCTGCTCCGCGAGCCGGACAGAGCGGTAGCTTGTACGAGGGCGAAGAACGAAGCCGCAGAGCACCGGCCTTCTGCGCGCACCCTAAGGACTGCGAGAGGACCGTGGTGGCCGCTCGCCTGCCCCTTCAATTCCATTCTAGCATCCTTAGGGAAGGTGATCCAGGACAATTTTCCTGAGTTTTGAATTCGTCCTGATGCAGCCCCTCCTGGGAAACTCCTACTCGTCCTCTGCGTCTCCGAGTGCAGAGACCTCGATGGCAACTGCAGAAAAGAAGGGCTGCGTTGAGTTGTCGAGAAGCAAGAACATAGCCAGCGCCTTGTGTTTGGGAGTCAGCAGCTGCTGGACTTTTGCGATTGCTTTCACTGTGCACTGAATGCCAGGACGGCATGTGCACGTTAAAACAACGAGCTGGGCAAGAGCAGGAAGGGAGCACGGGCATCATAGAGCATCTGGCATCTTGCCCTGGAAAGAGCAGTGTTTTTGGAGTGTGCAGTAAAATCGTGTTTCTGGACAAGGAAGGCATAAGTGCGCTGCGCTCCTAAGCTATCTCCCTGCTAAGACACACTGCTAAAGCTTTTCGCTAGGATGCAGTCTAGTGCAGACGCACACTGCGGCTCTCCGGAGCTGTCCGAAGCGAAGCGCCGGTGGCCGGCGTCTTTCGGCTGAAGCAGCGCTTCGGAGCGTACGGCTGTTGTGTGCGCGAAGCAGCCGCTTCTGCTGCTCCGCGAGCCGGACAGAGCGGTAGCTTGTACGACGGCGAAGAACGAAGCCGCAGAGCACCGGCCTTCTGCGCGCACCCTAAGGACTGCGAGAGGACCGTGGTGGCCGCTCGCCTGCCCCTTCAATTCCATTCTAGCATCCTTAGGGAAGGTGTTCCAGGACAATTTTCCTGAGTTTTGAATTCGTCCTGATGCAGCCCCTCCTGGGAAACTCCTACTCGTCCTCTGCGTCTCCGAGTGCAGAGACCTCGATGGCAACTGCAGAAAAGAAGGGCTGCGTTGAGTTGTCGAGAAGCAAGAACATAGCCAGCGCCTTGTGTTTGGGAGTCAGCAGCACCTGGACTTTTGCGATTGCTTTCACTGTGCACTGAATGCCAGGACGGCATGTGCACGTTAAATCAACGAGCTGGGCAAGAGCAGTTATCGAAAGATCACGGCCGTCAGAAAGCAGCTTATATATTGCCCTGGAAAGAGCAGTGTTTTTGGAGTGTGCAGTAAAATCGTGTTTCTGGACAAGGAAGGCATAAGTGCGCTGCGCTCCTAAGCTATCTCCCTGCTAAGACACACTGCTAAAGCTTTTCGCTAGGATGCAGTCTAGTGCAGACGCACACTGCGGCTCTCCGGAGCTGTCCGAAGCGAAGCGCCGGTGGCCGGCGTCTTTCGGCTGAAGCAGCGCTTCGGAGCGTACGGCTGTTGTGTGCGCGAAGCAGCCGCTTCTGCTGCTCCGCGAGCCGGACAGAGCGGTAGCTTGTACGAGGGCGAAGAACGAAGCCGCAGAGCACCGGCCTTCTGCGCGCACCCTAAGGACTGCGAGAGGACCGTGGTGGCCGCTCGCCTGCCCCTTCAATTCCATTCTAGCATCCTTAGGGAAGGTGTTCCAGGACAATTTTCCTGAGTTTTGAATTCGTCCTGATGCAGCCCCTCCTGGGAAACTCCTACTCGTCCTCTGCGTCTCCGAGTGCAGAGACCTCGATGGCAACTGCAGAAAAGAAGGGCTGCGTTGAGTTGTCGAGAAGCAAGAACATAGCCAGCGCCTTGTGTTTGGGAGTCAGCAGCACCTGGACTTTTGCGATTGCCTTCACTGTGCACTGAATGTCGAGATATGTGCACGCTAAAAAACCAAGTTGGGCAAGAGGAGGAAGAGAGCACGGGCATCAGAGAGCATCTGGCATCTTGCCCTGGAAAGGGCAGTGTTTTTGGAGTGTGCAGCAAATCCGTGTTTCTGGACAAGGGAGGCATAAGTGCGCTGCGCTCCTAAGCTATCTCCCTGCTAAGACACACTGCCAAAGCTTTTCGCTATGATGTAGTCCAGTGCAGACGCACACTACGGCTCTCCGGAGCTGTCCGAAGCCAAGCGCCGGTCGCCGGCGTCTTTCGGCTGAAGCAGCGCTTCGGAGCGTACAGCTGTTGTGTGTGCGAAGCAGCCGCTTCTGCTGCTCCGGGAGCCGGAGAGAGCGGTAGCTTGTACGAGGGCGAAGAACGAAGCCGCAGAGCACCGGCCTTCTGCGCGCACCCTAAGGACTGCGAGAGGACCGTGGTGGCCGCTCGCCTGCCCCTTCAATTCCATTCTAGCATCCTTAGGGAAGGTGATCCAGGACAATTTTCCTGAGTTTTGAATTCGTCCTGATGCAGCCCCTCCTGGGAAACTCCTACTCGTCCTCTGCGTCTCCGAGTGCAGAGACCTCGATGGCAACTGCAGAAAAGAAGGGCTGCGTTGAGTTGTCGAGAAGCAAGAACATAGCCAGCGCCTTGTGTTTGGGAGTCAGCAGCTGCTGGACTTTTGCGATTGCTTTCACTGTGCACTGAATGCCAGGACGGCATGTGCACGTTAAATCAACGAGCTGGGCAAGAGCAGTTATCGAAAGATCACGGCCGTCAGAAAGCAGCTTATATATTGCCCTGGAAAGAGCAGTGTTTTTGGAGTGTGCAGTAAAATCGTGTTTCTGGACAAGGAAGGCATAAGTGCGCTGCGCTCCTAAGCTATCTCCCTGCGAGACACAGAGCCAAAGCTTTTCGCTATGATGCAGTCTAGTGCAGACGCACACTACGGCTCTCCGGAGCTGTCCGAAGCGAAGCGCCGGTGGCCGGCGTCTTTCGGCTGAAGCAGCGCTTCGGAGCGTACGGCTGTTGTGTGTGCGAAGCAGCCGCTTCTGCTGCTCCGGGAGCCGGAGAGAGCGGTAGCTTGTACGAGGGCGAAGAACGAAGCCGCAGAGCACCGGCCTTCTGCGCGCACCCTAAGGACTGCGAGAGGACCGTGGTGGCCGCTCGCCTGCCCCTTCAATTCCATTCTAGCATCCTTAGGGAAGGTGATCCAGGACAATTTTCCTGAGTTTTGAATTCGTCCTGATGCAGCCCCTCCTGGGAAACTCCTACTCGTCCTCTGCGTCTCCGAGTGCAGAGACCTCGATGGCAACTGCAGAAATGAAGGGCTGCGTTGAGTTGTCGAGAAGCAAGAACATAGCCAGCGCCTTGTGTTTGGGAGTCAGCAGCACCTGGACATTTGCGATTGCTTTCACTGTGCACTGAATGCCAGGACGGCATGTGCACGTTAAATCAACGAGCTGGGCAAGAGCAGTTATCGAAAGATCACGGCCGTCAGAAAGCAGCTTATATATTGCCCTGGAAATAGCAGTGTTTTTGGAGTGTGCAGTAAAATCGTGTTTCTGGACAAGGAAGGCATAAGTGCGCTGCGCTCCTAAGCTATCTCCCTGCTAAGACACACTGCTAAAGCTTTTCGCTAGGATGCAGTCTAGTGCAGACGCACACTGCGGCTCTCCGGAGCTGTCCGAAGCGAAGCGCCGGTGGCCGGCGTCTTTCGGCTGAAGCAGCGCTTCGGAGCGTACGGCTGTTGTGTGCGCGAAGCAGCCGCTTCTGCTGCTCCGGGAGCCGGACAGAGCGGTAGCTTGTACGAGGGCGAAGAACGAAGCCGCAGAGCACCGGCCTTCTGCGCGCACCCTAAGGACTGCGAGAGGACCGTGGTGGCCGCTCGCCTGCCCCTTCAATTCCATTCTAGCATCCTTAGGGAAGGTGATCCAGGACAATTTTCCTGAGTTTTGAATTCGTCCTGATGCAGCCCCTCCTGGGAAACTCCTACTCGTCCTCTGCGTCTCCGAGTGCAGAGACCTCGATGGCAACTGCAGAAAAGAAGGGCTGCGTTGAGTTGTCGAGAAGCAAGAACATAGCCAGCGCCTTGTGTTTGGGAGTCAGCAGCACCTGGACATTTGCGATTGCTTTCACTGTGCACTGAATGCCAGGACGGCATGTGCACGTTAAATCAACGAGCTGGGCAAGAGCAGTTATCGAAAGATCACGGCCGTCAGAAAGCAGCTTATATATTGCCCTGGAAAGAGCAGTGTTTTTGGAGTGTGCAGTAAAATCGTGTTTCTGGACAAGGAAGGCATAAGTGCGCTGCGCTCCTAAGCTATCTCCCTGCTAAGACACACTGCTAAAGCTTTTCGCTGTGATGCAGTCTAGTGCAGACGCACACTGCGGCTCTCCGGAGCTGTCCGAAGCGAAGCGCCGGTGGCCGGCGTCTTTCGGCTGAAGCAGCGCTTCGGAGCGTACGGCTGTTGTGTGCGCGAAGCAGCCGCTTCTGCTGCTCCGCGAGCCGGACAGAGCGGTAGCTTGTACGAGGGCGAAGAACGAAGCCGCAGAGCACCGGCCTTCTGCGCGCACCCTAAGGACTGCGAGAGGACCGTGGTGGCCGCTCGCCTGCCCCTTCAATTCCATTCTAGCATCCTTAGGGAAGGTGATCCAGGACAATTTTCCTGAGTTTTGAATTCGTCCTGATGCAGCCCCTCCTGGGAAACTCCTACTCATCCTCTGCGTCTCCGAGTGCAGAGACCTCGATGGCAACTGCAGAAATGAAGGGCTGCGTTGAGTTGTCGAGAAGCAAGAACATAGCCAGCGCCTTGTGTTTGGGAGTCAGCAGCACCTGGACTTTTGCGATTGCTTTCACTGTGCACTGAATGCCAGGACGGCATGTGCACGTTAAATCAACGAGCTGGGCAAGAGGAGGAAGGGAGCACGGGCATCATAGAGCATCTGGCATCTTGCCCTGGAAAGAGCAGTGTTTTTGGAGTGTGCAGTAAAATCGTGTTTCTGGACAAGGAAGGCATAAGTGCGCTGCGCTCCTAAGCTATCTCCCTGCTAAGACACACTGCTAAAGCTTTTCGCTAGGATGCAGTCTAGTGCAGACGCACACTGCGGCTCTCCGGAGCTGTCCGAAGCGAAGCGCCGGTGGCCGGCGTCTTTCGGCTGAAGCAGCGCTTCGGAGCGTACGGCTGTTGTGTGCGCGAAGCAGCCGCTTCTGCTGCTCCGCGAGCCGGACAGAGCGGTAGCTTGTACGAGGGCGAAGAACGAAGCCGCAGAGCACCGGCCTTCTGCGCGCACCCTAAGGACTGCGAGAGGACCGTGGTGGCCGCTCGCCTGCCCCTTCAATTCCATTCTAGCATCCTTAGGGAAGGTGTTCCAGGACAATTTTCCTGAGTTTTGAATTCGTCCCGATGCAGCCCCTCCTGGGAAACTCCTACTCGTCCTCTGCGTCTCCGAGTGCAGAGACCTCGATGGCAACTGCAGAAAAGAAGGGCTGCGTTGAGTTGTCGAGAAGCAAGAACATAGCCAGCGCCTTGTGTTTGGGAGTCAGCAGCACCTGGACTTTTGCGATTGCCTTCACTGTGCACTGAATGTCGAGATATGTGCACGCTAAAAAACCAAGTTGGGCAAGAGGAGGAAGAGAGCACGGGCATCAGAGAGCATCTGGCATCTTGCCCTGGAAAGGGCAGTGTTTTTGGAGTGTGCAGCAAATCCGTGTTTCTGGACAAGGGAGGCATAAGTGCGCTGCGCTCCTAAGCTATCTCCCTGCTAAGACACACTGCCAAAGCTTTTCGCTATGATGTAGTCCAGTGCAGACGCACACTACGGCTCTCCGGAGCTGTCCGAAGCGAAGCGCCGGTCGCCGGCGTCTTTCGGCTGAAGCAGCGCTTCGGAGCGTACGGCTGTTGTGTGCGCGAAGCAGCCGCTTCTGCTGCTCCGCGAGCCCGACAGAGCGGTAGCTTGTACGACGGCGAAGAACGAAGCCGCAGAGCACCGGCCTTCTGCGCGCACCCTAAGGACTGCGAGAGGACCGTGGTGGCCGCTCGCCTGCCCCTTCAATTCCATTCTAGCATCCTTAGGGAAGGTGATCCAGGACAATTTTCCTGAGTTTTGAATTCGTCCTGATGCAGCCCCTCCTGGGAAACTCCTACTCGTCCTCTGCGTCTCCGAGTGCAGAGACCTCGATGGCAACTGCAGAAAAGAAGGGCTGCGTTGAGTTGTCGAGAAGCAAGAACATAGCCAGCGCCTTGTGTTTGGGAGTCAGCAGCACCTGGACTTTTGCGATTGCTTTCACTGTGCACTGAATGCCAGGACGGCATGTGCACGTTAAATCAACGAGCTGGGCAAGAGGAGGAAGGGAGCACGGGCATCATAGAGCATCTGGCATCTTGCCCTGGAAAGAGCAGTGTTTTTGGAGTGTGCAGTAAAATCGTGTTTCTGGACAAGGAAGGCATAAGTGCGCTGCGCTCCTAAGCTATCTCCCTGCTAAGACACACTGCCAAAGCTTTTCGCTATGATGCAGTCTAGTGCAGACGCACACTCCGGCTCTCCGGAGCTGTCCGAAGCCAAGCGCCGGTCGCCGGCGTCTTTCGGCTGAAGCAGCGCTTCGGAGCGTACGGCTGTTGTGTGCGCGAAGCAGCCGCTTCTGCTGCTCCGCGAGCCGGACAGAGCGGTAGCTTGTACGAGGGCGAAGAACGAAGCCGCAGAGCACCGGCCTTCTGCGCGCACCCTAAGGACTGCGAGAGGACCGTGGTGGCCGCTCGCCTGCCCCTTCAATTCCATTCTAGCATCCTTAGGGAAGGTGATCCAGGACAATTTTCCTGAGTTTTGAATTCGTCCTGATGCAGCCCCTCCTGGGAAACTCCTACTCGTCCTCTGCGTCTCCGAGTGCAGAGACCTCGATGGCAACTGCAGAAAAGAAGGGCTGCGTTGAGTTGTCGAGAAGCAAGAACATAGCCAGCGCCTTGTGTTTGGGAGTCAGCAGCACCTGGACTTTTGCGATTGCTTTCACTGTGCACTGAATGCCAGGACGGCATGTGCACGTTAAATCAACGAGCTGGGCAAGAGCAGTTATCGAAAGATCACGGCCGTCAGAAAGCAGCTTATATATTGCCCTGGAAAGAGCAGTGTTTTTGGAGTGTGCAGTAAAATCGTGTTTCTGGACAAGGAAGGCATAAGTGCGCTGCGCTCCTAAGCTATCTCCCTGCTAAGACACACTGCTAAAGCTTTTCGCTAGGATGCAGTCTAGTGCAGACGCACACTGCGGCTCTCCGGAGCTGTCCGAAGCGAAGCGCCGGTGGCCGGCGTCTTTCGGCTGAAGCAGCGCTTCGGAGCGTACGGCTGTTGTGTGCGCGAAGCAGCCGCTTCTGCTGCTCCGGGAGCCGGACAGAGCGGTAGCTTGTACGAGGGCGAAGAACGAAGCCGCAGAGCACCGGCCTTCTGCGCGCACCCTAAGGACTGCGAGAGGACCGTGGTGGCTGCTCGCCTGCCCCTTCAATTCCATTCTAGCATCCTTAGGGAAGGTGATCCAGGACAATTTTCCTGAGTTTTGAATTCGTCCTGATGCAGCCCCTCCTGGGAAACTCCTACTCGTCCTCTGCGTCTCCGAGTGCAGAGACCTCGATGGCAACTGCAGAAATGAAGGGCTGCGTTGAGTTGTCGAGAAGCAAGAACATAGCCAGCGCCTTGTGTTTGGGACTCAGCAGCACCTGGACTTTTGCGATTGCTTTCACTGTGCACTGAATGCCAGGACGGCATGTGCACGTTAAATCAACGAGCTGGGCAAGAGGAGGAAGGGAGCACGGGCATCATAGAGCATCTGGCATCTTGCCCTGGAAAGAGCAGTGTTTTTGGAGTGTGCAGTAAAATCGTGTTTCTGGACAAGGAAGGCATAAGTGCGCTGCGCTCCTAAGCTATCTCCCTGCTAAGACACACTGCTAAAGCTTTTCGCTAGGATGCAGTCTAGTGCAGACGCACACTGCGGCTCTCCGGAGCTGTCCGAAGCGAAGCGCCGGTGGCCGGCGTCTTTCGGCTGAAGGAGCGCTTCGGAGCGTACGGCTGTTGTGTGCGCGAAGCAGCCGCTTCTGCTGCTCCGCGAGCCGGACAGAGCGGTAGCTTGTACGAGGGCGAAGAACGAAGCCGCAGAGCACCGGCCTTCTGCGCGCACCCTAAGGACTGCGAGAGGACCGTGGTGGCCGCTCGCCTGCCCCTTCAATTCCATTCTAGCATCCTTAGGGAAGGTGTTCCAGGACAATTTTCCTGAGTTTTGAATTCATCCTGATGCAGCCCCTCCTGGGAAACTCCTACTCGTCCTCTGCGTCTCCGAGTGCAGAGACCTCGATGGCAACTGCAGAAAAGAAGGGCTGCGTTGAGTTGTCGAGAAGCAAGAACATAGCCAGCGCCTTGTGTTTGGGAGTCAGCAGCACCTGGACTTTTGCGATTGCCTTCACTGTGCACTGAATGTCGAGATATGTGCACGCTAAAAAACCAAGTTGGGCAAGAGGAGGAAGAGAGCACGGGCATCAGAGAGCATCTGGCATCTTGCCCTGGAAAGGGCAGTGTTTTTGGAGTGTGCAGCAAATCCGTGTTTCTGGACAAGGGAGGCATAAGTGCGCTGCGCTCCTAAGCTATCTCCCTGCTAAGACACTCTGCCAAAGCTTTTCGCTATGATGTAGTCCAGTGCAGACGCACACTCCGGCTGTCCGGAGCTGTCCGAAGCGAAGCGCCGGCCGCCGGCGTCTTTCGGCTGAAGCAGCGCTTCGGAGCGTACGGCTGTTGTGTGCGCGAAGCAGCCGCTTCTGCTGCTCCGCGAGCCCGACAGAGCGGTAGCTTGTACGACGGCGAAGAACGAAGCCGCAGAGCACCGGCCTTCTGCGCGCACCCTAAGGACTGCGAGAGGACCGTGGTGGCCGCTCGCCTGCCCCTTCAATTCCATTCTAGCATCCTTAGGGAAGGTGTTCCAGGACAATTTTCCTGAGTTTTGAATTCGTCCTGATGCAGCCCCTCCTGGGAAACTCGTGCTCGTCCTCTGAGTCTCCGAGTGCAGAGACCTCGATGGCAACTGCAGAAATGAAGGGCTGCGTTGAGTTGTCGAGAAGCAAGAACATAGCCAGCGCCTTGTGTTTGGGAGTCAGCAGCTGCTGGACTTTTGCGATTGCTTTCACTGTGCACTGAATGCCAGGACGGCATGTGCACGTTAAATCAATATATTGCCCTGGAAAGAGCAGTGTTTTTGGAGTGTGCAGTAAAATCGTGTTTCTGGACAAGGAAGGCATAAGTGCGCTGCGCTCCTAAGCTATCTCCCTGCTAAGACACACTGCCAAAGCTTTTCGCTATGATGCAGTCTAGTGCAGACGCACACTCCGGCTCTCCGGAGCTGTCCGAAGCCAAGCGCCGGTCGCCGGCGTCTTTCGGCTGAAGCAGCGCTTCGGAGCGTACGGCTGTTGTGTGCGCGAAGCAGCCGCTTCTGCTGCTCCGGGAGCCGGACAGAGCGGTAGCTTGTACGACGGCGAAGAACGAAGCCGCAGAGCACCGGCCTTCTGCGCGCACCCTAAGGACTGCGAGAGGACCGTGGTGGCCGCTCGCCTGCCCCTTCAATTCCATTCTAGCATCCTTAGGGAAGGTGATCCAGGACAATTTTCCTGAGTTTTGAATTCGTCCTGATGCAGCCCCTCCTGGGAAACTCCTACTCGTCCTCTGCGTCTCCGAGTGCAGAGACCTCGATGGCAACTGCAGAAAAGAAGGGCTGCGTTGAGTTGTCGAGAAGCAAGAACATAGCCAGCGCCTTGTGTTTGGGAGTCAGCAGCACCTGGACTTTTGCGATTGCTTTCACTGTGCACTGAATGCCAGGACGGCATGTGCACGTTAAATCAACGAGCTGGGCAAGAGCAGTTATCGAAAGATCACGGCCGTCAGAAAGCAGCTTATATATTGCCCTGGAAAGAGCAGTGTTTTTGGAGTGTGCAGTAAAATCGTGTTTCTGGACAAGGAAGGCATAAGTGCGCTGCGCTCCTAAGCTATCTCCCTGCTAAGACACTCTGCCAAAGCTTTTCGCTATGATGTAGTCCAGTGCAGACGCACACTCCGGCTCTCCGGAGCTGTCCGAAGCGAAGCGCCGGCCGCCGGCGTCTTTCGGCTGAAGCAGCGCTTCGGAGCGTACGGCTGTTGTGTGCGCGAAGCAGCCGCTTCTGCTGCTCCGCGAGCCCGACAGAGCGGTAGCTTGTACGACGGCGAATAACGAAGCCGCAGAGCACCGGCCTTCTGCGCGCACCCTAAGGACTGCGAGAGGACCGTGGTGGCCGCTCGCCTGCCCCTTCAATTCCATTCTAGCATCCTTAGGGAAGGTGTTCCAGGACAATTTTCCTGAGTTTTGAATTCGTCCTGATGCAGCCCCTCCTGGGAAACTCGTGCTCGTCCTCTGAGTCTCCGAGTGCAGAGACCTCGATGGCAACTGCAGAAATGAAGGGCTGCGTTGAGTTGTCGAGAAGCAAGAACCTAGCCAGCGCCTTGTGTTTGGGAGTCAGCAGCTGCTGGACTTTTGCGATTGCTTTCACTGTGCACTGAATGCCAGGACGGCATGTGCACGTTAAATCAATATATTGCCCTGGAAAGAGCAGTGTTTTTGGAGTGTGCAGTAAAATCGTGTTTCTGGACAAGGAAGGCATAAGTGCGCTGCGCTCCTAAGCTATCTCCCTGCTAAGACACACTGCCAAAGCTTTTCGCTATGATGCAGTCTAGTGCAGACGCACACTCCGGCTCTCCGGAGCTGTCCGAAGCCAAGCGCCGGTCGCCGGCGTCTTTCGGCTGAAGCAGCGCTTCGGAGCGTACGGCTGTTGTGTGCGCGAAGCAGCCGCTTCTGCTGCTCCGCGAGCCGGACAGAGCGGTAGCTTGTACGAGGGCGAAGAACGAAGCCGCAGAGCACCGGCCTTCTGCGCGCACCCTAAGGACTGCGAGAGGACCGTGGTGGCCGCTCGCCTGCCCCTTCAATTCCATTCTAGCATCCTTAGGGAAGGTGATCCAGGACAATTTTCCTGAGTTTTGAATTCGTCCTGATGCAGCCCCTCCTGGGAAACTCCTACTCGTCCTCTGCGTCTCCGAGTGCAGAGACCTCGATGGCAACTGCAGAAAAGAAGGGCTGCGTTGAGTTGTCGAGAAGCAAGAACATAGCCAGCGCCTTGTGTTTGGGAGTCAGCAGCACCTGGACTTTTGCGATTGCTTTCACTGTGCACTGAATGCCAGGACGGCATGTGCACGTTAAATCAACGAGCTGGGCAAGAGCAGTTATCGAAAGATCACGGCCGTCAGAAAGCAGCTTATATATTGCCCTGGAAAGAGCAGTGTTTTTGGAGTGTGCAGTAAAATCGTGTTTCTGGACAAGGAAGGCATAAGTGCGCTGCGCTCCTAAGCTATCTCCCTGCTAAGACACACTGCTAAAGCTTTTCGCTATGATGCAGTCTAGTGCAGACGCACACTGCGGCTCTCCGGAGCTGTCCGAAGCGAAGCGCCGGTGGCCGGCGTCTTTCGGCTGAAGCAGCGCTTCGGAGCGTACGGCTGTTGTGTGCGCGAAGCAGCCGCTTCTGCTGCTCCGCGAGCCGGACAGAGCGGTAGCTTGTACGAGGGCGAAGAACGAAGCCGCAGAGCACCGGCCTTCTGCGCGCACCCTAAGGACTGCGAGAGGACCGTGGTGGCCGCTCGCCTGCCCCTTCAATTCCATTCTAGCATCCTTAGGGAAGGTGATCCAGGACAATTTTCCTGAGTTTTGAATTCGTCCTGATGCAGCCCCTCCTGGGAAACTCCTACTCGTCCTCTGCGTCTCCGAGTGCAGAGACCTCGATGGCAACTGCAGAAATGAAGGGCTGCGTTGAGTTGTCGAGAAGCAAGAACATAGCCAGCGCCTTGTGTTTGGGAGTCAGCAGCACCTGGACTTTTGCGATTGCTTTCACTGTGCACTGAATGCCAGGACGGCATGTGCACGTTAAATCAACGAGCTGGGCAAGAGGAGGAAGGGAGCACGGGCATCATAGAGCATCTGGCATCTTGCCCTGGAAAGAGCAGTGTTTTTGGAGTGTGCAGTAAAATCGTGTTTCTGGACAAGGAAGGCATAAGTGCGCTGCGCTCCTAAGCTATCTCCCTGCTAAGACACACTGCTAAAGCTTTTCGCTAGGATGCAGTCTAGTGCAGACGCACACTGCGGCTCTCCGGAGCTGTCCGAAGCGAAGCGCCGGTGGCCGGCGTCTTTCGGCTGAAGCAGCGCTTCGGAGCGTACGGCTGTTGTGTGCGCGAAGCAGCCGCTTCTGCTGCTCCGCGAGCCGGACAGAGCGGTAGCTTGTACGAGGGCGAAGAACGAAGCCGCAGAGCACCGGCCTTCTGCGCGCACCCTAAGGACTGCGAGAGGACCGTGGTGGCCGCTCGCCTGCCCCTTCAATTCCATTCTAGCATCCTTAGGGAAGGTGTTCCAGGACAATTTTCCTGAGTTTTGAATTCGTCCTGATGCAGCCCCTCCTGGGAAACTCCTACTCGTCCTCTGCGTCTCCGAGTGCAGAGACCTCGATGGCAACTGCAGAAAAGAAGGGCTGCGTTGAGTTGTCGAGAAGCAAGAACATAGCCAGCGCCTTGTGTTTGGGAGTCAGCAGCACCTGGACTTTTGCGATTGCCTTCACTGTGCACTGAATGTCGAGATATGTGCACGCTAAAAAACCAAGTTGGGCAAGAGGAGGAAGAGAGCACGGGCATCAGAGAGCATCTGGCATCTTGCCCTGGAAAGGGCAGTGTTTTTGGAGTGTGCAGCAAATCCGTGTTTCTGGACAAGGGAGGCATAAGTGCGCTGCGCTCCTAAGCTATCTCCCTGCTAAGACACTCTGCCAAAGCTTTTCGCTATGATGTAGTCCAGTGCAGACGCACACTCCGGCTGTCCGGAGCTGTCCGAAGCGAAGCGCCGGCCGCCGGCGTCTTTCGGCTGAAGCAGCGCTTCGGAGCGTACGGCTGTTGTGTGCGCGAAGCAGCCGCTTCTGCTGCTCCGCGAGCCCGACAGAGCGGTAGCTTGTACGACGGCGAATAACGAAGCCGCAGAGCACCGGCCTTCTGCGCGCACCCTAAGGACTGCGAGAGGACCGTGGTGGCCGCTCGCCTGCCCCTTCAATTCCATTCTAGCATCCTTAGGGAAGGTGTTCCAGGACAATTTTCCTGAGTTTTGAATTCGTCCTGATGCAGCCCCTCCTGGGAAACTCGTGCTCGTCCTCTGAGTCTCCGAGTGCAGAGACCTCGATGGCAACTGCAGAAATGAAGGGCTGCGTTGAGTTGTCGAGAAGCAAGAACCTAGCCAGCGCCTTGTGTTTGGGAGTCAGCAGCACCTGGACTTTTGCGATTGCTTTCACTGTGCACTGAATGCCAGGACGGCATGTGCACGTTAAATCAACGAGCTGGGCAAGAGGAGGAAGGGAGCACGGGCATCATAGAGCATCTGGCATCTTGCCCTGGAAAGAGCAGTGTTTTTGGAGTGTGCAGTAAAATCGTGTTTCTGGACAAGGAAGGCATAAGTGCGCTGCGCTCCTAAGCTATCTCCCTGCTAAGACACACTGCCAAAGCTTTTCGCTATGATGCAGTCTAGTGCAGACGCACACTCCGGCTCTCCGGAGCTGTCCGAAGCCAAGCGCCGGTCGCCGGCGTCTTTCGGCTGAAGCAGCGCTTCGGAGCGTACGGCTGTTGTGTGCGCGAAGCAGCCGCTTCTGCTGCTCCGCGAGCCGGACAGAGCGGTAGCTTGTACGAGGGCGAAGAACGAAGCCGCAGAGCACCGGCCTTCTGCGCGCACCCTAAGGACTGCGAGAGGACCGTGGTGGCCGCTCGCCTGCCCCTTCAATTCCATTCTAGCATCCTTAGGGAAGGTGATCCAGGACAATTTTCCTGAGTTTTGAATTCGTCCTGATGCAGCCCCTCCTGGGAAACTCCTACTCGTCCTCTGCGTCTCCGAGTGCAGAGACCTCGATGGCAACTGCAGAAAAGAAGGGCTGCGTTGAGTTGTCGAGAAGCAAGAACATAGCCAGCGCCTTGTGTTTGGGAGTCAGCAGCACCTGGACTTTTGCGATTGCTTTCACTGTGCACTGAATGCCAGGACGGCATGTGCACGTTAAATCAACGAGCTGGGCAAGAGCAGTTATCGAAAGATCACGGCCGTCAGAAAGCAGCTTATATATTGCCCTGGAAAGAGCAGTGTTTTTGGAGTGTGCAGTAAAATCGTGTTTCTGGACAAGGAAGGCATAAGTGCGCTGCGCTCCTAAGCTATCTCCCTGCTAAGACACACTGCTAAAGCTTTTCGCTAGGATGCAGTCTAGTGCAGACGCACACTGCGGCTCTCCGGAGCTGTCCGAAGCGAAGCGCCGGTGGCCGGCGTCTTTCGGCTGAAGCAGCGCTTCGGAGCGTACGGCTGTTGTGTGCGCGAAGCAGCCGCTTCTGCTGCTCCGGGAGCCGGACAGAGCGGTAGCTTGTACGAGGGCGAAGAACGAAGCCGCAGAGCACCGGCCTTCTGCGCGCACCCTAAGGACTGCGAGAGGACCGTGGTGGCTGCTCGCCTGCCCCTTCAATTCCATTCTAGCATCCTTAGGGAAGGTGATCCAGGACAATTTTCCTGAGTTTTGAATTCGTCCTGATGCAGCCCCTCCTGGGAAACTCCTACTCGTCCTCTGCGTCTCCGAGTGCAGAGACCTCGATGGCAACTGCAGAAATGAAGGGCTGCGTTGAGTTGTCGAGAAGCAAGAACATAGCCAGCGCCTTGTGTTTGGGACTCAGCAGCACCTGGACTTTTGCGATTGCTTTCACTGTGCACTGAATGCCAGGACGGCATGTGCACGTTAAATCAACGAGCTGGGCAAGAGGAGGAAGGGAGCACGGGCATCATAGAGCATCTGGCATCTTGCCCTGGAAAGAGCAGTGTTTTTGGAGTGTGCAGTAAAATCGTGTTTCTGGACAAGGAAGGCATAAGTGCGCTGCGCTCCTAAGCTATCTCCCTGCTAAGACACACTGCTAAAGCTTTTCGCTAGGATGCAGTCTAGTGCAGACGCACACTGCGGCTCTCCGGAGCTGTCCGAAGCGAAGCGCCGGTGGCCGGCGTCTTTCGGCTGAAGGAGCGCTTCGGAGCGTACGGCTGTTGTGTGCGCGAAGCAGCCGCTTCTGCTGCTCCGCGAGCCGGACAGAGCGGTAGCTTGTACGAGGGCGAAGAACGAAGCCGCAGAGCACCGGCCTTCTGCGCGCACCCTAAGGACTGCGAGAGGACCGTGGTGGCCGCTCGCCTGCCCCTTCAATTCCATTCTAGCATCCTTAGGGAAGGTGTTCCAGGACAATTTTCCTGAGTTTTGAATTCATCCTGATGCAGCCCCTCCTGGGAAACTCCTACTCGTCCTCTGCGTCTCCGAGTGCAGAGACCTCGATGGCAACTGCAGAAAAGAAGGGCTGCGTTGAGTTGTCGAGAAGCAAGAACATAGCCAGCGCCTTGTGTTTGGGAGTCAGCAGCACCTGGACTTTTGCGATTGCCTTCACTGTGCACTGAATGTCGAGATATGTGCACGCTAAAAAACCAAGTTGGGCAAGAGGAGGAAGAGAGCACGGGCATCAGAGAGCATCTGGCATCTTGCCCTGGAAAGGGCAGTGTTTTTGGAGTGTGCAGCAAATCCGTGTTTCTGGACAAGGGAGGCATAAGTGCGCTGCGCTCCTAAGCTATCTCCCTGCTAAGACACACTGCCAAAGCTTTTCGCTATGATGTAGTCCAGTGCAG
Source organism: Lonchura striata (assembly GCF_046129695.1). NCBI lineage: Eukaryota > Metazoa > Chordata > Aves > Passeriformes > Estrildidae > Lonchura > Lonchura striata. The sequence continues at coordinate 645,307 of NC_134612.1, forward strand.
ACGCACACTACGGCTCTCCGGAGCTGTCCGAAGCCAAGCGCCGGTCGCCGGCGTCTTTCGGCTGAAGCAGCGCTTCGGAGCGTACGGCTGTTGTGTGCGCGAAGCAGCCGCTTCTGCTGCTCCGGGAGCCGGAGAGAGCGGTAGCTTGTACGAGGGCGAAGAACGAAGCTGCAGAGCACCGGCCTTCTGCGCGCACCCTAAGGACTGCGAGAGGACCGTGGTGGCCGCTCGCCTGCCCCTTCAATTCCATTCTAGCATCCTTAGGGAAGGTGATCCAGGACAATTTTCCTGAGTTTTGAATTCGTCCTGATGCAGCCCCTCCTGGGAAACTCCTACTCGTCCTCTGCGTCTCCGAGTGCAGAGACCTCGATGGCAACTGCAGAAAAGAAGGGCTGCGTTGAGTTGTCGAGAAGCAAGAACATAGCCAGCGCCTTGTGTTTGGGAGTCAGCAGCACCTGGACATTTGCGATTGCTTTCACTGTGCACTGAATGCCAGGACGGCATGTGCACGTTAAATCAACGAGCTGGGCAAGAGCAGTTATCGAAAGATCACGGCCGTCAGAAAGCAGCTTATATATTGCCCTGGAAAGAGCAGTGTTTTTGGAGTGTGCAGTAAAATCGTGTTTCTGGACAAGGAAGGCATAAGTGCGCTGCGCTCCTAAGCTATCTCCCTGCTAAGACACACTGCTAAAGCTTTTCGCTAGGATGCAGTCTAGTGCAGACGCACACTGCGGCTCTCCGGAGCTGTCCGAAGCCAAGCGCCGGTGGCCGGCGTCTTTCGGCTGAAGCAGCGCTTCGGAGCGTACGGCTGTTGTGTGCGCGAAGCAGCCGCTTCTGCTGCTCCGGGAGCCGGACAGAGCGGTAGCTTGTACGAGGGCGAAGAACGAAGCCGCAGAGCACCGGCCTTCTGCGCGCACCCTAAGGACTGCGAGAGGACCGTGGTGGCCGCTCGCCTGCCCCTTCAATTCCATTCTAGCATCCTTAGGGAAGGTGATCCAGGACAATTTTCCTGAGTTTTGAATTCGTCCTGATGCAGCCCCTCCTGGGAAACTCCTACTCGTCCTCTGCGTCTCCGAGTGCAGAGACCTCGATGGCAACTGCAGAAATGAAGGGCTGCGTTGAGTTGTCGAGAAGCAAGAACATAGCCAGCGCCTTGTGTTTGGGAGTCAGCAGCACCTGGACTTTTGCGATTGCTTTCACTGTGCACTGAATGCCAGGACGGCATGTGCACGTTAAATCAACGAGCTGGGCAAGAGGAGGAAGGGAGCACGGGCATCATAGAGCATCTGGCATCTTGCCCTGGAAAGAGCAGTGTTTTTGGAGTGTGCAGTAAAATCGTGTTTCTGGACAAGGAAGGCATAAGTGCGCTGCGCTCCTAAGCTATCTCCCTGCTAAGACACACTGCCAAAGCTTTTCGCTATGATGCAGTCTAGTGCAGACGCACACTCCGGCTCTCCGGAGCTGTCCGAAGCGAAGCGCCGGTGGCCGGCGTCTTTCGGCTGAAGGAGCGCTTCGGAGCGTACGGCTGTTGTGTGCGCGAAGCAGCCGCTTCTGCTGCTCCGCGAGCCGGACAGAGCGGTAGCTTGTACGAGGGCGAAGAACGAAGCCGCAGAGCACCGGGCTTCTGCGCGCACCCTAAGGACTGCGAGAGGACCGTGGTGGCCGCTCGCCTGCCCCTTCAATTCCATTCTAGCATCCTTAGGGAAGGTGTTCCAGGACAATTTTCCTGAGTTTTGAATTCGTCCTGATGCAGCCCCTCCTGGGAAACTCCTACTCGTCCTCTGCGTCTCCGAGTGCAGAGACCTCGATGGCAACTGCAGAAAAGAAGGGCTGCGTTGAGTTGTCGAGAAGCAAGAACATAGCCAGCGCCTTGTGTTTGGGAGTCAGCAGCACCTGGACTTTTGCGATTGCCTTCACTGTGCACTGAATGTCGAGATATGTGCACGCTAAAAAACCAAGTTGGGCAAGAGGAGGAAGAGAGCACGGGCATCAGAGAGCATCTGGCATCTTGCCCTGGAAAGGGCAGTGTTTTTGGAGTGTGCAGCAAATCCGTGTTTCTGGACAAGGGAGGCATAAGTGCGCTGCGCTCCTAAGCTATCTCCCTGCTAAGACACACTGCCAAAGCTTTTCGCTATGATGTAGTCCAGTGCAGACGCACACTCCGGCTCTCCGGAGCTGTCCGAAGCGAAGCGCCGGCCGCCGGCGTCTTTCGGCTGAAGCAGCGCTTCGGAGCGTACGGCTGTTGTGTGCGCGAAGCAGCCGCTTCTGCTGCTCCGCGAGCCCGACAGAGCGGTAGCTTGTACGAGGGCGAAGAACGAAGCCGCAGAGCACCGGCCTTCTGCGCGCACCCTAAGGACTGCGAGAGGACCGTGGTGGCCGCTCGCCTGCCCCTTCAATTCCATTCTAGCATCCTTAGGGAAGGTGTTCCAGGACAATTTTCCTGAGTTTTGAATTCGTCCTGATGCAGCCCCTCCTGGGAAACTCGTGCTCGTCCTCTGAGTCTCCGAGTGCAGAGACCTCGATGGCAACTGCAGAAATGAAGGGCTGCGTTGAGTTGTCGAGAAGCAAGAACATAGCCAGCGCCTTGTGTTTGGGAGTCAGCAGCTGCTGGACTTTTGCGATTGCTTTCACTGTGCACTGAATGCCAGGACGGCATGTGCACGTTAAATCAATATATTGCCCTGGAAAGAGCAGTGTTTTTGGAGTGTGCAGTAAAATCGTGTTTCTGGACAAGGAAGGCATAAGTGCGCTGCGCTCCTAAGCTATCTCCCTGCTAAGACACACTGCCAAAGCTTTTCGCTATGATGCAGTCTAGTGCAGACGCACACTCCGGCTCTCCGGAGCTGTCCGAAGCCAAGCGCCGGTCGCCGGCGTCTTTCGGCTGAAGCAGCGCTTCGGAGCGTACGGCTGTTGTGTGCGCGAAGCAGCCGCTTCTGCTGCTCCGCGAGCCGGAGAGAGCGGTAGCTTGTACGAGGGCGAAGAACGAAGCCGCAGAGCACCGGCCTTCTGCGCGCACCCTAAGGACTGCGAGAGGACCGTGGTGGCCGCTCGCCTGCCCCTTCAATTCCATTCTAGCATCCTTAGGGAAGGTGATCCAGGACAATTTTCCTGAGTTTTGAATTCGTCCTGATGCAGCCCCTCCTGGGAAACTCCTACTCGTCCTCTGCGTCTCCGAGTGCAGAGACCTCGATGGCAACTGCAGAAAAGAAGGGCTGCGTTGAGTTGTCGAGAAGCAAGAACATAGCCAGCGCCTTGTGTTTGGGAGTCAGCAGCACCTGGACTTTTGCGATTGCTTTCACTGTGCACTGAATGCCAGGACGGCATGTGCACGTTAAATCAACGAGCTGGGCAAGAGCAGTTATCGAAAGATCACGGCCGTCAGAAAGCAGCTTATATATTGCCCTGGAAAGAGCAGTGTTTTTGGAGTGTGCAGTAAAATCGTGTTTCTGGACAAGGAAGGCATAAGTGCGCTGCGCTCCTAAGCTATCTCCCTGCTAAGACACACTGCTAAAGCTTTTCGCTATGATGCAGTCTAGTGCAGACGCACACTGCGGCTCTCCGGAGCTGTCCGAAGCGAAGCGCCGGTGGCCGGCGTCTTTCGGCTGAAGCAGCGCTTCGGAGCGTACGGCTGTTGTGTGCGCGAAGCAGCCGCTTCTGCTGCTCCGCGAGCCGGACAGAGCGGTAGCTTGTACGAGGGCGAAGAACGAAGCCGCAGAGCACCGGGCTTCTGCGCGCACCCTAAGGACTGCGAGAGGACCGTGGTGGCCGCTCGCCTGCCCCTTCAATTCCATTCTAGCATCCTTAGGGAAGGTGATCCAGGACAATTTTCCTGAGTTTTGAATTCGTCCTGATGCAGCCCCTCCTGGGAAACTCCTACTCGTCCTCTGCGTCTCCGAGTGCAGAGACCTCGATGGCAACTGCAGAAAAGAAGGGCTGCGTTGAGTTGTCGAGAAGCAAGAACATAGCCAGCGCCTTGTGTTTGGGAGTCAGCAGCACCTGGACTTTTGCGATTGCTTTCACTGTGCACTGAATGCCAGGACGGCATGTGCACGTTAAATCAACGAGCTGGGCAAGAGGAGGAAGGGAGCACGGGCATCATAGAGCATCTGGCATCTTGCCCTGGAAAGAGCAGTGTTTTTGGAGTGTGCAGTAAAATCGTGTTTCTGGACAAGGAAGGCATAAGTGCGCTGCGCTCCTAAGCTATCTCCCTGCTAAGACACACTGCTAAAGCTTTTCGCTAGGATGCAGTCTAGTGCAGACGCACACTGCGGCTCTCCGGAGCTGTCCGAAGCGAAGCGCCGGTGGCCGGCGTCTTTCGGCTGAAGCAGCGCTTCGGAGCGTACGGCTGTTGTGTGCGCGAAGCAGCCGCTTCTGCTGCTCCGCGAGCCGGACAGAGCGGTAGCTTGTACGAGGGCGAAGAACGAAGCCGCAGAGCACCGGCCTTCTGCGCGCACCCTAAGGACTGCGAGAGGACCGTGGTGGCCGCTCGCCTGCCCCTTCAATTCCATTCTAGCATCCTTAGGGAAGGTGTTCCAGGACAATTTTCCTGAGTTTTGAATTCGTCCTGATGCAGCCCCTCCTGGGAAACTCCTACTCGTCCTCTGCGTCTCCGAGTGCAGAGACCTCGATGGCAACTGCAGAAAAGAAGGGCTGCGTTGAGTTGTCGAGAAGCAAGAACATAGCCAGCGCCTTGTGTTTGGGAGTCAGCAGCACCTGGACTTTTGCGATTGCCTTCACTGTGCACTGAATGTCGAGATATGTGCACGCTAAAAAACCAAGTTGGGCAAGAGGAGGAAGAGAGCACGGGCATCAGAGAGCATCTGGCATCTTGCCCTGGAAAGGGCAGTGTTTTTGGAGTGTGCAGCAAATCCGTGTTTCTGGACAAGGGAGGCATAAGTGCGCTGCGCTCCTAAGCTATCTCCCTGCTAAGACACACTGCCAAAGCTTTTCGCTATGATGTAGTCCAGTGCAGACGCACACTACGGCTCTCCGGAGCTGTCCGAAGCGAAGCGCCGGTCGCCGGCGTCTTTCGGCTGAAGCAGCGCTTCGGAGCGTACGGCTGTTGTGTGCGCGAAGCAGCCGCTTCTGCTGCTCCGGGAGCCGGAGAGAGCGGTAGCTTGTACGAGGGCGAAGAACGAAGCTGCAGAGCACCGGCCTTCTGCGCGCACCCTAAGGACTGCGAGAGGACCGTGGTGGCCGCTCGCCTGCCCCTTCAATTCCATTCTAGCATCCTTAGGGAAGGTGATCCAGGACAATTTTCCTGAGTTTTGAATTCGTCCTGATGCAGCCCCTCCTGGGAAACTCCTACTCGTCCTCTGCGTCTCCGAGTGCAGAGACCTCGATGGCAACTGCAGAAAAGAAGGGCTGCGTTGAGTTGTCGAGAAGCAAGAACATAGCCAGCGCCTTGTGTTTGGGAGTCAGCAGCACCTGGACATTTGCGATTGCTTTCACTGTGCACTGAATGCCAGGACGGCATGTGCACGTTAAATCAACGAGCTGGGCAAGAGCAGTTATCGAAAGATCACGGCCGTCAGAAAGCAGCTTATATATTGCCCTGGAAAGAGCAGTGTTTTTGGAGTGTGCAGTAAAATCGTGTTTCTGGACAAGGAAGGCATAAGTGCGCTGCGCTCCTAAGCTATCTCCCTGCTAAGACACACTGCTAAAGCTTTTCGCTAGGATGCAGTCTAGTGCAGACGCACACTGCGGCTCTCCGGAGCTGTCCGAAGCGAAGCGCCGGTGGCCGGCGTCTTTCGGCTGAAGCAGCGCTTCGGAGCGTACGGCTGTTGTGTGCGCGAAGCAGCCGCTTCTGCTGCTCCGGGAGCCGGAGAGAGCGGTAGCTTGTACGAGGGCGAAGAACGAAGCCGCAGAGCACCGGCCTTCTGCGCGCACCCTAAGGACTGCGAGAGGACCGTGGTGGCCGCTCGCCTGCCCCTTCAATTCCATTCTAGCATCCTTAGGGAAGGTGATCCAGGACAATTTTCCTGAGTTTTGAATTCGTCCTGATGCAGCCCCTCCTGGGAAACTCCTACTCGTCCTCTGCGTCTCCGAGTGCAGAGACCTCGATGGCAACTGCAGAAATGAAGGGCTGCGTTGAGTTGTCGAGAAGCAAGAACATAGCCAGCGCCTTGTGTTTGGGAGTCAGCAGCACCTGGACTTTTGCGATTGCTTTCACTGTGCACTGAATGCCAGGACGGCATGTGCACGTTAAATCAACGAGCTGGGCAAGAGGAGGAAGGGAGCACGGGCATCATAGAGCATCTGGCATCTTGCCCTGGAAAGAGCAGTGTTTTTGGAGTGTGCAGTAAAATCGTGTTTCTGGACAAGGAAGGCATAAGTGCGCTGCGCTCCTAAGCTATCTCCCTGCTAAGACACACTGCCAAAGCTTTTCGCTATGATGCAGTCTAGTGCAGACGCACACTCCGGCTCTCCGGAGCTGTCCGAAGCCAAGCGCCGGTCGCCGGCGTCTTTCGGCTGAAGCAGCGCTTCGGAGCGTACGGCTGTTGTGTGCGCGAAGCAGCCGCTTCTGCTGCTCCGGGAGCCGGACAGAGCGGTAGCTTGTACGAGGGCGAAGAACGAAGCCGCAGAGCACCGGCCTTCTGCGCGCACCCTAAGGACTGCGAGAGGACCGTGGTGGCCGCTCGCCTGCCCCTTCAATTCCATTCTAGCATCCTTAGGGAAGGTGATCCAGGACAATTTTCCTGAGTTTTGAATTCGTCCTGATGCAGCCCCTCCTGGGAAACTCCTACTCGTCCTCTGCGTCTCCGAGTGCAGAGACCTCGATGGCAACTGCAGAAAAGAAGGGCTGCGTTGAGTTGTCGAGAAGCAAGAACATAGCCAGCGCCTTGTGTTTGGGAGTCAGCAGCACCTGGACATTTGCGATTGCTTTCACTGTGCACTGAATGCCAGGACGGCATGTGCACGTTAAATCAACGAGCTGGGCAAGAGCAGTTATCGAAAGATCACGGCCGTCAGAAAGCAGCTTATATATTGCCCTGGAAAGAGCAGTGTTTTTGGAGTGTGCAGTAAAATCGTGTTTCTGGACAAGGAAGGCATAAGTGCGCTGCGCTCCTAAGCTATCTCCCTGCTAAGACACACTGCTAAAGCTTTTCGCTATGATGCAGTCTAGTGCAGACGCACACTGCGGCTCTCCGGAGCTGTCCGAAGCGAAGCGCCGGTGGCCGGCGTCTTTCGGCTGAAGCAGCGCTTCGGAGCGTACGGCTGTTGTGTGCGCGAAGCAGCCGCTTCTGCTGCTCCGCGAGCCGGACAGAGCGGTAGCTTGTACGAGGGCGAAGAACGAAGCCGCAGAGCACCGGGCTTCTGCGCGCACCCTAAGGACTGCGAGAGGACCGTGGTGGCCGCTCGCCTGCCCCTTCAATTCCATTCTAGCATCCTTAGGGAAGGTGATCCAGGACAATTTTCCTGAGTTTTGAATTCGTCCTGATGCAGCCCCTCCTGGGAAACTCCTACTCGTCCTCTGCGTCTCCGAGTGCAGAGACCTCGATGGCAACTGCAGAAATGAAGGGCTGCGTTGAGTTGTCGAGAAGCAAGAACATAGCCAGCGCCTTGTGTTTGGGAGTCAGCAGCACCTGGACTTTTGCGATTGCTTTCACTGTGCACTGAATGCCAGGACGGCATGTGCACGTTAAATCAACGAGCTGGGCAAGAGGAGGAAGGGAGCACGGGCATCATAGAGCATCTGGCATCTTGCCCTGGAAAGAGCAGTGTTTTTGGAGTGTGCAGTAAAATCGTGTTTCTGGACAAGGAAGGCATAAGTGCGCTGCGCTCCTAAGCTATCTCCCTGCTAAGACACACTGCTAAAGCTTTTCGCTAGGATGCAGTCTAGTGCAGACGCACACTGCGGCTCTCCGGAGCTGTCCGAAGCGAAGCGCCGGTGGCCGGCGTCTTTCGGCTGAAGCAGCGCTTCGGAGCGTACGGCTGTTGTGTGCGCGAAGCAGCCGCTTCTGCTGCTCCGCGAGCCGGACAGAGCGGTAGCTTGTACGAGGGCGAAGAACGAAGCCGCAGAGCACCGGCCTTCTGCGCGCACCCTAAGGACTGCGAGAGGACCGTGGTGGCCGCTCGCCTGCCCCTTCAATTCCATTCTAGCATCCTTAGGGAAGGTGTTCCAGGACAATTTTCCTGAGTTTTGAATTCGTCCTGATGCAGCCCCTCCTGGGAAACTCCTACTCGTCCTCTGCGTCTCCGAGTGCAGAGACCTCGATGGCAACTGCAGAAAAGAAGGGCTGCGTTGAGTTGTCGAGAAGCAAGAACATAGCCAGCGCCTTGTGTTTGGGAGTCAGCAGCACCTGGACTTTTGCGATTGCCTTCACTGTGCACTGAATGTCGAGATATGTGCACGCTAAAAAACCAAGTTGGGCAAGAGGAGGAAGAGAGCACGGGCATCAGAGAGCATCTGGCATCTTGCCCTGGAAAGGGCAGTGTTTTTGGAGTGTGCAGCAAATCCGTGTTTCTGGACAAGGGAGGCATAAGTGCGCTGCGCTCCTAAGCTATCTCCCTGCTAAGACACACTGCCAAAGCTTTTCGCTATGATGTAGTCCAGTGCAGACGCACACTACGGCTCTCCGGAGCTGTCCGAAGCGAAGCGCCGGTCGCCGGCGTCTTTCGGCTGAAGCAGCGCTTCGGAGCGTACGGCTGTTGTGTGTGCGAAGCAGCCGCTTCTGCTGCTCCGGGAGCCGGAGAGAGCGGTAGCTTGTACGAGGGCGAAGAACGAAGCTGCAGAGCACCGGCCTTCTGCGCGCACCCTAAGGACTGCGAGAGGACCGTGGTGGCCGCTCGCCTGCCCCTTCAATTCCATTCTAGCATCCTTAGGGAAGGTGATCCAGGACAATTTTCCTGAGTTTTGAATTCGTCCTGATGCAGCCCCTCCTGGGAAACTCCTACTCGTCCTCTGCGTCTCCGAGTGCAGAGACCTCGATGGCAACTGCAGAAAAGAAGGGCTGCGTTGAGTTGTCGAGAAGCAAGAACATAGCCAGCGCCTTGTGTTTGGGAGTCAGCAGCACCTGGACATTTGCGATTGCTTTCACTGTGCACTGAATGCCAGGACGGCATGTGCACGTTAAATCAACGAGCTGGGCAAGAGCAGTTATCGAAAGATCACGGCCGTCAGAAAGCAGCTTATATATTGCCCTGGAAAGAGCAGTGTTTTTGGAGTGTGCAGTAAAATCGTGTTTCTGGACAAGGAAGGCATAAGTGCGCTGCGCTCCTAAGCTATCTCCCTGCTAAGACACACTGCTAAAGCTTTTCGCTAGGATGCAGTCTAGTGCAGACGCACACTGCGGCTCTCCGGAGCTGTCCGAAGCGAAGCGCCGGTGGCCGGCGTCTTTCGGCTGAAGCAGCGCTTCGGAGCGTACGGCTGTTGTGTGCGCGAAGCAGCCGCTTCTGCTGCTCCGGGAGCCGGAGAGAGCGGTAGCTTGTACGAGGGCGAAGAACGAAGCCGCAGAGCACCGGCCTTCTGCGCGCACCCTAAGGACTGCGAGAGGACCGTGGTGGCCGCTCGCCTGCCCCTTCAATTCCATTCTAGCATCCTTAGGGAAGGTGATCCAGGACAATTTTCCTGAGTTTTGAATTCGTCCTGATGCAGCCCCTCCTGGGAAACTCCTACTCGTCCTCTGCGTCTCCGAGTGCAGAGACCTCGATGGCAACTGCAGAAATGAAGGGCTGCGTTGAGTTGTCGAGAAGCAAGAACATAGCCAGCGCCTTGTGTTTGGGAGTCAGCAGCACCTGGACTTTTGCGATTGCTTTCACTGTGCACTGAATGCCAGGACGGCATGTGCACGTTAAATCAACGAGCTGGGCAAGAGGAGGAAGGGAGCACGGGCATCATAGAGCATCTGGCATCTTGCCCTGGAAAGAGCAGTGTTTTTGGAGTGTGCAGTAAAATCGTGTTTCTGGACAAGGAAGGCATAAGTGCGCTGCGCTCCTAAGCTATCTCCCTGCTAAGACACACTGCCAAAGCTTTTCGCTATGATGCAGTCTAGTGCAGACGCACACTCCGGCTCTCCGGAGCTGTCCGAAGCCAAGCGCCGGTCGCCGGCGTCTTTCGGCTGAAGCAGCGCTTCGGAGCGTACGGCTGTTGTGTGCGCGAAGCAGCCGCTTCTGCTGCTCCGGGAGCCGGACAGAGCGGTAGCTTGTACGACGGCGAAGAACGAAGCCGCAGAGCACCGGCCTTCTGCGCGCACCCTAAGGACTGCGAGAGGACCGTGGTGGCCGCTCGCCTGCCCCTTCAATTCCATTCTAGCATCCTTAGGGAAGGTGATCCAGGACAATTTTCCTGAGTTTTGAATTCGTCCTGATGCAGCCCCTCCTGGGAAACTCCTACTCGTCCTCTGCGTCTCCGAGTGCAGAGACCTCGATGGCAACTGCAGAAAAGAAGGGCTGCGTTGAGTTGTCGAGAAGCAAGAACATAGCCAGCGCCTTGTGTTTGGGAGTCAGCAGCACCTGGACTTTTGCGATTGCTTTCACTGTGCACTGAATGCCAGGACGGCATGTGCACGTTAAATCAACGAGCTGGGCAAGAGCAGTTATCGAAAGATCACGGCCGTCAGAAAGCAGCTTATATATTGCCCTGGAAAGAGCAGTGTTTTTGGAGTGTGCAGTAAAATCGTGTTTCTGGACAAGGAAGGCATAAGTGCGCTGCGCTCCTAAGCTATCTCCCTGCTAAGACACACTGCTAAAGCTTTTCGCTAGGATGCAGTCTAGTGCAGACGCACACTGCGGCTCTCCGGAGCTGTCCGAAGCGAAGCGCCGGTGGCCGGCGTCTTTCGGCTGAAGCAGCGCTTCGGAGCGTACGGCTGTTGTGTGCGCGAAGCAGCCGCTTCTGCTGCTCCGGGAGCCGGACAGAGCGGTAGCTTGTACGAGGGCGAAGAACGAAGCCGCAGAGCACCGGCCTTCTGCGCGCACCCTAAGGACTGCGAGAGGACCGTGGTGGCCGCTCGCCTGCCCCTTCAATTCCATTCTAGCATCCTTAGGGAAGGTGATCCAGGACAATTTTCCTGAGTTTTGAATTCGTCCTGATGCAGCCCCTCCTGGGAAACTCCTACTCGTCCTCTGCGTCTCCGAGTGCAGAGACCTCGATGGCAACTGCAGAAATGAAGGGCTGCGTTGAGTTGTCGAGAAGCAAGAACATAGCCAGCGCCTTGTGTTTGGGAGTCAGCAGCACCTGGACTTTTGCGATTGCTTTCACTGTGCACTGAATGCCAGGACGGCATGTGCACGTTAAATCAACGAGCTGGGCAAGAGGAGGAAGGGAGCACGGGCATCATAGAGCATCTGGCATCTTGCCCTGGAAAGAGCAGTGTTTTTGGAGTGTGCAGTAAAATCGTGTTTCTGGACAAGGAAGGCATAAGTGCGCTGCGCTCCTAAGCTATCTCCCTGCTAAGACACACTGCTAAAGCTTTTCGCTAGGATGCAGTCTAGTGCAGACGCACACTGCGGCTCTCCGGAGCTGTCCGAAGCGAAGCGCCGGTGGCCGGCGTCTTTCGGCTGAAGCAGCGCTTCGGAGCGTACGGCTGTTGTGTGCGCGAAGCAGCCGCTTCTGCTGCTCCGCGAGCCGGACAGAGCGGTAGCTTGTACGAGGGCGAAGAACGAAGCCGCAGAGCACCGGCCTTCTGCACGCACCCTAAGGACTGCGAGAGGACCGTGGTGGCCGCTCGCCTGCCCCTTCAATTCCATTCTAGCATCCTTAGGGAATGTGTTCCAGGACAATTTTCCTGAGTTTTGAATTCGTCCTGATGCAGCCCCTCCTGGGAAACTCCTACTCGTCCTCTGCGTCTCCGAGTGCAGAGACCTCGATGGCAACTGCAGAAAAGAAGGGCTGCGTTGAGTTGTCGAGAAGCAAGAACATAGCCAGCGCCTTGTGTTTGGGAGTCAGCAGCACCTGGACTTTTGCGATTGCCTTCACTGTGCACTGAATGTCGAGATATGTGCACGCTAAAAAACCAAGTTGGGCAAGAGGAGGAAGAGAGCACGGGCATCAGAGAGCATCTGGCATCTTGCCCTGGAAAGGGCAGTGTTTTTGGAGTGTGCAGCAAATCCGTGTTTCTGGACAAGGGAGGCATAAGTGCGCTGCGCTCCTAAGCTATCTCCCTGCTAAGACACACTGCCAAAGCTTTTCGCTATGATGTAGTCCAGTGCAGACGCACACTCCGGCTCTCCGGAGCTGTCCGAAGCGAAGCGCCGGCCGCCGGCGTCTTTCGGCTGAAGCAGCGCTTCGGAGCGTACGGCTGTTGTGTGCGCGAAGCAGCCGCTTCTGCTGCTCCGCGAGCCCGACAGAGCGGTAGCTTGTACGACGGCGAATAACGAAGCCGCAGAGCACCGGCCTTCTGCGCGCACCCTAAGGACTGCGAGAGGACCGTGGTGGCCGCTCGCCTGCCCCTTCAATTCCATTCTAGCATCCTTAGGGAAGGTGTTCCAGGACAATTTTCCTGAGTTTTGAATTCGTCCTGATGCAGCCCCTCCTGGGAAACTCGTGCTCGTCCTCTGAGTCTCCGAGTGCAGAGACCTCGATGGCAACTGCAGAAATGAAGGGCTGCGTTGAGTTGTCGAGAAGCAAGAACATAGCCAGCGCCTTGTGTTTGGGAGTCAGCAGCTGCTGGACTTTTGCGATTGCTTTCACTGTGCACTGAATGCCAGGACGGCATGTGCACGTTAAATCAATATATTGCCCTGGAAAGAGCAGTGTTTTTGGAGTGTGCAGTAAAATCGTGTTTCTGGACAAGGAAGGCATAAGTGCGCTGCGCTCCTAAGCTATCTCCCTGCTAAGACACACTGCTAAAGCTTTTCGCTAGGATGCAGTCTAGTGCAGACGCACACTGCGGCTCTCCGGAGCTGTCCGAAGCGAAGCGCCGGTCGCCGGCGTCTTTCGGCTGAAGCAGCGCTTCGGAGCGTACGGCTGTTGTGTGCGCGAAGCAGCCGCTTCTGCTGCTCCGGGAGCCGGAGAGAGCGGTAGCTTGTACGAGGGCGAAGAACGAAGCCGCAGAGCACCGGGCTTCTGCGCGCACCCTAAGGACTGCGAGAGGACCGTGGTGGCCGCTCGCCTGCCCCTTCAATTCCATTCTAGCATCCTTAGGGAAGGTGATCCAGGACAATTTTCCTGAGTTTTGAATTCGTCCTGATGCAGCCCCTCCTGGGAAACTCCTACTCGTCCTCTGCGTCTCCGAGTGCAGAGACCTCGATGGCAACTGCAGAAAAGAAGGGCTGCGTTGAGTTGTCGAGAAGCAAGAACATAGCCAGCGCCTTGTGTTTGGGAGTCAGCAGCACCTGGACTTTTGCGATTGCTTTCACTGTGCACTGAATGCCAGGACGGCATGTGCACGTTAAATCAACGAGCTGGGCAAGAGCAGGAAGGGAGCACGGGCATCATAGAGCATCTGGCATCTTGCCCTGGAAAGAGCAGTGTTTTTGGAGTGTGCAGTAAAATCGTGTTTCTGGACAAGGAAGGCATAAGTGCGCTGCGCTCCTAAGCTATCTCCCTGCTAAGACACACTGCTAAAGCTTTTCGCTAGGATGCAGTCTAGTGCAGACGCACACTGCGGCTCTCCGGAGCTGTCCGAAGCGAAGCGCCGGTGGCCGGCGGCTTTCGGCTGAAGCAGCGCTTCGGAGCGTACGGCTGTTGTGTGCGCGAAGCAGCCGCTTCTGCTGCTCCGGGAGCCGGAGAGAGCGGTAGCTTGTACGAGGGCGAAGAACGAAGCCGCAGAGCACCGGCCTTCTGCGCGCACCCTAAGGACTGCGAGAGGACCGTGGTGGCCGCTCGCCTGCCCCTTCAATTCCATTCTAGCATCCTTAGGGAAGGTGTTCCAGGACAATTTTCCTGAGTTTTGAATTCGTCCTGATGCAGCCCCTCCTGGGAAACTCCTACTCGTCCTCTGCGTCTCCGAGTGCAGAGACCTCGATGGCAACTGCAGAAAAGAAGGGCTGCGTTGAGTTGTCGAGAAGCAAGAACATAGCCAGCGCCTTGTGTTTGGGAGTCAGCAGCACCTGGACTTTTGCGATTGCCTTCACTGTGGACTGAATGTCGAGATATGTGCACGCTAAAAAACCATGTTGGGCAAGAGGAGGAAGAGAGCACGGGCATCAGAGAGCATCTGGCATCTTGCCCTGGAAAGGGCAGTGTTTTTGGAGTGTGCAGCAAATCCGTGTTTCTGGACAAGGGAGGCATAAGTGCGCTGCGCTCCTAAGCTATCTCCCTGCTAAGACACACTGCCAAAGCTTTTCGCTATGATGTAGTCCAGTGCAGACGCACACTACGGCTCTCCGGAGCTGTCCGAAGCCAAGCGCCGGTGGCCGGCGTCTTTCGGCTGAAGCAGCGCTTCGGAGCGTACGGCTGTTGTGTGTGCGAAGCAGCCGCTTCTGCTGCTCCGGGAGCCGGAGAGAGCGGTAGCTTGTACGAGGGCGAAGAACGAAGCCGCAGAGCACCGGCCTTCTGCGCGCACCCTAAGGACTGCGAGAGGACCGTGGTGGCCGCTCGCCTGCCCCTTCAATTCCATTCTAGCATCCTTAGGGAAGGTGATCCAGGACAATTTTCCTGAGTTTTGAATTCGTCCTGATGCAGCCCCTCCTGGGAAACTCCTACTCGTCCTCTGCGTCTCCGAGTGCAGAGACCTCGATGGCAACTGCAGAAAAGAAGGGCTGCGTTGAGTTGTCGAGAAGCAAGAACATAGCCAGCGCCTTGTGTTTGGGAGTCAGCAGCACCTGGACTTTTGCGATTGCTTTCACTGTGCACTGAATGCCAGGACGGCATGTGCACGTTAAATCAACGAGCTGGGCAAGAGCAGTTATCGAAAGATCACGGCCGTCAGAAAGCAGCTTATATATTGCCCTGGAAAGAGCAGTGTTTTTGGAGTGTGCAGTAAAATCGTGTTTCTGGACAAGGAAGGCATAAGTGCGCTGCGCTCCTAAGCTATCTCCCTGCGAGACACACTGCCAAAGCTTTTCGCTATGATGCAGTCTAGTGCAGACGCACACTACGGCTCTCCGGAGCTGTCCGAAGCGAAGCGCCGGTGGCCGGCGTCTTTCGGCTGAAGCAGCGCTTCGGAGCGTACGGCTGTTGTGTGTGCGAAGCAGCCGCTTCTGCTGCTCCGGGAGCCGGAGAGAGCGGTAGCTTGTACGAGGGCGAAGAACGAAGCCGCAGAGCACCGGCCTTCTGCGCGCACCCTAAGGACTGCGAGAGGACCGTGGTGGCTGCTCGCCTGCCCCTTCAATTCCATTCTAGCATCCTTAGGGAAGGTGATCCAGGACAATTTTCCTGAGTTTTGAATTCGTCCTGATGCAGCCCCTCCTGGGAAACTCCTACTCGTCCTCTGCGTCTCCGAGTGCAGAGACCTCGATGGCAACTGCAGAAAAGAAGGGCTGCGTTGAGTTGTCGAGAAGCAAGAACATAGCCAGCGCCTTGTGTTTGGGAGTCAGCAGCACCTGGACATTTGCGATTGCTTTCACTGTGCACTGAATGCCAGGACGGCATGTGCACGTTAAATCAACGAGCTGGGCAAGAGCAGATATCGAAAGATCACGGCCGTCAGAAAGCAGCTTATATATTGCCCTGGAAAGAGCAGTGTTTTTGGAGTGTGCAGTAAAATCGTGTTTCTGGACAAGGAAGGCATAAGTGCGCTGCGCTCCTAAGCTATCTCCCTGCTAAGACACACTGCCAAAGCTTTTCGCTATGATGTAGTCCAGTGCAGACGCACACTACGGCTCTCCGGAGCTGTCCGAAGCGAAGCGCCGGTGGCCGGCGTCTTTCGGCTGAAGCAGCGCTTCGGAGCGTACGGCTGTTGTGTGCGCGAAGCAGCCGCTTCTGCTGCTCCGGGAGCCGGAGAGAGCGGTAGCTTGTACGAGGGCGAAGAACGAAGCCGCAGAGCACCAGCCTTCTGCGCGCACCCTAAGGACTGCGAGAGGACCGTGGTGGCCGCTCGCCTGCCCCTTCAATTCCATTCTAGCATCCTTAGGGAAGGTGATCCAGGACAATTTTCCTGAGTTTTGAATTCGTCCTGATGCAGCCCCTCCTGGGAAACTCCTACTCGTCCTCTGCGTCTCCGAGTGCAGAGACCTCGATGGCAACTGCAGAAAAGAAGGGCTGCGTTGAGTTGTCGAGAAGCAAGAACATAGCCAGCGCCTTGTGTTTGGGAGTCAGCAGCACCTGGACATTTGCGATTGCTTTCACTGTGCACTGAATGCCAGGACGGCATGTGCACGTTAAATCAACGAGCTGGGCAAGAGCAGTTATCGAAAGATCACGGCCGTCAGAAAGCAGCTTATATATTGCCCTGGAAAGAGCAGTGTTTTTGGAGTGTGCAGTAAAATCGTGTTTCTGGACAAGGAAGGCATAAGTGCGCTGCGCTCCTAAGCTATCTCCCTGCTAAGACACACTGCTAAAGCTTTTCGCTAGGATGCAGTCTAGTGCAGACGCACACTGCGGCTCTCCGGAGCTGTCCGAAGCGAAGCGCCGGTGGCCGGCGTCTTTCGGCTGAAGCAGCGCTTCGGAGCGTACGGCTGTTGTGTGCGCGAAGCAGCCGCTTCTGCTGCTCCGCGAGCCGGACAGAGCGGTAGCTTGTACGAGGGCGAAGAACGAAGCCGCAGAGCACCGGCCTTCTGCGCGCACCCTAAGGACTGCGAGAGGACCGTGGTGGCCGCTCGCCTGCCCCTTGAATTCCATTCTAGCATCCTTAGGGAAGGTGATCCAGGACAATTTTCCTGAGTTTTGAATTCGTCCTGATGCAGCCCCTCCTGGGAAACTCCTACTCGTCCTCTGCGTCTCCGAGTGCAGAGACCTCGATGGCAACTGCAGAAAAGAAGGGCTGCGTTGAGTTGTCGAGAAGCAAGAACATAGCCAGCGCCTTGTGTTTGGGAGTCAGCAGCACCTGGACATTTGCGATTGCTTTCACTGTGCACTGAATGCCAGGACGGCATGTGCACGTTAAATCAACGAGCTGGGCAAGAGCAGTTATCGAAAGATCACGGCCGTCAGAAAGCAGCTTATATATTGCCCTGGAAAGAGCAGTGTTTTTGGAGTGTGCAGTAAAATCGTGTTTCTGGACAAGGAAGGCATAAGTGCGCTGTGCTCCTAAGCTATCTCCCTGCTAAGACACACTGCTAAAGCTTTTCGCTAGGATGCAGTCTAGTGCAGACGCACACTGCGGCTCTCCGGAGCTGTCCGAAGCGAAGCGCCGGTGGCCGGCGTCTTTCGGCTGAAGCAGCGCTTCGGAGCGTACGGCTGTTGTGTGCGCGAAGCAGCCGCTTCTGCTGCTCCGCGAGCCGGACAGAGCGGTAGCTTGTACGAGGGCGAAGAACGAAGCCGCAGAGCACCGGCCTTCTGCGCGCACCCTAAGGACTGCGAGAGGACCGTGGTGGCCGCTCGCCTGCCCCTTCAATTCCATTCTAGCATCCTTAGGGAAGGTGATCCAGGACAATTTTCCTGAGTTTTGAATTCGTCCTGATGCAGCCCCTCCTGGGAAACTCCTACTCGTCCTCTGCGTCTCCGAGTGCAGAGACCTCGATGGCAACTGCAGAAAAGAAGGGCTGCGTTGAGTTGTCGAGAAGCAAGAACATAGCCAGCGCCTTGTGTTTGGGAGTCAGCAGCTGCTGGACTTTTGCGATTGCTTTCACTGTGCACTGAATGCCAGGACGGCATGTGCACGTTAAAACAACGAGCTGGGCAAGAGCAGGAAGGGAGCACGGGCATCATAGAGCATCTGGCATCTTGCCCTGGAAAGAGCAGTGTTTTTGGAGTGTGCAGTAAAATCGTGTTTCTGGACAAGGAAGGCATAAGTGCGCTGCGCTCCTAAGCTATCTCCCTGCTAAGACACACTGCTAAAGCTTTTCGCTAGGATGCAGTCTAGTGCAGACGCACACTGCGGCTCTCCGGAGCTGTCCGAAGCGAAGCGCCGGTGGCCGGCGTCTTTCGGCTGAAGCAGCGCTTCGGAGCGTACGGCTGTTGTGTGCGCGAAGCAGCCGCTTCTGCTGCTCCGCGAGCCGGACAGAGCGGTAGCTTGTACGACGGCGAAGAACGAAGCCGCAGAGCACCGGCCTTCTGCGCGCACCCTAAGGACTGCGAGAGGACCGTGGTGGCCGCTCGCCTGCCCCTTCAATTCCATTCTAGCATCCTTAGGGAAGGTGATCCAGGACAATTTTCCTGAGTTTTGAATTCGTCCTGATGCAGCCCCTCCTGGGAAACTCGTGCTCGTCCTCTGCGTCTCCGAGTGCAGAGACCTCGATGGCAACTGCAGAAAAGAAGGGCTGCGTTGAGTTGTCGAGAAGCAAGAACATAGCCAGCGCCTTGTGTTTGGGAGTCAGCAGCACCTGGACTTTTGCGATTGCCTTCACTGTGCACTGAATGTCGAGATATGTGCACGCTAAAAAACCAAGTTGGGCAAGAGGAGGAAGAGAGCACGGGCATCAGAGAGCATCTGGCATCTTGCCCTGGAAAGGGCAGTGTTTTTGGAGTGTGCAGCAAATCCGTGTTTCTGGACAAGGGAGGCATAAGTGCGCTGCGCTCCTAAGCTATCTCCCTGCTAAGACACACTGCCAAAGCTTTTCGCTATGATGTAGTCCAGTGCAGACGCACACTACGGCTCTCCGGAGCTGTCCGAAGCCAAGCGCCGGTCGCCGGCGTCTTTCGGCTGAAGCAGCGCTTCGGAGCGTACGGCTGTTGTGTGTGCGAAGCAGCCGCTTCTGCTGCTCCGGGAGCCGGAGAGAGCGGTAGCTTGTACGAGGGCGAAGAACGAAGCCGCAGAGCACCGGGCTTCTGCGCGCACCCTAAGGACTGCGAGAGGACCGTGGTGGCCGCTCGCCTGCCCCTTCAATTCCATTCTAGCATCCTTAGGGAAGGTGATCCAGGACAATTTTCCTGAGTTTTGAATTCGTCCTGATGCAGCCCCTCCTGGGAAACTCCTACTCGTCCTCTGCGTCTCCGAGTGCAGAGACCTCGATGGCAACTGCAGAAAAGAAGGGCTGCGTTGAGTTGTCGAGAAGCAAGAACATAGCCAGCGCCTTGTGTTTGGGAGTCAGCAGCACCTGGACTTTTGCGATTGCTTTCACTGTGCACTGAATGCCAGGACGGCATGTGCACGTTAAATCAACGAGCTGGGCAAGAGCAGTTATCGAAAGATCACGGCCGTCAGAAAGCAGCTTATATATTGCCCTGGAAAGAGCAGTGTTTTTGGAGTGTGCAGTAAAATCGTGTTTCTGGACAAGGAAGGCATAAGTGCGCTGCGCTCCTAAGCTATCTCCCTGCGAGACACACTGCCAAAGCTTTTCGCTATGATGCAGTCTAGTGCAGACGCACACTACGGCTCTCCGGAGCTGTCCGAAGCGAAGCGCCGGTGGCCGGCGTCTTTCGGCTGAAGCAGCGCTTCGGAGCGTACGGCTGTTGTGTGTGCGAAGCAGCCGCTTCTGCTGCTCCGGGAGCCGGAGAGAGCGGTAGCTTGTACGAGGGCGAAGAACGAAGCCGCAGAGCACCGGCCTTCTGCGCGCACCCTAAGGACTGCGAGAGGACCGTGGTGGCCGCTCGCCTGCCCCTTCAATTCCATTCTAGCATCCTTAGGGAAGGTGATCCAGGACAATTTTCCTGAGTTTTGAATTCGTCCTGATGCAGCCCCTCCTGGGAAACTCCTACTCGTCCTCTGCGTCTCCGAGTGCAGAGACCTCGATGGCAACTGCAGAAAAGAAGGGCTGCGTTGAGTTGTCGAGAAGCAAGAACATAGCCAGCGCCTTGTGTTTGGGAGTCAGCAGCACCTGGACATTTGCGATTGCTTTCACTGTGCACTGAATGCCAGGACGGCATGTGCACGTTAAATCAACGAGCTGGGCAAGAGCAGTTATCGAAAGATCACGGCCGTCAGAAAGCAGCTTATATATTGCCCTGGAAAGAGCAGTGTTTTTGGAGTGTGCAGTAAAATCGTGTTTCTGGACAAGGAAGGCATAAGTGCGCTGCGCTCCTAAGCTATCTCCCTGCTAAGACACACTGCCAAAGCTTTTCGCTATGATGTAGTCCAGTGCAGACGCACACTACGGCTCTCCGGAGCTGTCCGAAGCGAAGCGCCGGTGGCCGGCGTCTTTCGGCTGAAGCAGCGCTTCGGAGCGTACGGCTGTTGTGTGTGCGAAGCAGCCGCTTCTGCTGCTCCGGGAGCCGGAGAGAGCGGTAGCTTGTACGAGGGCGAAGAACGAAGCCGCAGAGCACCGGCCTTCTGCGCGCACCCTAAGGACTGCGAGAGGACCGTGGTGGCCGCTCGCCTGCCCCTTCAATTCCATTCTAGCATCCTTAGGGAAGGTGATCCAGGACAATTTTCCTGAGTTTTGAATTCGTCCTGATGCAGCCCCTCCTGGGAAACTCGTGCTCGTCCTCTGCGTCTCCGAGTGCAGAGACCTCGATGGCAACTGCAGAAAAGAAGGGCTGCGTTGAGTTGTCGAGAAGCAAGAACATAGCCAGCGCCTTGTGTTTGGGAGTCAGCAGCACCTGGACATTTGCGATTGCTTTCACTGTGCACTGAATGCCAGGACGGCATGTGCACGTTAAATCAACGAGCTGGGCAAGAGCAGTTATCGAAAGATCACGGCCGTCAGAAAGCAGCTTATATATTGCCCTGGAAAGAGCAGTGTTTTTCGAGTGTGCAGTAAAATCGTGTTTCTGGACAAGGAAGGCATAAGTGCGCTGCGCTCCTAAGCTATCTCCCTGCTAAGACACACTGCTAAAGCTTTTCGCTAGGATGCAGTCTAGTGCAGACGCACACTGCGGCTCTCCGGAGCTGTCCGAAGCGAAGCGCCGGTGGCCGGCGTCTTTCGGCTGAAGCAGCGCTTCGGAGCGTACGGCTGTTGTGTGCGCGAAGCAGCCGCTTCTGCTGCTCCGGGAGCCGGACAGAGCGGTAGCTTGTACGAGGGCGAAGAACGAAGCCGCAGAGCACCGGCCTTCTGCGCGCACCCTAAGGACTGCGAGAGGACCGTGGTGGCCGCTCGCCTGCCCCTTCAATTCCATTCTAGCATCCTTAGGGAAGGTGATCCAGGACAATTTTCCTGAGTTTTGAATTCGTCCTGATGCAGCCCCTCCTGGGAAACTCCTACTCGTCCTCTGCGTCTCCGAGTGCAGAGACCTCGATGGCAACTGCAGAAAAGAAGGGCTGCGTTGAGTTGTCGAGAAGCAAGAACATAGCCAGCGCCTTGTGTTTGGGAGTCAGCAGCACCTGGACATTTGCGATTGCTTTCACTGTGCACTGAATGCCAGGACGGCATGTGCACGTTAAATCAACGAGCTGGGCAAGAGCAGTTATCGAAAGATCACGGCCGTCAGAAAGCAGCTTATATATTGCCCTGGAAAGAGCAGTGTTTTTGGAGTGTGCAGTAAAATCGTGTTTCTGGACAAGGAAGGCATAAGTGCGCTGCGCTCCTAAGCTATCTCCCTGCTAAGACACACTGCCAAAGCTTTTCGCTATGATGTAGTCCAGTGCAGACGCACACTACGGCTCTCCGGAGCTGTCCGAAGACAAGCGCCGGTGGCCGGCGTCTTTCGGCTGAAGCAGCGCTTCGGAGCGTACGGCTGTTGTGTGTGCGAAGCAGCCGCTTCTGCTGCTCCGGGAGCCGGAGAGAGCGGTAGCTTGTACGAGGGCGAAGAACGAAGCCGCAGAGCACCGGCCTTCTGCGCGCACCCTAAGGACTGCGAGAGGACCGTGGTGGCCGCTCGCCTGCCCCTTCAATTCCATTCTAGCATCCTTAGGGAAGGTGATCCAGGACAATTTTCCTGAGTTTTGAATTCGTCCTGATGCAGCCCCTCCTGGGAAACTCCTACTCGTCCTCTGCGTCTCCGAGTGCAGAGACCTCGATGGCAACTGCAGAAAAGAAGGGCTGCGTTGAGTTGTCGAGAAGCAAGAACATAGCCAGCGCCTTGTGTTTGGGAGTCAGCAGCTGCTGGACTTTTGCGATTGCTTTCACTGTGCACTGAATGCCAGGACGGCATGTGCACGTTAAATCAACGAGCTGGGCAAGAGCAGTTATCGAAAGATCACGGCCGTCAGAAAGCAGCTTATATATTGCCCTGGAAAGAGCAGTGTTTTTGGAGTGTGCAGTAAAATCGTGTTTCTGGACAAGGAAGGCATAAGTGCGCTGCGCTCCTAAGCTATCTCCCTGCTAAGACACACTGCTAAAGCTTTTCGCTAGGATGCAGTCTAGTGCAGACGCACACTGCGGCTCTCCGGAGCTGTCCGAAGCGAAGCGCCGGTGGCCGGCGTCTTTCGGCTGAAGCAGCGCTTCGGAGCGTACGGCTGTTGTGTGCGCGAAGCAGCCGCTTCTGCTGCTCCGCGAGCCGGACAGAGCGGTAGCTTGTACGAGGGCGAAGAACGAAGCCGCAGAGCACCGGGCTTCTGCGCGCACCCTAAGGACTGCGAGAGGACCGTGGTGGCCGCTCGCCTGCCCCTTCAATTCCATTCTAGCATCCTTATGGAAGGTGATCCAGGACAATTTTCCTGAGTTTTGAATTCGTCCTGATGCAGCCCCTCCTGGGAAACTCCTACTCGTCCTCTGCGTCTCCGAGTGCAGAGACCTCGATGGCAACTGCAGAAAAGAAGGGCTGCGTTGAGTTGTCGAGAAGCAAGAACATAGCCAGCGCCTTGTGTTTGGGAGTCAGCAGCTGCTGGACTTTTGCGATTGCTTTCACTGTGCACTGAATGCCAGGACGGCATGTGCACGTTAAAACAACGAGCTGGGCAAGAGCAGGAAGGGAGCACGGGCATCATAGAGCATCTGGCATCTTGCCCTGGAAAGAGCAGTGTTTGTGGAGTGTGCAGTAAAATCGTGTTTCTGGACAAGGAAGGCATAAGTGCGCTGCGCTCCTAAGCTATCTCCCTGCTAAGACACACTGCTAAAGCTTTTCGCTATGATGCAGTCTAGTGCAGACGCACACTGCGGCTCTCCGGAGCTGTCCGAAGCGAAGCGCCGGTGGCCGGCGGCTTTCGGCTGAAGCAGCGCTTCGGAGCGTACGGCTGTTGTGTGCGCGAAGCAGCCGCTTCTGCTGCTCCGCGAGCCGGACAGAGCGGTAGCTTGTACGACGGCGAAGAACGAAGCCGCAGAGCACCGGCCTTCTGCGCGCACCCTAAGGACTGCGAGAGGACCGTGGTGGCCGCTCGCCTGCCCCTTCAATTCCATTCTAGCATCCTTAGGGAAGGTGATCCAGGACAATTTTCCTGAGTTTTGAATTCGTCCTGATGCAGCCCCTCCTGGGAAACTCCTACTCGTCCTCTGCGTCTCCGAGTGCAGAGACCTCGATGGCAACTGCAGAAAAGAAGGGCTGCGTTGAGTTGTCGAGAAGCAAGAACATAGCCAGCGCCTTGTGTTTGGGAGTCAGCAGCACCTGGACTTTTGCGATTGCTTTCACTGTGCACTGAATGCCAGGACGGCATGTGCACGTTAAATCAACGAGCTGGGCAAGAGCAGTTATCGAAAGATCACGGCCGTCAGAAAGCAGCTTATATATTGCCCTGGAAAGAGCAGTGTTTTTGGAGTGTGCAGTAAAATCGTGTTTCTGGACAAGGAAGGCATAAGTGCGCTGCGCTCCTAAGCTATCTCCCTGCGAGACACAGAGCCAAAGCTTTTCGCTATGATGCAGTCTAGTGCAGACGCACACTACGGCTCTCCGGAGCTGTCCGAAGCGAAGCGCCGGTGGCCGGCGTCTTTCGGCTGAAGCAGCGCTTCGGAGCGTACGGCTGTTGTGTGTGCGAAGCAGCCGCTTCTGCTGCTCCGGGAGCCGGAGAGAGCGGTAGCTTGTACGAGGGCGAAGAACGAAGCCGCAGAGCACCGGCCTTCTGCGCGCACCCTAAGGACTGCGAGAGGACCGTGGTGGCCGCTCGCCTGCCCCTTCAATTCCATTCTAGCATCCTTAGGGAAGGTGATCCAGGACAATTTTCCTGAGTTTTGAATTCGTCCTGATGCAGCCCCTCCTGGGAAACTCCTACTCGTCCTCTGCGTCTCCGAGTGCAGAGACCTCGATGGCAACTGCAGAAAAGAAGGGCTGCGTTGAGTTGTCGAGAAGCAAGAACATAGCCAGCGCCTTGTGTTTGGGAGTCAGCAGCACCTGGACATTTGCGATTGCTTTCACTGTGCACTGAATGCCAGGACGGCATGTGCACGTTAAATCAACGAGCTGGGCAAGAGCAGTTATCGAAAGATCACGGCCGTCAGAAAGCAGCTTATATATTGCCCTGGAAAGAGCAGTGTTTTTGGAGTGTGCAGTAAAATCGTGTTTCTGGACAAGGAAGGCATAAGTGCGCTGCGCTCCTAAGCTATCTCCCTGCTAAGACACACTGCCAAAGCTTTTCGCTATGATGTAGTCCAGTGCAGACGCACACTACGGCTCTCCGGAGCTGTCCGAAGCGAAGCGCCGGTGGCCGGCGTCTTTCGGCTGAAGCAGCGCTTCGGAGCGTACGGCTGTTGTGTGTGCGAAGCAGCCGCTTCTGCTGCTCCGGGAGCCGGAGAGAGCGGTAGCTTGTACGAGGGCGAAGAACGAAGCCGCAGAGCACCGGCCTTCTGCGCGCACCCTAAGGACTGCGAGAGGACCGTGGTGGCCGCTCGCCTGCCCCTTCAATTCCATTCTAGCATCCTTAGGGAAGGTGATCCAGGACAATTTTCCTGAGTTTTGAATTCGTCCTGATGCAGCCCCTCCTGGGAAACTCCTACTCGTCCTCTGCGTCTCCGAGTGCAGAGACCTCGATGGCAACTGCAGAAAAGAAGGGCTGCGTTGAGTTGTCGAGAAGCAAGAACATAGCCAGCGCCTTGTGTTTGGGAGTCAGCAGCACCTGGACATTTGCGATTGCTTTCACTGTGCACTGAATGCCAGGACGGCATGTGCACGTTAAATCAACGAGCTGGGCAAGAGCAGTTATCGAAAGATCACGGCCGTCAGAAAGCAGCTTATATATTGCCCTGGAAAGAGCAGTGTTTTTGGAGTGTGCAGTAAAATCGTGTTTCTGGACAAGGAAGGCATAAGTGCGCTGCGCTCCTAAGCTATCTCCCTGCTAAGACACACTGCCAAAGCTTTTCGCTATGATGTAGTCCAGTGCAGACGCACACTACGGCTCTCCGGAGCTGTCCGAAGCGAAGCGCCGGTGGCCGGCGTCTTTCGGCTGAAGCAGCGCTTCGGAGCGTACGGCTGTTGTGTGCGCGAAGCAGCCGCTTCTGCTGCTCCGGGAGCCGGAGAGAGCGGTAGCTTGTACGAGGGCGAAGAACGAAGCCGCAGAGCACCGGCCTTCTGCGCGCACCCTAAGGACTGCGAGAGGACCGTGGTGGCCGCTCGCCTGCCCCTTCAATTCCATTCTAGCATCCTTAGGGAAGGTGATCCAGGACAATTTTCCTGAGTTTTGAATTCGTCCTGATGCAGCCCCTCCTGGGAAACTCCTACTCGTCCTCTGCGTCTCCGAGTGCAGAGACCTCGATGGCAACTGCAGAAAAGAAGGGCTGCGTTGAGTTGTCGAGAAGCAAGAACATAGCCAGCGCCTTGTGTTTGGGAGTCAGCAGCACCTGGACATTTGCGATTGCTTTCACTGTGCACTGAATGCCAGGACGGCATGTGCACGTTAAATCAACGAGCTGGGCAAGAGCAGTTATCGAAAGATCACGGCCGTCAGAAAGCAGCTTATATATTGCCCTGGAAAGAGCAGTGTTTTTGGAGTGTGCAGTAAAATCGTGTTTCTGGACAAGGAAGGCATAAGTGCGCTGCGCTCCTAAGCTATCTCCCTGCTAAGACACACTGCCAAAGCTTTTCGCTATGATGTAGTCCAGTGCAGACGCACACTACGGCTCTCCGGAGCTGTCCGAAGACAAGCGCCGGTGGCCGGCGTCTTTCGGCTGAAGCAGCGCTTCGGAGCGTACGGCTGTTGTGTGTGCGAAGCAGCCGCTTCTGCTGCTCCGGGAGCCGGAGAGAGCGGTAGCTTGTACGAGGGCGAAGAACGAAGCCGCAGAGCACCGGCCTTCTGCGCGCACCCTAAGGACTGCGAGAGGACCGTGGTGGCCGCTCGCCTGCCCCTTCAATTCCATTCTAGCATCCTTAGGGAAGGTGATCCAGGACAATTTTCCTGAGTTTTGAATTCGTCCTGATGCAGCCCCTCCTGGGAAACTCCTACTCGTCCTCTGCGTCTCCGAGTGCAGAGACCTCGATGGCAACTGCAGAAAAGAAGGGCTGCGTTGAGTTGTCGAGAAGCAAGAACATAGCCAGCGCCTTGTGTTTGGGAGTCAGCAGCTGCTGGACTTTTGCGATTGCTTTCACTGTGCACTGAATGCCAGGACGGCATGTGCACGTTAAATCAACGAGCTGGGCAAGAGCAGTTATCGAAAGATCACGGCCGTCAGAAAGCAGCTTATATATTGCCCTGGAAAGAGCAGTGTTTTTGGAGTGTGCAGTAAAATCGTGTTTCTGGACAAGGAAGGCATAAGTGCGCTGCGCTCCTAAGCTATCTCCCTGCTAAGACACACTGCTAAAGCTTTTCGCTAGGATGCAGTCTAGTGCAGACGCACACTGCGGCTCTCCGGAGCTGTCCGAAGCGAAGCGCCGGTGGCCGGCGTCTTTCGGCTGAAGCAGCGCTTCGGAGCGTACGGCTGTTGTGTGCGCGAAGCAGCCGCTTCTGCTGCTCCGCGAGCCGGACAGAGCGGTAGCTTGTACGAGGGCGAAGAACGAAGCCGCAGAGCACCGGGCTTCTGCGCGCACCCTAAGGACTGCGAGAGGACCGTGGTGGCCGCTCGCCTGCCCCTTCAATTCCATTCTAGCATCCTTATGGAAGGTGATCCAGGACAATTTTCCTGAGTTTTGAATTCGTCCTGATGCAGCCCCTCCTGGGAAACTCCTACTCGTCCTCTGCGTCTCCGAGTGCAGAGACCTCGATGGCAACTGCAGAAAAGAAGGGCTGCGTTGAGTTGTCGAGAAGCAAGAACATAGCCAGCGCCTTGTGTTTGGGAGTCAGCAGCTGCTGGACTTTTGCGATTGCTTTCACTGTGCACTGAATGCCAGGACGGCATGTGCACGTTAAAACAACGAGCTGGGCAAGAGCAGGAAAGGAGCACGGGCATCATAGAGCATCTGGCATCTTGCCCTGGAAAGAGCAGTGTTTGTGGAGTGTGCAGTAAAATCGTGTTTCTGGACAAGGAAGGCATAAGTGCGCTGCGCTCCTAAGCTATCTCCCTGCTAAGACACACTGCTAAAGCTTTTCGCTATGATGCAGTCTAGTGCAGACGCACACTGCGGCTCTCCGGAGCTGTCCGAAGCGAAGCGCCGGTGGCCGGCGGCTTTCGGCTGAAGCAGCGCTTCGGAGCGTACGGCTGTTGTGTGCGCGAAGCAGCCGCTTCTGCTGCTCCGCGAGCCGGACAGAGCGGTAGCTTGTACGACGGCGAAGAACGAAGCCGCAGAGCACCGGCCTTCTGCGCGCACCCTAAGGACTGCGAGAGGACCGTGGTGGCCGCTCGCCTGCCCCTTCAATTCCATTCTAGCATCCTTAGGGAAGGTGTTCCAGGACAATTTTCCTGAGTTTTGAATTCGTCCTGATGCAGCCCCTCCTGGGAAACTCCTACTCGTCCTCTGCGTCTCCGAGTGCAGAGACCTCGATGGCAACTGCAGAAAAGAAGGGCTGCGTTGAGTTGTCGAGAAGCAAGAACATAGCCAGCGCCTTGTGTTTGGGAGTCAGCAGCACCTGGACTTTTGCGATTGCCTTCACTGTGCACTGAATGTCGAGATATGTGCACGCTAAAAAACCAAGTTGGGCAAGAGGAGGAAGAGAGCACGGGCATCAGAGAGCATCTGGCATCTTGCCCTGGAAAGGGCAGTGTTTTTGGAGTGTGCAGCAAATCCGTGTTTCTGGACAAGGGAGGCATAAGTGCGCTGCGCTCCTAAGCTATCTCCCTGCTAAGACACACTGCCAAAGCTTTTCGCTATGATGTAGTCCAGTGCAGACGCACACTCCGGCTCTCCGGAGCTGTCCGAAGCCAAGCGCCGGTCGCCGGCGTCTTTCGGCTGAAGCAGCGCTTCGGAGCGTACGGCTGTTGTGTGTGCGAAGCAGCCGCTTCTGCTGCTCCGGGAGCCGGAGAGAGCGGTAGCTTGTACGAGGGCGAAGAACGAAGCCGCAGAGCACCGGGCTTCTGCGCGCACCCTAAGGACTGCGAGAGGACCGTGGTGGCCGCTCGCCTGCCCCTTCAATTCCATTCTAGCATCCTTAGGGAAGGTGATCCAGGACAATTTTCCTGAGTTTTGAATTCGTCCTGATGCAGCCCCTCCTGGGAAACTCCTACTCGTCCTCTGCGTCTCCGAGTGCAGAGACCTCGATGGCAACTGCAGAAAAGAAGGGCTGCGTTGAGTTGTCGAGAAGCAAGAACATAGCCAGCGCCTTGTGTTTGGGAGTCAGCAGCACCTGGACTTTTGCGATTGCTTTTACTGTGCACTGAATGCCAGGACGGCATGTGCACGTTAAATCAACGAGCTGGGCAAGAGCAGTTATCGAAAGATCACGGCCGTCAGAAAGCAGCTTATATATTGCCCTGGAAAGAGCAGTGTTTTTGGAGTGTGCAGTAAAATCGTGTTTCTGGACAAGGAAGGCATAAGTGCGCTGCGCTCCTAAGCTATCTCCCTGCTAAGACACACTGCCAAAGCTTTTCGCTATGATGTAGTCCAGTGCAGACGCACACTACGGCTCTCCGGAGCTGTCCGAAGCGAAGCGCCGGTGGCCGGCGTCTTTCGGCTGAAGCAGCGCTTCGGAGCGTACGGCTGTTGTGTGTGCGAAGCAGCCGCTTCTGCTGCTCCGGGAGCCGGAGAGAGCGGTAGCTTGTACGAGGGCGAAGAACGAAGCCGCAGAGCACCGGCCTTCTGCGCGCACCCTAAGGACTGCGAGAGGACCGTGGTGGCCGCTCGCCTGCCCTTTCAATTCCATTCTAGCATCCTTAGGGAAGGTGATCCAGGACAATTTTCCTGAGTTTTGAATTCGTCCTGATGCAGCCCCTCCTGGGAAACTCCTACTCGTCCTCTGCGTCTCCGAGTGCAGAGACCTCGATGGCAACTGCAGAAAAGAAGGGCTGCGTTGAGTTGTCGAGAAGCAAGAACATAGCCAGCGCCTTGTGTTTGGGAGTCAGCAGCACCTGGACTTTTGCGATTGCTTTCACTGTGCACTGAATGCCAGGACGGCATGTGCACGTTAAATCAACGAGCTGGGCAAGAGCAGTTATCGAAAGATCACGGCCGTCAGAAAGCAGCTTATATATTGCCCTGGAAAGAGCAGTGTTTTTGGAGTGTGCAGTAAAATCGTGTTTCTGGACAAGGAAGGCATAAGTGCGCTGCGCTCCTAAGCTATCTCCCTGCTAAGACACACTACTAAAGCTTTTCGCTAGGATGCAGTCTAGTGCAGACGCACACTGCGGCTCTCCGGAGCTGTCCGAAGCGAAGCGCCGGTGGCCGGCGTCTTTCGGCTGAAGCAGCGCTTCGGAGCGTACGGCTGTTGTGTGCGCGAAGCAGCCGCTTCTGCTGCTCCGCGAGCCGGACAGAGCGGTAGCTTGTACGAGGGCGAAGAACGAAGCCGCAGAGCACCGGGCTTCTGCGCGCACCCTAAGGACTGCGAGAGGACCGTGGTGGCCGCTCGCCTGCCCCTTCAATTCCATTCTAGCATCCTTATGGAAGGTGATCCAGGACAATTTTCCTGAGTTTTGAATTCGTCCTGATGCAGCCCCTCCTGGGAAACTCCTACTCGTCCTCTGCGTCTCCGAGTGCAGAGACCTCGATGGCAACTGCAGAAAAGAAGGGCTGCGTTGAGTTGTCGAGAAGCAAGAACATAGCCAGCGCCTTGTGTTTGGGAGTCAGCAGCTGCTGGACTTTTGCGATTGCTTTCACTGTGCACTGAATGCCAGGACGGCATGTGCACGTTAAAACAACGAGCTGGGCAAGAGCAGGAAGGGAGCACGGGCATCATAGAGCATCTGGCATCTTGCCCTGGAAAGAGCAGTGTTTTTGGAGTGTGCAGTAAAATCGTGTTTCTGGACAAGGAAGGCATAAGTGCGCTGCGCTCCTAAGCTATCTCCCTGCTAAGACACACTGCTAAAGCTTTTCGCTAGGATGCAGTCTAGTGCAGACGCACACTGCGGCTCTCCGGAGCTGTCCGAAGCGAAGCGCCGGTGGCCGGCGTCTTTCGGCTGAAGCAGCGCTTCGGAGCGTACGGCTGTTGTGTGCGCGAAGCAGCCGCTTCTGCTGCTCCGCGAGCCGGACAGAGCGGTAGCTTGTACGACGGCGAAGAACGAAGCCGCAGAGCACCGGCCTTCTGCGCGCACCCTAAGGACTGCGAGAGGACCGTGGTGGCCGCTCGCCTGCCCCTTCAATTCCATTCTAGCATCCTTAGGGAAGGTGTTCCAGGACAATTTTCCTGAGTTTTGAATTCGTCCTGATGCAGCCCCTCCTGGGAAACTCCTACTCGTCCTCTGCGTCTCCGAGTGCAGAGACCTCGATGGCAACTGCAGAAAAGAAGGGCTGCGTTGAGTTGTCGAGGAGCAAGAACATAGCCAGCGCCTTGTGTTTGGGAGTCAGCAGCACCTGGACTTTTGCGATTGCCTTCACTGTGCACTGAATGTCGAGATATGTGCACGCTAAAAAACCAAGTTGGGCAAGAGGAGGAAGAGAGCACGGGCATCAGAGAGCATCTGGCATCTTGCCCTGGAAAGGGCAGTGTTTTTGGAGTGTGCAGCAAATCCGTGTTTCTGGACAAGGGAGGCATAAGTGCGCTGCGCTCCTAAGCTATCTCCCTGCTAAGACACACTGCCAAAGCTTTTCGCTATGATGTAGTCCAGTGCAGACGCACACTACGGCTCTCCGGAGCTGTCCGAAGCGAAGCGCCGGTCGCCGACGTCTTTCGGCTGAAGCAGCGCTTCGGAGCGTACGGCTGTTGTGTGTGCGAAGCAGCCGCTTCTGCTGCTCCGGGAGCCGGAGAGAGCGGTAGCTTGTACGAGGGCGAAGAACGAAGCCGCAGAGCACCGGCCTTCTGCGCGCACCCTAAGGACTGCGAGAGGACCGTGGTGGCCGCTCGCCTGCCCCTTCAATTCCATTCTAGCATCCTTAGGGAAGGTGATCCAGGACAATTTTCCTGAGTTTTGAATTCGTCCTGATGCAGCCCCTCCTGGGAAACTCCTACTCGTCCTCTGCGTCTCCGAGTGCAGAGACCTCGATGGCAACTGCAGAAAAGAAGGGCTGCGTTGAGTTGTCGAGAAGCAAGAACATAGCCAGCGCCTTGTGTTTGGGAGTCAGCAGCACCTGGACATTTGCGATTGCTTTCACTGTGCACTGAATGCCAGGACGGCATGTGCTCTTTAAATCAACGAGCTGGGCAAGAGCAGTTATCGAAAGATCACGGCCGTCAGAAAGCAGCTTATATATTGCCCTGGAAAGAGCAGTGTTTTTGGAGTGTGCAGTAAAATCGTGTTTCTGGACAAGGAAGGCATAAGTGCGCTGCGCTCCTAAGCTATCTCCCTGCTAAGACACACTGCTAAAGCTTTTCGCTAGGATGCAGTCTAGTGCAGACGCACACTGCGGCTCTCCGGAGCTGTCCGAAGCGAAGCGCCGGTGGCCGGCGTCTTTCGGCTGAAGCAGCGCTTCGGAGCGTACGGCTGTTGTGTGCGCGAAGCAGCCGCTTCTGCTGCTCCGCGAGCCGGACAGAGCGGTAGCTTGTACGAGGGCGAAGAACGAAGCCGCAGAGCACCGGGCTTCTGCGCGCACCCTAAGGACTGCGAGAGGACCGTGGTGGCCGCTCGCCTGCCCCTTCAATTCCATTCTAGCATCCTTAGGGAAGGTGATCCAGGACAATTTTCCTGAGTTTTGAATTCGTCCTGATGCAGCCCCTCCTGGGAAACTCCTACTCGTCCTCTGCGTCTCCGAGTGCAGAGACCTCGATGGCAACTGCAGAAAAGAAGGGCTGCGTTGAGTTGTCGAGAAGCAAGAACATAGCCAGCGCCTTGTGTTTGGGAGTCAGCAGCTGCTGGACTTTTGCGATTGCTTTCACTGTGCACTGAATGCCAGGACGGCATGTGCACGTTAAAACAACGAGCTGGGCAAGAGCAGGAAGGGAGCACGGGCATCATAGAGCATCTGGCATCTTGCCCTGGAAAGAGCAGTGTTTTTGGAGTGTGCAGTAAAATCGTGTTTCTGGACAAGGAAGGCATAAGTGCGCTGCGCTCCTAAGCTATCTCCCTGCTAAGACACACTGCTAAAGCTTTTCGCTAGGATGCAGTCTAGTGCAGACGCACACTGCGGCTCTCCGGAGCTGTCCGAAGCGAAGCGCCGGTGGCCGGCGTCTTTCGGCTGAAGCAGCGCTTCGGAGCGTACGGCTGTTGTGTGCGCGAAGCAGCCGCTTCTGCTGCTCCGCGAGCCGGACAGAGCGGTAGCTTGTACGACGGCGAAGAACGAAGCCGCAGAGCACCGGCCTTCTGCGCGCACCCTAAGGACTGCGAGAGGACCGTGGTGGCCGCTCGCCTGCCCCTTCAATTCCATTCTAGCATCCTTAGGGAAGGTGTTCCAGGACAATTTTCCTGAGTTTTGAATTCGTCCTGATGCAGCCCCTCCTGGGAAACTCCTACTCGTCCTCTGCGTCTCCGAGTGCAGAGACCTCGATGGCAACTGCAGAAAAGAAGGGCTGCGTTGAGTTGTCGAGAAGCAAGAACATAGCCAGCGCCTTGTGTTTGGGAGTCAGCAGCACCTGGACTTTTGCGATTGCCTTCACTGTGCACTGAATGTCGAGATATGTGCACGCTAAAAAACCAAGTTGGGCAAGAGGAGGAAGAGAGCACGGGCATCAGAGAGCATCTGGCATCTTGCCCTGGAAAGGGCAGTGTTTTTGGAGTGTGCAGCAAATCCGTGTTTCTGGACAAGGGAGGCATAAGTGCGCTGCGCTCCTAAGCTATCTCCCTGCTAAGACACACTGCCAAAGCTTTTCGCTATGATGTAGTCCAGTGCAGACGCACACTACGGCTCTCCGGAGCTGTCCGAAGCGAAGCGCCGGTCGCCGGCGTCTTTCGGCTGAAGCAGCGCTTCGGAGCGTACGGCTGTTGTGTGCGCGAAGCAGCCGCTTCTGCTGCTCCGGGAGCCGGAGAGAGCGGTAGCTTGTACGAGGGCGAAGAACGAAGCCGCAGAGCACCGGCCTTCTGCGCGCACCCTAAGGACTGCTAGAGAACGGCGGTGGCCGCTCGCCTGCCCCTTCAATTCCATTCTAGCATCCTTAGGGAAGGTGATCCAGGACAATTTTCCTGAGTTTTGAATTCGTCCTGATGCAGCCCCTCCTGGGAAACTCCTACTCGTCCTCTGCGTCTCCGAGTGCAGAGACCTCGATGGCAACTGCAGAAAAGAAGGGCTGCGTTGAGTTGTCGAGAAGCAAGAACATAGCCAGCGCCTTTTGTTTGGGAGTCAGCAGCACCTGGACTTTTGCGATTGCTTTCACTGTGCACTGAATGCCAGGACGGCATGTGCACGTTAAATCAACGAGCTGGGCAAGAGCAGTTATCGAAAGATCACGGCCGTCAGAAAGCAGCTTATATATTGCCCTGGAAAGAGCAGTGTTTTTGGAGTGTGCAGTAAAATCGTGTTTCTGGACAAGGAAGGCATAAGTGCGCTGCGCTCCTAAGCTATCTCCCTGCTAAGACACACTGCCAAAGCTTTTCGCTATGATGTAGTCCAGTGCAGACGCACACTACGGCTCTCCGGAGCTGTCCGAAGCGAAGCGCCGGTGGCCGGCGTCTTTCGGCTGAAGCAGCGCTTCGGAGCGTACGGCTGTTGTGTGTGCGAAGCAGCCGCTTCTGCTACTCCGGGAGCCGGAGAGAGCGGTAGCTTGTACGAGGGCGAAGAACGAAGCCGCAGAGCACCGGCCTTCTGCGCGCACCCTAAGGACTGCGAGAGGACCGTGGTGGCCGCTCGCCTGCCCCTTCAATTCCATTCTAGCATCCTTAGGGAAGGTGATCCAGGACAATTTTCCTGAGTTTTGAATTCGTCCTGATGCAGCCCCTCCTGGGAAACTCCTACTCGTCCTCTGCGTCTCCGAGTGCAGAGACCTCGATGGCAACTGCAGAAAAGAAGGGCTGCGTTGAGTTGTCGAGAAGCAAGAACATAGCCAGCGCCTTGTGTTTGGGAGTCAGCAGCACCTGGACATTTGCGATTGCTTTCACTGTGCACTGAATGCCAGGACGGCATGTGCACGTTAAATCAACGAGCTGGGCAAGAGCAGTTATCGAAAGATCACGGCCGTCAGAAAGCAGCTTATATATTGCCCTGGAAAGAGCAGTGTTTTTGGAGTGTGCAGTAAAATCGTGTTTCTGGACAAGGAAGGCATAAGTGCGCTGCGCTCCTAAGCTATCTCCCTGCTAAGACACACTGCTAAAGCTTTTCGCTAGGATGCAGTCTAGTGCAGACGCACACTGCGGCTCTCCGGAGCTGTCCGAAGCGAAGCGCCGGTGGCCGGCGTCTTTCGGCTGAAGCAGCGCTTCGGAGCGTACGGCTGTTGTGTGCGCGAAGCAGCCGCTTCTGCTGCTCCGCGAGCCGGACAGAGCGGTAGCTTGTACGAGGGCGAAGAACGAAGCCGCAGAGCACCGGCCTTCTGCGCGCACCCTAAGGACTGCGAGAGGACCGTGGTGGCCGCTCGCCTGCCCCTTCAATTCCATTCTAGCATCCTTAGGGAAGGTGATCCAGGACAATTTTCCTGAGTTTTGAATTCGTCCTGATGCAGCCCCTCCTGGGAAACTCCTACTCGTCCTCTGCGTCTCCGAGTGCAGAGACCTCGATGGCAACTGCAGAAAAGAAGGGCTGCGTTGAGTTGTCGAGAAGCAAGAACATAGCCAGCGCCTTGTGTTTGGGAGTCAGCAGCACCTGGACATTTGCGATTGCTTTCACTGTGCACTGAATGCCAGGACGGCATGTGCACGTTAAATCAACGAGCTGGGCAAGAGCAGTTATCGAAAGATCACGGCCGTCAGAAAGCAGCTTATATATTGCCCTGGAAAGAGCAGTGTTTTTGGAGTGTGCAGTAAAATCGTGTTTCTGGACAAGGAAGGCATAAGTGCGCTGCGCTCCTAAGCTATCTCCCTGCTAAGACACACTGCTAAAGCTTTTCGCTAGGATGCAGTCTAGTGCAGACGCACACTGCGGCTCTCCGGAGCTGTCCGAAGCGAAGCGCCGGTGGCCGGCGTCTTTCGGCTGAAGCAGCGCTTCGGAGCGTACGGCTGTTGTGTGCGCGAAGCAGCCGCTTCTGCTGCTCCGCGAGCCGGACAGAGCGGTAGCTTGTACGAGGGCGAAGAACGAAGCCGCAGAGCACCGGCCTTCTGCGCGCACCCTAAGGACTGCGAGAGGACCGTGGTGGCCGCTCGCCTGCCCCTTCAATTCCATTCTAGCATCCTTATGGAAGGTGATCCAGGACAATTTTCCTGAGTTTTGAATTCGTCCTGATGCAGCCCCTCCTGGGAAACTCCTACTCGTCCTCTGCGTCTCCGAGTGCAGAGACCTCGATGGCAACTGCAGAAAAGAAGGGCTGCGTTGAGTTGTCGAGAAGCAAGAACATAGCCAGCGCCTTGTGTTTGGGAGTCAGCAGCTGCTGGACTTTTGCGATTGCTTTCACTGTGCACTGAATGCCAGGACGGCATGTGCACGTTAAAACAACGAGCTGGGCAAGAGCAGGAAGGGAGCACGGGCATCATAGAGCATCTGGCATCTTGCCCTGGAAAGAGCAGTGTTTTTGGAGTGTGCAGTAAAATCGTGTTTCTGGACAAGGAAGGCATAAGTGCGCTGCGCTCCTAAGCTATCTCCCTGCTAAGACACACTGCTAAAGCTTTTCGCTAGGATGCAGTCTAGTGCAGACGCACACTGCGGCTCTCCGGAGCTGTCCGAAGCGAAGCGCCGGTGGCCGGCGTCTTTCGGCTGAAGCAGCGCTTCGGAGCGTACGGCTGTTGTGTGCGCGAAGCAGCCGCTTCTGCTGCTCCGCGAGCCGGACAGAGCGGTAGCTTGTACGACGGCGAAGAACGAAGCCGCAGAGCACCGGCCTTCTGCGCGCACCCTAAGGACTGCGAGAGGACCGTGGTGGCCGCTCGCCTGCCCCTTCAATTCCATTCTAGCATCCTTAGGGAAGGTGTTCCAGGACAATTTTCCTGAGTTTTGAATTCGTCCTGATGCAGCCCCTCCTGGGAAACTCCTACTCGTCCTCTGCGTCTCCGAGTGCAGAGACCTCGATGGCAACTGCAGAAAAGAAGGGCTGCGTTGAGTTGTCGAGGAGCAAGAACATAGCCAGCGCCTTGTGTTTGGGAGTCAGCAGCACCTGGACTTTTGCGATTGCCTTCACTGTGCACTGAATGTCGAGATATGTGCACGCTAAAAAACCAAGTTGGGCAAGAGGAGGAAGAGAGCACGGGCATCAGAGAGCATCTGGCATCTTGCCCTGGAAAGGGCAGTGTTTTTGGAGTGTGCAGCAAATCCGTGTTTCTGGACAAGGGAGGCATAAGTGCGCTGCGCTCCTAAGCTATCTCCCTGCTAAGACACACTGCCAAAGCTTTTCGCTATGATGTAGTCCAGTGCAGACGCACACTACGGCTCTCCGGAGCTGTCCGAAGCGAAGCGCCGGTCGCCGACGTCTTTCGGCTGAAGCAGCGCTTCGGAGCGTACGGCTGTTGTGTGTGCGAAGCAGCCGCTTCTGCTGCTCCGGGAGCCGGAGAGAGCGGTAGCTTGTACGAGGGCGAAGAACGAAGCCGCAGAGCACCGGCCTTCTGCGCGCACCCTAAGGACTGCGAGAGGACCGTGGTGGCCGCTCGCCTGCCCCTTCAATTCCATTCTAGCATCCTTAGGGAAGGTGATCCAGGACAATTTTCCTGAGTTTTGAATTCGTCCTGATGCAGCCCCTCCTGGGAAACTCCTACTCGTCCTCTGCGTCTCCGAGTGCAGAGACCTCGATGGCAACTGCAGAAAAGAAGGGCTGCGTTGAGTTGTCGAGAAGCAAGAACATAGCCAGCGCCTTGTGTTTGGGAGTCAGCAGCACCTGGACATTTGCGATTGCTTTCACTGTGCACTGAATGCCAGGACGGCATGTGCACGTTAAATCAACGAGCTGGGCAAGAGCAGTTATCGAAAGATCACGGCCGTCAGAAAGCAGCTTATATATTGCCCTGGAAAGAGCAGTGTTTTTGGAGTGT
Source organism: Lonchura striata (assembly GCF_046129695.1). Lineage (NCBI taxonomy): Eukaryota > Metazoa > Chordata > Aves > Passeriformes > Estrildidae > Lonchura > Lonchura striata. The sequence goes on from NC_134612.1 coordinate 682,456, forward strand.
GCAGTAAAATCGTGTTTCTGGACAAGGAAGGCATAAGTGCGCTGCGCTCCTAAGCTATCTCCCTGCTAAGACACACTGCTAAAGCTTTTCGCTAGGATGCAGTCTAGTGCAGACGCACACTGCGGCTCTCCGGAGCTGTCCGAAGCGAAGCGCCGGTGGCCGGCGTCTTTCGGCTGAAGCAGCGCTTCGGAGCGTACGGCTGTTGTGTGCGCGAAGCAGCCGCTTCTGCTGCTCCGCGAGCCGGACAGAGCGGTAGCTTGTACGAGGGCGAAGAACGAAGCCGCAGAGCACCGGCCTTCTGCGCGCACCCTAAGGACTGCGAGAGGACCGTGGTGGCCGCTCGCCTGCCCCTTCAATTCCATTCTAGCATCCTTAGGGAAGGTGATCCAGGACAATTTTCCTGAGTTTTGAATTCGTCCTGATGCAGCCCCTCCTGGGAAACTCCTACTCGTCCTCTGCGTCTCCGAGTGCAGAGACCTCGATGGCAACTGCAGAAAAGAAGGGCTGCGTTGAGTTGTCGAGAAGCAAGAACATAGCCAGCGCCTTGTGTTTGGGAGTCAGCAGCACCTGGACATTTGCGATTGCTTTCACTGTGCACTGAATGCCAGGACGGCATGTGCACGTTAAATCAACGAGCTGGGCAAGAGCAGTTATCGAAAGATCACGGCCGTCAGAAAGCAGCTTATATATTGCCCTGGAAAGAGCAGTGTTTTTGGAGTGTGCAGTAAAATCGTGTTTCTGGACAAGGAAGGCATAAGTGCGCTGCGCTCCTAAGCTATCTCCCTGCTAAGACACACTGCTAAAGCTTTTCGCTAGGATGCAGTCTAGTGCAGACGCACACTGCGGCTCTCCGGAGCTGTCCGAAGCGAAGCGCCGGTGGCCGGCGTCTTTCGGCTGAAGCAGCGCTTCGGAGCGTACGGCTGTTGTGTGCGCGAAGCAGCCGCTTCTGCTGCTCCGCGAGCCGGACAGAGCGGTAGCTTGTACGAGGGCGAAGAACGAAGCCGCAGAGCACCGGCCTTCTGCGCGCACCCTAAGGACTGCGAGAGGACCGTGGTGGCCGCTCGCCTGCCCCTTCAATTCCATTCTAGCATCCTTATGGAAGGTGATCCAGGACAATTTTCCTGAGTTTTGAATTCGTCCTGATGCAGCCCCTCCTGGGAAACTCCTACTCGTCCTCTGCGTCTCCGAGTGCAGAGACCTCGATGGCAACTGCAGAAAAGAAGGGCTGCGTTGAGTTGTCGAGAAGCAAGAACATAGCCAGCGCCTTGTGTTTGGGAGTCAGCAGCTGCTGGACTTTTGCGATTGCTTTCACTGTGCACTGAAAGCCAGGACGGCATGTGCACGTTAAAACAACGAGCTGGGCAAGAGCAGGAAGGGAGCACGGGCATCATAGAACATCTGGCATCTTGCCCTGGAAAGAGCAGTGTTTTTGGAGTGTGCAGTAAAATCGTGTTTCTGGACAAGGAAGGCATAAGTGCGCTGCGCTCCTAAGCTATCTCCCTGCTAAGACACACTGCTAAAGCTTTTCGCTAGGATGCAGTCTAGTGCAGACGCACACTGCGGCTCTCCGGAGCTGTCCGAAGCGAAGCGCCGGTGGCCGGCGGCTTTCGGCTGAAGCAGCGCTTCGGAGCGTACGGCTGTTGTGTGCGCGAAGCAGCCGCTTCTGCTGCTCCGCGAGCCGGACAGAGCGGTAGCTTGTACGAGGGCGAAGAACGAAGCCGCAGAGCACCGGCCTTCTGCGCGCACCCTAAGGACTGCGAGAGGACCGTGGTGGCCGCTCGCCTGCCCCTTCAATTCCATTCTAGCATCCTTAGGGAAGGTGATCCAGGACAATTTTCCTGAGTTTTGAATTCGTCCTGATGCAGCCCCTCCTGGGAAACTCCTACTCGTCCTCTGCGTCTCCGAGTGCAGAGACCTCGATGGCAACTGCAGAAAAGAAGGGCTGCGTTGAGTTGTCGAGGAGCAAGAACATAGCCAGCGCCTTGTGTTTGGGAGTCAGCAGCACCTGGACTTTTGCGATTGCCTTCACTGTGCACTGAATGTCGAGATATGTGCACGCTAAAAAACCAAGTTGGGCAAGAGGAGGAAGAGAGCACGGGCATCAGAGAGCATCTGGCATCTTGCCCTGGAAAGGGCAGTGTTTTTGGAGTGTGCAGCAAATCCGTGTTTCTGGACAAGGGAGGCATAAGTGCGCTGCGCTCCTAAGCTATCTCCCTGCTAAGACACACTGCCAAAGCTTTTCGCTATGATGTAGTCCAGTGCAGACGCACACTACGGCTCTCCGGAGCTGTCCGAAGCGAAGCGCCGGTCGCCGACGTCTTTCGGCTGAAGCAGCGCTTCGGAGCGTACGGCTGTTGTGTGTGCGAAGCAGCCGCTTCTGCTGCTCCGGGAGCCGGAGAGAGCGGTAGCTTGTACGAGGGCGAAGAACGAAGCCGCAGAGCACCGGCCTTCTGCGCGCACCCTAAGGACTGCGAGAGGACCGTGGTGGCCGCTCGCCTGCCCCTTCAATTCCATTCTAGCATCCTTAGGGAAGGTGATCCAGGACAATTTTCCTGAGTTTTGAATTCGTCCTGATGCAGCCCCTCCTGGGAAACTCCTACTCGTCCTCTGCGTCTCCGAGTGCAGAGACCTCGATGGCAACTGCAGAAAAGAAGGGCTGCGTTGAGTTGTCGAGAAGCAAGAACATAGCCAGCGCCTTGTGTTTGGGAGTCAGCAGCACCTGGACATTTGCGATTGCTTTCACTGTGCACTGAATGCCAGGACGGCATGTGCTCTTTAAATCAACGAGCTGGGCAAGAGCAGTTATCGAAAGATCACGGCCGTCAGAAAGCAGCTTATATATTGCCCTGGAAAGAGCAGTGTTTTTGGAGTGTGCAGTAAAATCGTGTTTCTGGACAAGGAAGGCATAAGTGCGCTGCGCTCCTAAGCTATCTCCCTGCTAAGACACACTGCTAAAGCTTTTCGCTAGGATGCAGTCTAGTGCAGACGCACACTGCGGCTCTCCGGAGCTGTCCGAAGCGAAGCGCCGGTGGCCGGCGTCTTTCGGCTGAAGCAGCGCTTCGGAGCGTACGGCTGTTGTGTGCGCGAAGCAGCCGCTTCTGCTGCTCCGCGAGCCGGACAGAGCGGTAGCTTGTACGAGGGCGAAGAACGAAGCCGCAGAGCACCGGGCTTCTGCGCGCACCCTAAGGACTGCGAGAGGACCGTGGTGGCCGCTCGCCTGCCCCTTCAATTCCATTCTAGCATCCTTAGGGAAGGTGATCCAGGACAATTTTCCTGAGTTTTGAATTCGTCCTGATGCAGCCCCTCCTGGGAAACTCCTACTCGTCCTCTGCGTCTCCGAGTGCAGAGACCTCGATGGCAACTGCAGAAAAGAAGGGCTGCGTTGAGTTGTCGAGAAGCAAGAACATAGCCAGCGCCTTGTGTTTGGGAGTCAGCAGCTGCTGGACTTTTGCGATTGCTTTCACTGTGCACTGAATGCCAGGACGGCATGTGCACGTTAAAACAACGAGCTGGGCAAGAGCAGGAAGGGAGCACGGGCATCATAGAGCATCTGGCATCTTGCCCTGGAAAGAGCAGTGTTTTTGGAGTGTGCAGTAAAATCGTGTTTCTGGACAAGGAAGGCATAAGTGCGCTGCGCTCCTAAGCTATCTCCCTGCTAAGACACACTGCTAAAGCTTTTCGCTAGGATGCAGTCTAGTGCAGACGCACACTGCGGCTCTCCGGAGCTGTCCGAAGCGAAGCGCCGGTGGCCGGCGTCTTTCGGCTGAAGCAGCGCTTCGGAGCGTACGGCTGTTGTGTGCGCGAAGCAGCCGCTTCTGCTGCTCCGCGAGCCGGACAGAGCGGTAGCTTGTACGACGGCGAAGAACGAAGCCGCAGAGCACCGGCCTTCTGCGCGCACCCTAAGGACTGCGAGAGGACCGTGGTGGCCGCTCGCCTGCCCCTTCAATTCCATTCTAGCATCCTTAGGGAAGGTGTTCCAGGACAATTTTCCTGAGTTTTGAATTCGTCCTGATGCAGCCCCTCCTGGGAAACTCCTACTCGTCCTCTGCGTCTCCGAGTGCAGAGACCTCGATGGCAACTGCAGAAAAGAAGGGCTGCGTTGAGTTGTCGAGAAGCAAGAACATAGCCAGCGCCTTGTGTTTGGGAGTCAGCAGCACCTGGACTTTTGCGATTGCCTTCACTGTGCACTGAATGTCGAGATATGTGCACGCTAAAAAACCAAGTTGGGCAAGAGGAGGAAGAGAGCACGGGCATCAGAGAGCATCTGGCATCTTGCCCTGGAAAGGGCAGTGTTTTTGGAGTGTGCAGCAAATCCGTGTTTCTGGACAAGGGAGGCATAAGTGCGCTGCGCTCCTAAGCTATCTCCCTGCTAAGACACACTGCCAAAGCTTTTCGCTATGATGTAGTCCAGTGCAGACGCACACTACGGCTCTCCGGAGCTGTCCGAAGCGAAGCGCCGGTCGCCGGCGTCTTTCGGCTGAAGCAGCGCTTCGGAGCGTACGGCTGTTGTGTGCGCGAAGCAGCCGCTTCTGCTGCTCCGGGAGCCGGAGAGAGCGGTAGCTTGTACGAGGGCGAAGAACGAAGCCGCAGAGCACCGGCCTTCTGCGCGCACCCTAAGGACTGCTAGAGAACGGCGGTGGCCGCTCGCCTGCCCCTTCAATTCCATTCTAGCATCCTTAGGGAAGGTGATCCAGGACAATTTTCCTGAGTTTTGAATTCGTCCTGATGCAGCCCCTCCTGGGAAACTCCTACTCGTCCTCTGCGTCTCCGAGTGCAGAGACCTCGATGGCAACTGCAGAAAAGAAGGGCTGCGTTGAGTTGTCGAGAAGCAAGAACATAGCCAGCGCCTTTTGTTTGGGAGTCAGCAGCACCTGGACTTTTGCGATTGCTTTCACTGTGCACTGAATGCCAGGACGGCATGTGCACGTTAAATCAACGAGCTGGGCAAGAGCAGTTATCGAAAGATCACGGCCGTCAGAAAGCAGCTTATATATTGCCCTGGAAAGAGCAGTGTTTTTGGAGTGTGCAGTAAAATCGTGTTTCTGGACAAGGAAGGCATAAGTGCGCTGCGCTCCTAAGCTATCTCCCTGCTAAGACACACTGCCAAAGCTTTTCGCTATGATGTAGTCCAGTGCAGACGCACACTACGGCTCTCCGGAGCTGTCCGAAGCGAAGCGCCGGTGGCCGGCGTCTTTCGGCTGAAGCAGCGCTTCGGAGCGTACGGCTGTTGTGTGTGCGAAGCAGCCGCTTCTGCTACTCCGGGAGCCGGAGAGAGCGGTAGCTTGTACGAGGGCGAAGAACGAAGCCGCAGAGCACCGGCCTTCTGCGCGCACCCTAAGGACTGCGAGAGGACCGTGGTGGCCGCTCGCCTGCCCCTTCAATTCCATTCTAGCATCCTTAGGGAAGGTGATCCAGGACAATTTTCCTGAGTTTTGAATTCGTCCTGATGCAGCCCCTCCTGGGAAACTCCTACTCGTCCTCTGCGTCTCCGAGTGCAGAGACCTCGATGGCAACTGCAGAAAAGAAGGGCTGCGTTGAGTTGTCGAGAAGCAAGAACATAGCCAGCGCCTTGTGTTTGGGAGTCAGCAGCACCTGGACATTTGCGATTGCTTTCACTGTGCACTGAATGCCAGGACGGCATGTGCACGTTAAATCAACGAGCTGGGCAAGAGCAGTTATCGAAAGATCACGGCCGTCAGAAAGCAGCTTATATATTGCCCTGGAAAGAGCAGTGTTTTTGGAGTGTGCAGTAAAATCGTGTTTCTGGACAAGGAAGGCATAAGTGCGCTGCGCTCCTAAGCTATCTCCCTGCTAAGACACACTGCTAAAGCTTTTCGCTAGGATGCAGTCTAGTGCAGACGCACACTGCGGCTCTCCGGAGCTGTCCGAAGCGAAGCGCCGGTGGCCGGCGTCTTTCGGCTGAAGCAGCGCTTCGGAGCGTACGGCTGTTGTGTGCGCGAAGCAGCCGCTTCTGCTGCTCCGCGAGCCGGACAGAGCGGTAGCTTGTACGAGGGCGAAGAACGAAGCCGCAGAGCACCGGCCTTCTGCGCGCACCCTAAGGACTGCGAGAGGACCGTGGTGGCCGCTCGCCTGCCCCTTCAATTCCATTCTAGCATCCTTAGGGAAGGTGATCCAGGACAATTTTCCTGAGTTTTGAATTCGTCCTGATGCAGCCCCTCCTGGGAAACTCCTACTCGTCCTCTGCGTCTCCGAGTGCAGAGACCTCGATGGCAACTGCAGAAAAGAAGGGCTGCGTTGAGTTGTCGAGAAGCAAGAACATAGCCAGCGCCTTGTGTTTGGGAGTCAGCAGCACCTGGACATTTGCGATTGCTTTCACTGTGCACTGAATGCCAGGACGGCATGTGCACGTTAAATCAACGAGCTGGGCAAGAGCAGTTATCGAAAGATCACGGCCGTCAGAAAGCAGCTTATATATTGCCCTGGAAAGAGCAGTGTTTTTGGAGTGTGCAGTAAAATCGTGTTTCTGGACAAGGAAGGCATAAGTGCGCTGCGCTCCTAAGCTATCTCCCTGCTAAGACACACTGCTAAAGCTTTTCGCTAGGATGCAGTCTAGTGCAGACGCACACTGCGGCTCTCCGGAGCTGTCCGAAGCGAAGCGCCGGTGGCCGGCGTCTTTCGGCTGAAGCAGCGCTTCGGAGCGTACGGCTGTTGTGTGCGCGAAGCAGCCGCTTCTGCTGCTCCGCGAGCCGGACAGAGCGGTAGCTTGTACGAGGGCGAAGAACGAAGCCGCAGAGCACCGGCCTTCTGCGCGCACCCTAAGGACTGCGAGAGGACCGTGGTGGCCGCTCGCCTGCCCCTTCAATTCCATTCTAGCATCCTTATGGAAGGTGATCCAGGACAATTTTCCTGAGTTTTGAATTCGTCCTGATGCAGCCCCTCCTGGGAAACTCCTACTCGTCCTCTGCGTCTCCGAGTGCAGAGACCTCGATGGCAACTGCAGAAAAGAAGGGCTGCGTTGAGTTGTCGAGAAGCAAGAACATAGCCAGCGCCTTGTGTTTGGGAGTCAGCAGCTGCTGGACTTTTGCGATTGCTTTCACTGTGCACTGAAAGCCAGGACGGCATGTGCACGTTAAAACAACGAGCTGGGCAAGAGCAGGAAGGGAGCACGGGCATCATAGAACATCTGGCATCTTGCCCTGGAAAGAGCAGTGTTTTTGGAGTGTGCAGTAAAATCGTGTTTCTGGACAAGGAAGGCATAAGTGCGCTGCGCTCCTAAGCTATCTCCCTGCTAAGACACACTGCTAAAGCTTTTCGCTAGGATGCAGTCTAGTGCAGACGCACACTGCGGCTCTCCGGAGCTGTCCGAAGCGAAGCGCCGGTGGCCGGCGTCTTTCGGCTGAAGCAGCGCTTCGGAGCGTACGGCTGTTGTGTGCGCGAAGCAGCCGCTTCTGCTGCTCCGCGAGCCGGACAGAGCGGTAGCTTGTACGAGGGCGAAGAACGAAGCCGCAGAGCACCGGCCTTCTGCGCGCACCCTAAGGACTGCGAGAGGACCGTGGTGGCCGCTCGCCTGCCCCTTCAATTCCATTCTAGCATCCTTAGGGAAGGTGATCCAGGACAATTTTCCTGAGTTTTGAATTCGTCCTGATGCAGCCCCTCCTGGGAAACTCCTACTCGTCCTCTGCGTCTCCGAGTGCAGAGACCTCGATGGCAACTGCAGAAAAGAAGGGCTGCGTTGAGTTGTCGAGAAGCAAGAACATAGCCAGCGCCTTGTGTTTGGGAGTCAGCAGCACCTGGACTTTTGCGATTGCCTTCACTGTGCACTGAATGTCGAGATATGTGCACGCTAAAAAACCAAGTTGGGCAAGAGGAGGAAGAGAGCACGGGCATCAGAGAGCATCTGGCATCTTGCCCTGGAAAGGGCAGTGTTTTTGGAGTGTGCAGCAAATCCGTGTTTCTGGACAAGGGAGGCATAAGTGCGCTGCGCTCCTAAGCTATCTCCCTGCTAAGACACACTGCCAAAGCTTTTCGCTATGATGTAGTCCAGTGCAGACGCACACTACGGCTCTCCGGAGCTGTCCGAAGCCAAGCGCCGGTCGCCGGCGTCTTTCGGCTGAAGCAGCGCTTCGGAGCGTACGGCTGTTGTGTGTGCGAAGCAGCCGCTTCTGCTGCTCCGGGAGCTGGAGAGAGCGGTAGCTTGTACGAGGGCGAAGAACGAAGCCGCAGAGCACCGGGCTTCTGCGCGCACCCTAAGGACTGCGAGAGGACCGTGGTGGCCGCTCGCCTGCCCCTTCAATTCCATTCTAGCATCCTTAGGGAAGGTGATCCAGGACAATTTTCCTGAGTTTTGAATTCGTCCTGATGCAGCCCCTCCTGGGAATCTCGTGCTCGTCCTCTGCGTCTCCGAGTGCAGAGACCTCGATGGCAACTGCAGAAAAGAAGGGCTGCGTTGAGTTGTCGAGAAGCAAGAACATAGCCAGCGCCTTGTGTTTGGGAGTCAGCAGCACCTGGACTTTTGCGATTGCTTTCACTGTGCACTGAATGCCAGGACGGCATGTGCACGTTAAATCAACGAGCTGGGCAAGAGCAGTTATCGAAAGATCACGGCCGTCAGAAAGCAGCTTATATATTGCCCTGGAAAGAGCAGTGTTTTTGGAGTGTGCAGTAAAATCGTGTTTCTGGACAAGGAAGGCATAAGTGCGCTGCGCTCCTAAGCTATCTCCCTGCTAAGACACACTGCCAAAGCTTTTCGCTATGATGTAGTCCAGTGCAGACGCACACTACGGCTCTCCGGAGCTGTCCGAAGCCAAGCGCCGGTCGCCGGCGTCTTTCGGCTGAAGCAGCGCTTCGGAGCGTACGGCTGTTGTGTGTGCGAAGCAGCCGCTTCTGCTGCTCCGGGAGCCGGAGAGAGCGGTAGCTTGTACGAGGGCGAAGAACGAAGCCGCAGAGCACCGGCCTTCTGCGCGCACCCTAAGGACTGCGAGAGGACCGTGGTGGCCGCTCGCCTGCCCCTTCAATTCCATTCTAGCATCCTTAGGGAAGGTGATCCAGGACAATTTTCCTGAGTTTTGAATTCGTCCTGATGCAGCCCCTCCTGGGAAACTCCTACTCGTCCTCTGCGTCTCCGAGTGCAGAGACCTCGATGGCAACTGCAGAAAAGAAGGGCTGCGTTGAGTTGTCGAGAAGCAAGAACATAGCCAGCGCCTTGTGTTTGGGAGTCAGCAGCACCTGGACATTTGCGATTGCTTTCACTGTGCACTGAATGCCAGGACGGCATGTGCACGTTAAATCAACGAGCTGGGCAAGAGCAGTTATCGAAAGATCACGGCCGTCAGAAAGCAGCTTATATATTGCCCTGGAAAGAGCAGTGTTTTTGGAGTGTGCAGTAAAATCGTGTTTCTGGACAAGGAAGGCATAAGTGCGCTGCGCTCCTAAGCTATCTCCCTGCTAAGACACACTGCTAAAGCTTTTCGCTAGGATGCAGTCTAGTGCAGACGCACACTGCGGCTCTCCGGAGCTGTCCGAAGCGAAGCGCCGGTGGCCGGCGTCTTTCGGCTGAAGCAGCGCTTCGGAGCGTACGGCTGTTGTGTGTGCGAAGCAGCCGCTTCTGCTGCTCCGGGAGCCGGAGAGAGCGGTAGCTTGTACGAGGGCGAAGAACGAAGCCGCAGAGCACCGGGCTTCTGCGCGCACCCTAAGGACTGCGAGAGGACCGTGGTGGCCGCTCGCCTGCCCCTTCAATTCCATTCTAGCATCCTTAGGGAAGGTGTTCCAGGACAATTTTCCTGAGTTTTGAATTCGTCCTGATGCAGCCCCTCCTGGGAAACTCCTACTCGTCCTCTGCGTCTCCGAGTGCAGAGACCTCGATGGCAACTGCAGAAAAGAAGGGCTGCGTTGAGTTGTCGAGAAGCAAGAACATAGCCAGCGCCTTGTGTTTGGGAGTCAGCAGCACCTGGACTTTTGCGATTGCTTTCACTGTGCACTGAATGCCAGGACGGCATGTGCACGTTAAATCAACGAGCTGGGCAAGAGCAGTTATCGAAAGATCACGGCCGTCAGAAAGCAGCTTATATATTGCCCTGGAAAGAGCAGTGTTTTTGGAGTGTGCAGTAAAATCGTGTTTCTGGACAAGGAAGGCATAAGTGCGCTGCGCTCCTAAGCTATCTCCCTGCTAAGACACACTGCTAAAGCTTTTCGCTAGGATGCAGTCTAGTGCAGACGCACACTGCGGCTCTCCGGAGCTGTCCGAAGCGAAGCGCCGGTGGCCGGCGTCTTTCGGCTGAAGCAGCGCTTCGGAGCGTACGGCTGTTGTGTGCGCGAAGCAGCTGCTTCTGCTGCTCCGCGAGCCGGACAGAGCGGTAGCTTGTACGAGGGCGAAGAACGAAGCCGCAGAGCACCGGCCTTCTGCGCGCACCCTAAGGACTGCGAGAGGACCGTGGTGGCCGCTCGCCTGCCCCTTCAATTCCATTCTAGCATCCTTATGGAAGGTGATCCAGGACAATTTTCCTGAGTTTTGAATTCGTCCTGATGCAGCCCCTCCTGGGAAACTCCTACTCGTCCTCTGCGTCTCCGAGTGCAGAGACCTCGATGGCAACTGCAGAAAAGAAGGGCTGCGTTGAGTTGTCGAGAAGCAAGAACATAGCCAGCGCCTTGTGTTTGGGAGTCAGCAGCTGCTGGACTTTTGCGATTGCTTTCACTGTGCACTGAAAGCCAGGACGGCATGTGCACGTTAAAACAACGAGCTGGGCAAGAGCAGGAAGGGAGCACGGGCATCATAGAGCATCTGGCATCTTGCCCTGGAAAGAGCAGTGTTTTTGGAGTGTGCAGTAAAATCGTGTTTCTGGACAAGGAAGGCATAAGTGCGCTGCGCTCCTAAGCTATCTCCCTGCTAAGACACACTGCTAAAGCTTTTCGCTAGGATGCAGTCTAGTGCAGACGCACACTGCGACTCTCCGGAGCTGTCCGAAGCGAAGCGCCGGTGGCCGGCGTCTTTCGGCTGAAGCAGCGCTTCGGAGCGTACGGCTGTTGTGTGCGCGAAGCAGCCGCTTCTGCTGCTCCGCGAGCCGGACAGAGCGGTAGCTTGTACGACGGCGAAGAACGAAGCCGCAGAGCACCGGCCTTCTGCGCGCACCCTAAGGACTGCGAGAGGACCGTGGTGGCCGCTCGCCTGCCCCTTCAATTCCATTCTAGCATCCTTAGGGAAGGTGTTCCAGGACAATTTTCCTGAGTTTTGAATTCGTCCTGATGCAGCCCCTCCTGGGAAACTCCTACTCGTCCTCTGCGTCTCCGAGTGCAGAGACCTCGATGGCAACTGCAGAAAAGAAGGGCTGCGTTGAGTTGTCGAGAAGCAAGAACATAGCCAGCGCCTTGTGTTTGGGAGTCAGCAGCACCTGGACTTTTGCGATTGCCTTCACTGTGCACTGAATGTCGAGATATGTGCACGCTAAAAAACCAAGTTGGGCAAGAGGAGGAAGAGAGCACGGGCATCAGAGAGCATCTGGCATCTTGCCCTGGAAAGGGCAGTGTTTTTGGAGTGTGCAGCAAATCCGTGTTTCTGGACAAGGGAGGCATAAGTGCGCTGCGCTCCTAAGCTATCTCCCTGCTAAGACACACTGCCAAAGCTTTTCGCTATGATGTAGTCCAGTGCAGACGCACACTACGGCTCTCCGGAGCTGTCCGAAGCGAAGCGCCGGTGGCCGGCGTCTTTCGGCTGAAGCAGCGCTTCGGAGCGTACGGCTGTTGTGTGTGCGAAGCAGCCGCTTCTGCTGCTCCGGGAGCCGGAGAGAGCGGTAGCTTGTACGAGGGCGAAGAACGAAGCCGCAGAGCACCGGGCTTCTGCGCGCACCCTAAGGACTGCGAGAGGACTGTGGTGGCCGCTCGCCTGCCCCTTCAATTCCATTCTAGCATCCTTAGGGAAGGTGATCCAGGACAATTTTCCTGAGTTTTGAATTCGTCCTGATGCAGCCCCTCCTGGGAAACTCCTACTCGTCCTCTGCGTCTCCGAGTGCAGAGACCTCGATGGCAACTGCAGAAAAGAAGGGCTGCGTTGAGTTGTCGAGAAGCAAGAACATAGCCAGCGCCTTGTGTTTGGGAGTCAGCAGCACCTGGACTTTTGCGATTGCTTTTACTGTGCACTGAATGCCAGGAAGGCATGTGCACGTTAAATCAACGAGCTGGGCAAGAGCAGTTATCGAAAGATCATGGCCGTCAGAAAGCAGCTTATATATTGCCCTGGAAAGAGCAGTGTTTTTGGAGTGTGCAGTAAAATCGTGTTTCTGGACAAGGAAGGCATAAGTGCGCTGCGCTCCTAAGCTATCTCCCTGCGAGACACAGAGCCAAAGCTTTTCGCTATGATGCAGTCTAGTGCAGACGCACACTACGGCTCTCCGGAGCTGTCCGAAGCGAAGCGCCGGTGGCCGGCGTCTTTCGGCTGAAGCAGCGCTTCGGAGCGTACGGCTGTTGTGTGCGCGAAGCAGCCGCTTCTCCTGCTCCGTTAGCCGGACAGAGCGGTAGCTTGTACGAGGGCGAAGAACGAAGCCGCAGAGCACCGGGCTTCTGCGCGCACCCTAAGGACTGCTAGAGAACGGCGGTGGCCGCTCGCCTGCCTCTTCAATTCCCTTCTAGCATCCTTATGGAAGGTGTTCCAGGACAATTTTCCTGAGGTTTGAATTCGTCCTGATGCAGCCCCTCCTGGGAAACTCGTGCTCGTCCTCTGCGTCTCCGAGTGCAGAGACCTCGATGGCAACTGCAGAAAAGAAGGGCTGCGTTGAGTTGTCGAGAAGCAAGAACATAGCCAGCGCCTTGTGTTTGGGAGTCAGCAGCACCTGGACTTTTGCGATTGCTTTCACTGTGCACTGAATGCCAGGACGGCATGTGCACGTTAAATCAACGAGCTGGGCAAGAGCAGTTATCGAAAGATCACGGCCGTCAGAAAGCAGCTTATATATTGCCCTGGAAAGAGCAGTGTTTTTGGAGTGTGCAGTAAAATCGTGTTTCTGGACAAGGAAGGCATAAGTGCGCTGCGCTCCTAAGCTATCTCCCTGCTAAGACACACTGCCAAAGCTTTTCGCTATGATGTAGTCCAGTGCAGACGCACACTGCGGCTCTCCGGAGCTGTCCGAAGCGAAGCGCCGGTGGCCGGCGTCTTTCGGCTGAAGCAGCGCTTCGGAGCGTACGGCTGTTGTGTGTGCGAAGCAGCCGCTTCTGCTGCTCCGGGAGCCGGAGAGAGCGGTAGCTTGTACGAGGGCGAAGAACGAAGCCGCAGAGCACCGGCCTTCTGCGCGCACCCTAAGGACTGCGAGAGGACCGTGGTGGCCGCTCGCCTGCCCCTTCAATTCCATTCTAGCATCCTTAGGGAAGGTGATCCAGGACAATTTTCCTGAGTTTTGAATTCGTCCTGATGCAGCCCCTCCTGGGAAACTCCTACTCGTCCTCTGCGTCTCCGAGTGCAGAGACCTCGATGGCAACTGCAGAAAAGAAGGGCTGCGTTGAGTTGTCGAGAAGCAAGAACATAGCCAGCGCCTTGTGTTTGGGAGTCAGCAGCACCTGGACATTTGCGATTGCTTTCACTGTGCACTGAATGCCAGGACGGCATGTGCACGTTAAATCAACGAGCTGGGCAAGAGCAGTTATCGAAAGATCACGGCCGTCAGAAAGCAGCTTATATATTGCCCTGGAAAGAGCAGTGTTTTTGGAGTGTGCAGTAAAATCGTGTTTCTGGACAAGGAAGGCATAAGTGCGCTGCGCTCCTAAGCTATCTCCCTGCTAAGACACACTGCTAAAGCTTTTCGCTAGGATGCAGTCTAGTGCAGACGCACACTGCGGCTCTCCGGAGCTGTCCGAAGCGAAGCGCCGGTGGCCGGCGTCTTTCGGCTGAAGCAGCGCTTCGGAGCGTACGGCTGTTGTGTGCGCGAAGCAGCCGCTTCTGCTGCTCCGGGAGCTGGAGAGAGCGGTAGCTTGTATGAGGGCGAAGAACGAAGCCGCAGAGCACCGGCCTTCTGCGCGCACCCTAAGGACTGCGAGAGGACCGTGGTGGCCGCTTGCCTGCCCCTTCAATTCCATTCTAGCATCCTTAGGGAAGGTGTTCCAGGACAATTTTCCTGAGTTTTGAATTCGTCCTGATGCAGCCCCTCCTGGGAAACTCCTACTCGTCCTCTGCGTCTCCGAGTGCAGAGACCTCGATGGCAACTGCAGAAAAGAAGGGCTGCGTTGAGTTGTCGAGAAGCAAGAACATAGCCAGCGCCTTGTGTTTGGGAGTCAGCAGCACCTGGACTTTTGCGATTGCCTTCACTGTGCACTGAATGTCGAGATATGTGCACGCTAAAAAACCAAGTTGGGCAAGAGGAGGAAGAGAGCACGGGCATCAGAGAGCATCTGGCATCTTGCCCTGGAAAGGGCAGTGTTTTTGGAGTGTGCAGCAAATCCGTGTTTCTGGACAAGGGAGGCATAAGTGCGCTGCGCTCCTAAGCTATCTCCCTGCTAAGACACACTGCCAAAGCTTTTCGCTATGATGTAGTCCAGTGCAGACGCACACTACGGCTCTCCGGAGCTGTCCGAAGCGAAGCGCCGGTGGCCGGCGTCTTTCGGCTGAAGCAGCGCTTCGGAGCGTACGGCTGTTGTGTGTGCGAAGCAGCCGCTTCTGCTGCTCCGGGAGCCGGAGAGAGCGGTAGCTTGTACGAGGGCGAAGAACGAAGCCGCAGAGCACCGGGCTTCTGCGCGCACCCTAAGGACTGCGAGAGGACTCTGGTGGCCGCTCGCCTGCCCCTTCAATTCCATTCTAGCATCCTTAGGGAAGGTGATCCAGGACAATTTTCCTGAGTTTTGAATTCGTCCTGATGCAGCCCCTCCTGGGAAACTCCTACTCGTCCTCTGCGTCTCCGAGTGCAGAGACCTCGATGGCAACTGCAGAAAAGAAGGGCTGCGTTGAGTTGTCGAGAAGCAAGAACATAGCCAGCGCCTTGTGTTTGGGAGTCAGCAGCACCTGGACTTTTGCGATTGCTTTCACTGTGCACTGAATGCCAGGACGGCATGTGCACGTTAAATCAACGAGCTGGGCAAGAGCAGTTATCGAAAGATCATGGCCGTCAGAAAGCAGCTTATATATTGCCCTGGAAAGAGCAGTGTTTTTGGAGTGTGCAGTAAAATCGTGTTTCTGGACAAGGAAGGCATAAGTGCGCTGCGCTCCTAAGCTATCTCCCTGCGAGACACAGAGCCAAAGCTTTTCGCTATGATGCAGTCTAGTGCAGACGCACACTACGGCTCTCCGGAGCTGTCCGAAGCGAAGCGCCGGTGGCCGGCGTCTTTCGGCTGAAGCAGCGCTTCGGAGCGTACGGCTGTTGTGTGCGCGAAGCAGCCGCTTCTCCTGCTCCGCGAGCCGGACAGAGCGGTAGCTTGTACGAGGGCGAAGAACGAAGCCGCAGAGCACCGGGCTTCTGCGCGCACCCTAAGGACTGCTAGAGAACGGCGGTGGCCGCTCGCCTGCCTCTTCAATTCCCTTCTAGCATCCTTATGGAAGGTGTTCCAGGACAATTTTCCTGAGGTTTGAATTCGTCCTGATGCAGCCCCTCCTGGGAAACTCCTACTCGTCCTCTGCGTCTCCGAGTGCAGAGACCTCGATGGCAACTGCAGAAAAGAAGGGCTGCGTTGAGTTGTCGAGAAGCAAGAACATAGCCAGCGCCTTGTGTTTGGGAGTCAGCAGCACCTGGACTTTTGCGATTGCTTTCACTGTGCACTGAATGCCAGGACGGCATGTGCACGTTAAATCAACGAGCTGGGCAAGAGCAGTTATCGAAAGATCACGGCCGTCAGAAAGCAGCTTATATATTGCCCTGGAAAGAGCAGTGTTTTTGGAGTGTGCAGTAAAATCGTGTTTCTGGACAAGGAAGGCATAAGTGCGCTGCGCTCCTAAGCTATCTCCCTGCTAAGACACACTGCCAAAGCTTTTCGCTATGATGTAGTCCAGTGCAGACGCACACTACGGCTCTCCGGAGCTGTCCGAAGCGAAGCGCCGGTGGCCGGCGTCTTTCGGCTGAAGCAGCGCTTCGGAGCGTACGGCTGTTGTGTGTGCGAAGCAGCCGCTTCTGCTGCTCCGGGAGCCGGAGAGAGCGGTAGCTTGTACGAGGGCGAAGAACGAAGCCGCAGAGCACCGGGCTTCTGCGCGCACCCTAAGGACTGCGAGAGGACCGTGGTGGCCGCTCGCCTGCCCCTTCAATTCCATTCTAGCATCCTTATGGAAGGTGATCCAGGACAATTTTCCTGAGTTTTGAATTCGTCCTGATGCAGCCCCTCCTGGGAAACTCCTACTCGTCCTCTGCGTCTCCGAGTGCAGAGACCTCGATGGCAACTGCAGAAAAGAAGGGCTGCGTTGAGTTGTCGAGAAGCAAGAACATAGCCAGCGCCTTGTGTTTGGGAGTCAGCAGCACCTGGACATTTGCGATTGCTTTCACTGTGCACTGAATGCCAGGACGGCATGTGCACGTTAAATCAACGAGCTGGGCAAGAGCAGTTATCGAAAGATCACGGCCGTCAGAAAGCAGCTTATATATTGCCCTGGAAAGAGCAGTGTTTTTGGAGTGTGCAGTAAAATCGTGTTTCTGGACAAGGAAGGCATAAGTGCGCTGCGCTCCTAAGCTATCTCCCTGCTAAGACACACTGCTAAAGCTTTTCGCTAGGATGCAGTCTAGTGCAGACGCACACTGCGGCTCTCCGGAGCTGTCCGAAGCGAAGCGCCGGTGGCCGGCGTCTTTCGGCTGAAGCAGCGCTTCGGAGCGTACGGCTGTTGTGTGCGCGAAGCAGCCGCTTCTGCTGCTCCGCGAGCCGGACAGAGCGGTAGCTTGTACGAGGGCGTAGAACGAAGCCGCAGAGCACCGGGCTTCTGCGCGCACCCTAAGGACTGCGAGAGGACCGTGGTGGCCGCTCGCCTGCCCCTTCAATTCCATTCTAGCATCCTTAGGGAAGGTGATCCAGGACAATTTTCCTGAGTTTTGAATTCGTCCTGATGCAGCCCCTCCTGGGAAACTCCTACTCGTCCTCTGCGTCTCCGAGTGCAGAGACCTCGATGGCAACTGCAGAAAAGAAGGGCTGCGTTGAGTTGTCGAGAAGCAAGAACATAGCCAGCGCCTTGTGTTTGGGAGTCAGCAGCTGCTGGACTTTTGCGATTGCTTTCACTGTGCACTGAATGCCAGGACGGCATGTGCACGTTAAAACAACGAGCTGGGCAAGAGCAGGAAGGGAGCACGGGCATCATAGAGCATCTGGCATCTTGCCCTGGAAAGAGCAGTGTTTTTGGAGTGTGCAGTAAAATCGTGTTTCTGGACAAGGAAGGCATAAGTGCGCTGCGCTCCTAAGCTATCTCCCTGCTAAGACACACTGCTAAAGCTTTTCGCTAGGATGCAGTCTAGTGCAGACGCACACTGCGGCTCTCCGGAGCTGTCCGAAGCGAAGCGCCGGTGGCCGGCGGCTTTCGGCTGAAGCAGCGCTTCGGAGCGTACGGCTGTTGTGTGCGCGAAGCAGCCGCTTCTGCTGCTCCGCGAGCCGGACAGAGCGGTAGCTTGTACGACGGCGAAGAACGAAGCCGCAGAGCACCGGCCTTCTGCGCGCACCCTAAGGACTGCGAGAGGACCGTGGTGGCCGCTCGCCTGCCCCTTCAATTCCATTCTAGCATCCTTAGGGAAGGTGTTCCAGGACAATTTTCCTGAGTTTTGAATTCGTCCTGATGCAGCCCCTCCTGGGAAACTCCTACTTGTCCTCTGCGTCTCCGAGTGCAGAGACCTCGATGGCAACTGCAGAAAAGAAGGGCTGCGTTGAGTTGTCGAGAAGCAAGAACATAGCCAGCGCCTTGTGTTTGGGAGTCAGCAGCACCTGGACTTTTGCGATTGCCTTCACTGTGCACTGAATGTCGAGATATGTGCACGCTAAAAAACCAAGTTGGGCAAGAGGAGGAAGAGAGCACGGGCATCAGAGAGCATCTGGCATCTTGCCCTGGAAAGGGCAGTGTTTTTGGAGTGTGCAGCAAATCCGTGTTTCTGGACAAGGGAGGCATAAGTGCGCTGCGCTCCTAAGCTATCTCCCTGCTAAGACACACTGCCAAAGCTTTTCGCTATGATGTAGTCCAGTGCAGACGCACACTACGGCTCTCCGGAGCTGTCCGAAGCGAAGCGCCGGTGGCCGGCGTCTTTCGGCTGAAGCAGCGCTTCGGAGCGTACGGCTGTTGTGTGTGCGAAGCAGCCGCTTCTGCTGCTCCGGGAGCCGGAGAGAGCGGTAGCTTGTACGAGGGCGAAGAACGAAGCCGCAGAGCACCGGGCTTCTGCGCGCACCCTAAGGACTGCGAGAGGACCGTGGTGGCCGCTCGCCTGCCCCTTCAATTCCATTCTAGCATCCTTATGGAAGGTGATCCAGGACAATTTTCCCGAGTTTTGAATTCGTCCTGATGCAGCCCCTCCTGGGAAACTCCTACTCGTCCTCTGCGTCTCCGAGTGCAGAGACCTCGATGGCAACTGCAGAAAAGAAGGGCTGCGTTGAGTTGTCGAGAAGCAAGAACATAGCCAGCGCCTTGTGTTTGGGAGTCAGCAGCACCTGGACATTTGCGATTGCTTTCACTGTGCACTGAATGCCAGGACGGCATGTGCACGTTAAATCAACGAGCTGGGCAAGAGCAGTTATCGAAAGATCACGGCCGTCAGAAAGCAGCTTATATATTGCCCTGGAAAGAGCAGTGTTTTTGGAGTGTGCAGTAAAATCGTGTTTCTGGACAAGGAAGGCATAAGTGCGCTGCGCTCCTAAGCTATCTCCCTGCTAAGACACACTGCTAAAGCTTTTCGCTAGGATGCAGTCTAGTGCAGACGCACACTGCGGCTCTCCGGAGCTGTCCGAAGCGAAGCGCCGGTGGCCGGCGGCTTTCGGCTGAAGCAGCGCTTCGGAGCGTACGGCTGTTGTGTGCGCGAAGCAGCCGCTTCTGCTGCTCCGCGAGCCGGACAGAGCGGTAGCTTGTACGACGGCGAAGAACGAAGCCGCAGAGCACCGGCCTTCTGCGCGCACCCTAAGGACTGCGAGAGGACCGTGGTGGCCGCTTGCCTGCCCCTTCAATTCCATTCTAGCATCCTTAGGGAAGGTGTTCCAGGACAATTTTCCTGAGTTTTGAATTCGTCCTGATGCAGCCCCTCCTGGGAAACTCGTGCTCGTCCTCTGCGTCTCCGAGTGCAGAGACCTCGATGGCAACTGCAGAAAAGAAGGGCTGCGTTGAGTTGTCGAGAAGCAAGAACATAGCCAGCGCCTTGTGTTTGGGAGTCAGCAGCACCTGGACTTTTGCGATTGCCTTCACTGTGCACTGAATGTCGAGATATGTGCACGCTAAAAAACCAAGTTGGGCAAGAGGAGGAAGAGAGCACGGGCATCAGAGAGCATCTGGCATCTTGCCCTGGAAAGGGCAGTGTTTTTGGAGTGTGCAGCAAATCCGTGTTTCTGGACAAGGGAGGCATAAGTGCGCTGCGCTCCTAAGCTATCTCCCTGCTAAGACACACTGCCAAAGCTTTTCGCTATGATGTAGTCCAGTGCAGACGCACACTACGGCTCTCCGGAGCTGTCCGAAGCGAAGCGCCGGTGGCCGGCGTCTTTCGGCTGAAGCAGCGCTTCGGAGCGTACGGCTGTTGTGTGTGCGAAGCAGCCGCTTCTGCTGCTCCGGGAGCCGGAGAGAGCGGTAGCTTGTACGAGGGCGAAGAACGAAGCCGCAGAGCACCGGGCTTCTGCGCGCACCCTAAGGACTGCGAGAGGACTGTGGTGGCCGCTCGCCTGCCCCTTCAATTCCATTCTAGCATCCTTAGGGAAGGTGATCCAGGACAATTTTCCTGAGTTTTGAATTCGTCCTGATGCAGCCCCTCCCGGGAAACTCCTACTCGTCCTCTGCGTCTCCGAGTGCAGAGACCTCGATGGCAACTGCAGAAAAGAAGGGCTGCGTTGAGTTGTCGAGAAGCAAGAACATAGCCAGCGCCTTGTGTTTGGGAGTCAGCAGCACCTGGACTTTTGCGATTGCTTTCACTGTGCACTGAATGCCAGGACGGCATGTGCACGTTAAATCAACGAGCTGGGCAAGAGCAGTTATCGAAAGATCATGGCCGTCAGAAAGCAGCTTATATATTGCCCTGGAAAGAGCAGTGTTTTTGGAGTGTGCAGTAAAATCGTGTTTCTGGACAAGGAAGGCATAAGTGCGCTGCGCTCCTAAGCTATCTCCCTGCGAGACACAGAGCCAAAGCTTTTCGCTATGATGCAGTCTAGTGCAGACGCACACTACGGCTCTCCGGAGCTGTCCGAAGCGAAGCGCCGGTGGCCGGCGTCTTTCGGCTGAAGCAGCGCTTCGGAGCGTACGGCTGTTGTGTGCGCGAAGCAGCCGCTTCTCCTGCTCCGCGAGCCGGACAGAGCGGTAGCTTGTACGAGGGCGAAGAACGAAGCCGCAGAGCACCGGCCTTCTGCGCGCACCCTAAGGACTGCTAGAGAACGGCGGTGGCCGCTCGCCTGCCTCTTCAATTCCCTTCTAGCATCCTTATGGAAGGTGTTCCAGGACAATTTTCCTGAGGTTTGAATTCGTCCTGATGCAGCCCCTCCTGGGAAACTCCTACTCGTCCTCTGCGTCTCCGAGTGCAGAGACCTCGATGGCAACTGCAGAAAAGAAGGGCTGCGTTGAGTTGTCGAGAAGCAAGAACATAGCCAGCGCCTTGTGTTTGGGAGTCAGCAGCACCTGGACATTTGCGATTGCTTTCACTGTGCACTGAATGCCAGGACGGCATGTGCACGTTAAATCAACGAGCTGGGCAAGAGCAGTTATCGAAAGATCACGGCCGTCAGAAAGCAGCTTATATATTGCCCTGGAAAGAGCAGTGTTTTTGGAGTGTGCAGTAAAATCGTGTTTCTGGACAAGGAAGGCATAAGTGCGCTGCGCTCCTAAGCTATCTCCCTGCTAAGACACACTGCTAAAGCTTTTCGCTAGGATGCAGTCTAGTGCAGACGCACACTGCGGCTCTCCGGAGCTGTCCGAAGCGAAGCGCCGGTGGCCGGCGGCTTTCGGCTGAAGCAGCGCTTCGGAGCGTACGGCTGTTGTGTGCGCGAAGCAGCCGCTTCTGCTGCTCCGCGAGCCGGACAGAGCGGTAGCTTGTACGACGGCGAAGAACGAAGCCGCAGAGCACCGGCCTTCTGCGCGCACCCTAAGGACTGCGAGAGGACCGTGGTGGCCGCTTGCCTGCCCCTTCAATTCCATTCTAGCATCCTTAGGGAAGGTGTTCCAGGACAATTTTCCTGAGTTTTGAATTCGTCCTGATGCAGCCCCTCCTGGGAAACTCGTGCTCGTCCTCTGCGTCTCCGAGTGCAGAGACCTCGATGGCAACTGCAGAAAAGAAGGGCTGCGTTGAGTTGTCGAGAAGCAAGAACATAGCCAGCGCCTTGTGTTTGGGAGTCAGCAGCACCTGGACTTTTGCGATTGCCTTCACTGTGCACTGAATGTCGAGATATGTGCACGCTAAAAAACCAAGTTGGGCAAGAGGAGGAAGAGAGCACGGGCATCAGAGAGCATCTGGCATCTTGCCCTGGAAAGGGCAGTGTTTTTGGAGTGTGCAGCAAATCCGTGTTTCTGGACAAGGGAGGCATAAGTGCGCTGCGCTCCTAAGCTATCTCCCTGCTAAGACACACTGCCAAAGCTTTTCGCTATGATGTAGTCCAGTGCAGACGCACACTACGGCTCTCCGGAGCTGTCCGAAGCGAAGCGCCGGTGGCCGGCGTCTTTCGGCTGAAGCAGCGCTTCGGAGCGTACGGCTGTTGTGTGTGCGAAGCAGCCGCTTCTGCTGCTCCGGGAGCCGGAGAGAGCGGTAGCTTGTACGAGGGCGAAGAACGAAGCCGCAGAGCACCGGGCTTCTGCGCGCACCCTAAGGACTGCGAGAGGACTGTGGTGGCCGCTCGCCTGCCCCTTCAATTCCATTCTAGCATCCTTAGGGAAGGTGATCCAGGACAATTTTCCTGAGTTTTGAATTCGTCCTGATGCAGCCCCTCCTGGGAAACTCCTACTCGTCCTCTGCGTCTCCGAGTGCAGAGACCTCGATGGCAACTGCAGAAAAGAAGGGCTGCGTTGAGTTGTCGAGAAGCAAGAACATAGCCAGCGCCTTGTGTTTGGGAGTCAGCAGCACCTGGACTTTTGCGATTGCTTTCACTGTGCACTGAATGCCAGGACGGCATGTGCACGTTAAATCAACGAGCTGGGCAAGAGCAGTTATCGAAAGATCATGGCCGTCAGAAAGCAGCTTATATATTGCCCTGGAAAGAGCAGTGTTTTTGGAGTGTGCAGTAAAATCGTGTTTCTGGACAAGGAAGGCATAAGTGCGCTGCGCTCCTAAGCTATCTCCCTGCGAGACACAGAGCCAAAGCTTTTCGCTATGATGCAGTCTAGTGCAGACGCACACTACGGCTCTCCGGAGCTGTCCGAAGCGAAGCGCCGGTGGCCGGCGTCTTTCGGCTGAAGCAGCGCTTCGGAGCGTACGGCTGTTGTGTGCGCGAAGCAGCCGCTTCTCCTGCTCCGCGAGCCGGACAGAGCGGTAGCTTGTACGAGGGCGAAGAACGAAGCCGCAGAGCACCGGCCTTCTGCGCGCACCCTAAGGACTGCTAGAGAACGGCGGTGGCCGCTCGCCTGCCTCTTCAATTCTCTTCTAGCATCCTTATGGAAGGTGTTCCAGGACAATTTTCCTGAGGTTTGAATTCGTCCTGATGCAGCCCCTCCTGGGAAACTCGTGCTCGTCCTCTGCGTCTCCGAGTGCAGAGACCTCGATGGCAACTGCAGAAAAGAAGGGCTGCGTTGAGTTGTCGAGAAGCAAGAACATAGCCAGCGCCTTGTGTTTGGGAGTCAGCAGCACCTGGACTTTTGCGATTGCTTTCACTGTGCACTGAATGCCAGGACGGCATGTGCACGTTAAATCAACGAGCTGGGCAAGAGCAGTTATCGAAAGATCACGGCCGTCAGAAAGCAGCTTATATATTGCCCTGGAAAGAGCAGTGTTTTTGGAGTGTGCAGTAAAATCGTGTTTCTGGACAAGGAAGGCATAAGTGCGCTGCGCTCCTAAGCTATCTCCCTGCTAAGACACACTGCTAAAGCTTTTCGCTAGGATGCAGTCTAGTGCAGACGCACACTGCGGCTCTCCGGAGCTGTCCGAAGCGAAGCGCCGGTGGCCGGCGTCTTTCGGCTGAAGCAGCGCTTCGGAGCGTACGGCTGTTGTGTGCGCGAAGCAGCCGCTTCTGCTGCTCCGCGAGCCGGACAGAGCGGTAGCTTGTACGAGGGCGAAGAACGAAGCCGCAGAGCACCGGGCTTCTGCGCGCACCCTAAGGACTGCGAGAGGACCGTGGTGGCCGCTCGCCTGCCCCTTCAATTCCATTCTAGCATCCTTATGGAAGGTGATCCAGGACAATTTTCCTGAGTTTTGAATTCGTCCTGATGCAGCCCCTCCTGGGAAACTCCTACTCGTCCTCTGCGTCTCCGAGTGCAGAGACCTCGATGGCAACTGCAGAAAAGAAGGGCTGCGTTGAGTTGTCGAGAAGCAAGAACATAGCCAGCGCCTTGTGTTTGGGAGTCAGCAGCTGCTGGACTTTTGCGATTGCTTTCACTGTGCACTGAATGCCAGGACGGCATGTGCACGTTAAAACAACGAGCTGGGCAAGAGCAGGAAGGGAGCACGGGCATCATAGAGCATCTGGCATCTTGCCCTGGAAAGAGCAGTGTTTTTGGAGTGTGCAGTAAAATCGTGTTTCTGGACAAGGAAGGCATAAGTGCGCTGCGCTCCTAAGCTATCTCCCTGCTAAGACACACTGCTAAAGCTTTTCGCTAGGATGCAGTCTAGTGCAGACGCACACTGCGGCTCTCCGGAGCTGTCCGAAGCGAAGCGCCGGTGGCCGGCGGCTTTCGGCTGAAGCAGCGCTTCGGAGCGTACGGCTGTTGTGTGCGCGAAGCAGCCGCTTCTGCTGCTCCGCGAGCCGGACAGAGCGGTAGCTTGTACGACGGCGAAGAACGAAGCCGCAGAGCACCGGCCTTCTGCGCGCACCCTAAGGACTGCGAGAGGACCGTGGTGGCCGCTCGCCTGCCCCTTCAATTCCATTCTAGCATCCTTAGGGAAGGTGTTCCAGGACAATTTTCCTGAGTTTTGAATTCGTCCTGATGCAGCCCCTCCTGGGAAACTCCTACTTGTCCTCTGCGTCTCCGAGTGCAGAGACCTCGATGGCAACTGCAGAAAAGAAGGGCTGCGTTGAGTTGTCGAGAAGCAAGAACATAGCCAGCGCCTTGTGTTTGGGAGTCAGCAGCACCTGGACTTTTGCGATTGCCTTCACTGTGCACTGAATGTCGAGATATGTGCACGCTAAAAAACCAAGTTGGGCAAGAGGAGGAAGAGAGCACGGGCATCAGAGAGCATCTGGCATCTTGCCCTGGAAAGGGCAGTGTTTTTGGAGTGTGCAGCAAATCCGTGTTTCTGGACAAGGGAGGCATAAGTGCGCTGCGCTCCTAAGCTATCTCCCTGCTAAGACACACTGCCAAAGCTTTTCGCTATGATGTAGTCCAGTGCAGACGCACACTACGGCTCTCCGGAGCTGTCCGAAGCGAAGCGCCGGTGGCCGGCGTCTTTCGGCTGAAGCAGCGCTTCGGAGCGTACGGCTGTTGTGTGTGCGAAGCAGCCGCTTCTGCTGCTCCGGGAGCCGGAGAGAGCGGTAGCTTGTACGAGGGCGAAGAACGAAGCCGCAGAGCACCGGGCTTCTGCGCGCACCCTAAGGACTGCGAGAGGACCGTGGTGGCCGCTCGCCTGCCCCTTCAATTCCATTCTAGCATCCTTATGGAAGGTGATCCAGGACAATTTTCCTGAGTTTTGAATTCGTCCTGATGCAGCCCCTCCTGGGAAACTCCTACTCGTCCTCTGCGTCTCCGAGTGCAGAGACCTCGATGGCAACTGCAGAAAAGAAGGGCTGCGTTGAGTTGTCGAGAAGCAAGAACATAGCCAGCGCCTTGTGTTTGGGAGTCAGCAGCACCTGGACATTTGCGATTGCTTTCACTGTGCACTGAATGCCAGGACGGCATGTGCACGTTAAATCAACGAGCTGGGCAAGAGCAGTTATCGAAAGATCACGGCCGTCAGAAAGCAGCTTATATATTGCCCTGGAAAGAGCAGTGTTTTTGGAGTGTGCAGTAAAATCGTGTTTCTGGACAAGGAAGGCATAAGTGCGCTGCGCTCCTAAGCTATCTCCCTGCTAAGACACACTGCTAAAGCTTTTCGCTAGGATGCAGTCTAGTGCAGACGCACACTGCGGCTCTCCGGAGCTGTCCGAAGCGAAGCGCCGGTGGCCGGCGGCTTTCGGCTGAAGCAGCGCTTCGGAGCGTACGGCTGTTGTGTGCGCGAAGCAGCCGCTTCTGCTGCTCCGCGAGCCGGACAGAGCGGTAGCTTGTACGACGGCGAAGAACGAAGCCGCAGAGCACCGGCCTTCTGCGCGCACCCTAAGGACTGCGAGAGGACCGTGGTGGCCGCTTGCCTGCCCCTTCAATTCCATTCTAGCATCCTTAGGGAAGGTGTTCCAGGACAATTTTCCTGAGTTTTGAATTCGTCCTGATGCAGCCCCTCCTGGGAAACTCGTGCTCGTCCTCTGCGTCTCCGAGTGCAGAGACCTCGATGGCAACTGCAGAAAAGAAGGGCTGCGTTGAGTTGTCGAGAAGCAAGAACATAGCCAGCGCCTTGTGTTTGGGAGTCAGCAGCACCTGGACTTTTGCGATTGCCTTCACTGTGCACTGAATGTCGAGATATGTGCACGCTAAAAAACCAAGTTGGGCAAGAGGAGGAAGAGAGCACGGGCATCAGAGAGCATCTGGCATCTTGCCCTGGAAAGGGCAGTGTTTTTGGAGTGTGCAGCAAATCCGTGTTTCTGGACAAGGGAGGCATAAGTGCGCTGCGCTCCTAAGCTATCTCCCTGCTAAGACACACTGCCAAAGCTTTTCGCTATGATGTAGTCCAGTGCAGACGCACACTACGGCTCTCCGGAGCTGTCCGAAGCGAAGCGCCGGTGGCCGGCGTCTTTCGGCTGAAGCAGCGCTTCGGAGCGTACGGCTGTTGTGTGTGCGAAGCAGCCGCTTCTGCTGCTCCGGGAGCCGGAGAGAGCGGTAGCTTGTACGAGGGCGAAGAACGAAGCCGCAGAGCACCGGCCTTCTGCGCGCACCCTAAGGACTGCGAGAGGACTGTGGTGGCCGCTCGCCTGCCCCTTCAATTCCATTCTAGCATCCTTAGGGAAGGTGATCCAGGACAATTTTCCTGAGTTTTGAATTCGTCCTGATGCAGCCCCTCCTGGGAAACTCCTACTCGTGCCTCTGCGTCTCCGAGTGCAGAGACCTCGATGGCAACTGCAGAAAAGAAGTGCTGCGTTGAGTTGTCGAGAAGCAAGAACATAGCCAGCGCCTTGTGTTTGGGAGTCAGCAGCACCTGGACTTTTGCGATTGCTTTCACTGTGCACTGAATGCCAGGACGGCATGTGCACGTTAAATCAACGAGCTGGGCAAGAGCAGTTATCGAAAGATCATGGCCGTCAGAAAGCAGCTTATATATTGCCCTGGAAAGAGCAGTGTTTTTGGAGTGTGCAGTAAAATCGTGTTTCTGGACAAGGAAGGCATAAGTGCGCTGCGCTCCTAAGCTATCTCCCTGCGAGACACAGAGCCAAAGCTTTTCGCTATGATGCAGTCTAGTGCAGACGCACACTGCGGCTCTCCGGAGCTGTCCGAAGCGAAGCGCCGGTGGCCGGCGGCTTTCGGCTGAAGCAGCGCTTCGGAGCGTACGGCTGTTGTGTGCGCGAAGCAGCCGCTTCTCCTGCTCCGCGAGCCGGACAGAGCGGTAGCTTGTACGAGGGCGAAGAACGAAGCCGCAGAGCACCGGCCTTCTGCGCGCACCCTAAGGACTGCTAGAGAACGGCGGTGGCCGCTCGCCTGCCTCTTCAATTCCCTTCTAGCATCCTTATGGAAGGTGTTCCAGGACAATTTTCCTGAGTTTTGAATTCGTCCTGATGCAGCCCCTCCTGGGAAACTCGTGCTCGTCCTCTGCGTCTCCGAGTGCAGAGACCTCGATGGCAACTGCAGAAAAGAAGGGCTGCGTTGAGTTGTCGAGAAGCAAGAACATAGCCAGCGCCTTGTGTTTGGGAGTCAGCAGCACCTGGACTTTTGCGATTGCTTTCACTGTGCACTGAATGCCAGGACGGCATGTGCACGTTAAATCAACGAGCTGGGCAAGAGCAGTTATCGAAAGATCACGGCCGTCAGAAAGCAGCTTATATATTGCCCTGGAAAGAGCAGTGTTTTTGGAGTGTGCAGTAAAATCGTGTTTCTGGACAAGGAAGGCATAAGTGCGCTGCGCTCCTAAGCTATCTCCCTGCTAAGACACACTGCCAAAGCTTTTCGCTATGATGTAGTCCAGTGCAGACGCACACTACGGCTCTCCGGAGCTGTCCGAAGCGAAGCGCCGGTGGCCGGCGTCTTTCGGCTGAAGCAGCGCTTCGGAGCGTACGGCTGTTGTGTGTGCGAAGCAGCCGCTTCTGCTGCTCCGGGAGCCGGAGAGAGCGGTAGCTTGTACGAGGGCGAAGAACGAAGCCGCAGAGCACCGGGCTTCTGCGCGCACCCTAAGGACTGCGAGAGGACCGTGGTGGCCGCTCGCCTGCCCCTTCAATTCCATTCTAGCATCCTTAGGGAAGGTGATCCAGGACAATTTTCCTGAGTTTTGAATTCGTCCTGATGCAGCCCCTCCTGGGAAACTCCTACTCGTCCTCTGCGTCTCCGAGTGCAGAGACCTCGATGGCAACTGCAGAAAAGAAGGGCTGCGTTGAGTTGTCGAGAAGCAAGAACATAGCCAGCGCCTTGTGTTTGGGAGTCAGCAGCACCTGGACATTTGCGATTGCTTTCACTGTGCACTGAATGCCAGGACGGCATGTGCACGTTAAATCAACGAGCTGGGCAAGAGCAGTTATCGAAAGATCACGGCCGTCAGAAAGCAGCTTATATATTGCCCTGGAAAGAGCAGTGTTTTTGGAGTGTGCAGTAAAATCGTGTTTCTGGACAAGGAAGGCATAAGTGCGCTGCGCTCCTAAGCTATCTCCCTGCTAAGACACACTGCTAAAGCTTTTCGCTAGGATGCAGTCTAGTGCAGACGCACACTGCGGCTCTCCGGAGCTGTCCGAAGCGAAGCGCCGGTGGCCGGCGTCTTTCGGCTGAAGCAGCGCTTCGGAGCGTACGGCTGTTGTGTGCGCGAAGCAGCCGCTTCTGCTGCTCCGCGAGCCGGACAGAGCGGTAGCTTGTACGAGGGCGAAGAACGAAGCCGCAGAGCACCGGGCTTCTGCGCGCACCCTAAGGACTGCGAGAGGACCGTGGTGGCCGCTCGCCTGCCCCTTCAATTCCATTCTAGCATCCTTAGGGAAGGTGATCCAGGACAATTTTCCTGAGTTTTGAATTCGTCCTGATGCAGCCCCTCCTGGGAAACTCCTACTCGTCCTCTGCGTCTCCGAGTGCAGAGACCTCGATGGCAACTGCAGAAAAGAAGGGCTGCGTTGAGTTGTCGAGAAGCAAGAACATAGCCAGCGCCTTGTGTTTGGGAGTCAGCAGCTGCTGGACTTTTGCGATTGCTTTCACTGTGCACTGAATGCCAGGACGGCATGTGCACGTTAAAACAACGAGCTGGGCAAGAGCAGGAAGGGAGCACGGGCATCATAGAGCATCTGGCATCTTGCCCTGGAAAGAGCAGTGTTTTTGGAGTGTGCAGTAAAATCGTGTTTCTGGACAAGGAAGGCATAAGTGCGCTGCGCTCCTAAGCTATCTCCCTGCTAAGACACACTGCTAAAGCTTTTCGCTAGGATGCAGTCTAGTGCAGACGCACACTGCGGCTCTCCGGAGCTGTCCGAAGCGAAGCGCCGGTGGCCGGCGGCTTTCGGCTGAAGCAGCGCTTCGGAGCGTACGGCTGTTGTGTGCGCGAAGCAGCCGCTTCTGCTGCTCCGCGAGCCGGACAGAGCGGTAGCTTGTACGACGGCGAAGAACGAAGCCGCAGAGCACCGGCCTTCTGCGCGCACCCTAAGGACTGCGAGAGGACCGTGGTGGCCGCTCGCCTGCCCCTTCAATTCCATTCTAGCATCCTTAGGGAAGGTGTTCCAGGACAATTTTCCTGAGTTTTGAATTCGTCCTGATGCAGCCCCTCCTGGGAAACTCCTACTTGTCCTCTGCGTCTCCGAGTGCAGAGACCTCGATGGCAACTGCAGAAAAGAAGGGCTGCGTTGAGTTGTCGAGAAGCAAGAACATAGCCAGCGCCTTGTGTTTGGGAGTCAGCAGCACCTGGACTTTTGCGATTGCCTTCACTGTGCACTGAATGTCGAGATATGTGCACGCTAAAAAACCAAGTTGGGCAAGAGGAGGAAGAGAGCACGGGCATCAGAGAGCATCTGGCATCTTGCCCTGGAAAGGGCAGTGTTTTTGGAGTGTGCAGCAAATCCGTGTTTCTGGACAAGGGAGGCATAAGTGCGCTGCGCTCCTAAGCTATCTCCCTGCTAAGACACACTGCCAAAGCTTTTCGCTATGATGTAGTCCAGTGCAGACGCACACTACGGCTCTCCGGAGCTGTCCGAAGCCAAGCGCCGGTGGCCGGCGTCTTTCGGCTGAAGCAGCGCTTCGGAGCGTACGGCTGTTGTGTGTGCGAAGCAGCCGCTTCTGCTGCTCCGGGAGCCGGAGAGAGCGGTAGCTTGTACGAGGGCGAAGAACGAAGCCGCAGAGCACCGGGCTTCTGCGCGCACCCTAAGGACTGCGAGAGGACCGTGGTGGCCGCTCGCCTGCCCCTTCAATTCCATTCTAGCATCCTTAGGGAAGGTGTTCCAGGACAATTTTCCTGAGTTTTGAATTCGTCCTGATGCAGCCCCTCCTGGGAAACTGCTACTCGTCCTCTGCGTCTCCGAGTGCAGAGACCTCGATGGCAACTGCAGAAAAGAAGGGCTGCGTTGAGTTGTCGAGAAGCAAGAACATAGCCAGCGCCTTGTGTTTGGGAGTCAGCAGCACCTGGACTTTTGCGATTGCTTTCACTGTGCACTGAATGCCAGGACGGCATGTGCACGTTAAATCAACGAGCTGGGCAAGAGCAGTTATCGAAAGATCACGGCCGTCAGAAAGCAGCTTATATATTGCCCTGGAAAGAGCAGTGTTTTTGGAGTGTGCAGTAAAATCGTGTTTCTGGACAAGGAAGGCATAAGTGCGCTGCGCTCCTAAGCTATCTCCCTGCGAGACACAGAGCCAAAGCTTTTCGCTATGACGTAGTCCAGTGCAGACGCACACTACGGCTCTCCGGAGCTGTCCGAAGCGAAGCGCCGGTGGCCGGCGTCTTTCGGCTGAAGCAGCGCTTCGGAGCGTACGGCTGTTGTGTGCGCGAAGCAGCCGCTTCTCCTGCTCCGCGAGCCGGACAGAGCGGTAGCTTGTACGAGGGCGAAGAACGAAGCCACAGAGCACCGGCCTTCTGCGCGCACCCTAAGGACTGCTAGAGAACGGCGGTGGCCGCTCGCCTGCCTCTTCAATTCCCTTCTAGCATCCTTATGGAAGGTGTTCCAGGACAATTTTCCTGAGTTTTGAATTCGTCCTGATGCAGCCCCTCCTGGGAAACTCGTGCTCGTCCTCTGCGTCTCCGAGTGCAGAGACCTCGATGGCAACTGCAGAAAAGAAGGGCTGCGTTGAGTTGTCGAGAAGCAAGAACATAGCCAGCGCCTTGTGTTTGGGAGTCAGCAGCACCTGGACTTTTGCGATTGCTTTCACTGTGCACTGAATGCCAGGACGGCATGTGCACGTTAAATCAACGAGCTGGGCAAGAGCAGTTATCGAAAGATCACGGCCGTCAGAAAGCAGCTTATATATTGCCCTGGAAAGAGCAGTGTTTTTGGAGTGTGCAGTAAAATCGTGTTTCTGGACAAGGAAGGCATAAGTGCGCTGCGCTCCTAAGCTATCTCCCTGCTAAGACACACTGCCAAAGCTTTTCGCTATGATGTAGTCCAGTGCAGACGCACACTACGGCTCTCCGGAGCTGTCCGAAGCGAAGCGCCGGTGGCCGGCGTCTTTCGGCTGAAGCAGCGCTTCGGAGCGTACGGCTGTTGTGTGTGCGAAGCAGCCGCTTCTGCTGCTCCGGGAGCCGGAGAGAGCGGTAGCTTGTACGAGGGCGAAGAACGAAGCCGCAGAGCACCGGGCTTCTGCGCGCACCCTAAGGACTGCGAGAGGACCGTGGTGGCCGCTCGCCTGCCCCTTCAATTCCATTCTAGCATCCTTAGGGAAGGTGATCCAGGACAATTTTCCTGAGTTTTGAATTCGTCCTGATGCAGCCCCTCCTGGGAAACTCCTACTCGTCCTCTGCGTCTCCGAGTGCAGAGACCTCGATGGCAACTGCAGAAAAGAAGGGCTGCGTTGAGTTGTCGAGAAGCAAGAACATAGCCAGCGCCTTGTGTTTGGGAGTCAGCAGCACCTGGACATTTGCGATTGCTTTCACTGTGCACTGAATGCCAGGACGGCATGTGCACGTTAAATCAACGAGCTGGGCAAGAGCAGTTATCGAAAGATCACGGCCGTCAGAAAGCAGCTTATATATTGCCCTGGAAAGAGCAGTGTTTTTGGAGTGTGCAGTAAAATCGTGTTTCTGGACAAGGAAGGCATAAGTGCGCTGCGCTCCTAAGCTATCTCCCTGCTAAGACACACTGCTAAAGCTTTTCGCTAGGATGCAGTCTAGTGCAGACGCACACTGCGGCTCTCCGGAGCTGTCCGAAGCGAAGCGCCGGTGGCCGGCGTCTTTCGGCTGAAGCAGCGCTTCGGAGCGTACGGCTGTTGTGTGCGCGAAGCAGCCGCTTCTGCTGCTCCGCGAGCCGGACAGAGCGGTAGCTTGTACGAGGGCGAAGAACGAAGCCGCAGAGCACCGGGCTTCTGCGCGCACCCTAAGGACTGCGAGAGGACCGTGGTGGCCGCTCGCCTGCCCCTTCAATTCCATTCTAGCATCCTTATGGAAGGTGATCCAGGACAATTTTCCTGAGTTTTGAATTCGTCCTGATGCAGCCCCTCCTGGGAAACTGCTACTCGTCCTCTGCGTCTCCGAGTGCAGAGACCTCGATGGCAACTGCAGAAAAGAAGGGCTGCGTTGAGTTGTCGAGAAGCAAGAACATAGCCAGCGCCTTGTGTTTGGGAGTCAGCAGCACCTGGACTTTTGCGATTGCTTTCACTGTGCACTGAATGCCAGGACGGCATGTGCACGTTAAATCAACGAGCTGGGCAAGAGCAGTTATCGAAAGATCACGGCCGTCAGAAAGCAGCTTATATATTGCCCTGGAAAGAGCAGTGTTTTTGGAGTGTGCAGTAAAATCGTGTTTCTGGACAAGGAAGGCATAAGTGCGCTGCGCTCCTAAGCTATCTCCCTGCGAGACACAGAGCCAAAGCTTTTCGCTATGATGCAGTCTAGTGCAGACGCACACTACGGCTCTCCGGAGCTGTCCGAAGCGAAGCGCCGGTGGCCGGCGTCTTTCGGCTGAAGCAGCGCTTCGGAGCGTACGGCTGTTGTGTGCGCGAAGCAGCCGCTTCTCCTGCTCCGCGAGCCGGACAGAGCGGTAGCTTGTACGAGGGCGAAGAACGAAGCCGCAGAGCACCGGCCTTCTGCGCGCACCCTAAGGACTGCTAGAGAACGGCGGTGGCCGCTCGCCTGCCTCTTCAATTCCCTTCTAGCATCCTTATGGAAGGTGTTCCAGGACAATTTTCCTGAGTTTTGAATTCGTCCTGATGCAGCCCCTCCTGGGAAACTCGTGCTCGTCCTCTGCGTCTCCGAGTGCAGAGACCTCGATGGCAACTGCAGAAAAGAAGGGCTGCGTTGAGTTGTCGAGAAGCAAGAACATAGCCAGCGCCTTGTGTTTGGGAGTCAGCAGCACCTGGACTTTTGCGATTGCTTTCACTGTGCACTGAATGCCAGGACGGCATGTGCACGTTAAATCAACGAGCTGGGCAAGAGCAGTTATCGAAAGATCACGGCCGTCAGAAAGCAGCTTATATATTGCCCTGGAAAGAGCAGTGTTTTTGGAGTGTGCAGTAAAATCGTGTTTCTGGACAAGGAAGGCATAAGTGCGCTGCGCTCCTAAGCTATCTCCCTGCTAAGACACACTGCCAAAGCTTTTCGCTATGATGTAGTCCAGTGCAGACGCACACTACGGCTCTCCGGAGCTGTCCGAAGCGAAGCGCCGGTGACCGGCGTCTTTCGGCTGAAGCAGCGCTTCGGAGCGTACGGCTGTTGTGTGTGCGAAGCAGCCGCTTCTGCTGCTCCGGGAGCCGGACTGAGCGGTAGCTTGTACGAGGGCGAAGAACGAAGCCGCAGAGCACCGGCCTTCTGCGCGCACCCTAAGGACTGCGAGAGGACCGTGGTGGCCGCTCGCCTGCCCCTTCAATTCCATTCTAGCATCCTTAGGGAAGGTGATCCAGGACAATTTTCCTGAGTTTTGAATTCGTCCTGATGCAGCCCCTCCTGGGAAACTCCTACTCGTCCTCTGCGTCTCCGAGTGCAGAGACCTCGATGGCAACTGCAGAAAAGAAGGGCTGCGTTGAGTTGTCGAGAAGCAAGAACATAGCCAGCGCCTTGTGTTTGGGAGTCAGCAGCACCTGGACATTTGCGATTGCTTTCACTGTGCACTGAATGCCAGGACGGCATGTGCACGTTAAATCAACGAGCTGGGCAAGAGCAGTTATCGAAAGATCACGGCCGTCAGAAAGCAGCTTATATATTGCCCTGGAAAGAGCAGTGTTTTTGGAGTGTGCAGTAAAATCGTGTTTCTGGACAAGGAAGGCATAAGTGCGCTGCGCTCCTAAGCTATCTCCCTGCTAAGACACACTGCTAAAGCTTTTCGCTAGGATGCAGTCTAGTGCAGACGCACACTGCGGCTCTCCGGAGCTGTCCGAAGCGAAGCGCCGGTGGCCGGCGTCTTTCGGCTGAAGCAGCGCTTCGGAGCGTACGGCTGTTGTGTGCGCGAAGCAGCCGCTTCTGCTGCTCCGCGAGCCGGACAGAGCGGTAGCTTGTACGAGGGCGAAGAACGAAGCCGCAGAGCACCGGGCTTCTGCGCGCACCCTAAGGACTGCGAGAGGACCGTGGTGGCCACTCGCCTGCCCCTTCAATTCCATTCTAGCATCCTTAGGGAAGGTGATCCAGGACAATTTTCCTGAGTTTTGAATTCGTCCTGATGCAGCCCCTCCTGGGAAACTCCTACTCGTCCTCTGCGTCTCCGAGTGCAGAGACCTCGATGGCAACTGCAGAAAAGAAGGGCTGCGTTGAGTTGTCGAGAAGCAAGAACATAGCCAGCGCCTTGTGTTTGGGAGTCAGCAGCTGCTGGACTTTTGCGATTGCTTTCACTGTGCACTGAATGCCAGGACGGCATGTGCACGTTAAAACAACGAGCTGGGCAAGAGCAGGAAGGGAGGACGGGCATCATAGAGCATCTGGCATCTTGCCCTGGAAAGAGCAGTGTTTTTGGAGTGTGCAGTAAAATCGTGTTTCTGGACAAGGAAGGCATAAGTGCGCTGCGCTCCTAAGCTATCTCCCTGCTAAGACACACTGCTAAAGCTTTTCGCTAGGATGCAGTCTAGTGCAGACGCACACTGCGGCTCTCCGGAGCTGTCCGAAGCGAAGCGCCGGTGGCCGGCGGCTTTCGGCTGAAGCAGCGCTTCGGAGCGTACGGCTGTTGTGTGCGCGAAGCAGCCGCTTCTGCTGCTCCGCGAGCCGGACAGAGCGGTAGCTTGTACGACGGCGAAGAACGAAGCCGCAGAGCACCGGCCTTCTGCGCGCACCCTAAGGACTGCGAGAGGACCGTGGTGGCCGCTCGCCTGCCCCTTCAATTCCATTCTAGCATCCTTAGGGAAGGTGTTCCAGGACAATTTTCCTGAGTTTTGAATTCGTCCTGATGCAGCCCCTCCTGGGAAACTCCTACTTGTCCTCTGCGTCTCCGAGTGCAGAGACCTCGATGGCAACTGCAGAAAAGAAGGGCTGCGTTGAGTTGTCGAGAAGCAAGAACATAGCCAGCGCCTTGTGTTTGGGAGTCAGCAGCACCTGGACTTTTGCGATTGCCTTCACTGTGCACTGAATGTCGAGATATGTGCACGCTAAAAAACCAAGTTGGGCAAGAGGAGGAAGAGAGCACGGGCATCAGAGAGCATCTGGCATCTTGCCCTGGAAAGGGCAGTGTTTTTGGAGTGTGCAGCAAATCCGTGTTTCTGGACAAGGGAGGCATAAGTGCGCTGCGCTCCTAAGCTATCTCCCTGCTAAGACACACTGCCAAAGCTTTTCGCTATGATGTAGTCCAGTGCAGACGCACACTACGGCTCTCCGGAGCTGTCCGAAGCCAAGCGCCGGTCGCCGGCGTCTTTCGGCTGAAGCAGCGCTTCGGAGCGTACGGCTGTTGTGTGTGCGAAGCAGCCGCTTCTGCTGCTCCGGGAGCCGGACAGAGCGGTAGCTTGTACGAGGGCGAAGAACGAAGCCGCAGAGCACCGGGCTTCTGCGCGCACCCTAAGGACTGCGAGAGGACCGTGGTGGCCGCTCGCCTGCCCCTTCAATTCCATTCTAGCATCCTTAGGGAAGGTGATCCAGGACAATTTTCCTGAGTTTTGAATTCGTCCTGATGCAGCCCCTCCTGGGAAACTCCTACTCGTCCTCTGCGTCTCCGAGTGCAGAGACCTCGATGGCAACTGCAGAAAAGAAGGGCTGCGTTGAGTTGTCGAGAAGCAAGAACATAGCCAGCGCCTTGTGTTTGGGAGTCAGCAGCACCTGGACTTTTGCGATTGCTTTCACTGTGCACTGAATGCCAGGACGGCATGTGCACGTTAAATCAACGAGCTGGGCAAGAGCAGTTATCGAAAGATCACGGCCGTCAGAAAGCAGCTTATATATTGCCCTGGAAAGAGCAGTGTTTTTGGAGTGTGCAGTAAAATCGTGTTTCTGGACAAGGAAGGCATAAGTGCGCTGCGCTCCTAAGCTATCTCCCTGCGAGACACAGAGCCAAAGCTTTTCGCTATGACGTAGTCCAGTGCAGACGCACACTACGGCTCTCCGGAGCTGTCCGAAGCGAAGCGCCGGTGGCCGGCGTCTTTCGGCTGAAGCAGCGCTTCGGAGCGTACGGCTGTTGTGTGCGCGAAGCAGCCGCTTCTCCTGCTCCGCGAGCCGGACAGAGCGGTAGCTTGTACGAGGGCGAAGAACGAAGCCGCAGAGCACCGGCCTTCTGCGCGCACCCTAAGGACTGCTAGAGAACGGCGGTGGCCGCTCGCCTGCCTCTTCAATTCCCTTCTAGCATCCTTATGGAAGGTGTTCCAGGACAATTTTCCTGAGTTTTGAATTCGTCCTGATGCAGCCCCTCCTGGGAAACTCGTGCTCGTCCTCTGCGTCTCCGAGTGCAGAGACCTCGATGGCAACTGCAGAAAAGAAGGGCTGCGTTGAGTTGTCGAGAAGCAAGAACATAGCCAGCGCCTTGTGTTTGGGAGTCAGCAGCACCTGGACATT
The DNA here is from genome assembly GCF_046129695.1 of Lonchura striata. Taxonomy (NCBI): domain Eukaryota; kingdom Metazoa; phylum Chordata; class Aves; order Passeriformes; family Estrildidae; genus Lonchura; species Lonchura striata. The sequence continues at coordinate 718,959 of NC_134612.1, forward strand.
TGCGATTGCTTTCACTGTGCACTGAATGCCAGGACGGCATGTGCACGTTAAATCAACGAGCTGGGCAAGAGCAGTTATCGAAAGATCACGGCCGTCAGAAAGCAGCTTATATATTGCCCTGGAAAGAGCAGTGTTTTTGGAGTGTGCAGTAAAATCGTGTTTCTGGACAAGGAAGGCATAAGTGCGCTGCGCTCCTAAGCTATCTCCCTGCTAAGACACACTGCCAAAGCTTTTCGCTATGATGTAGTCCAGTGCAGACGCACACTACGGCTCTCCGGAGCTGTCCGAAGCGAAGCGCCGGTGGCCGGCGTCTTTCGGCTGAAGCAGCGCTTCGGAGCGTACGGCTGTTGTGTGTGCGAAGCAGCCGCTTCTGCTGCTCCGGGAGCCGGAGAGAGCGGTAGCTTGTACGAGGGCGAAGAACGAAGCCGCAGAGCACCGGCCTTCTGCGCGCACCCTAAGGACTGCGAGAGGACCGTGGTGGCCGCTCGCCTGCCCCTTCAATTCCATTCTAGCATCCTTAGGGAAGGTGATCCAGGACAATTTTCCTGAGTTTTGAATTCGTCCTGATGCAGCCCCTCCTGGGAAACTCCTACTCGTCCTCTGCGTCTCCGAGTGCAGAGACCTCGATGGCAACTGCAGAAAAGAAGGGCTGCGTTGAGTTGTCGAGAAGCAAGAACATAGCCAGCGCCTTGTGTTTGGGAGTCAGCAGCACCTGGACATTTGCGATTGCTTTCACTGTGCACTGAATGCCAGGACGGCATGTGCACGTTAAATCAACGAGCTGGGCAAGAGCAGTTATCGAAAGATCACGGCCGTCAGAAAGCAGCTTATATATTGCCCTGGAAAGAGCAGTGTTTTTGGAGTGTGCAGTAAAATCGTGTTTCTGGACAAGGAAGGCATAAGTGCGCTGCGCTCCTAAGCTATCTCCCTGCTAAGACACACTGCTAAAGCTTTTCGCTAGGATGCAGTCTAGTGCAGACGCACACTGCGGCTCTCCGGAGCTGTCCGAAGCGAAGCGCCGGTGGCCGGCGTCTTTCGGCTGAAGCAGCGCTTCGGAGCGTACGGCTGTTGTGTGCGCGAAGCAGCCGCTTCTGCTGCTCCGCGAGCCGGACAGAGCGGTAGCTTGTACGAGGGCGAAGAACGAAGCCGCAGAGCACCGGGCTTCTGCGCGCACCCTAAGGACTGCGAGAGGACCGTGGTGGCCGCTCGCCTGCCCCTTCAATTCCATTCTAGCATCCTTAGGGAAGGTGATCCAGGACAATTTTCCTGAGTTTTGAATTCGTCCTGATGCAGCCCCTCCTGGGAAACTCCTACTCGTCCTCTGCGTCTCCGAGTGCAGAGACCTCGATGGCAACTGCAGAAAAGAAGGGCTGCGTTGAGTTGTCGAGAAGCAAGAACATAGCCAGCGCCTTGTGTTTGGGAGTCAGCAGCTGCTGGACTTTTGCGATTGCTTTCACTGTGCACTGAATGCCAGGACGGCATGTGCACGTTAAATCAACGAGCTGGGCAAGAGCAGTTATCGAAAGATCACGGCCGTCAGAAAGCAGCTTATATATTGCCCTGGAAAGAGCAGTGTTTTTGGAGTGTGCAGTAAAATCGTGTTTCTGGACAAGGAAGGCATAAGTGCGCTGCGCTCCTAAGCTATCTCCCTGCGAGACACAGAGCCAAAGCTTTTCGCTATGATGCAGTCTAGTGCAGACGCACACTACGGCTCTCCGGAGCTGTCCGAAGCGAAGCGCCGGTGGCCGGCGTCTTTCGGCTGAAGCAGCGCTTCGGAGCGTACGGCTGTTGTGTGCGCGAAGCAGCCGCTTCTCCTGCTCCGCGAGCCGGACAGAGCGGTAGCTTGTACGAGGGCGAAGAACGAAGCCGCAGAGCACCGGCCTTCTGCGCGCACCCTAAGGACTGCTAGAGAACGGCGGTGGCCGCTCGCCTGCCTCTTCAATTCCCTTCTAGCATCCTTATGGAAGGTGTTCCAGGACAATTTTCCTGAGTTTTGAATTCGTCCTGATGCAGCCCCTCCTGGGAAACTCGTGCTCGTCCTCTGCGTCTCCGAGTGCAGAGACCTCGATGGCAACTGCAGAAAAGAAGGGCTGCGTTGAGTTGTCGAGAAGCAAGAACATAGCCAGCGCCTTGTGTTTGGGAGTCAGCAGCACCTGGACTTTTGCGATTGCTTTCACTGTGCACTGAATGCCAGGACGGCATGTGCACGTTAAATCAACGAGCTGGGCAAGAGCAGTTATCGAAAGATCACGGCCGTCAGAAAGCAGCTTATATATTGCCCTGGAAAGAGCAGTGTTTTTGGAGTGTGCAGTAAAATCGTGTTTCTGGACAAGGAAGGCATAAGTGCGCTGCGCTCCTAAGCTATCTCCCTGCTAAGACACACTGCCAAAGCTTTTCGCTATGATGTAGTCCAGTGCAGACGCACACTACGGCTCTCCGGAGCTGTCCGAAGCGAAGCGCCGGTGGCCGGCGTCTTTCGGCTGAAGCAGCGCTTCGGAGCGTACGGCTGTTGTGTGCGCGAAGCAGCCGCTTCTGCTGCTCCGGGAGCCGGACTGAGCGGTAGCTTGTACGAGGGCGAAGAACGAAGCCGCAGAGCACCGGCCTTCTGCGCGCACCCTAAGGACTGCGAGAGGACCGTGGTGGCCGCTCGCCTGCCCCTTCAATTCCATTCTAGCATCCTTAGGGAAGGTGATCCAGGACAATTTTCCTGAGTTTTGAATTCGTCCTGATGCAGCCCCTCCTGGGAAACTCCTACTCGTCCTCTGCGTCTCCGAGTGCAGAGACCTCGATGGCAACTGCAGAAAAGAAGGGCTGCGTTGAGTTGTCGAGAAGCAAGAACATAGCCAGCGCCTTGTGTTTGGGAGTCAGCAGCACCTGGACATTTGCGATTGCTTTCACTGTGCACTGAATGCCAGGACGGCATGTGCACGTTAAATCAACGAGCTGGGCAAGAGCAGTTATCGAAAGATCACGGCCGTCAGAAAGCAGCTTATATATTGCCCTGGAAAGAGCAGTGTTTTTGGAGTGTGCAGTAAAATCGTGTTTCTGGACAAGGAAGGCATAAGTGCGCTGCGCTCCTAAGCTATCTCCCTGCTAAGACACACTGCTAAAGCTTTTCGCTAGGATGCAGTCTAGTGCAGACGCACACTGCGGCTCTCCGGAGCTGTCCGAAGCGAAGCGCCGGTGGCCGGCGTCTTTCGGCTGAAGCAGCGCTTCGGAGCGTACGGCTGTTGTGTGCGCGAAGCAGCTGCTTCTGCTGCTCCGCGAGCCGGACAGAGCGGTAGCTTGTACGAGGGCGAAGAACGAAGCCGCAGAGCACCGGCCTTCTGCGCGCACCCTAAGGACTGCGAGAGGACCGTGGTGGCCGCTCGCCTGCCCCTTCAATTCCATTCTAGCATCCTTAGGGAAGGTGATCCAGGACAATTTTCCTGAGTTTTGAATTCGTCCTGATGCAGCCCCTCCTGGGAAACTCCTACTCGTCCTCTGCGTCTCCGAGTGCAGAGACCTCGATGGCAACTGCAGAAAAGAAGGGCTGCGTTGAGTTGTCGAGAAGCAAGAACATAGCCAGCGCCTTGTGTTTGGGAGTCAGCAGCACCTGGACATTTGCGATTGCTTTCACTGTGCACTGAATGCCAGGACGGCATGTGCACGTTAAATCAACGAGCTGGGCAAGAGCAGTTATCGAAAGATCACGGCCGTCAGAAAGCAGCTTATATATTGCCCTGGAAAGAGCAGTGTTTTTGGAGTGTGCAGTAAAATCGTGTTTCTGGACAAGGAAGGCATAAGTGCGCTGCGCTCCTAAGCTATCTCCCTGCTAAGACACACTGCCAAAGCTTTTCGCTATGATGTAGTCCAGTGCAGACGCACACTACGGCTCTCCGGAGCTGTCCGAAGCGAAGCGCCGGTGACCGGCGTCTTTCGGCTGAAGCAGCGCTTCGGAGCGTACGGCTGTTGTGTGTGCGAAGCAGCCGCTTCTGCTGCTCCGGGAGCCGGACTGAGCGGTAGCTTGTACGAGGGCGAAGAACGAAGCCGCAGAGCACCGGCCTTCTGCGCGCACCCTAAGGACTGCGAGAGGACCGTGGTGGCCGCTCGCCTGCCCCTTCAATTCCATTCTAGCATCCTTAGGGAAGGTGATCCAGGACAATTTTCCTGAGTTTTGAATTCGTCCTGATGCAGCCCCTCCTGGGAAACTCCTACTCGTCCTCTGCGTCTCCGAGTGCAGAGACCTCGATGGCAACTGCAGAAAAGAAGGGCTGCGTTGAGTTGTCGAGAAGCAAGAACATAGCCAGCGCCTTGTGTTTGGGAGTCAGCAGCACCTGGACATTTGCGATTGCTTTCACTGTGCACTGAATGCCAGGACGGCATGTGCACGTTAAATCAACGAGCTGGGCAAGAGCAGTTATCGAAAGATCACGGCCGTCAGAAAGCAGCTTATATATTGCCCTGGAAAGAGCAGTGTTTTTGGAGTGTGCAGTAAAATCGTGTTTCTGGACAAGGAAGGCATAAGTGCGCTGCGCTCCTAAGCTATCTCCCTGCTAAGACACACTGCTAAAGCTTTTCGCTAGGATGCAGTCTAGTGCAGACGCACACTGCGGCTCTCCGGAGCTGTCCGAAGCGAAGCGCCGGTGGCCGGCGTCTTTCGGCTGAAGCAGCGCTTCGGAGCGTACGGCTGTTGTGTGCGCGAAGCAGCTGCTTCTGCTGCTCCGCGAGCCGGACAGAGCGGTAGCTTGTACGAGGGCGAAGAACGAAGCCGCAGAGCACCGGCCTTCTGCGCGCACCCTAAGGACTGCGAGAGGACCGTGGTGGCCGCTCGCCTGCCCCTTCAATTCCATTCTAGCATCCTTAGGGAAGGTGATCCAGGACAATTTTCCTGAGTTTTGAATTCGTCCTGATGCAGCCCCTCCTGGGAAACTCCTACTCGTCCTCTGCGTCTCCGAGTGCAGAGACCTCGATGGCAACTGCAGAAAAGAAGGGCTGCGTTGAGTTGTCGAGAAGCAAGAACATAGCCAGCGCCTTGTGTTTGGGAGTCAGCAGCACCTGGACATTTGCGATTGCTTTCACTGTGCACTGAATGCCAGGACGGCATGTGCACGTTAAATCAACGAGCTGGGCAAGAGCAGTTATCGAAAGATCACGGCCGTCAGAAAGCAGCTTATATATTGCCCTGGAAAGAGCAGTGTTTTTGGAGTGTGCAGTAAAATCGTGTTTCTGGACAAGGAAGGCATAAGTGCGCTGCGCTCCTAAGCTATCTCCCTGCTAAGACACACTGCTAAAGCTTTTCGCTAGGATGCAGTCTAGTGCAGACGCACACTGCGGCTCTCCGGAGCTGTCCGAAGCGAAGCGCCGGTGGCCGGCGTCTTTCGGCTGAAGCAGCGCTTCGGAGCGTACGGCTGTTGTGTGCGCGAAGCAGCCGCTTCTGCTGCTCCGCGAGCCGGACAGAGCGGTAGCTTGTACGAGGGCGAAGAACGAAGCCGCAGAGCACCGGGCTTCTGCGCGCACCCTAAGGACTGCGAGAGGACCGTGGTGGCCACTCGCCTGCCCCTTCAATTCCATTCTAGCATCCTTAGGGAAGGTGATCCAGGACAATTTTCCTGAGTTTTGAATTCGTCCTGATGCAGCCCCTCCTGGGAAACTCCTACTCGTCCTCTGCGTCTCCGAGTGCAGAGACCTCGATGGCAACTGCAGAAAAGAAGGGCTGCGTTGAGTTGTCGAGAAGCAAGAACATAGCCAGCGCCTTGTGTTTGGGAGTCAGCAGCTGCTGGACTTTTGCGATTGCTTTCACTGTGCACTGAATGCCAGGACGGCATGTGCACGTTAAAACAACGAGCTGGGCAAGAGCAGGAAGGGAGCACGGGCATCATAGAGCATCTGGCATCTTGCCCTGGAAAGAGCAGTGTTTTTGGAGTGTGCAGTAAAATCGTGTTTCTGGACAAGGAAGGCATAAGTGCGCTGCGCTCCTAAGCTATCTCCCTGCTAAGACACACTGCTAAAGCTTTTCGCTAGGATGCAGTCTAGTGCAGACGCACACTGCGGCTCTCCGGAGCTGTCCGAAGCGAAGCGCCGGTGGCCGGCGGCTTTCGGCTGAAGCAGCGCTTCGGAGCGTACGGCTGTTGTGTGCGCGAAGCAGCCGCTTCTGCTGCTCCGCGAGCCGGACAGAGCGGTAGCTTGTACGAGGGCGAAGAACGAAGCCGCAGAGCACCGGGCTTCTGCGCGCACCCTAAGGACTGCGAGAGGACCGTGGTGGCCGCTCGCCTGCCCCTTCAATTCCATTCTAGCATCCTTAGGGAAGGTGTTCCAGGACAATTTTCCTGAGTTTTGAATTCGTCCTGATGCAGCCCCTCCTGGGAAACTCCTACTCGTCCTCTGCGTCTCCGAGTGCAGAGACCTCGATGGCAACTGCAGAAAAGAAGGGCTGCGTTGAGTTGTCGAGAAGCAAGAACATAGCCAGCGCCTTGTGTTTGGGAGTCAGCAGCACCTGGACTTTTGCGATTGCCTTCACTGTGCACTGAATGTCGAGATATGTGCACGCTAAAAAACCAAGTTGGGCAAGAGGAGGAAGAGAGCACGGGCATCAGAGAGCATCTGGCATCTTGCCCTGGAAAGGGCAGTGTTTTTGGAGTGTGCAGCAAATCCGTGTTTCTGGACAAGGGAGGCATAAGTGCGCTGCGCTCCTAAGCTATCTCCCTGCTAAGACACACTGCCAAAGCTTTTCGCTATGATGTAGTCCAGTGCAGACGCACACTACGGCTCTCCGGAGCTGTCCGAAGCCAAGCGCCGGTCGCCGGCGTCTTTCGGCTGAAGCAGCGCTTCGGAGCGTACGGCTGTTGTGTGTGCGAAGCAGCCGCTTCTGCTGCTCCGGGAGCCGGAGAGAGCGGTAGCTTGTACGAGGGCGAAGAACGAAGCCGCAGAGCACCGGGCTTCTGCGCGCACCCTAAGGACTGCGAGAGGACCGTGGTGGCCGCTCGCCTGCCCCTTCAATTCCATTCTAGCATCCTTAGGGAAGGTGATCCAGGACAATTTTCCTGAGTTTTGAATTCGTCCTGATGCAGCCCCTCCTGGGAAACTCCTACTCGTCCTCTGCGTCTCCGAGTGCAGAGACCTCGATGGCAACTGCAGAAAAGAAGGGCTGCGTTGAGTTGTCGAGAAGCAAGAACATAGCCAGCGCCTTGTGTTTGGGAGTCAGCAGCACCTGGACTTTTGCGATTGCTTTCACTGTGCACTGAATGCCAGGACGGCATGTGCACGTTAAATCAACGAGCTGGGCAAGAGCAGTTATCGAAAGATCACGGCCGTCAGAAAGCAGCTTATATATTGCCCTGGAAAGAGCAGTGTTTTTGGAGTGTGCAGTAAAATCGTGTTTCTGGACAAGGAAGGCATAAGTGCGCTGCGCTCCTAAGCTATCTCCCTGCGAGACACAGAGCCAAAGCTTTTCGCTATGACGTAGTCCAGTGCAGACGCACACTACGGCTCTCCGGAGCTGTCCGAAGCGAAGCGCCGGTGGCCGGCGTCTTTCGGCTGAAGCAGCGCTTCGGAGCGTACGGCTGTTGTGTGCGCGAAGCAGCCGCTTCTCCTGCTCCGCGAGCCGGACAGAGCGGTAGCTTGTACGAGGGCGAAGAACGAAGCCGCAGAGCACCGGCCTTCTGCGCGCACCCTAAGGACTGCTAGAGAACGGCGGTGGCCGCTCGCCTGCCTCTTCAATTCCCTTCTAGCATCCTTATGGAAGGTGTTCCAGGACAATTTTCCTGAGTTTTGAATTCGTCCTGATGCAGCCCCTCCTGGGAAACTCGTGCTCGTCCTCTGCGTCTCCGAGTGCAGAGACCTCGATGGCAACTGCAGAAAAGAAGGGCTGCGTTGAGTTGTCGAGAAGCAAGAACATAGCCAGCGCCTTGTGTTTGGGAGTCAGCAGCACCTGGACTTTTGCGATTGCTTTCACTGTGCACTGAATGCCAGGACGGCATGTGCACGTTAAATCAACGAGCTGGGCAAGAGCAGTTATCGAAAGATCACGGCCGTCAGAAAGCAGCTTATATATTGCCCTGGAAAGAGCAGTGTTTTTGGAGTGTGCAGTAAAATCGTGTTTCTGGACAAGGAAGGCATAAGTGCGCTGCGCTCCTAAGCTATCTCCCTGCTAGGACACACTGCCAAAGCTTTTCGCTATGATGTAGTCCAGTGCAGACGCACACTACGGCTCTCCGGAGCTGTCCGAAGCGAAGCGCCGGTGGCCGGCGTCTTTCGGCTGAAGCAGCGCTTCGGAGCGTACGGCTGTTGTGTGTGCGAAGCAGCCGCTTCTGCTGCTCCGGGAGCCGGAGAGAGCGGTAGCTTGTACGAGGGCGAAGAACGAAGCCGCAGAGCACCGGGCTTCTGCGCGCACCCTAAGGACTGCGAGAGGACCGTGGTGGCCGCTCGCCTGCCCCTTCAATTCCATTCTAGCATCCTTAGGGAAGGTGATCCAGGACAATTTTCCTGAGTTTTGAATTCGTCCTGATGCAGCCCCTCCTGGGAAACTCCTACTCGTCCTCTGCGTCTCCGAGTGCAGAGACCTCGATGGCAACTGCAGAAAAGAAGGGCTGCGTTGAGTTGTCGAGAAGCAAGAACATAGCCAGCGCCTTGTGTTTGGGAGTCAGCAGCACCTGGACATTTGCGATTGCTTTCACTGTGCACTGAATGCCAGGACGGCATGTGCACGTTAAATCAACGAGCTGGGCAAGAGCAGATATCGAAAGATCACGGCCGTCAGAAAGCAGCTTATATATTGCCCTGGAAAGAGCAGTGTTTTTGGAGTGTGCAGTAAAATCGTGTTTCTGGACAAGGAAGGCATAAGTGCGCTGCGCTCCTAAGCTATCTCCCTGCTAAGACACACTGCTAAAGCTTTTCGCTAGGATGCAGTCTAGTGCAGACGCACACTGCGGCTCTCCGGAGCTGTCCGAAGCGAAGCGCCGGTGGCCGGCGTCTTTCGGCTGAAGCAGCGCTTCGGAGCGTACGGCTGTTGTGTGCGCGAAGCAGCCGCTTCTGCTGCTCCGCGAGCCGGACAGAGCGGTAGCTTGTACGAGGGCGAAGAACGAAGCCGCAGAGCACCGGGCTTCTGCGCGCACCCTAAGGACTGCGAGAGGACCGTGGTGGCCGCTCGCCTGCCCCTTCAATTCCATTCTAGCATCCTTAGGGAAGGTGATCCAGGACAATTTTCCTGAGTTTTGAATTCGTCCTGATGCAGCCCCTCCTGGGAAACTCCTACTCGTCCTCTGCGTCTCCGAGTGCAGAGACCTCGATGGCAACTGCAGAAAAGAAGGGCTGCGTTGAGTTGTCGAGAAGCAAGAACATAGCCAGCGCCTTGTGTTTGGGAGTCAGCAGCTGCTGGACTTTTGCGATTGCTTTCACTGTGCACTGAATGCCAGGACGGCATGTGCACGTTAAATCAACGAGCTGGGCAAGAGCAGTTATCGAAAGATCACGGCCGTCAGAAAGCAGCTTATATATTGCCCTGGAAAGAGCAGTGTTTTTGGAGTGTGCAGTAAAATCGTGTTTCTGGACAAGGAAGGCATAAGTGCGCTGCGCTCCTAAGCTATCTCCCTGCGAGACACAGAGCCAAAGCTTTTCGCTATGATGCAGTCTAGTGCAGACGCACACTACGGCTCTCCGGAGCTGTCCGAAGCGAAGCGCCGGTGGCCGGCGTCTTTCGGCTGAAGCAGCGCTTCGGAGCGTACGGCTGTTGTGTGCGCGAAGCAGCCGCTTCTCCTGCTCCGCGAGCCGGACAGAGCGGTAGCTTGTACGAGGGCGAAGAACGAAGCCGCAGAGCACCGGCCTTCTGCGCGCACCCTAAGGACTGCTAGAGAACGGCGGTGGCCGCTCGCCTGCCTCTTCAATTCCCTTCTAGCATCCTTATGGAAGGTGTTCCAGGACAATTTTCCTGAGTTTTGAATTCGTCCTGATGCAGCCCCTCCTGGGAAACTCGTGCTCGTCCTCTGCGTCTCCGAGTGCAGAGACCTCGATGGCAACTGCAGAAAAGAAGGGCTGCGTTGAGTTGTCGAGAAGCAAGAACATAGCCAGCGCCTTGTGTTTGGGAGTCAGCAGCACCTGGACTTTTGCGATTGCTTTCACTGTGCACTGAATGCCAGGACGGCATGTGCACGTTAAATCAACGAGCTGGGCAAGAGCAGTTATCGAAAGATCACGGCCGTCAGAAAGCAGCTTATATATTGCCCTGGAAAGAGCAGTGTTTTTGGAGTGTGCAGTAAAATCGTGTTTCTGGACAAGGAAGGCATAAGTGCGCTGCGCTCCTAAGCTATCTCCCTGCTAAGACACACTGCTAAAGCTTTTCGCTAGGATGCAGTCTAGTGCAGACGCACACTGCGGCTCTCCGGAGCTGTCCGAAGCGAAGCGCCGGTGGCCGGCGTCTTTCGGCTGAAGCAGCGCTTCGGAGCGTACGGCTGTTGTGTGCGCGAAGCAGCCGCTTCTGCTGCTCCGCGAGCCGGACAGAGCGGTAGCTTGTACGACGGCGAAGAACGAAGCCGCAGAGCACCGGCCTTCTGCGCGCACCCTAAGGACTGCGAGAGGACCGTGGTGGCCGCTCGCCTGCCCCTTCAATTCCATTCTAGCATCCTTAGGGAAGGTGATCCAGGACAATTTTCCTGAGTTTTGAATTCGTCCTGATGCAGCCCCTCCTGGGAAACTCCTACTCGTCCTCTGCGTCTCCGAGTGCAGAGACCTCGATGGCAACTGCAGAAAAGAAGGGCTGCGTTGAGTTGTCGAGAAGCAAGAACATAGCCAGCGCCTTGTGTTTGGGAGTCAGCAGCACCTGGACATTTGCGATTGCTTTCACTGTGCACTGAATGCCAGGACGGCATGTGCACGTTAAATCAACGAGCTGGGCAAGAGCAGTTATCGAAAGATCACGGCCGTCAGAAAGCAGCTTATATATTGCCCTGGAAAGAGCAGTGTTTTTGGAGTGTGCAGTAAAATCGTGTTTCTGGACAAGGAAGGCATAAGTGCGCTGCGCTCCTAAGCTATCTCCCTGCTAAGACACACTGCTAAAGCTTTTCGCTAGGATGCAGTCTAGTGCAGACGCACACTGCGGCTCTCCGGAGCTGTCCGAAGCGAAGCGCCGGTGGCCGGCGTCTTTCGGCTGAAGCAGCGCTTCGGAGCGTACGGCTGTTGTGTGCGCGAAGCAGCCGCTTCTGCTGCTCCGCGAGCCGGACAGAGCGGTAGCTTGTACGAGGGCGAAGAACGAAGCCGCAGAGCACCGGGCTTCTGCGCGCACCCTAAGGACTGCGAGAGGACCGTGGTGGCCGCTCGCCTGCCCCTTCAATTCCATTCTAGCATCCTTATGGAAGGTGATCCAGGACAATTTTCCTGAGTTTTGAATTCGTCCTGATGCAGCCCCTCCTGGGAAACTCCTACTCGTCCTCTGCGTCTCCGAGTGCAGAGACCTCGATGGCAACTGCAGAAAAGAAGGGCTGCGTTGAGTTGTCGAGAAGCAAGAACATAGCCAGCGCCTTGTGTTTGGGAGTCAGCAGCTGCTGGACTTTTGCGATTGCTTTCACTGTGCACTGAAAGCCAGGACGGCATGTGCACGTTAAAACAACGAGCTGGGCAAGAGCAGGAAGGGAGCACGGGCATCATAGAGCATCTGGCATCTTGCCCTGGAAAGAGCAGTGTTTTTGGAGTGTGCAGTAAAATCGTGTTTCTGGACAAGGAAGGCATAAGTGCGCTGCGCTCCTAAGCTATCTCCCTGCTAAGACACACTGCTAAAGCTTTTCGCTAGGATGCAGTCTAGTGCAGACGCACACTGCGGCTCTCCGGAGCTGTCCGAAGCGAAGCGCCGGTGGCCGGCGGCTTTCGGCTGAAGCAGCGCTTCGGAGCGTACGGCTGTTGTGTGCGCGAAGCAGCCGCTTCTGCTGCTCCGCCAGCCGGACAGAGCGGTAGCTTGTACGACGGCGAAGAACGAAGCCGCAGAGCACCGGCCTTCTGCGCGCACCCTAAGGACTGCGAGAGGACCGTGGTGGCCGCTCGCCTGCCCCTTCAATTCCATTCTAGCATCCTTAGGGAAGGTGTTCCAGGACAATTTTCCTGAGTTTTGAATTCGTCCTGATGCAGCCCCTCCTGGGAAACTCCTACTCGTCCTCTGCGTCTCCGAGTGCAGAGACCTCGATGGCAACTGCAGAAAAGAAGGGCTGCGTTGAGTTGTCGAGAAGCAAGAACATAGCCAGCGCCTTGTGTTTGGGAGTCAGCAGCACCTGGACTTTTGCGATTGCCTTCACTGTGCACTGAATGTCGAGATATGTGCACGCTAAAAAACCAAGTTGGGCAAGAGGAGGAAGAGAGCACGGGCATCAGAGAGCATCTGGCATCTTGCCCTGGAAAGGGCAGTGTTTTTGGAGTGTGCAGCAAATCTGTGTTTCTGGACAAGGGAGGCATAAGTGCGCTGCGCTCCTAAGCTATCTCCCTGCTAAGACACACTGCCAAAGCTTTTCGCTATGATGTAGTCCAGTGCAGACGCACACTACGGCTCTCCGGAGCTGTCCGAAGCCAAGCGCCGGTCGCCGGCGTCTTTCGGCTGAAGCAGCGCTTCGGAGCGTACGGCTGTTGTGTGTGCGAAGCAGCCGCTTCTGCTGCTCCGGGAGCCGGAGAGAGCGGTAGCTTGTACGAGGGCGAAGAACGAAGCCGCAGAGCACCGGCCTTCTGCGCGCACCCTAAGGACTGCGAGAGGACCGTGGTGGCCGCTCGCCTGCCCCTTCAATTCCATTCTAGCATCCTTAGGGAAGGTGATCCAGGACAATTTTCCTGAGTTTTGAATTCGTCCTGATGCAGCCCCTCCTGGGAAACTCCTACTCGTCCTCTGCGTCTCCGAGTGCAGAGACCTCGATGGCAACTGCAGAAAAGAAGGGCTGCGTTGAGTTGTCGAGAAGCAAGAACATAGCCAGCGCCTTGTGTTTGGGAGTCAGCAGCACCTGGACTTTTGCGATTGCTTTCACTGTGCACTGAATGCCAGGACGGCATGTGCACGTTAAATCAACGAGCTGGGCAAGAGCAGTTATCGAAAGATCACGGCCGTCAGAAAGCAGCTTATATATTGCCCTGGAAAGAGCAGTGTTTTTGGAGTGTGCAGTAAAATCGTGTTTCTGGACAAGGAAGGCATAAGTGCGCTGCGCTCCTAAGCTATCTCCCTGCTAAGACACACTGCCAAAGCTTTTCGCTATGATGTAGTCCAGTGCAGACGCACACTACGGCTCTCCGGAGCTGTCCGAAGCGAAGCGCCGGTCGCCGGCGTCTTTCGGCTGAAGCAGCGCTTCGGAGCGTACGGCTGTTGTGTGCGCGAAGCAGCCGCTTCTGCTGCTCCGCGAGCCGGAGAGAGCGGTAGCTTGTACGAGGGCGAAGAACGAAGCCGCAGAGCACCGGGCTTCTGCGCGCACCCTAAGGACTGCGAGAGGACCGTGGTGGCCGCTCGCCTGCCCCTTCAATTCCATTCTAGCATCCTTAGGGAAGGTGATCCAGGACAATTTTCCTGAGTTTTGAATTCGTCCTGATGCAGCCCCTCCTGGGAAACTCCTACTCGTCCTCTGCGTCTCCGAGTGCAGAGACCTCGATGGCAACTGCAGAAAAGAAGGGCTGCGTTGAGTTGTCGAGAAGCAAGAACATAGCCAGCGCCTTGTGTTTGGGAGTCAGCAGCACCTGGACATTTGCGATTGCTTTCACTGTGCACTGAATGCCAGGACGGCATGTGCACGTTAAATCAACGAGCTGGGCAAGAGCAGTTATCGAAAGATCACGGCCGTCAGAAAGCAGCTTATATATTGCCCTGGAAAGAGCAGTGTTTTTGGAGTGTGCAGTAAAATCGTGTTTCTGGACAAGGAAGGCATAAGTGCGCTGCGCTCCTAAGCTATCTCCCTGCTAAGACACACTGCTAAAGCTTTTCGCTAGGATGCAGTCTAGTGCAGACGCACACTGCGGCTCTCCGGAGCTGTCCGAAGCGAAGCGCCGGTGGCCGGCGTCTTTCGGCTGAAGCAGCGCTTCGGAGCGTACGGCTGTTGTGTGTGCGAAGCAGCCGCTTCTGCTGCTCCGGGAGCCGGAGAGAGCGGTAGCTTGTACGAGGGCGAAGAACGAAGCCGCAGAGCACCGGGCTTCTGCGCGCACCCTAAGGACTGCGAGAGGACCGTGGTGGCCGCTCGCCTGCCCCTTCAATTCCATTCTAGCATCCTTAGGGAAGGTGTTCCAGGACAATTTTCCTGAGTTTTGAATTCGTCCTGATGCAGCCCCTCCTGGGAAACTCCTACTCGTCCTCTGCGTCTCCGAGTGCAGAGACCTCGATGGCAACTGCAGAAAAGAAGGGCTGCGTTGAGTTGTCGAGAAGCAAGAACATAGCCAGCGCCTTGTGTTTGGGAGTCAGCAGCACCTGGACTTTTGCGATTGCTTTCACTGTGCACTGAATGCCAGGACGGCATGTGCACGTTAAATCAACGAGCTGGGCAAGAGCAGTTATCGAAAGATCACGGCCGTCAGAAAGCAGCTTATATATTGCCCTGGAAAGAGCAGTGTTTTTGGAGTGTGCAGTAAAATCGTGTTTCTGGACAAGGAAGGCATAAGTGCGCTGCGCTCCTAAGCTATCTCCCTGCTAAGACACACTGCTAAAGCTTTTCGCTAGGATGCAGTCTAGTGCAGACGCACACTAGGGCTCTCCGGAGCTGTCCGAAGCGAAGCGCCGGTGGCCGGCGTCTTTCGGCTGAAGCAGCGCTTCGGAGCGTACGGCTGTTGTGTGCGCGAAGCAGCCGCTTCTGCTGCTCCGCGAGCCGGACAGAGCGGTAGCTTGTACGAGGGCGAAGAACGAAGCCGCAGAGCACCGGGCTTCTGCGCGCACCCTAAGGACTGCGAGAGGACCGTGGTGGCCGCTCGCCTGCCCCTTCAATTCCATTCTAGCATCCTTATGGAAGGTGATCCAGGACAATTTTCCTGAGTTTTGAATTCGTCCTGATGCAGCCCCTCCTGGGAAACTCCTACTCGTCCTCTGCGTCTCCGAGTGCAGAGACCTCGATGGCAACTGCAGAAAAGAAGGGCTGCGTTGAGTTGTCGAGAAGCAAGAACATAGCCAGCGCCTTGTGTTTGGGAGTCAGCAGCTGCTGGACTTTTGCGATTGCTTTCACTGTGCACTGAAAGCCAGGACGGCATGTGCACGTTAAAACAACGAGCTGGGCAAGAGCAGGAAGGGAGCACGGGCATCATAGAGCATCTGGCATCTTGCCCTGGAAAGAGCAGTGTTTTTGGAGTGTGCAGTAAAATCGTGTTTCTGGACAAGGAAGGCATAAGTGCGCTGCGCTCCTAAGCTATCTCCCTGCTAAGACACACTGCTAAAGCTTTTCGCTAGGATGCAGTCTAGTGCAGACGCACACTGCGGCTCTCCGGAGCTGTCCGAAGCGAAGCGCCGGTGGCCGGCGGCTTTCGGCTGAAGCAGCGCTTCGGAGCGTACGGCTGTTGTGTGCGCGAAGCAGCCGCTTCTGCTGCTCCGCGAGCCGGACAGAGCGGTAGCTTGTACGACGGCGAAGAACGAAGCCGCAGAGCACCGGCCTTCTGCGCGCACCCTAAGGACTGCGAGAGGACCGTGGTGGCCGCTCGCCTGCCCCTTCAATTCCATTCTAGCATCCTTAGGGAAGGTGTTCCAGGACAATTTTCCTGAGTTTTGAATTCGTCCTGATGCAGCCCCTCCTGGGAAACTCCTACTCGTCCTCTGCGTCTCCGAGTGCAGAGACCTCGATGGCAACTGCAGAAAAGAAGGGCTGCGTTGAGTTGTCGAGAAGCAAGAACATAGCCAGCGCCTTGTGTTTGGGAGTCAGCAGCACCTGGACTTTTGCGATTGCTTTCACTGTGCACTGAATGTCGAGATATGTGCACGCTAAAAAACCAAGTTGGGCAAGAGGAGGAAGAGAGCACGGGCATCAGAGAGCATCTGGCATCTTGCCCTGGAAAGGGCAGTGTTTTTGGAGTGTGCAGCAAATCCGTGTTTCTGGACAAGGGAGGCATAAGTGCGCTGCGCTCCTAAGCTATCTCCCTGCTAAGACACACTGCCAAAGCTTTTCGCTATGATGTAGTCCAGTGCAGACGCACACTACGGCTCTCCGGAGCTGTCCGAAGCCAAGCGCCGGTCGCCGGCGTCTTTCGGCTGAAGCAGCGCTTCGGAGCGTACGGCTGTTGTGTGTGCGAAGCAGCCGCTTCTGCTGCTCCGGGAGCCGGAGAGAGCGGTAGCTTGTACGAGGGCGAAGAACGAAGCCGCAGAGCACCGGGCTTCTGCGCGCACCCTAAGGACTGCGAGAGGACCGTGGTGGCCGCTCGCCTGCCCCTTCAATTCCATTCTAGCATCCTTAGGGAAGGTGATCCAGGACAATTTTCCTGAGTTTTGAATTCGTCCTGATGCAGCCCCTCCTGGGAAACTCCTACTCGTCCTCTGCGTCTCCGAGTGCAGAGACCTCGATGGCAACTGCAGAAAAGAAGGGCTGCGTTGAGTTGTCGAGAAGCAAGAACATAGCCAGCGCCTTGTGTTTGGGAGTCAGCAGCACCTGGACATTTGCGATTGCTTTCACTGTGCACTGAATGCCAGGACGGCATGTGCACGTTAAATCAACGAGCTGGGCAAGAGCAGTTATCGAAAGATCACGGCCGTCAGAAAGCAGCTTATATATTGCCCTGGAAAGAGCAGTGTTTTTGGAGTGTGCAGTAAAATCGTGTTTCTGGACAAGGAAGGCATAAGTGCGCTGCGCTCCTAAGCTATCTCCCTGCTAAGACACACTGCTAAAGCTTTTCGCTAGGATGCAGTCTAGTGCAGACGCACACTGCGGCTCTCCGGAGCTGTCCGAAGCGAAGCGCCGGTGACCGGCGTCTTTCGGCTGAAGCAGCGCTTCGGAGCGTACGGCTGTTGTGTGCGCGAAGCAGCCGCTTCTGCTGCTCCGCGAGCCGGACAGAGCGGTAGCTTGTACGAGGGCGAAGAACGAAGCCGCAGAGCACCGGGCTTCTGCGCGCACCCTAAGGACTGCGAGAGGACCGTGGTGGCCGCTCGCCTGCCCCTTCAATTCCATTCTAGCATCCTTAGGGAAGGTGATCCAGGACAATTTTCCTGAGTTTTGAATTCGTCCTGATGCAGCCCCTCCTGGGAAACTCCTACTCGTCCTCTGCGTCTCCGAGTGCAGAGACCTCGATGGCAACTGCAGAAAAGAAGGGCTGCGTTGAGTTGTCGAGAAGCAAGAACATAGCCAGCGCCTTGTGTTTGGGAGTCAGCAGCACCTGGACTTTTGCGATTGCTTTCACTGTGCACTGAATGCCAGGACGGCATGTGCACGTTAAATCAACGAGCTGGGCAAGAGCAGTTATCGAAAGATCACGGCCGTCAGAAAGCAGCTTATATATTGCCCTGGAAAGAGCAGTGTTTTTGGAGTGTGCAGTAAAATCGTGTTTCTGGACAAGGAAGGCATAAGTGCGCTGCGCTCCTAAGCTATCTCCCTGCGAGACACAGAGCCAAAGCTTTTCGCTATGATGCAGTCTAGTGCAGACGCACACTACGGCTCTCCGGAGCTGTCCGAAGCGAAGCGCCGGTGGCCGGCGTCTTTCGGCTGAAGCAGCGCTTCGGAGCGTACGGCTGTTGTGTGCGCGAAGCAGCCGCTTCTCCTGCTCCGCGAGCCGGACAGAGCGGTAGCTTGTACGAGGGCGAAGAACGAAGCCGCAGAGCACCGGCCTTCTGCGCGCACCCTAAGGACTGCTAGAGAACGGCGGTGGCCGCTCGCCTGCCTCTTCAATTCCCTTCTAGCATCCTTATGGAAGGTGTTCCAGGACAATTTTCCTGAGTTTTGAATTCGTCCTGATGCAGCCCCTCCTGGGAAACTCGTGCTCGTCCTCTGCGTCTCCGAGTGCAGAGACCTCGATGGCAACTGCAGAAAAGAAGGGCTGCGTTGAGTTGTCGAGAAGCAAGAACATAGCCAGCGCCTTGTGTTTGGGAGTCAGCAGCACCTGGACTTTTGCGATTGCTTTCACTGTGCACTGAATGCCAGGACGGCATGTGCACGTTAAATCAACGAGCTGGGCAAGAGCAGTTATCGAAAGATCACGGCCGTCAGAAAGCAGCTTATATATTGCCCTGGAAAGAGCAGTGTTTTTGGAGTGTGCAGTAAAATCGTGTTTCTGGACAAGGAAGGCATAAGTGCGCTGCGCTCCTAAGCTATCTCCCTGCTAAGACACACTGCCAAAGCTTTTCGCTATGATGTAGTCCAGTGCAGACGCACACTACGGCTCTCCGGAGCTGTCCGAAGCGAAGCGCCGGTGACCGGCGTCTTTCGGCTGAAGCAGCGCTTCGGAGCGTACGGCTGTTGTGTGTGCGAAGCAGCCGCTTCTGCTGCTCCGGGAGCCGGAGAGAGCGGTAGCTTGTACGAGGGCGAAGAACGAAGCCGCAGAGCACCGGCCTTCTGCGCGCACCCTAAGGACTGCGAGAGGACCGTGGTGGCCGCTCGCCTGCCCCTTCAATTCCATTCTAGCATCCTTAGGGAAGGTGATCCAGGACAATTTTCCTGAGTTTTGAATTCGTCCTGATGCAGCCCCTCCTGGGAAACTCCTACTCGTCCTCTGCGTCTCCGAGTGCAGAGACCTCGATGGCAACTGCAGAAAAGAAGGGCTGCGTTGAGTTGTCGAGAAGCAAGAACATAGCCAGCGCCTTGTGTTTGGGAGTCAGCAGCACCTGGACATTTGCGATTGCTTTCACTGTGCACTGAATGCCAGGACGGCATGTGCACGTTAAATCAACGAGCTGGGCAAGAGCAGTTATCGAAAGATCACGGCCGTCAGAAAGCAGCTTATATATTGCCCTGGAAAGAGCAGTGTTTTTGGAGTGTGCAGTAAAATCGTGTTTCTGGACAAGGAAGGCATAAGTGCGCTGCGCTCCTAAGCTATCTCCCTGCTAAGACACACTGCTAAAGCTTTTCGCTAGGATGCAGTCTAGTGCAGACGCACACTGCGGCTCTCCGGAGCTGTCCGAAGCGAAGCGCCGGTGGCCGGCGTCTTTCGGCTGAAGCAGCGCTTCGGAGCGTACGGCTGTTGTGTGCGCGAAGCAGCCGCTTCTGCTGCTCCGCGAGCCGGACAGAGCGGTAGCTTGTACGACGGCGAAGAACGAAGCCGCAGAGCACCGGCCTTCTGCGCGCACCCTAAGGACTGCGAGAGGACCGTGGTGGCCGCTCGCCTGCCCCTTCAATTCCATTCTAGCATCCTTAGGGAAGGTGATCCAGGACAATTTTCCTGAGTTTTGAATTCGTCCTGATGCAGCCCCTCCTGGGAAACTCCTACTCGTCCTCTGCGTCTCCGAGTGCAGAGACCTCGATGGCAACTGCAGAAAAGAAGGGCTGCGTTGAGTTGTCGAGAAGCAAGAACATAGCCAGCGCCTTGTGTTTGGGAGTCAGCAGCACCTGGACATTTGCGATTGCTTTCACTGTGCACTGAATGCCAGGACGGCATGTGCACGTTAAATCAACGAGCTGGGCAAGAGCAGTTATCGAAAGATCACGGCCGTCAGAAAGCAGCTTATATATTGCCCTGGAAAGAGCAGTGTTTTTGGAGTGTGCAGTAAAATCGTGTTTCTGGACAAGGAAGGCATAAGTGCGCTGCGCTCCTAAGCTATCTCCCTGCTAAGACACACTGCTAAAGCTTTTCGCTAGGATGCAGTCTAGTGCAGACGCACACTGCGGCTCTCCGGAGCTGTCCGAAGCGAAGCGCCGGTGGCCGGCGTCTTTCGGCTGAAGCAGCGCTTCGGAGCGTACGGCTGTTGTGTGCGCGAAGCAGCCGCTTCTGCTGCTCCGCGAGCCGGACAGAGCGGTAGCTTGTACGAGGGCGAAGAACGAAGCCGCAGAGCACCGGGCTTCTGCGCGCACCCTAAGGACTGCGAGAGGACCGTGGTGGCCGCTCGCCTGCCCCTTCAATTCCATTCTAGCATCCTTAGGGAAGGTGATCCAGGACAATTTTCCTGAGTTTTGAATTCGTCCTGATGCAGCCCCTCCTGGGAAACTCCTACTCGTCCTCTGCGTCTCCGAGTGCAGAGACCTCGATGGCAACTGCAGAAAAGAAGGGCTGCGTTGAGTTGTCGAGAAGCAAGAACATAGCCAGCGCCTTGTGTTTGGGAGTCAGCAGCTGCTGGACTTTTGCGATTGCTTTCACTGTGCACTGAAAGCCAGGACGGCATGTGCACGTTAAAACAACGAGCTGGGCAAGAGCAGGAAGGGAGCACGGGCATCATAGAGCATCTGGCATCTTGCCCTGGAAAGAGCAGTGTTTTTGGAGTGTGCAGTAAAATCGTGTTTCTGGACAAGGAAGGCATAAGTGCGCTGCGCTCCTAAGCTATCTCCCTGCTAAGACACACTGCTAAAGCTTTTCGCTAGGATGCAGTCTAGTGCAGACGCACACTGCGGCTCTCCGGAGCTGTCCGAAGCGAAGCGCCGGTGGCCGGCGGCTTTCGGCTGAAGCAGCGCTTCGGAGCGTACGGCTGTTGTGTGCGCGAAGCAGCCGCTTCTGCTGCTCCGCCAGCCGGACAGAGCGGTAGCTTGTACGACGGCGAAGAACGAAGCCGCAGAGCACCGGCCTTCTGCGCGCACCCTAAGGACTGCGAGAGGACCGTGGTGGCCGCTCGCCTGCCCCTTCAATTCCATTCTAGCATCCTTAGGGAAGGTGTTCCAGGACAATTTTCCTGAGTTTTGAATTCGTCCTGATGCAGCCCCTCCTGGGAAACTCCTACTCGTCCTCTGCGTCTCCGAGTGCAGAGACCTCGATGGCAACTGCAGAAAAGAAGGGCTGCGTTGAGTTGTCGAGAAGCAAGAACATAGCCAGCGCCTTGTGTTTGGGAGTCAGCAGCACCTGGACTTTTGCGATTGCCTTCACTGTGCACTGAATGTCGAGATATGTGCACGCTAAAAAACCAAGTTGGGCAAGAGGAGGAAGAGAGCACGGGCATCAGAGAGCATCTGGCATCTTGCCCTGGAAAGGGCAGTGTTTTTGGAGTGTGCAGCAAATCTGTGTTTCTGGACAAGGGAGGCATAAGTGCGCTGCGCTCCTAAGCTATCTCCCTGCTAAGACACACTGCCAAAGCTTTTCGCTATGATGTAGTCCAGTGCAGACGCACACTACGGCTCTCCGGAGCTGTCCGAAGCCAAGCGCCGGTCGCCGGCGTCTTTCGGCTGAAGCAGCGCTTCGGAGCGTACGGCTGTTGTGTGTGCGAAGCAGCCGCTTCTGCTGCTCCGGGAGCCGGAGAGAGCGGTAGCTTGTACGAGGGCGAAGAACGAAGCCGCAGAGCACCGGGCTTCTGCGCGCACCCTAAGGACTGCGAGAGGACCGTGGTGGCCGCTCGCCTGCCCCTTCAATTCCATTCTAGCATCCTTAGGGAAGGTGATCCAGGACAATTTTCCTGAGTTTTGAATTCGTCCTGATGCAGCCCCTCCTGGGAATCTCGTGCTCGTCCTCTGCGTCTCCGAGTGCAGAGACCTCGATGGCAACTGCAGAAAAGAAGGGCTGCGTTGAGTTGTCGAGAAGCAAGAACATAGCCAGCGCCTTGTGTTTGGGAGTCAGCAGCACCTGGACTTTTGCGATTGCTTTCACTGTGCACTGAATGCCAGGACGGCATGTGCACGTTAAATCAACGAGCTGGGCAAGAGCAGTTATCGAAAGATCACGGCCGTCAGAAAGCAGCTTATATATTGCCCTGGAAAGAGCAGTGTTTTTGGAGTGTGCAGTAAAATCGTGTTTCTGGACAAGGAAGGCATAAGTGCGCTGCGCTCCTAAGCTATCTCCCTGCTAAGACACACTGCCAAAGCTTTTCGCTATGATGTAGTCCAGTGCAGACGCACACTACGGCTCTCCGGAGCTGTCCGAAGCGAAGCGCCGGTCGCCGGCGTCTTTCGGCTGAAGCAGCGCTTCGGAGCGTACGGCTGTTGTGTGCGCGAAGCAGCCGCTTCTGCTGCTCCGCGAGCCGGACAGAGCGGTAGCTTGTACGAGGGCGAAGAACGAAGCGGCAGAGCACCGGCCTTCTGCGCGCACCCTAAGGACTGCGAGAGGACCGTGGTGGCCGCTCGCCTGCCCCTTCAATTCCATTCTAGCATCCTTAGGGAAGGTGATCCAGGACAATTTTCCTGAGTTTTGAATTCGTCCTGATGCAGCCCCTCCTGGGAAACTCCTACTCGTCCTCTGCGTCTCCGAGTGCAGAGACCTCGATGGCAACTGCAGAAAAGAAGGGCTGCGTTGAGTTGTCGAGAAGCAAGAACATAGCCAGCGCCTTGTGTTTGGGAGTCAGCAGCACCTGGACATTTGCGATTGCTTTCACTGTGCACTGAATGCCAGGACGGCATGTGCACGTTAAATCAACGAGCTGGGCAAGAGCAGTTATCGAAAGATCACGGCCGTCAGAAAGCAGCTTATATATTGCCCTGGAAAGAGCAGTGTTTTTGGAGTGTGCAGTAAAATCGTGTTTCTGGACAAGGAAGGCATAAGTGCGCTGCGCTCCTAAGCTATCTCCCTGCTAAGACACACTGCTAAAGCTTTTCGCTAGGATGCAGTCTAGTGCAGACGCACACTGCGGCTCTCCGGAGCTGTCCGAAGCGAAGCGCCGGTGGCCGGCGTCTTTCGGCTGAAGCAGCGCTTCGGAGCGTACGGCTGTTGTGTGTGCGAAGCAGCCGCTTCTGCTGCTCCGGGAGCCGGAGAGAGCGGTAGCTTGTACGAGGGCGAAGAACGAAGCCGCAGAGCACCGGCCTTCTGCGCGCACCCTAAGGACTGCGAGAGGACCGTGGTGGCCGCTCGCCTGCCCCTTCAATTCCATTCTAGCATCCTTAGGGAAGGTGTTCCAGGACAATTTTCCTGAGTTTTGAATTCGTCCTGATGCAGCCCCTCCTGGGAAACTCCTACTCGTCCTCTGCGTCTCCGAGTGCAGAGACCTCGATGGCAACTGCAGAAAAGAAGGGCTGCGTTGAGTTGTCGAGAAGCAAGAACATAGCCAGCGCCTTGTGTTTGGGAGTCAGCAGCACCTGGACTTTTGCGATTGCTTTCACTGTGCACTGAATGCCAGGACGGCATGTGCACGTTAAATCAACGAGCTGGGCAAGAGCAGTTATCGAAAGATCACGGCCGTCAGAAAGCAGCTTATATATTGCCCTGGAAAGAGCAGTGTTTTTGGAGTGTGCAGTAAAATCGTGTTTCTGGACAAGGAAGGCATAAGTGCGCTGCGCTCCTAAGCTATCTCCCTGCTAAGACACACTGCTAAAGCTTTTCGCTAGGATGCAGTCTAGTGCAGACGCACACTAGGGCTCTCCGGAGCTGTCCGAAGCGAAGCGCCGGTGGCCGGCGTCTTTCGGCTGAAGCAGCGCTTCGGAGCGTACGGCTGTTGTGTGCGCGAAGCAGCCGCTTCTGCTGCTCCGCGAGCCGGACAGAGCGGTAGCTTGTACGAGGGCGAAGAACGAAGCCGCAGAGCACCGGGCTTCTGCGCGCACCCTAAGGACTGCGAGAGGACCGTGGTGGCCGCTCGCCTGCCCCTTCAATTCCATTCTAGCATCCTTATGGAAGGTGATCCAGGACAATTTTCCTGAGTTTTGAATTCGTCCTGATGCAGCCCCTCCTGGGAAACTCCTACTCGTCCTCTGCGTCTCCGAGTGCAGAGACCTCGATGGCAACTGCAGAAAAGAAGGGCTGCGTTGAGTTGTCGAGAAGCAAGAACATAGCCAGCGCCTTGTGTTTGGGAGTCAGCAGCACCTGGACTTTTGCGATTGCCTTCACTGTGCACTGAATGTCGAGATATGTGCACGCTAAAAAACCAAGTTGGGCAAGAGGAGGAAGAGAGCACGGGCATCAGAGAGCATCTGGCATCTTGCCCTGGAAAGGGCAGTGTTTTTGGAGTGTGCAGCAAATCCGTGTTTCTGGACAAGGGAGGCATAAGTGCGCTGCGCTCCTAAGCTATCTCCCTGCTAAGACACACTGCCAAAGCTTTTCGCTATGATGTAGTCCAGTGCAGACGCACACTACGGCTCTCCGGAGCTGTCCGAAGCGAAGCGCCGGTGGCCGGCGTCTTTCGGCTGAAGCAGCGCTTCGGAGCGTACGGCTGTTGTGTGTGCGAAGCAGCCGCTTCTGCTGCTCCGGGAGCCGGAGAGAGCGGTAGCTTGTACGAGGGCGAAGAACGAAGCCGCAGAGCACCGGGCTTCTGCGCGCACCCTAAGGACTGCGAGAGGACTGTGGTGGCCGCTCGCCTGCCCCTTCAATTCCATTCTAGCATCCTTAGGGAAGGTGATCCAGGACAATTTTCCTGAGTTTTGAATTCGTCCTGATGCAGCCCTTCCTGGGAAACTCCTACTCGTCCTCTGCGTCTCCGAGTGCAGAGACCTCGATGGCAACTGCAGAAAAGAAGGGCTGCGTTGAGTTGTCGAGAAGCAAGAACATAGCCAGCGCCTTGTGTTTGGGAGTCAGCAGCACCTGGACTTTTGCGATTGCTTTCACTGTGCACTGAATGCCAGGAAGGCATGTGCACGTTAAATCAACGAGCTGGGCAAGAGCAGTTATCGAAAGATCATGGCCATCAGAAAGCAGCTTATATATTGCCCTGGAAAGAGCAGTGTTTTTGGAGTGTGCAGTAAAATCGTGTTTCTGGACAAGGAAGGCATAAGTGCGCTGCGCTCCTAAGCTATCTCCCTGCGAGACACAGAGCCAAAGCTTTTCGCTATGATGCAGTCTAGTGCAGACGCACACTACGGCTCTCCGGAGCTGTCCGAAGCGAAGCGCCGGTGGCCGGCGTCTTTCGGCTGAAGCAGCGCTTCGGAGCGTACGGCTGTTGTGTGCGCGAAGCAGCCGCTTCTCCTGCTCCGCGAGCCGGACAGAGCGGTAGCTTGTACGAGGGCGAAGAACGAAGCCGCAGAGCACCGGCCTTCTGCGCGCACCCTAAGGACTGCTAGAGAACGGCGGTGGCCGCTCGCCTGCCTCTTCAATTCCCTTCTAGCATCCTTATGGAAGGTGTTCCAGGACAATTTTCCTGAGGTTTGAATTCGTCCTGATGCAGCCCCTCCTGGGAAACTCGTGCTCGTCCTCTGCGTCTCCGAGTGCAGAGAGCTCGATGGTAACTGCAGAAAAGAAGGGCTGCGTTGAGTTGTCGAGAAGCAAGAACATAGCCAGCGCCTTGTGTTTGGGAGTCAGCAGCTGCTGGACATTTGCGATTGCTTTCACTGTGCACTGAATGCCAGGACGGCATGTGCACGTTAAATCAACGAGCTGGGCAAGAGCAGTTATCGAAAGATCACGGCCGTCAGAAAGCAGCTTATATATTGCCCTGGAAAGAGCAGTGTTTTTGGAGTGTGCAGTAAAATCGTGTTTCTGGACAAGGAAGGCATAAGTGCGCTGTGCTCCTAAGCTATCTCCCTGCTAAGACACACTGCCAAAGCTTTTCGCTATGATGTAGTCCAGTGCAGACGCACACTACGGCTCTCCGGAGCTGTCCGAAGCGAAGCGCCGGTGGCCGGCGTCTTTCGGCTGAAGCAGCGCTTCGGAGCGTACGGCTGTTGTGTGTGCGAAGCAGCCGCTTCTGCTGCTCCGGGAGCCGGAGAGAGCGGTAGCTTGTACGAGGGCGAAGAACGAAGCCGCAGAGCACCGGCCTTCTGCGCGCACCCTAAGGACTGCGAGAGGACCGTGGTGGCCGCTCGCCTGCCCCTTCAATTCCATTCTAGCATCCTTAGGGAAGGTGATCCAGGACAATTTTCCTGAGTTTTGAATTCGTCCTGATGCAGCCCCTCCTGGGAAACTCCTACTCGTCCTCTGCGTCTCCGAGTGCAGAGACCTCGATGGCAACTGCAGAAAAGAAGGGCTGCGTTGAGTTGTCGAGAAGCAAGAACATAGCCAGCGCCTTGTGTTTGGGAGTCAGCAGCACCTGGACATTTGCGATTGCTTTCACTGTGCACTGAATGCCAGGACGGCATGTGCACGTTAAATCAACGAGCTGGGCAAGAGCAGTTATCGAAAGATCACGGCCGTCAGAAAGCAGCTTATATATTGCCCTGGAAAGAGCAGTGTTTTTGGAGTGTGCAGTAAAATCGTGTTTCTGGACAAGGAAGGCATAAGTGCGCTGCGCTCCTAAGCTATCTCCCTGCTAAGACACACTGCTAAAGCTTTTCGCTAGGATGCAGTCTAGTGCAGACGCACACTGCGGCTCTCCGGAGCTGTCCGAAGCGAAGCGCCGGTGGCCGGCGGCTTTCGGCTGAAGCAGCGCTTCGGAGCGTACGGCTGTTGTGTGCGCGAAGCAGCCGCTTCTGCTGCTCCGCGAGCCGGACAGAGCGGTAGCTTGTACGAGGGCGAAGAACGAAGCCGCAGAGCACCGGCCTTCTGCGCGCACCCTAAGGACTGCGAGAGGACCGTGGTGGCCGCTTGCCTGCCCCTTCAATTCCATTCTAGCATCCTTAGGGAAGGTGTTCCAGGACAATTTTCCTGAGTTTTGAATTCGTCCTGATGCAGCCCCTCCTGGGAAACTCCTACTCGTCCTCTGCGTCTCCGAGTGCAGAGACCTCGATGGCAACTGCAGAAAAGAAGGGCTGCGTTGAGTTGTCGAGAAGCAAGAACATAGCCAGCGCCTTGTGTTTGGGAGTCAGCAGCACCTGGACTTTTGCGATTGCCTTCACTGTGCACTGAATGTCGAGATATGTGCACGCTAAAAAACCAAGTTGGGCAAGAGGAGGAAGAGAGCACGGGCATCAGAGAGCATCTGGCATCTTGCCCTGGAAAGGGCAGTGTTTTTGGAGTGTGCAGCAAATCCGTGTTTCTGGACAAGGGAGGCATAAGTGCGCTGCGCTCCTAAGCTATCTCCCTGCTAAGACACACTGCCAAAGCTTTTCGCTATGATGTAGTCCAGTGCAGACGCACACTACGGCTCTCCGGAGCTGTCCGAAGCGAAGCGCCGGTGGCCGGCGTCTTTCGGCTGAAGCAGCGCTTCGGAGCGTACGGCTGTTGTGTGTGCGAAGCAGCCGCTTCTGCTGCTCCGGGAGCCGGAGAGAGCGGTAGCTTGTACGAGGGCGAAGAACGAAGCCGCAGAGCACCGGGCTTCTGCGCGCACCCTAAGGACTGCGAGAGGACCGTGGTGGCCGCTCGCCTGCCCCTTCAATTCCATTCTAGCATCCTTAGGGAAGGTGATCCAGGACAATTTTCCTGAGTTTTGAATTCGTCCTGATGCAGCCCCTCCTGGGAAACTCCTACTCGTCCTCTGCGTCTCCGAGTGCAGAGACCTCGATGGCAACTGCAGAAAAGAAGGGCTGCGTTGAGTTGTCGAGAAGCAAGAACATAGCCAGCGCCTTGTGTTTGGGAGTCAGCAGCACCTGGACTTTTGCGATTGCTTTCACTGTGCACTGAATGCCAGGACGGCATGTGCACGTTAAATCAACGAGCTGGGCAAGAGCAGTTATCGAAAGATCATGGCCGTCAGAAAGCAGCTTATATATTGCCCTGGAAAGAGCAGTGTTTTTGGAGTGTGCAGTAAAATCGTGTTTCTGGACAAGGAAGGCATAAGTGCGCTGCGCTCCTAAGCTATCTCCCTGCGAGACACAGAGCCAAAGCTTTTCGCTATGATGCAGTCTAGTGGAGACGCACACTACGGCTCTCCGGAGCTGTCCGAAGCGAAGCGCCGGTGGCCGGCGTCTTTCGGCTGAAGCAGCGCTTCGGAGCGTACGGCTGTTGTGTGCGCGAAGCAGCCGCTTCTCCTGCTCCGCGAGCCGGACAGAGCGGTAGCTTGTACGAGGGCGAAGAACGAAGCCGCAGAGCACCGGCCTTCTGCGCGCACCCTAAGGACTGCTAGAGAACGGCGGTGGCCGCTCGCCTGCCTCTTCAATTCCCTTCTAGCATCCTTATGGAAGGTGTTCCAGGACAATTTTCCTGAGGTTTGAATTCGTCCTGATGCAGCCCCTCCTGGGAAACTCGTGCTCGTCCTCTGCGTCTCCGAGTGCAGAGACCTCGATGGCAACTGCAGAAAAGAAGGGCTGCGTTGAGTTGTCGAGAAGCAAGAACATAGCCAGCGCCTTGTGTTTGGGAGTGAGCAGCACCTGGACTTTTGCGATTGCTTTCACTGTGCACTGAATGCCAGGACGGCATGTGCACGTTAAATCAACGAGCTGGGCAAGAGCAGTTATCGAAAGATCACGGCCGTCAGAAAGCAGCTTATATATTGCCCTGGAAAGAGCAGTGTTTTTGGAGTGTGCAGTAAAATCGTGTTTCTGGACAAGGAAGGCATAAGTGCGCTGCGCTCCTAAGCTATCTCCCTGCTAAGACACACTGCCAAAGCTTTTCGCTATGATGTAGTCCAGTGCAGACGCACACTACGGCTCTCCGGAGCTGTCCGAAGCGAAGCGCCGGTGGCCGGCGTCTTTCGGCTGAAGCAGCGCTTCGGAGCGTACGGCTGTTGTGTGTGCGAAGCAGCCGCTTCTGCTGCTCCGGGAGCCGGAGAGAGCGGTAGCTTGTACGAGGGCGAAGAACGAAGCCGCAGAGCACCGGGCTTCTGCGCGCACCCTAAGGACTGCGAGAGGACCGTGGTGGCCGCTCGCCTGCCCCTTCAATTCCATTCTAGCATCCTTAGGGAAGGTGATCCAGGACAATTTTCCTGAGTTTTGAATTCGTCCTGATGCAGCCCCTCCTGGGAAACTCCTACTCGTCCTCTGCGTCTCCGAGTGCAGAGACCTCGATGGCAACTGCAGAAAAGAAGGGCTGCGTTGAGTTGTCGAGAAGCAAGAACATAGCCAGCGCCTTGTGTTTGGGAGTCAGCAGCACCTGGACATTTGCGATTGCTTTCACTGTGCACTGAATGCCAGGACGGCATGTGCACGTTAAATCAACGAGCTGGGCAAGAGCAGTTATCGAAAGATCACGGCCGTCAGAAAGCAGCTTATATATTGCCCTGGAAAGAGCAGTGTTTTTGGAGTGTGCAGTAAAATCGTGTTTCTGGACAAGGAAGGCATAAGTGCGCTGCGCTCCTAAGCTATCTCCCTGCTAAGACACACTGCTAAAGCTTTTCGCTAGGATGCAGTCTAGTGCAGACGCACACTGCGGCTCTCCGGAGCTGTCCGAAGCGAAGCGCCGGTGGCCGGCGTCTTTCGGCTGAAGCAGCGCTTCGGAGCGTACGGCTGTTGTGTGCGCGAAGCAGCCGCTTCTGCTGCTCCGCGAGCCGGACAGAGCGGTAGCTTGTACGAGGGCGAAGAACGAAGCCGCAGAGCACCGGGCTTCTGCGCGCACCCTAAGGACTGCGAGAGGACCGTGGTGGCCGCTCGCCTGCCCCTTCAATTCCATTCTAGCATCCTTAGGGAAGGTGATCCAGGACAATTTTCCTGAGTTTTGAATTCGTCCTGATGCAGCCCCTCCTGGGAAACTCCTACTCGTCCTCTGCGTCTCCGAGTGCAGAGACCTCGATGGCAACTGCAGAAAAGAAGGGCTGCGTTGAGTTGTCGAGAAGCAAGAACATAGCCAGCGCCTTGTGTTTGGGAGTCAGCAGCTGCTGGACTTTTGCGATTGCTTTCACTGTGCACTGAATGCCAGGACGGCATGTGCACGTTAAAACAACGAGCTGGGCAAGAGCAGGAAGGGAGCACGGGCATCATAGAGCATCTGGCATCTTGCCCTGGAAAGAGCAGTGTTTTTGGAGTGTGCAGTAAAATCGTGTTTCTGGACAAGGAAGGCATAAGTGCGCTGCGCTCCTAAGCTATCTCCCTGCTAAGACACACTGCTAAAGCTTTTCGCTAGGATGCAGTCTAGTGCAGACGCACACTGCGGCTCTCCGGAGCTGTCCGAAGCGAAGCGCCGGTGGCCGGCGGCTTTCGGCTGAAGCAGCGCTTCGGAGCGTACGGCTGTTGTGTGCGCGAAGCAGCCGCTTCTGCTGCTCCGCGAGCCGGACAGAGCGGTAGCTTGTACGACGGCGAAGAACGAAGCCGCAGAGCACCGGCCTTCTGCGCGCACCCTAAGGACTGCGAGAGGACCGTGGTGGCCGCTCGCCTGCCCCTTCAATTCCATTCTAGCATCCTTAGGGAAGGTGTTCCAGGACAATTTTCCTGAGTTTTGAATTCGTCCTGATGCAGCCCCTCCTGGGAAACTCCTACTTGTCCTCTGCGTCTCCGAGTGCAGAGACCTCGATGGCAACAGCAGAGAAGAAGGGCTGCGTTGAGTTGTCGAGAAGCAAGAACATAGCCAGCGCCTTGTGTTTGGGAGTCAGCAGCACCTGGACTTTTGCGATTGCCTTCACTGTGCACTGAATGTCGAGATATGTGCACGCTAAAAAACCAAGTTGGGCAAGAGGAGGAAGAGAGCACGGGCATCAGAGAGCATCTGGCATCTTGCCCTGGAAAGGGCAGTGTTTTTGGAGTGTGCAGCAAATCCGTGTTTCTGGACAAGGGAGGCATAAGTGCGCTGCGCTCCTAAGCTATCTCCCTGCTAAGACACACTGCCAAAGCTTTTCGCTATGATGTAGTCCAGTGCAGACGCACACTACGGCTCTCCGGAGCTGTCCGAAGCCAAGCGCCGGTCGCCGGCGTCTTTCGGCTGAAGCAGCGCTTCGGAGCGTACGGCTGTTGTGTGTGCGAAGCAGCCGCTTCTGCTGCTCCGGGAGCCGGAGAGAGCGGTAGCTTGTACGAGGGCGAAGAACGAAGCCGCAGAGCACCGGGCTTCTGCGCGCACCCTAAGGACTGCGAGAGGACCGTGGTGGCCGCTCGCCTGCCCCTTCAATTCCATTCTAGCATCCTTAGGGAAGGTGATCCAGGACAATTTTCCTGAGTTTTGAATTCGTCCTGATGCAGCCCCTCCTGGGAAACTCCTACTCGTCCTCTGCGTCTCC
The DNA here is from genome assembly GCF_046129695.1 of Lonchura striata. NCBI lineage: Eukaryota > Metazoa > Chordata > Aves > Passeriformes > Estrildidae > Lonchura > Lonchura striata. The sequence continues at coordinate 749,776 of NC_134612.1, forward strand.
GAGTGCAGAGACCTCGATGGCAACTGCAGAAAAGAAGGGCTGCGTTGAGTTGTCGAGAAGCAAGAACATAGCCAGCGCCTTGTGTTTGGGAGTCAGCAGCACCTGGACATTTGCGATTGCTTTCACTGTGCACTGAATGCCAGGACGGCATGTGCACGTTAAATCAACGAGCTGGGCAAGAGCAGTTATCGAAAGATCACGGCCGTCAGAAAGCAGCTTATATATTGCCCTGGAAAGAGCAGTGTTTTTGGAGTGTGCAGTAAAATCGTGTTTCTGGACAAGGAAGGCATAAGTGCGCTGCGCTCCTAAGCTATCTCCCTGCTAAGACACACTGCTAAAGCTTTTCGCTGTGATGCAGTCTAGTGCAGACGCACACTGCGGCTCTCCGGAGCTGTCCGAAGCGAAGCGCCGGTGGCCGGCGGCTTTCGGCTGAAGCAGCGCTTCGGAGCGTACGGCTGTTGTGTGCGCGAAGCAGCCGCTTCTGCTGCTCCGCGAGCCGGACAGAGCGGTAGCTTGTACGACGGCGAAGAACGAAGCCGCAGAGCACCGGCCTTCTGCGCGCACCCTAAGGACTGCGAGAGGACCATGGTGGCCGCTTGCCTGCCCCTTCAATTCCATTCTAGCATCCTTAGGGAAGGTGTTCCAGGACAATTTTCCTGAGTTTTGAATTCGTCCTGATGCAGCCCCTCCTGGGAAACTCCTACTCGTCCTCTGCGTCTCCGAGTGCAGAGACCTCGATGGCAACTGCAGAAAAGAAGGGCTGCGTTGAGTTGTCGAGAAGCAAGAACATAGCCAGCGCCTTGTGTTTGGGAGTCAGCAGCACCTGGACTTTTGCGATTGCCTTCACTGTGCACTGAATGTCGAGATATGTGCACGCTAAAAAACCAAGTTGGGCAAGAGGAGGAAGAGAGCACGGGCATCAGAGAGCATCTGGCATCTTGCCCTGGAAAGGGCAGTGTTTTTGGAGTGTGCAGCAAATCCGTGTTTCTGGACAAGGGAGGCATAAGTGCGCTGCGCTCCTAAGCTATCTCCCTGCTAAGACACACTGCCAAAGCTTTTCGCTATGATGTAGTCCAGTGCAGACGCACACTACGGCTCTCCGGAGCTGTCCGAAGCGAAGCGCCGGTGGCCGGCGTCTTTCGGCTGAAGCAGCGCTTCGGAGCGTACGGCTGTTGTGTGTGCGAAGCAGCCGCTTCTGCTGCTCCGGGAGCCGGAGAGAGCGGTAGCTTGTACGAGGGCGAAGAACGAAGCCGCAGAGCACCGGGCTTCTGCGCGCACCCTAAGGACTGCGAGAGGACTGTGGTGGCCGCTCGCCTGCCCCTTCAATTCCATTCTAGCATCCTTAGGGAAGGTGATCCAGGACAATTTTCCTGAGTTTTGAATTCGTCCTGATGCAGCCCCTCCTGGGAAACTCCTACTCGTCCTCTGCGTCTCCGAGTGCAGAGACCTCGATGGCAACTGCAGAAAAGAAGGGCTGCGTTGAGTTGTCGAGAAGCAAGAACATAGCCAGCGCCTTGTGTTTGGGAGTCAGCAGCACCTGGACTTTTGCGATTGCTTTCACTGTGCACTGAATGCCAGGACGGCATGTGCACGTTAAATCAACGAGCTGGGCAAGAGCAGTTATCGAAAGATCATGGCCGTCAGAAAGCAGCTTATATATTGCCCTGGAAAGAGCAGTGTTTTTGGAGTGTGCAGTAAAATCGTGTTTCTGGACAAGGAAGGCATAAGTGCGCTGCGCTCCTAAGCTATCTCCCTGCGAGACACAGAGCCAAAGCTTTTCGCTATGATGCAGTCTAGTGCAGACGCACACTACGGCTCTCCGGAGCTGTCCGAAGCGAAGCGCCGGTGGCCGGCGTCTTTCGGCTGAAGCAGCGCTTCGGAGCGTACGGCTGTTGTGTGCGCGAAGCAGCCGCTTCTCCTGCTCCGCGAGCCGGACAGAGCGGTAGCTTGTACGAGGGCGAAGAACGAAGCCGCAGAGCACCGGCCTTCTGCGCGCACCCTAAGGACTGCTAGAGAACGGCGGTGGCCGCTCGCCTGCCTCTTCAATTCCCTTCTAGCATCCTTATGGAAGGTGTTCCAGGACAATTTTCCTGAGGTTTGAATTCGTCCTGATGCAGCCCCTCCTGGGAAACTCGTGCTCGTCCTCTGCGTCTCCGAGTGCAGAGACCTCGATGGCAACTGCAGAAAAGAAGGGCTGCGTTGAGTTGTCGAGAAGCAAGAACATAGCCAGCGCCTTGTGTTTGGGAGTCAGCAGCACCTGGACTTTTGCGATTGCTTTCACTGTGCACTGAATGCCAGGACGGCATGTGCACGTTAAATCAACGAGCTGGGCAAGAGCAGTTATCGAAAGATCACGGCCGTCAGAAAGCAGCTTATATATTGCCCTGGAAAGAGCAGTGTTTTTGGAGTGTGCAGTAAAATCGTGTTTCTGGACAAGGAAGGCATAAGTGCGCTGCGCTCCTAAGCTATCTCCCTGCTAAGACACACTGCCAAAGCTTTTCGCTATGATGTAGTCCAGTGCAGACGCACACTACGGCTCTCCGGAGCTGTCCGAAGCGAAGCGCCGGTGGCCGGCGTCTTTCGGCTGAAGCAGCGCTTCGGAGCGTACGGCTGTTGTGTGTGCGAAGCAGCCGCTTCTGCTGCTCCGGGAGCCGGAGAGAGCGGTAGCTTGTACGAGGGCGAAGAACGAAGCCGCAGAGCACCGGGCTTCTGCGCGCACCCTAAGGACTGCGAGAGGACCGTGGTGGCCGCTCGCCTGCCCCTTCAATTCCATTCTAGCATCCTTAGGGAAGGTGATCCAGGACAATTTTCCTGAGTTTTGAATTCGTCCTGATGCAGCCCCTCCTGGGAAACTCGTTCTCGTCCTCTGCGTCTCCGAGTGCAGAGACCTCGATGGCAACTGCAGAAAAGAAGGGCTGCGTTGAGTTGTCGAGAAGCAAGAACATAGCCAGCGCCTTGTGTTTGGGAGTCAGCAGCACCTGGACATTTGCGATTGCTTTCACTGTGCACTGAATGCCAGGACGGCATGTGCACGTTAAATCAACGAGCTGGGCAAGAGCAGTTATCGAAAGATCACGGCCGTCAGAAAGCAGCTTATATATTGCCCTGGAAAGAGCAGTGTTTTTGGAGTGTGCAGTAAAATCGTGTTTCTGGACAAGGAAGGCATAAGTGCGCTGCGCTCCTAAGCTATCTCCCTGCTAAGACACACTGCTAAAGCTTTTCGCTAGGATGCAGTCTAGTGCAGACGCACACTGCGGCTCTCCGGAGCTGTCCGAAGCGAAGCGCCGGTGGCCGGCGTCTTTCGGCTGAAGCAGCGCTTCGGAGCGTACGGCTGTTGTGTGCGCGAAGCAGCCGCTTCTGCTGCTCCGCGAGCCGGACAGAGCGGTAGCTTGTACGAGGGCGAAGAACGAAGCCGCAGAGCACCGGGCTTCTGCGCGCACCCTAAGGACTGCGAGAGGACCGTGGTGGCCGCTCGCCTGCCCCTTCAATTCCATTCTAGCATCCTTAGGGAAGGTGATCCAGGACAATTTTCCTGAGTTTTGAATTCGTCCTGATGCAGCCCCTCCTGGGAAACTCCTACTCGTCCTCTGCGTCTCCGAGTGCAGAGACCTCGATGGCAACTGCAGAAAAGAAGGGCTGCGTTGAGTTGTCGAGAAGCAAGAACATAGCCAGCGCCTTGTGTTTGGGAGTCAGCAGCTGCTGGACTTTTGCGATTGCTTTCACTGTGCACTGAATGCCAGGACGGCATGTGCACGTTAAAACAACGAGCTGGGCAAGAGCAGGAAGGGAGCACGGGCATCATAGAGCATCTGGCATCTTGCCCTGGAAAGAGCAGTGTTTTTGGAGTGTGCAGTAAAATCGTGTTTCTGGACAAGGAAGGCATAAGTGCGCTGCGCTCCTAAGCTATCTCCCTGCTAAGACACACTGCTAAAGCTTTTCGCTAGGATGCAGTCTAGTGCAGACGCACACTGCGGCTCTCCGGAGCTGTCCGAAGCGAAGCGCCGGTGGCCGGCGGCTTTCGGCTGAAGCAGCGCTTCGGAGCGTACGGCTGTTGTGTGCGCGAAGCAGCCGCTTCTGCTGCTCCGCGAGCCGGACAGAGCGGTAGCTTGTACGAGGGCGAAGAACGAAGCCGCAGAGCACCGGGCTTCTGCGCGCACCCTAAGGACTGCGAGAGGACCGTGGTGGCCGCTCGCCTGCCCCTTCAATTCCATTCTAGCATCCTTAGGGAAGGTGTTCCAGGACAATTTTCCTGAGTTTTGAATTCGTCCTGATGCAGCCCCTCCTGGGAAACTCCTACTTGTCCTCTGCGTCTCCGAGTGCAGAGACCTCGATGGCAACTGCAGAAAAGAAGGGCTGCGTTGAGTTGTCGAGAAGCAAGAACATAGCCAGTGCCTTGTGTTTGGGAGTCAGCAGCACCTGGACTTTTGCGATTGCCTTCACTGTGCACTGAATGTCGAGATATGTGCACGCTAAAAAACCAAGTTGGGCAAGAGGAGGAAGAGAGCACGGGCATCAGAGAGCATCTGGCATCTTGCCCTGGAAAGGGCAGTGTTTTTGGAGTGTGCAGCAAATCCGTGTTTCTGGACAAGGGAGGCATAAGTGCGCTGCGCTCCTAAGCTATCTCCCTGCTAAGACACACTGCCAAAGCTTTTCGCTATGATGTAGTCCAGTGCAGACGCACACTACGGCTCTCCGGAGCTGTCCGAAGCCAAGCGCCGGTCGCCGGCGTCTTTCGGCTGAAGCAGCGCTTCGGAGCGTACGGCTGTTGTGTGTGCGAAGCAGCCACTTCTGCTGCTCCGCGAGCCGGAGAGAGCGGTAGCTTGTACGAGGGCGAAGAACGAAGCCGCAGAGCACCGGCCTTCTGCGCGCACCCTAAGGACTGCGAGAGGACCGTGGTGGCCGCTCGCCTGCCCCTTCAATTCCATTCTAGCATCCTTAGGGAAGGTGTTCCAGGACAATTTTCCTGAGTTTTGAATTCGTCCTGATGCAGCCCCTCCTGGGAAACTCCTACTCGTCCTCTGCGTCTCCGAGTGCAGAGACCTCGATGGCAACTGCAGAAAAGAAGGGCTGCGTTGAGTTGTCGAGAAGCAAGAACATAGCCAGCGCCTTGTGTTTGGGAGTCAGCAGCACCTGGACTTTTGCGATTGCTTTCACTGTGCACTGAATGCCAGGACGGCATGTGCACGTTAAATCAACGAGCTGGGCAAGAGCAGTTATCGAAAGATCACGGCCGTCAGAAAGCAGCTTATATATTGCCCTGGAAAGAGCAGTGTTTTTGGAGTGTGCAGTAAAATCGTGTTTCTGGACAAGGAAGGCATAAGTGCGCTGCGCTCCTAAGCTATCTCCCTGTGAGACACAGAGCCAAAGCTTTTCGCTATGATGCAGTCTAGTGCAGACGCACACTACGGCTCTCCGGAGCTGTCCGAAGCGAAGCGCCGGTGGCCGGCGTCTTTCGGCTGAAGCAGCGCTTCGGAGCGTACGGCTGTTGTGTGCGCGAAGCAGCTGCTTCTCCTGCTCCGCGAGCCGGACAGAGCGGTAGCTTGTACGAGGGCGAAGAACGAAGCCGCAGAGCACCGGCCTTCTGCGCGCACCCTAAGGACTGCTAGAGAACGGCGGTGGCCGCTCGCCTGCCTCTTCAATTCCCTTCTAGCATCCTTATGGAAGGTGTTCCAGGACAATTTTCCTGAGTTTTGAATTCGTCCTGATGCAGCCCCTCCTGGGAAACTCGTGCTCGTCCTCTGCGTCTCCGAGTGCAGAGACCTCGATGGCAACTGCAGAAAAGAAGGGCTGCGTTGAGTTGTCGAGAAGCAAGAACATAGCCAGCGCCTTGTGTTTGGGAGTCAGCAGCACCTGGACTTTTGCGATTGCTTTCACTGTGCACTGAATGCCAGGACGGCATGTGCACGTTAAATCAACGAGCTGGGCAAGAGCAGTTATCGAAAGATCACGGCCGTCAGAAAGCAGCTTATATATTGCCCTGGAAAGAGCAGTGTTTTTGGAGTGTGCAGTAAAATCGTGTTTCTGGACAAGGAAGGCATAAGTGCGCTGCGCTCCTAAGCTATCTCCCTGCTAAGACACACTGCCAAAGCTTTTCGCTATGATGTAGTCCAGTGCAGACGCACACTACGGCTCTCCGGAGCTGTCCGAAGCGAAGCGCCGGTGGCCGGCGTCTTTCGGCTGAAGCAGCGCTTCGGAGCGTACGGCTGTTGTGTGTGCGAAGCAGCCGCTTCTGCTGCTCCGGGAGCCGGAGAGAGCGGTAGCTTGTACGAGGGCGAAGAACGAAGCCGCAGAGCACCGGGCTTCTGCGCGCACCCTAAGGACTGCGAGAGGACCGTGGTGGCCGCTCGCCTGCCCCTTCAATTCCATTCTAGCATCCTTAGGGAAGGTGATCCAGGACAATTTTCCTGAGTTTTGAATTCGTCCTGATGCAGCCCCTCCTGGGAAACTCCTACTCGTCCTCTGCGTCTCCGAGTGCAGAGACCTCGATGGCAACTGCAGAAAAGAAGGGCTGCGTTGAGTTGTCGAGAAGCAAGAACATAGCCAGCGCCTTGTGTTTGGGAGTCAGCAGCACCTGGACATTTGCGATTGCTTTCACTGTGCACTGAATGCCAGGACGGCATGTGCACGTTAAATCAACGAGCTGGGCAAGAGCAGTTATCGAAAGATCACGGCCGTCAGAAAGCAGCTTATATATTGCCCTGGAAAGAGCAGTGTTTTTGGAGTGTGCAGTAAAATCGTGTTTCTGGACAAGGAAGGCATAAGTGCGCTGCGCTCCTAAGCTATCTCCCTGCTAAGACACACTGCTAAAGCTTTTCGCTAGGATGCAGTCTAGTGCAGACGCACACTGCGGCTCTCCGGAGCTGTCCGAAGCGAAGCGCCGGTGGCCGGCGTCTTTCGGCTGAAGCAGCGCTTCGGAGCGTACGGCTGTTGTGTGCGCGAAGCAGCCGCTTCTGCTGCTCCGCGAGCCGGACAGAGCGGTAGCTTGTACGAGGGCGAAGAACGAAGCCGCAGAGCACCGGGCTTCTGCGCGCACCCTAAGGACTGCGAGAGGACCGTGGTGGCCGCTCGCCTGCCCCTTCAATTCCATTCTAGCATCCTTAGGGAAGGTGATCCAGGACAATTTTCCTGAGTTTTGAATTCGTCCTGATGCAGCCCCTCCTGGGAAACTCCTACTCGTCCTCTGCGTCTCCGAGTGCAGAGACCTCGATGGCAACTGCAGAAAAGAAGGGCTGCGTTGAGTTGTCGAGAAGCAAGAACATAGCCAGCGCCTTGTGTTTGGGAGTCAGCAGCTGCTGGACTTTTGCGATTGCTTTCACTGTGCACTGAAAGCCAGGACGGCATGTGCACGTTAAAACAACGAGCTGGGCAAGAGCAGGAAGGGAGCACGGGCATCATAGAGCATCTGGCATCTTGCCCTGGAAAGAGCAGTGTTTTTGGAGTGTGCAGTAAAATCGTGTTTCTGGACAAGGAAGGCATAAGTGCGCTGCGCTCCTAAGCTATCTCCCTGCTAAGACACACTGCTAAAGCTTTTCGCTAGGATGCAGTCTAGTGCAGACGCACACTGCGGCTCTCCGGAGCTGTCCGAAGCGAAGCGCCGGTGGCCGGCGGCTTTCGGCTGAAGCAGCGCTTCGGAGCGTACGGCTGTTGTGTGCGCGAAGCAGCCGCTTCTGCTGCTCCGCGAGCCGGACAGAGCGGTAGCTTGTACGACGGCGAAGAACGAAGCCGCAGAGCACCGGCCTTCTGCGCGCACCCTAAGGACTGCGAGAGGACCGTGGTGGCCGCTCGCCTGCCCCTTCAATTCCATTCTAGCATCCTTATGGAAGGTGTTCCAGGACAATTTTCCTGAGTTTTGAATTCGTCCTGATGCAGCCCCTCCTGGGAAACTCCTACTTGTCCTCTGCGTCTCCGAGTGCAGAGACCTCGATGGCAACTGCAGAAAAGAAGGGCTGCGTTGAGTTGTCGAGAAGCAAGAACATAGCCAGCGCCTTGTGTTTGGGAGTCAGCAGCACCTGGACTTTTGCGATTGCCTTCACTGTGCACTGAATGTCGAGATATGTGCACGCTAAAAAACCAAGTTGGGCAAGAGGAGGAAGAGAGCACGGGCATCAGAGAGCATCTGGCATCTTGCCCTGGAAAGGGCAGTGTTTTTGGAGTGTGCAGCAAATCCGTGTTTCTGGACAAGGGAGGCATAAGTGCGCTGCGCTCCTAAGCTATCTCCCTGCTAAGACACACTGCCAAAGCTTTTCGCTATGATGTAGTCCAGTGCAGACGCACACTACGGCTCTCCGGAGCTGTCCGAAGCCAAGCGCCGGTGGCCGGCGTCTTTCGGCTGAAGCAGCGCTTCGGAGCGTACGGCTGTTGTGTGTGCGAAGCAGCCGCTTCTGCTGCTCCGGGAGCCGGAGAGAGCGGTAGCTTGTACGAGGGCGAAGAACGAAGCCGCAGAGCACCGGCCTTCTGCGCGCACCCTAAGGACTGCGAGAGGACCGTGGTGGCCGCTCGCCTGCCCCTTCAATTCCATTCTAGCATCCTTAGGGAAGGTGATCCAGGACAATTTTCCTGAGTTTTGAATTCGTCCTGATGCAGCCCCTCCTGGGAAACTCGTTCTCGTCCTCTGCGTCTCCGAGTGCAGAGACCTCGATGGCAACTGCAGAAAAGAAGGGCTGCGTTGAGTTGTCGAGAAGCAAGAACATAGCCAGCGCCTTGTGTTTGGGAGTCAGCAGCACCTGGACTTTTGCGATTGCTTTCACTGTGCACTGAATGCCAGGACGGCATGTGCACGTTAAATCAACGAGCTGGGCAAGAGCAGTTATCGAAAGATCACGGCCGTCAGAAAGCAGCTTATATATTGCCCTGGAAAGAGCAGTGTTTTTGGAGTGTGCAGTAAAATCGTGTTTCTGGACAAGGAAGGCATAAGTGCGCTGCGCTCCTAAGCTATCTCCCTGCGAGACACAGAGCCAAAGCTTTTCGCTATGATGCAGTCTAGTGCAGACGGACACTACGGCTCTCCGGAGCTGTCCGAAGCCAAGCGCCGGTCGCCGGCGTCTTTCGGCTGAAGCAGCGCTTCGGAGCGTACGGCTGTTGTGTGCGCGAAGCAGCCGCTTCTCCTGCTCCGCGAGCCGGACAGAGCGGTAGCTTGTACGAGGGCGAAGAACGAAGCCGCAGAGCACCGGCCTTCTGCGCGCACCCTAAGGACTGCTAGAGAACGGCGGTGGCCGCTCGCCTGCCTCTTCAATTCCCTTCTAGCATCCTTATGGAAGGTGTTCCAGGACAATTTTCCTGAGTTTTGAATTCGTCCTGATGCAGCCCCTCCTGGGAAACTCGTGCTCGTCCTCTGCGTCTCCGAGTGCAGAGACCTCGATGGCAACTGCAGAAAAGAAGGGCTGCGTTGAGTTGTCGAGAAGCAAGAACATAGCCAGCGCCTTGTGTTTGGGAGTCAGCAGCACCTGGACATTTGCGATTGCTTTCACTGTGCACTGAATGCCAGGACGGCATGTGCACGTTAAATCAACGAGCTGGGCAAGAGCAGTTATCGAAAGATCACGGCCGTCAGAAAGCAGCTTATATATTGCCCTGGAAAGAGCAGTGTTTTTGGAGTGTGCAGTAAAATCGTGTTTCTGGACAAGGAAGGCATAAGTGCGCTGCGCTCCTAAGCTATCTCCCTGCTAAGACACACTGCCAAAGCTTTTCGCTATGATGTAGTCCAGTGCAGACGCACACTACGGCTCTCCGGAGCTGTCCGAAGCGAAGCGCCGGTCGCCGGCGTCTTTCGGCTGAAGCAGCGCTTCGGAGCGTACGGCTGTTGTGTGTGCGAAGCAGCCGCTTCTGCTGCTCCGGGAGCCGGAGAGAGCGGTAGCTTGTACGAGGGCGAAGAACGAAGCCGCAGAGCACCGGCCTTCTGCGCGCACCCTAAGGACTGCGAGAGGACAGTGGTGTCCGCTCGCCTGCCCCTTCAATTCCATTCTAGCATCCTTAGGGAAGGTGATCCAGGACAATTTTCCTGAGTTTTGAATTCGTCCTGATGCAGCCCCTCCTGGGAAACTCCTACTCGTCCTCTGCGTCTCCGAGTGCAGAGACCTCGATGGCAACTGCAGAAAAGAAGGGCTGCGTTGAGTTGTCGAGAAGCAAGAACATAGCCAGCGCCTTGTGTTTGGGAGTCAGCAGCACCTGGACATTTGCGATTGCTTTCACTGTGCACTGAATGCCAGGACGGCATGTGCACGTTAAATCAACGAGCTGGGCAAGAGCAGTTATCGAAAGATCACGGCCGTCAGAAAGCAGCTTATATATTGCCCTGGAAAGAGCAGTGTTTTTGGAGTGTGCAGTAAAATCGTGTTTCTGGACAAGGAAGGCATAAGTGCGCTGCGCTCCTAAGCTATCTCCCTGCTAAGACACACTGCCAAAGCTTTTCGCTATGATGTAGTCCAGTGCAGACGCACACTACGGCTCTCCGGAGCTGTCCGAAGCGAAGCGCCGGTGGCCGGCGTCTTTCGGCTGAAGCAGCGCTTCGGAGCGTACGGCTGTTGTGTGTGCGAAGCAGCCGCTTCTGCTGCTCCGGGAGCCGGAGAGAGCGGTAGCTTGTACGAGGGCGAAGAACGAAGCCGCAGAGCACCGGGCTTCTGCGCGCACCCTAAGGACTGCGAGAGGACCGTGGTGGCCGCTCGCCTGCCCCTTCAATTCCATTCTAGCATCCTTAGGGAAGGTGATCCAGGACAATTTTCCTGAGTTTTGAATTCGTCCTGATGCAGCCCCTCCTGGGAAACTCCTACTCGTCCTCTGCGTCTCCGAGTGCAGAGACCTCGATGGCAACTGCAGAAAAGAAGGGCTGCGTTGAGTTGTCGAGAAGCAAGAACATAGCCAGCGCCTTGTGTTTGGGAGTCAGCAGCACCTGGACATTTGCGATTGCTTTCACTGTGCACTGAATGCCAGGACGGCATGTGCACGTTAAATCAACGAGCTGGGCAAGAGCAGTTATCGAAAGATCACGGCCGTCAGAAAGCAGCTTATATATTGCCCTGGAAAGAGCAGTGTTTTTGGAGTGTGCAGTAAAATCGTGTTTCTGGACAAGGAAGGCATAAGTGCGCTGCGCTCCTAAGCTATCTCCCTGCTAAGACACACTGCTAAAGCTTTTCGCTAGGATGCAGTCTAGTGCAGACGCACACTGCGGCTCTCCGGAGCTGTCCGAAGCGAAGCGCCGGTGGCCGGCGTCTTTCGGCTGAAGCAGCGCTTCGGAGCGTACGGCTGTTGTGTGCGCGAAGCAGCCGCTTCTGCTGCTCCGCGAGCCGGACAGAGCGGTAGCTTGTACGAGGGCGAAGAACGAAGCCGCAGAGCACCGGGCTTCTGCGCGCACCCTAAGGACTGCGAGAGGACCGTGGTGGCCGCTCGCCTGCCCCTTCAATTCCATTCTAGCATCCTTAGGGAAGGTGATCCAGGACAATTTTCCTGAGTTTTGAATTCGTCCTGATGCAGCCCCTCCTGGGAAACTCCTACTCGTCCTCTGCGTCTCCGAGTGCAGAGACCTCGATGGCAACTGCAGAAAAGAAGGGCTGCGTTGAGTTGTCGAGAAGCAAGAACATAGCCAGCGCCTTGTGTTTGGGAGTCAGCAGCTGCTGGACTTTTGCGATTGCTTTCACTGTGCACTGAAAGCCAGGACGGCATGTGCACGTTAAAACAACGAGCTGGGCAAGAGCAGGAAGGGAGCACGGGCATCATAGAGCATCTGGCATCTTGCCCTGGAAAGAGCAGTGTTTTTGGAGTGTGCAGTAAAATCGTGTTTCTGGACAAGGAAGGCATAAGTGCGCTGCGCTCCTAAGCTATCTCCCTGCTAAGACACACTGCTAAAGCTTTTCGCTAGGATGCAGTCTAGTGCAGACGCACACTGCGGCTCTCCGGAGCTGTCCGAAGCGAAGCGCCGGTGGCCGGCGGCTTTCGGCTGAAGCAGCGCTTCGGAGCGTACGGCTGTTGTGTGCGCGAAGCAGCCGCTTCTGCTGCTCCGCGAGCCGGACAGAGCGGTAGCTTGTACGACGGCGAAGAACGAAGCCGCAGAGCACCGGCCTTCTGCGCGCACCCTAAGGACTGCGAGAGGACCGTGGTGGCCGCTCGCCTGCCCCTTCAATTCCATTCTAGCATCCTTATGGAAGGTGTTCCAGGACAATTTTCCTGAGTTTTGAATTCGTCCTGATGCAGCCCCTCCTGGGAAACTCCTACTTGTCCTCTGCGTCTCCGAGTGCAGAGACCTCGATGGCAACTGCAGAAAAGAAGGGCTGCGTTGAGTTGTCGAGAAGCAAGAACATAGCCAGCGCCTTGTGTTTGGGAGTCAGCAGCACCTGGACTTTTGCGATTGCCTTCACTGTGCACTGAATGTCGAGATATGTGCACGCTAAAAAACCAAGTTGGGCAAGAGGAGGAAGAGAGCACGGGCATCAGAGAGCATCTGGCATCTTGCCCTGGAAAGGGCAGTGTTTTTGGAGTGTGCAGCAAATCCGTGTTTCTGGACAAGGGAGGCATAAGTGCGCTGCGCTCCTAAGCTATCTCCCTGCTAAGACACACTGCCAAAGCTTTTCGCTATGATGTAGTCCAGTGCAGACGCACACTACGGCTCTCCGGAGCTGTCCGAAGCCAAGCGCCGGTGGCCGGCGTCTTTCGGCTGAAGCAGCGCTTCGGAGCGTACGGCTGTTGTGTGTGCGAAGCAGCCGCTTCTGCTGCTCCGGGAGCCGGAGAGAGCGGTAGCTTGTACGAGGGCGAAGAACGAAGCCGCAGAGCACCGGCCTTCTGCGCGCACCCTAAGGACTGCGAGAGGACCGTGGTGGCCGCTCGCCTGCCCCTTCAATTCCATTCTAGCATCCTTAGGGAAGGTGATCCAGGACAATTTTCCTGAGTTTTGAATTCGTCCTGATGCAGCCCCTCCTGGGAAACTCGTTCTCGTCCTCTGCGTCTCCGAGTGCAGAGACCTCGATGGCAACTGCAGAAAAGAAGGGCTGCGTTGAGTTGTCGAGAAGCAAGAACATAGCCAGCGCCTTGTGTTTGGGAGTCAGCAGCACCTGGACTTTTGCGATTGCTTTCACTGTGCACTGAATGCCAGGACGGCATGTGCACGTTAAATCAACGAGCTGGGCAAGAGCAGTTATCGAAAGATCACGGCCGTCAGAAAGCAGCTTATATATTGCCCTGGAAAGAGCAGTGTTTTTGGAGTGTGCAGTAAAATCGTGTTTCTGGACAAGGAAGGCATAAGTGCGCTGCGCTCCTAAGCTATCTCCCTGCGAGACACAGAGCCAAAGCTTTTCGCTATGATGCAGTCTAGTGCAGACGGACACTACGGCTCTCCGGAGCTGTCCGAAGCGAAGCGCCGGTCGCCGGCGTCTTTCGGCTGAAGCAGCGCTTCGGAGCGTACGGCTGTTGTGTGCGCGAAGCAGCCGCTTCTCCTGCTCCGCGAGCCGGACAGAGCGGTAGCTTGTACGAGGGCGAAGAACGAAGCCGCAGAGCACCGGCCTTCTGCGCGCACCCTAAGGACTGCTAGAGAACGGCGGTGGCCGCTCGCCTGCCTCTTCAATTCCCTTCTAGCATCCTTATGGAAGGTGTTCCAGGACAATTTTCCTGAGTTTTGAATTCGTCCTGATGCAGCCCCTCCTGGGAAACTCGTGCTCGTCCTCTGCGTCTCCGAGTGCAGAGACCTCGATGGCAACTGCAGAAAAGAAGGGCTGCGTTGAGTTGTCGAGAAGCAAGAACATAGCCAGCGCCTTGTGTTTGGGAGTCAGCAGCACCTGGACATTTGCGATTGCTTTCACTGTGCACTGAATGCCAGGACGGCATGTGCACGTTAAATCAACGAGCTGGGCAAGAGCAGTTATCGAAAGATCACGGCCGTCAGAAAGCAGCTTATATATTGCCCTGGAAAGAGCAGTGTTTTTGGAGTGTGCAGTAAAATCGTGTTTCTGGACAAGGAAGGCATAAGTGCGCTGCGCTCCTAAGCTATCTCCCTGCTAAGACACACTGCCAAAGCTTTTCGCTATGATGTAGTCCAGTGCAGACGCACACTACGGCTCTCCGGAGCTGTCCGAAGCGAAGCGCCGGTCGCCGGCGTCTTTCGGCTGAAGCAGCGCTTCGGAGCGTACGGCTGTTGTGTGTGCGAAGCAGCCGCTTCTGCTGCTCCGGGAGCCGGAGAGAGCGGTAGCTTGTACGAGGGCGAAGAACGAAGCCGCAGAGCACCGGCCTTCTGCGCGCACCCTAAGGACTGCGAGAGGACAGTGGTGTCCGCTCGCCTGCCCCTTCAATTCCATTCTAGCATCCTTAGGGAAGGTGATCCAGGACAATTTTCCTGAGTTTTGAATTCGTCCTGATGCAGCCCCTCCTGGGAAACTCCTACTCGTCCTCTGCGTCTCCGAGTGCAGAGACCTCGATGGCAACTGCAGAAAAGAAGGGCTGCGTTGAGTTGTCGAGAAGCAAGAACATAGCCAGCGCCTTGTGTTTGGGAGTCAGCAGCACCTGGACATTTGCGATTGCTTTCACTGTGCACTGAATGCCAGGACGGCATGTGCACGTTAAGTCAACGAGCTGGGCAAGAGCAGTTATCGAAAGATCACGGCCGTCAGAAAGCAGCTTATATATTGCCCTGGAAAGAGCAGTGTTTTTGGAGTGTGCAGTAAAATCGTGTTTCTGGACAAGGAAGGCATAAGTGCGCTGCGCTCCTAAGCTATCTCCCTGCTAAGACACACTGCTAAAGCTTTTCGCTAGGATGCAGTCTAGTGCAGACGCACACTGCGGCTCTCCGGAGCTGTCCGAAGCGAAGCGCCGGTGGCCGGCGTCTTTCGGCTGAAGCAGCGCTTCGGAGCGTACGGCTGTTGTGTGCGCGAAGCAGCCGCTTCTGCTGCTCCGCGAGCCGGACAGAGCGGTAGCTTGTACGAGGGCGAAGAACGAAGCCGCAGAGCACCGGGCTTCTGCGCGCACCCTAAGGACTGCGAGAGGACCGTGGTGGCCGCTCGCCTGCCCCTTCAATTCCATTCTAGCATCCTTAGGGAAGGTGATCCAGGACAATTTTCCTGAGTTTTGAATTCGTCCTGATGCAGCCCCTCCTGGGAAACTCCTACTCGTCCTCTGCGTCTCCGAGTGCAGAGACCTCGATGGCAACTGCAGAAAAGAAGGGCTGCGTTGAGTTGTCGAGAAGCAAGAACATAGCCAGCGCCTTGTGTTTGGGCGTCAGCAGCTGCTGGACTTTTGCGATTGCTTTCACTGTGCACTGAAAGCCAGGACGGCATGTGCACGTTAAAACAACGAGCTGGGCAAGAGCAGGAAGGGAGCACGGGCATCATAGAGCATCTGGCATCTTGCCCTGGAAAGAGCAGTGTTTTTGGAGTGTGCAGTAAAATCGTGTTTCTGGACAAGGAAGGCATAAGTGCGCTGCGCTCCTAAGCTATCTCCCTGCTAAGACACACTGCTAAAGCTTTTCGCTAGGATGCAGTCTAGTGCAGACGCACACTGCGGCTCTCCGGAGCTGTCCGAAGCGAAGCGCCGGTGGCCGGCGGCTTTCGGCTGAAGCAGCGCTTCGGAGCGTACGGCTGTTGTGTGCGCGAAGCAGCCGCTTCTGCTGCTCCGGGAGCCGGACAGAGCGGTAGCTTGTACGAGGGCGAAGAACGAAGCCGCAGAGCACCGGCCTTCTGCGCGCACCCTAAGGACTGCGAGAGGACCGTGGTGGCCGCTCGCCTGCCCCTTCAATTCCATTCTAGCATCCTTAGGGAAGGTGTTCCAGGACAATTTTCCTGAGTTTTGAATTCGTCCTGATGCAGCCCCTCCTGGGAAACTCCTACTCGTCCTCTGCGTCTCCGAGTGCAGAGACCTCGATGGCAACTGCAGAAAAGAAGGGCTGCGTTGAGTTGTCGAGAAGCAAGAACATAGCCAGCGCCTTGTGTTTGGGAGTCAGCAGCACCTGGACTTTTGCGATTGCCTTCACTGTGCACTGAATGTCGAGATATGTGCACGCTAAAAAACCAAGTTGGGTAAGAGGAGGAAGAGAGCACGGGCATCAGAGAGCAGCTGGCATCTTGCCCTGGAAAGGGCAGTGTTTTTGGAGTGTGCAGCAAATCCGTGTTTCTGGACAAGGGAGGCATAAGTGCGCTGCGCTCCTAAGCTATCTCCCTGCTAAGACACACTGCCAAAGCTTTTCGCTATGATGTAGTCCAGTGCAGACGCACACTACGGCTCTCCGGAGCTGTCCGAAGCGAAGCGCCGGTGGCCGGCGTCTTTCGGCTGAAGCAGCGCTTCGGAGCGTACGGCTGTTGTGTGTGCGAAGCAGCCGCTTCTGCTGCTCCGGGAGCCGGAGAGAGCGGTAGCTTGTACGAGGGCGAAGAACGAAGCCGCAGAGCACCGGGCTTCTGCGCGCACCCTAAGGACTGCGAGAGGACAGTGGTGGCCGCTCGCCTGCCCCTTCAATTCCATTCTAGCATCCTTAGGGAAGGTGATCCAGGACAATTTTCCTGAGTTTTGAATTCGTCCTGATGCAGCCCCTCCTGGGAAACTCCTACTCGTCCTCTGCGTCTCCGAGTGCAGAGACCTCGATGGCAACTGCAGAAAAGAAGGGCTGCGTTGAGTTGTCGAGAAGCAAGAACATAGCCAGCGCCTTGTGTTTGGGAGTCAGCAGCACCTGGACTTTTGCGATTGCTTTCACTGTGCACTGAATGCCAGGACGGCATGTGCACGTTAAATCAACGAGCTGGGCAAGAGCAGTTATCGAAAGATCACGGCCGTCAGAAAGCAGCTTATATATTGCCCTGGAAAGAGCAGTGTTTTTGGAGTGTGCAGTAAAATCGTGTTTCTGGACAAGGAAGGCATAAGTGCGCTGCGCTCCTAAGCTATCTCCCTGCGAGACACAGAGCCAAAGCTTTTCGCTATGATGCAGTCTAGTGCAGACGCACACTACGGCTCTCCGGAGCTGTCCGAAGCGAAGCGCCGGTGGCCGGCGTCTTTCGGCTGAAGCAGCGCTTCGGAGCGTACGGCTGTTGTGTGCGCGAAGCAGCCGCTTCTCCTGCTCCGCGAGCCGGACAGAGCGGTAGCTTGTACGAGGGCGAAGAACGAAGCCGCAGAGCACCGGCCTTCTGCGCGCACCCTAAGGACTGCTAGAGAACGGCGGTGGCCGCTCGCCTGCCTCTTCAATTCCCTTCTAGCATCCTTATGGAAGGTGTTCCAGGACAATTTTCCTGAGTTTTGAATTCGTCCTGATGCAGCCCCTCCTGGGAAACTCGTGCTCGTCCTCTGCGTCTCCGAGTGCAGAGACCTCGATGGCAACTGCAGAAAAGAAGGGCTGCGTTGAGTTGTCGAGAAGCAAGAACATAGCCAGCGCCTTGTGTTTGGGAGTCAGCAGCACCTGGACTTTTGCGATTGCTTTCACTGTGCACTGAATGCCAGGACGGCATGTGCACGTTAAATCAACGAGCTGGGCAAGAGCAGTTATCGAAAGATCACGGCCGTCAGAAAGCAGCTTATATATTGCCCTGGAAAGAGCAGTGTTTTTGGAGTGTGCAGTAAAATCGTGTTTCTGGACAAGGAAGGCATAAGTGCGCTGCGCTCCTAAGCTATCTCCCTGCTAAGACACACTGCCAAAGCTTTTCGCTATGATGTAGTCCAGTGCAGACGCACACTACGGCTCTCCGGAGCTGTCCGAAGCGAAGCGCCGGTGGCCGGCGTCTTTCGGCTGAAGCAGCGCTTCGGAGCGTACGGCTGTTGTGTGTGCGAAGCAGCCGCTTCTGCTGCTCCGGGAGCCGGAGAGAGCGGTAGCTTGTACGAGGGCGAAGAACGAAGCCGCAGAGCACCGGCCTTCTGCGCGCACCCTAAGGACTGCGAGAGGACCGTGGTGGCCGCTCGCCTGCCCCTTCAATTCCATTCTAGCATCCTTAGGGAAGGTGATCCAGGACAATTTTCCTGAGTTTTGAATTCGTCCTGATGCAGCCCCTCCTGGGAAACTCCTACTCGTCCTCTGCGTCTCCGAGTGCAGAGACCTCGATGGCAACTGCAGAAAAGAAGGGCTGCGTTGAGTTGTCGAGAAGCAAGAACATAGCCAGCGCCTTGTGTTTGGGAGTCAGCAGCACCTGGACTTTTGCGATTGCTTTCACTGTGCACTGAATGCCAGGACGGCATGTGCACGTTAAATCAACGAGCTGGGCAAGAGCAGTTATCGAAAGATCACGGCCGTCAGAAAGCAGCTTATATATTGCCCTGGAAAGAGCAGTGTTTTTGGAGTGTGCAGTAAAATCGTGTTTCTGGACAAGGAAGGCATAAGTGCGCTGCGCTCCTAAGCTATCTCCCTGCTAAGACACACTGCTAAAGCTTTTCGCTAGGATGCAGTCTAGTGCAGACGCACACTGCGGCTCTCCGGAGCTGTCCGAAGCGAAGCGCCGGTGGCCGGCGTCTTTCGGCTGAAGCAGCGCTTCGGAGCGTACGGCTGTTGTGTGCGCGAAGCAGCCGCTTCTGCTGCTCCGCGAGCCGGACAGAGCGGTAGCTTGTACGAGGGCGAAGAACGAAGCCGCAGAGCACCGGGCTTCTGCGCGCACCCTAAGGACTGCGAGAGGACCGTGGTGGCCGCTCGCCTGCCCCTTCAATTCCATTCTAGCATCCTTATGGAAGGTGATCCAGGACAATTTTCCTGAGTTTTGAATTCGTCCTGATGCAGCCCCTCCTGGGAAACTCCTACTCGTCCTCTGCGTCTCCGAGTGCAGAGACCTCGATGGCAACTGCAGAAAAGAAGGGCTGCGTTGAGTTGTCGAGAAGCAAGAACATAGCCAGCGCCTTGTGTTTGGGAGTCAGCAGCTGCTGGACTTTTGCGATTGCTTTCACTGTGCACTGAAAGCCAGGACGGCATGTGCACGTTAAAACAACGAGCTGGGCAAGAGCAGGAAGGGAGCACGGGCATCATAGAGCATCTGGCATCTTGCCCTGGAAAGGGCAGTGTTTTTGGAGTGTGCAGTAAAATCGTGTTTCTGGACAAGGAAGGCATAAGTGCGCTGCGCTCCTAAGCTATCTCCCTGCTAAGACACACTGCTAAAGCTTTTCGCTAGGATGCAGTCTAGTGCAGACGCACACTGCGGCTCTCCGGAGCTGTCCGAAGCGAAGCGCCGGTGGCCGGCGGCTTTTGGCTGAAGCAGCGCTTCGGAGCGTACGGCTGTTGTGTGCGCGAAGCAGCCGCTTCTGCTGCTCCGGGAGCCGGACAGAGCGGTAGCTTGTACGACGGCGAAGAACGAAGCCGCAGAGCACCGGCCTTCTGCGCGCACCCTAAGGACTGCGAGAGGACCGTGGTGGCCGCTCGCCTGCCCCTTCAATTCCATTCTAGCATCCTTAGGGAAGGTGTTCCAGGACAATTTTCCTGAGTTTTGAATTCGTCCTGATGCAGCCCCTCCTGGGAAACTCCTACTCGTCCTCTGCGTCTCCGAGTGCAGAGACCTCGATGGCAACTGCAGAAAAGAAGGGCTGCGTTGAGTTGTCGAGAAGCAAGAACATAGCCAGCGCCTTGTGTTTGGGAGTCAGCAGCACCTGGACTTTTGCGATTGCTTTCACTGTGCACTGAATGCCAGGATGGCATGTGCACGTTAAATCAACGAGCTGGGCAAGAGCAGTTATCGAAAGATCACGGCCGTCAGAAAGCAGCTTATATATTGCCCTGGAAAGAGCAGTGTTTTTGGAGTGTGCAGTAAAATCGTGTTTCTGGACAAGGAAGGCATAAATGCGCTGCGCTCCTAAGCTATCTCCCTGCTAAGACACACTGCTAAAGCTTTTCGCTGGGATGCAGTCTAGTGCAGACGCACACTGCGGCTCTCCGGAGCTGTCCGAAGCGAAGCGCCGGTGGCCGGCGTCTTTCGGCTGAAGCAGCGCTTCGGAGCGTACGGCTGTTGTGTGCGCGAAGCAGCCGCTTCTGCTGCTCCGCGAGCCGGACAGAGCGGTAGCTTGTACGACGGCGAAGAACGAAGCCGCAGAGCACCGGCCTTCTGCGCGCACCCTAAGGACTGCGAGAGGACCGTGGTGGCCGCTCGCCTGCCCCTTCAATTCCATTCTAGCATCCTTATGGAAGGTGATCCAGGACAATTTTCCTGAGTTTTGAATTCGTCCTGATGCAGCCCCTCCTGGGAAACTCCTACTCGTCCTCTGCGTCTCCGAGTGCAGAGACCTCGATGGCAACTGCAGAAAAGAAGGGCTGCGTTGAGTTGTCGAGAAGCAAGAACATAGCCAGCGCCTTGTGTTTGGGAGTCAGCAGCACCTGGACTTTTGCGATTGCTTTCACTGTGCACTGAATGCCAGGATGGCATGTGCACGTTAAATCAACGAGCTGGGCAAGAGCAGTTATCGAAAGATCACGGCCGTCAGAAAGCAGCTTATATATTGCCCTGGAAAGAGCAGTGTTTTTGGAGTGTGCAGTAAAATCGTGTTTCTGGACAAGGAAGGCATAAATGCGCTGCGCTCCTAAGCTATCTCCCTGCTAAGACACACTGCTAAAGCTTTTCGCTGGGATGCAGTCTAGTGCAGACGCACACTGCGGCTCTCCGGAGCTGTCCGAAGCGAAGCGCCGGTGGCCGGCGTCTTTCGGCTGAAGCAGCGCTTCGGAGCGTACGGCTGTTGTGTGCGCGAAGCAGCCGCTTCTGCTGCTCCGCGAGCCGGACAGAGCGGTAGCTTGTACGAGGGCGAAGAACGAAGCCGCAGAGCACCGGGCTTCTGCGCGCACCCTAAGGACTGCGAGAGGACCGTGGTGGCCGCTCGCCTGCCCCTTCAATTCCATTCTAGCATCCTTATGGAAGGTGATCCAGGACAATTTTCCTGAGTTTTGAATTCGTCCTGATGCAGCCCCTCCTGGGAAACTCCTACTCGTCCTCTGCGTCTCCGAGTGCAGAGACCTCGATGGCAACTGCAGAAAAGAAGGGCTGCGTTGAGTTGTCGAGAAGCAAGAACATAGCCAGCGCCTTGTGTTTGGGAGTCAGCAGCTGCTGGACTTTTGCGATTGCTTTCACTGTGCACTGAAAGCCAGGACGGCATGTGCACGTTAAAACAACGAGCTGGGCAAGAGCAGGAAGGGAGCACGGGCATCATAGAGCATCTGGCATCTTGCCCTGGAAAGGGCAGTGTTTTTGGAGTGTGCAGTAAAATCGTGTTTCTGGACAAGGAAGGCATAAGTGCGCTGCGCTCCTAAGCTATCTCCCTGCTAAGACACACTGCCAAAGCTTTTCGCTAGGATGCAGTCTAGTGCAGACGCACACTGCGGCTCTCCGGAGCTGTCCGAAGCGAAGCGCCGGTGGCCGGCGTCTTTCGGCTGAAGCAGCGCTTCGGAGCGTACGGCTGTTGTGTGCGCGAAGCAGCCGCTTCTGCTGCTCCGGGAGCCGGACAGAGCGGTAGCTTGTACGACGGCGAAGAACGAAGCCGCAGAGCACCGGCCTTCTGCGCGCACCCTAAGGACTGCGAGAGGACCGTGGTGGCCGCTCGCCTGCCCCTTCAATTCCATTCTAGCATCCTTAGGGAAGGTGTTCCAGGACAATTTTCCTGAGTTTTGAATTCGTCCTGATGCAGCCCCTCCTGGGAAACTCCTACTCGTCCTCTGCGTCTCCGAGTGCAGAGACCTCGATGGCAACTGCAGAAAAGAAGGGCTGCGTTGAGTTGTCGAGAAGCAAGAACATAGCCAGCGCCTTGTGTTTGGGAGTCAGCAGCACCTGGACTTTTGCGATTGCCTTCACTGTGCACTGAATGTCGAGATATGTGCACGCTAAAAAACCAAGTTGGGCAAGAGGAGGAAGAGAGCACGGGCATCAGAGAGCATCTGGCATCTTGCCCTGGAAAGGGCAGTGTTTTTGGAGTGTGCAGCAAATCCGTGTTTCTGGACAAGGGAGGCATAAGTGCGCTGCGCTCCTAAGCTATCTCCCTGCTAAGACACACTGCCAAAGCTTTTCGCTATGATGTAGTCCAGTGCAGACGCACACTACGGCTCTCCGGAGCTGTCCGAAGCCAAGCGCCGGTGCCCGGCGTCTTTCGGCTGAAGCAGCGCTTCGGAGCGTACGGCTGTTGTGTGTGCGAAGCAGCCGCTTCTGCTGCTCCGGGAGCCGGAGAGAGCGGTAGCTTGTACGAGGGCGAAGAACGAAGCCGCAGAGCACCGGGCTTCTGCGCGCACCCTAAGGACTGCGAGAGGACCGTGGTGGCCGCTCGCCTGCCCCTTCAATTCCATTCTAGCATCCTTAGGGAAGGTGATCCAGGACAATTTTCCTGAGTTTTGAATTCGTCCTGATGCAGCCCCTCCTGGGAAACTCCTACTCGTCCTCTGCGTCTCCGAGTGCAGAGACCTCGATGGCAACTGCAGAAAAGAAGGGCTGCGTTGAGTTGTCGAGAAGCAAGAACATAGCCAGCGCCTTGTGTTTGGGAGTCAGCAGCACCTGGACTTTTGCGATTGCTTTCACTGTGCACTGAATGCCAGGACGGCATGTGCACGTTAAATCAACGAGCTGGGCAAGAGCAGTTATCGAAAGATCACGGCCGTCAGAAAGCAGCTTATATATTGCCCTGGAAAGAGCAGTGTTTTTGGAGTGTGCAGTAAAATCGTGTTTCTGGACAAGGAAGGCATAAGTGCGCTGCGCTCCTAAGCTATCTCCCTGCTAAGACACACTGCTAAAGCTTTTCGCTAGGATGCAGTCTAGTGCAGACGCACACTAGGGCTCTCCGGAGCTGTCCGAAGCGAAGCGCCGGTGGCCGGCGTCTTTCGGCTGAAGCAGCGCTTCGGAGCGTACGGCTGTTGTGTGCGCGAAGCAGCCGCTTCTGCTGCTCCGCGAGCCGGACAGAGCGGTAGCTTGTACGAGGGCGAAGAACGAAGCCGCAGAGCACCGGGCTTCTGCGCGCACCCTAAGGACTGCGAGAGGACCGTGGTGGCCGCTCGCCTGCCCCTTCAATTCCATTCTAGCATCCTTATGGAAGGTGTTCCAGGACAATTTTCCTGAGTTTTGAATTCGTCCTGATGCAGCCCCTCCTGGGAAACTCCTACTCGTCCTCTGCGTCTCCGAGTGCAGAGACCTCGATGGCAACTGCAGAAAAGAAGGGCTGCGTTGAGTTGTCGAGAAGCAAGAACATAGCCAGCGCCTTGTGTTTGGGAGTCAGCAGCACCTGGACTTTTGCGATTGCTTTCACTGTGCACTGAATGCCAGGACGGCATGTGCTCTTTAAAACAACGAGCTGGGCAAGAGCAGGAAGGGAGCACGGGCATCATAGAGCATCTGGCATCTTGCCCTGGAAAGAGCAGTGTTTTTGGAGTGTGCAGTAAAATCGTGTTTCTGGACTAGGGAGGCATAAGTGCGCTGCGCTCCTAAGCTATCTCCCTGCTAAGACACACTGCTAAAGCTTTTCGTTATCATGCAGTCTAGTGCAGACTCACACTACGGCTCTCCGGAGCTGTCCGAAGCCAAGCGCCGGTCGCCGGCGTCTTTCGGCTGAAGCAGCGCTTCGGAGCGTACGGCTGTTGTGTGCGCGAAGCAGCCGCTTCTCCTGCTCCGGGAGCCGGACAGAGCGGTAGCTTGTACGAGGGCGAAGAATGAAGCCGCAGAGCACCAAGCTTCTGCGCGCACCCTAAGGACTGCGAGAGGACCGTGGTGGCCGCTCGCCTGCCCCTTCAATTCCATTCTAGCATCCTTAGGGAAGGTGTTCCAGGACAATTTTCCTGAGTTTTGAATTCGTCCTGATGCAGCCCCTCCTGGGAAACTCGTGCTCGTCCTCTGCGTCTCCGAGTGCAGAGACCTCGATGGCAACTGCAGAAAAGAAGGGCTGCGTTGAGTTGTCGAGAAGCAAGAACATAGCCAGCGCCTTGTGTTTGGGAGTCAGCAGCACCTGGACTTTTGCGATTGCCTTCACTGTGCACTGAATGTCGAGATATGTGCACGCTAAAAAACCAAGTTGGGCAAGAGGAGGAAGAGAGCACGGGCATCAGAGAGCATCTGGCATCTTGCCCTGGAAAGGGCAGTGTTTTTGGAGTGTGCAGCAAATCCGTGTTTCTGGACAAGGAAGGCATAAGTGCGCTGCGCTCCTAAGCTATCTCCCTGCTAAGACACACTGCCAAAGCTTTTCGCTATGATGTAGTCCAGTGCAGACGCACACTACGGCTCTCCGGAGCTGTCCGAAGCGAAGCGCCGGTGGCCGGCGTCTTTCGGCTGAAGCAGCGCTTCGGAGCGTACGGCTGTTGTGTGCGCGAAGCAGCCGCTTCTGCTGCTCCGCGAGCCGGACAGAGCGGTAGCTTGTACGAGGGCGAAGAACGAAGCCGCAGAGCACCGGGCTTCTGCGCGCACCCTAAGGACTGCGAGAGGACCGTGGTGGCCGCTCGCCTGCCCCTTCAATTCCATTCTAGCATCCTTAGGGAAGGTGTTCCAGGACAATTTTCCTGAGTTTTGAATTCGTCCTGATGCAGCCCCTCCTGGGAAACTCCTACTCGTCCTCTGCGTCTCCGAGTGCAGAGACCTCGATGGCAACTGCAGAAAAGAAGGGCTGCGTTGAGTTGTCGAGAAGCAAGAACATAGCCAGCGCCTTGTGTTTGGGAGTCAGCAGCTGCTGGAATTTTGCGATTGCTTTCACTGTGCACTGAATGCCAGGACGGCATGTGCACGTTAAATCAACGAGCTGGGCAAGAGCAGTTATCGAAAGATCACGGCCGTCAGAAAGCAGCTTATATATTGCCCTGGAAAGAGCAGTGTTTTTGGAGTGTGCAGTAAAATCGTGTTTCTGGACAAGGAAGGCATAAGTGCGCTGCGCTCCTAAGCTATCTCCCTGCTAAGACACACTGCCAAAGCTTTTCGCTATGATGTAGTCCAGTGCAGACGCACACTACGGCTCTCCGGAGCTGTCCGAAGCGAAGCGCCGGTGGCCGGCGTCTTTCGGCTGAAGCAGCGCTTCGGAGCGTACGGCTGTTGTGTGTGCGAAGCAGCCGCTTCTGCTGCTCCGGGAGCCGGACAGAGCGGTAGCTTGTACGAGGGCGAAGAACGAAGCCGCAGAGCACCGGGCTTCTGCGCGCACCCTAAGGACTGCGAGAGGACCGTGGTGGCCGCTCGCCTGCCCCTTCAATTCCATTCTAGCATCCTTAGGGAAGGTGATCCAGGACAATTTTCCTGAGTTTTGAATTCGTCCTGATGCAGCCCCTCCTGGGAAACTCCTACTCGTCCTCTGCGTCTCCGAGTGCAGAGACCTCGATGGCAACTGCAGAAAAGAAGGGCTGCGTTGAGTTGTCGAGAAGCAAGAACATAGCCAGTGCCTTGTGTTTGGGAGTCAGCAGCACCTGGACTTTTGCGATTGCTTTCACTGTGCACTGAATGCCAGGACGGCATGTGCACGTTAAAACAACGAGCTGGGCAAGAGCAGTTATCGAAAGATCACGGCCGTCAGAAAGCAGCTTATATATTGCCCTGGAAAGAGCAGTGTTTTTGGAGTGTGCAGTAAAATCGTGTTTCTGGACAAGGAAGGCATAAGTGCGCTGCGCTCCTAAGCTATCTCCCTGCTAAGACACACTGCTAAAGCTTTTCGCTAGGATGCAGTCTAGTGCAGACGCACACTAGGGCTCTCCGGAGCTGTCCGAAGCGAAGCGCCGGTGGCCGGCGTCTTTCGGCTGAAGCAGCGCTTCGGAGCGTACGGCTGTTGTGTGCGCGAAGCAGCCGCTTCTGCTGCTCCGGGAGCCGGAGAGAGCGGTAGCTTGTACGAGGGCGAAGAACGAAGCCGCAGAGCACCGGCCTTCTGCGCGCACCCTAAGGACTGCGAGAGGACCGTGGTGGCCGCTCGCCTGCCCCTTCAATTCCATTCTAGCATCCTTATGGAAGGTGTTCCAGGACAATTTTCCTGAGTTTTGAATTCGTCCTGATGCAGCCCCTCCTGGGAAACTCCTACTCGTCCTCTGCGTCTCCGAGTGCAGAGACCTCGATGGCAACTGCAGAAAAGAAGGGCTGCGTTGAGTTGTCAAGAAGCAAGAACATAGCCAGCGCCTTGTGTTTGGGAGTCAGCAGCACCTGGACTTTTGCGATTGCTTTCACTGTGCACTGAATGCCAGGACGGCATGTGCTCTTTAAAACAACGAGCTGGGCAAGAGCAGGAAGGGAGCACGGGCATCATAGAGCATCTGGCATCTTGCCCTGCAAAGAGCAGTGTTTTTGGGGTGTGCAGTAAAATCGTGTTTCTGGACTAGGGAGGCATAAGTGCGCTGCGCTCCTAAGCTATCTCCCTGCTAAGACACACTGCTAAAGCTTTTCGTTATCATGCAGTCTAGTGCAGACTCACACTACGGCTCTCCGGAGCTGTCCGAAGCCAAGCGCCGGTCGCCGGCGTCTTTCGGCTGAAGCAGCGCTTCGGAGCGTACGGCTGTTGTGTGCGCGAAGCAGCCGCTTCTCCTGCTCCGGGAGCCGGACAGAGCGGTAGCTTGTACGAGGGCGAAGAACGAAGCCGCAGAGCACCGGCCTTCTGCGCGCACCCTAAGGACTGCGAGAGGACCGTGGTGGCCGCTCGCCTGCCCCTTCAATTCCATTCTAGCATCCTTAGGGAAGGCGTTCCAGGACAATTTTCCTGAGTTTTGAATTCGTCCTGATGCAGCCCCTCCTGGGAAACTCGTGCTCGTCCTCTGAGTCTCCGAGTGCAGAGACCTCGATGGCAACTGCAGAAATGAAGGGCTGCGTTGAGTTGTCGAGAAGCAAGAACATAGCCAGCGCCTTGTGTTTGGGAGTCAGCAGCACCTGGACTTTTGCGATTGCTTTCACTGTGCACTGAATGACAGGACGGCATGTGCACGTTAAAACAACGAGCTGGGCAAGAGCAGTTATCGAAAGATCACGGCCGTCAGAAAGCAGCTTATATATTGCCCTGGAAAGAGCAGTGTTTTTGGAGTGTGCAGTAAAATCGTGTTTCTGGACAAGGAAGGCATAAGTGCGCTGCGCTCCTAAGTTATCTCCCTGCTAAGACACACTGCTAAAGCTTTTCGCTAGGATGCAGTCTAGTGCAGACGCACACTGCGGCTCTCCGGAGCTGTCCGAAGCGAAGCGCCGGTGGCCGGCGTCTTTCGGCTGAAGCAGCGCTTCGGAGCGTACGGCTGTTGTGTGCGCGAAGCAGCCGCTTCTGCTGCTCCGGGAGCCGGAGAGAGCGGTAGCTTGTACGAGGGCGAAGAACGAAGCCGCAGAGCACCGGCCTTCTGCGCGCACCCTAAGGACTGCGAGAGGACCGTGGTGGCCGCTCGCCTGCCCCTTCAATTCCATTCTAGCATCCTTATGGAAGGTGTTCCAGGACAATTTTCCTGAGTTTTGAATTCGTCCTGATGCAGCCCCTCCTGGGAAACTCCTACTCGTCCTCTGCGTCTCCGAGTGCAGAGACCTCGATGGCAACTGCAGAAATGAAGGGCTGCGTTGAGTTGTCGAGAAGCAAGAACATAGCCAGCGCCTAGCGTCTGGGAGTCAGCAACTGCTGGACTTTTGCGATTGCCTTCACTGTGCACTGAATGTCGAGATATGTGCACGCTAAAAAACCAAGGTGGGCAAGAGGAGGAAGAGAGCACGGGCATCAGAGAGCATCTGGCATCTTGCCCTGGAAAGAGCAGTGTTTTTGGAGAGTGCAGCAAATCCGTGTTTCTGGACAAGGGAGGCATAAGTGCGCTGCGCTCCTAAGCTATCTCCCTGCGAGACACACTGCCAAAGCTTTTCGCTATGATGCAGTTTAGTGCAGACGCACACTACGGCTCTCGGCTGCTATCCGAAGCGAAGCGCCGGTTGCCGGCGTCTTTCGGCTGAAGCAGAGCTTCGGAGCGTACGGCTGCCGCTCCGCTGTTGTGTGCGCGAAGCAGCCGCTTCTCCTGCTCCGGGAGCAGGACAGAGCGGTAGCTTGTACGAGGGCGAAGAACGAAGCCGAAGAGCACCGGGCTTCTGCGCGCACCCTAAGGACTGCTAGAGGACCGTGGTGGACACTCGCCTGCCTCTTCAATTCCATTCTAGCATACTTATGGAAGGTGTTCCAGGACAATTTTCCTGAATTTTGAATTCGTCCTGATGCAGCCCCTCCTGGGAAACTCCTGCTCATCCTCTGAAACTCCGACATGCAGAGACCTCGATGGCAACTGCAGAAATGAAGCACTCTGTTGAGTTGTCGAGAAGCAAGAACATAGCCAGCGCCTTGTGTTTGAGAGTCAGCAGCACCTGGACTTTTGCGATTGCCTTCACTGTGCACTGAATACCAGGACGGCATGTGCACGTTAAAACAACGAGCTGTGCAAGACTCCCCGAAAGATCACGGCCGTCAGAAAGCAGCTTATATATTGCCCTGGAAAGAGCAGTGTTTTTGGAGTGTGCAGTAAAATCGTGTTTCTGGACAAGGGAGGCATAAGTGCGCTGCGCTCCTAAGCTATCTCCCTGCGAGACACACTGCCAAAGCTTTTCGCTATGATGCAGTTTAGTGCAGACGCACACTACGGCTCTCGGCTGCTATCCGAAGCGAACCGCCGGTCGCCGGCGTCTTTCGGCTGAAGCAGAGCTTCGGAGCGTACGGCTGCCGCTCCGCTGTTGTGTGCGCGAAGCAGCCGCTTCTCCTGCTCCGGGAGCAGGACAGAGCGGTAGCTTGTACGAGGGCGAAGAACGAAGCCGCAGAGCACCGGACTTGTGTGCACAGCCTACGGGCTGCTAGAGGACCTTGGTGGCCGCTCGCCTGCCTCTTCAATTCCATTCTAGCATACTTATGGAAGGTGTTCCAGGACAATTTTCCTGAGTTTTGAATTCGTCCTGATGCAGCCCCTCCTGGGAAACTCCTGCTCGTCCTCTGAAACTCCGACATGCAGAGACCTCGATGGCAACTGCAGAAATGAAGGGCTGCGTTGAGTTGTCGAGAAGCAAGAACATAGCCAGCGCCTTGTGTTTGGGAGTCAGCAGCACCTGGACTTTTGCGATTGCCTTCACTGTGCACTGAATGCCAGGACGGCACGTGCACGCTGCAACAACGAGCTGGGCAGGAGAAGGAAGGTAGCACGGGCATCAGAGAGCATCTGGCATCTTGACCTCGAAACTGCAGTGTTTTTGGAGAGTGCAGTAAAATCGTGTTTCTGGACAAGGGAGGCA
Organism: Lonchura striata; assembly: GCF_046129695.1. Taxonomy (NCBI): domain Eukaryota; kingdom Metazoa; phylum Chordata; class Aves; order Passeriformes; family Estrildidae; genus Lonchura; species Lonchura striata. The sequence goes on from NC_134612.1 coordinate 778,827, forward strand.
TAAGTGCGCTGCGCTCCTAAGCTATCTCCCTGCGAGACACACTGCCAAAGCTTTTCGCTATGATGCAGTCTAGTGCAGACGCACACTATGGCTCTCCGGAGCTGTCCGAAGCCAAGCGCCGGTCGCCGGCGTCTTTCGGCTGAAGCAGCGCTTCGGAGCGTACGGCTGTTGTGTGCGCGAAGCAGCCGCTTCTCCTGCTCCGGGAGCCGGACAGAGCGGTAGCTTGTACGAGGGCGAAGAACGAAGCCGCAGAGCACCGGACTTGTGTGCACAGCCTACGGGATGCTAGAGGACCTTGGTGGCCGCTCGCCTGCCTCTTCAATTCCATTCTAGCATACTTATGGAAGGTGTTCCAGGACAATTTTCCTGAGTTTTGAATTCGTCCTGATGCAGCCCCTCCTGGGAAACTCCTGCTCGTCCTCTGAGGCTCCGAGTGCAGAGACCTCGATGGCAACTGCAGAAATGAAGCACTCCGTTGAGTTGTCGAGAAGCAAGAACATAGCCAGCGCCTTGTGTTTGAGAGTCAGCAGCACCTGGACTTTTGCGATTGCCTTCACTGTGCACTGAATAGCAGGACGGCATGTGCACGTTAAAACAACGAGCTGTGCAAGACTCCCCTAAAGATCACGGCCGTCAGAAAGCAGCTTATATATTGCCCTGGAAAGAGCAGTGTTTTTGGAGTGTGCAGTAAAATCGTGTTTCTGGACAAGGGAGGCATAAGTGCGCTGCGCTCCTAAGCTATCTCCCTGCGAGACACACTGCCAAAGCTTTTCGCTATGATGCAGTTTAGTGCAGACGCACACTACGGCTCGCGGCTGCTATCCGAAGCGAACCGCCGGTCGCTGGCGTCTTTCGGCTGAAGCAGAGCTTCGGAGCGTACGGCTGCCGCTCCGCTGTTGTGTGCGCGAAGCAGCCGCTTCTCCTGCTCCCGGAGTAGGACAGACCGGTAGCTTGTACGAGGGCGAAGAACGAAGCCGCAGAGCACCGGACTTGTGTGCACAGCCTACGGGCTGCTAGAGGACCTTGGTGGCCGCTTGCCTGCCTCTTCAATTCCCTTCTAGCATACTTATGGAAGGTGTTCCAGGACAATTTTCCTGAGTTTTGAATTCGTCCTGATGCAGCCCCTCCTGGGAAACTCCTGCTCGTCCTCTGAAACTCCGACATGCAGAGACCTCGATGGCAACTGCAGAAATGAAGGGCTGCGTTGAGTTGTCGAGAAGCAAGAACATAGCCAGCGCCTTGTGTTTGGGAGTCAGCAGCACCTGGACTTTTGCGATTGCCTTCACTGTGCACTGAATGCCAGGATGGCACGTGCACGCTGCAACAACGAGCTGGGCAGGAGAAGGAAGGTAGCACGGGCATCAGAGAGCATCTGGCATCTTGACCTCGAAACTGCAGTGTTTTTGGAGAGTGCAGTAAATTCGTGTTTCTGGACAAGGGAGGCATAAGTGCGCTGCGCTCCTAAGCTATCTCCCTGCGAGACACACTGCCAAAGCTTTTCGCTATGATGCAGTCTAGTGCAGACGCACACTCCGGCTCTCCGGAGCTGTCCGAAGCCAAGCGCCGGTGGCCGGCGTCTTTCGGCTGAAGCAGCGCTTCGGAGCGTACGGCTGTTGTGTGCGCGAAGCAGCCGCTTCTCCTGCTCCGCGAGCCGGACAGAGCGGTAGCTTGTACGAGGGCGAAGAACGAAGCCGAAGAGCACCGGGCTTCTGTGCGCACCCTAAGGACTGCTAGAGGACCGTGGTGGACACTCGCCTGCCTCTTCAATTCCATTCTAGCATCCTTATGGAAGGTGTTCCAGGACAATTTTCCTGAATTTTGAATTCGTCCTGATGCAGCCCCTCCTGGGAAACTCGTGCTCGTCCTCTGAGGCTCCGAGTGCAGAGACCTCGATGGCAACTGCAGAAATGAAGCACTCCGTTGAGTTGTCGAGAAGCAAGAACATAGCCAGCGCCTTGTGTTTGAGAGTCAGCAGCACCTGGACTTTTGCGATTGCCTTCACTGTGCACTGAATACCAGGACGGCAAGTGCACGTTAAAACAACAAGCTGTGCAAGACTCCCCGAAAGATCACGGCCGTCAGAAAGCAGCTTATATATTGCCCTGGAAAGAGCAGTGTTTTTGGAGTGTGCAGTAAAATCGTGTTTCTGGACAAGGGAGGCATAAGTGCGCTGCGCTCCTAAGCTATCTCCCTGCGAGACACACTGCCAAAGCTTTTCGCTATGATGCAGTTTAGTGCAGACGCACACTCCGGCTCTCCGGAGCTGTCCGAAGCCAAGCGCCGGTCGCCGGCGTCTTTCGGCTGAAGCAGCGCTTCGGAGCGTACGGCTGCCGCTCCGCTGTTGTGTGCGCGAAGCAGCCGCTTCTCCTGCTCCGGGAGCAGGACAGAGCGGTAGCTTGTACGAGGGCGAAGAACGAAGCCGCAGAGCACCGGACTTGTGTGCACAGCCTACGGGCTGCTAGAGGACCTTGGTGGCCGCTCGCCTGCCTCTTCAATTCCATTCTAGCATACTTATGGAAGGTGTTCCAGGACAATTTTCCTGAGTTTTGAATTCGTCCTGATGCAGCCCCTCCTGGGAAACTCCTGCTCGTCCTCTGAAACTCCGACATGCAGAGACCTCGATGGCAACTGCAGAAATGAAGGGCTGCGTTGAGTTGTCGAGAAGCAAGAACATAGCCAGCGCCTTGTGTTTGAGAGTCAGCAGCACCTGGACTTTTGCGATTGCCTTCACTGTGCACTGAATACCAGGACGGCATGTGCACGTTAAAACAATGAGCTGTGCAAGACTCCCCGAAAGATCACGGCCGTCAGAAAGCAGCTTATATATTGCCCTGGAAAGAGCAGTGTTTTTGGAGTGTGCAGTAAAATCGTGTTTCTGGACAAGGGAGGCATAAGTGCGCTGCGCTCCTAAGCTATCTCGCTGCGAGACACACTGCCAAAGCTTTTCGCTATGATGCAGTTTAGTGCAGACGCACACTACGGCTCTCGGCTGCTATCCGAAGCGAACCGCCGGTCGCCGGCGTCTTTCGGCTGAAGCAGAGCTTCGGAGCGTACGGCTGCCGCTCCGCTGTTGTGTGCGCGAAGCAGCCGCTTCTCCTGCTCCCGGAGTAGGACAGAGCGGTAGCTTGTATGAGGGCGAAGAACGAAGCCGCAGAGCACCGGACTTGTGTGCACAGCCTACGGGCTGCTAGAGGACCTTGGTGGCCGCTCGCCTGCCTCTTCAATTCCATTCTAGCATACTTATGGAAGGTGTTCCAAAACAATTTTCCTGAGTTTTGAATTCGTCCTGATGCAGCCCCTCCTGGGAAACTCCTGCTCGTCCTCTGAAACTCCGACATGCAGAGACCTCAATGGCAACTGCAGAAATGAAGGGCTGCGTTGAGTTGTCGAGAAGCAAGAACATAGCCAGCGCCTTGTGTTTGGGAGTCAGCAGCACCTGGACTTTTTCGATTGCCTTCACTGTGCACTGAATGCCAGGACGGCACGTGCACGCTGCAACAACGAGCTGGGCAGGAGAAGGAAGGTAGCACGGGCATCAGAGAGCATCTGGCATCTTGACCTCGAAACTGCAGTGTTTTTGGAGAGTGCAGTAAAATCATGTTTCTGGACAAGGGAGGCATAAGTGCGCTGCGCTCCTAAGCTATCTCCCTGCGAGACACACTGCCAAAGCTTTTCGCTATGATGCAGTCTAGTGCAGACGCACACTACGGCTCTCCGGAGCTGTCCGAAGCCAAGCGCCGGTGGCCGGCGTCTTTCGGCTGAAGCAGTGCTTCGGAGCGTACGGCTGTTGTGTGCGCGAAGCAGCCGCTTCTCCTGCTCCGGGAGCCGGACAGAGCGGTAGCTTGTACGAGGGCGAAGAACGAAGCCGCAGAGCACCGGACTTGTGTGCACAGCCTACGGGATGCTAGAGGACCTTGGTGGCCGCTCGCCTGCCTCTTCAATTCCATTCTAGCATACTTATGGAAGGTGTTCCAGGACAATTTTCCTGAGTTTTGAATTCGTCCTGATGCAGCCCCTCCTGGGAAACTCGTGCTCGTCCTCTGAAACTCCGACATGCAGAGACCTCGATGGCAACTGCAGAAATGAAGGGCTGCGTTGAGTTGTCGAGAAGCAAGAACATAGCCAGCGCCTTGTGTTTGGGAGTCAGCAGCACCTGGACTTTTGCGATTGCCTTCACTGTGCACTGAATGCCAGGACGGCACGTGCACGCTGCAACAACGAGCTGGGCAGGAGAAGGAAGGTAGCACGGGCATCAGAGAGCATCTGGCATCTTGACCTCGAAACTGCAGTGTTTTTGGAGAGTGCAGTAAAATCGTGTTTCTGGACAAGGGAGGCATAAGTGCGCTGCGCTCCTAAGCTATCTCCCTGCGAGACACACTGCCAAAGCTTTTCGCTATGATGCAGTCTAGTGCAGACGCACACTACGGCTCTCCGGAGCTGTCCGAAGCCAAGCGCCGGTCGCCGGCGTCGTTCGGCTGAAGCAGCCCATCGGAGCGTACGGCTGCCGCTCCGCTGTTTTGTGCGCGAAGCAGCCACTTCTCCTGCTCCGGGAGCCGGACAGAGCGGTAGCTTGTACGAGGGCGAAGAACGAAGCCGAAGAGCACCGGGCTTCTGTGCGCACCCTAAGGACTGCTAGAGGACCGTGGTGGACACTCGCCTGCCTCTTCAATTCCATTCTAGCATCCTTATGGAAGGCGTTCCAGGACAATTTTCCTGAATTTTGAATTCGTCCTGATGCAGCCCCTCCTGGGAAACTCGTGCTCGTCCTCTGAGGCTCCGAGTGCAGAGACCTCGATGGCAACTGCAGAAATGAAGCACTCCGTTGAGTTGTCGAGAAGCAAGAACATAGCCAGCGCCTTGTGTTTGAGAGTCAGCAGCACCTGGACTTTTGCGATTGCCTTCACTGTGCACTGAATACCAGGACGGCATGTGCACGTTAAAACAACGAGCTGTGCAAGACTCCCCGAAAGATCACGGCCGTCAGAAAGCAGCTTATATATTGCCCTGGAAAGAGCAGTGTTTTTGGAGTGTGCAGTAAAATCGTGTTTCTGGACAAGGGAGGCATAAGTGCGCTGCGCTCCTAAGCTATCTCCCTGCGAGACACACTGCCAAAGCTTTTCGCTATGATGCAGTTTAGTGCAGACGCACACTACGGCTCTCGGCTGCTATCCGAAGCGAACCGCCGGTCGCCGGCGTCTTTCGGCTGAAGCAGAGCTTCGGAGCGTACGGCTGCCGCTCCGCTGTTGTGTGCGCGAAGCAGCCGCTTCTCCTGCTCCGGGAGCAGGACAGAGCGGTAGCTTGTATGAGGGCGAAGAACGAAGCCGCAGAGCACCGGACTTGTGTGCACAGCCTACGGGCTGCTAGAGGACCTTGGTGGCCGCTCGCCTGCCTCTTCAATTCCATTCTAGCATACTTATGGAAGGTGTTCCAGGACAATTTTCCTGAGTTTTGAATTCGTCCTGATGCAGCCCCTCCTGGGAAACTCGTGCTCGTCCTCTGAGGCTCCGACATGCAGAGACCTCGATGGCAACTGCAGAAATGAAAGGCTGCGTTGAGTTGTCGAGAAGCAAGAACATAGCCAGCGCCTTGTGTTTGGGAGTCAGCAGCACCTGGACTTTTGCGATTGCCTTCACTGTGCACTGAATGCCAGGACGGCACGTGCACGCTGCAACAACGAGCTGGGCAGGAGAAGGAAGGTAGCACGGGCATCAGAGAGCATCTGGCATCTTGACCTCGAAACTGCAGTGTTTTTGGAGAGTGCAGTAAAATCGTGTTTCTGGACAAGGGAGGCATAAGTGCGCTGCGCTCCTAAGCTATCTCCCTGCGAGACACACTGCCAAAGCTTTTCGCTATGATGCAGTCTAGTGCAGACGCACACTCCGGCTCTCCGGAGCTGTCCGAAGCCAAGCGCCGGTCGCCGGCGTCTTTCGGCTGAAGCAGCGCTTCGGAGCGTACGGCTGTTGTGTGCGCGAAGCAGCCACTTCTCCTGCTCCGGGAGCCGGACAGAGCGGTAGCTTGTACGAGGGCGAAGAACGAAGCCGAAGAGCACCGGGCTTCTGCGCGCACCCTAAGGACTGCTAGAGGACCGTGGTGGACACTCGCCTGCCTCTTCAATTCCATTCTAGCATCCTTATGGAAGGTGTTCCAGGACAATTTTCCTGAATTTTGAATTCGTCCTGATGCAGCCCCTCCTGGGAAACTCATGCTCGTCCTCTGAGGCTCCGAGTGCAGAGACCTCGATGGCAACTGCAGAAATGAAGCACTCCGTTGAGTTGTCGAGAAGCAAGAACATAGCCAGCGCCTTGTGTTTGAGAGTCAGCAGCACCTGGACTTTTGCGATTGCCTTCACTGTGCACTGAATACCAGGACGGCATGTGCACGTTAAAACAACGAGCTGTGCAAGACTCCCCGAAAGATCACGGCCGTCAGAAAGCAGCTTATATATTGCCCTGGAAAGAGCAGTGTTTTTGGAGTGTGCAGTAAAATCGTGTTTCTGGACAAGGGAGGCATAAGTGCGCTGCGCTCCTAAGCTATCTCCCTGCGAGACACACTGCCAAAGCTTTTCGCTATGATGCAGTTTAGTGCAGACGCACACTACGGCTCGCGGCTGCTATCCGAAGCGAACCGCCGGTCGCTGGCGTCTTTCGGCTGAAGCAGAGCTTCGGAGCGTACGGCTGCCGCTCCGCTGTTGTGTGCGCGAAGCAGCCGCTTCTCCTGCTCCGGGAGCCGGACAGAGCGGTAGCTTGTACGAGGGCGAAGAACGAAGCCGCAGAGCACCGGACTTGTGTGCACAGCCTACGGGATGCTAGAGGACCTTGGTGGCCGCTCGCCTGCCTCTTCAATTCCATTCTAGCATACTTATGGAAGGTGTTCCAGGACAATTTTCCTGAGTTTTGAATTCGTCCTGATGCAGCCCCTCCTGGGAAACTCCTGCTCGTCCTCTGAAACTCCGACATGCAGAGACCTCGATGGCAACTGCAGAAATGAAGGGCTGCGTTGAGTTGTCAAGAAGCAAGAACATAGCCAGCGCCTTGTGTTTGGGAGTCAGCAGCACCTGGACTTTTGCGATTGCCTTCACTGTGCACTGAATGCCAGGACGGCACGTGCACGCTGCAACAACGAGCTGGGCAGGAGAAGGAAGGTAGCACGGGCATCAGAGAGCATCTGGCATCTTGACCTCGAAACTGCAGTGTTTTTGGAGAGTGCAGTAAAATCGTGTTTCTGGACAAGGGAGGCATAAGTGCGCTGCGCTCCTAAGCTATCTCCCTGCGAGACACACTGCCAAAGCTTTTCGCTATGATGCAGTTTAGTGCAGACGCACACTACGGCTCGCGGCTGCTATCCGAAGCGAACCGCCGGTCGCTGGCGTCTTTCGGCTGAAGCAGAGCTTCGGAGCGTACGGCTGCCGCTCCGCTGTTGTGTGCGCGAAGCAGCCGCTTCTCCTGCTCCCGGAGTAGGACAGACCGGTAGCTTGTACGAGGGCGAAGAACGAAGCCGCAGAGCACCGGACTTGTGTGCACAGCCTACGGGCTGCTAGAGGACCTTGGTGGCCGCTTGCCTGCCTCTTCAATTCCCTTCTAGCATACTTATGGAAGGTGTTCCAGGACAATTTTCCTGAGTTTTGAATTCGTCCTGATGCAGCCCCTCCTGGGAAACTCCTGCTCGTCCTCTGAAACTCCGACATGCAGAGACCTCGATGGCAACTGCAGAAATGAAGGGCTGCGTTGAGTTGTCGAGAAGCAAGAACATAGCCAGCGCCTTGTGTTTGGGAGTCAGCAGCACCTGGACTTTTGCGATTGCCTTCACTGTGCACTGAATGCCAGGACGGCACGTGCACGCTGCAACAACGAGCTGGGCAGGAGAAGGAAGGTAGCACGGGCATCAGAGAGCATCTGGCATCTTGACCTCGAAACTGCAGTGTTTTTGGAGAGTGCAGTAAAATCGTGTTTCTGGACAAGGGAGGCATAAGTGCGCTGCGCTCCTAAGCTATCTCCCTGCGAGACACACTGCCAAAGCTTTTCGCTATGATGCAGTCTAGTGCAGACGCACACTCCGGCTCTCCGGAGCTGTCCGAAGCCAAGCGCCGGTGGCCGGCGTCTTTCGGCTGAAGCAGCGCTTCGGAGCGTACGGCTGTTGTGTGCGCGAAGCAGCCGCTTCTGCTGCTCCGCGAGCCGGACAGAGCGGTAGCTTGTACGAGGGCGAAGAACGAAGCCGAAGAGCACCGGGCTTCTGTGCGCACCCTAAGGACTGCTAGAGGACCGTGGTGGACACTCGCCTGCCTCTTCAATTCCATTCTAGCATCCTTATGGAAGGTGTTCCAGGACAATTTTCCTGAATTTTGAATTCGTCCTGATGCAGCCCCTCCTGGGAAACTCGTGCTCGTCCTCTGAGGCTCCGAGTGCAGAGACCTCGATGGCAACTGCAGAAATGAAGCACTCCGTTGAGTTGTCGAGAAGCAAGAACATAGCCAGCGCCTTGTGTTTGAGAGTCAGCAGCACCTGGACTTTTGCGATTGCCTTCACTGTGCACTGAATACCAGGACGGCAAGTGCACGTTAAAACAACAAGCTGTGCAAGACTCCCCGAAAGATCACGGCCGTCAGAAAGCAGCTTATATATTGCCCTGGAAAGAGCAGTGTTTTTGGAGTGTGCAGTAAAATCGTGTTTCTGGACAAGGGAGGCATAAGTGCGCTGCGCTCCTAAGCTATCTCCCTGCGAGACACACTGCCAAAGCTTTTCGCTATGATGCAGTTTAGTGCAGACGCACACTCCGGCTCTCCGGAGCTGTCCGAAGCCAAGCGCCGGTCGCCGGCGTCTTTCGGCTGAAGCAGCGCTTCGGAGCGTACGGCTGCCGCTCCGCTGTTGTGTGCGCGAAGCAGCCGCTTCTCCTGCTCCGGGAGCAGGACAGAGCGGTAGCTTGTACGAGGGCGAAGAACGAAGCCGCAGAGCACCGGACTTGTGTGCACAGCCTACGGGCTGCTAGAGGACCTTGGTGGCCGCTCGCCTGCCTCTTCAATTCCATTCTAGCATACTTATGGAAGGTGTTCCAGGACAATTTTCCTGAGTTTTGAATTCGTCCTGATGCAGCCCCTCCTGGGAAACTCCTGCTCGTCCTCTGAAACTCCGACATGCAGAGACCTCGATGGCAACTGCAGAAATGAAGGGCTGCGTTGAGTTGTCGAGAAGCAAGAACATAGCCAGCGCCTTGTGTTTGAGAGTCAGCAGCACCTGGACTTTTGCGATTGCCTTCACTGTGCACTGAATACCAGGACGGCATGTGCACGTTAAAACAATGAGCTGTGCAAGACTCCCCGAAAGATCACGGCCGTCAGAAAGCAGCTTATATATTGCCCTGGAAAGAGCAGTGTTTTTGGAGTGTGCAGTAAAATCGTGTTTCTGGACAAGGGAGGCATAAGTGCGCTGCGCTCCTAAGCTATCTCGCTGCGAGACACACTGCCAAAGCTTTTCGCTATGATGCAGTTTAGTGCAGACGCACACTACGGCTCTCGGCTGCTATCCGAAGCGAACCGCCGGTCGCCGGCGTCTTTCGGCTGAAGCAGCGCTTCGGAGCGTACGGCTGCCGCTCCGCTGTTGTGTGCGCGAAGCAGCCGCTTCTCCTGCTCCCGGAGTAGGACAGAGCGGTAGCTTGTATGAGGGCGAAGAACGAAGCCGCAGAGCACCGGACTTGTGTGCACAGCCTACGGGCTGCTAGAGGACCTTGGTGGCCGCTCGCCTGCCTCTTCAATTCCATTCTAGCATACTTATGGAAGGTGTTCCAAAACAATTTTCCTGAGTTTTGAATTCGTCCTGATGCAGCCCCTCCTGGGAAACTCCTGCTCGTCCTCTGAAACTCCGACATGCAGAGACCTCAATGGCAACTGCAGAAATGAAGGGCTGCGTTGAGTTGTCGAGAAGCAAGAACATAGCCAGCGCCTTGTGTTTGGGAGTCAGCAGCACCTGGACTTTTTCGATTGCCTTCACTGTGCACTGAATGCCAGGACGGCACGTGCACGCTGCAACAACGAGCTGGGCAGGAGAAGGAAGGTAGCACGGGCATCAGAGAGCATCTGGCATCTTGACCTCGAAACTGCAGTGTTTTTGGAGAGTGCAGTAAAATCATGTTTCTGGACAAGGGAGGCATAAGTGCGCTGCGCTCCTAAGCTATCTCCCTGCGAGACACACTGCCAAAGCTTTTCGCTATGATGCAGTCTAGTGCAGACGCACACTACGGCTCTCCGGAGCTGTCCGAAGCCAAGCGCCGGTGGCCGGCGTCTTTCGGCTGAAGCAGTGCTTCGGAGCGTACGGCTGTTGTGTGCGCGAAGCAGCCGCTTCTCCTGCTCCGGGAGCCGGACAGAGCGGTAGCTTGTACGAGGGCGAAGAACGAAGCCGCAGAGCACCGGACTTGTGTGCACAGCCTACGGGATGCTAGAGGACCTTGGTGGCCGCTCGCCTGCCTCTTCAATTCCATTCTAGCATACTTATGGAAGGTGTTCCAGGACAATTTTCCTGAGTTTTGAATTCGTCCTGATGCAGCCCCTCCTGGGAAACTCGTGCTCGTCCTCTGAAACTCCGACATGCAGAGACCTCGATGGCAACTGCAGAAATGAAGGGCTGCGTTGAGTTGTCGAGAAGCAAGAACATAGCCAGCGCCTTGTGTTTGGGAGTCAGCAGCACCTGGACTTTTGCGATTGCCTTCACTGTGCACTGAATGCCAGGACGGCACGTGCACGCTGCAACAACGAGCTGGGCAGGAGAAGGAAGGTAGCACGGGCATCAGAGAGCATCTGGCATCTTGACCTCGAAACTGCAGTGTTTTTGGAGAGTGCAGTAAAATCGTGTTTCTGGACAAGGGAGGCATAAGTGCGCTGCGCTCCTAAGCTATCTCCCTGCGAGACACACTGCCAAAGCTTTTCGCTATGATGCAGTCTAGTGCAGACGCACACTACGGCTCTCCGGAGCTGTCCGAAGCCAAGCGCCGGTCGCCGGCGTCGTTCGGCTGAAGCAGCGCTTCGGAGCGTACGGCTGCCGCTCCGCTGTTTTGTGCGCGAAGCAGCCACTTCTCCTGCTCCGGGAGCCGGACAGAGCGGTAGCTTGTACGAGGGCGAAGAACGAAGCCGAAGAGCACCGGGCTTCTGTGCGCACCCTAAGGACTGCTAGAGGACCGTGGTGGACACTCGCCTGCCTCTTCAATTCCATTCTAGCATCCTTATGGAAGGCGTTCCAGGACAATTTTCCTGAATTTTGAATTCGTCCTGATGCAGCCCCTCCTGGGAAACTCGTGCTCGTCCTCTGAGGCTCCGAGTGCAGAGACCTCGATGGCAACTGCAGAAATGAAGGGCTGCGTTGAGTTGTCGAGAAGCAAGAACATAGCCAGCGCCTTGTGTTTGAGAGTCAGCAGCACCTGGACTTTTGCGATTGCCTTCACTGTGCACTGAATACCAGGACGGCATGTGCACGTTAAAACAACGAGCTGTGCAAGACTCCCCGAAAGATCACGGCCGTCAGAAAGCAGCTTATATATTGCCCTGGAAAGAGCAGTGTTTTTGGAGTGTGCAGTAAAATCGTGTTTCTGGACAAGGGAGGCATAAGTGCGCTGCGCTCCTAAGCTATCTCCCTGCGAGACACACTGCCAAAGCTTTTCGCTATGATGCAGTTTAGTGCAGACGCACACTACGGCTCTCGGCTGCTATCCGAAGCGAACCGCCGGTCGCCGGCGTCTTTCGGCTGAAGCAGAGCTTCGGAGCGTACGGCTGCCGCTCCGCTGTTGTGTGCGCGAAGCAGCCGCTTCTCCTGCTCCGGGAGCAGGACAGAGCGGTAGCTTGTATGAGGGCGAAGAACGAAGCCGCAGAGCACCGGACTTGTGTGCACAGCCTACGGGCTGCTAGAGGACCTTGGTGGCCGCTCGCCTGCCTCTTCAATTCCATTCTAGCATACTTATGGAAGGTGTTCCAGGACAATTTTCCTGAGTTTTGAATTCGTCCTGATGCAGCCCCTCCTGGGAAACTCGTGCTCATCCTCTGAGGCTCCGACATGCAGAGACCTCGATGGCAACTGCAGAAATGAAAGGCTGCGTTGAGTTGTCGAGAAGCAAGAACATAGCCAGCGCCTTGTGTTTGGGAGTCAGCAGCACCTGGACTTTTGCGATTGCCTTCACTGTGCACTGAATGCCAGGACGGCACGTGCACGCTGCAACAACGAGCTGGGCAGGAGAAGGAAGGTAGCACGGGCATCAGAGAGCATCTGGCATCTTGACCTCGAAACTGCAGTGTTTTTGGAGAGTGCAGTAAAATCGTGTTTCTGGACAAGGGAGGCATAAGTGCGCTGCGCTCCTAAGCTATCTCCCTGCGAGACACACTGCCAAAGCTTTTCGCTATGATGCAGTCTAGTGCAGACGCACACTCCGGCTCTCCGGAGCTGTCCGAAGCCAAGCGCCGGTCGCCGGCGTCTTTCGGCTGAAGCAGCGCTTCGGAGCGTACGGCTGTTGTGTGCGCGAAGCAGCCACTTCTCCTGCTCCGGGAGCCGGACAGAGCGGTAGCTTGTACGAGGGCGAAGAACGAAGCCGAAGAGCACCGGGCTTCTGCGCGCACCCTAAGGACTGCTAGAGGACCGTGGTGGACACTCGCCTGCCTCTTCAATTCCATTCTAGCATCCTTATGGAAGGTGTTCCAGGACAATTTTCCTGAATTTTGAATTCGTCCTGATGCAGCCCCTCCTGGGAAACTCGTGCTCGTCCTCTGAGGCTCCGAGTGCAGAGACCTCGATGGCAACTGCAGAAATGAAGCACTCCGTTGAGTTGTCGAGAAGCAAGAACATAGCCAGCGCCTTGTGTTTGAGAGTCAGCAGCACCTGGACTTTTGCGATTGCCTTCACTGTGCACTGAATACCAGGACGGCATGTGCACGTTAAAACAACGAGCTGTGCAAGACTCCCCGAAAGATCACGGCCGTCAGAAAGCAGCTTATATATTGCCCTGGAAAGAGCAGTGTTTTTGGAGTGTGCAGTAAAATCGTGTTTCTGGACAAGGGAGGCATAAGTGCGCTGCGCTCCTAAGCTATCTCCCTGCGAGACACACTGCCAAAGCTTTTCGCTATGATGCAGTTTAGTGCAGAAGCACACTACGGCTCTCGGCTGCTATCCGAAGCGAACCGCCGGTCGCCGGCGTCTTTCGGCTGAAGCAGAGCTTCGGAGCGTACGGCTGCCGCTCCGCTGTTGTGTGCGCGAAGCAGCCGCTTCTCCTGCTCCGGGAGCCGGACAGAGCGGTAGCTTGTACGAGGGCGAAGAACGAAGCCGCAGAGCACCGGACTTGTGTGCACAGCCTACGGGCTGCTAGAGGACCTTGGTGGCCGCTCGCCTGCCTCTTCAATTCCATTCTAGCATACTTATGGAAGGTGTTCCAGGACAATTTTCCTGAGTTTTGAATTCGTCCTGATGCAGCCCCTCCTGGGAAACTCCTGCTCGTCCTCTGAAACTCCGACATGCAGAGACCTCAATGGCAACTGCAGAAATGAAGGGCTGCGTTGAGTTGTCAAGAAGCAAGAACATAGCCAGCGCCTTGTGTTTGGGAGTCAGCAGCACCTGGACTTTTGCGATTGCCTTCACTGTGCACTGAATGCCAGGACGGCACGTGCACGCTGCAACAACGAGCTGGGCAGGAGAAGGAAGGTAGCACGGGCATCAGAGAGCATCTGGCATCTTGACCTCGAAACTGCAGTGTTTTTGGAGAGTGCAGTAAAATCGTGTTTCTGGACAAGGGAGGCATAAGTGCGCTGCGCTCCTAAGCTATCTCCCTGCGAGACACACTGCCAAAGCTTTTCGCTATGATGCAGTCTAGTGCAGACGCACACTACGGCTCTCCGGAGCTGTCCGAAGCCAAGCGCCGGTCGCCGGCGTCTTTCGGCTGAAGCAGCGCTTCGGAGCGTACGGCTGCCGCTCCGCTGTTGTGTGCGCGAAGCAGCCGCTTCTCCTGCTCCGGGAGCAGGACAGAGCGGTAGCTTGTACGAGGGCGAAGAACGAAGCCGAAGAGCACCGGGCTTCTGCGCGCACCCTAAGGACTGCTAGAGGACCGTGGTGGACACTCGCCTGCCTCTTCAATTCCATTCTAGCATCCTTATGGAAGGTGTTCCAGGACAATTTTCCTGAATTTTGAATTCGTCCTGATGCAGCCCCTCCTGGGAAACTCGTGCTCGTCCTCTGAGGCTCCGAGTGCAGAGACCTCGATGGCAACTGCAGAAATGAAGCACTCCGTTGAGTTGTCGAGAAGCAAGAACATAGCCAGCGCCTTGTGTTTGAGAGTCAGCAGCACCTGGACTTTTGCGATTGCCTTCACTGTGCACTGAATACCAGGACGGCATGTGCACGTTAAAACAACGAGCTGTGCAAGACTCCCCGAAAGATCACGGCCGTCAGAAAGCAGCTTATATATTGCCCTGGAAAGAGCAGTGTTTTTGGAGTGTGCAGTAAAATCGTGTTTCTGGACAAGGGAGGCATAAGTGCGCTGCGCTCCTAAGCTATCTCCCTGCGAGACACACTGCCAAAGCTTTTCACTATGATGCAGTTTAGTGCAGACGCACACTACGGCTCTCGGCTGCTATCCGAAGCGAACCGCCGGTCGCCGGCGTCTTTCGGCTGAAGCAGAGCTTCGGAGCGTACGGCTGCCGCTCCGCTGTTGTGTGCGCGAAGCAGCCGCTTCTCCTGCTCCGGGAGCAGGACAGAGCGGTAGCTTGTACGAGGGCGAAGAACGAAGCCGCAGAGCACCGGACTTGTGTGCACAGCCTACGGGCTGCTAGAGGACCTTGGTGGCCGCTCGCCTGCCTCTTCAATTCCATTCTAGCATACTTATGGAAGGTGTTCCAAAACAATTTTCCTGAGTTTTGAATTCGTCCTGATGCAGCCCCTCCTGGGAAACTCGTGCTCGTCCTCTGAGTCTCCGAGTGCAGAGACCTCGATGGCAACTGCAGAAATGAAGCACTCCGTTGAGTTGTCGAGAAGCAAGAACATAGCCAGCGCCTTGTGTTTGGGAGTCAGCAGCACCTGGACTTTTGCGATTGCCTTCACTGTGCACTGAATGCCAGGACGGCACGTGCACGCTGCAACAACGAGCTGGGCAGGAGAAGGAAGGTAGCACGGGCATCAGAGAGCATCTGGCATCTTGACCTCGAAACTGCAGTGTTTTTGGAGAGTGCAGTAAAATCGTGTTTCTGGACAAGGGAGGCATAAGTGCGCTGCGCTCCTAAGCTATCTCCCTGCGAGACACACTGCCAAAGCTTTTCGCTATGATGCAGTCTAGTGCAGACGCACACTACGGCTCTCCGGAGCTGTCCGAAGCCAAGCGCCGGTGGCCGGCGTCTTTCGGCTGAAGCAGCGCTTCGGAGCGTACGGCTGTTGTGTGCGCGAAGCAGCCGCTTCTCCTGCTCCGGGAGCCGGACAGAGCGGTAGCTTGTACGAGGGCGAAGAACGAAGCCGCAGAGCACCGGACTTGTGTGCACAGCCTACGGGATGCTAGAGGACCTTGGTGGCCGCTCGCCTGCCTCTTCAATTCCATTCTAGCATACTTATGGAAGGTGTTCCAAAACAATTTTCCTGAGTTTTGAATTCGTCCTGATGCAGCCCCTCCTGGGAAACTCGTGCTCGTCCTCTGAAACTCCGACATGCAGAGACCTCGATGGCAACTGCAGAAATGAAGGGCTGCGTTGAGTTGTCAAGAAGCAAGAACATAGCCAGCGCCTTGTGTTTGGGAGTCAGCAGCACCTGGACTTTTGCGATTGCCTTCACTGTGCACTGAATGCCAGGACGGCACGTGCACGCTGCAACAACGAGCTGGGCAGGAGAAGGAAGGTAGCACGGGCATCAGAGAGCATCTGGCATCTTGACCTCGAAACTGCAGTGTTTTTGGAGAGTGCAGTAAAATCGTGTTTCTGGACAAGGGAGGCATAAGTGCGCTGCGCTCCTAAGCTATCTCCCTGCGAGACACACTGCCAAAGCTTTTCGCTATGATGCAGTTTAGTGCAGACGCACACTACGGCTCGCGGCTGCTATCCGAAGCGAACCGCCGGTCGCTGGCGTCTTTCGGCTGAAGCAGAGCTTCGGAACGTACGGCTGCCGCTCCGCTGTTGTGTGCGCGAAGCAGCCGCTTCTCCTGCTCCCGGAGTAGGACAGACCGGTAGCTTGTACGAGGGCGAAGAACGAAGCCGCAGAGCACCGGACTTGTGTGCACAGCCTACGGGCTGCTAGAGGACCTTGGTGGCCGCTTGCCTGCCTCTTCAATTCCCTTCTAGCATACTTATGGAAGGTGTTCCAGGACAATTTTCCTGAGTTTTGAATTCGTCCTGATGCAGCCCCTCCTGGGAAACTCCTGCTCGTCCTCTGAAACTCCGACATGCAGAGACCTCGATGGCAACTGCAGAAATGAAGGGCTGCGTTGAGTTGTCGAGAAGCAAGAACATAGCCAGCGCCTTGTGTTTGGGAGTCAGCAGCACCTGGACTTTTGCGATTGCCTTCACTGTGCACTGAATGCCAGGACGGCACGTGCACGCTGCAACAACGAGCTGGGCAGGAGAAGGAAGGTAGCACGGGCATCAGAGAGCATCTGGCATCTTGACCTCGAAACTGCAGTGTTTTTGGAGAGTGCAGTAAAATCGTGTTTCTGGACAAGGGAGGCATAAGTGCGCTGCGCTCCTAAGCTATCTCCCTGCGAGACACACTGCCAAAGCTTTTCGCTATGATGCAGTCTAGTGCAGACGCACACTCCGGCTCTCCGGAGCTGTCCGAAGCCAAGCGCCGGTGGCCGGCGTCTTTCGGCTGAAGCAGCGCTTCGGAGCGTACGGCTGTTGTGTGCGCGAAGCAGCCGCTTCTGCTGCTCCGCGAGCCGGACAGAGCGGTAGCTTGTACGAGGGCGAAGAACGAAGCCGAAGAGCACCGGGCTTCTGTGCGCACCCTAAGGACTGCTAGAGGACCGTGGTGGACACTCGCCTGCCTCTTCAATTCCATTCTAGCATCCTTATGGAAGGTGTTCCAGGACAATTTTCCTGAATTTTGAATTCGTCCTGATGCAGCCCCTCCTGGGAAACTCGTGCTCGTCCTCTGAGGCTCCGAGTGCAGAGACCTCGATGGCAACTGCAGAAATGAAGCACTCCGTTGAGTTGTCGAGAAGCAAGAACATAGCCAGCGCCTTGTGTTTGAGAGTCAGCAGCACCTGGACTTTTGCGATTGCCTTCACTGTGCACTGAATACCAGGACGGCAAGTGCACGTTAAAACAACAAGCTGTGCAAGACTCCCCGAAAGATCACGGCCGTCAGAAAGCAGCTTATATATTGCCCTGGAAAGAGCAGTGTTTTTGGAGTGTGCAGTAAAATCGTGTTTCTGGACAAGGGAGGCATAAGTGCGCTGCGCTCCTAAGCTATCTCCCTGCGAGACACACTGCCAAAGCTTTTCGCTATGATGCAGTTTAGTGCAGACGCACACTCCGGCTCTCCGGAGCTGTCCGAAGCCAAGCGCCGGTGGCCGGCGTCTTTCGGCTGAAGCAGTGCTTCGGAGCGTACGGCTGCCGCTCCGCTGTTGTGTGCGCGAAGCAGCCGCTTCTCCTGCTCCGGGAGCAGGACAGAGCGGTAGCTTGTACGAGGGCGAAGAACGAAGCCGCAGAGCACCGGACTTGTGTGCACAGCCTACGGGCTGCTAGAGGACCTTGGTGGCCGCTCGCCTGCCTCTTCAATTCCATTCTAGCATACTTATGGAAGGTGTTCCAGGACAATTTTCCTGAGTTTTGAATTCGTCCTGATGCAGCCCCTCCTGGGAAACTCCTGCTCGTCCTCTGAAACTCCGACATGCAGAGACCTCGATGGCAACTGCAGAAATGAAGGGCTGCGTTGAGTTGTCGAGAAGCAAGAACATAGCCAGCGCCTTGTGTTTGAGAGTCAGCAGCACCTGGACTTTTGCGATTGCCTTCACTGTGCACTGAATACCAGGACGGCATGTGCACGTTAAAACAATGAGCTGTGCAAGACTCCCCGAAAGATCACGGCCGTCAGAAAGCAGCTTATATATTGCCCTGGAAAGAGCAGTGTTTTTGGAGTGTGCAGTAAAATCGTGTTTCTGGACAAGGGAGGCATAAGTGCGCTGCGCTCCTAAGCTATCTCGCTGCGAGACACACTGCCAAAGCTTTTCGCTATGATGCAGTTTAGTGCAGACGCACACTACGGCTCTCGGCTGCTATCCGAAGCGAACCGCCGGTCGCCGGCGTCTTTCGGCTGAAGCAGAGCTTCGGAGCGTACGGCTGCCGCTCCGCTGTTGTGTGCGCGAAGCAGCCGCTTCTCCTGCTCCCGGAGTAGGACAGAGCGGTAGCTTGTATGAGGGCGAAGAACGAAGCCGCAGAGCACCGGACTTGTGTGCACAGCCTACGGGCTGCTAGAGGACCTTGGTGGCCGCTCGCCTGCCTCTTCAATTCCATTCTAGCATACTTATGGAAGGTGTTCCAAAACAATTTTCCTGAGTTTTGAATTCGTCCTGATGCAGCCCCTCCTGGGAAACTCCTGCTCGTCCTCTGAAACTCCGACATGCAGAGACCTCAATGGCAACTGCAGAAATGAAGGGCTGCGTTGAGTTGTCGAGAAGCAAGAACATAGCCAGCGCCTTGTGTTTGGGAGTCAGCAGCACCTGGACTTTTTCGATTGCCTTCACTGTGCACTGAATGCCAGGACGGCACGTGCACGCTGCAACAACGAGCTGGGCAGGAGAAGGAAGGTAGCACGGGCATCAGAGAGCATCTGGCATCTTGACCTCGAAACTGCAGTGTTTTTGGAGAGTGCAGTAAAATCATGTTTCTGGACAAGGGAGGCATAAGTGCGCTGCGCTCCTAAGCTATCTCCCTGCGAGACACACTGCCAAAGCTTTTCGCTATGATGCAGTCTAGTGCAGACGCACACTACGGCTCTCCGGAGCTGTCCGAAGCCAAGCGCCGGTGGCCGGCGTCTTTCGGCTGAAGCAGTGCTTCGGAGCGTACGGCTGTTGTGTGCGCGAAGCAGCCGCTTCTCCTGCTCCGGGAGCCGGACAGAGCGGTAGCTTGTACGAGGGCGAAGAACGAAGCCGCAGAGCACCGGACTTGTGTGCACAGCCTACGGGATGCTAGAGGACCTTGGTGGCCGCTCGCCTGCCTCTTCAATTCCATTCTAGCATACTTATGGAAGGTGTTCCAGGACAATTTTCCTGAGTTTTGAATTCGTCCTGATGCAGCCCCTCCTGGGAAACTCGTGCTCGTCCTCTGAAACTCCGACATGCAGAGACCTCGATGGCAACTGCAGAAATGAAGGGCTGCGTTGAGTTGTCGAGAAGCAAGAACATAGCCAGCGCCTTGTGTTTGGGAGTCAGCAGCACCTGGACTTTTGCGATTGCCTTCACTGTGCACTGAATGCCAGGACGGCACGTGCACGCTGCAACAACGAGCTGGGCAGGAGAAGGAAGGTAGCACGGGCATCAGAGAGCATCTGGCATCTTGACCTCGAAACTGCAGTGTTTTTGGAGAGTGCAGTAAAATCGTGTTTCTGGACAAGGGAGGCATAAGTGCGCTGCGCTCCTAAGCTATCTCCCTGCGAGACACACTGCCAAAGCTTTTCGCTATGATGCAGTCTAGTGCAGACGCACACTACGGCTCTCCGGAGCTGTCCGAAGCCAAGCGCCGGTCGCCGGCGTCGTTCGGCTGAAGCAGCGCTTCGGAGCGTACGGCTGCCGCTCCGCTGTTTTGTGCGCGAAGCAGCCACTTCTCCTGCTCCGGGAGCCGGACAGAGCGGTAGCTTGTACGAGGGCGAAGAACGAAGCCGAAGAGCACCGGGCTTCTGTGCGCACCCTAAGGACTGCTAGAGGACCGTGGTGGACACTCGCCTGCCTCTTCAATTCCATTCTAGCATCCTTATGGAAGGCGTTCCAGGACAATTTTCCTGAATTTTGAATTCGTCCTGATGCAGCCCCTCCTGGGAAACTCGTGCTCGTCCTCTGAGGCTCCGAGTGCAGAGACCTCGATGGCAACTGCAGAAATGAAGGGCTGCGTTGAGTTGTCGAGAAGCAAGAACATAGCCAGCGCCTTGTGTTTGAGAGTCAGCAGCACCTGGACTTTTGCGATTGCCTTCACTGTGCACTGAATACCAGGACGGCATGTGCACGTTAAAACAACGAGCTGTGCAAGACTCCCCGAAAGATCACGGCCGTCAGAAAGCAGCTTATATATTGCCCTGGAAAGAGCAGTGTTTTTGGAGTGTGCAGTAAAATCGTGTTTCTGGACAAGGGAGGCATAAGTGCGCTGCGCTCCTAAGCTATCTCCCTGCGAGACACACTGCCAAAGCTTTTCGCTATGATGCAGTTTAGTGCAGACGCACACTACGGCTCTCGGCTGCTATCCGAAGCGAACCGCCGGTCGCCGGCGTCTTTCGGCTGAAGCAGAGCTTCGGAGCGTACGGCTGCCGCTCCGCTGTTGTGTGCGCGAAGCAGCCGCTTCTCCTGCTCCGGGAGCAGGACAGAGCGGTAGCTTGTATGAGGGCGAAGAACGAAGCCGCAGAGCACCGGACTTGTGTGCACAGCCTACGGGCTGCTAGAGGACCTTGGTGGCCGCTCGCCTGCCTCTTCAATTCCATTCTAGCATACTTATGGAAGGTGTTCCAGGACAATTTTCCTGAGTTTTGAATTCGTCCTGATGCAGCCCCTCCTGGGAAACTCGTGCTCGTCCTCTGAGGCTCCGACATGCAGAGACCTCGATGGCAACTGCAGAAATGAAAGGCTGCGTTGAGTTGTCGAGAAGCAAGAACATAGCCAGCGCCTTGTGTTTGGGAGTCAGCAGCACCTGGACTTTTGCGATTGCCTTCACTGTGCACTGAATGCCAGGACGGCACGTGCACGCTGCAACAACGAGCTGGGCAGGAGAAGGAAGGTAGCACGGGCATCAGAGAGCATCTGGCATCTTGACCTCGAAACTGCAGTGTTTTTGGAGAGTGCAGTAAAATCGTGTTTCTGGACAAGGGAGGCATAAGTGCGCTGCGCTCCTAAGCTATCTCCCTGCGAGACACACTGCCAAAGCTTTTCGCTATGATGCAGTCTAGTGCAGACGCACACTCCGGCTCTCCGGAGCTGTCCGAAGCCAAGCGCCGGTCGCCGGCGTCTTTCGGCTGAAGCAGCGCTTCGGAGCGTACGGCTGTTGTGTGCGCGAAGCAGCCACTTCTCCTGCTCCGGGAGCCGGACAGAGCGGTAGCTTGTACGAGGGCGAAGAACGAAGCCGAAGAGCACCGGGCTTCTGCGCGCACCCTAAGGACTGCTAGAGGACCGTGGTGGACACTCGCCTGCCTCTTCAATTCCATTCTAGCATCCTTATGGAAGGTGTTCCAGGACAATTTTCCTGAATTTTGAATTCGTCCTGATGCAGCCCCTCCTGGGAAACTCGTGCTCGTCCTCTGAGGCTCCGAGTGCAGAGACCTCGATGGCAACTGCAGAAATGAAGCACTCCGTTGAGTTGTCGAGAAGCAAGAACATAGCCAGCGCCTTGTGTTTGAGAGTCAGCAGCACCTGGACTTTTGCGATTGCCTTCACTGTGCACTGAATACCAGGACGGCATGTGCACGTTAAAACAACGAGCTGTGCAAGACTCCCCGAAAGATCACGGCCGTCAGAAAGCAGCTTATATATTGCCCTGGAAAGAGCAGTGTTTTTGGAGTGTGCAGTAAAATCGTGTTTCTGGACAAGGGAGGCATAAGTGCGCTGCGCTCCTAAGCTATCTCCCTGCGAGACACACTGCCAAAGCTTTTCGCTATGATGCAGTTTAGTGCAGACGCACACTACGGCTCTCGGCTGCTATCCGAAGCGAACCGCCGGTCGCCGGCGTCTTTCGGCTGAAGCAGAGCTTCGGAGCGTACGGCTGCCGCTCCGCTGTTGTGTGCGCGAAGCAGCCGCTTCTCCTGCTCCGGGAGCCGGACAGAGCGGTAGCTTGTACGAGGGCGAAGAACGAAGCCGCAGAGCACCGGACTTGTGTGCACAGCCTACGGGCTGCTAGAGGACCTTGGTGGCCGCTCGCCTGCCTCTTCAATTCCATTCTAGCATACTTATGGAAGGTGTTCCAGGACAATTTTCCTGAGTTTTGAATTCGTCCTGATGCAGCCCCTCCTGGGAAACTCCTGCTCGTCCTCTGAAACTCCGACATGCAGAGACCTCGATGGCAACTGCAGAAATGAAGGGCTGCGTTGAGTTGTCAAGAAGCAAGAACATAGCCAGCGCCTTGTGTTTGGGAGTCAGCAGCACCTGGACTTTTGCGATTGCCTTCACTGTGCACTGAATGCCAGGACGGCACGTGCACGCTGCAACAACGAGCTGGGCAGGAGAAGGAAGGTAGCACGGGCATCAGAGAGCATCTGGCATCTTGACCTCGAAACTGCAGTGTTTTTGGAGAGTGCAGTAAAATCGTGTTTCTGGACAAGGGAGGCATAAGTGCGCTGCGCTCCTAAGCTATCTCCCTGCGAGACACACTGCCAAAGCTTTTCGCTATGATGCAGTCTAGTGCAGACGCACACTACGGCTCTCCGGAGCTGTCCGAAGCCAAGCGCCGGTCGCCGGCGTCTTTCGGCTGAAGCAGCGCTTCGGAGCGTACGGCTGCCGCTCCGCTGTTGTGTGCGCGAAGCAGCCGCTTCTCCTGCTCCGGGAGCAGGACAGAGCGGTAGCTTGTACGAGGGCGAAGAACGAAGCCGAAGAGCACCGGGCTTCTGCGCGCACCCTAAGGACTGCTAGAGGACCGTGGTGGACACTCGCCTGCCTCTTCAATTCCATTCTAGCATCCTTATGGAAGGTGTTCCAGGACAATTTTCCTGAATTTTGAATTCGTCCTGATGCAGCCCCTCCTGGGAAACTCGTGCTCGTCCTCTGAGGCTCCGAGTGCAGAGACCTCGATGGCAACTGCAGAAATGAAGCACTCCGTTGAGTTGTCGAGAAGCAAGAACATAGCCAGCGCCTTGTGTTTGAGAGTCAGCAGCACCTGGACTTTTGCGATTGCCTTCACTGTGCACTGAATACCAGGACGGCATGTGCACGTTAAAACAACGAGCTGTGCAAGACTCCCCGAAAGATCACGGCCGTCAGAAAGCAGCTTATATATTGCCCTGGAAAGAGCAGTGTTTTTGGAGTGTGCAGTAAAATCGTGTTTCTGGACAAGGGAGGCATAAGTGCGCTGCGCTCCTAAGCTATCTCCCTGCGAGACACACTGCCAAAGCTTTTCACTATGATGCAGTTTAGTGCAGACGCACACTACGGCTCTCGGCTGCTATCCGAAGCGAACCGCCGGTCGCCGGCGTCTTTCGGCTGAAGCAGAGCTTCGGAGCGTACGGCTGCCGCTCCGCTGTTGTGTGCGCGAAGCAGCCGCTTCTCCTGCTCCGGGAGCAGGACAGAGCGGTAGCTTGTACGAGGGCGAAGAACGAAGCCGCAGAGCACCGGACTTGTGTGCACAGCCTACGGGCTGCTAGAGGACCTTGGTGGCCGCTCGCCTGCCTCTTCAATTCCATTCTAGCATACTTATGGAAGGTGTTCCAGGACAATTTTCCTGAGTTTTGAATTCGTCCTGATGCAGCCCCTCCTGGGAAACTCGTGCTCGTCCTCTGAGGCTCCGAGTGCAGAGACCTCGATGGCAACTGCAGAAATGAAGCACTCCGTTGAGTTGTCGAGAAGCAAGAACATAGCCAGCGCCTTGTGTTTGGGAGTCAGCAGCACCTGGACTTTTGCGATTGCCTTCACTGTGCACTGAATGCCAGGACGGCACGTGCACGCTGCAACAACGAGCTGGGCAGGAGAAGGAAGGTAGCACGGGCATCAGAGAGCATCTGGCATCTTGACCTCGAAACTGCAGTGTTTTTGGAGAGTGCAGTAAAATCGTGTTTCTGGACAAGGGAGGCATAAGTGCGCTGCGCTCCTAAGCTATCTCCCTGCGAGACACACTGCCAAAGCTTTTCGCTATGATGCAGTCTAGTGCAGACGCACACTACGGCTCTCCGGAGCTGTCCGAAGCCAAGCGCCGGTGGCCGGCGTCTTTCGGCTGAAGCAGCGCTTCGGAGCGTACGGCTGTTGTGTGCGCGAAGCAGCCGCTTCTCCTGCTCCGGGAGCCGGACAGAGCGGTAGCTTGTACGAGGGCGAAGAACGAAGCCGCAGAGCACCGGACTTGTGTGCACAGCCTACGGGATGCTAGAGGACCTTGGTGGCCGCTCGCCTGCCTCTTCAATTCCATTCTAGCATACTTATGGAAGGTGTTCCAGGACAATTTTCCTGAGTTTTGAATTCGTCCTGATGCAGCCCCTCCTGGGAAACTCGTGCTCGTCCTCTGAGGCTCCGACATGCAGAGACCTCGATGGCAACTGCAGAAATGAAGGGCTGCGTTGAGTTGTCGAGAAGCAAGAACATAGCCAGCGCCTTGTGTTTGGGAGTCAGCAGCACCTGGACTTTTGCGATTGCCTTCACTGTGCACTGAATGCCAGGACGGCACGTGCACGCTGCAACAACGAGCTGGGCAGGAGAAGGAAGGTAGCACGGGCATCAGAGAGCATCTGGCATCTTGACCTCGAAACTGCAGTGTTTTTGGAGAGTGCAGTAAAATCGTGTTTCTGGACAAGGGAGGCATAAGTGCGCTGCGCTCCTAAGCTATCTCCCTGCGAGACACACTGCCAAAGCTTTTCGCTATGATGCAGTCTAGTGCAGACGCACACTACGGCTCTCCGGAGCTGTCCGAAGCCAAGCGCCGGTCGCCGGCGTCTTTCGGCTGAAGCAGCGCTTCGGAGCGTACGGCTGCCGCTCCGCTGTTGTGTGCGCGAAGCAGCCACTTCTCCTGCTCCGGGAGCCGGACAGAGCGGTAGCTTGTACGAGGGCGAAGAACGAAGCCGAAGAGCACCGGGCTTCTGCGCGCACCCTAAGGACTGCTAGAGGACCGTGGTGGACACTCGCCTGCCTCTTCAATTCCATTCTAGCATCCTTATGGAAGGTGTTCCAGGACAATTTTCCTGAATTTTGAATTCGTCCTGATGCAGCCCCTCCTGGGAAACTCGTGCTCGTCCTCTGAGGCTCCGAGTGCAGAGACCTCGATGGCAACTGCAGAAATGAAGCACTCCGTTGAGTTGTCGAGAAGCAAGAACATAGCCAGCGCCTTGTGTTTGAGAGTCAGCAGCACCTGGACTTTTGCGATTGCCTTCACTGTGCACTGAATACCAGGACGGCATGTGCACGTTAAAACAACGAGCTGTGCAAGACTCCCCGAAAGATCACGGCCGTCAGAAAGCAGCTTATATATTGCCCTGGAAAGAGCAGTGTTTTTGGAGTGTGCAGTAAAATCGTGTTTCTGGACAAGGGAGGCATAAGTGCGCTGCGCTCCTAAGCTATCTCCCTGCGAGACACACTGCCAAAGCTTTTCGCTATGATGCAGTTTAGTGCAGACGCACACTACGGCTCTCGGCTGCTATCTGAAGCGAACCGCCGGTTGCCGGCGTCTTTCGGCTGAAGCAGAGCTTCGGAGCGTACGGCTGCCGCTCCGCTGTTGTGTGCGCAAAGCAGCCGCTTCTCCTGCTCCAGGAGCAGGACAGAGCGGTAGCTTGTACGAGGGCGAAGAACGAAGCCGCAGAGCACCGGACTTGTGTGCACAGCCTACGGGCTGCTAGAGGACCTTGGTGGCCGCTCGCCTGCCTCTTCAATTCCATTCTAGCATCCTTATGGAAGGTGTTCCAGGACAATTTTCCTGAGTTTTGAATTCGTCCTGATGCAGCCCCTCCTGGGAAACTCCTGCTCGTCCTCTGAGGCTCCGACATGCAGAGACCTCGATGGCAACTGCAGAAATGAAGGGCTGCGTTGAGTTGTCGAGAAGCAAGAACATAGCCAGCGCCTTGTGTTTGGGAGTCAGCAGCACCTGGACTTTTGCGATTGCCTTCACTGTGCACTGAATGCCAGGACGGCACGTGCACGCTGCAACAACGAGCTGGGCAGGAGAAGGAAGGTAGCACGGGCATCAGAGAGCATCTGGCATCTTGACCTCGAAACTGCAGTGTTTTTGGAGAGTGCAGTAAAATCGTGTTTCTGGACAAGGGAGGCATAAGTGCGCTGCGCTCCTAAGCTATCTCCCTGCGAGACACACTACCAAAGCTTTTCGCTATGATGCAGTCTAGTGCAGACGCACACTCCGGCTCTCCGGAGCTGTCCGAAGCCAAGCGCCGGTGGCCGGCGTCTTTCGGCTGAAGCAGCGCTTCGGAGCGTACGGCTGTTGTGTGCGCGAAGCAGCCGCTTCTCCTGCTCCGGGAGCCGGACAGAGCGGTAGCTTGTACGAGGGCGAAGAACGAAGCCGCAGAGCACCGGACTTGTGTGCACAGCCTACGGGATGCTAGAGGACCTTGGTGGCCGCTCGCCTGCCTCTTCAATTCCATTCTAGCATACTTATGGAAGGTGTTCCAGGACAATTTTCCTGAGTTTTGAATTCGTCCTGATGCAGCCCCTCCTGGGAAACTCGTGCTCGTCCTCTGAGGCTCCGACATGCAGAGACCTCGATGGCAACTGCAGAAATGAAGGGCTGCGTTGAGTTGTCGAGAAGCAAGAACATAGCCAGCGCCTTGTGTTTGGGAGTCAGCAGCACCTGGACTTTTGCGATTGCCTTCACTGTGCACTGAATGCCAGGACGGCACGTGCACGCTGCAACAACGAGCTGGGCAGGAGAAGGAAGGTAGCACGGGCATCAGAGAGCATCTGGCATCTTGACCTCGAAACTGCAGTGTTTTTGGAGAGTGCAGTAAAATCGTGTTTCTGGACAAGGGAGGCATAAGTGCGCTGCGCTCCTAAGCTATCTCCCTGCGAGACACACTGCCAAAGCTTTTCGCTATGATGCAGTCTAGTGCAGACGCACACTACGGCTCTCCGGAGCTGTCCGAAGCCAAGCGCCGGTCGCCGGCGTCTTTCGGCTGAAGCAGCGCTTCGGAGCGTACGGCTGCCGCTCCGCTGTTGTGTGCGCGAAGCAGCCACTTCTCCTGCTCCGGGAGCCGGACAGAGCGGTAGCTTGTACGAGGGCGAAGAACGAAGCCGAAGAGCACCGGGCTTCTGCGCGCACCCTAAGGACTGCTAGAGGACCGTGGTGGACACTCGCCTGCCTCTTCAATTCCATTCTAGCATCCTTATGGAAGGTGTTCCAGGACAATTTTCCTGAATTTTGAATTCGTCCTGATGCAGCCCCTCCTGGGAAACTCGTGCTCGTCCTCTGAGGCTCCGAGTGCAGAGACCTCGATGGCAACTGCAGAAATGAAGCACTCCGTTGAGTTGTCGAGAAGCAAGAACATAGCCAGCGCCTTGTGTTTGAGAGTCAGCAGCACCTGGACTTTTGCGATTGCCTTCACTGTGCACTGAATACCAGGACGGCATGTGCACGTTAAAACAACGAGCTGTGCAAGACTCCCCGAAAGATCACGGCCGTCAGAAAGCAGCTTATATATTGCCCTGGAAAGAGCAGTGTTTTTGGAGTGTGCAGTAAAATCGTGTTTCTGGACAAGGGAGGCATAAGTGCGCTGCGCTCCTAAGCTATCTCCCTGCGAGACACACTGCCAAAGCTTTTCGCTATGATGCAGTTTAGTGCAGACGCACACTACGGCTCTCGGCTGCTATCCGAAGCGAACCGCCGGTCGCCGGCGTCTTTCGGCTGAAGCAGAGCTTCGGAGCGTACGGCTGCCGCTCCGCTGTTGTGTGCGCGAAGCAGCCGCTTCTCCTGCTCCGGGAGCAGGACAGAGCGGTAGCTTGTATGAGGGCGAAGAACGAAGCCGCAGAGCACCGGACTTGTGTGCACAGCCTACGGGCTGCTAGAGGACCTTGGTGGCCGCTCGCCTGCCTCTTCAATTCCATTCTAGCATACTTATGGAAGGTGTTCCAAAACAATTTTCCTGAGTTTTGAATTCGTCCTGATGCAGCCCCTCCTGGGAAACTCCTGCTCGTCCTCTGAAACTCCGACATGCAGAGACCTCAATGGCAACTGCAGAAATGAAGGGCTGCGTTGAGTTGTCGAAAAGCAAGAACATAGCCAGCGCCTTGTGTTTGGGAGTCAGCAGCACCTGGACTTTTGCGATTGCCTTCACTGTGCACTGAATGCCAGGACGGCACGTGCACGCTGCAACAACGAGCTGGGCAGGAGAAGGAAGGTAGCACGGGCATCAGAGAGCATCTGGCATCTTGACCTCGAAACTGCAGTGTTTTTGGAGAGTGCAGTAAAATCGTGTTTCTGGACAAGGGAGGCATAAGTGCGCTGCGCTCCTAAGCTATCTCCCTGCGAGACACACTGCCAAAGCTTTTCGCTATGATGCAGTCTAGTGCAGACGCACACTCCGGCTCTCCGGAGCTGTCCGAAGCCAAGCGCCGGTGGCCGGCGTCTTTCGGCTGAAGCAGCGCTTCGGAGCGTACGGCTGTTGTGTGCGCGAAGCAGCCGCTTCTCCTGCTCCGGGAGCCGGACAGAGCGGTAGCTTGTACGAGGGCGAAGAACGAAGCCGCAGAGCACCGGACTTGTGTGCACAGCCTACGGGCTGCTAGAGGACCTTGGTGGCCGCTCGCCTGCCTCTTCAATTCCATTCTAGCATACTTATGGAAGGTGTTCCAGGACAATTTTCCTGAGTTTTGAATTCGTCCTGATGCAGCCCCTCCTGGGAAACTCGTGCTCGTCCTCTGAGGCTCCGACATGCAGAGACCTCGATGGCAACTGCAGAAATGAAGGGCTGCGTTGAGTTGTCGAGAAGCAAGAACATAGCCAGCGCCTTGTGTTTGGGAGTCAGCAGCACCTGGACTTTTGCGATTGCCTTCACTGTGCACTGAATGCCAGGACGGCACGTGCACGCTGCAACAACGAGCTGGGCAGGAGAAGGAAGGTAGCACGGGCATCAGAGAGCATCTGGCATCTTGACCTCAAAACTGCAGTGTTTTTGGAGAGTGCAGTAAAATCGTGTTTCTGGACAAGGGAGGCATAAGTGCGCTGCGCTCCTAAGCTATCTCCCTGCGAGACACACTGCCAAAGCTTTTCGCTATGATGCAGTCTAGTGCAGACGCACACTCCGGCTCTCCGGAGCTGTCCGAAGCCAAGCGCCGGTCGCCGGCGTCTTTCGGCTGAAGCAGCGCTTCGGAGCGTACGGCTGCCGCTCCGCTGTTGTGTGCGCGAAGCAGCCACTTCTCCTGCTCCGGGAGCCGGACAGAGCGGTAGCTTGTACGAGGGCGAAGAACGAAGCCGAAGAGCACCGGGCTTCTGCGCGCACCCTAAGGACTGCTAGAGGACCGTGGTGGACACTCGCCTGCCTCTTCAATTCCATTCTAGCATCCTTATGGAAGGTGTTCCAGGACAATTTTCCTGAATTTTGAATTCGTCCTGATGCAGCCCCTCCTGGGAAACTCGTGCTCGTCCTCTGAGGCTCCGAGTGCAGAGACCTCGATGGCAACTGCAGAAATGAAGCACTCCGTTGAGTTGTCGAGAAGCAAGAACATAGCCAGCGCCTTGTGTTTGAGAGTCAGCAGCACCTGGACTTTTGCGATTGCCTTCACTGTGCACTGAATACCAGGACGGCATGTGCACGTTAAAACAACGAGCTGTGCAAGACTCCCCGAAAGATCACGGCCGTCAGAAAGCAGCTTATATATTGCCCTGGAAAGAGCAGTGTTTTTGGAGTGTGCAGTAAAATCGTGTTTCTGGACAAGGGAGGCATAAGTGCGCTGCGCTCCTAAGCTATCTCCCTGCGAGACACACTGCCAAAGCTTTTCGCTATGATGCAGTTTAGTGCAGACGCACACTACGGCTCTCGGCTGCTATCCGAAGCGAACCGCCGGTTGCCGGCGTCTTTCGGCTGAAGCAGAGCTTCGGAGCGTACGGCTGCCGCTCCGCTGTTGTGTGCGCAAAGCAGCCGCTTCTCCTGCTCCAGGAGCAGGACAGAGCGGTAGCTTGTACGAGGGCGAAGAACGAAGCCGCAGAGCACCGGACTTGTGTGCACAGCCTACGGGCTGCTAGAGGACCTTGGTGGCCGCTCGCCTGCCTCTTCAATTCCATTCTAGCATCCTTATGGAAGGTGTTCCAGGACAATTTTCCTGAGTTTTGAATTCGTCCTGATGCAGCCCCTCCTGGGAAACTCGTGCTCGTCCTCTGAGGCTCCGACATGCAGAGACCTCGATGGCAACTGCAGAAATGAAGGGCTGCGTTGAGTTGTCGAGAAGCAAGAACATAGCCAGCGCCTTGTGTTTGGGAGTCAGCAGCACCTGGACTTTTGCGATTGCCTTCACTGTGCACTGAATGCCAGGACGGCACATGCACGCTGCAACAACGAGCTGGGCAGGAGAAGGAAGGTAGCACGGGCATCAGAGAGCATCTGGCATCTTGACCTCGAAACTGCAGTGTTTTTGGAGAGTGCAGTAAAATCGTGTTTCTGGACAAGGGAGGCATAAGTGCGCTGCGCTCCTAAGCTATCTCCCTGCGAGACACACTGCCAAAGCTTTTCGCTATGATGCAGTCTAGTGCAGACGCACACTCCGGCTCTCCGGAGCTGTCCGAAGCCAAGCGCCGGTGGCCGGCGTCTTTCGGCTGAAGCAGCGCTTCGGAGCGTACGGCTGTTGTGTGCGCGAAGCAGCCGCTTCTCCTGCTCCGCGAGCCGGACAGAGCGGTAGCTTGTACGAGGGCGAAGAACGAAGCCGCAGAGCACCGGACTTGTGTGCACAGCCTACGGGATGCTAGAGGACCTTGGTGGCCGCTCGCCTGCCTCTTCAATTCCATTCTAGCATACTTATGGAAGGTGTTCCAGGACAATTTTCCTGAGTTTTGAATTCGTCCTGATGCAGCCCCTCCTGGGAAACTCGTGCTCGTCCTCTGAGGCTCCGACATGCAGAGACCTCGATGGCAACTGCAGAAATGAAGGGCTGCGTTGAGTTGTCGAGAAGCAAGAACATAGCCAGCGCCTTGTGTTTGGGAGTCAGCAGCACCTGGACTTTTGCGATTGCCTTCACTGTGCACTGAATGCCAGGACGGCACGTGCACGCTGCAACAACGAGCTGGGCAGGAGAAGGAAGGTAGCACGGGCATCAGAGAGCATCTGGCATCTTGACCTCGAAACTGCAGTGTTTTTGGAGAGTGCAGTAAAATCGTGTTTCTGGACAAGGGAGGCATAAGTGCGCTGCGCTCCTAAGCTATCTCCCTGCGAGACACACTGCCAAAGCTTTTCGCTATGATGCAGTCTAGTGCAGACGCACACTCCGGCTCTCCGGAGCTGTCCGAAGCCAAGCGCCGGTGGCCGGCGTCTTTCGGCTGAAGCAGCGCTTCGGAGCGTACGGCTGTTGTGTGCGCGAAGCAGCCGCTTCTCCTGCTCCGGGAGCCGGACAGAGCGGTAGCTTGTACGAGGGCGAAGAACGAAGCCGCAGAGCACCGGACTTGTGTGCACAGCCTACGGGATGCTAGAGGACCTTGGTGGCCGCTCGCCTGCCTCTTCAATTCCATTCTAGCATACTTATGGAAGGTGTTCCAGGACAATTTTCCTGAGTTTTGAATTCGTCCTGATGCAGCCCCTCCTGGGAAACTCGTGCTCGTCCTCTGAGGCTCCGACATGCAGAGACCTCGATGGCAACTGCAGAAATGAAGGGCTGCGTTGAGTTGTCGAGAAGCAAGAACATAGCCAGCGCCTTGTGTTTGGGAGTCAGCAGCACCTGGACTTTTGCGATTGCCTTCACTGTGCACTGAATGCCAGGACGGCACGTGCACGCTGCAACAACGAGCTGGGCAGGAGAAGGAAGGTAGCACGGGCATCAGAGAGCATCTGGCATCTTGACCTCGAAACTGCAGTGTTTTTGGAGAGTGCAGTAAAATCGTGTTTCTGGACAAGGGAGGCATAAGTGCGCTGCGCTCCTAAGCTATCTCCCTGCGAGACACACTGCCAAAGCTTTTCGCTATGATGCAGTCTAGTGCAGACGCACACTACGGCTCTCCGGAGCTGTCCGAAGCCAAGCGCCGGTCGCCGGCGTCTTTCGGCTGAAGCAGCGCTTCGGAGCGTACGGCTGCCGCTCCGCTGTTGTGTGCGCGAAGCAGCCACTTCTCCTGCTCCGGGAGCCGGACAGAGCGGTAGCTTGTACGAGGGCGAAGAACGAAGCCGAAGAGCACCGGGCTTCTGCGCGCACCCTAAGGACTGCTAGAGGACCGTGGTGGACACTCGCCTGCCTCTTCAATTCCATTCTAGCATCCTTATGGAAGGTGTTCCAGGACAATTTTCCTGAATTTTGAATTCGTCCTGATGCAGCCCCTCCTGGGAAACTCGTGCTCGTCCTCTGAGGCTCCGAGTGCAGAGACCTCGATGGCAACTGCAGAAATGAAGCACTCCGTTGAGTTGTCGAGAAGCAAGAACATAGCCAGCGCCTTGTGTTTGAGAGTCAGCAGCACCTGGACTTTTGCGATTGCCTTCACTGTGCACTGAATACCAGGACGGCATGTGCACGTTAAAACAACGAGCTGTGCAAGACTCCCCGAAAGATCACGGCCGTCAGAAAGCAGCTTATATATTGCCCTGGAAAGAGCAGTGTTTTTGGAGTGTGCAGTAAAATCGTGTTTCTGGACAAGGGAGGCATAAGTGCGCTGCGCTCCTAAGCTATCTCCCTGCGAGACACACTGCCAAAGCTTTTCGCTATGATGCAGTTTAGTGCAGACGCACACTACGGCTCTCGGCTGCTATCCGAAGCGAACCGCCGGTCGCCGGCGTCTTTCGGCTGAAGCAGAGCTTCGGAGCGTACGGCTGCCGCTCCGCTGTTGTGTGCGCGAAGCAGCCGCTTCTCCTGCTCCGGGAGCCGGACAGAGCGGTAGCTTGTACGAGGGCGAAGAACGAAGCCGCAGAGCACCGGACTTGTGTGCACAGCCTACGGGCTGCTAGAGGACCTTGGTGGCCGCTCGCCTGCCTCTTCAATTCCATTCT
Source organism: Lonchura striata (assembly GCF_046129695.1). Classification (NCBI taxonomy): domain Eukaryota; kingdom Metazoa; phylum Chordata; class Aves; order Passeriformes; family Estrildidae; genus Lonchura; species Lonchura striata. The sequence continues at coordinate 811,754 of NC_134612.1, forward strand.
AGCATACTTATGGAAGGTGTTCCAGGACAATTTTCCTGAGTTTTGAATTCGTCCTGATGCAGCCCCTCCTGGGAAACTCCTGCTCGTCCTCTGAAACTCCGACATGCAGAGACCTCGATGGCAACTGCAGAAATGAAGGGCTGCGTTGAGTTGTCAAGAAGCAAGAACATAGCCAGCGCCTTGTGTTTGGGAGTCAGCAGCACCTGGACTTTTGCGATTGCCTTCACTGTGCACTGAATGCCAGGACGGCACGTGCACGCTGCAACAACGAGCTGGGCAGGAGAAGGAAGGTAGCACGGGCATCAGAGAGCATCTGGCATCTTGACCTCGAAACTGCAGTGTTTTTGGAGAGTGCAGTAAAATCGTGTTTCTGGACAAGGGAGGCATAAGTGCGCTGCGCTCCTAAGCTATCTCCCTGCGAGACACACTGCCAAAGCTTTTCGCTATGATGCAGTCTAGTGCAGACGCACACTACGGCTCTCCGGAGCTGTCCGAAGCCAAGCGCCGGTCGCCGGCGTCTTTCGGCTGAAGCAGCGCTTCGGAGCGTACGGCTGCCGCTCCGCTGTTGTGTGCGCGAAGCAGCCGCTTCTCCTGCTCCGGGAGCAGGACAGAGCGGTAGCTTGTACGAGGGCGAAGAACGAAGCCGAAGAGCACCGGGCTTCTGCGCGCACCCTAAGGACTGCTAGAGGACCGTGGTGGACACTCGCCTGCCTCTTCAATTCCATTCTAGCATCCTTATGGAAGGTGTTCCAGGACAATTTTCTTGAATTTTGAATTCGTCCTGATGCAGCCCCTCCTGGGAAACTCGTGCTCGTCCTCTGAGGCTCCGAGTGCAGAGACCTCGATGGCAACTGCAGAAATGAAGCACTCCGTTGAGTTGTCGAGAAGCAAGAACATAGCCAGCGCCTTGTGTTTGAGAGTCAGCAGCACCTGGACTTTTGCGATTGCCTTCACTGTGCACTGAATACCAGGACGGCATGTGCACGTTAAAACAACGAGCTGTGCAAGACTCCCCGAAAGATCACGGCCGTCAGAAAGCAGCTTATATATTGCCCTGGAAAGAGCAGTGTTTTTGGAGTGTGCAGTAAAATCGTGTTTCTGGACAAGGGAGGCATAAGTGCGCTGCGCTCCTAAGCTATCTCCCTGCGAGACACACTGCCAAAGCTTTTCACTATGATGCAGTTTAGTGCAGACGCACACTACGGCTCTCGGCTGCTATCCGAAGCGAACCGCCGGTCGCCGGCGTCTTTCGGCTGAAGCAGAGCTTCGGAGCGTACGGCTGCCGCTCCGCTGTTGTGTGCGCGAAGCAGCCGCTTCTCCTGCTCCGGGAGCAGGACAGAGCGGTAGCTTGTACGAGGGCGAAGAACGAAGCCGCAGAGCACCGGACTTGTGTGCACAGCCTACGGGCTGCTAGAGGACCTTGGTGGCCGCTCGCCTGCCTCTTCAATTCCATTCTAGCATACTTATGGAAGGTGTTCCAAAACAATTTTCCTGAGTTTTGAATTCGTCCTGATGCAGCCCCTCCTGGGAAACTCGTGCTCGTCCTCTGAGGCTCCGAGTGCAGAGACCTCGATGGCAACTGCAGAAATGAAGCACTCCGTTGAGTTGTCGAGAAGCAAGAACATAGCCAGCGCCTTGTGTTTGGGAGTCAGCAGCACCTGGACTTTTGCGATTGCCTTCACTGTGCACTGAATGCCAGGACGGCACGTGCACGCTGCAACAACGAGCTGGGCAGGAGAAGGAAGGTAGCACGGGCATCAGAGAGCATCTGGCATCTTGACCTCGAAACTGCAGTGTTTTTGGAGAGTGCAGTAAAATCGTGTTTCTGGACAAGGGAGGCATAAGTGCGCTGCGCTCCTAAGCTATCTCCCTGCGAGACACACTGCCAAAGCTTTTCGCTATGATGCAGTCTAGTGCAGACGCACACTCCGGCTCTCCGGAGCTGTCCGAAGCCAAGCGCCGGTGGCCGGCGTCTTTCGGCTGAAGCAGCGCTTCGGAGCGTACGGCTGTTGTGTGCGCGAAGCAGCCGCTTCTCCTGCTCCGGGAGCCGGACAGAGCGGTAGCTTGTACGAGGGCGAAGAACGAAGCCGCAGAGCACCGGACTTGTGTGCACAGCCTACGGGATGCTAGAGGACCTTGGTGGCCGCTCGCCTGCCTCTTCAATTCCATTCTAGCATACTTATGGAAGGTGTTCCAGGACAATTTTCCTGAGTTTTGAATTCGTCCTGATGCAGCCCCTCCTGGGAAACTCGTGCTCGTCCTCTGAGGCTCCGACATGCAGAGACCTCGATGGCAACTGCAGAAATGAAGGGCTGCGTTGAGTTGTCGAGAAGCAAGAACATAGCCAGCGCCTTGTGTTTGGGAGTCAGCAGCACCTGGACTTTTGCGATTGCCTTCACTGTGCACTGAATGCCAGGACGGCACGTGCACGCTGCAACAACGAGCTGGGCAGGAGAAGGAAGGTAGCACGGGCATCAGAGAGCATCTGGCATCTTGACCTCGAAACTGCAGTGTTTTTGGAGAGTGCAGTAAAATCGTGTTTCTGGACAAGGGAGGCATAAGTGCGCTGCGCTCCTAAGCTATCTCCCTGCGAGACACACTGCCAAAGCTTTTCGCTATGATGCAGTCTAGTGCAGACGCACACTACGGCTCTCCGGAGCTGTCCGAAGCCAAGCGCCGGTGGCCGGCGTCTTTCGGCTGAAGCAGCGCTTCGGAGCGTACGGCTGCCGCTCCGCTGTTGTGTGCGCGAAGCAGCCACTTCTCCTGCTCCGGGAGCCGGACAGAGCGGTAGCTTGTACGAGGGCGAAGAACGAAGCCGAAGAGCACCGGGCTTCTGCGCGCACCCTAAGGACTGCTAGAGGACCGTGGTGGACACTCGCCTGCCTCTTCAATTCCATTCTAGCATCCTTATGGAAGGTGTTCCAGGACAATTTTCCTGAATTTTGAATTCGTCCTGATGCAGCCCCTCCTGGGAAACTCGTGCTCGTCCTCTGAGGCTCCGAGTGCAGAGACCTCGATGGCAACTGCAGAAATGAAGCACTCCGTTGAGTTGTCGAGAAGCAAGAACATAGCCAGCGCCTTGTGTTTGGGAGTCAGCAGCACCTGGACTTTTGCGATTGCCTTCACTGTGCACTGAATGCCAGGACGGCACGTGCACGCTGCAACAACGAGCTGGGCAGGAGAAGGAAGGTAGCACGGGCATCAGAGAGCATCTGGCATCTTGACCTCGAAACTGCAGTGTTTTTGGAGAGTGCAGTAAAATCGTGTTTCTGGACAAGGGAGGCATAAGTGCGCTGCGCTCCTAAGTTATCTCCCTGCGAGACACACTGCCAAAGCTTTTCGCTATGATGCAGTCTAGTGCAGACGCACACTCCGGCTCTCCGGAGCTGTCCGAAGCCAAGCGCCGGTGGCCGGCGTCTTTCGGCTGAAGCAGCGCTTCGGAGCGTACGGCTGTTGTGTGCGCGAAGCAGCCGCTTCTCCTGCTCCGGGAGCCGGACAGAGCGGTAGCTTGTACGAGGGCGAAGAACGAAGCCGCAGAGCACCGGACTTGTGTGCACAGCCTACGGGATGCTAGAGGACCTTGGTGGCCGCTCGCCTGCCTCTTCAATTCCATTCTAGCATACTTATGGAAGGTGTTCCAGGACAATTTTCCTGAGTTTTGAATTCGTCCTGATGCAGCCCCTCCTGGGAAACTCGTGCTCGTCCTCTGAGGCTCCGACATGCAGAGACCTCGATGGCAACTGCAGAAATGAAGGGCTGCGTTGAGTTGTCGAGAAGCAAGAACATAGCCAGCGCCTTGTGTTTGGGAGTCAGCAGCACCTGGACTTTTGCGATTGCCTTCACTGTGCACTGAATGCCAGGACGGCACGTGCACGCTGCAACGACGAGCTGGGCAGGAGAAGGAAGGTAGCACGGGCATCAGAGAGCATCTGGCATCTTGACCTCGAAACTGCAGTGTTTTTGGAGAGTGCAGTAAAATCGTGTTTCTGGACAAGGGAGGCATAAGTGCGCTGCGCTCCTAAGCTATCTCCCTGCGAGACACACTGCCAAAGCTTTTCGCTATGATGCAGTCTAGTGCAGACGCACACTACGGCTCTCCGGAGCTGTCCGAAGCCAAGCGCCGGTGGCCGGCGTCTTTCGGCTGAAGCAGCGCTTCGGAGCGTACGGCTGTTGTGTGCGCGAAGCAGCCGCTTCTCCTGCTCCGGGAGCCGGACAGAGCGGTAGCTTGTACGAGGGCGAAGAACGAAGCCGCAGAGCACCGGACTTGTGTGCACAGCCTACGGGATGCTAGAGGACCTTGGTGGCCGCTCGCCTGCCTCTTCAATTCCATTCTAGCATACTTATGGAAGGTGTTCCAGGACAATTTTCCTGAGTTTTGAATTCGTCCTGATGCAGCCCCTCCTGGGAAACTCCTGCTCGTCCTCTGAAACTCCGACATGCAGAGACCTCGATGGCAACTGCAGAAATGAAGGGCTGCGTTGAGTTGTCGAGAAGCAAGAACATAGCCAGCGCCTTGTGTTTCGGAGTCAGCAGCACCTGGACTTTTGCGATTGCCTTCACTGTGCACTGAATGCCAGGACGGCACGTGAACGCTGCAACAACGAGCTGGGCAGGAGAAGGAAGGTAGCACGGGCATCAGAGAGCATCTGGCATCTTGACCTCGAAACTGCAGTGTTTTTGGAGAGTGCAGTAAAATCGTGTTTCTGGACAAGGGAGGCATAAGTGCGCTGCGCTCCTAAGCTATCTCCCTGCGAGACACACTGCCAAAGCTTTTCGCTATGATGCAGTCTAGTGCAGACGCACACTACGGCTCTCCGGAGCTGTCCGAAGCCAAGCGCCGGTCGCCGGCGTCTTTCGGCTGAAGCAGCGCTTCGGAGCGTACGGCTGCCGCTCCGCTGTTGTGTGCGCGAAGCAGCCGCTTCTCCTGCTCCGGGAGCAGGACAGAGCGGTAGCTTGTACGAGGGCGAAGAACGAAGCCGCAGAGCACCGGACTTGTGTGCACAGCCTACGGGCTGCTAGAGGACCTTGGTGGCCGCTCGCCTGCCTCTTCAATTCCATTCTAGCATACTTATGGAAGGTGTTCCAGGACAATTTTCCTGAGTTTTGAATTCGTCCTGATGCAGCCCCTCCTGGGAAACTCGTGCTCGTCCTCTGAAACTCCGACATGCAGAGACCTCGATGGCAACTGCAGAAATGAAGGGCTGCGTTGAGTTGTCGAGAAGCAAGAACATAGCCAGCGCCTTGTGTTTGAGAGTCAGCAGCACCTGGACTTTTGCGATTGCCTTCACTGTGCACTGAATACCAGGACGGCATGTGCACGTTAAAACAACGAGCTGTGCAAGACTCCCCGAAAGATCACGGCCGTCAGAAAGCAGCTTATATATTGCCCTGGAAAGAGCAGTGTTTTTGGAGTGTGCAGTAAAATCGTGTTTCTGGACAAGGGAGGCATAAGTGCGCTGCGCTCCTAAGCTATCTCCCTGCGAGACACACTGCCAAAGCTTTTCGCTATGATGCAGTTTAGTGCAGACGCACACTACGGCTCTCGGCTGCTATCCGAAGCGAACCGCCGGTCGCCGGCGTCTTTCGGCTGAAGCAGAGCTTCGGAGCGTACGGCTGCCGCTCCGCTGTTGTGTGCGCGAAGCAGCCGCTTCTCCTGCTCCGGGAGCCGGACAGAGCGGTAGCTTGTACGAGGGCGGAGACCGAAGCCGCAGAGCACCGGACTTGTGTGCACAGCCTACGGGCTGCAGAGGAAGGTGGCTGCAGCTCCCTAACCCATCAATTCACAGCTGGCATGCTCTATGGAGCTGTTCCAGGACAACTTTCATTGCTTATTGGTTCGTCCTGATACAGCCCCTCCTGGGAAACTCGTGCTCGTCCCCTGAGGCTCCGAGATGCAGAAACATCGATGGCAGCTGCAGAAAAGAAGGGCTGTGTTGAGTTGTCGAGAAGCAAGAACATAGCCAGCGCCTTGTGTTTGGGAGTCAGCAGCTGCTGGACTTTTGTGATTGCCTTCACTGTGCACTGAATGCCAGGACGGCACGTGCACGCTGCAACAACGAGCTGGGCAAAAGAAGGAAGGTAGCACGGGCATCAGAGAGCATCTGGCATCTTGACCTCGAAACTGCAGTGTTTTTGGAGAGTGCAGTAAAATCGTGTTTCTGGACAAGGGAGGCATAAGTGCGCTGCGCTCCTAAGCTATCTCCCTGCGAGACACACTGCCAAAGCTTTTCGCTATTATTCAGTCTAGTGCAGACGCACACTGCGGCTCTCCGGAGCTGTCCGAAGCCAAGCGCCGGTGGCCGGCGTCTTTCGGCTGAAGCAGCGCTTCGGAGCGTACGGCTGCCGCTCCGCTGTTGCGTGCGCGAAGCAGCCGCTTCTCCTGCTCCGGGAGCCGGACAGAGCGGTAGCTTGTACGAGGGCGAAGAACGAAGCCGAAGAGCACCGGGCTTCTGCGCGCACCGTAAGGACTGCTAGACGACCGTGGTGGACACTCGCCTGCCTCTTCAATTCCATTCTAGCATCCTTATGGAAGGTGTTCCAGGACAATTTTCCTGAATTTTGAATTCGTCCTGATGCAGCCCCTCCTGGGAAACTCGTGCTCGTCCTCTGAGGCTCCGAGTGCAGAGACCTCGATGGCAACTGCAGAAATGAAGCACTCCGTTGAGTTGTCGAGAAGCAGGAACATAGCCAGCGCCTTGTGTTTGAGAGTCAGCAGCACCTGGACTTTTGCGATTGCCTTCACTGTGCACTGAATACCAGGACGGCAAGTGCACGTTAAAACAACGAGCTGTGCAAGACTCCCCGAAAGATCACGGCCGTCAGAAAGCAGCTTATATATTGCCCTGGAAAGAGCAGTGTTCTTGGAGTGTGCAGTAAAATCGTGTTTCTGGACAAGGGAGGCATAAGTGCGCTGCGCTCCTAAGCTATCTCCCTGCGAGACACACTGCCAAAGCTTTTCGCTATGATGTGGTTTAGTGCAGATGCACACTACGGCTCTCGGCTGCTATCCGAAGCGAACTGCCGGTTGCCGGCGTCTTTCGGCTGAAGCAGAGCTTCGGAGCGTACGGCTGCCGCTCCGCTGTTGTGTGCGCGAAGCAGCCGCTTCTCCTGCTCCGGGAGCCGGACAGAGCGGTAGCTTGTACGAGGGCGAAGAACGAAGCCGAAGAGCACGGGGCTTCTGCGCGCACCCTAAGGACTGCTAGAGGACCATGGTGGCCGCTCGCCGGCCTCTTCAATTCCATTCTAGCATCCTTATGGAAGGTGTTCCAGGACAATTTTCCTGAATTTTGAATTCGTCCTGATGCAGCCCCTCCTGGGAAACTCGTGCTCGTCCTCTGAAACTCCGACATGCAGAGACCTCGATTGCAACTGCAGAAATGAAGGGCTGCGTTGAGTTGTCGAGAAGCCAGAAGATAGCCAGCGCCTTGTGTTTGAGAGTCAGCAGCTGCTGGACTTTTGCGATTGCCTTCACTGTGCACTGAATGCCAGGACGGCATGGGCACGTTAAAACAACGAGCTGAGCAAGAGTCCCCGAAAGATCACGGCCGTCAGAAAGCAGCTTATATATTGCCCTGGAAAGAGCAGTGTTTTTGGAGTGTGCAGTAAAATCGTGTTTCTGGACAAGGGAGGCATAAGTGCGCTGCGCTCCTAAGCTATCTCCCTGCGAGACACACTGCCAAAGCTTTTCGCTATGATGCAGTTTAGTGCAGACGCACACTACGGCTCTCGGCTGCTATCCGAAGCGAACCGCCGGTCGCCGGCGTCTTTCGGCTGAAGCAGCGCTTCGGAGCGTACGGCTGCCGCTCCGCTGTTGTGTGCGCGAAGCAGCCGCTTCTCCTGCTCCGGGAGCCGGAGAGAGCGGTAGCTTGTACGAGGGCGAAGAACTAAGCCGCAGAGCACCGGACTTGTGTGCACAGCCTACGGGCTGCAGAGGAAGGTGGCTGCAGCTCCCTAACCCATCAATTCACATCTGGCATGCTCTATGGAGCTGTTCCAGGACAACTTTCATTGCTTATTGGTTCGTCCTGATACAGCCCCTCCTGGGAAACTCGTGCTCGTCCCCTGAGGCTCCGAGATGCAGAAACATCGATGGCAGCTGCAGAAAAGAAGGGCTGTGTTGAGTTGTCGAGAAGCAAGAACATAGCCAGCGCCTTGTGTTTGGGAGTCAGCAGCTGCTGGACTTTTGCGATTGCCTTCACTGTGCACTGAATGCCAGGACGGCACGTGCACGCTGCAACAACGAGCTGGGCAAAAGAAGGAAGGTAGCACGTGCATCAGAGAGCATCTGGCATCTTGACCTCGAAACTGCAGTGTTTTTGGAGAGTGCAGTAAAATCGTGTTTCTGGACAAGGGAGGCATAAGTGCGCTGCGCTCCTAAGCTATCTCCCTGCTAAGACACACTGCTAAAGCTTTTCGCTGGGATGCAGTCTAGTGCAGACGCACACTGCGGCTCTCCGGAGCTGTCCGAAGCCAAGCGCCGGTGGCCGGCGTCTTTCGGCTGAAGCAGCGCTTCGGAGCGTAGGGCTGCCGCTCCGCTGTTGTGTGCGCGAAGCAGCCGCTTCTCCTGCTCCGGGAGCCGGACAGAGCGGTAGCTTGTACGAGGGCGAAGAACGAAGCCGAAGAGCACCGGGCTTCTGCGCGCACCCTAAGGACTGCTAGAGGACCGTGGTGGACACTCGCCTGCCTCTTCAATTCCATTCTAGGATACTTATGGAAGGTGTTCCAGGACAATTTTTCTGAGTTTTGAATTCCTCCTGATGCAGCCCCTCCTGGGAAACTCGTGCTCGTCCTCTGAGGCTCCGAGTGCAGAGACCTCGATGGCAACTGCAGAAATGAAACACTCCGTTGAGTTGTCGAGAAGCAGGAACATAGCCAGCGCCTTGTGTTTGAGAGTCAGCAGCACCTGGACTTTTGCGATTGCCTTCACTGTGCACTGAATACCAGGACGGCAAGTGCACGTTAAAACAACGAGCTGTGCAAGACTCCCCGAAAGATCACGGCCGTCAGAAAGCAGCTTATATATTGCCCTGGAAAGAGCAGTGTTCTTGGAGTGTGCAGTAAAATCGTGTTTCTGGACAAGGGAGGCATAAGTGCGCTGCGCTCCTAAGCTATCTCCCTGCGAGACACACTGCCAAAGCTTTTCGCTATGATGCGGTTTAGTGCAGATGCACACTACGGCTCTCGGCTGCTATCCGAAGCGAACTGCCGGTCGCCGGCGTCTTTCGGCTGAAGCAGAGCTTCGGAGCGTACGGCTGCCGCTCCGCTGTTGTGTGCGCGAAGCAGCCGCTTCTCCTGCTCCGGGAGCCGGACAGAGCGGTAGCTTGTACGAGGGCGAAGAACGAAGCCGAAGAGCACCGGGCTTCTGCGCGCACCCTAAGGACTGCTAGAGGACCATGGTGGCCGCTCGCCCGCCTCTTCAATTCCATTCTAGCATCCTTATGGAAGGTGTTCCAGGACAATTTTCCTGAATTTTGAATTCGTCCTGATGCAGCCCCTCCTGGGAAACTCGTGCTCGTCCTCTGAGGCTCCGACATGCAGAGACCTCGATTGCAACTGCAGAAATGAAGGGCTGCGTTGAGTTGTCGAGAAGCCAGAAGATAGCCAGCGCCTTGTGTTTGAGAGTCAGCAGCTGCTGGACTTTTGCGATTGCCTTCACTGTGCACTGAATGCCAGGACGGCATGGGCACGTTAAAACAACGAGCTGAGCAAGAGTCCCCGAAAGATCACGGCCGTCAGAAAGCAGCTTATATATTGCCCTGGAAAGAGCAGTGTTTTTGGAGTGTGCAGTAAAATCGTGTTTCTGGACAAGGGAGGCATAAGTGCGCTGCGCTCCTAAGCTATCTCCCTGCGAGACACACTGCCAAAGCTTTTCGCTATGATGCAGTTTAGTGCAGACGCACACTACGGCTCTCGGCTGCTATCCGAAGCGAACCGCCGGTCGCCGGCGTCTTTCGGCTGAAGCAGAGCTTCGGAGCGTACGGCTGCCGCTCCGCTGTTGTGTGCGCGAAGCAGCCGCTTCTCCTGCTCCGGGAGCCGGAGAGAGCGGTAGCTTGTACGAGGGCGAACAACTAAGCCGCAGAGCACCGGACTTGTGTGCACAGCCTACGGGCTGCAGAGGAAGGTGGCTGCAGCTCCCTAACCCATCAATTCACATCTGGCATGCTCTATGGAGCTGTTCCAGGACAACTTTCATTGCTTATTGGTTCGTCCTGATACAGCCCCTCCTGGGAAACTCGTGCTCGTCCCCTGAGGCTCCGAGATGCAGAAACATCGATGGCAGCTGCAGAAAAGAAGGGCTGTGTTGAGTTGTCGAGAAGCAAGAACATAGCCAGCGCCTTGTGTTTGGGAGTCAGCAGCTGCTGGACTTTTGCGATTGCCTTCACTGTGCACTGAATGCCAGGACGGCACGTGCACGCTGCAACAACGAGCTGGGCAAAAGAAGGAAGGTAGCACGTGCATCAGAGAGCATCTGGCATCTTGACCTCGAAACTGCAGTGTTTTTGGAGAGTGCAGTAAAATCGTGTTTCTGGACAAGGGAGGCATAAGTGCGCTGCGCTCCTAAGCTATCTCCCTCCGAGACACACTGCCAAAGCTTTTCGCTATTATTCAGTCTAGTGCAGACGCACACTACGGCTCTCCGGAGCTGTCCGAAGCCAAGCGCCGGTGGCCGGCGTCTTTCGGCTGAAGCAGCGCTTCGGAGCGTAGGGCTGCCGCTCCGCTGTTGTGTGCACGAAGCAGCCGCTTCTCCTGCTCCGGGAGCCGGACAGAGCGGTAGCTTGTACGAGGGCGAAGAACGAAGCCGAAGAGCACCGGGCTTCTGCGCGCACCCTAAGGACTGCTAGAGGACCGTGGTGGACACTCGCCTGCCTCTTCAATTCCATTCTAGGATACTTATGGAAGGTGTTCCAGGACAATTTTTCTGAGTTTTGAATTCCTCCTGATGCAGCCCCTCCTGGGAAACTCGTGCTCGTCCTCTGAGGCTCCGAGTGCAGAGACCTCGATGGCAACTGCAGAAATGAAACACTCCGTTGAGTTGTCGAGAAGCAGGAACATAGCCAGCGCCTTGTGTTTGAGAGTCAGCAGCACCTGGACTTTTGCGATTGCCTTCACTGTGCACTGAATACCAGGACGGCAAGTGCACGTTAAAACAACGAGCTGTGCAAGACTCCCCGAAAGATCACGGCCGTCAGAAAGCAGCTTATATATTGCCCTGGAAAGAGCAGTGTTCTTGGAGTGTGCAGTAAAATCGTGTTTCTGGACAAGGGAGGCATAAGTGCGCTGCGCTCCTAAGCTATCTCCCTGCGAGACACACTGCCAAAGCTTTTCGCTATGATGCGGTTTAGTGCAGATGCACACTACGGCTCTCGGCTGCTATCCGAAGCGAACTGCCGGTCGCCGGCGTCTTTCGGCTGAAGCAGAGCTTCGGAGCGTACGGCTGCCGCTCCGCTGTTGTGTGCGCGAAGCAGCCGCTTCTCCTGCTCCGGGAGCCGGACAGAGCGGTAGCTTGTACGAGGGCGAAGAACGAAGCCGAAGAGCACCGGGCTTCTGCGCGCACCCTAAGGACTGCTAGAGGACCATGGTGGCCGCTCGCCCGCCTCTTCAATTCCATTCTAGCATCCTTATGGAAGGTGTTCCAGGACAATTTTCCTGAATTTTGAATTCGTCCTGATGCAGCCCCTCCTGGGAAACTCGTGCTCGTCCTCTGAGGCTCCGACATGCAGAGACCTCGATTGCAACTGCAGAAATGAAGGGCTGCGTTGAGTTGTCGAGAAGCCAGAAGATAGCCAGCGCCTTGTGTTTGAGAGTCAGCAGCTGCTGGACTTTTGCGATTGCCTTCACTGTGCACTGAATGCCAGGACGGCATGGGCACGTTAAAACAACGAGCTGAGCAAGAGTCCCCGAAAGATCACGGCCGTCAGAAAGCAGCTTATATATTGCCCTGGAAAGAGCAGTGTTTTTGGAGTGTGCAGTAAAATCGTGTTTCTGGACAAGGGAGGCATAAGTGCGCTGCGCTCCTAAGCTATCTCCCTGCTAAGACACACTGCTAAAGCTTTTCGCTGGGATGCAGTCTAGTGCAGACGCACACTGCGGCTCTCCGGAGCTGTCCGAAGCCAAGCGCCGGTGGCCGGCGTCTTTCGGCTGAAGCAGCGCTTCGGAGCGTAGGGCTGCCGCTCCGCTGTTGTGTGCGCGAAGCAGCCGCTTCTCCTGCTCCGGGAGCCGGACAGAGCGGTAGCTTGTACGAGGGCGAAGAACGAAGCCGAAGAGCACCGGGCTTCTGCGCGCACCCTAAGGACTGCTAGAGGACCGTGGTGGACACTCGCCTGCCTCTTCAATTCCATTCTAGGATACTTATGGAAGGTGTTCCAGGACAATTTTTCTGAGTTTTGAATTCCTCCTGATGCAGCCCCTCCTGGGAAACTCGTGCTCGTCCTCTGAGGCTCCGAGTGCAGAGACCTCGATGGCAACTGCAGAAATGAAACACTCCGTTGAGTTGTCGAGAAGCAGGAACATAGCCAGCGCCTTGTGTTTGAGAGTCAGCAGCACCTGGACTTTTGCGATTGCCTTCACTGTGCACTGAATACCAGGACGGCAAGTGCACGTTAAAACAACGAGCTGTGCAAGACTCCCCGAAAGATCACGGCCGTCAGAAAGCAGCTTATATATTGCCCTGGAAAGAGCAGTGTTCTTGGAGTGTGCAGTAAAATCGTGTTTCTGGACAAGGGAGGCATAAGTGCGCTGCGCTCCTAAGCTATCTCCCTGCGAGACACACTGCCAAAGCTTTTCGCTATGATGCGGTTTAGTGCAGATGCACACTACGGCTCTCGGCTGCTATCCGAAGCGAACTGCCGGTCGCCGGCGTCTTTCGGCTGAAGCAGAGCTTCGGAGCGTACGGCTGCCGCTCCGCTGTTGTGTGCGCGAAGCAGCCGCTTCTCCTGCTCCGGGAGCCGGACAGAGCGGTAGCTTGTACGAGGGCGAAGAACGAAGCCGAAGAGCACCGGGCTTCTGCGCGCACCCTAAGGACTGCTAGAGGACCATGGTGGCCGCTCGCCCGCCTCTTCAATTCCATTCTAGCATCCTTATGGAAGGTGTTCCAGGACAATTTTCCTGAATTTTGAATTCGTCCTGATGCAGCCCCTCCTGGGAAACTCGTGCTCGTCCTCTGAGGCTCCGACATGCAGAGACCTCGATTGCAACTGCAGAAATGAAGGGCTGCGTTGAGTTGTCGAGAAGCCAGAAGATAGCCAGCGCCTTGTGTTTGAGAGTCAGCAGCTGCTGGACTTTTGCGATTGCCTTCACTGTGCACTGAATGCCAGGACGGCATGGGCACGTTAAAACAACGAGCTGAGCAAGAGTCCCCGAAAGATCACGGCCGTCAGAAAGCAGCTTATATATTGCCCTGGAAAGAGCAGTGTTTTTGGAGTGTGCAGTAAAATCGTGTTTCTGGACAAGGGAGGCATAAGTGCGCTGCGCTCCTAAGCTATCTCCCTGCGAGACACACTGCCAAAGCTTTTCGCTATGATGCAGTTTAGTGCAGACGCACACTACGGCTCTCGGCTGCTATCCGAAGCGAACCGCCGGTCGCCGGCGTCTTTCGGCTGAAGCAGAGCTTCGGAGCGTACGGCTGCCGCTCCGCTGTTGTGTGCGCGAAGCAGCCGCTTCTCCTGCTCCGGGAGCCGGAGAGAGCGGTAGCTTGTACGAGGGCGAACAACTAAGCCGCAGAGCACCGGACTTGTGTGCACAGCCTACGGGCTGCAGAGGAAGGTGGCTGCAGCTCCCTAACCCATCAATTCACATCTGGCATGCTCTATGGAGCTGTTCCAGGACAACTTTCATTGCTTATTGGTTCGTCCTGATACAGCCCCTCCTGGGAAACTCGTGCTCGTCCCCTGAGGCTCCGAGATGCAGAAACATCGATGGCAGCTGCAGAAAAGAAGGGCTGTGTTGAGTTGTCGAGAAGCAAGAACATAGCCAGCGCCTTGTGTTTGGGAGTCAGCAGCTGCTGGACTTTTGCGATTGCCTTCACTGTGCACTGAATGCCAGGACGGCACGTGCACGCTGCAACAACGAGCTGGGCAAAAGAAGGAAGGTAGCACGTGCATCAGAGAGCATCTGGCATCTTGACCTCGAAACTGCAGTGTTTTTGGAGAGTGCAGTAAAATCGTGTTTCTGGACAAGGGAGGCATAAGTGCGCTGCGCTCCTAAGCTATCTCCCTCCGAGACACACTGCCAAAGCTTTTCGCTATTATTCAGTCTAGTGCAGACGCACACTACGGCTCTCCGGAGCTGTCCGAAGCCAAGCGCCGGTGGCCGGCGTCTTTCGGCTGAAGCAGCGCTTCGGAGCGTAGGGCTGCCGCTCCGCTGTTGTGTGCACGAAGCAGCCGCTTCTCCTGCTCCGGGAGCCGGACAGAGCGGTAGCTTGTACGAGGGCGAAGAACGAAGCCGAAGAGCACCGGGCTTCTGCGCGCACCCTAAGGACTGCTAGAGGACCGTGGTGGACACTCGCCTGCCTCTTCAATTCCATTCTAGGATACTTATGGAAGGTGTTCCAGGACAATTTTTCTGAGTTTTGAATTCCTCCTGATGCAGCCCCTCCTGGGAAACTCGTGCTCGTCCTCTGAGGCTCCGAGTGCAGAGACCTCGATGGCAACTGCAGAAATGAAACACTCCGTTGAGTTGTCGAGAAGCAGGAACATAGCCAGCGCCTTGTGTTTGAGAGTCAGCAGCACCTGGACTTTTGCGATTGCCTTCACTGTGCACTGAATACCAGGACGGCAAGTGCACGTTAAAACAACGAGCTGTGCAAGACTCCCCGAAAGATCACGGCCGTCAGAAAGCAGCTTATATATTGCCCTGGAAAGAGCAGTGTTCTTGGAGTGTGCAGTAAAATCGTGTTTCTGGACAAGGGAGGCATAAGTGCGCTGCGCTCCTAAGCTATCTCCCTGCGAGACACACTGCCAAAGCTTTTCGCTATGATGCGGTTTAGTGCAGATGCACACTACGGCTCTCGGCTGCTATCCGAAGCGAACTGCCGGTCGCCGGCGTCTTTCGGCTGAAGCAGAGCTTCGGAGCGTACGGCTGCCGCTCCGCTGTTGTGTGCGCGAAGCAGCCGCTTCTCCTGCTCCGGGAGCCGGACAGAGCGGTAGCTTGTACGAGGGCGAAGAACGAAGCCGAAGAGCACCGGGCTTCTGCGCGCACCCTAAGGACTGCTAGAGGACCATGGTGGCCGCTCGCCCGCCTCTTCAATTCCATTCTAGCATCCTTATGGAAGGTGTTCCAGGACAATTTTCCTGAATTTTGAATTCGTCCTGATGCAGCCCCTCCTGGGAAACTCGTGCTCGTCCTCTGAGGCTCCGACATGCAGAGACCTCGATTGCAACTGCAGAAATGAAGGGCTGCGTTGAGTTGTCGAGAAGCCAGAAGATAGCCAGCGCCTTGTGTTTGAGAGTCAGCAGCTGCTGGACTTTTGCGATTGCCTTCACTGTGCACTGAATGCCAGGACGGCATGGGCACGTTAAAACAACGAGCTGAGCAAGAGTCCCCGAAAGATCACGGCCGTCAGAAAGCAGCTTATATATTGCCCTGGAAAGAGCAGTGTTTTTGGAGTGTGCAGTAAAATCGTGTTTCTGGACAAGGGAGGCATAAGTGCGCTGCGCTCCTAAGCTATCTCCCTGCGAGACACACTGCCAAAGCTTTTCGCTATGATGCAGTCTAGCGCAGACGCACACTACGGCTCTCGGCTGCTATCCGAAGTGAACCGCCGGTCGCCGGCGTCTTTCGGCTGAAGCAGCGCTTCGGAGCGTACGGCTGTTGTGTGCGCGAAGCAGCCGCTTCTCCTGCTCCGGGAGCCGGACAGAGCGGTAGCTTGTACGAGGGCGAAGAACGAAGCCGCAGAGCACCGGACTTGTGTGCACAGCCTACAGGCTGCAGAGGAAGGTGGCTGCAGCTCCCTAACCCATCAATTCACAGCTGGCATGCTCTATGCAGCTGTTCCAGGACAACTTTCATTGCTTATTGGTTCGTCCTGATACAGCCCCTCCTGGGAAACTCGTGCTCGTCCCCTGAGGCTCCGAGATGCAGAAACATCGATGGCAGCTGCAGAAATGAAGGGCTGGGTTGAGTGTCGATATGCAAGAACATAGCCAGCGCCTTGTGTTTGGGAGTCAGTAGCTGCTGGATTTTGCGATTGCCTTCACTGTGCACTGAATGCCAGGACGGCATCCGCAAAATTGTGCTGCCCTGATACATCCAAAGGAGCCCTACAAACTGACATCAGGAACCTGGACTGCTGAGTTTTCTTTCCCAGGGAAAATGGCCAAAGGATGTGCCCAGGGGCCCCTGGCCCTGGGTTGGAACCTGACTCCGAAAAATCCATACATCGATGGATGGACCCTACACCAAATTTGTCCCCTCCTTAAGGTTCTTCTGCCCTGATAGACCCAAGGGAGCCCTACAAACTGACATCAGGAACCTGGACTGGTGAGTTGTATTTCGCATGGAAAATGGCCAAAGGATGTGCCCAGGGGCCCCTGGCCCTGGGCTGGAACCTGACTCCGAAAAATCCATACATCGAAGGATGGACCCTAGACCAAAGTCGTCCCCTCCTTAAGGTTCTTCTGCCCTGATAGACCCAAGGGAGCCCTACAAACTGACATCAGGAACCTGGACTGGTGAGTTGTATTTCGCATGGAAAATGGCCAAAGATTTGCCCAGGGGCGCCTGGCCCTGTGCTGTGACCTGAATGCAAAAAATCTTTATATCAAAGTATGGAGTCCAGACCGAAGTTGTCCCCTCCTCAAACTTGTGGTGCCCTGATAAACCGAAGGGAGCCCTACAAACTGACATCAGGAACCTGGACTGGTGTGTTTTCTTTCCCAGGGAAAATGGCCAAAGGTTTTGCCCAGGGGCTCCTTGCCTTGGGCTGGAGCCTCACTGCAAAAAATCCATAAAACGAAGGATGGACCCTTGACCGAAGTTGTCCCCTCCGCAAGGTTCTTCTGCCCCGATAGACCCAAGGGAGCCCTAAAAAGTGACATCAGCTACCTGGACTGGTGAGTTGTATTTCGCATGGAAAATGGCCAAAGGATGTGCCCAGGGGCCCCTGGCCCTGGGATGGGCCCTGACTGCAAAAAATCAATTCATTGAAGGATGTACCCCAGACCGAGGTTGTCCCTACCTAAACTTGTGCTGCCCTGATAGACCCAAGGGAGCCCTAAAAACTGACATCAGCAAGCTGGACTGCTGAGTTTTCTTTCGCAGGGAAAATGGCCAAAGGATGGGCCCAGGGGCCCCTGGCCCTGGTCTGCTACCTCACTGCAAAGAATCCTTATATCGAAGGATGGATAGCAGACCAATGTTGTCCCCTCCTAAAGGTTCTTCTGCCCTGATAGACCCAAGGGAGCCCTACGAAGTGACATCCGGAACCTGGACTGGTGTGTTTTCTGTCGCAGGGAAAATCGCGAATGGTTGTGCCGAGGGGATCCCGGCCCTGGGATGGGTCCTGACTGCAAAAAATCATTATATCCAAGGATGGATCGCAGACCGAAGTTGTTCCCCCCTGAAACTTGTGCTGCCCAGATAGACCCAAGGGAGCCCTACAAACTGACATCAGGAAGCTGGACTGGTGAGTTTTCATTCCCAGGGAAAAAGGACAAAGGATGTGCACTGGGGCACCTGGCCCTGGGCTAGCACCTGACTGCAAAAAATCCATACATCGAAGGATGCACCCCAGACCGAAGTTGTCCCCACCTCAAACTTGTGCTGCCCTGATAGACCCAAGGGAGCCCTACAAACTGACATCACCAACCTGGACTGGTGAGTTGTATTTCACATGGAATATGGCCAAAAGATGTGCAGAGGGGCCCCTAGCCCTGGGTTGTGACCTAACTGCAAAAAATCCATACATCGAAAGATGTACCCTAGACCGAAATTGTCGCCTCCTCAAGGTTCTTCTGCCCTGATAGACCCAAGGGAGCCCTACAAACTGACATCAGCAACCTGGACTGGTGAGTTGTCTTTCCCAGGGAAATTGGCCAAAGGATGTGCCCAGGGGCCCCTGGCTCTGGGCTGGGACTGGAGTTCAAAAAGTCAATACATCGAAGGATGGAACCCAGACCGACGTTGCCCCCACCTCAAACTTGTGCTGCCCTGATAGACCCAAGTGAGCCCTACATACTGACATCAGGAACCTGGACTGGTGAGTTTTCTTTCCCAGGGAAAATGGCCAAAGGATGTGCCCAGGGGCCCCTGGCTTTGGGCTAGGACTGGAGTTCAAAATGTCAATACATCGAAGGATGTAACCCAGACCGATGTTGCCCCCACCGCAAACTTGTGCTGCCCTGATAGACCCAAGTGAGCGCTACAAACTGACATCAGGAACCTGGACTGGTGTGTTTTCTTTCCCAGGGAAAATGGCCAAAGATGTGCACTGGGGCCCCGAGCCCTGGGTTGGGACCGGACTTCAAAAATCCTTATGTCGAAGGATGGATCGCAGACTAAAGTTGTCCCCTCCTCAAGATTCTTCTGCCCTGATAGACCCAAGGGTTCCCTGCAAACTGACATCAGGAACCAGGAAAGGTGAGTTTTCTTTCCTAGGGAAAATTGCCAAAGGTTGTACCCAGGGGCCCCTGGACCTGGGCTGGGAACTCACTGCAAAAATCCTTATATCGGAGGATGGATCGCAGACCGAAGTTTTCCGTACCTCATAATTGTGCTGCCCTGATAGACCCAAGGGAGCCCTACAAACTGACATCGGGAACCAGGAAAGGTGAGTTTTCTTTCCCAGGGAAATTGGCCAAAGGATGTGCCCAGGGGCCCCTGGCTCTGGGCTGGGACTGGAGTTCAAAAAGTCAATACATCGAAGGATGGTCCCCAGACCGACGTTGTCCCCACCTCAAACTTGGGCTGCCCTGATAGACCCAAGGGAGCCCTACAAAGTGACATCAGGAACCTGGACTGGTGAGTTTTCTTTCCCAGGGAAAATCGCCAAAGGATGTGCCCAGGGGCCCCTGGCCCTGGGCTGGAACCTCACTGCAAAAAATCATTATATCGAAGGATGGATAACAGACCAAAGTTGTCCCCACCTCAAACTTGTGCTGCCCTGATAGACCCAAGGGAGCCCTACAAACTGACATCAGCAACCTGGACTGCTGAGTTTTCTTTCCCAGGGAAAATGGCCAAAGGATGTGCCCAGGGGCCCCTGGACCTGGGCTCGGGCCTGACTATAAAAATCCCTATATCGAAGGATGGATTGCAGACCAAAGTTGCCCCCACCTCAAACTTGTGCTGCCCTGATAGACCCAAGGGAGCCCTATAAACCCACGTCAGGAACCTGGACTGGTGCGTTTTCTTTCCCAGGGAAAATGGCCAAAGGATGTGCCCAGGGGCCCCTGGCCCTGGTCTGGGACCTGACTGCAAAGAGTCCCTATATCGAAGGATGGGCCCCAGACCAATGTTGTCCCCACCTCAAAGTTGTGCTGCCCTGATAGACCCCAGGGAGCCCTACAAACTGACATCAGGAACTTGGACTGGTGAATTTTCTTTCCCAGGGGAAATGGCCAAAGGATGTGCCCAGGGGCCCCTGGCCCTGGGCTCGGACCTGACTGCTAAGAATCTTTATATCGAAGGATGGACCCCCGACTGAAGTTGTCCCCTCCTCATAGTTGTGCTGCCCTGATAGACCCAAGGGAGCCCTACAAACTGACATCAGCAACCTGGACTGGTGAGTTTTCTTTCCCAGGGAAAATGGCCAAAGGATGTGCCCAGGGGCCCCTGACCCCAGGCTGGGGCCTGACTGCAAAGAATCCTTATATCGAAGAATGGATGACAGGCCGAAGTTGTCCCCTCCTCAAAGTTGTGCTGCCCTGATAGACCCAAGGGAGCCCTACAAACTGACATCAGCAACCTGGACTGGTGAGATTTCTTTCCCAGGGAAAATGGCCAAAGGATGTGCCCAGGGGCCCCTGGCACTGGGCTGGGGCCTGAATTCAAAAAATCCATATATCGAAGGATGGACCCCAGACCAAAGTTGTCCCCACCTCAAACTTGTGCTGCCCTGATAGACCCAAGGGAGTCCTACAAACTGACATCAGCAACCTGGACTGGTGAGTTTTCTTTCCCAGGGAAAATGGCCAAAGTTTGTGCCCAGAGGACCCTGGCACTGGGGTCGAACCTGACTGCAAAAACTCCTTATATTCAAGAATGGACCGCAGACCGAAGTTGTCCCCTCCTCAAACTTGTGTTGCCCTGATAGACCCAAAGGAGCCCTACAAAGTGACATCAGGAACCTGGACTGGTGAGTTTTCTTTTCCAGGGAAAATGGCCAAAGGATGTGCCCAGTGGCCCCTGGGCCTGGTCTGGGACCTGACTGCAAAGAATCCTTATATCGAAGGATGGATCGCAGACCAAAGTTGTCCCCTCCTCAAATTTCTGCTTCGCTGATAGACCCAAGGGAGCCCTACAAACTGACAACAGGAACCTGGAATGGTGAGTTTTCTTTCCCAGGGAAAATGGCCAAAGGATGTGCCCAGGGGCCCCAAGCACAGGGCTGGGACCTGACTGCAAAGGATCCTTATATCGAAATTTGGACCCCAAACTGAAATTGTCCCCTCCTCAAAGTTGTGCTGCCCTGATAGACCCAAGGGAGCCCTACAAACTGACATCAGCAACCTGGACTGGTGAATTTTCTTTCCCAGGGAAAATGGCCAAAGGATGTGCCCAGTGGGCCCTGGCACTGGGCTGGGCCCTGACTGCAAAGAATTTCTATATCGAAGGATGGACCCCAGACCAAAGTTGTCCTTTCCTCAAATTTCAGCTTCCCAGATAGACCCAAGGGAGCCCTACAAACTGACATCAGCAACCTGGACTGCTGAGTTTTCTTTCCCAGGGAAAATGGCCAAAGGATGTGCCCAGGGGCCCCTGACCCCGGGCTGGGGCCTGACTGCAAAAAATCCTTGTATCGAAGTATGGATCACAGGCCGAAATTGTTCCCTCCTCAAAGTTGTGCTGCCCTGATAGACCCAAGGGAGCCCTACAAACTGACATCAGCAACCTGGACTGGTGAGTTTTCTTTCCCAGGGAAAATGGCCAAAGGATGTGCCCAGGGGGCCCTGGAACTGGGCTGGGGCCTGAATTCAAAAAATCCATATATCGAAGGCTGGAACCCAGACCGAAGTTATCCCCTCCTCAAACTTGTGTTGCCCTGATAGATCCAAAGGAGCCCTACAAACTGACATCAGCAACCTGGACTGCTGAGTTTTCTTTCCCAGGGAAAATGGCCGAAGGTTGTGCCCAGGGGCTCGTGGCCCTGGGCTCGGGCCTGACTATAAAAATCCCTATATTGAAGGATGGATCGCAGACCAAAGTTGCCCCCACCTCAAAATTGTGCTGCCCTGATAGACCCAAGGGAGCCGTACAAACTGACATCAGCAACCTGGACTGGTGAGTTTTCTTTCCCAGGGAAAATGGCCAAAGGATGTGCCCAGGGGCCCCTGACCCCGGGCTGGGGCCTGACTGCAAAGAATCCTTATATCGAAGAATGGATCACAGGCCGAAGTTGTCCCCTCCTCAAAGTTGTGCTGCCCTGATAGACCCAAGGGAGCCCTACAAACTGACATCAGCAACCTGGACTGGTGAGATTTCTTTCCCAGGGAAAATGGCCAAAGGATGTGCCCAGGGGCCCCTGGCACTGGGCTGGGGCCTGAATTCAAAAAATCCATATATCGAAGGCTGGACCCCAGACCAAAGTTGTCCCCACCTCAAACTTGTGCTGCCCTGATAGACCCAAGGGAGCCCTACAAACTGACATCAGCAACCTGGACTGGTGAGTTTTCTTTCCCAGGGAAAATGGCCAAAGTTTGTGCCCAGAGGACCCTGGCACTGGGGTCGAACCTGACTGCAAAAACTCCTTATATTCAAGCATGGACCGCAGACAGAAATTGTCCCCTCCTCAAACTTGTGTTGCCCTGATAGACCCAAAGGAGCCCTACAAACGGACATCAGCAACCTGGACTGCTGAGTTTTCTTTCCCAGGGAAAATGGCCAAAGGTTGTGCCCAGGGGCTCGTGGCCGTGGGCTCGGGCCTGACTATAAAAATCCCTATATTGAAGGATGGATCGCAGACCAAAGTTGCCCCCACCTCAAAATTGTGCTGCGCTGATAGACCCAAGGGAGCCGTACAAATTGACATCAGGAACCTGGACTGGTGAGTTTTCTTTCCCAGGGAAAATGGCCAAAGGATGTGCCCAGTGGCCCCTGGACCTGGTCTGGGGCCTGACTGCAAAGAATCCTTATATTGAAGGATGGATCGCAGACCAAAGTTGTCCCCTCCTCAAATTTCTGCTTCACTGACAGACCCAAGGGAGCCCTACAAACTGACAACAGGAACCTGGAATGGTGAGTTTTCTTTCCCAGGGAAAATGGCCAAAGGATGTGCCCAGGGGCCCCAAGCACAGGGCTGGGACCTGACTGCAAAGAATCCTTATATCGAAGTTTGGACCCGAAACTGAAGTTGTCCCCTCTTCAAAGTTGTGCTGCCCTGATATACCCAAGGGAGCCCTACAAACTGACAACAGGAACCTGGACTGGTGAATTTTCTTTCCCAGGGAAAATGGCCAAAGGATGTGCCCAGGGGCCCCTGACCCCGGGCTGGGGCCTGACTGCAAAGAATCCTTATATCGAAGAATGGATCACAGGCCGAAGTTGTCCCCTCCTCAAAGTTGTGCTGCCCTGATAGACCCAAGGGAGCCCTACAAACTGACATCAGGAACCTGGACTGGTGAGTTTTCTTTCCCAGGGAAAATGGCCAAAGGATGTGCCCAGGGGCCCCTAGCACTGGGCTGGGGCCTGAATTCAAAAAATCCATATATCGAAGGGTGGACCACAGACCAAAGTTGTCCCCACCTCAAACTTGTGCTTCCCTGATAGACCCAAGGGAGCCCTACAAACTGACATCAGCAACCTGGACTGGTGAGTTTTCTTTCCCAGGGAAAATGGCCAAAGGATGTGCCCAGGGGCCCCTGGCACTGGGCTGGGGCTTCACTGCAAAAAATCCTTATATCGAAGGATGGAACCCAGACCGAAGTTATCCCCTCCTCAAACTTGTGTTGCCCTGATAGACCCAAAGGAGCCCTACAAACTGACATCATCAACCTGGACTGCTGAGTTTTCTTTCCCAGGAAAATGGCCAAAGGTTGTGCCCAGGGGCTCGTGGCCCTGGGCTCGGGCCTGACTATAAAAATCCCTATATCGAAGGATGGATCGCAGACCAAAATTGCCCCCACATCAAAATTGTGCTGCCCTGATAGACCCAAGGGAGCCGTACAAAGTGACATAAGGAACCTGGACTGCTGAGTTTTCTTTCCCAGGGAAAATGGCCAAAGGATGTGCCCAGTGGCCCCTTGACCTGGTCTGGGACCTGACTGCAAAGAATCCTTATATCGAAGGATGGATCGCAGACCAAAGTTGTCCCCTCCTCAAATTTCTGCTTCCCTGATAGACCCAAGGGAGCCCTACAAACTGACATCAGCAACCTGGACTGGTGAGTTTTCTTTCCCAGGGAAAATGGCCAAAGGATGTGCCCAGGGGTCCCTAGCACTGGGCTGGGGCCTGACTGTAAATAGTCCCTATATCGAACGATGGATCTCAGACCAAAGCTGTCCCCTCCACAAATTTCTGCGGCCCAGATAGACGCAAGGGAGCCCTACAAACTAACATCAGGAACCTGGACTGGTGAGTTTTCTTTTCCAGGGAAAATGGCCAAAGGATGTGCCCAGGGGCCCCTGGTCCCGGGCTGGGGCCTGACTGCAAACAATCCTTATATCGAAATTTGGACCCCAAACCGAAGTTGTCCCCTCCTGAAACCTCTGCTGCCCTGATAGACCCAAGGGAGCCCTACAAACTGACATCAGCAACCTGGACTGGTGAGTTTTCTTTCCCAGGGAAAATGGCCAAAGGATGTGCCCAGGGGCCCCTGGACCTGGGCTGGGGCTTCACTGCAAAAAATCCGTATATCGAAGGATGGAACCCAGACAGAAGTTATCCCCTCCTCAAACTTGTGTTGCCCTGATAGACCCAAAGGAGCCCTAAAAACTGACATCAGCAACCTGGACTGGTGAGTTTTCTTTCCCAGGGAAAATGGCCAAAGGTTGTGCCCAGGGGCTCGTGGCCCTGGGCTCGGGCCTGACTATAAAAATCCCTATATCGAAGGATGGATTGCAGACCAAAGTTGCCCCCACCTCAAACTTGTGCTGCCCTGATAGACCCAAGGGAGCCCTACAAACTGACATCAGCAACCTGGACTGGTGCGTTTTCTTTCCCAGGGAAAATGGCCAAAGGATGTGCCCAGGGGCCCCTGGACCTGGGCTGGGGCTTCACTGCAAAAAATCCGTATATCGAAGGATGGAACCCAGACAGAAGTTATCCCCTCCTCAAACTTGTGTTGCCCTGATAGACCCAAAGGAGCCCTAAAAACTGACATCAGCAACCTGGACTGGTGAGTTTTCTTTCGCAGGGAAAATGGCCAAAGGATGGGCCCAGGGGCCCGTGGTCGTGAGCTGGGGCCTGACTACAAATAATCCTTATATCGAAGGATGGAACCCAGACCAAAGTTGTCCCCATCTCATACTTGTGCTGCCCTGATAGACCCAAGGGAGCCCTACAAACTGACATCAGCAACCTGGACTGGTGCGTTTTCTTTCCCAGGGAAAATGGCCAAAGGATGTGCCCAGGGGCCCCTGGCCCTGGGCTGGGGCCTCACTGCAAATAGTCCCTATATTGAAGGATGGATCGCAGACCAAAGTTGTCCCCTCCTCAATTTTCTGCTGTCCAGATAGACCCAAGGGAGCCCTACAAACTGACATCAGCAACCTGGACTGGTGAATTTTCTTTCCCAGGGAAAATGGCCAAAGGATGTGCTCAGGGGCCCCTGGCCCTGGGCTCGGACCTGACTGCTAAGAATCCTTATATCGAAGGATGGACCCCAGACTGAAGTTGTCCCCTCCTCATAGTTGTGCTGCCCTGATAGACCCAAGGGAGCCCTATAAACCCACGTCAGGAACCTGGACTGGTGAGTTTTCTTTCCCAGGGAAAATGGCCAAAGGATGTGCCCAGGGGACCCTGGCCCTGGTCTGGGACCTGACTGCAAAGAGTCCCTATATCGAAGGATGGATCGCAGAGCAATGTTGTCCCCACCTCAAAGTTGTGCTGCCCTGATAGACCCAAGGGAGCCCTACAAACTGACATCAGGAACCTGGACTGGTGAATTTTCTTTCCCAGGGAAAATGGCCAAAGGATGTGCCCAGGGGCCCCTGGCCCTGGGCTCGGACCTGACTGCTAAGAATCTTTATATCGAAGGATGGACCCCCGACTGAAGTTGTCCCCTCCTCATAGTTGTGCTGCCCTGATAGACCCAAGGGAGCCCTACAAACTGACATCAGCAACCTGGACTGGTGAGTTTTCTTTCCCAGGGAAAATGGCCAAAGGATGTGCCCAGGGGCCCCTGACCCCAGGCTGGGGCCTGACTGCAAAGAATCCTTATATCGAAGAATGGATGACAGGCCGAAGTTGTCCCCTCCTCAAAGTTGTGCTGCCCTGATAGACCCAAGGGAGCCCTACAAACTGACATCAGCAACCTGGACTGGTGAGATTTCTTTCCCAGGGAAAATGGCCAAAGGATGTGCCCAGGGGCCCCTGGCACTGGGCTGGGGCCTGAATTCAAAAAATCCATATATCGAAGGATGGACCCCAGACCAAAGTTGTCCCCACCTCAAACTTGTGCTGCCCTGATAGACCCAAGGGAGCCCTACAAACTGACATCAGCAACCTGGACTGGTGAGTTTTCTTTCCCAGGGAAAATGGCCAAAGTTTGTGCCCAGAGGACCCTGGCACTGGGGTCGAACCTGACTGCAAAAACTCCTTATATTCAAGAATGGACCGCAGACCGAAGTTGTCCCCTCCTCAAACTTGTGTTGCCCTGATAGACCCAAAGGAGCCCTACAAACTAACATCAGGAACCTGGACTGGTGAGTTTTCTTTTCCAGGGAAAATGGCCAAAGGATGTGCCCAGTGGCCCCTGGACCTGGTCTGGGGCCTGACTGCAAAGAATCCTTATATCGAAGGATGGACCCCCGACTGAAGTTGTCCCCTCTTCAAAGTTGTGCTGCCCTGATATACCCAAGGGAGCCCTACAAACTGACAACAGGAACCTGGACTGGTGAGTTTTCTTTCCCAGGGAAAATGGCCAAAGGATGTGCCCAGGGGCCCCTGACCCCGGGCTGGGGCCTGACTGCAAAGAATCCTTATATCGAAGAATGGATCACAGGCCGAAGTTGTCCCCTCCTCAAAGTTGTGCTGCCCTGATAGACCCAAGGGAGCCCTACAAACTGACATCAGCAACCTGGACTGGTGAGTTTTCTTTCCCAGGGAAAATGGCCAAAGGATGTGCCCAGGGGCCCCTAGCACTGGGCTGGGGCCTGAATTCAAAAAATCCATATATCGAAGGGTGGACCACAGACCAAAGTTGTCCCCACCTCAAACTTGTGCTTCCCTGATAGACCCAAGGGAGCCCTACAAACTGACATCAGCAACCTGGACTGGTGAGTTTTCTTTCCCAGGGAAAATGGCCAAAGGATGTGCCCAGGGGCCCCTGGCACTGGGCTGGGGCTTCACTGCAAAAAATCCTTATATCGAAGGATGGAACCCAGACCAAAGTTATCCCCTCCTCAAACTTGTGTTGCCCTGATAGACCCAAAGGAGCCCTACAAACTGACATCATCAACCTGGACTGCTGAGTTTTCTTTCCCAGGAAAATGGCCAAAGGTTGTGCCCAGGGGCTCGTGGCCCTGGGCTCGGGCCTGACTATAAAAATCCCTATATCGAAGGATGGATCGCAGACCAAAATTGCCCCCACATCAAAATTGTGCTGCCCTGATAGACCCAAGGGAGCCGTACAAAGTGACATAAGGAACCTGGACTGCTGAGTTTTCTTTCCCAGGGAAAATGGCCAAAGGATGTGCCCAGTGGCCCCTTGACCTGGTCTGGGACCTGACTGCAAAGAATCCTTATATCGAAGGATGGATCGCAGACCAAAGTTGTCCCCTCCTCAAATTTCTGCTTCCCTGATAGACCCAAGGGAGCCCTACAAACTGACATCAGCAACCTGGACTGGTGAGTTTTCTTTCCCAGGGAAAATGGCCAAAGGATGTGCCCAGGGGTCCCTAGCACTGGGCTGGGGCCTGACTGTAAATAGTCCCTATATCGAACGATGGATCTCAGACCAAAGCTGTCCCCTCCACAAATTTCTGCTGCCCAGATAGACGCAAGGGAGCCCTACAAACTAACATCAGGAACCTGGACTGGTGAGTTTTCTTTTCCAGGGAAAATGGCCAAAGGATGTGCCCAGGGGCCCCTGGTCCCGGGCTGGGGCCTGACTGCAAACAATCCTTATATCGAAATTTGGACCCCAAACCGAAGTTGTCCCCTCCTGAAACCTCTGCTGCCCTGATAGACCCAAGGGAGCCCTACAAACTGACATCAGCAACCTGGACTGGTGAGTTTTCTTTCCCAGGGAAAATGGCCAAAGGATGTGCCCAGGGGCCCCTGGACCTGGGCTGGGGCTTCACTGCAAAAAATCCGTATATCGAAGGATGGAACCCAGACAGAAGTTATCCCCTCCTCAAACTTGTGTTGCCCTGATAGACCCAAAGGAGCCCTAAAAACTGACATCAGCAACCTGGACTGGTGAGTTTTCTTTCCCAGGGAAAATGGCCAAAGGTTGTGCCCAGGGGCTCGTGGCCCTGGGCTCGGGCCTGACTATAAAAATCCCTATATCGAAGGATGGATTGCAGACCAAAGTTGCCCCCACCTCAAACTTGTGCTGCCCTGATAGACCCAAGGGAGCCCTACAAACTGACATCAGCAACCTGGACTGGTGCGTTTTCTTTCCCAGGGAAAATGGCCAAAGGATGTGCCCAGGGGCCCCTGGACCTGGGCTGGGGCTTCACTGCAAAAAATCCGTATATCGAAGGATGGAACCCAGACAGAAGTTATCCCCTCCTCAAACTTGTGTTGCCCTGATAGACCCAAAGGAGCCCTAAAAACTGACATCAGCAACCTGGACTGGTGAGTTTTCTTTCGCAGGGAAAATGGCCAAAGGATGGGCCCAGGGGCCCGTGGTCGTGAGCTGGGGCCTGACTACAAATAATCCTTATATCGAAGGATGGAACCCAGACCAAAGTTGTCCCCATCTCATACTTGTGCTGCCCTGATAGACCCAAGGGAGCCCTACAAACTGACATCAGCAACCTGGACTGGTGCGTTTTCTTTCCCAGGGAAAATGGCCAAAGGATGTGCCCAGGGGCCCCTGGCCCTGGGCTGGGGCCTCACTGCAAATAGTCCCTATATTGAAGGATGGATCGCAGACCAAAGTTGTCCCCTCCTCAATTTTCTGCTGTCCAGATAGACCCAAGGGAGCCCTACAAACTGACATCAGCAACCTGGACTGGTGAATTTTCTTTCCCAGGGAAAATGGCCAAAGGATGTGCTCAGGGGCCCCTGGCCCTGGGCTCGGACCTGACTGCTAAGAATCCTTATATCGAAGGATGGACCCCAGACTGAAGTTGTCCCCTCCTCATAGTTGTGCTGCCCTGATAGACCCAAGGGAGCCCTATAAACCCACGTCAGGAACCTGGACTGGTGAGTTTTCTTTCCCAGGGAAAATGGCCAAAGGATGTGCCCAGGGGACCCTGGCCCTGGTCTGGGACCTGACTGCAAAGAGTCCCTATATCGAAGGATGGATCGCAGAGCAATGTTGTCCCCACCTCAAAGTTGTGCTGCCCTGATAGACCCAAGGGAGCCCTACAAACTGACATCAGGAACCTGGACTGGTGAATTTTCTTTCCCAGGGAAAATGGCCAAAGGATGTGCCCAGGGGCCCCTGGCCCTGGGCTCGGACCTGACTGCTAAGAATCTTTATATCGAAGGATGGACCCCCGACTGAAGTTGTCCCCTCCTCATAGTTGTGCTGCCCTGATAGACCCAAGGGAGCCCTACAAACTGACATCAGCAACCTGGACTGGTGAGTTTTCTTTCCCAGGGAAAATGGCCAAAGGATGTGCCCAGGGGCCCCTGACCCCAGGCTGGGGCCTGACTGCAAAGAATCCTTATATCGAAGAATGGATGACAGGCCGAAGTTGTCCCCTCCTCAAAGTTGTGCTGCCCTGATAGACCCAAGGGAGCCCTACAAACTGACATCAGCAACCTGGACTGGTGAGATTTCTTTCCCAGGGAAAATGGCCAAAGGATGTGCCCAGGGGCCCCTGGCACTGGGCTGGGGCCTGAATTCAAAAAATCCATATATCGAAGGATGGACCCCAGACCAAAGTTGTCCCCACCTCAAACTTGTGCTGCCCTGATAGACCCAAGGGAGCCCTACAAACTGACATCAGCAACCTGGACTGGTGAGTTTTCTTTCCCAGGGAAAATGGCCAAAGTTTGTGCCCAGAGGACCCTGGCACTGGGGTCGAACCTGACTGCAAAAACTCCTTATATTCAAGAATGGACCGCAGACCGAAGTTGTCCCCTCCTCAAACTTGTGTTGCCCTGATAGACCCAAAGGAGCCCTACAAACTAACATCAGGAACCTGGACTGGTGAGTTTTCTTTTCCAGGGAAAATGGCCAAAGGATGTGCCCAGTGGCCCCTGGACCTGGTCTGGGGCCTGACTGCAAAGAATCCTTATATCGAAGGATGGATCGCAGACCAAAGTTGTCCCCTCCTCAAATTTCTGCTTCCCTGATAGACCCAAGGGAGCCCTACAAACTGACAACAGGAACCTGGAATGGTGAGTTTTCTTTCCCAGGGAAAATGGCCAAAGGATGTGCCCAGGGGCCCCAAGCACAGGGCTGGGACCTGACTGCAAAGGATCCTTATATCGAAATTTGGACCCCAAACTGAAATTGTCCCCTCCTCAAAGTTGTGCTGCCCTGATAGACCCAAGGGAGCCCTACAAACTGACATCAGCAACCTGGACTGGTGAGTTTTCTTTCCCAGGGAAAATGGCCAAAGGATGTGCCCAGGGGCCAATGGCACTGGGCTGGGGCCTGACTGTAAAAAATCCTTATATCGAAGGATGGACCCCCGACTGAAGTTGTCCCCTCTTCAAAGTTGTGCTGCCCTGATATACCCAAGGGAGCCCTACAAACTGACAACAGGAACCTGGACTGGTGAGTTTTCTTTCCCAGGGAAAATGGCCAAAGGATGTGCCCAGGGGCCCCTGACCCCGGGCTGGGGCCTGACTGCAAAGAATCCTTATATCGAAGAATGGATCACAGGCCGAAGTTGTCCCCTCCTCAAAGTTGTGCTGCCCTGATAGACCCAAGGGAGCCCTACAAACTGACATCAGGAACCTGGACTGGTGAGTTTTCTTTCCCAGGGAAAATGGCCAAAGGATGTGCCCAGGGGCCCCTAGCACTGGGCTGGGGCCTGAATTCAAAAAATCCATATATCGAAGGGTGGACCACAGACCAAAGTTGTCCCCACCTCAAACTTGTGCTTCCCTGATAGACCCAAGGGAGCCCTACAAACTGACATCAGCAACCTGGACTGGTGAGTTTTCTTTCCCAGGGAAAATGGCCAAAGGATGTGCCCAGGGGCCCCTGGCACTGGGCTGGGGCTTCACTGCAAAAAATCCTTATATCGAAGGATGGAACCCAGACCGAAGTTATCCCCTCCTCAAACTTGTGTTGCCCTGATAGACCCAAAGGAGCCCTACAAACTGACATCATCAACCTGGACTGCTGAGTTTTCTTTCCCAGGAAAATGGCCAAAGGTTGTGCCCAGGGGCTCGTGGCCCTGGGCTCGGGCCTGACTATAAAAATCCCTATATCGAAGGATGGATCGCAGACCAAAATTGCCCCCACATCAAAATTGTGCTGCCCTGATAGACCCAAGGGAGCCCTACAAAGTGACATAAGGAACCTGGACTGCTGAGTTTTCTTTCCCAGGGAAAATGGCCAAAGGATGTGCCCAGTGGCCCCTTGACCTGGTCTGGGACCTGACTGCAAAGAATCCTTATATCGAAGGATGGATCGCAGACCAAAGTTGTCCCCTCCTCAAATTTCTGCTTCCCTGATAGACCCAAGGGAGCCCTACAAACTGACATCAGCAACCTGGACTGGTGAGTTTTCTTTCCCAGGGAAAATGGCCAAAGGATGTGCCCAGGGGTCCCTAGCACTGGGCTGGGGCCTGACTGTAAATAGTCCCTATATCGAACGATGGATCTCAGACCAAAGCTGTCCCCTCCACAAATTTCTGCTGCCCAGATAGACGCAAGGGAGCCCTACAAACTAACATCAGGAACCTGGACTGGTGAGTTTTCTTTTCCAGGGAAAATGGCCAAAGGATGTGCCCAGGGGCCCCTGGTCCCGGGCTGGGGCCTGACTGCAAACAATCCTTATATCGAAATTTGGACCCCAAACCGAAGTTGTCCCCTCCTGAAACCTCTGCTGCCCTGATAGACCCAAGGGAGCCCTACAAACTGACATCAGCAACCTGGACTGGTGAGTTTTCTTTCCCAGGGAAAATGGCCAAAGGATGTGCCCAGGGGCCCCTGGACCTGGGCTGGGGCTTCACTGCAAAAAATCCGTATATCGAAGGATGGAACCCAGACAGAAGTTATCCCCTCCTCAAACTTGTGTTGCCCTGATAGACCCAAAGGAGCCCTAAAAACTGACATCAGCAACCTGGACTGGTGAGTTTTCTTTCCCAGGGAAAATGGCCAAAGGTTGTGCCCAGGGGCTCGTGGCCCTGGGCTCGGGCCTGACTATAAAAATCCCTATATCGAAGGA
Organism: Lonchura striata; assembly: GCF_046129695.1. NCBI lineage: Eukaryota > Metazoa > Chordata > Aves > Passeriformes > Estrildidae > Lonchura > Lonchura striata. The sequence continues at coordinate 843,591 of NC_134612.1, forward strand.
TGGATTGCAGACCAAAGTTGCCCCCACCTCAAACTTGTGCTGCCCTGATAGACCCAAGGGAGCCCTACAAACTGACATCAGCAACCTGGACTGGTGCGTTTTCTTTCCCAGGGAAAATGGCCAAAGGATGTGCCCAGGGGCCCCTGGACCTGGGCTGGGGCTTCACTGCAAAAAATCCGTATATCGAAGGATGGAACCCAGACAGAAGTTATCCCCTCCTCAAACTTGTGTTGCCCTGATAGACCCAAAGGAGCCCTAAAAACTGACATCAGCAACCTGGACTGGTGAGTTTTCTTTCGCAGGGAAAATGGCCAAAGGATGGGCCCAGGGGCCCGTGGTCGTGAGCTGGGGCCTGACTACAAATAATCCTTATATCGAAGGATGGAACCCAGACCAAAGTTGTCCCCATCTCATACTTGTGCTGCCCTGATAGACCCAAGGGAGCCCTACAAACTGACATCAGCAACCTGGACTGGTGCGTTTTCTTTCCCAGGGAAAATGGCCAAAGGATGTGCCCAGGGGCCCCTGGCCCTGGGCTGGGGCCTCACTGCAAATAGTCCCTATATTGAAGGATGGATCGCAGACCAAAGTTGTCCCCTCCTCAATTTTCTGCTGTCCAGATAGACCCAAGGGAGCCCTACAAACTGACATCAGCAACCTGGACTGGTGAATTTTCTTTCCCAGGGAAAATGGCCAAAGGATGTGCTCAGGGGCCCCTGGCCCTGGGCTCGGACCTGACTGCTAAGAATCCTTATATCGAAGGATGGACCCCAGACTGAAGTTGTCCCCTCCTCAAAGTTGTGCTGCCCTGATAGACCCAAGGGAGCCCTATAAACCCACGTCAGGAACCTGGACTGGTGAGTTTTCTTTCCCAGGGAAAATGGCCAAAGGATGTGCCCAGGGGTCCCTGGCCCTGGTCTGGGACCTGACTGCAAAGAGTCCCTATATCGAAGGATGGATCGCAGACCAATGTTGTCCCCACCTCAAAGTTGTGCTGCCCTGATAGACCCAAGGGAGCCCTACAAACTGACATCAGGAACCTGGACTGGTGAATTTTCTTTCCCAGGGAAAATGGCCAAAGGATGTGCCCAGGGGCCCCTGGCCCTGGGCTCGGACCTGACTGCTAAGAATCTTTATATCGAAGGATGGACCCCCGACTGAAGTTGTCCCCTCCTCATAGTTGTGCTGCCCTGATAGACCCAAGGGAGCCCTACAAACTGACATCAGCAACCTGGACTGGTGAGTTTTCTTTCCCAGGGAAAATGGCCAAAGGATGTGCCCAGGGGCCCCTGACCCCAGGCTGGGGCCTGACTGCAAAGAATCCTTATATCGAAGAATGGATGACAGGCCGAAGTTGTCCCCACCTCAAACTTGTGCTGCCCTGATAGACCCAAGGGAGCCCTACAAACTGACATCAGCAACCTGGACTGGTGAGTTTTCTTTCCCAGGGAAAATGGCCAAAGTTTGTGCCCAGAGGACCCTGGCACTGGGGTCGAACCTGACTGCAAAAACTCCTTATATTCAAGAATGGACCCCAGACCAAAGTTGTCCCCTCCTCAAATTTCAGCTTCCCAGATAGACCCAAGGGAGCCCTACAAACTGACATCAGCAACCTGGACTGCTGAGTTTTCTTTCCCAGGGAAAATGGCCAAAGGTTGTGCCCAGGGGCTCGTGGCCCTGGGCTCGGGCCTGACTATAAAAATCCCTATATCGAAGGATGGATCGCAGACCAAAGTTGCCCCCACCTCAAAATTGTGCTGCCCTGATAGACCGAAGGGAGCCGTACAAAGTGACATCAGGAACCTGGACTGCTGAGTTTTCTTTCCCAGGGAAAATGGCCAAAGGATGTGCCCAGTGGCCCCTGGACCTGGTCTGGGGCCTGACTGCAAAGAATCCTTATATCGAAGGATGGATCGCAGACCAAAGTTGTCCCCTCCTCAAAATTCTGCTTCCCTGATAGACCCAAGGGAGCCCTACAAACTGACATCAGCAAGCTGGACTGGTGAGTTTTCTTTCCCAGGGAAAATGGCCAAAGGATGTGCCCAGGGGTCCCTAGCACTGGGCTGGGGCCTGACTTTAAATAGTCCCTATATCGAACGATGGATCTCAGACCAAAGCTGTCCCCTCCACAAATTTCTGCTGCCCAGATAGACGCAAGGGAGCCCTACAAACTAACATCAGGAACCTGGACTGGTGAGTTTTCTTTTCCAGGGAAAATGGCTAAAGGATGTGCCCAGGGGCCCCTGGTCCCGGGCTGGGGCCCTGACTGCAAACAATCCTTATATCGAAATTTGGACCCCAAACCGAAGTTGTCCCCTCCTGAAACCTCTGCTGCCCTGATAGACCCAAGGGAGCCCTACAAACTGACATCAGGAACCTGGACTGGTGAGTTTTCTTTCCCAGGGAAAATGGCCAAAGGTTGTGCCCAGGGGCTCGTGGCCCTGGGCTCGGGCCTGACTATAAAAATCCCTATATCGAAGGATGGATTGCAGACCAAAGTTGCCCCCACCTCAAACTTGTGCTGCCCTGATAGACCCAAGGGAGCCCTACAAACTGACATCAGCAAGCTGGACTGCTGAGTTTTCTTTCGCAGGGAAAACGGCCAAAGGATGTGCCCAGGGGCCCCTGGACCTGGGCTGGGGCTTCACTGCAAAAAATCCGTATATCGAAGGATGGAACCCAGACAGAAGTTATCCCCTCCTCAAACTTGTGTTGCCCTGATAGACCCAAAGGAGCCCTACAAACTGACATCAGCAACATGGCCTGGTGAGTTTTCTTTCCCAGGGAAAATGGCCAAAGGTTGTGCCCAGGGGCTCGTGGCCCTGGGCTCGGGCCTGACTATAAAAATCCCTATATCGAAGGATGGAACCCAGACCAAAGTTGTCCCCATCTCATACTTGTGCTGCCCTGATAGACCCAAGGGAGCCCTACAAACTGACATCAGCAACCTGGACTGGTGCGTTTTCTTTCCCAGGGAAAATGGCCAAAGGATGTGCCCAGGGGCCCCTGGCCCTGGGCTGGGGCCTCACTGCAAATAGTCCCTATATTGAAGGATGGATCGCAGACCAAAGTTGTCCCCTCCTCAATTTTCTGCTGTCCAGATAGACCCAAGGGAGCCCTACAAACTGACATCAGCAACCTGGACTGGTGAATTTTCTTTCCCAGGGAAAATGGCCAAAGGATGTGCTCAGGGGCCCCTGGCCCTGGGCTCGGACCTGACTGCTAAGAATCCTTATATCGAAGGATGGACCCCAGACTGAAGTTGTCCCCTCCTCATAGTTGTGCTGCCCTGATAGACCCAAGGGAGCCCTATAAACCCACGTCAGGAACCTGGACTGGTGAGTTTTCTTTCCCAGGGAAAATGGCCAAAGGATGGGCCCAGGGGACCCTGGCCCTGGTCTGGGACCTGACTGCAAAGACTCCCTATATCGAAGGATGGATCGCAGACCAATGTTGTCCCCACCTCAAAGTTGTGCTGCCCTGATAGACCCAAGGGAGCCCTACAAACTGACATCAGGAACCTGGACTGGTGAGTTTTCTTTCCCAGGGAAAATGGCCAAAGGATGTGCCCAGGGGACCCTGGCCCTGGTCTGGGACCTGACTGCAAAGAGTCCCTATATCGAAGGATGGATCGCAGACCAATGTTGTCCCCACCTCAAAGTTGTGCTGCCCTGATAGACCCAAGGGAGCCCTACAAACTGACATCAGCAACCTGGACTGGTGAGTTTTCTTTCCCAGGGAAAATGGCCAAAGGATGTGCCCAGGGGCCCCTGACCCCAGGCTGGGGCCTGACTGCAAAGAATCCTTATATCGAAGAATGGATGACAGGCCGAAGTTGTCCCCTCCTCAAAGTTGTGCTGCCCTGATAGACCCAAGGGAGCCCTACAAACTGACATCAGCAACCTGGACTGGTGAGTTTTCTTTCCCAGGGAAAATGGCCAAAGGATGTGCCCAGGGGCCCCTGGCACTGGGCTGGGGCCTGAATTCAAAAAATCCATATATCGAAGGATGGACCCCAGACCAAAGTTGTCCCCACCTCAAACTTGTGCTGCCCTGATAGACCCAAGGGAGCCCTACAAACTGACATCAGCAACCTGGACTGGTGAGTTTTCTTTCCCAGGGAAAATGGCCAAAGTTTGTGCCCAGAGGACCCTGGCACTGGGGTCGAACCTGACTGCAAAATCTCCTTATATTCAAGAATGGACCGCAGACCGAAGTTTTCCCCTCCTCAAACTTGTGTTGCCCTGATAGACCCAAAGGAGCCCTACAAAGTGACATCAGGAACCTGGACTGGTGAGTTTTCTTTTCCAGGGAAAATGGCCAAAGGATGTGCCCAGTGGCCCCTGGACCTGGTCTGGGACCTGACTGCAAAGAATCCTTATATCGAAGGATGGATCGCAGACCAAAGTTGTCCCCTCCTCAAATTTCTGCTTCGCTGATAGACCCAAGGGAGCCCTACAAACTGACAACAGGAACCTGGAATGGTGAGTTTTCTTTCCCAGGGAAAATGGCCAAAGGATGTGCCCAGGGGCCCCAAGCACAGGGCTGGGACCTGACTGCAAAGGATCCTTATATCGAAATTTGGACCCCAAACTGAAATTGTCCCCTCCTCAAAGTTGTGCTGCCCTGATAGACCCAAGGGAGCCCTACAAACTGACATCAGCAACCTGGACTGGTGAGTTTTCTTTCCCAGGGAAAATGGCCAAAGGATGTGCCCAGGGGCCAATGGCACTGGGCTGGGGCCTGACTGTAAAAAATCCTTATATCGAAGGATGGACCCCCGACTGAAGTTGTCCCCTCCTCAAAGTTGTGCTGCCCTGATAGATCCAAGGGAGCCCTACAAACTCACGTCAGGAACCTGGAATGGTGAATTTTCTTTCCCAGGGAAAATGGCCAAAGGATGTGCCCAGTGGGCCCTGGCACTGGGCTGGGCCCTGACTGCAAAGAATTTCTATATCGAAGGATGGACCCCAGACCAAAGTTGTCCCCTCCTCAAATTTCAGCTTCCCAGATAGACCCAAGGGAGCCCTACAAACTGACATCAGCAACCTGGACTGCTGAGTTTTCTTTCCCAGGGAAAATGGCCGAAGGTTGTGCCCAGGGGCTCGTGGCCCTGGGCTCGGGCCTGACTATAAAAATCCCTATATCGAAGGATGGATCGCAGACCAAAGTTGTCCCCAACTCAAAATTGTGCTGCCCTGATAGACCGAAGGGAGCCGTACAAACTGACATCAGCAACCTGGACTGGTGAGTTTTCTTTCCCAGGGAAAATGGCCAAAGGATGTGCCCAGGGGCCCCTGACCCCGGGCTGGGGCCTGACTGCAAAGAATCCTTATATCGAAGAATGGATCACAGGCCGAAGTTGTCCCCTCCTCAAATTTCTGCTTCCCATATAGACCCAAGGGAGCCCTACAAACTGACATCAGCAACCTGGACTGGTGAGATTTCTTTCCCAGGGAAAATGGCCAAAGGATGTGCCCAGGGGCCCCTGGCACTGGGCTGGGGCCTGAATTCAAAAAATCCATATATCGAAGGATGGACCCCAGACCAAAGTTGTCCCCACCTCAAACTTGTGCTGCCCTGATAGACCCAAGGGAGCCCTACAAACTGACATCAGCAACCTGGACTGGTGAGTTTTCTTTCCCAGGGAAAATGGCCAAAGTTTGTGCCCAGAGGACCCTGGCACTGGGGTCGAACCTGACTGCAAAAACTCCTTATATTCAAGCATGGACCCCAGACCGAAATTGTCCCCTCCTCAAACTTGTGTTGCCCTGATAGACCCAAAGGAGCCCTACAAACGGACATCAGCAACCTGGACTGGTGAGTTTTCTTTCCCAGGGAAAATGGCCAAAGGTTGTGCCCAGGGGCTCGTGGCCCTGGGCTCGGGCCTGACTATAAAAATCCCTATATCGAAGGATGGATCGCAGACCAAAGTTGCCCCCACCTCAAAATTGTGCTGCGCTGATAGACCCAAGGGAGCCGTACAAATTGACATCAGGAACCTGGACTGCTGAGTTTTCTTTCCCAGGAAAATGGCCAAAGGTTGTGCCCAGGGGCTCGTGGCCCTGGGCTCGGGCCTGACTATAAAATTCCCTATATCGAAGGATGGATCGCAGACCAAAATTGCCCCCACATCAAAATTGTGCTGCCCTGATAGACCCAAGGGAGCCGTACAAAGTGACATCAGGAACCTGGACTGGTGAGTTTTCTTTCCCAGGGAAAATGGCCAAAGGATGTGCCCAGTGGCCCCTGGACCTGGTCTGGGGCCTGACTGCAAAGAATCCTTATATCGAAGGATGGATCGCAGACCAAAGTTGTCCCCTCCTCAAATTTCTGCTTCCCTGATAGACCCAAGGGAGCCCTACAAACTGACATCAGCAAGCTGGACTGGTGAGTTTTCTTTCCCAGGGAAAATGGCCAAAGGGTGTGCCCAGGGGTCCCTAGCACTGGGCTGGGGCCTTACTTTAAATAGTCCCTATATCGAACGATGGATCTCAGACCAAAGCTGTCCCCTCCACAAATTTCTGCTGCCCAGATAGACGCAAGGGAGCCCTACAAACTAACATCAGGAACCTGGACTGGTGAGTTTTCTTTTCCAGGGAAAATGGCCAAAGGATGTGCCCAGGGGCCCCTGGGGTCCCGGGCTGGGGCCCTGACTGCAAACAATCCTTATATCGAAATTTGGACCCCAAACCGAAGTTGTCCCCTCCTGAAACCTCTGCTGCCCTGATAGACCCAAGGGAGCCCTACAAACTGACATCAGGAACCTGGAATGGTGAGTTTTCTTTCCCAGGGAAAATGGCCAAAGGATGTGCCCAGGGGCCCCAAGCACAGGGCTGGGACCTGACTGCAAAGGATCCTTATATCGAAATTTGGACCCCAAACTGAAATTGTCCCCTCCTCAAAGTTGTGCTGCCCTGATAGACCCAAGGGAGCCCTACAAACTGACATCAGCAACCTGGACTGGTGAGTTTTCTTTCCCAGGGAAAATGGCCAAAGGATGTGCCCAGGGGCCAATGGCACTGGGCTGGGGCCTGACTGTAAAAAATCCTTATATCGAAGGATGGACCCCCGACTGAAGTTGTCCCCTCCTCAAAGTTGTGCTGCCCTGATAGATCCAAGGGAGCCCTACAAACTCACGTCAGGAACCTGGACTGGTGAGTTTTCTTTCCCAGGGAAAATGGCCAAAGGATGTGCCCAGGGGTCCCTGGCCCTGGTCTGGGACCTGACTGCAAAGAGTCCCTATATCGAAGGATGGATCGCAGACCAATGTTGTCCCCACCTCAAAGTTGTGCTGCCCTGATAGACCCAAGGGAGCCCTACAAACTGACATCAGGAACCTGGACTGGTGAATTTTCTTTCCCAGGGAAAATGGCCAAAGGATGTGCCCAGGGGCCCCTGGCCCTGGGCTCGGACCTGACTGCTAAGAATCTTTATATCGAAGGATGGACCCCCGACTGAAGTTGTCCCCTCCTCATAGTTGTGCTGCCCTGATAGACCCAAGGGAGCCCTACAAACTGACATCAGCAACCTGGACTGGTGAGTTTTCTTTCCCAGGGAAAATGGCCAAAGGATGTGCCCAGGGGCCCCTGACCCCAGGCTGGGGCCTGACTGCAAAGAATCCTTATATCGAAGAATGGATGACAGGCCGAAGTTGTCCCCTCCTCAAAGTTGTGCTGCCCTGATAGACCCAAGGGAGCCCTACAAACTGACATCAGCAACCTGGACTGGTGAGATTTCTTTCCCAGGGAAAATGGCCAAAGGATGTGCCCAGGGGCCCCTGGCACTGGGCTGGGGCCTGAATTCAAAAAATCCATATATCGAAGGATGGACCCCAGACCAAAGTTGTCCCCACCTCAAACTTGTGCTGCCCTGATAGACCCAAGGGAGCCCTACAAACTGACATCAGCAACCTGGACTGGTGAGTTTTCTTTCCCAGGGAAAATGGCCAAAGTTTGTGCCCAGAGGACCCTGGCACTGGGGTCGAACCTGACTGCAAAAACTCCTTATATTCAAGAATGGACCCCAGACCAAAGTTGTCCCCTCCTCAAATTTCAGCTTCCCAGATAGACCCAAGGGAGCCCTACAAACTGACATTAGCAACCTGGACTGCTGAGTTTTCTTTCCCAGGGAAAATGGCCGAAGGTTGTGCCCAGGGGCTCGTGGCCCTGGGCTCGGGCCTGACTATAAAAATCCCTATATCGAAGGATGGATCGCAGACCAAAGTTGCCCCCACCTCAAAATTGTGCTGCCCTGATAGACCGAAGGGAGCCGTACAAAGTGACATCAGGAACCTGGACTGCTGAGTTTTCTTTCCCAGGGAAAATGGCCAAAGGATGTGCCCAGTGGCCCCTGGACCTGGTCTGGGGCCTGACTGCAAAGAATCCTTATATCGAAGGATGGATCGCAGACCAAAGTTGTCCCCTCCTCAAATTTCTGCTTCCCTGATAGACCCAAGGGAGCCCTACAAACTGACATCAGCAAGCTGGACTGGTGAGTTTTCTTTCGCAGGGAAAATGGCCAAAGGATGTGCCCAGGGGTCCCTAGCACTGGGCTGGGGCCTGACTTTAAATAGTCCCTATATCGAACGATGGATCTCAGACCAAAGCTGTCCCCTCCACAAATTTCTGCTGCCCAGATAGACGCAAGGGAGCCCTACAAACTAACATCAGGAACCTGGACTGGTGAGTTTTCTTTTCCAGGGAAAATGGCTAAAGGATGTGCCCAGGGGCCCCTGGTCCCGGGCTGGGGCCCTGACTGCAAACAATCCTTATATCGAAATTTGGACCCCAAACCGAAGTTGTCCCCTCCTGAAACCTCTGCTGCCCTGATAGACCCAAGGGAGCCCTACAAACTGACATCAGGAACCTGGACTGGTGAGATTTCTTTCCCAGGGAAAATGGCCAAAGGTTGTGCCCAGGGGCTCGTGGCCCTGGGCTCGGGCCTGACTATAAAAATCCCTATATCGAAGGATGGATTGCAGACCAAAGTTGCCCCCACCTCAAACTTGTGCTGCCCTGATAGACCCAAGGGAGCCCTACAAACTGACATCAGCAAGCTGGACTGCTGAGTTTTCTTTCGCAGGGAAAACGGCCAAAGGATGTGCCCAGGGGCCCCTGGACCTGGGCTGGGGCTTCACTGCAAAAAATCCGTATATCGAAGGATGGAACCCAGACAGAAGTTATCCCCTCCTCAAACTTGTGTTGCCCTGATAGACCCAAAGGAGCCCTACAAACTGACATCAGCAACATGGCCTGGTGAGTTTTCTTTCCCAGGGAAAATGGCCAAAGGTTGTGCCCAGGGGCTCGTGGCCCTGGGCTCGGGCCTGACTATAAAAATCCCTATATCGAAGGATGGAACCCAGACCAAAGTTGTCCCCATCTCATACTTGTGCTGCCCTGATAGACCCAAGGGAGCCCTACAAACTGACATCAGCAACCTGGACTGGTGCGTTTTCTTTCCCAGGGAAAATGGCCAAAGGATGTGCCCAGGGGCCCCTGGCCCTGGGCTGGGGCCTCACTGCAAATAGTCCCTATATTGAAGGATGGATCGCAGACCAAAGTTGTCCCCTCCTCAATTTTCTGCTGTCCAGATAGACCCAAGGGAGCCCTACAAACTGACATCAGCAACCTGGACTGGTGAATTTTCTTTCCCAGGGAAAATGGCCAAAGGATGTGCTCAGGGGCCCCTGGCCCTGGGCTCGGACCTGACTGCTAAGAATCCTTATATCGAAGGATGGACCCCAGACTGAAGTTGTCCCCTCCTCATAGTTGTGCTGCCCTGATAGACCCAAGGGAGCCCTATAAACCCACGTCAGGAACCTGGACTGGTGAGTTTTCTTTCCCAGGGAAAATGGCCAAAGGATGTGCCCAGGGGACCCTGGCCCTGGTCTGGGACCTGACTGCAAAGAGTCCCTATATCGAAGGATGGATCGCAGACCAATGTTGTCCCCACCTCAAAGTTGTGCTGCCCTGATAGACCCAAGGGAGCCCTACAAACTGACATCAGGAACCTGGACTGGTGAATTTTCTTTCCCAGGGGAAATGGCCAAAGGATGTGCCCAGGGGCCCCTGGCCCTGGGCTCGGACCTGACTGCTAAGAATCTTTATATCGAAGGATGGACCCCCGACTGAAGTTGTCCCCTCCTCATAGTTGTGCTGCCCTGATAGACCCAAGGGAGCCCTACAAACTGACATCAGCAACCTGGACTGGTGAGATTTCTTTCCCAGGGAAAATGGCCAAAGGATGTGCCCAGGGGCCCCTGGCACTGGGCTGGGGCCTGAATTCAAAAAATCCATATATCGAAGGATGGACCCCAGACCAAAGTTGTCCCCACCTCAAACTTGTGCTGCCCTGATAGACCCAAGGGAGCCCTACAAACTGACATCAGCAACCTGGACTGGTGAGATTTCTTTCCCAGGGAAAATGGCCAAAGGATGTGCCCAGGGGCCCCTGGCACTGGGCTGGGGCCTGAATTCAAAAAATCCATATATCGAAGGATGGACCCCAGACCAAAGTTGTCCCCACCTCAAACTTGTGCTGCCCTGATAGACCCAAGGGAGCCCTACAAACTGACATCAGCAACCTGGACTGGTGAGTTTTCTTTCCCAGGGAAAATGGCCAAAGTTTGTGCCCAGAGGACCCTGGCACTGGGGTCGAACCTGACTGCAAAATCTCCTTATATTCAAGAATGGACCGCAGACCGAAGTTTTCCCCTCCTCAAACTTGTGTTGCCCTGATAGACCCAAAGGAGCCCTACAAAGTGACATCAGGAACCTGGACTGGTGAGTTTTCTTTTCCAGGGAAAATGGCCAAAGGATGTGCCCAGTGGCCCCTGGACCTGGTCTGGGACCTGACTGCAAAGAATCCTTATATCGAAGGATGGATCGCAGACCAAAGTTGTCCCCTCCTCAAATTTCTGCTTCGCTGATAGACCCAAGGGAGCCCTACAAACTGACAACAGGAACCTGGAATGGTGAGTTTTCTTTCCCAGGGAAAATGGCCAAAGGATGTGCCCAGGGGCCCCAAGCACAGGGCTGGGACCTGACTGCAAAGGATCCTTATATCGAAATTTGGACCCCAAACTGAAATTGTCCCCTCCTCAAAGTTGTGCTGCCCTGATAGACCCAAGGGAGCCCTACAAACTGACATCAGCAACCTGGACTGGTGAGTTTTCTTTCCCAGGGAAAATGGCCAAAGGATGTGCCCAGGGGCCAATGGCACTGGGCTGGGGCCTGACTGTAAAAAATCCTTATATCGAAGGATGGACCCCCGACTGAAGTTGTCCCCTCCTCAAAGTTGTGCTGCCCTGATAGATCCAAGGGAGCCCTACAAACTCACGTCAGGAACCTGGAATGGTGAATTTTCTTTCCCAGGGAAAATGGCCAAAGGATGTGCCCAGTGGGCCCTGGCACTGGGCTGGGCCCTGACTGCAAAGAATTTCTATATCGAAGGATGGACCCCAGACCAAAGTTGTCCCCTCCTCAAATTTCAGCTTCCCAGATAGACCCAAGGGAGCCCTACAAACTGACATCAGCAACCTGGACTGCTGAGTTTTCTTTCCCAGGGAAAATGGCCGAAGGTTGTGCCCAGGGGCTCGTGGCCCTGGGCTCGGGCCTGACTATAAAAATCCCTATATCGAAGGATGGATCGCAGACCAAAGTTGTCCCCAACTCAAAATTGTGCTGCCCTGATAGACCGAAGGGAGCCGTACAAACTGACATCAGCAACCTGGACTGGTGAGTTTTCTTTCCCAGGGAAAATGGCCAAAGGATGTGCCCAGGGGCCCCTGACCCCGGGCTGGGGCCTGACTGCAAAGAATCCTTATATCGAAGAATGGATCACAGGCCGAAGTTGTCCCCTCCTCAAATTTCTGCTTCCCATATAGACCCAAGGGAGCCCTACAAACTGACATCAGCAACCTGGACTGGTGAGATTTCTTTCCCAGGGAAAATGGCCAAAGGATGTGCCCAGGGGCCCCTGGCACTGGGCTGGGGCCTGAATTCAAAAAATCCATATATCGAAGGATGGACCCCAGACCAAAGTTGTCCCCTCCTCATAGTTGTGCTGCCCTGATAGACCCAAGGGAGCCCTACAAACTGACATCAGCAACCTGGACTGGTGAGTTTTCTTTCCCAGGGAAAATGGCCAAAGTTTGTGCCCAGAGGACCCTGGCACTGGGGTCGAACCTGACTGCAAAAACTCCTTATATTCAAGCATGGACCGCAGACCGAAATTTTCTCCTCCTCAAACTTGTGTTGCCCTGATAGACCCAAAGGAGCCCTACAAACGGACATCAGCAACCTGGACTGGTGAGTTTTCTTTCCCAGGGAAAATGGCCAAAGGTTGTGCCCAGGGGCTCGTGGCCCTGGGCTCGGGCCTGACTATAAAAATCCCTATATCGAAGGATGGATCGCAGACCAAAGTTGCCCCCACCTCAAAATTGTGCTGCGCTGATAGACCCAAGGGAGCCGTACAAATTGACATCAGGAACCTGGACTGGTGAGTTTTCTTTCCCAGGGAAAATGGCCAAAGGATGTGCCCAGTGGCCCCTGGACCTGGTCTGGGACCTGTCTGCAAAGAATCCTTATATCGAAGGATGGATCGCAGACCAAAGTTGTCCCCTTCTCAAATTTCTGCTTCCCTGACAGACCCAAGGGAGCCCTACAAACTGACATCAGCAACCTGGACTGCTGAGTTTTCTTTCCCAGGAAAATGGCCAAAGGTTGTGCCCAGGGGCTCGTGGCCCTGGGCTCGGGCCTGACTATAAAATTCCCTATATCGAAGGATGGATCGCAGACCAAAATTGCCCCCACATCAAAATTGTGCTGCCCTGATAGACCCAAGGGAGCCGTACAAAGTGACATCAGGAACCTGGACTGGTGAGTTTTCTTTCCCAGGGAAAATGGCCAAAGGATGTGCCCAGTGGCCCCTGGACCTGGTCTGGGGCCTGACTGCAAAGAATCCTTATATCGAAGGATGGATCGCAGACCAAAGTTGTCCCCTCCTCAAATTTCTGCTTCCCTGATAGACCCAAGGGAGCCCTACAAACTGACATCAGCAAGCTGGACTGGTGAGTTTTCTTTCCCAGGGAAAATGGCCAAAGGATGTGCCCAGGGGTCCCTAGCACTGGGCTGGGGCCTTACTTTAAATAGTCCCTATATCGAACGATGGATCTCAGACCAAAGCTGTCCCCTCCACAAATTTCTGCTGCCCAGATAGACGCAAGGGAGCCCTACAAACTAACATCAGGAACCTGGACTGGTGAGTTTTCTTTTCCAGGGAAAATGGCCAAAGGATGTGCCCAGGGGCCCCTGGGGTCCCGGGCTGGGGCCCTGACTGCAAACAATCCTTATATCGAAATTTGGACCCCAAACCGAAGTTGTCCCCTCCTGAAACCTCTGCTGCCCTGATAGACCCAAGGGAGCCCTACAAACTGACATCAGGAACCTGGAATGGTGAGTTTTCTTTCCCAGGGAAAATGGCCAAAGGATGTGCCCAGGGGCCCCAAGCACAGGGCTGGGACCTGACTGCAAAGGATCCTTATATCGAAATTTGGACCCCAAACTGAAATTGTCCCCTCCTCAAAGTTGTGCTGCCCTGATAGACCCAAGGGAGCCCTACAAACTGACATCAGCAACCTGGACTGGTGAGTTTTCTTTCCCAGGGAAAATGGCCAAAGGATGTGCCCAGGGGCCAATGGCACTGGGCTGGGGCCTGACTGTAAAAAATCCTTATATCGAAGGATGGACCCCCGACTGAAGTTGTCCCCTCCTCAAAGTTGTGCTGCCCTGATAGATCCAAGGGAGCCCTACAAACTCACGTCAGGAACCTGGACTGGTGAGTTTTCTTTCCCAGGGAAAATGGCCAAAGGATGTGCCCAGGGGTCCCTGGCCCTGGTCTGGGACCTGACTGCAAAGAGTCCCTATATCGAAGGATGGATCGCAGACCAATGTTGTCCCCACCTCAAAGTTGTGCTGCCCTGATAGACCCAAGGGAGCCCTACAAACTGACATCAGGAACCTGGACTGGTGAATTTTCTTTCCCAGGGAAAATGGCCAAAGGATGTGCCCAGGGGCCCCTGGCCCTGGTCTCGGACCTGACTGCTAAGAATCTTTATATCGAAGGATGGACCCCCGACTGAAGTTGTCCCCTCCTCATAGTTGTGCTGCCCTGATAGACCCAAGGGAGCCCTACAAACTGACATCAGCAACCTGGACTGGTGAGTTTTCTTTCCCAGGGAAAATGGCCAAAGGATGTGCCCAGGGGCCCCTGACCCCAGGCTGGGGCCTGACTGCAAAGAATCCTTATATCGAAGAATGGATGACAGGCCGAAGTTGTCCCCTCCTCAAAGTTGTGCTGCCCTGATAGACCCAAGGGAGCCCTACAAACTGACATCAGCAACCTGGACTGGTGAGATTTCTTTCCCAGGGAAAATGGCCAAAGGATGTGCCCAGGGGCCCCTGGCACTGGGCTGGGGCCTGAATTCAAAAAATCCATATATCGAAGGATGGACCCCAGACCAAAGTTGTCCCCACCTCAAACTTGTGCTGCCCTGATAGACCCAAGGGAGCCCTACAAACTGACATCAGCAACCTGGACTGGTGAGTTTTCTTTCCCAGGGAAAATGGCCAAAGTTTGTGCCCAGAGGACCCTGGCACTGGGGTCGAACCTGACTGCAAAAACTCCTTATATTCAAGAATGGACCCCAGACCAAAGTTGTCCCCTCCTCAAATTTCAGCTTCCCAGATAGACCCAAGGGAGCCCTACAAACTGACATTAGCAACCTGGACTGCTGAGTTTTCTTTCCCAGGGAAAATGGCCGAAGGTTGTGCCCAGGGGCTCGTGGCCCTGGGCTCGGGCCTGACTATAAAAATCCCTATATCGAAGGATGGATCGCAGACCAAAGTTGCCCCCACCTCAAAATTGTGCTGCCCTGATAGACCGAAGGGAGCCGTACAAAGTGACATCAGGAACCTGGACTGCTGAGTTTTCTTTCCCAGGGAAAATGGCCAAAGGATGTGCCCAGTGGCCCCTGGACCTGGTCTGGGGCCTGACTGCAAAGAATCCTTATATCGAAGGATGGATCGCAGACCAAAGTTGTCCCCTCCTCAAATTTCTGCTTCCCTGATAGACCCAAGGGAGCCCTACAAACTGACATCAGCAAGCTGGACTGGTGAGTTTTCTTTCGCAGGGAAAATGGCCAAAGGATGTGCCCAGGGGTCCCTAGCACTGGGCTGGGGCCTGACTTTAAATAGTCCCTATATCGAACGATGGATCTCAGACCAAAGCTGTCCCCTCCACAAATTTCTGCTGCCCAGATAGACGCAAGGGAGCCCTACAAACTAACATCAGGAACCTGGACTGGTGAGTTTTCTTTTCCAGGGAAAATGGCTAAAGGATGTGCCCAGGGGCCCCTGGTCCCGGGCTGGGGCCCTGACTGCAAACAATCCTTATATCGAAATTTGGACCCCAAACCGAAGTTGTCCCCTCCTGAAACCTCTGCTGCCCTGATAGACCCAAGGGAGCCCTACAAACTGACATCAGGAACCTGGACTGGTGAGTTTTCTTTCCCAGGGAAAATGGCCAAAGGTTGTGCCCAGGGGCTCGTGGCCCTGGGCTCGGTCCTGACTATAAAAATCCCTATATCGAAGGATGGATTGCAGACCAAAGTTGCCCCCACCTCAAACTTGTGCTGCCCTGATAGACCCAAGGGAGCCCTACAAACTGACATCAGCAAGCTGGACTGCTGAGTTTTCTTTCGCAGGGAAAACGGCCAAAGGATGTGCCCAGGGGCCCCTGGACCTGGGCTGGGGCTTCACTGCAAAAAATCCGTATATCGAAGGATGGAACCCAGACAGAAGTTATCCCCTCCTCAAACTTGTGTTGCCCTGATAGACCCAAAGGAGCCCTACAAACTGACATCAGCAACATGGCCTGGTGAGTTTTCTTTCCCAGGGAAAATGGCCAAAGGTTGTGCCCAGGGGCTCGTGGCCCTGGGCTCGGGCCTGACTATAAAAATCCCTATATCGAAGGATGGAACCCAGACCAAAGTTGTCCCCATCTCATACTTGTGCTGCCCTGATAGACCCAAGGGAGCCCTACAAACTGACATCAGCAACCTGGACTGGTGCGTTTTCTTTCCCAGGGAAAATGGCCAAAGGATGTGCCCAGGGGCCCCTGGCCCTGGGCTGGGGCCTCACTGCAAATAGTCCCTATATTGAAGGATGGATCGCAGACCAAAGTTGTCCCCTCCTCAATTTTCTGCTGTCCAGATAGACCCAAGGGAGCCCTACAAACTGACATCAGCAACCTGGACTGGTGAATTTTCTTTCCCAGGGAAAATGGCCAAAGGATGTGCTCAGGGGCCCCTGGCCCTGGGCTCGGACCTGACTGCTAAGAATCCTTATATCGAAGGATGGACCCCAGACTGAAGTTGTCCCCTCCTCATAGTTGTGCTGCCCTGATAGACCCAAGGGAGCCCTATAAACCCACGTCAGGAACCTGGACTGGTGAGTTTTCTTTCCCAGGGAAAATGGCCAAAGGATGTGCCCAGGGGACCCTGGCCCTGGTCTGGGACCTGACTGCAAAGAGTCCCTATATCGAAGGATGGATCGCAGACCAATGTTGTCCCCACCTCAAAGTTGTGCTGCCCTGATAGACCCAAGGGAGCCCTACAAACTGACATCAGGAACCTGGACTGGTGAATTTTCTTTCCCAGGGGAAATGGCCAAAGGATGTGCCCAGGGGCCCCTGGCCCTGGGCTCGGACCTGACTGCTAAGAATCTTTATATCGAAGGATGGACCCCCGACTGAAGTTGTCCCCTCCTCATAGTTGTGCTGCCCTGATAGACCCAAGGGAGCCCTACAAACTGACATCAGCAACCTGGACTGGTGAGATTTCTTTCCCAGGGAAAATGGCCAAAGGATGTGCCCAGGGGCCCCTGGCACTGGGCTGGGGCCTGAATTCAAAAAATCCATATATCGAAGGATGGACCCCAGACCAAAGTTGTCCCCACCTCAAACTTGTGCTGCCCTGATAGACCCAAGGGAGCCCTACAAACTGACATCAGCAACCTGGACTGGTGAGATTTCTTTCCCAGGGAAAATGGCCAAAGGATGTGCCCAGGGGCCCCTGGCACTGGGCTGGGGCCTGAATTCAAAAAATCCATATATCGAAGGATGGACCCCAGACCAAAGTTGTCCCCACCTCAAACTTGTGCTGCCCTGATAGACCCAAGGGAGCCCTACAAACTGACATCAGCAACCTGGACTGGTGAGTTTTCTTTCCCAGGGAAAATGGCCAAAGTTTGTGCCCAGAGGACCCTGGCACTGGGGTCGAACCTGACTGCAAAATCTCCTTATATTCAAGAATGGACCGCAGACCGAAGTTTTCCCCTCCTCAAACTTGTGTTGCCCTGATAGACCCAAAGGAGCCCTACAAAGTGACATCAGGAACCTGGACTGGTGAGTTTTCTTTTCCAGGGAAAATGGCCAAAGGATGTGCCCAGTGGCCCCTGGACCTGGTCTGGGGCCTGACTGCAAAGAATCCTTATATCGAAGGATGGATCGCAGACCAAAGTTGTCCCCTCCTCAAATTTCTGCTTCGCTGATAGACCCAAGGGAGCCCTACAAACTGACAACAGGAACCTGGAATGGTGAGTTTTCTTTCCCAGGGAAAATGGCCAAAGGATGTGCCCAGGGGCCCCAAGCACAGGGCTGGGACCTGACTGCAAAGGATCCTTATATCGAAATTTGGACCCCAAACTGAAATTGTCCCCTCCTCAAAGTTGTGCTGCCCTGATAGACCCAAGGGAGCCCTACAAACTGACATCAGCAACCTGGACTGGTGAGTTTTCTTTCCCAGGGAAAATGGCCAAAGGATGTGCCCAGGGGCCAATGGCACTGGGCTGGGGCCTGACTGTAAAAAATCCTTATATCGAAGGATGGACCCCCGACTGAAGTTGTCCCCTCCTCAAAGTTGTGCTGCCCTGATAGATCCAAGGGAGCCCTACAAACTCACGTCAGGAACCTGGAATGGTGAATTTTCTTTCCCAGGGAAAATGGCCAAAGGATGTGCCCAGTGGGCCCTGGCACTGGGCTGGGCCCTGACTGCAAAGAATTTCTATATCGAAGGATGGACCCCAGACCAAAGTTGTCCCCTCCTCAAATTTCAGCTTCCCAGATAGACCCAAGGGAGCCCTACAAACTGACATCAGCAACCTGGACTGCTGAGTTTTCTTTCCCAGGGAAAATGGCCGAAGGTTGTGCCCAGGGGCTCGTGGCCCTGGGCTCGGGCCTGACTATAAAAATCCCTATATCGAAGGATGGATCGCAGACCAAAGTTGTCCCCAACTCAAAATTGTGCTGCCCTGATAGACCGAAGGGAGCCGTACAAACTGACATCAGCAACCTGGACTGGTGAGTTTTCTTTCCCAGGGAAAATGGCCAAAGGATGTGCCCAGGGGCCCCTGACCCCGGGCTGGGGCCTGACTGCAAAGAATCCTTATATCGAAGAATGGATCACAGGCCGAAGTTGTCCCCTCCTCAAATTTCTGCTTCCCATATAGACCCAAGGGAGCCCTACAAACTGACATCAGCAACCTGGACTGGTGAGATTTCTTTCCCAGGGAAAATGGCCAAAGGATGTGCCCAGGGGCCCCTGGCACTGGGCTGGGGCCTGAATTCAAAAAATCCATATATCGAAGGATGGACCCCAGACCAAAGTTGTCCCCACCTCAAACTTGTGCTGCCCTGATAGACCCAAGGGAGCCCTACAAACTGACATCAGCAACCTGGACTGGTGAGTTTTCTTTCCCAGGGAAAATGGCCAAAGTTTGTGCCCAGAGGACCCTGGCACTGGGGTCGAACCTGACTGCAAAAACTCCTTATATTCAAGCATGGACCGCAGACCGAAATTTTCCCCTCCTCAAACTTGTGTTGCCCTGATAGACCCAAAGGAGCCCTACAAACGGACATCAGCAACCTGGACTGGTGAGTTTTCTTTCCCAGGGAAAATGGCCAAAGGTTGTGCCCAGGGGCTCGTGGCCCTGGGCTCGGGCCTGACTATAAAAATCCCTATATCGAAGGATGGATCGCAGACCAAAGTTGCCCCCACCTCAAAATTGTGCTGCGCTGATAGACCCAAGGGAGCCGTACAAATTGACATCAGGAACCTGGACTGGTGAGTTTTCTTTCCCAGGGAAAATGGCCAAAGGATGTGCCCAGTGGCCCCTGGACCTGGTCTGGGACCTGTCTGCAAAGAATCCTTATATCGAAGGATGGATCGCAGACCAAAGTTGTCCCCTTCTCAAATTTCTGCTTCCCTGACAGACCCAAGGGAGCCCTACAAACTGACATCAGCAACCTGGACTGCTGAGTTTTCTTTCCCAGGAAAATGGCCAAAGGTTGTGCCCAGGGGCTCGTGGCCCTGGGCTCGGGCCTGACTATAAAATTCCCTATATCGAAGGATGGATCGCAGACCAAAATTGCCCCCACATCAAAATTGTGCTGCCCTGATAGACCCAAGGGAGCCGTACAAAGTGACATCAGGAACCTGGACTGGTGAGTTTTCTTTCCCAGGGAAAATGGCCAAAGGATGTGCCCAGTGGCCCCTGGACCTGGTCTGGGGCCTGACTGCAAAGAATCCTTATATCGAAGGATGGATCGCAGACCAAAGTTGTCCCCTCCTCAAATTTCTGCTTCCCTGATAGACCCAAGGGAGCCCTACAAACTGACATCAGCAAGCTGGACTGGTGAGTTTTCTTTCCCAGGGAAAATGGCCAAAGGATGTGCCCAGGGGTCCCTAGCACTGGGCTGGGGCCTTACTTTAAATAGTCCCTATATCGAACGATGGATCTCAGACCAAAGCTGTCCCCTCCACAAATTTCTGCTGCCCAGATAGACGCAAGGGAGCCCTACAAACTAACATCAGGAACCTGGACTGGTGAGTTTTCTTTCCCAGGGAAAATGGCCAAAGGATGTGCCCAGGGGCCCCAAGCACAGGGCTGGGACCTGACTGCAAAGGATCCTTATATCGAAATTTGGACCCCAAACTGAAATTGTCCCCTCCTCAAAGTTGTGCTGCCCTGATAGACCCAAGGGAGCCCTACAAACTGACATCAGCAACCTGGACTGGTGAGTTTTCTTTCCCAGGGAAAATGGCCAAAGGATGTGCCCAGGGGCCAATGGCACTGGGCTGGGGCCTGACTGTAAAAAATCCTTATATCGAAGGATGGACCCCCGACTGAAGTTGTCCCCTCCTCAAAGTTGTGCTGCCCTGATAGATCCAAGGGAGCCCTACAAACTCACGTCAGGAACCTGGAATGGTGAATTTTCTTTCCCAGGGAAAATGGCCAAAGGATGTGCCTAGTGGGCCCTGGCACTGGGCTGGGCCCTGACTGCAAAGAATTTCTATATCGAAGGATGGACCCCAGACCAAAGTTGTCCCCTCCTCAAATTTCAGCTTCCCAGATAGACCCAAGGGAGCCCTACAAACTGACATCAGCAACCTGGACTGCTGAGTTTTCTTTCCCAGGGAAAATGGCCAAAGGATGTGCTCAGGGGCCCCTGACCCCGGGCTGGGGCCTGACTTGAAAAAATCCTTGTATCGAAGTATGGATTACAGGCCGAAATTGTTCCCTCCTCAAAGTTGTGCTGCCCTGATAGACCCAAGGGAGCCCTACAAACTGACATCAGCAACCTGGACTGGTGAGTTTTCTTTCCCAGGGAAAATGGCCAAAGGATGTGCCCAGGGGCCCCTGGAACTGGGCTGGGGCCTGAATTCAAAAAATCCATATATCGAAGGCTGGAACCCAGACCGAAGTTATCCCCTCCTCAAACTTGTGTTGCCCTGATAGATCCAAAGGAGCCCTACAAACTGACATCAGCAACCTGGACTGCTGAGTTTTCTTTCCCAGGGAAAATGGCCGAAGGTTGTGCCCAGGGGCTCGTGGCCCTGGGCTCGGGCCTGACTATAAAAATCCCTATATTGAAGGATGGATCGCAGACCAAAGTTGCCCCCACCTCAAAATTGTGCTGCCCTGATAGACCCAAGGGAGCCGTACAAACTGACATCAGCAACCTGGACTGGTGAGTTTTCTTTCCCAGGGAAAATGGCCAAAGGATGTGCCCAGGGGCCCCTGACCCCGGGCTGGGGCCTGACTGCAAAGAATCCTTATATCGAAGAATGGATCACAGGCCGAAGTTGTCCCCTCCTCAAAGTTGTGCTGCCCTGATAGACCCAAGGGAGCCCTACAAACTGACATCAGCAACCTGGACTGGTGAGATTTCTTTCCCAGGGAAAATGGCCAAAGGATGTGCCCAGGGGCCCCTGGCACTGGGCTGGGGCCTGAATTCAAAAAATCCATATATCGAAGGGTGGACCCCAGACCAAAGTTGTCCCCACCTCAAACTTGTGCTGCCCTGATAGACCCAAGGGAGCCCTACAAACTGACATCAGCAACCTGGACTGGTGAGTTTTCTTTCCCAGGGAAAATGGCCAAAGTTTGTGCCCAGAGGACCCTGGCACTGGGGTCGATCCTGACTGCAAAAACTCCTTATATTCAAGCATGGAGCGCAGACCGAAATTGTCCCCTCCTCAAACTTGTGTTGCCCTGATAGACCCAAAGGAGCCCTACAAACGGACATCAGCAACCTGGACTGCTGAGTTTTCTTTCCCAGGGAAAATGGCCAAAGGTTGTGCCCAGGGGCTCGTGGCCCTGGGCTCGGGCCTGACTATAAAAATCCCTATATCGAAGGATGGATCGCAGACCAAAGTTGCCCCCACCTCAAAATTGTGCTGCGCTGATAGACCCAAGGGAGCCGTACAAATTGACATCAGGAACCTGGACTGGTGAGTTTTCTTTCCCAGGGAAAATGGCCAAAGGATGTGCCCAGGGGCCAATGGCACTGGGCTGGGGCCTGACTGTAAAAAATCCTTATATCGAAGGATGGACCCCCGACTGAAGTTGTCCCCTCCTCAAAGTTGTGCTGCCCTGATAGATCCAAGGGAGCCCTACAAACTCACGTCAGGAACCTGGACTGGTGAGTTTTCTTTCCCAGGGAAAATGGCCAAAGGATGTGCCCAGGGGTCCCTGGCCCTGGTCTGGGACCTGACTGCAAAGAGTCCCTATATCGAAGGATGGATCGCAGACCAATGTTGTCCCCACCTCAAAGTTGTGCTGCCCTGATAGACCCAAGGGAGCCCTACAAACTGACATCAGGAACCTGGACTGGTGAATTTTCTTTCCCAGGGAAAATGGCAAAAGGATGTGCCCAGGGGCCCCTGGCCCTGGGCTCGGACCTGACTGCTAAGAATCTTTATATCGAAGGATGGACCCCCGACTGAAGTTGTCCCCTCCTCATAGTTGTGCTGCCCTGATAGACCCAAGGGAGCCCTACAAACTGACATCAGCAACCTGGACTGGTGAGTTTTCTTTCCCAGGGAAAATGGCCAAAGGATGTGCCCAGGGGCCCCTGACCCCAGGCTGGGGCCTGACTGCAAAGAATCCTTATATCGAAGAATGGATGACAGGCCGAAGTTGTCCCCTCCTCAAAGTTGTGCTGCCCTGATAGACCCAAGGGAGCCCTACAAACTGACATCAGCAACCTGGACTGGTGAGATTTCTTTCCCAGGGAAAATGGCCAAAGGATGTGCCCAGGGGCCCCTGGCACTGGGCTGGGGCCTGAATTCAAAAAATCCATATATCGAAGGATGGACCCCAGACCAAAGTTGTCCCCACCTCAAACTTGTGCTGCCCTGATAGACCCAAGGGAGCCCTACAAACTGACATCAGCAACCTGGACTGGTGAGTTTTCTTTCCCAGGGAAAATGGCCAAAGTTTGTGCCCAGAGGACCCTGGCACTGGGGTCGAACCTGACTGCAAAAACTCCTTATATTCAAGAATGGACCCCAGACCAAAGTTGTCCCCTCCTCAAATTTCAGCTTCCCAGATAGACCCAAGGGAGCCCTACAAACTGACATTAGCAACCTGGACTGCTGAGTTTTCTTTCCCAGGGAAAATGGCCGAAGGTTGTGCCCAGGGGCTCGTGGCCCTGGGCTCGGGCCTGACTATAAAAATCCCTATATCGAAGGATGGATCGCAGACCAAAGTTGCCCCCACCTCAAAATTGTGCTGCCCTGATAGACCGAAGGGAGCCGTACAAAGTGACATCAGGAACCTGGACTGCTGAGTTTTCTTTCCCAGGGAAAATGGCCAAAGGATGTGCCCAGTGGCCCCTGGACCTGGTCTGGGGCCTGACTGCAAAGAATCCTTATATCGAAGGATGGATCGCAGACCAAAGTTGTCCCCTCCTCAAATTTCTGCTTCCCTGATAGACCCAAGGGAGCCCTACAAACTGACATCAGCAAGCTGGACTGGTGAGTTTTCTTTCGCAGGGAAAATGGCCAAAGGATGTGCCCAGGGGTCCCTAGCACTGGGCTGGGGCCTGACTTTAAATAGTCCCTATATCGAACGATGGATCTCAGACCAAAGCTGTCCCCTCCACAAATTTCTGCTGCCCAGATAGACGCAAGGGAGCCCTACAAACTAACATCAGGAACCTGGACTGGTGAGTTTTCTTTTCCAGGGAAAATGGCTAAAGGATGTGCCCAGGGGCCCCTGGTCCCGGGCTGGGGCCCTGACTGCAAACAATCCTTATATCGAAATTTGGACCCCAAACCGAAGTTGTCCCCTCCTGAAACCTCTGCTGCCCTGATAGACCCAAGGGAGCCCTACAAACTGACATCAGGAACCTGGACTGGTGAGTTTTCTTTCCCAGGGAAAATGGCCAAAGGTTGTGCCCAGGGGCTCGTGGCCCTGGGCTCGGGCCTGACTATAAAAATCCCTATATCGAAGGATGGATTGCAGACCAAAGTTGCCCCCACCTCAAACTTGTGCTGCCCTGATAGACCCAAGGGAGCCCTAC
Organism: Lonchura striata; assembly: GCF_046129695.1. Lineage (NCBI taxonomy): Eukaryota > Metazoa > Chordata > Aves > Passeriformes > Estrildidae > Lonchura > Lonchura striata. The sequence goes on from NC_134612.1 coordinate 867,519, forward strand.
AAACTGACATCAGCAAGCTGGACTGCTGAGTTTTCTTTCGCAGGGAAAACGGCCAAAGGATGTGCCCAGGGGCCCCTGGACCTGGGCTGGGGCTTCACTGCAAAAAATCCGTATATCGAAGGATGGAACCCAGACAGAAGTTATCCCCTCCTCAAACTTGTGTTGCCCTGATAGACCCAAAGGAGCCCTACAAACTGACATCAGCAACATGGCCTGGTGAGTTTTCTTTCCCAGGGAAAATGGCCAAAGGTTGTGCCCAGGGGCTCGTGGCCCTGGGCTCGGGCCTGACTATAAAAATCCCTATATCGAAGGATGGAACCCAGACCAAAGTTGTCCCCATCTCATACTTGTGCTGCCCTGATAGACCCAAGGGAGCCCTACAAACTGACATCAGCAACCTGGACTGGTGCGTTTTCTTTCCCAGGGAAAATGGCCAAAGGATGTGCCCAGGGGCCCCTGGCCCTGGGCTGGGGCCTCACTGCAAATAGTCCCTATATTGAAGGATGGATCGCAGACCAAAGTTGTCCCCTCCTCAATTTTCTGCTGTCCAGATAGACCCAAGGGAGCCCTACAAACTGACATCAGCAACCTGGACTGGTGAATTTTCTTTCCCAGGGAAAATGGCCAAAGGATGTGCTCAGGGGCCCCTGGCCCTGGGCTCGGACCTGACTGCTAAGAATCCTTATATCGAAGGATGGACCCCAGACTGAAGTTGTCCCCTCCTCATAGTTGTGCTGCCCTGATAGACCCAAGGGAGCCCTATAAACCCACGTCAGGAACCTGGACTGGTGAGTTTTCTTTCCCAGGGAAAATGGCCAAAGGATGTGCCCAGGGGACCCTGGCCCTGGTCTGGGACCTGACTGCAAAGAGTCCCTATATCGAAGGATGGATCGCAGACCAATGTTGTCCCCACCTCAAAGTTGTGCTGCCCTGATAGACCCAAGGGAGCCCTACAACCTGACATCAGGAACCTGGACTGGTGAATTTTCTTTCCCAGGGGAAATGGCCAAAGGATGTGCCCAGGGGCCCCTGGCCCTGGGCTCGGACCTGACTGCTAAGAATCTTTATATCGAAGGATGGACCCCCGACTGAAGTTGTCCCCTCCTCATAGTTGTGCTGCCCTGATAGACCCAAGGGAGCCCTACAAACTGACATCAGCAACCTGGACTGGTGAGATTTCTTTCCCAGGGAAAATGGCCAAAGGATGTGCCCAGGGGCCCCTGGCACTGGGCTGGGGCCTGAATTCAAAAAATCCATATATCGAAGGATGGACCCCAGACCAAAGTTGTCCCCACCTCAAACTTGTGCTGCCCTGATAGACCCAAGGGAGCCCTACAAACTGACATCAGCAACCTGGACTGGTGAGTTTTCTTTCCCAGGGAAAATGGCCAAAGTTTGTGCCCAGAGGACCCTGGCACTGGGGTCGAACCTGACTGCAAAATCTCCTTATATTCAAGAATGGACCGCAGACCGAAGTTTTCCCCTCCTCAAACTTGTGTTGCCCTGATAGACCCAAAGGAGCCCTACAAAGTGACATCAGGAACCTGGACTGGTGAGTTTTCTTTTCCAGGGAAAATGGCCAAAGGATGTGCCCAGTGGCCCCTGGACCTGGTCTGGGACCTGACTGCAAAGAATCCTTATATCGAAGGATGGATCGCAGACCAAAGTTGTCCCCTCCTCAAATTTCTGCTTCGCTGATAGACCCAAGGGAGCCCTACAAACTGACAACAGGAACCTGGAATGGTGAGTTTTCTTTCCCAGGGAAAATGGCCAAAGGATGTGCCCAGGGGCCCCAAGCACAGGGCTGGGACCTGACTGCAAAGGATCCTTATATCGAAATTTGGACCCCAAACTGAAATTGTCCCCTCCTCAAAGTTGTGCTGCCCTGATAGACCCAAGGGAGCCCTACAAACTGACATCAGCAACCTGGACTGGTGAGTTTTCTTTCCCAGGGAAAATGGCCAAAGGATGTGCCCAGGGGCCAATGGCACTGGGCTGGGGCCTGACTGTAAAAAATCCTTATATCGAAGGATGGACCCCCGACTGAAGTTGTCCCCTCCTCAAAGTTGTGCTGCCCTCATAGATCCAAGGGAGCCCTACAAACTCACGTCAGGAACCTGGAATGGTGAATTTTCTTTCCCAGGGAAAATGGCCAAAGGATGTGCCCAGTGGGCCCTGGCACTGGGCTGGGCCCTGACTGCAAAGAATTTCTATATCGAAGGATGGACCCCAGACCAAAGTTGTCCCCTCCTCAAATTTCAGCTTCCCAGATAGACCCAAGGGAGCCCTACAAACTGACATCAGCAACCTGGACTGCTGAGTTTTCTTTCCCAGGGAAAATGGCCGAAGGTTGTGCCCAGGGGCTCGTGGCACTGGGCTCGGGCCTGACTATAAAAATCCCTATATCGAAGGATGGATCGCAGACCAAAGTTGTCCCCAACTCAAAATTGTGCTGCCCTGATAGACCGAAGGGAGCCGTACAAACTGACATCAGCAACCTGGACTGGTGAGTTTTCTTTCCCAGGGAAAATGGCCAAAGGATGTGCCCAGGGGCCCCTGACCCCGGGCTGGGGCCTGACTGCAAAGAATCCTTATATCGAAGAATGGATCACAGGCCGAAGTTGTCCCCTCCTCAAATTTCTGCTTCCCATATAGACCCAAGGGAGCCCGACAAACTGACATCAGCAACCTGGACTGGTGAGATTTCTTTCCCAGGGAAAATGGCCAAAGGATGTGCCCAGGGGCCCCTGGCACTGGGCTGGGGCCTGAATTCAAAAAATCCATATATCGAAGGATGGACCCCAGACCAAAGTTGTCCCCACCTCAAACTTGTGCTGCCCTGATAGACCCAAGGGAGCCCTACAAACTGACATCAGCAACCTGGACTGGTGAGTTTTCTTTCCCAGGGAAAATGGCCAAAGTTTGTGCCCAGAGGACCCTGGCACTGGGGTCGAACCTGACTGCAAAAACTCCTTATATTCAAGCATGGACCGCAGACCGAAATTGTCCCCTCCTCAAACTTGTGTTGCCCTGATAGACCCAAAGGAGCCCTACAAACGGACATCAGCAACCTGGACTGGTGAGTTTTCTTTCCCAGGGAAAATGGCCAAAGGTTGTGCCCAGGGGCTCGTGGCCCTGGGCTCGGGCCTGACTATAAAAATCCCTATATCGAAGGATGGATCGCAGACCAAAGTTGCCCCCACCTCAAAATTGTGCTGCGCTGATAGACCCAAGGGAGCCGTACAAATTGACATCAGGAACCTGGACTGGTGAGTTTTCTTTCCCAGGGAAAATGGCCAAAGGATGTGCCCAGTGGCCCCTGGACCTGGTCTGGGACCTGTCTGCAAAGAATCCTTATATCGAAGGATGGATCGCAGACCAAAGTTGTCCCCTTCTCAAATTTCTGCTTCCCTGACAGACCCAAGGGAGCCCTACAAACTGACATCAGCAACCTGGACTGCTGAGTTTTCTTTCCCAGGAAAATGGCCAAAGGTTGTGCCCAGGGGCTCGTGGCCCTGGGCTCGGGCCTGACTATAAAATTCCCTATATCGAAGGATGGATCGCAGACCAAAATTGCCCCCACATCAAAATTGTGCTGCCCTGATAGACCCAAGGGAGCCGTACAAAGTGACATCAGGAACCTGGACTGGTGAGTTTTCTTTCCCAGGGAAAATGGCCAAAGGATGTGCCCAGTGGCCCCTGGACCTGGTCTGGGGCCTGACTGCAAAGAATCCTTATATCGAAGGATGGATCGCAGACCAAAGTTGTCCCCTCCTCAAATTTCTGCTTCCCTGATAGACCCAAGGGAGCCCTACAAACTGACATCAGCAAGCTGGACTGGTGAGTTTTCTTTCCCAGGGAAAATGGCCAAAGGATGTGCCCAGGGGTCCCTAGCACTGGGCTGGGGCCTTACTTTAAATAGTCCCTATATCGAACGATGGATCTCAGACCAAAGCTGTCCCCTCCACAAATTTCTGCTGCCCAGATAGACGCAAGGGAGCCCTACAAACTAACATCAGGAACCTGGACTGGTGAGTTTTCTTTTCCAGGGAAAATGGCCAAAGGATGTGCCCAGGGGCCCCTGGGGTCCCGGGCTGGGGCCCTGACTGCAAACAATCCTTATATCGAAATTTGGACCCCAAACCGAAGTTGTCCCCTCCTGAAACCTCTGCTGCCCTGATAGACCCAAGGGAGCCCTACAAACTGACATCAGGAACCTGGAATGGTGAGTTTTCTTTCCCAGGGAAAATGGCCAAAGGATGTGCCCAGGGGCCCCAAGCACAGGGCTGGGACCTGACTGCAAAGGATCCTTATATCGAAATTTGGACCCCAAACTGAAATTGTCCCCTCCTCAAAGTTGTGCTGCCCTGATAGACCCAAGGGAGCCCTACAAACTGACATCAGCAACCTGGACTGGTGAGTTTTCTTTCCCAGGGAAAATGGCCAAAGGATGTGCCCAGGGGCCAATGGCACTGGGCTGGGGCCTGACTGTAAAAAATCCTTATATCGAAGGATGGACCCCCGACTGAAGTTGTCCCCTCCTCAAAGTTGTGCTGCCCTGATAGATCCAAGGGAGCCCTACAAACTCACGTCAGGAACCTGGAATGGTGAATTTTCTTTCCCAGGGAAAATGGCCAAAGGATGTGCCTAGTGGGCCCTGGCACTGGGCTGGGCCCTGACTGCAAAGAATTTCTATATCGAAGGATGGACCCCAGACCAAAGTTGTCCCCTCCTCAAATTTCAGCTTCCCAGATAGACCCAAGGGAGCCCTACAAACTGACATCAGCAACCTGGACTGCTGAGTTTTCTTTCCCAGGGAAAATGGCCAAAGGATGTGCTCAGGGGCCCCTGACCCCGGGCTGGGGCCTGACTTGAAAAAATCCTTGTATCGAAGTATGGATCACAGGCCGAAATTGTTCCCTCCTCAAAGTTGTGCTGCCCTGATAGACCCAAGGGAGCCCTACAAACTGACATCAGCAACCTGGACTGGTGAGTTTTCTTTCCCAGGGAAAATGGCCAAAGGATGTGCCCAGGGGCCCCTGGAACTGGGCTGGGGCCTGAATTCAAAAAATCCATATATCGAAGGCTGGAACCCAGACCGAAGTTATCCCCTCCTCAAACTTGTGTTGCCCTGATAGACCCAAAGGAGCCCTACAAACGGACATCAGCAACCTGGACTGGTGAGTTTTCTTTCCCAGGGAAAATGGCCAAAGGTTGTGCCCAGGGGCTCGTGGCCCTGGGCTCGGGCCTGACTATAAAAATCCCTATATCGAAGGATGGATCGCAGACCAAAGTTGCCCCCACCTCAAAATTGTGCTGCGCTGATAGACCCAAGGGAGCCGTACAAATTGACATCAGGAACCTGGACTGGTGAGTTTTCTTTCCCAGGGAAAATGGCCAAAGGATGTGCCCAGTGGCCCCTGGACCTGGTCTGGGACCTGTCTGCAAAGAATCCTTATATCGAAGGATGGATCGCAGACCAAAGTTGTCCCCTTCTCAAATTTCTGCTTCCCTGACAGACCCAAGGGAGCCCTACAAACTGACATCAGCAACCTGGACTGCTGAGTTTTCTTTCCCAGGAAAATGGCCAAAGGTTGTGCCCAGGGGCTCGTGGCCCTGGGCTCGGGCCTGACTATAAAATTCCCTATATCGAAGGATGGATCGCAGACCAAAATTGCCCCCACATCAAAATTGTGCTGCCCTGATAGACCCAAGGGAGCCGTACAAAGTGACATCAGGAACCTGGACTGGTGAGTTTTCTTTCCCAGGGAAAATGGCCAAAGGATGTGCCCAGTGGCCCCTGGACCTGGTCTGGGGCCTGACTGCAAAGAATCCTTATATCGAAGGATGGATCGCAGACCAAAGTTGTCCCCTCCTCAAATTTCTGCTTCCCTGATAGACCCAAGGGAGCCCTACAAACTGACATCAGCAAGCTGGACTGGTGAGTTTTCTTTCCCAGGGAAAATGGCCAAAGGATGTGCCCAGGGGTCCCTAGCACTGGGCTGGGGCCTTACTTTAAATAGTCCCTATATCGAACGATGGATCTCAGACCAAAGCTGTCCCCTCCACAAATTTCTGCTGCCCAGATAGACGCAAGGGAGCCCTACAAACTAACATCAGGAACCTGGACTGGTGAGTTTTCTTTCCCAGGGAAAATGGCCAAAGGATGTGCCCAGGGGCCCCAAGCACAGGGCTGGGACCTGACTGCAAAGGATCCTTATATCGAAATTTGGACCCCAAACTGAAATTGTCCCCTCCTCAAAGTTGTGCTGCCCTGATAGACCCAAGGGAGCCCTACAAACTGACATCAGCAACCTGGACTGGTGAGTTTTCTTTCCCAGGGAAAATGGCCAAAGGATGTGCCCAGGGGCCAATGGCACTGGGCTGGGGCCTGACTGTAAAAAATCCTTATATCGAAGGATGGACCCCCGACTGAAGTTGTCCCCTCCTCAAAGTTGTGCTGCCCTGATAGATCCAAGGGAGCCCTACAAACTCACGTCAGGAACCTGGAATGGTGAATTTTCTTTCCCAGGGAAAATGGCCAAAGGATGTGCCTAGTGGGCCCTGGCACTGGGCTGGGCCCTGACTGCAAAGAATTTCTATATCGAAGGATGGACCCCAGACCAAAGTTGTCCCCTCCTCAAATTTCAGCTTCCCAGATAGACCCAAGGGAGCCCTACAAACTGACATCAGCAACCTGGACTGCTGAGTTTTCTTTCCCAGGGAAAATGGCCAAAGGATGTGCTCAGGGGCCCCTGACCCCGGGCTGGGGCCTGACTTGAAAAAATCCTTGTATCGAAGTATGGATTACAGGCCGAAATTGTTCCCTCCTCAAAGTTGTGCTGCCCTGATAGACCCAAGGGAGCCCTACAAACTGACATCAGCAACCTGGACTGGTGAGTTTTCTTTCCCAGGGAAAATGGCCAAAGGATGTGCCCAGGGGCCCCTGGAACTGGGCTGGGGCCTGAATTCAAAAAATCCATATATCGAAGGCTGGAACCCAGACCGAAGTTATCCCCTCCTCAAACTTGTGTTGCCCTGATAGATCCAAAGGAGCCCTACAAACTGACATCAGCAACCTGGACTGCTGAGTTTTCTTTCCCAGGGAAAATGGCCGAAGGTTGTGCCCAGGGGCTCGTGGCCCTGGGCTCGGGCCTGACTATAAAAATCCCTATATTGAAGGATGGATCGCAGACCAAAGTTGCCCCCACCTCAAAATTGTGCTGCCCTGATAGACCCAAGGGAGCCGTACAAACTGACATCAGCAACCTGGACTGGTGAGTTTTCTTTCCCAGGGAAAATGGCCAAAGGATGTGCCCAGGGGCCCCTGACCCCGGGCTGGGGCCTGACTGCAAAGAATCCTTATATCGAAGAATGGATCACAGGCCGAAGTTGTCCCCTCCTCAAAGTTGTGCTGCCCTGATAGACCCAAGGGAGCCCTACAAACTGACATCAGCAACCTGGACTGGTGAGATTTCTTTCCCAGGGAAAATGGCCAAAGGATGTGCCCAGGGGCCCCTGGCACTGGGCTGGGGCCTGAATTCAAAAAATCCATATATCGAAGGGTGGACCCCAGACCAAAGTTGTCCCCACCTCAAACTTGTGCTGCCCTGATAGACCCAAGGGAGCCCTACAAACTGACATCAGCAACCTGGACTGGTGAGTTTTCTTTCCCAGGGAAAATGGCCAAAGTTTGTGCCCAGAGGACCCTGGCACTGGGGTCGATCCTGACTGCAAAAACTCCTTATATTCAAGCATGGAGCGCAGACCGAAATTGTCCCCTCCTCAAACTTGTGTTGCCCTGATAGACCCAAAGGAGCCCTACAAACGGACATCAGCAACCTGGACTGCTGAGTTTTCTTTCCCAGGGAAAATGGCCAAAGGTTGTGCCCAGGGGCTCGTGGCCCTGGGCTCGGGCCTGACTATAAAAATCCCTATATCGAAGGATGGATCGCAGACCAAAGTTGCCCCCACCTCAAAATTGTGCTGCGCTGATAGACCCAAGGGAGCCGTACAAATTGACATCAGGAACCTGGACTGGTGAGTTTTCTTTCCCAGGGAAAATGGCCAAAGGATGTGCCCAGGGGCCAATGGCACTGGGCTGGGGCCTGACTGTAAAAAATCCTTATATCGAAGGATGGACCCCCGACTGAAGTTGTCCCCTCCTCAAAGTTGTGCTGCCCTGATAGATCCAAGGGAGCCCTACAAACTCACGTCAGGAACCTGGACTGGTGAGTTTTCTTTCCCAGGGAAAATGGCCAAAGGATGTGCCCAGGGGTCCCTGGCCCTGGTCTGGGACCTGACTGCAAAGAGTCCCTATATCGAAGGATGGATCGCAGACCAATGTTGTCCCCACCTCAAAGTTGTGCTGCCCTGATAGACCCAAGGGAGCCCTACAAACTGACATCAGGAACCTGGACTGGTGAATTTTCTTTCCCAGGGAAAATGGCCAAAGGATGTGCCCAGGGGCCCCTGGCCCTGGGCTCGGACCTGACTGCTAAGAATCTTTATATCGAAGGATGGACCCCCGACTGAAGTTGTCCCCTCCTCATAGTTGTGCTGCCCTGATAGACCCAAGGGAGCCCTACAAACTGACATCAGCAACCTGGACTGGTGAGTTTTCTTTCCCAGGGAAAATGGCCAAAGGATGTGCCCAGGGGCCCCTGACCCCAGGCTGGGGCCTGACTGCAAAGAATCCTTATATCGAAGAATGGATGACAGGCCGAAGTTGTCCCCTCCTCAAAGTTGTGCTGCCCTGATAGACCCAAGGGAGCCCTACAAACTGACATCAGCAACCTGGACTGGTGAGATTTCTTTCCCAGGGAAAATGGCCAAAGGATGTGCCCAGGGGCCCCTGGCACTGGGCTGGGGCCTGAATTCAAAAAATCCATATATCGAAGGATGGACCCCAGACCAAAGTTGTCCCCACCTCAAACTTGTGCTGCCCTGATAGACCCAAGGGAGCCCTACAAACTGACATCAGCAACCTGGACTGGTGAGTTTTCTTTCCCAGGGAAAATGGCCAAAGTTTGTGCCCAGAGGACCCTGGCACTGGGGTCGAACCTGACTGCAAAAACTCCTTATATTCAAGAATGGACCCCAGACCAAAGTTGTCCCCTCCTCAAATTTCAGCTTCCCAGATAGACCCAAGGGAGCCCTACAAACTGACATTAGCAACCTGGACTGCTGAGTTTTCTTTCCCAGGGAAAATGGCCGAAGGTTGTGCCCAGGGGCTCGTGGCCCTGGGCTCGGGCCTGACTATAAAAATCCCTATATCGAAGGATGGATCGCAGACCAAAGTTGCCCCCACCTCAAAATTGTGCTGCCCTGATAGACCGAAGGGAGCCGTACAAAGTGACATCAGGAACCTGGACTGCTGAGTTTTCTTTCCCAGGGAAAATGGCCAAAGGATGTGCCCAGTGGCCCCTGGACCTGGTCTGGGGCCTGACTGCAAAGAATCCTTATATCGAAGGATGGATCGCAGACCAAAGTTGTCCCCTCCTCAAATTTCTGCTTCCCTGATAGACCCAAGGGAGCCCTACAAACTGACATCAGCAAGCTGGACTGGTGAGTTTTCTTTCGCAGGGAAAATGGCCAAAGGATGTGCCCAGGGGTCCCTAGCACTGGGCTGGGGCCTGACTTTAAATAGTCCCTATATCGAACGATGGATCTCAGACCAAAGCTGTCCCCTCCACAAATTTCTGCTGCCCAGATAGACGCAAGGGAGCCCTACAAACTAACATCAGGAACCTGGACTGGTGAGTTTTCTTTTCCAGGGAAAATGGCTAAAGGATGTGCCCAGGGGCCCCTGGTCCCGGGCTGGGGCCCTGACTGCAAACAATCCTTATATCGAAATTTGGACCCCAAACCGAAGTTGTCCCCTCCTGAAACCTCTGCTGCCCTGATAGACCCAAGGGAGCCCTACAAACTGACATCAGGAACCTGGACTGGTGAGTTTTCTTTCCCAGGGAAAATGGCCAAAGGTTGTGCCCAGGGGCTCGTGGCCCTGGGCTCGGGCCTGACTATAAAAATCCCTATATCGAAGGATGGATTGCAGACCAAAGTTGCCCCCACCTCAAACTTGTGCTGCCCCGATAGACCCAAGGGAGCCCTACAAACTGACATCAGCAAGCTGGACTGCTGAGTTTTCTTTCGCAGGGAAAACGGCCAAAGGATGTGCCCAGGGGCCCCTGGACCTGGGCTGGGGCTTCACTGCAAAAAATCCGTATATCGAAGGATGGAACCCAGACAGAAGTTATCCCCTCCTCAAACTTGTGTTGCCCTGATAGACCCAAAGGAGCCCTACAAACTGACATCAGCAACATGGCCTGGTGAGTTTTCTTTCCCAGGGAAAATGGCCAAAGGTTGTGCCCAGGGGCTCGTGGCCCTGGGCTCGGGCCTGACTATAAAAATCCCTATATCGAAGGATGGAACCCAGACCAAAGTTGTCCCCATCTCATACTTGTGCTGCCCTGATAGACCCAAGGGAGCCCTACAAACTGACATCAGCAACCTGGACTGGTGCGTTTTCTTTCCCAGGGAAAATGGCCAAAGGATGTGCCCAGGGGCCCCTGGCCCTGGGCTGGGGCCTCACTGCAAATAGTCCCTATATTGAAGGATGGATCGCAGACCAAAGTTGTCCCCTCCTCAATTTTCTGCTGTCCAGATAGACCCAAGGGAGCCCTACAAACTGACATCAGCAACCTGGACTGGTGAATTTTCTTTCCCAGGGAAAATGGCCAAAGGATGTGCTCAGGGGCCCCTGGCCCTGGGCTCGGACCTGACTGCTAAGAATCCTTATATCGAAGGATGGACCCCAGACTGAAGTTGTCCCCTCCTCATAGTTGTGCTGCCCTGATAGACCCAAGGGAGCCCTATAAACCCACGTCAGGAACCTGGACTGGTGAGTTTTCTTTCCCAGGGAAAATGGCCAAAGGATGTGCCCAGGGGACCCTGGCCCTGGTCTGGGACCTGACTGCAAAGAGTCCCTATATCGAAGGATGGATCGCAGACCAATGTTGTCCCCACCTCAAAGTTGTGCTGCCCTGATAGACCCAAGGGAGCCCTACAACCTGACATCAGGAACCTGGACTGGTGAATTTTCTTTCCCAGGGGAAATGGCCAAAGGATGTGCCCAGGGGCCCCTGGCCCTGGGCTCGGACCTGACTGCTAAGAATCTTTATATCGAAGGATGGACCCCCGACTGAAGTTGTCCCCTCCTCATAGTTGTGCTGCCCTGATAGACCCAAGGGAGCCCTACAAACTGACATCAGCAACCTGGACTGGTGAGATTTCTTTCCCAGGGAAAATGGCCAAAGGATGTGCCCAGGGGCCCCTGGCACTGGGCTGGGGCCTGAATTCAAAAAATCCATATATCGAAGGATGGACCCCAGACCAAAGTTGTCCCCACCTCAAACTTGTGCTGCCCTGATAGACCCAAGGGAGCCCTACAAACTGACATCAGCAACCTGGACTGGTGAGTTTTCTTTCCCAGGGAAAATGGCCAAAGTTTGTGCCCAGAGGACCCTGGCACTGGGGTCGAACCTGACTGCAAAATCTCCTTATATTCAAGAATGGACCGCAGACCGAAGTTTTCCCCTCCTCAAACTTGTGTTGCCCTGATAGACCCAAAGGAGCCCTACAAAGTGACATCAGGAACCTGGACTGGTGAGTTTTCTTTTCCAGGGAAAATGGCCAAAGGATGTGCCCAGTGGCCCCTGGACCTGGTCTGGGACCTGACTGCAAAGAATCCTTATATCGAAGGATGGATCGCAGACCAAAGTTGTCCCCTCCTCAAATTTCTGCTTCGCTGATAGACCCAAGGGAGCCCTACAAACTGACAACAGGAACCTGGAATGGTGAGTTTTCTTTCCCAGGGAAAATGGCCAAAGGATGTGCCCAGGGGCCCCAAGCACAGGGCTGGGACCTGACTGCAAAGGATCCTTATATCGAAATTTGGACCCCAAACTGAAATTGTCCCCTCCTCAAAGTTGTGCTGCCCTGATAGACCCAAGGGAGCCCTACAAACTGACATCAGCAACCTGGACTGGTGAGTTTTCTTTCCCAGGGAAAATGGCCAAAGGATGTGCCCAGGGGCCAATGGCACTGGGCTGGGGCCTGACTGTAAAAAATCCTTATATCGAAGGATGGACCCCCGACTGAAGTTGTCCCCTCCTCAAAGTTGTGCTGCCCTCATAGATCCAAGGGAGCCCTACAAACTCACGTCAGGAACCTGGAATGGTGAATTTTCTTTCCCAGGGAAAATGGCCAAAGGATGTGCCCAGTGGGCCCTGGCACTGGGCTGGGCCCTGACTGCAAAGAATTTCTATATCGAAGGATGGACCCCAGACCAAAGTTGTCCCCTCCTCAAATTTCAGCTTCCCAGATAGACCCAAGGGAGCCCTACAAACTGACATCAGCAACCTGGACTGCTGAGTTTTCTTTCCCAGGGAAAATGGCCGAAGGTTGTGCCCAGGGGCTCGTGGCACTGGGCTCGGGCCTGACTATAAAAATCCCTATATCGAAGGATGGATCGCAGACCAAAGTTGTCCCCAACTCAAAATTGTGCTGCCCTGATAGACCGAAGGGAGCCGTACAAACTGACATCAGCAACCTGGACTGGTGAGTTTTCTTTCCCAGGGAAAATGGCCAAAGGATGTGCCCAGGGGCCCCTGACCCCGGGCTGGGGCCTGACTGCAAAGAATCCTTATATCGAAGAATGGATCACAGGCCGAAGTTGTCCCCTCCTCAAATTTCTGCTTCCCATATAGACCCAAGGGAGCCCGACAAACTGACATCAGCAACCTGGACTGGTGAGATTTCTTTCCCAGGGAAAATGGCCAAAGGATGTGCCCAGGGGCCCCTGGCACTGGGCTGGGGCCTGAATTCAAAAAATCCATATATCGAAGGATGGACCCCAGACCAAAGTTGTCCCCACCTCAAACTTGTGCTGCCCTGATAGACCCAAGGGAGCCCTACAAACTGACATCAGCAACCTGGACTGGTGAGTTTTCTTTCCCAGGGAAAATGGCCAAAGTTTGTGCCCAGAGGACCCTGGCACTGGGGTCGAACCTGACTGCAAAAACTCCTTATATTCAAGCATGGACCGCAGACCGAAATTGTCCCCTCCTCAAACTTGTGTTGCCCTGATAGACCCAAAGGAGCCCTACAAACGGACATCAGCAACCTGGACTGGTGAGTTTTCTTTCCCAGGGAAAATGGCCAAAGGTTGTGCCCAGGGGCTCGTGGCCCTGGGCTCGGGCCTGACTATAAAAATCCCTATATCGAAGGATGGATCGCAGACCAAAGTTGCCCCCACCTCAAAATTGTGCTGCGCTGATAGACCCAAGGGAGCCGTACAAATTGACATCAGGAACCTGGACTGGTGAGTTTTCTTTCCCAGGGAAAATGGCCAAAGGATGTGCCCAGTGGCCCCTGGACCTGGTCTGGGACCTGTCTGCAAAGAATCCTTATATCGAAGGATGGATCGCAGACCAAAGTTGTCCCCTTCTCAAATTTCTGCTTCCCTGACAGACCCAAGGGAGCCCTACAAACTGACATCAGCAACCTGGACTGCTGAGTTTTCTTTCCCAGGAAAATGGCCAAAGGTTGTGCCCAGGGGCTCGTGGCCCTGGGCTCGGGCCTGACTATAAAATTCCCTATATCGAAGGATGGATCGCAGACCAAAATTGCCCCCACATCAAAATTGTGCTGCCCTGATAGACCCAAGGGAGCCGTACAAAGTGACATCAGGAACCTGGACTGGTGAGTTTTCTTTCCCAGGGAAAATGGCCAAAGGATGTGCCCAGTGGCCCCTGGACCTGGTCTGGGGCCTGACTGCAAAGAATCCTTATATCGAAGGATGGATCGCAGACCAAAGTTGTCCCCTCCTCAAATTTCTGCTTCCCTGATAGACCCAAGGGAGCCCTACAAACTGACATCAGCAAGCTGGACTGGTGAGTTTTCTTTCCCAGGGAAAATGGCCAAAGGATGTGCCCAGGGGTCCCTAGCACTGGGCTGGGGCCTTACTTTAAATAGTCCCTATATCGAACGATGGATCTCAGACCAAAGCTGTCCCCTCCACAAATTTCTGCTGCCCAGATAGACGCAAGGGAGCCCTACAAACTAACATCAGGAACCTGGACTGGTGAGTTTTCTTTTCCAGGGAAAATGGCCAAAGGATGTGCCCAGGGGCCCCTGGGGTCCCGGGCTGGGGCCCTGACTGCAAACAATCCTTATATCGAAATTTGGACCCCAAACCGAAGTTGTCCCCTCCTGAAACCTCTGCTGCCCTGATAGACCCAAGGGAGCCCTACAAACTGACATCAGGAACCTGGAATGGTGAGTTTTCTTTCCCAGGGAAAATGGCCAAAGGATGTGCCCAGGGGCCCCAAGCACAGGGCTGGGACCTGACTGCAAAGGATCCTTATATCGAAATTTGGACCCCAAACTGAAATTGTCCCCTCCTCAAAGTTGTGCTGCCCTGATAGACCCAAGGGAGCCCTACAAACTGACATCAGCAACCTGGACTGGTGAGTTTTCTTTCCCAGGGAAAATGGCCAAAGGATGTGCCCAGGGGCCAATGGCACTGGGCTGGGGCCTGACTGTAAAAAATCCTTATATCGAAGGATGGACCCCCGACTGAAGTTGTCCCCTCCTCAAAGTTGTGCTGCCCTGATAGATCCAAGGGAGCCCTACAAACTCACGTCAGGAACCTGGAATGGTGAATTTTCTTTCCCAGGGAAAATGGCCAAAGGATGTGCCTAGTGGGCCCTGGCACTGGGCTGGGCCCTGACTGCAAAGAATTTCTATATCGAAGGATGGACCCCAGACCAAAGTTGTCCCCTCCTCAAATTTCAGCTTCCCAGATAGACCCAAGGGAGCCCTACAAACTGACATCAGCAACCTGGACTGCTGAGTTTTCTTTCCCAGGGAAAATGGCCAAAGGATGTGCTCAGGGGCCCCTGACCCCGGGCTGGGGCCTGACTTGAAAAAATCCTTGTATCGAAGTATGGATCACAGGCCGAAATTGTTCCCTCCTCAAAGTTGTGCTGCCCTGATAGACCCAAGGGAGCCCTACAAACTGACATCAGCAACCTGGACTGGTGAGTTTTCTTTCCCAGGGAAAATGGCCAAAGGATGTGCCCAGGGGCCCCTGGAACTGGGCTGGGGCCTGAATTCAAAAAATCCATATATCGAAGGCTGGAACCCAGACCGAAGTTATCCCCTCCTCAAACTTGTGTTGCCCTGATAGACCCAAAGGAGCCCTACAAACGGACATCAGCAACCTGGACTGGTGAGTTTTCTTTCCCAGGGAAAATGGCCAAAGGTTGTGCCCAGGGGCTCGTGGCCCTGGGCTCGGGCCTGACTATAAAAATCCCTATATCGAAGGATGGATCGCAGACCAAAGTTGCCCCCACCTCAAAATTGTGCTGCGCTGATAGACCCAAGGGAGCCGTACAAATTGACATCAGGAACCTGGACTGGTGAGTTTTCTTTCCCAGGGAAAATGGCCAAAGGATGTGCCCAGTGGCCCCTGGACCTGGTCTGGGACCTGTCTGCAAAGAATCCTTATATCGAAGGATGGATCGCAGACCAAAGTTGTCCCCTTCTCAAATTTCTGCTTCCCTGACAGACCCAAGGGAGCCCTACAAACTGACATCAGCAACCTGGACTGCTGAGTTTTCTTTCCCAGGAAAATGGCCAAAGGTTGTGCCCAGGGGCTCGTGGCCCTGGGCTCGGGCCTGACTATAAAATTCCCTATATCGAAGGATGGATCGCAGACCAAAATTGCCCCCACATCAAAATTGTGCTGCCCTGATAGACCCAAGGGAGCCGTACAAAGTGACATCAGGAACCTGGACTGGTGAGTTTTCTTTCCCAGGGAAAATGGCCAAAGGATGTGCCCAGTGGCCCCTGGACCTGGTCTGGGGCCTGACTGCAAAGAATCCTTATATCGAAGGATGGATCGCAGACCAAAGTTGTCCCCTCCTCAAATTTCTGCTTCCCTGATAGACCCAAGGGAGCCCTACAAACTGACATCAGCAAGCTGGACTGGTGAGTTTTCTTTCCCAGGGAAAATGGCCAAAGGATGTGCCCAGGGGTCCCTAGCACTGGGCTGGGGCCTTACTTTAAATAGTCCCTATATCGAACGATGGATCTCAGACCAAAGCTGTCCCCTCCACAAATTTCTGCTGCCCAGATAGACGCAAGGGAGCCCTACAAACTAACATCAGGAACCTGGACTGGTGAGTTTTCTTTTCCAGGGAAAATGGCCAAAGGATGTGCCCAGGGGCCCCTGGGGTCCCGGGCTGGGGCCCTGACTGCAAACAATCCTTATATCGAAATTTGGACCCCAAACCGAAGTTGTCCCCTCCTGAAACCTCTGCTGCCCTGATAGACCCAAGGGAGCCCTACAAACTGACATCAGCAACCTGGAATGGTGAGTTTTCTTTCCCAGGGAAAATGGCCAAAGGATGTGCCCAGGGGCCCCAAGCACAGGGCTGGGACCTGACTGCAAAGGATCCTTATATCGAAATTTGGACCCCAAACTGAAATTGTCCCCTCCTCAAAGTTGTGCTGCCCTGATAGACCCAAGGGAGCCCTACAAACTGACATCAGCAACCTGGACTGGTGAGTTTTCTTTCCCAGGGAAAATGGCCAAAGGATGTGCCCAGGGGCCAATGGCACTGGGCTGGGGCCTGACTGTAAAAAATCCTTATATCGAAGGATGGACCCCCGACTGAAGTTGTCCCCTCCTCAAAGTTGTGCTGCCCTGATAGATCCAAGGGAGCCCTACAAACTCACGTCAGGAACCTGGAATGGTGAATTTTCTTTCCCAGGGAAAATGGCCAAAGGATGTGCCTAGTGGGCCCTGGCACTGGGCTGGGCCCTGACTGCAAAGAATTTCTATATCGAAGGATGGACCCCAGACCAAAGTTGTCCCCTCCTCAAATTTCAGCTTCCCAGATAGACCCAAGGGAGCCCTACAAACTGACATCAGCAACCTGGACTGCTGAGTTTTCTTTCCCAGGGAAAATGGCCAAAGGATGTGCTCAGGGGCCCCTGACCCCGGGCTGGGGCCTGACTTGAAAAAATCCTTGTATCGAAGCATGGATCACAGGCCGAAATTGTTCCCTCCTCAAAGTTGTGCTGCCCTGATAGACCCAAGGGAGCCCTACAAACGGACATCAGCAACCTGGACTGGTGAGTTTTCTTTCCCAGGGAAAATGGCCAAAGGATGTGCCCAGGGGCCCCTGGAACTGGGCTGGGGCCTGAATTCAAAAAATCCATATATCGAAGGCTGGAACCCAGACCGAAGTTATCCCCTCCTCAAACTTGTGTTGCCCTGATAGATCCAAAGGAGCCCTACAAACTGACATCAGCAACCTGGACTGCTGAGTTTTCTTTCCCAGGGAAAATGGCCGAAGGTTGTGCCCAGGGGCTCGTGGCCCTGGGCTCGGGCCTGACTATAAAAATCCCTATATTGAAGGATGGATCGCAGACCAAAGTTGCCCCCACCTCAAAATTGTGCTGCCCTGATAGACCCAAGGGAGCCCTACAAACTGACATCAGCAACCTGGACTGGTGAGTTTTCTTTCCCAGGGAAAATGGCCAAAGGATGTGCCCAGGGGCCCCTGACCCCGGGCTGGGGCCTGACTGCAAAGAATCCTTATATCGAAGAATGGATCACAGGCCGAAGTTGTCCCCTCCTCAAAGTTGTGCTGCCCTGATAGACCCAAGGGAGCCCTACAAACTGACATCAGCAACCTGGACTGGTGAGATTTCTTTCCCAGGGAAAATGGCCAAAGGATGTGCCCAGGGGCCCCTGGCACTGGGCTGGGGCCTGAATTCAAAAAATCCATATATCGAAGGGTGGACCCCAGACCAAAGTTGTCCCCACCTCAAACTTGTGCTGCCCTGATAGACCCAAGGGAGCCCTACAAACTGACATCAGCAACCTGGACTGGTGAGTTTTCTTTCCCAGGGAAAATGGCCAAAGTTTGTGCCCAGAGGACCCTGGCACTGGGGTCGAACCTGACTGCAAAAACTCCTTATATTCAAGCATGGAGCGCAGACCGAAATTGTCCCCTCCTCAAACTTGTGTTGCCCTGATAGACCCAAAGGAGCCCTACAAACGGACATCAGCAACCTGGACTGCTGAGTTTTCTTTCCCAGGGAAAATGGCCAAAGGTTGTGCCCAGGGGCTCGTGGCCCTGGGCTCGGGCCTGACTATAAAAATCCCTATATCGAAGGATGGATCGCAGACCAAAGTTGCCCCCACCTCAAAATTGTGCTGCGCTGATAGACCCAAGGGAGCCGTACAAATTGACATCAGGAACCTGGACTGGTGAGTTTTCTTTCCCAGGGAAAATGGCCAAAGGATGTGCCCAGTGGCCCCTGGACCTGGTCTGGGGCCTGTCTGCAAAGAATCCTTATATCGAAGGATGGATCGCAGACCAAAGTTGTCCCCTCCTCAAATTTCTGCTTCCCTGACAGACCCAAGGGAGCCCTACAAACTGACAACAGGAACCTGGACTGGTGAATTTTCTTTCCCAGGGAAAATGGCCAAAGGATGTGCCCAGGGGCCCCTGACCCCGGGCTGGGGCCTGACTGCAAAGAATCCTTATATCGAAGAATGGATCACAGGCCGAAGTTGTCCCCTCCTCAAAGTTGTGCTGCCCTGATAGACCCAAGGGAGCCCTACAAACTGACATCAGGAACCTGGACTGGTGAGTTTTCTTTCCCAGGGAAAATGGCCAAAGGATGTGCCCAGGGGCCCCTAGCACTGGGCTGGGGCCTGAATTCAAAAAATCCATATATCTTAGGGTGGACCACAGACCAAAGTTGTCCCCACCTCAAACTTGTGCTTCCCTGATAGACCCAAGGGAGCCCTACAAACTGACATCAGCAACCTGGACTGGTGAGTTTTCTTTCCCAGGGAAAATGGCCAAAGGATGTGCCCAGGGGCCCCTGGCACTGGGCTGGGGCTTCACTGCAAAAAATCCTTATATCGAAGGATGGAACCCAGACCGAAGTTATCCCCTCCTCAAACTTGTGTTGCCCTGATAGACCCAAAGGAGCCCTACAAACTGACATCATCAACCTGGACTGCTGAGTTTTCTTTCCCAGGAAAATGGCCAAAGGTTGTGCCCAGGGGCTCGTGGCCCTGGGCTCGGGCCTGACTATAAAAATCCCTATATCGAAGGATGGATCGCAGACCAAATTTGCCCCCACATCAAAATTGTGCTGCCCTGATAGACCCAAGGGAGCCGTACAAAGTGACATCAGCAACCTGGACTGGTGAGTTTTCTTTTCCAGGGAAAATGGCCAAAGGATGTGCTTAGGGGCCCCTGGTCCCGGGCTGGGGCCCTGACTGCAAACAATCCTTATATCGAAATTTGGACCCCAAACCGAAGTTGTCCCCTCCTGAAACCTCTGCTGCCCTGATAGACCCAAGGGAGCCCTACAAACTGACATCAGCAACCTGGACTGGTGAGTTTTCTTTCCCAGGGAAAATGGCCAAAGGATGTGCCCAGGGGCCCCTGGAACTGGGCTGGGGCTTCACTGCAAAAAATCCGTATATCGAAGGATGGAACCCAGACAGAAGTTATCCCCTCCTCAAACTTGTGTTGCCCTGATAGACCCAAAGGAGCCCTAAAAACTGACATCAGCAACCTGGACTGGTGAGTTTTCTTTCCCAGGGAAAATGGCCAAAGGTTGTGCCCAGGGGCTCGTGGCCCTGGGCTCGGGCCTGACTATAAAAATCGCTATATCGAAGGATGGATTGCAGACCAAAGTTGCCCCCACCTCAAAATTGTGCTGCCCTGATAGACCCAAGGGAGCCCTACAAACTGACATCAGCAAGCTGGACTGCTGAGTTTTCTTTCGCAGGGAAAATGGCCAAAGGATGGGCCCAGGGGCCCGTGGTCGTGAGCTGGGGCCTGACTACAAATAATCCTTATATCGAAGGATGGAACCCAGACCAAAGTTGTCCCCATCTCTTATTTGTGCTGCCCTGATAGACCCAAAGGAGCCCTACAAACTGACATCAGCAACCTGGACTGGTGCGTTTTCTTTCCCAGGGAAAATGGCCAAAGGATGTGCCCAGGGGCCCCTGGCCCTGGGCTGGGGCCTCACTGCAAATAGTCCCTATATTGAAGGATGGATCGCAGACCAAAGTTGTCCCCTCCTCAATTTTCTGCTGTCCAGATAGACCCAAGGGAGCCCTACAAACTGACATCAGCAACCTGGACTGGTGAATTTTCTTTCCCAGGGAAAATGGCCAAAGGATGTGCTCAGGGGCCCCTGGCCCTGGGCTCGGACCTGACTGCAAAGAATCCTTATATCGAAGGATGGACCCCAGACTGAAGTTGTCCCCTCCTCATAGTTGTGCTGCCCTGATAGACCCAAGGGAGCCCTATAAACCCACGTCAGGAACCTGGACTGGTGAGTTTTCTTTCCCAGGGAAAATGGCCAAAGGATGTGCCCAGGGGACCCTGGCCCTGGTCTGGGACCTGACTGCAAAGAGTCCCTATATCGAAGGATGGATCGCAGACCAATGTTGTCCCCACCTCAAAGTTGTGCTGCCCTGATAGACCCAAGGGAGCCCTACAAACTGACATCAGGAACCTGGACTGGTGAATTTTCTTTCCCAGGGAAAATGGCCAAAGGATGTGCCCAGTGGCCCCTGGACCTGGGCTCGGACCTGACTGCTAAGAATCTTTATATCGAAGGATGGACCCCCGACTGAAGTTGTCCCCTCCTCATAGTTGTGCTGCCCTGATAGACCCAAGGGAGCCCTACAAACTGACATCAGCAACCTGGACTGGTGAGTTTTCTTTCCCAGGGAAAATGGCCAAAGGATGTGCCCAGGGGCCCCTGACCCCAGGCTGGGGCCTGACTGCAAAGAATCCTTATATCGAAGAATGGATGACAGGCCGAAGTTGTCCCCTCCTCAAAGTTGTGCTGCCCTGATAGACCCAAGGGAGCCCTACAAACTGACATCAGCAACCTGGACTGGTGAGATTTCTTTCCCAGGGAAAATGGCCAAAGGATGTGCCCAGGGGCCCCTGGCACTGGGCTGGGGCCTGAATTCAAAAAATCCATATATCGAAGGATGGACCCCAGACCAAAGTTGTCCCCACCTCAAATTTGTGCTGCCCTGATAGACCCAAGGGAGCCCTACAAACTGACATCAGCAACCTGGACTGGTGAGTTTTCTTTCCCAGGGAAAATGGCCAAAGTTTGTGCCCAGAGGACCCTGGCACTGGGGTCGAACCTGACTGCAAAAACTCCTTATATTCAAGAATGGACCGCAGACCGAAGTTGTCCCCTCCTCAAACTTGTGTTGCCCTGATAGACCCAAAGGAGCCCTACAAACTAACATCAGGAACCTGGACTGGTGAGTTTTCTTTTCCAGGGAAAATGGCCAAAGGATGTGCCCAGTGGCCCCTGGACCTGGTCTGGGACCTGACTGCAAAGAATCCTTATATCGAAGGATGGATCGCAGACCAAAGTTGTCCCCTCCTCAAATTTCTGCTTCCCTGATAGACCCAAGGGAGCCCTACAAACTGACAACAGGAACCTGGAATGGTGAGTTTTCTTTCCCAGGGAAAATGGCCAAAGGATGTGCCCAGGGGCCCCAAGCACAGGGCTGGGACCTGACTGCAAAGGATCCTTATATCGAAATTTGGACCCCAAACTGAAATTGTCCCCTCCTCAAAGTTGTGCTGCCCTGATAGACCCAAGGGAGCCCTACAAACTGACATCAGCAACCTGGACTGGTGAGTTTTCTTTCCCAGGGAAAATGGCCAAAGGATGTGCCCAGGGGCCAATGGCACTGGGCTGGGGCCTGACTGTAAAAAATCCTTATATCGAAGGATGGACCCCCGACTGAAGTTGTCCCCTCCTCAAAGTTGTGCTGCCCTGATAGATCCAAGGGAGCCCTACAAACTCACGTCAGGAACCTGGAACGGTGAATTTTCTTTCCCAGGGAAAATGGCCAAAGGATGTGCCCAGTGGGCCCTGGCACTGGGCTGGGCCCTGACTGCAAAGAATTTCTATATCGAAGGATGGACCCCAGACCAAAGTTGTCCCCTCCTCAAATTTCAGCTTCCCAGATAGACCCAAGGGAGCCCTACAAACTGACATTAGCAACCTGGACTGCTGAGTTTTCTTTCCCAGGGAAAATGGCCGAAGGTTGTGCCCAGGGGCTCGTGGCCCTGGGCTCGGGCCTGACTATAAAAATCCCTATATCGAAGGATGGATCGCAGACCAAAGTTGTCCCCACCTCAAAATTGTGCTGCCCTGATAGACCGAAGGGAGCCGTACAAACTGACATCAGCAACCTGGACTGGTGAGTTTTCTTTCCCAGGGAAAATGGCCAAAGGATGTGCCCAGGGGCCCCTGACCCCGGGCTGGGGCCTGACTGCAAAGAATCCTTATATCGAAGAATGGATGACAGGCCGAAGTTGTCCCCTCCTCAAATTTCTGCTTCCCATATAGACCCAAGGGAGCCCTACAAACTGACATCAGCAACCTGGACTGGTGAGATTTCTTTCCCAGGGAAAATGGCCAAAGGATGTGCCCAGGGGCCCCTGGCACTGGGCTGGGGCCTGAATTCAAAAAATCCATATATCGAAGGATGGACCCCAGACCAAAGTTGTCCCCACCTCAAACTTGTGCTGCCCTGATAGACCCAAGGGAGCCCTACAAACTGACATCAGCAACCTGGACTGGTGAGTTTTCTTTCCCAGGGAAAATGGCCAAAGTTTGTGCCCAGAGGACCCTGGCACTGGGGTCGAACCTGACTGCAAAAACTCCTTATATTCAAGCATGGACCGCAGACCGAAATTGTCCCCTCCTCAAACTTGTGTTGCCCTGATAGACCCAAAGGAGCCCTACAAACGGACATCAGCAACCTGGACAGCTGAGTTTTCTTTCCCAGGGAAAATGGCCAAAGGTTGTGCCCAGGGGCTCGTGGCCCTGGGCTCGGGCCTGACTATAAAAATCCCTATATCGAAGGATGGATCGCAGACCAAAGTTGCCCCCACCTCAAAATTGTGCTGCGCTGATAGACCCAAGGGAGCCGTACAAATTGACATCAGGAACCTGGACTGGTGAGTTTTCTTTCCCAGGGAAAATGGCCAAAGGATGTGCCCAGTGGCCCCTGGACCTGGTCTGGGACCTGACTGCAAAGAATCCTTATATCGAAGGATGGATCGCAGACCAAAGTTGTCCCCTCCTCAAATTTCTGCTTCCCTGACAGACCCAAGGGAGCCCTACAAACTGACAACAGGAACCTGGAATGGTGAGTTTTCTTTCCCAGGGAAAATGGCCAAAGGATGTGCCCAGGGGCCCCAAGCACAGGGCTGGGACCTGACTGCAAAGAATCCTTATATCGAAATTTGGACCCGAAACTGAAGTTGTCCCCTCTTCAAAGTTGTGCTGCCCTGATATACCCAAGGGAGCCCTACAAACTGACATCAGCAACCTGGACTGGTGAGATTTCTTTCCCAGGGAAAATGGCCAAAGGATGTGCCCAGGGGCCCCTGACCCCGGGCTGGGGCCTGACTGCAAAGAATCCTTATATCGAAGAATGGATCACAGGCCGAAGTTGTCCCCTCCTCAGAGTTGTGCTGCCCTGATAGACCCAAGGGAGCCCTACAAACTGACATCAGGAACCGGGACTGGTGAGTTTTCTTTCCCAGGGAAAATGGCCAAAGGATGTTCCCAGGGGCCCCTTGCACTGGGCTGGGGCCTGAATTCAAAAAATCCATATATCGAAGGGTGGACCCCAGACCAAAGTTGTCCCCACCTCAAACTTGTGCTTCCCTGATAGACCCAAAGGAGCCCTACAAACTGACATCAGCAACCTGGACTGGTGAGTTTTCTTTCCCAGGGAAAATGGCCAAAGGATGTGCCCAGTGGCCCCTGGCACTGGGCTGGGGCTTCACTGCAAAAAATCCTTATATCGAAGGATGGAACCCAGACCGAAGTTATCCCCTCCTCAAACTTGTGTTGCCCTGATAGACCCAAAGGAGCCCTACAAACTGACATCATCAACCTGGACTGCTGAGTTTTCTTTCCCAGGAAAATGGCCAAAGGTTGTGCCCAGGGGCTCGTGGCCCTGGGCTCGGGCCTTACTATAAAAATCCCTATATCGAAGGAAGGATCGCAGACCAAAATTACCCCCACATAAAAATTGTGCTGCCCTGATAGACCCAAGGGAGCCGTACAAAGTGACATCAGGAACCTGGACTGGTGAGTTTTCTTTCCCAGGGAAAATGGCCAAAGGATGTGCCCAGTGGCCCCTTGACCTGGTCTGGGACCTGACTGCAAAAAATCCTTATATCGAAGGATGGATCGCAGACCAAAGTTGTCCCCTCCTCAAATTTCTGCTTCCCTGATAGACCCAAGGGAGCCCTACAAACTGACATCAGCAACCTGGACTGGTGAGTTTTCTTTCCCAGGGAAAATGGCCAAAGGATGTGCCCAGGGGTCCCTAGCACTGGGCTGGGGCCTGACTGTAAATAGTCCCTATATCGAACGATGGATCTCAGACCAAAGCTGTCCCCTCCACAAATTTCTGCTGCCCAGATAGACGCAAGGGAGCCCTACAAACTAACATCAGGAACCTGGACTGGTGAGTTTTCTTTTCCAGGGAAAATGGCCAAAGGATGTGCCCAGGGGCCCCTGGTCCCGGGCTGGGGCCTGACTGCAAACAATCCTTATATCGAAATTTGGACCCCAAACCGAAGTTGTCCCCTCCTGAAACCTCTGCTGCCCTGATAGACCCAAGGGAGCCCTACAAACTGACATCAGGAACCTGGCCTGGTGAGTTTTCTTTCCCAGGGAAAATGGCCAAAGGATGTGCCCAGGGGCCCCTGGACCTGGGCTCGGACCTGACTGCTAAGAATCTTTATATCGAAGGATGGACCCCCGACTGAAGTTGTCCCCTCCTCATAGTTGTGCTGCCCTGATAGACCCAAGGGAGCCCTACAAACTGACATCAGCAACCTGGACTGGTGAGTTTTCTTTCCCAGGGAAAATGGCCAAAGGATGTGCCCAGGGGCCCCTGACCCCAGTCTGGGGCCTGACTGCAAAGAATCCTTATATCGAAGAATGGATGACAGGCCGAAGTTGTCCCCTCCTCAAAGTTGTGCTGCCCTGATAGACCCAAGGGAGCCCTACAAACTGACATCAGCAACCTGGACTGGTGAGATTTCTTTCCCAGGGAAAATGGCCAAAGGATGTGCCCAGGGGCCCCTGGCACTGGGCTGGGGCCTGAATTCAAAAAATCCATATATCGAAGGATGGACCCCAGACCAAAGTTGTCCCCACCTCAAACTTGTGCTGCCCTGATAGACCCAAGGGAGCCCTACAAACTGACATCAGCAACCTGGACTGGTGAGTTTTCTTTCCCAGGGAAAATGGCCAAAGTTTGTGCCCAGAGGACCCTGGCACTGGGGTCGAACCTGACTGCAGAAACTCCTTATATTCAAGAATGGACCGCAGACCGAAGTTGTCCCCTCCTCAAACTTGTGTTGCCCTGATAGACCCAAAGGAGCCCTACAAAGTGACATCAGGAACCTGGACTGGTGAGTTTTCTTTTCCAGGGAAAATGGCCAAAGGATGTGCCCAGTGGCCCCTGGACCTGGTCTGGGACCTGACTGCAAAGAATCCTTATATCGAAGGATGGATCGCAGACCAAAGTTGTCCCCTCCTCAAATTTCTGCTTCCCTGATAGACCCAAGGGAGCCCTACAAACTGACAACAGGAACCTGGAATGGTGAGTTTTCTTTCCCAGGGAAAATGGCCAAAGGATGTGCCCAGGGGCCCCAAGCACAGGGCTGGGACCTGACTGCAAAGGATCCTTATATCAAAATTTGGACCCCAAACTGAAATTGTCCCCTCCTCAAAGTTGTGCTGCCCTGATAGACCCAAGGGAGCCCTACAAACTGACATCAGCAACCTGGACTGCTGAGTTTTCTTTCCCAGGGAAAATGGCCAAAGGATGTGCCCAGGGGCCAATGGCACTGGGCTGGGGCCTGACTGTAAAAAATCCTTATATCGAAGGATGGACCCCCGACTGAAGTTGTCCCCTCCTCAAAGTTGTGCTGCCCTGATAGATCCAAGGGAGCCCTACAAACTCACGTCAGGAACCTGGAATGGTGAATTTTCTTTCCCAGGGAAAATGGCCAAAGGATGTGCCCAGTGGGCCCTGGCACTGGGCTGGGCCCTGACTGCAAAGAATTTCTATATCGAAGGATGGACCCCAGACCAAAGTTGTCCCCTCCTCAAATTTCAGCTTCCCAGATAGACCCAAGGGAGCCCTACAAACTGACATCAGCAACCTGGACTGCTGAGTTTTCTTTCCCAGGGAAAATGGCCAAAGGTTGTGCCCAGGGGCTCGTGGCCCTGGGCTCGGGCCTGACTATAAAAATCCCTATATCGAAGGATGGATCGCAGACCAAAGTTGCCCCCACCTCAAAATTGTGCTGCCCTGATAGACCGAAGGGAGCCGTACAAACTGACATCAGCAACCTGGACTGGTGAGTTTTCTTTCCCAGGGAAAATGGCCAAAGGATGTGCCCAGGGGCCCCTGACCCCGGGCTGGGGCCTGACTGCAAAGAATCCTTATATCGAAGAATGGATCACAGGCCGAAGTTGTCCCCTCCTCAAATTTCTGCTTCCCATATAGACCCAAGGGAGCCCTACAAACTGACATCAGCAACCTGGACTGGTGAGTTTTCTTTCGCAGGGAAAATGGCCAAAGGATGTGCCCAGGGGTCCCTAGCACTGGGCTGGGGCCTGACTGTAAATAGTCCCTATATCGAACGATGGATCTCAGACCAAAGCTGTCCCCTCCACAAATTTCTGCTGCCCAGATAGACGCAAGGGAGCCCTACAAACTAACATCAGGAACCTGGACTGGTGAGTTTTATTTCCAGGGAAAATGGCCAAAGGATGTGCCCAGGGGCCCCTGGTCCCGGGCTGGGGCCTGACTGCAAACAATCCTTATATCGAAATTTGGACCCCAAACCGAAGTTGTCCCCTCCTGAAACCTCTGCTGCCCTGATAGACCCAAGGGAGCCCTACAAACTGACATCAGCAACCTGGACTGGTGAGTTTTCTTTCCCAGGGAAAATGGCCAAAGGATGTGCCCAGGGGCCCCTGGACCTGGGCTGGGGCTTCACTGCAAAAAATCCGTATATCGAAGGATGGAACCCAGACAGAAGTTATCCCCTCCTCAAACTTGTGTTGCCCTGATAGACCCAAAGGAGCCCTACAAAGTGACATCAGCAACCTGGCCTGGTGAGTTTTCTTTCCCAGGGAAAATGGCCAAAGGTTGTGCCCAGGGGCTCGTGGCCCTGGGCTCGGGCCTGACTAAAAAAATCCCTATATCGAAGGATGGAACCCAGACCAAAGTTGTCCCCATCTCATACTTGTGCTGCCCTGATAGACCCAAGGGAGCCCTACAAACTGACATCAGCAACCTGGACTGGTGCGTTTTCTTTCCCAGGGAAAATGGCCAAAGGATGTGCCCAGGGGCCCCTGGCCCTGGGCTGGGGCCTCACTGCAAATAGTCCCTATATTGAAGGATGGATCGCAGACCAAAGTTGTCCCCTCCTCAATTTTCTGCTGTCCAGATAGACCCAAGGGAGCCCTACAAACTGACATCAGCAACCTGGACTGGTGAATTTTCTTTCCCAGGGAAAATGGCCAAAGGATGTGCTCAGGGGCCCCTGGCCCTGGGCTCGGACCTGACTGCTAAGAATCCTTATATCGAAGGATGGACCCCAGACTGAAGTTGTCCCCTCCTCATAGTTGTGCTGCCCTGATAGACCCAAGGGAGCCCTATAAACCCACGTCAGGAACCTGGACTGGTGAGTTTTCTTTCCCAGGGAAAATGGCCAAAGGATGTGCCCAGGGGCCCCTGACCCCAGGCTGGGGCCTGACTGCAAAGAATCCTTATATCGAAGAATGGATTACAGGCCGAAGTTGTCCCCTCCTCAAAGTTGTGCTGCCCTGATAGACCCAAGGGAGCCCTACAAACTGACATCAGCAACCTGGACTGGTGAGTTTTCTTTCCCAGGGAAAATGGCCAAAGGATGTGCCCAGGGGCCCCTGGCACTGGGCTGGGGCCTGAATTCAAAAAATCCATATATCGAAGGATGGACCCCAGACCAAAGTTGTCCCCACCTCAAACTTGTGCTGCCCTGATAGACCCAAGGGAGCCCTACAAACTGACATCAGCAACCTGGACTGGTGAGTTTTCTTTCCCAGGGAAAATGGCCAAAGGATGTGCCCAGGGGCCCCTGACCCCAGGCTGGGTCCTGACTGCAAAGAATCCTTATATCGAAGAATGGATGACAGGCCGAAGTTGTCCCCTCCTCAAAGTTGTGCTGCCCTGATAGACCCAAGGGAGCCCTACAAACTGACATCAGCAACCTGGACTGGTGAGATTTCTTTCCCAGGGAAAATGGCCAAAGGATGTGCCCAGGGGCCCCTGGCACTGGGCTGGGGCCTGAATTCAAAAAATCCATATATCGAAGGATGGACCCCAGACCAAAGTTGTCCCCACCTCAAACTTGTGCTGCCCTGATAGACCCAAGGGAGCCCTACAAACTGACATCAGCAACCTGGACTGGTGAGTTTTCTTTCCCAGGGAAAATGGCCAAAGTTTGTGCCCAGAGGACCCTGGCACTGGGGTCGAACCTGACTGCAAAATCTCCTTATATTCAAGAATGGACCGCAGACCGAAGTTTTCCCCTCCTCAAACTTGTGTTGCCCTGATAGACCCAAAGGAGCCCTACAAAGTGACATCAGGAACCTGGACTGGTGAGTTTTCTTTTCCAGGGAAAATGGCCAAAGGATGTGCCCAGTGGCCCCTGGACCTGGTCTGGGACCTGACTGCAAAGAATCCTTATATCGAAGGATGGATCGCAGACCAAAGTTGTCCCCTCCTCAAATTTCTGCTTCCCTGATAGACCCAAGGGAGCCCTACAAACTGACAACAGGAACCTGGAATGGTGAGTTTTCTTTCCCAGGGAAAATGGCCAAAGGATGTGCCCAGGGGCCCCAAGCACAGGGCTGGGACCTGACTGCAAAGGATCCTTATATCGAAATTTGGACCCCAAACTGAAATTGTCCCCTCCTCAAAGTTGTGCTGCCCTGATAGACCCAAGGGAGCCATACAAACTGACATCAGCAACCTGGACTGGTGAGTTTTCTTTCCCAGGGAAAATGGCCAAAGGATGTGCCCAGGGGCCAATGGCACTGGGCTGGGGCCTGAATTCAAAAAATCCATATATCGAAGGCTGGACCCCAGACCAAAGTTGTCCCCACCTCAAACTTTTGCTGCCCTGATAGACCCAAGGGAGCCCTACAAACTGACATCAGCAACCTGGCCTGGTGAGTTTTCTTTCCCAGGGAAAATGGCCAAAGGATGTGCCCAGTGGGCCCTGGCACTGGGCTGGGCCCTGACTGCAAAGAATTTCTATATCGAAGGATGGACCCCAGACCAAAGTTGTCCCCTCCTCAAATTTCAGCTTCCCAGATAGACCCAAGGGAGCCCTACAAACTGACATCAGCAACCTGGACTGCTGAGTTTTCTTTCCCAGGGAAAATGGCCGAAGGTTGTGCCCAGGGGCTCGTGGCCCTGGGCTCGGGCCTGACTATAAAAATCCCTATATCGAAGGATGGATCGCAGACCAAAGTTGTCCCCAACTCAAAATTGTGCTGCCCTGATAGACCGAAGGGAGCCGTACAAACTGACATCAGCAACCTGGACTGGTGAGTTTTCTTTCCCAGGGAAAATGGCCAAAGGATGTGCCCAGGGGCCCCTGACCCCGGGCTGGGGCCTGACTGCAAAGAATCCTTATATCGAAGAATGGATCACAGGCCGAAGTTGTCCCCTCCTCAAATTTCTGCTTCCCATATAGACCCAAGGGAGCCCTACAAACTGACATCAGCAACCTGGACTGGTGAGTTTTCTTTCCCAGGGAAAATGGCCAAAGGATGTGCCCAGTGGCCCCTGGCACTGGGCTGGGGCTTCACTGCAAAAAATCCTTATATCGAAGGATGGAACCCAGACCGAAGTTATCCCCTCCTCAAACTTGTGTTGCCCTGATAGACCCAAAGGAGCCCTACAAACTGACATCATCAACCTGGACTGCTGAGTTTTCTTTCCCAGGAAAATGGCCAAAGGTTGTGCCCAGGGGCTCGTGGCCCTGGGCTCGGGCCTTACTATATAAATCCCTATATCGAAGGATGGATCGCAGACCAAAATTGCCCCCACATCAAAATTGTGCTGCCCTGATAGACCCAAGGCAGCCGTACAAAGGTACATCAGCAACCTGGACTGGTGAGTTTTCTTTCCCAGGGAAAATGGCCAAAGGATGTGCCCAGTGGCCCCTGCACCTGGTCTGGGGCCTGACTGCAAAAAATCCTTATATCGAAGGATGGATCGCAGACCAAAGTTGTCCCCTCCTCAAATTTCTGCTTCCCTGATAGACCCAAGGGAGCCCTACAAACTGACATCAGCAACCTGGACTGGTGAGTTTTCTTTCCCAGGGAAAATGGCCAAAGGATGTGCCCAGGGGTCCCTAGCACTGGGCTGGGGCCTGACTGTAAATAGTCCCTATATCGAACGATGGATCTCAGACCAAAGCTGTCCCCTCCACAAATTTCTGCTGCCCAGATAGACGCAAGGGAGCCCTACAAACTAACATCAGGAACCTGGACTGGTGAGTTTTCTTTTCCAGGGAAAATGGGCAAAGGATGTGCCCAGGGGACCCTGGCCCTGGTCTGGGACCTGACTGCAAAGAGTCCCTATATCGAAGGATGGATCGCAGACCAATGTTGTCCCCACCTCAAAGTTGTGCTGCCCTGATAGACCCAAGGGAGCCCTACAAACTGACATCAGGAACCTGGACTGGTGAATTTTCTTTCCCAGGGAAAATGGCCAAAGGATGTGCCCAGGGGCCCCTGGACATGGGCTCGGACCTGACTGCTAAGAATCTTTATATCGAAGGATGGACCCCCGACTGAAGTTGTCCCCTCCTCATAGTTGTGCTGCCCTGATAGACCCAAGGGAGCCCTACAAACTGACATCAGCAACCTGGACTGGTGAGTTTTCTTTCCCAGGGAAAATGGCCAAAGGATGTGCCCAGGGGCCCCTGACCCCAGGCTGGGGCCTGACTGCAAAGAATCCTTATATCGAAGAATGGATGACAGGCCGAAGTTGTCCTCTCCTCAAAGTTGTGCTGCCCTGATAGACCCAAGGGAGCCCTACAAACTGACATCAGCAACCTGGACTGGTGAGATTTCTTTCCCAGGGAAAATGGCCAAAGGATGTGCCCAGGGGCCCCTGGCACTGGGCTGGGGCCTGAATTCAAAAAATCCATATATCGAAGGATGGACCCCAGACCAAAGTTGTCCCCACCTCAAACTTGTGCTGCCCTGATAGACCCAAGGGAGCCCTACAAACTGACATCAGCAACCTGGACTGGTGAGTTTTCTTTCCCAGGGAAAATGGCCAAAGTTTGTGCCCAGAGGACCCTGGCACTGGGGTCGAACCTGACTGCAGAAACTCCTTATATTCAAGAATGGACCGCAGACCGAAGTTGTCCCCTCCTCAAACTTGTGTTGCCCTGATAGACCCAAAGGAGCCCTACAAAGTGACATCAGGAACCTGGACTGGTGAGTTTTCTTTTCCAGGGCAAATGGCCAAAGGATGTGCCCAGTGGCCCCTGGACCTGGTCTGGGACCTGACTGCAAAGAATCCTTATATCGAAGGATGGATCGCAGACCAAAGTTGTCCCCTCCTCAAATTTCTGCTTCTCTGATAGACCCAAGGGAGCCCTACAAACTGACAACAGGAACCTGGAATGGTGAGTTTTCTTTCCCAGGGAAAATGGCCAAAGGATGTGCCCAGGGGCCCCAAGCACAGGGCTGGGACCTGACTGCAAAGGATCCTTATATCGAAATTTGGACCCCAAACTGAAATTGTCACCTCCTCAAAGTTGTGCTGCCCTGATAGACCCAAGGGAGCCCTACAAACTGACATCAGCAACCTGGACTGGTGAGTTTTCTTTCCCAGGGAAAATGGCCAAAGGATGTGCCCAGGGGCCCCAGGCACTGGGCTGGGGCCTGAATTCAAAAAATCCTTATATCGAAGGATGGACCCCCGACTGAAGTTGTCCCCTCCTCAAAGTTGTGCTGCCCTGATAGATCCAAGGGAGCCCTACAAACTCACGTCAGGAACCTGGAATGGTGAATTTTCTTTCCCAGGGAAAATGGCCAAAGGATGTGCCCAGTGGGCCCTGGCACTGGGCTGGGCCCTGACTGCAAAGAATTTCTATATCGAAGGATGGACCCCAGACCAAAGTTGTCCCCTCCTCAAATTTCAGCTTCCCAGATAGACCCAAGGGAGCCCTACAAACTGACATCAGCAACCTGGACTGGTGAGTTTTCTTTCCCAGGGAAAATGGCCAAAGTTTGTGCCCAGAGGACCCTGGCACTGGGGTCGAACCTGACTGCAGAAACTCCTTATATTCAAGAATGGACCGCAGACCGAAGTTGTCCCCTCCTCAAACTTGTGTTGCCCTGATAGACCCAAAGGAGCCCTATAAACTGACATCAGCAACCTGGACTGGTGAGTTTTCTTTCCCAGGGAAAACGGCCAAAGGATGTGCCCAGGGGCCCCTGACCCCGGGCTGGGGCCTGACTGCAAAGAATCCTTATATCGAAGAATGGATCACAGGCCGAAGTTGTCCCCTCCTCAAAGTTGTGCTGCCCTGATAGACCCAAGGGTGCCCTACAAACTGACATCAGCAACCTGGACTGCTGAGTTTTCTTTCCCAGGGAAAATGGCCAAAGGATGTGCCCAGGGGCCCCTGGCACTGGGCTGGGGCTTCACTGCAAAAAATCCTTATATCGAAAGATGGAACCCAGACCGAAATTGTCACCTCCTCAAACTTGTGCTGCCCTGATAGACCCAAGGGAGCCCTACAAAGTGACATCAGCAACCTGGACTGGTGAGTTTTCTTTCCCAGGGAAAATGGCCAAAGGATGTGCCCAGTGGCCCCTGGACCTGGTCTGGGACCTGACTGCAAAGAATCCATATATCGAAGGATGGATCGCAGACCAAAGTTGTCCCCTCCTCAAAGTTGTGCTGCCGTGATAGACCCAAGGGAGCCCTAAAAACTGACATCAGGAACCTGGACTGGTGAGTTTTCTTTCCCAGGGAAAATGGCCAAAGGATGTGCCCAGGGGCCCCAAGCACAGGGCTGGGACCTGACTGCAAAGAATCCTTATATCGAAATTTGGACCCGAAACTGAAGTTGCCCCCACCTCAAAATTGTGCTGCCCTGATAGACCCAAGGGAGCCCTACAAACTGACATCAGCAACCTGGACTGGTGAGTTTTCTTTCCCAGGGAAAATGGCCAAAGGATGTGCCCAGGGGCTTCTGGCCCTGGGCTCGGACCTGAATTCAAAGAATCCTTATATCGAAGGATGGACCCCAGACCGAAGTTGTCCCCTCTTCAAATTTCTGCTTCCCATATAGACCCAAGGGAGCCCTAGAAACTGACATTAGCAACCTGGACTGGTGAGTTTTCTTTCCCAGGGAAAATGGCCAAAGGATGTGCCCAGGGGACCCAAGCACAGGGCTGGGACCTGACTGCAAAGGATCCTTATATCGAAATTTGGACCCCAAACTGAAGTTGTCCCCTCCTCAAAGTTGTGCTTCCAGGATAGGCCCAAGGGAGCCCTACAAACTGACATCAGCAACCTGGACTGGTGAGTTTTCTTTCCCAGGGAAAATGGCCAAAGGATGTGCCCAGGGGCCCCTGACCCCGGGCTGGGGCCTGACTGCAAAGAATCCTTATATCGAAGAATGGATCACAGGCCGAAGTTGTCCCCTCCTCAAAGTTGTGCTGCCCTGATAGACCCAAGGGAGCCCTACAAACTGACATCAGCAACCTGGACTGGTGAGATTTCTTTCCCAGGGAAAATGGCCAAAGGATGTGCCCAGGGGCCCCTGGCACTGGGCTGGGGCCTGAATTCAAAAAATCCATATATCGAAGTTTGGACCCCAGACCAAAGTTGTCCCCACCTCAAACTTGTGCTGCCCTGATAGACCCAAGGGAGCCCTACAAACTGACATCAGCAACCTGGACTGGTGAGTTTTCTTTCCCAGGAAAAATGGCCAAAGTTTGTGCCCAGAGGCCCCTGGCACTGGGCTCGGTCCTGAATGCAAAAAATCCTTATATCGAAGAATGGACCGCAGAACGAAGTTGTCCCCTCCTGAAAGTTGTGCTGCCCTGATAGACCCAAGGGAGCCCTACAAACTGACATCAGCAACCTGGACTGGTGAGTTTTCTTTCCCAGGGAAAATGGCCAAAGGATGTGCCCAGGGGTCCCTACCACTGGGCTGGGGCCTGACTGTATATAGTCCCTATATCGAACGATGGATCTCAGACCAAAGCTGTCCCCTCCACAAATTTCTGCTGCCCAGATAGACGCAAGGGAGCCCTACAAACTAACATCAGGAACCTGGACTGGTG
Source organism: Lonchura striata (assembly GCF_046129695.1). Taxonomy (NCBI): domain Eukaryota; kingdom Metazoa; phylum Chordata; class Aves; order Passeriformes; family Estrildidae; genus Lonchura; species Lonchura striata. Next base: position 902,094 of record NC_134612.1, read on the forward strand.
AGTTTTCATTTCCAGGGAAAATGGCCAAAGGATGTGCCCAGGGGCCCCTGGTCCCGGGCTGGGGCCTGACTGCAAACAATCCTTATATCGAAATTTGGACCCCAAACCGAAGTTGTCCCCTCCTGAAACCTCTGCTGCCCTGATAGACCCAAGGGAGCCCTACAAAGTGACATCAGCAACCTGGACTGGTGAGTTTTCTTTCCCAGGGAAAATGGCCAAAGGATGTGCCCAGGGGCCCCTGGACCTGGGCTGGGGCTTCACTGCAAAAAATCCGTATATCGAAGGATGGAACCCAGACATGAAGTTATCCCCTCCTCAAACTTGTGTTGCCCTGATAGACCCAAATGAGCCCTACAAACTGACATCAGCAACCTGGCCTGGTGAGTTTTCTTTCCCAGGGAAAATGGCCAAAGGTTGTGCCCAGGGGCTCGTGGCCCTGGGCTCGGGCCTGACTATAAAAATCCCTATATCGAAGGATGGATTGCAGACCAAAGTTGCCCCCACCTCAAACTTGTGCTGCCCTGATAGACCCAAGGGAGCCCTACAAACTGACATCAGCAACCTGGACTGGTGAGTTTTCTTTCCCAGGAAAAATGGCCAAAGTTTATGCCCAGAGGCCCCTGGCACTGGGCTCGGACCTGAATGCAAAAAATCCTTATATCGAAGAATGGACCGCAGACCAAAGTTGTCCCCTCCTGAAAGTTGTGCTGCCCTGATAGACCCAAGGGAGCCCTACAAACTGACATCAGCAACCTGGACTGGTGAGTTTTCTTTCCCAGGGAAAATGGCCAAAGGATGTGCCCAGGGGTCCCTAGCACTGGGCTGGGGCCTGACTGTAAATAGTCCCTATATCGAACGATGGATCTCAGACCAAAGCTGTCCCCTCCACAAATTTCTGCTGCCCAGATAGACGCAAGGGAGCCCTACAAACTAACATCAGGAACCTGGACTGGTGAGTTTTCTTTTCCAGGGAAAATGGCCAAAGGATGTGCCCAGGGGCCCCTGGTCCCGGGCTGGGGCCTGACTGCAAACAATCCTTATATTGAAATTTGGACCCCAAACCGAAGTTGTCCCCTCCTTAAACCTCTGCTGCCCTGATAAACCCAAGGGAGCCCTACAAACTGACATCAGCAACCTGGACTGGTGAGTTTTCTTTCCCAGGGAAAATGGCCAAAGGATGTGCCCAGGGGCCCATGGACCTGGGCTGGGGCTTCACTGCAAAAAATCCGTATATCGAAGGATGGAACCCAGACAGAAGTTATCCCCTCCTCAAACTTGTGTTGCCCTGATAGACCCAAAGGAGCCCTACAAACTGACATCAGCAACCTGGCCTGGTGAGTTTTCTTTCCCAGGGAAAATGGCCAAAGGTTGTGCCCAGGGGCTCGTGGCCCTGGGCTCGGGCCTGACTATAAAAATCCCTATATCGAAGGATGGATTGCAGACCAAAGTTGCCCCCACCTCAAACTTGTGCTGCCCTGATAGACCCAAGGGAGCCCTACAAACTGACATCAGCAAGCTGGACTGCTGAGTTTTCTTTCGCAGGGAAAATGGCCAAAGGATGGGCCCAGGGGCCCGTGGTCGTGAGCTGGGGCCTGACTACAAATAATCCTTATATCGAAGGATGGAACCCAGACCAAAGTTGTCCCCATCTCATACTTGTGCTGCCCTGATAGACCCAAGGGAGCCCTACAAACTGACATCAGCAACATGGACTGGTGCGTTTTCTTTCCCAGGGAAAATGGCCAAAGGATGTGCCCAGGGGCCCCTGGCCCTGGGCTGGGGCCTCACTGCAAATAGTCCCTATATTGAAGGATGGATCGCAGACCAAAGTTGTCCCCTCCTCAATTTTCTGCTGTCCAGATAGACCCAAGGGAGCCCTACAAACTGACATCAGCAACCTGGACTGGTGAATTTTCTTTCCCAGGGAAAATGGCCAAAGGATGTGCTCAGGGGCCCCTGGCCCTGGGCTCGGACCTGACTGCTAAGAATCCTTATATCGAAGGATGGACCCCAGACTGAAGTTGTCCCCTCCTCATAGTTGTGCTGCCCTGATAGACCCAAGGGAGCCCTATAAACCCACGTCAGGAACCTGGACTGGTGAGTTTTCTTTCCCAGGGAAAATGGCCAAAGGATGTGCCCAGGGGACCCTGGCCCTGGTCTGGGACCTGACTGCAAAGAATCCTTATATCGAAGGATGGATCGCAGAGCAATGTTGTCCCCACCTCAAAGTTGTGCTGCCCTGATAGACCCAAGGGAGCCCTACAAACTGACATCAGGAACCTGGACTGGTGAATTTTCTTTCCCAGGGAAAATGGCCAAAGGATGTGCCCAGGGGCCCCTGGCCCTGGGCTTGGACCCGACTTCTAAGAATCTTTATATCGAAGGATGGACCCCCGACTGAAGTTGTCCCCTCCTCATAGTTGTGCTGCCCTGATAGACCCAAGGGAGCCCTACAAACTGACATCAGCAACCTGGACTGGTGAGATTTCTTTCCCAGGGAAAATGGCCAAAGGATGTGCCCAGGGGCCCCTGGCACTGGGCTGGGGCCTGAATTCAAAAAATCCATATATCGAAGGATGGACCCCAGACCAAAGTTGTCCCCACCTCAAACTTGTGCTGCCCTGATAGACCCAAGGGAGCCCTACAAACTGACATCAGCAACCTGGACTGGTGAGTTTTCTTTCCCAGGGAAAATGGCCAAAGTTTGTGCCCAGAGGACCCTGGCACTGGGGTCGAACCTGACTGCAAAAACTCCTTATATTCAAGAATGGACCGCAGACCGAAGTTGTCCCCTCCTCAAACTTGTGTTGCCCTGATAGACCCAAAGGAGCCCTACAAAGTGACATCAGGAACCTGGACTGGTGAGTTTTCTTTTCCAGGGAAAATGGCCAAAGGATGTGCCCAGTGGCCCCTGGACCTGGTATGGGACCTGACTGCAAATAATCCTTATATTGAAGGATGGATCGCAGACCAAAGTTGTCCCCTCCTCAAATTTCTGCTTCCCTGATAGACCCAAGGGAGCCCTACAAACGGACAACAGGAACCTGGAATGGTGAGTTTTCTTTCCCAGGGAAAATGGCCAAAGGATGTGCCCAGGGGCCCCAAGCACAGGGCTGGGACCTGACTGCAAAGGATCCTTATATCGATATTTGGACCTCAAACTGAAATTGTCCCCTCCTCAAAGTTGTGCTGCCCTGATAGACCCAAGGGAGCCCTACAAACTGACATCAGCAACCTGGACTGGTGAGTTTTCTTTCCCAGGGAAAATGGCCAAAGGATGTGCCCAGGGGGCAATGGCACTGGGCTGGGGACTGACTGTAAAAAATCCGTATATCGAAGGATGGACCCCCGACTGAAGTTGTCCCCTCCTCAAAGTTGTGCTGCCCTGATAGATCCAAGGGAGCCCTACAAACTCACGTCAGGAACCTGGAATGGTGTATTTTCTTTCCCAGGGAAAATGGCCAAAGGATGTGCCCAGTGGGCCCTGGCACTGGGCTGGGCCCTGACTGCAAAGAATTTCTATATCGAAGGATGGACCCCAGACCAAAGTTGTCCCCTCCTCAAATTTCAGCTTCCCAGATAGACCCAAGGGAGCCCTACAAACTGACATCAGCAACCTGGACTGCTGAGTTTTCTTTCCCAGGGAAAATGGCCGAAGGTTGTGCCCAGGGGCTCGTGGCCCTGGGCTCGGGCCTGACTATAAAAATCCCTGTATCGAAGGATGGATCGCAGACCAAAGTTGCCCCCACCTCAAAATTGTGCTGCCCTGATAGACCCAAGGGAGCCGTACAAACTGACATCAGCAACCTGGACTGGTGAGTTTTCTTTCCCAGGGAAAATGGCCAAAGGATGTGCCCAGGGGCCCCTGACCCCGGGCTGGGGCCTGACTGCAAAGAATCCTTATATCGAAGAATGGATCACAGGCCGAAGTTGTCCCCTCCTCAAAGTTGTGCTGCCCTGATAGACCCAAGGGAGCCCTACAAACTGACATCAGCAACCTGGACTGGTGAGTTTTCTTTCCCAGGGAAAATGGCCAAAGCATGTGCCCAGGGGCCCCTGGCACTGGGCTGGGGCCTGAATTCAAAAAATCCATATATCGAAGGATGGACCCCAGACCGAAGTTGTCCCCACCTCAAACTTGTGCTGCCCTGATAGACCCAAGGGAGCCCTATAAACTGACATCAGCAACCTGGACTGGTGAGTTTTCTTTCCCAGGGAAAATGGCCAAAGGATGTGCCCAGGGGCCCCTGACCCCGGGCTGGGGCCTGACTGCAAAGAATCCTTATATCGAAGAATGGATCACAGGCCGAAGTTGTCCCCTCCTCAAAGTTGTGCTGCCCTGATAGACCCAAGGGAGCCCTACAAAGTGACATCAGCAACCTGGACTGGTGAGTTTTCTTTCCCAGGGAAAATGGCCAAAGGATGTGCCCAGTGGCTCCTGGACCTGGTCTGGGACCTGACTGCAAAGAATCCATATATCGAAGGATGGATCGCAGACCAAAGTTGTCCCCTCCTCAAAGTTGTGCTGCCGTGATAGACCCAAGGGAGCCCTAAAAACTGACATCAGGAACCTGGACTGGTGAATTTTCTTTCCCAGGGAAAATGGCCAAAGGATGTGCCCAGGGGCCCCAAGCACAGGGCTGGGACCTGACTGCAAAGAATCCTTATATCGAAATTTGGACCCCAAACTGAAGTTGCCCCCACCTCAAAATTTTGCTGCCCTGATAGACCCAAGGGAGCCCTACAAACTGACATCAGCAACCTGGACTGGTGAGTTTTCTTTCCCAGGGAAAATGGCCAAAGGATGTGCCCAGGGGCTCGTGACCCTGGGCTCGAGCCTGACTGTAAAGAATCCATATATCGAAGGATGGATCGCAGACCAAAGTTGTCCCCACCTCAAACTTGTGCTGACCTGATAGAGCCAATGGAGCCGTACAAAGTGACATCAGGAACCTGGACTGGTGAGTTTTCTTTCCCAGGGAAAATGGCCAAAGGATGTGCCCAGTGGCCCCTGGACCTGGTCTGGGACCTGACTGCAAAGAATCCATATATCGAAGGATGGATCGCAGACCAAAGTTGTCCCCTCCTCAAAGTTGGGCTGCCCTGATAGACCCAAGGGAGCCCTACAAAGTGACATCAGGAACCTGGACTGGTGAGTTTTCTTTCCCAGGGAAAATGGCCAAAGGATGTGCCCAGGGGCCCCAAGCACAGGGCTGGGACCTGACTGCAAAGAATCCTTATATCGAAATTTGGACCCCAAATTGAAGTTGTCCCCTCCTCATACTTGTGTTGCCGTGATAGACCCAAGGGAGCCCTACAAACTGACATCAGCAACCTGGACTGGTGAGTTTTCTTTCCCAGGGAAAATGGCCAAAGGATGTGCCCAGGGGCCCCTGACCCCGGGCTGGGGCCTGACTGCAAAGAATCCTTATATCGAAGAATGGATCACAGGCCGAAGTTGTCCCCTCCTCAAAGTTGTGCTGCCCTGATAGACCCAAGGGAGCCCTACAAACTCACGTCAGGAACCTGTAATGGTGAATTTTCTTTCCCAGGGAAAATGGCCAAAGGATGTGCCCAGTGGGCCCTGGCACTGGGCTGGGCCCTGACTGCAAAGAATTTCTATATCGAAGGATGGACCCCAGACCAAAGTTGTCCCCTCCTCAAATTTCAGCTTCCCAGATAGACCCAAGGGAGCCCTACAAAGTGACATCAGCAACCTGGACTGCTGAGTTTTCTTTCCCAGGGAAAATGGCCGAAGGTTGTGCCCAGGGGCTCGTGGCCCTGGGCTCGGGCCTGACTATAAAAATCCCTGTATCGAAGGATGGATCGCAGACCAAAGTTGCCCCCACCTCAAAATTGTGCTGCCCTGATAGACCCAAGGGAGCCGTACAAACTGACATAAGCAACCTGGACTGGTGAGTTTTCTTTCCCAGGGAAAATGGCCAAAGGATGTGCCCAGGGGCCCCTGACCCCGGGCTGGGGCCTGACTGCAAAGAATCCTTATATCGAAGAATGGATCACAGGCCGAAATTGTCCCCTCCTCAAAGTTGTGCTGCCCTGATAGACCCAAGGGAGCCCTACAAACTGACATCAGCAACCTGGACTGGTGAGATTTCTTTCCCAGGGAAAATGGCCAAAGGATGTGCCCAGGGGCCCCTGGCACTGGGCTGGGGCCTGAATTCAAAAAATCCATATATCGAAGGATGGACCCCAGACCGAAGTTGTCCCCACCTCAAACTTGTGCTGCCCTGATCGACCCAAGGGAGCCCTATAAACTGACATCAGCAACCTGGACTGGTGAGTTTTCTTTCCCAGGGAAAATGGCCAAAGGATGTGCCCAGGGGCCCCTGACCCCGGGCTGGGGCCTGACTGCAAAGAATCCTTATATCGAAGAATGGATCACAGGCCGAAGTTGTCCCCTCCTCAAAGTTGTGCTGCCCTGATAGACCCAAGGGTGCCCTACAAACTGACATCAGCAACCTGGACTGGTGAGATTTCTTTCCCAGGGAAAATGGCCAAAGGATGTGCCCAGGGGCCCCTGGCACTGGGCTGGGGCTTCACTGCAAAAAATCCTTATATCGAAGGATGGAACCCAGACCGAAATTGTCACCTCCTCAAACTTGTGCTGCCCTGATAGACCCAAGGGAGCCCTACAAAGTGACATCAGCAACCTGGACTGGTGAGTTTTCTTTCCCAGGGAAAATGGCCAAAGGATGTGCCCAGTGGCCCCTGGACCTGGTCTGGGACCTGACTGCAAAGAATCCTTATTTAGAAGGATGGATCGCAGACCAAAGTTGTCCCCTCCTCAAAGTTGTGCTGCCGTGATAGACCCAAGGGAGCCCTAAAAACTGACATCAGGAACCTGGACTGGTGAGTTTTCTTTCCCAGGGAAAATGGCCAAAGGATGTGCCCAGGGGCCCCAAGCACAGGGCTGGGACCTGACTGCAAAGAATCCTTATATCGAAATTTGGACCCCAAACTGAAGTTGCCCCCACCTCAAAATTGTGCTGCCCTGATAGACCCAAGGGAGCCCTACAAACTGACATCAGCAACCTGGACTGGTGAGTTTTCTTTCCCAGGGAAAATGGCCAAAGGATGTGCCCAGGGGCCCCTGACCCCGGGCTGGGGCCTGACTGCAAAGAATCCTTATATCGAAGAATGGATCACAGGCCGAAGTTGTCCCCTCCTCAAAGCTGTGCTGCCCTGATAGACCCAAGGGAGCCCTACAAACTGACATCAGCAACCTGGACTGGTGAGTTTTCTTTCCCAGGGAAAATGGCCAAAGGATGTGCCCAGGGGCCCCTGGGACTGGGCGCTGACCTGACTGCAAAGAATCCTATTATCGAAGAATGGATCACAGACCGAAGTTGTCCACTCCTCAAAGTTGTGCTGCCCTGATAGACCCAAGGGAGCCCTACAAACTGACATCAGCAACCTGGACTGGTGAGTTTTCTTTCCCAGGGAAAATGGCCAAAGGATGTGCCCAGGGGCTTCTGGCCCTGGGCTCGGACCTGAATTCAAAGAATCCTTATATCGAAAGATGGACCCCAGACCGAAGTTGTCCCCTCTTCAAATTTCTGCTTCCCATATAGACCCAAGGGAGCCCTAGAAACTGACATTAGCAACCTGGACTGGTGAGTTTTCTTTCCCAGGGAAAATGGCCAAAGGATGTGCCCAGGGGCCCCAAGCACAGGGCTGGGACCTGACTGCAAAGGATCCTTATATCGAAATTTGGACCCCAAACTGAAGTTGTCCCCTCCTCAAAGTTGTGCTGCCCTGATAGGCCCAAGGGAGCCCTACAAAGTGACATCAGCAACCTGGACTGGTGAGTTTTCTTTCCCAGGGAAAATGGCCAAAGGATGTGCCCAGGGGCCCCTGACCCCGGGCTGGGGCCTGACTGCAAAGAATCCTTATATCGAAGAATGGATCACAGGCCGAAGTTGTCCCCTCCTCAAAGTTGTGCTGCCCTGATAGACCCAAGGGAGCCCTACAAACTGACATCAGCAACCTGGACTGGTGAGATTTCTTTCCCAGGGAAAATGGCCAAAGGATGTGCCCAGGGGCCCCTGGCACTGGGCTGGGGCCTGAATTCAAAAAATCCATATATCGAAGGATGGACCCCAGACCGAAGTTGTCCCCACCTCAAACTTGTGCTGCCCTGATAGACCCAAGGGAGCCCTATAAACTGACATCAGCAACCTGGACTGGTGAGTTTTCTTTCCCAGGGAAAATGGCCAAAGGATGTGCCCAGGGGCCCCTGACCCCGGGCTGGGGCCTGACTGCAAAGAATCCTTATATCGAAGAATGGATCACAGGCCGAAGTTGTCCCCTCCTCAAAGTTGTGCTGCCCTGATAGACCCAAGGGAGCCCTACAAAGTGACATCAGCAACCTGGACTGGTGAGTTTTCTTTCCCAGGGAAAATGGCCAAAGGATGTGCCCAGGGGCTTCTGGCCCTGGGCTCGGACCTGAATTCAAAGAATCCTTATATCGAAGGATGGACCCCAGACCGAAGTTGTCCCCTCCTCAAAGTTGTGCTGCCGTGATAGACCCAAGGGAGCCCTAAAAACTGACATCAGGAACCTGGACTGGTGAGTTTTCTTTCCCAGGGAAAATGGCCAAAGGATGTGCCCAGGGGCCCCAAGCACAGGGCTGGGACCTGACTGCAAAGAATCCTTATATCGAAATTTGGACCCCAAACTGAAGTTGCCCCCTCCTCAAAATTTTGCTGCCCTGATAGACCCAAGGGAGCCCTACAAACTGACATCAGCAACCTGGACTGGTGAGTTTTCTTTCCCAGGGAAAATGGCCAAAGGATGTGCCCAGGGGCCCCTGACCCCGGGCTGGGGCCTGACTGCAAACAATCCTTATATCGAAGAATGGATCACAGGCCGAAGTTGTCCCCTCCTCAAAGTTGTGCTGCCCTGATAGACCCAAGGGAGCCCTACAAAGTGACATCAGCAACCTGGACTGGTGAGTTTTCTTTCCCAGGGAAAATGGCCAAAGGATGTGCCCAGGGGCTCGTGACCCTGGGCTCGAGCCTGACTGTAAAGAATCCATATATCGAAGGATGGATCGCAGACCAAAGTTGTCCCCACCTCAAACTTGTGCTGACCTGATAGAGCCAATGGAGCCGTACAAAGTGACATCAGGAACCTGGACTGGTGAGTTTTCTTTCCCAGGGAAAATGGCCAAAGGATGTGCCCAGTGGCCCCTGGACCTGGTCTGGGACCTGACTGCAAAGAATCCATATATCGAAGGATGGATCGCAGACCAAAGTTGTCCCCTCCTCAAAGTTGTGCTGCCCTGATAGACCCAAGGGAGCCCTACAAACTGACATCAGGAACCTGGACTGGTGAGTTTTCTTTCCCAGGGAAAATGGCCAAAGGATGTGCCCAGGGGCCCCAAGCACAGGGCTGGGACCTGACTGCAAAGAATCCTTATATCGAAATTTGGACCCCAAATTGAAGTTGTCCCCTCCTCATACTTGTGTTGCCCTGATAGACCCAAGGGAGCCCTACAAACTGACATCAGCAACCTGGACTGGTGAGTTTTCTTTCCCAGGGAAAATGGCCAAAGGATGTGCCCAGGGGCCCCTGACCCCGGGCTGGGGCCTGACTGCAAAGAATCCTTATATCGAAGAATGGATCACAGGCCGAAGTTGTCCCCTCCTCAAAGTTGTGCTGCCCTGATAGACCCAAGGGAGCCCTACAAACTCACGTCAGGAACCTGTAATGGTGAATTTTCTTTCCCAGGGAAAATGGCCAAAGGATGTGCCCAGTGGGCCCTGGCACTGGGCTGGGCCCTGACTGCAAAGAATTTCTATATCGAAGGATGGACCCCAGACCAAAGTTGTCCCCTCCTCAAATTTCAGCTTCCCAGATAGACCCAAGGGAGCCCTACAAAGTGACATCAGCAACCTGGACTGCTGAGTTTTCTTTCCCAGGGAAAATGGCCGAAGGTTGTGCCCAGGGGCTCGTGGCCCTGGGCTCGGGCCTGACTATAAAAATCCCTGTATCGAAGGATGGATCGCAGACCAAAGTTGCCCCCACCTCAAAATTGTGCTGCCCTGATAGACCCAAGGGAGCCGTACAAACTGACATAAGCAACCTGGACTGGTGAGTTTTCTTTCCCAGGGAAAATGGCCAAAGGATGTGCCCAGGGGCCCCTGACCCCGGGCTGGGGCCTGACTGCAAAGAATCCTTATATCGAAGAATGGATCACAGGCCGAAATTGTCCCCTCCTCAAAGTTGTGCTGCCCTGATAGACCCAAGGGAGCCCTACAAACTGACATCAGCAACCTGGACTGGTGAGATTTCTTTCCCAGGGAAAATGGCCAAAGGATGTGCCCAGGGGCCCCTGGCACTGGGCTGGGGCCTGAATTCAAAAAATCCATATATCGAAGGATGGACCCCAGACCGAAGTTGTCCCCACCTCAAACTTGTGCTGCCCTGATAGACCCAAGGGAGCCCTATAAACTGACATCAGCAACCTGGACTGGTGAGTTTTCTTTCCCAGGGAAAATGGCCAAAGGATGTGCCCAGGGGCCCCTGACCCCGGGCTGGGGCCTGACTGCAAAGAATCCTTATATCGAAGAATGGATCACAGGCCGAAGTTGTCCCCTCCTCAAAGTTGTGCTGCCCTGATAGACCCAAGGGTGCCCTACAAACTGACATCAGCAACCTGGACTGGTGAGATTTCTTTCCCAGGGAAAATGGCCAAAGGATGTGCCCAGGGGCCCCTGGCACTGGGCTGGGGCTTCACTGCAAAAAATCCTTATATCGAAGGATGGAACCCAGACCGAAATTGTCACCTCCTCAAACTTGTGCTGCCCTGATAGACCCAAGGGAGCCCTACAAAGTGACATCAGCAACCTGGACTGGTGAGTTTTCTTTCCCAGGGAAAATGGCCAAAGGATGTGCCCAGTGGCCCCTGGACCTGGTCTGGGACCTGACTGCAAAGAATCCTTATTTCGAAGGATGGATCGCAGACCAAAGTTGTCCCCTCCTCAAAGTTGTGCTGCCGTGATAGACCCAAGGGAGCCCTAAAAACTGACATCAGGAACCTGGACTGGTGAGTTTTCTTTCCCAGGGAAAATGGCCAAAGGATGTGCCCAGGGGCCCCAAGCACAGGGCTGGGACCTGACTGCAAAGAATCCTTATATCGAAATTTGGACCCCAAACTGAAGTTGCCCCCACCTCAAAATTGTGCTGCCCTGATAGACCCAAGGGAGCCCTACAAACTGACATCAGCAACCTGGACTGGTGAGTTTTCTTTCCCAGGGAAAATGGCCAAAGGATGTGCCCAGGGGCCCCTGACCCCGGGCTGGGGCCTGACTGCAAAGAATCCTTATATCGAAGAATGGATCACAGGCCGAAGTTGTCCCCTCCTCAAAGCTGTGCTGCCCTGATAGACCCAAGGGAGCCCTACAAACTGACATCAGCAACCTGGACTGGTGAGTTTTCTTTCCCAGGGAAAATGGCCAAAGGATGTGCCCAGGGGCCCCTGGGACTGGGCGCTGACCTGACTGCAAAGAATCCTATTATCGAAGAATGGATCACAGACCGAAGTTGTCCACTCCTCAAAGTTGTGCTGCCCTGATAGACCCAAGGGAGCCCTACAAACTGACATCAGCAACCTGGACTGGTGAGTTTTCTTTCCCAGGGAAAATGGCCAAAGGATGTGCCCAGGGGCTTCTGGCCCTGGGCTCGGACCTGAATTCAAAGAATCCTTATATCGAAAGATGGACCCCAGACCGAAGTTGTCCCCTCTTCAAATTTCTGCTTCCCATATAGACCCAAGGGAGCCCTAGAAACTGACATTAGCAACCTGGACTGGTGAGTTTTCTTTCCCAGGGAAAATGGCCAAAGGATGTGCCCAGGGGCCCCAAGCACAGGGCTGGGACCTGACTGCAAAGGATCCTTATATCGAAATTTGGACCCCAAACTGAAGTTGTCCCCTCCTCAAAGTTGTGCTGCCCTGATAGGCCCAAGGGAGCCCTACAAAGTGACATCAGCAACCTGGACTGGTGAGTTTTCTTTCCCAGGGAAAATGGCCAAAGGATGTGCCCAGGGGCCCCTGACCCCGGGCTGGGGCCTGACTGCAAAGAATCCTTATATCGAAGAATGGATCACAGGCCGAAGTTGTCCCCTCCTCAAAGTTGTGCTGCCCTGATAGACCCAAGGGAGCCCTACAAACTGACATCAGCAACCTGGACTGGTGAGTTTTCTTTCCCAGGGAAAATGGCCAAAGGATGTGCCCAGGGGCCCCTGGGACTGGGCGCTGACCTGACTGCAAAGAATCCTATTATCGAAGAATGGATCACAGACCGAAGTTGTCCACTCCTCAAAGTTGTGCTGCCCTGATAGACCCAAGGGAGCCCTACAAACTGACATCAGCAACCTGGACTGGTGAGTTTTCTTTCCCAGGGAAAATGGCCAAAGGATGTGCCCAGGGGCTTCTGGCCCTGGGCTCGGACCTGAATTCAAAGAATCCTTATATCGAAGGATGGACCCCAGACCGAAGTTGTCCCCTCTTCAAATTTCTGCTTCCCATATAGACCCAAGGGAGCCCTAGAAACTGACATTAGCAACCTGGACTGGTGAGTTTTCTTTCCCAGGGAAAATGGCCAAAGGATGTGCCCAGGGGCCCCAAGCACAGGGCTGGGACCTGACTGCAAAAAATCCTTATATCGAAATTTGGACCCCAAACTGAAGTTGTCCCCTCCTCAAAGTTGTGCTGCCCTGATAGGCCCAAGGGAGCCCTACAAAGTGACATCAGCAACCTGGACTGGTGAGTTTTCTTTCCCAGGGAAAATGGCCAAAGGATGTGCCCAGGGGCCCCTGACCCCGGGCTGGGGCCTGACTGCAAAGAATCCTTATATCGAAGAATGGATCACAGGCCGAAGTTGTCCCCTCCTCAAAGTTGTGCTGCCCTGATAGACCCAAGGGAGCCCTACAAACTGACATCAGCAACCTGGACTGGTGAGATTTCTTTCCCAGGGAAAATGGCCAAAGGATGTGCCCAGGGGCCCCTGGCACTGGGCTGGGGCCTGAATTCAACAAATCCATATATCGAAGTTTGGACCCCAGACCAAAGTTGTCCCCACCTCAAACTTGTGCTGCCCTGATAGACCCAAGGGAGCCCTACAAACTGACATCAGCAACCTGGACTGGTGAGTTTTCTTTCCCAGGAAAAATGGCCAAAGTTTGTGCCCAGAGGCCCCTGGCACTGGGCCCGGGCCTGAATGCAAAAAATCCTTATATCGAAGAATGGACCGCAGAACGAAGTTGTCCCCTCCTGAAAGTTGTGCTGCCCTGATAGACCCAAGGGAGCCCTACAAACTGACATCAGCAACCTGGACTGGTGAGTTTTCTTTCCCAGGGAAAATGGCCAAAGGATGTGCCCAGGGGCCCCTGGCACTGGGCTGGGGCCTGACTGCAAAGAATCCTTATATCGAAGGATGGAACCCAGACCGAAATTGTCACCTCCTCAAACTTGTGCTGCCCTGATAGACCCAAGGGAGCCCTACAAAGTGACATCAGCAACCTGGACTGGTGAGTTTTCTTTCCCAGGGAAAATGGCCAAAGGATGTGCCCAGGGGCTCGTGACCCTGGGCTCGAGCCTGACTGTAAAGAATCCCTATATCGAAGGATGGATCGCAGACCAAAGTTGTCCCCACCTCAAACTTGTGCTGACCTGATAGAGCCAATGGAGCCGTACAAAGTGACATCAGGAACCTGGACTGGTGAGTTTTCTTTCCCAGGGAAAATGGCCAAAGGATGTGCCCAGTGGCCCCTGGACCTGGTCTGGGACCTGACTGCAAAGAATCCATATATCGAAGGATGGATCGCAGACCAAAGTTGTCCCCTCCTCAAAGTTGTGCTGCCCTGATAGACCCAAGGGAGCCCTACAAACTGACATCAGGAACCTGGACTGGTGAGTTTTCTTTCCCAGGGAAAATGGCCAAAGGATGTGCCCAGGGGCCCCAAGCACAGGGCTGGGACCTGACTGCAAAGAATCCTTATATCGAAATTTGGACCCCAAACTGAAGTTGTCCCCACCTCAAAGTTGTGCTGCCCTGATAGGCCCAAGGGAGCCCTACAAAGTGACATCAGCAACCTGGACTGGTGAGTTTTCTTTCCCAGGGAAAATGGCCAAAGGATGTGCCCAGGGGCCCCTGACCCCGGGCTGGGGCCTGACTGCAAAGAATCCTTATATCGAAGAATGGATCACAGGCCGAAGTTGTCCCCTCCTCAAAGTTGTGCTGCCCTGATAGACCCAAGGGAGCCCTACAAACTGACATCAGCAACCTGGACTGGTGAGATTTCTTTCCCAGGGAAAATGGCCAAAGGATGTGCCCAGGGGCCCCTGGCACTGGGCTGGGGCCTGAATTCAAAAAATCCATATATCGAAGTTTGGACCCCAGACCAAAGTTGTCCCCACCTGAAACTTGTGCTGCCATGATAGACCCAAGAGAGCCCTACAAACTGACATCAGCAACCTGGACTGGTGAGTTTTCTTTCCCAGGAAAAATGGCCAAAGTTTGTGCCCAGAGGCCCCTGGCACTGGGCTCGGACCTGAGTGCAAAAAATCCTTATATCGAAGAATGGACCGCAGAACGAAGTTGTCCCCTCCTGAAAGTTGTGCTGCCCTGATAGACCAAGGGAGCCCTACAAACTGACATCAGCAACCTGGACTGGTGAGTTTTCTTTCCCAGGGAAAATGGCCAAAGGATGTGCCCAGGGGCCCCTGGCACTGGGCGCTGACCTGACTGCAAAGAATCCTTATATCGAAGGATGGAACCCAGACCGAAATTGTCACCTCCTCAAACTTGTGCTGCCCGGATAGACCCAAGGGAGCCCTACAAAGTGACATCAGCAACCTGGACTGGTGAGTTTTCTTTCCCAGGGAAAATGGCCAAAGGATGTGCCCAGGGGCTCGTGACCCTGGGCACGAGCCTGACTGTAAAGAATCCCTATATCGAAGGATGGATCGCAGACCAAAGTTGTCCCCACCTCAAACTTGTGCTGACCTGATAGAGCCAATGGAGCCGTACAAAGTGACATCAGGAACCTGGACTGGTGAGTTTTCTTTCCCAGGGAAAATGGCCAAAGGATGTGCCCAGTGGCCCCTGGACCTGGTCTGGGACCTGACTGCAAAGAGTCCATATATCGAAGGATGGATCGCAGACCAAAGTTGTCCCCTCCTCAAAGTTGTGCTGCCCTGATAGACCCAAGGGAGCCCTACAAACTGACATCAGGAACCTGGACTGGTGAGTTTTCTTTCCCAGGGAAAATGGCCAAAGGATGTGCCCAGGGGCCCCAAGCACAGGGCTGGGACCTGACTGCAAAGAATCCTTATATCGAAATTTGGACCCCAAATTGAAGTTGTCCCCTCCTCATACTTGTGTTGCCCTGATAGACCCAAGGGAGCCCTACAAACTGACATCAGCAACCTGGACTGGTGAGTTTTCTTTCCCAGGGAAAATGGCCAAAGGATGTGCCCAGGGGCCCCTGACCCCGGGCTGGGGCCTGACTGCAAAGAATCCTTATATCGAAGAATGGATCACAGGCCGAAGTTGTCCCCTCCTCAAAGTTGTGCTGTCCTGATAGACCCAAGGGAGCCCTACAAACTGACATCAGCAACCTGGACTGGTGAGATTTCTTTCCCAGGGAAAATGGCCAAAGTATGTGCCCATGGGCCCCTGGCACTGGGCTGGGGCCTGAATTCAAAAAATCCATATATCGAAGGGTGGACCCCAGACCAAAGCTGTCCCCACCTCAAACTTGTGCTGCCATGATAGACCCAAGAGAGCCCTACAAACTGACATCAGCAACCTGGACTGGTGAGTTTTCTTTCCCAGGAAAAATGGCCAAAGTTTGTGCCCAGAGGCCCCTGGCACTGGGCTCGGACCTGAGTGCAAAAAATCCTTATATCGAAGAATGGACCGCAGAACGAAGTTGTCCCCTCCTGAAAGTTGTGCTGCCCTGATAGACCAAGGGAGCCCTACAAACTGACATCAGCAACCTGGACTGGTGAGTTTTCTTTCCCAGGGAAAATGGCCAAAGGATGTGCCCAGGGGCCCCTGGCACTGGGCGCTGACCTGACTGCAAAGAATCCTTATATCGAAGGATGGAACCCAGACCGAAATTGTCACCTCCTCAAACTTGTGCTGCCCGGATAGACCCAAGGGAGCCCTACAAAGTGACATCAGCAACCTGGACTGGTGAGTTTTCTTTCCCAGGGAAAATGGCCAAAGGATGTGCCCAGGGGCTCGTGACCCTGGGCACGAGCCTGACT
The DNA here is from genome assembly GCF_046129695.1 of Lonchura striata. Lineage (NCBI taxonomy): Eukaryota > Metazoa > Chordata > Aves > Passeriformes > Estrildidae > Lonchura > Lonchura striata. Next base: position 918,394 of record NC_134612.1, read on the forward strand.
GTAAAGAATCCCTATATCGAAGGATGGATCGCAGACCAAAGTTGTCCCCACCTCAAACTTGTGCTGACCTGATAGAGCCAATGGAGCCGTACAAAGTGACATCAGGAACCTGGACTGGTGAGTTTTCTTTCCCAGAGAAAATGGCCAAAGGATGTGCCCAGTGGCCCCTGGACCTGGTCTGGGACCTGACTGCAAAGAGTCCATATATCGAAGGATGGATCGCAGACCAAAGTTGTCCCCTCCTCAAAGTTGTGCTGCCCTGATAGACCCAAGGGAGCCCTACAAACTGACATCAGGAACCTGGACTGGTGAGTTTTCTTTCCCAGGGAAAATGGCCAAAGGATGTGCCCAGGGGCCCCAAGCACAGGGCTGGGACCTGACTGCAAAGAATCCTTATATCGAAATTTGGACCCCAAATTGAAGTTGTCCCCTCCTCATACTTGTGTTGCCCTGATAGACCCAAGGGAGCCCTACAAACTGACATCAGCAACCTGGACTGGTGAGTTTTCTTTCCCAGGGAAAATGGCCAAAGGATGTGCCCAGGGGCCCCTGACCCCGGGCTGGGGCCTGACTGCAAAGAATCCTTATATCGAAGAATGGATCACAGGCCGAAGTTGTCCCCTCCTCAAAGTTGTGCTGTCCTGATAGACCCAAGGGAGCCCTACAAACTGACATCAGCAACCTGGACTGCTGAGTTTTCTTTCCCAGGGAAAATGGCCAAAGTATGTGCCCATGGGCCCCTGGCACTGGGCTGGGGCCTGAATTCAAAAAATCCATGTATCGAAGGGTGGACCCCAGACCAAAGTTGTCCCCACCTCAAAGTTGTGCTGCCATGATAGACCCAAGAGAGCCCTACAAACTGACATCAGCAACCTGGACTGGTGAGTTTTCTTTCCCAGGAAAAATGGCCAAAGTTTGTGCCCAGAGGCCCCTGGCAGTGGGCTCGGACCTGAGTGCAAAAAATCCTTATATCGAAGAATGGACCGCAGAACGAAGTTGTCCCCTCCTGAAAGTTGTGCTGCCCTGATAGACCAAGGGAGCCCTACAAACTGACATCAGCAACCTGGACTGGTGAGTTTTCTTTCCCAGGGAAATTGGCCAAAGGATGTGCCCAGGGGCCCCTGGCACTGGGCTGGGGCCTGACTGCAAAGAATCCTTATATCGAAGGATGGAACCCAGACCGAAATTGTCACCTCCTCAAACTTGTGCTGCCCAGATAGACCCAAGGGAGCCCTACAAAGTGACATCAGCAACCTGGACTGGTGAGTTTTCTTTCCCAGGGAAAATGGCCAAAGGATGTGTCCAGGGGCTCGTGACACTGGGCTCAAGCCTGACTGCAAAGAATCCCTATATCGAAGGATGGATCGCAGACCAAAGTTTTCCCCACCTCAAACTTGTGCTGACCTGATAGAGCCAATGGAGCCGTACAAAGTGACATCAGGAACCTGGACTGGTGAGTTTTCTTTCCCAGGGAAAATGGCCAGAGGACGTGCCCAGTGGCCCCTGGACCTGGTCTGGGACCTGACTGCAAAGAATCCATATATCGAAGGATGGATCGCAGACCAAAGTTGTCCCCTCCTCAAAGTTGTGCTGCCCTGATAGACCCAAGGGAGCCCTACAAACTGACATCAGCAACCTGGACTGGTGAGTTTTCTTTCCCAGGGAAAATGGCCAAAGGATGTGCCCAGGGGCCCCTGACCCCGGGCTGGGGCCTGACTGCAAAGAATCCTTATATCGAATGATGGAACCCAGACCGAAATTGTCACCTCCTCAAACTTGTGCTGCCCTGATAGACCCAAGGGAGCCCTACAAAGTGACATCAGGAACCTGGACTGGTGAGTTTTCTTTCCCAGGGAAAATGGCCAAAGGATGTGCCCAGGGGCTCGTGACCCTGGGCTCGAGCCTGACTGTAAAGAATCCATATATCGAAGGATGGATCGCAGACCAAAGTTGTCCCCACCTCAAACTTGTGCTGACCTGATAGAGCCAATGGAGCCGTACAAAGTGACATCAGGAACCTGGACTGGTGAGTTTTCTTTCCCAGGGAAAATGGCCAAAGGATGTGCCCAGTGGCCCCTGGACCTGGTCTGGGACCTGACTGCAAAGAATCAATATATCGAAGGATGGATCGCAGACCAAAGTTGTCCCCTCCTCAAAGTTGTGCTGCCCTGATAGACCCAAGGGAGCCCTACAAACTGACATCAGCAACCTGGACTGGTGAGTTTTCTTTCCCAGGGAAAATGGCCAAAGGATGTGCCCAGGAGCCCCAAGCACAGGGCTGGGACCTGACTGCAAAGAATCCTTATATCGAAATTTGGACCCCAAACTGAAGTTGTCCCATCCTCATACTTGTATTGCCCTGATAGACCCAAGGGAGCCCTACAAAGTGACATCAGCAACCTGGACTGGTGAGTTTTCTTTCCCAGGGAAAATGGCCAAAGGAAGTGCCCAGGGGCCCCTGGCACTGGGCTGGGGCCTGACTGCAAAGAATCCTTATATCGAAGAATGGATCACAGGCCGAAGTTGTCCCCTCCTCAAAGTTGTGCTGCCCTGATAGACCCAAGGGAGCCCTACAAACTGACATCAGCAACCTGGACTGGTGAGATTTCTTTCCCAGGGAAAATGGCCAAAGGATGTGCCCAGGGGCCCCTGGCACTGGGCTGGGGCCTGAATTCAAAAAATCCATATATCGAAGGATGGACCCCAGACCAAAGTTGTCCCCACCTCAAACTTGTGCTGCCCTGATAGACCCAAGGGAGCCCTATAAACTGACATCAGCAACCTGGACTGGTGAGTTTTCTTTCCCAGGGAAAATGGCCAAAGGATGTGCCCAGGGGCCCCTGACCCCGGGCTGGGGCCTGACTGCAAAGAATCCTTATATCGAAGAATGGATCACAGGCCGAAGTTGTCCCCTCCTCAAAGTTGTGCTGCCCTGATAGACCCAAGGGTGCCCTACAAACTGACATCAGCAACCTGGACTGGTGAGATTTCTTTCCCAGGGAAAATGGCCAAAGGATGTGCCCAGGGGCCCCTGGCACTGGGCTGGGGCTTCACTGCAAAAAATCCTTATATCGAAGGATGGAACCCAGACCGAAATTGTCACCTCCTCAAACTTGTGCTGCCCTGATAGACCCAAGGGAGCCCTACAAAGTGACATCAGCAACCTGGACTGGTGAGTTTTCTTTCCCAGGGAAAATGGCCAAAGGATGTGCCCAGTGGCCCCTGGACCTGGTCTGGGACCTGAATGCAAAGAATCCTTATTTCGAAGGATGGATCGCAGACCAAAGTTGTCCCCTCCTCAAAGTTGTGCTGCCGTGATAGACCCAAGGGAGCCCTACAAACTGACATCAGGAACCTGGACTGGTGAGTTTTCTTTCCCAGGGAAAATGGCCAAAGGATGTGCCCAGGGGCCCCAAGCACAGGGCTGGGACCTGACTGCAAAGAATCCTTATATCGAAATTTGGACCCCAAACTGAAGTTGCCCCCACCTCAAAATTGTGCTGCCCTGATAGACCCAAGGGAGCCCTACAAACTGACATCAGCAACCTGGACTGGTGAGTTTTCTTTCCCAGGGAAAATGGCCAAAGGATGTGCCCAGGGGCCCCTGACCCCGGGCTGGGGCCTGACTGCAAAGAATCCTTATATCGAAGAATGGATTACAGGCCGAAGTTGTCCCCTCCTCAAAGCTGTGCTGCCCTGATAGACCCAAGGGAGCCCTACAAACTGACATCAGCAACCTGGACTGGTGAGTTTTCTTTCCCAGGGAAAATGGCCAAAGGATGTGCCCAGGGGCCCCTGGGACTGGGCGCTGACCTGACTGCAAAGAATCCTATTATCGAAGAATGGATCACAGACCGAAGTTGTCCACTCCTCAAAGTTGTGCTGCCCTGATAGACCCAAGGGAGCCCTACAAACTGACATCAGCAACCTGGACTGGTGAGTTTTCTTTCCCAGGGAAAATGGCCAAAGGATGTGCCCAGGGGCTTCTGGCCCTGGGCTCGGACCTCAATTCAAAGAATCCTTATATCGAAGGATGGACCCCAGACCGAAGTTGTCCCCTCTTCAAATTTCTGCTTCCCATATAGACCCAAGGGAGCCCAAGAAACTGACATTAGCAACCTGGACTGGTGAGTTTTCTTTCCCAGGGAAAATGGCCAAAGGATGTGCCCAGGGGCCCCAAGCACAGGGCTGGGACCTGACTGCAAAGGATCCTTATATCGAAATTTGGACCCCAAACTGAAGTTGTCCCCTCCTCAAAGTTGTGCTGCCCTGATAGGCCCAAGGGAGCCCTACAAACTGACATCAGCAACCTGGACTGGTGAGTTTTCTTTCCCAGGGAAAATGGCCAAAGGATGTGCCCAGGGGCCCCTGACCCCGGGCTGGGGCCTGACTGCAAAGAATCCTTATATCGAAGAATGGATCACAGGCCGAAGTTGTCCCCTCCTCAAAGTTGTGCTGCCCTGATAGACCCAAGGGAGCCCTACAAACTGACATCAGCAACCTGGACTGGTGAGATTTCTTTCCCAGGGAAAATGGCCAAAGGATGTGCCCAGGGGCCCCTGGCACTGGGCTGGGGCCTCAATTCAAAAAATCCATATATCGAAGTTTGGACCCCAGACCAAAGTTGTCCCCACCTCAAACTTGTGCTGCCCTGATAGACCCAAGGGAGCCCTACAAACTGACATCAGCAACCTGGACTGGTGAGTTTTCTTTCCCAGGAAAAATGGCCAAAGTTTGTGCCCAGAGGCCCCTGGCACTGGGCTCGGACCTGAATGCAAAAAATCCTTATATCGAAGAATGGACCGCAGAACGAAGTTGTCCCCTCCTGAAAGTTGTGCTGCCCTGATAGACCCAAGGGAGCCCTACAAAGTGACATCAGCAACCTGGACTGGTGAGTTTTCTTTCCCAGGGAAAATGGCCAAAGGGTGTGCCCAGGGGCCCCTGGCACTGGGCTGCGGCCTGACTGCAAAGAATCCTTATATCGAAGGATGGAACCCAGACCGAAATTGTCACCTCCTCAAACTTGTGCTGCCCTGATAGACCCAAGGGAGCCCTACAAAGTGACATCAGCAACCTGGACTGGTGAGTTTTCTTTCCCAGGGAAAATGGCCAAAGGATGTGCCCAGGGGCTCGTGACCCTGGGCTCGAGCCTGACTGTAAAGAATCCCTATATCGAAGGATGGATCGCAGACCAAAGTTGTCCCCACCTCAAACTTGTGCTGACCTGATAGAGCCAATGGAGCCGTACAAAGTGACATCAGGAACCTGGACTGGTGAGTTTTCTTTCCCAGGGAAAATGGCCAGAGGACGTGCCCAGTGGCCCCTGGACCTGGTCTGGGACCTGACTGCAAAGAATCCATATATCGAAGGATGGATCGCAGACCAAAGTTGTCCCCTCCTCAAAGTTGTGCTGCCCTGATAGACCCAAGGGAGCCCTACAAACTGACATCAGCAACCTGGACTGGTGAGTTTTCTTTCCCAGGGAAAATGGCCAAAGGATGTGCCCAGGGGCCCCTGACCCCGGGCTGGGGCCTGACTGCAAAGAATCCTTATATCGAATGATGGAACCCAGACCGAAATTGTCACCTCCTCAAACTTGTGCTGCCCTGATAGACCCAAGGGAGCCCTACAAAGTGACATCAGGAACCTGGACTGGTGAGTTTTCTTTCCCAGGGAAAATGGCCAAAGGATGTGCCCAGGGGCTCGTGACCCTGGGCTCGAGCCTGACTGTAAAGAATCCATATATCGAAGGATGGATCGCAGACCAAAGTTGTCCCCACCTCAAACTTGTGCTGACCTGATAGAGCCAATGGAGCCGTACAAAGTGACATCAGGAACCTGGACTGGTGAGTTTTCTTTCCCAGGGAAAATGGCCAAAGGATGTGCCCAGTGGCCCCTGGACCTGGTCTGGGACCTGACTGCAAAGAATCAATATATCGAAGGATGGATCGCAGACCAAAGTTGTCCCCTCCTCAAAGTTGTGCTGCCCTGATAGACCCAAGGGAGCCCTACAAACTGACATCAGCAACCTGGACTGGTGAGTTTTCTTTCCCAGGGAAAATGGCCAAAGGATGTGCCCAGGAGCCCCAAGCACAGGGCTGGGACCTGACTGCAAAGAATCCTTATATCGAAATTTGGACCCCAAACTGAAGTTGTCCCATCCTCATACTTGTATTGCCCTGATAGACCCAAGGGAGCCCTACAAAGTGACATCAGCAACCTGGACTGGTGAGTTTTCTTTCCCAGGGAAAATGGCCAAAGGAAGTGCCCAGGGGCCCCTGGCACTGGGCTGGGGCCTGACTGCAAAGAATCCTTATATCGAAGAATGGATCACAGGCCGAAGTTGTCCCCTCCTCAAAGTTGTGCTGCCCTGATAGACCCAAGGGAGCCCTACAAACTGACATCAGCAACCTGGACTGGTGAGATTTCTTTCCCAGGGAAAATGGCCAAAGGATGTGCCCAGGGGCCCCTGGCACTGGGCTGGGGCCTGAATTCAAAAAATCCATATATCGAAGGATGGACCCCAGACCAAAGTTGTCCCCACCTCAAACTTGTGCTGCCCTGATAGACCCAAGGGAGCCCTATAAACTGACATCAGCAACCTGGACTGGTGAGTTTTCTTTCCCAGGGAAAATGGCCAAAGGATGTGCCCAGGGGCCCCTGACCCCGGGCTGGGGCCTGACTGCAAAGAATCCTTATATCGAAGAATGGATCACAGGCCGAAGTTGTCCCCTCCTCAAAGTTGTGCTGCCCTGATAGACCCAAGGGTGCCCTACAAACTGACATCAGCAACCTGGACTGGTGAGATTTCTTTCCCAGGGAAAATGGCCAAAGGATGTGCCCAGGGGCCCCTGGCACTGGGCTGGGGCTTCACTGCAAAAAATCCTTATATCGAAGGATGGAACCCAGACCGAAATTGTCACCTCCTCAAACTTGTGCTGCCCTGATAGACCCAAGGGAGCCCTACAAAGTGACATCAGCAACCTGGACTGGTGAGTTTTCTTTCCCAGGGAAAATGGCCAAAGGATGTGCCCAGTGGCCCCTGGACCTGGTCTGGGACCTGAATGCAAAGAATCCTTATTTCGAAGGATGGATCGCAGACCAAAGTTGTCCCCTCCTCAAAGTTGTGCTGCCGTGATAGACCCAAGGGAGCCCTACAAACTGACATCAGGAACCTGGACTGGTGAGTTTTCTTTCCCAGGGAAAATGGCCAAAGGATGTGCCCAGGGGCCCCAAGCACAGGGCTGGGACCTGACTGCAAAGAATCCTTATATCGAAATTTGGACCCCAAACTGAAGTTGCCCCCACCTCAAAATTGTGCTGCCCTGATAGACCCAAGGGAGCCCTACAAACTGACATCAGCAACCTGGACTGGTGAGTTTTCTTTCCCAGGGAAAATGGCCAAAGGATGTGCCCAGGGGCCCCTGACCCCGGGCTGGGGCCTGACTGCAAAGAATCCTTATATCGAAGAATGGATTACAGGCCGAAGTTGTCCCCTCCTCAAAGCTGTGCTGCCCTGATAGACCCAAGGGAGCCCTACAAACTGACATCAGCAACCTGGACTGGTGAGTTTTCTTTCCCAGGGAAAATGGCCAAAGGATGTGCCCAGGGGCCCCTGGGACTGGGCGCTGACCTGACTGCAAAGAATCCTATTATCGAAGAATGGATCACAGACCGAAGTTGTCCACTCCTCAAAGTTGTGCTGCCCTGATAGACCCAAGGGAGCCCTACAAACTGACATCAGCAACCTGGACTGGTGAGTTTTCTTTCCCAGGGAAAATGGCCAAAGGATGTGCCCAGGGGCTTCTGGCCCTGGGCTCGGACCTCAATTCAAAGAATCCTTATATCGAAGGATGGACCCCAGACCGAAGTTGTCCCCTCTTCAAATTTCTGCTTCCCATATAGACCCAAGGGAGCCCAAGAAACTGACATTAGCAACCTGGACTGGTGAGTTTTCTTTCCCAGGGAAAATGGCCAAAGGATGTGCCCAGGGGCCCCAAGCACAGGGCTGGGACCTGACTGCAAAGGATCCTTATATCGAAATTTGGACCCCAAACTGAAGTTGTCCCCTCCTCAAAGTTGTGCTGCCCTGATAGGCCCAAGGGAGCCCTACAAACTGACATCAGCAACCTGGACTGGTGAGTTTTCTTTCCCAGGGAAAATGGCCAAAGGATGTGCCCAGGGGCCCCTGACCCCGGGCTGGGGCCTGACTGCAAAGAATCCTTATATCGAAGAATGGATCACAGGCCGAAGTTGTCCCCTCCTCAAAGTTGTGCTGCCCTGATAGACCCAAGGGAGCCCTACAAACTGACATCAGCAACCTGGACTGGTGAGATTTCTTTCCCAGGGAAAATGGCCAAAGGATGTGCCCAGGGGCCCCTGGCACTGGGCTGGGGCCTCAATTCAAAAAATCCATATATCGAAGTTTGGACCCCAGACCAAAGTTGTCCCCACCTCAAACTTGTGCTGCCCTGATAGACCCAAGGGAGCCCTACAAACTGACATCAGCAACCTGGACTGGTGAGTTTTCTTTCCCAGGAAAAATGGCCAAAGTTTGTGCCCAGAGGCCCCTGGCACTGGGCTCGGACCTGAATGCAAAAAATCCTTATATCGAAGAATGGACCGCAGAACGAAGTTGTCCCCTCCTGAAAGTTGTGCTGCCCTGATAGACCCAAGGGAGCCCTACAAAGTGACATCAGCAACCTGGACTGGTGAGTTTTCTTTCCCAGGGAAAATGGCCAAAGGGTGTGCCCAGGGGCCCCTGGCACTGGGCTGCGGCCTGACTGCAAAGAATCCTTATATCGAAGGATGGAACCCAGACCGAAATTGTCACCTCCTCAAACTTGTGCTGCCCTGATAGACCCAAGGGAGCCCTACAAAGTGACATCAGCAACCTGGACTGGTGAGTTTTCTTTCCCAGGGAAAATGGCCAAAGGATGTGCCCAGGGGCTCGTGACCCTGGGCTCGAGCCTGACTGTAAAGAATCCCTATATCGAAGGATGGATCGCAGACCAAAGTTGTCCCCACCTCAAACTTGTGCTGACCTGATAGAGCCAATGGAGCCGTACAAAGTGACATCAGGAACCTGGACTGGTGAGTTTTCTTTCCCAGGGAAAATGGCCAAAGGATGTGCCCAGTGGCCCCTGGACCTGGTCTGGGACCTGACTGCAAAGAATCCATATATCGAAGGATGGATCGCAGACCAAAGTTGTCCCCTCCTCAAAGTTGTGCTGCCCTGATAGACCCAAGGGAGCCCTACAAACTGACATCAGGAACCTGGACTGGTGAGTTTTCTTTCCCAGGGAAAATGGCCAAAGGATGTGCCCAGGGGCCCCAAGCACAGGGCTGGGACCTGACTGCAAAGAATCCTTATATCGAAATTTGGACCCCAAATTGAAGTTGTCCCCTCCTCATACTTGTGTTGCCCTGATAGACCCAAGGGAGCCCTACAAACTGACATCAGCAACCTGGACTGGTGAGTTTTCTTTCCCAGGGAAAATGGCCAAAGGATGTGCCCAGGGGCCCCTGACCCCGGGCTGGGGCCTGACTGCAAAGAATCCTTATATCGAAGAATGGATCACAGGCCGAAGTTGTCCCCTCCTCAAAGTTGTGCTGTCCTGATAGACCCAAGGGAGCCCTACAAACTGACATCAGCAACCTGGACTGGTGAGATTTCTTTCCCAGGGAAAATGGCCAAAGTATGTGCCCATGGGCCCCTGGCACTGGGCTGGGGCCTGAATTCAAAAAATCCATGTATCGAAGGGTGGACCCCAGACCAAAGTTGTCCCCACCTCAAAGTTGTGCTGCCATGATAGACCCAAGAGAGCCCTACAAACTGACATCAGCAACCTGGACTGGTGAGTTTTCTTTCCCAGGAAAAATGGCCAAAGTTTGTGCCCAGAGGCCCCTGGCAGTGGGCTCGGACCTGAGTGCAAAAAATCCTTATATCGAAGAATGGACCGCAGAACGAAGTTGTCCCCTCCTGAAAGTTGTGCTGCCCTGATAGACCAAGGGAGCCCTACAAACTGACATCAGCAACCTGGACTGGTGAGTTTTCTTTCCCAGGGAAATTGGCCAAAGGATGTGCCCAGGGGCCCCTGGCACTGGGCTGGGGCCTGACTGCAAAGAATCCTTATATCGAAGGATGGAACCCAGACCGAAATTGTCACCTCCTCAAACTTGTGCTGCCCAGATAGACCCAAGGGAGCCCTACAAAGTGACATCAGCAACCTGGACTGGTGAGTTTTCTTTCCCAGGGAAAATGGCCAAAGGATGTGTCCAGGGGCTCGTGACACTGGGCTCAAGCCTGACTGCAAAGAATCCCTATATCGAAGGATGGATCGCAGACCAAAGTTTTCCCCACCTCAAACTTGTGCTGACCTGATAGAGCCAATGGAGCCGTACAAAGTGACATCAGGAACCTGGACTGGTGAGTTTTCTTTCCCAGGGAAAATGGCCAAAGGACGTGCCCAGTGGCCCCTGGACCTGGTCTGGGACCTGACTGCAAAGAATCCATATATCGAAGGATGGATCGCAGACCAAAGTTGTCCCCTCCTCAAAGTTGTGCTGCCCTGATAGACCCAAGGGAGCCCTACAAACTGACATCAGCAACCTGGAATGGTGAGTTTTCTTTCCCAGGGAAAATGGCCAAAGGATGTGCCCAGGGGCCCCTGACCCCGGGCTGGGGCCTGACTGCAAAGAATCCTTATATCGAATGATGGAACCCAGACCGAAATTGTCACCTCCTCAAACTTGTGCTGCCCTGATAGACCCAAGGGAGCCCTACAAAGTGACATCAGGAACCTGGACTGGTGAGTTTTCTTTCCCAGGGAAAATGGCCAAAGGATGTGCCCAGGGGCTCGTGACCCTGGGCTCGAGCCTGACTGTAAAGAATCCATATATCGAAGGATGGATCGCAGACCAAAGTTGTCCCCACCTCAAACTTGTGCTGACCTGATAGAGCCAATGGAGCCGTACAAAGTGACATCAGGAACCTGGACTGGTGAGTTTTCTTTCCCAGGGAAAATGGCCAAAGGATGTGCCCAGTGGCCCCTGGACCTGGTCTGGGACCTGACTGCAAAGAATCCATATATCGAAGGATGGATCGCAGACCAAAGTTGTCCCCTCCTCAAAGTTGTGCTGCCCTGATAGACCCAAGGGAGCCCTACAAACTGACATCAGCAACCTGGACTGGTGAGTTTTCTTTCCCAGGGAAAATGGCCAAAGGATGTGCCCAGGAGCCCCAAGCACAGGGCTGGGACCTGACTGCAAAGAATCCTTATATCGAAATTTGGACCCCAAACTGAAGTTGTCCCATCCTCATACTTGTGTTGCCCTGATAGACCCAAGGGAGCCCTACAAAGTGACATCAGCAACCTGGACTGGTGAGTTTTCTTTCCCAGGGAAAATGGCCAAAGGATGTGCCCAGGGGCCCCTGGCACTGGGCTGGGGCCTGACTGCAAAGAATCCTTATATCGAAGAATGGATCACAGGCCGAAGTTGTCCCCTCCTCAAAGTTGTGCTGCCCTGATAGACCCAAGGGAGCCCTACAAACTGACATCAGCAACCTGGACTGGTGAGTTTTCTTTCCCAGGGAAAATGGCCAAAGGATGTGCCCAGGGGCCCCTGGGACTGGGCGCGGACCTGACTGCAAAGAATCCTATTATCGAAGAATGGATAACAGACCGAAGTTGTCCACTCCTCAAAGTTGTGCTGCCCTGATAGACCCAAGGGAGCCCTACAAACTGACATCAGCAACCTGGACTGGTGAATTTTCTTTCCCAGGGAAAATGGCCAAAGGATGTGCCCAGGGACCCCTGGCCCTGGGCTCGGACCTGAATGCAAAGAATCCTTATATCGAAGGATGGACCCCAGACCGAAGTTGTCCTCTCTTCAAATTTCTGCTTCCCATATAGGCCCAAGGGAGCCCTAGAAACTGACATTAGCAACCTGGACTGGTGAGTTTTCTTTCCCAGGGAAAATGGCCAAAGGATGTGCCCAGGGGCCCCAAGCACAGGGCTGGGGCCTGACTGCAAAGAATCCTTATATCGAAGAATGTATCACAGGCCGAAGTTGTCCCCTCCTCAAAGTTGTGCTGCCCTGATAGACCCAAGGGAGCCCTACAAACTGACATCAGGAACCTGGACTGGTGAATTTTCTTTCCCAGGGAAAATGGCCAAAGGATGTGCCCAGGGGCCCCAAGCACAGGGCTGGGACCTGACTGCAAAGAATCCTTATATCGAAATTTGGACCCCAAACTGAAGTTCTCCCCTCCTCATACTTGTGTTGCCCTTATAGACCCAAGGGAGCCCTACAAACTGACATCAGCAACCTGGACTGGTGAATTTTCTTTCCCAGGGAAAATGGCCAAAGGATGTGCCCAGGGACCCCTGGCCCTGGGCTCGGACCTGAATGCAAAGAATCCTTATATCGAAGGATGGACCCCAGACCGAAGTTGTCCTCTCTTCAAATTTCTGCTTCCCATATAGGCCCAAGGGAGCCCTAGAAACTGACATTAGCAACCTGGACTGGTGAGTTTTCTTTCCCAGGGAAAATGGCCAAAGGATGTGCCCAGGGGCCCCTGGCACTGGGCTGGGGCTTCACTGCAAAGAATCCTTATATCGAATGATGGAACCCAGACCGAAATTGTCACCTCCTCAAACTTGTGCTGCCCTGATAGACCCAAGGGAGCCCTACAAACTGACATCAGCAACCTGGACTGGTGAGTTTTCTTTCCCAGGGAAAATGGCCAAAGGATGTGCCCAGGGGCCCCAAGCACAGGGCTGGGACCTGACTGCAAAGAATCCTTATATCGAAATTTGGACCCCAAATTGAAGTTGTCCCCTCCTCATACTTGTGTTGCCCTGATAGACCCAAGGGAGCCCTACAAACTGACATCAGCAACCTGGACTGGTGAGTTTTCTTTCCCAGGGAAAATGGCCAAAGGATGTGCCCAGGGGCCCCTGACCCCGGGCTGGGGCCTGACTGCAAAGAATCCTTATATCGAAGAATGGATCACAGGCCGAAGTTGTCCCCTCCTCAAAGTTGTGCTTCCCTGATAGACCCAAGGGAGCCCTACAAACTGACATCAGCAACCTGGACTGGTGAGTTTTCTTTCCCAGGGAAAAAGGCCAAAGGATGTGCCCAGGGGCCCCTGGCACTGGGCTGGGATCTGACTGCAGAAAGTCCATACATTTATGGATGGACCCCAGACCAAAATCCTCCCTACCTCAAACTTATCCTTCTTTAATACGCCGAAGAGTACTGTACAAACTGACATCAGGAACCTGGACTGGTGAATTTTAAATCTCAGGGAAAAGGGCCACAGTGTGTGTCTAGAGGTCACTGGCCCTCAGCTGGTTGCTGACCTTAAGAAATCCAAACATTGAAGGAAGTATCCCAAACAACATCCGATTCCACCTCCTTCATCAGGACGAAGTCAAACCCAGTAAAGTTGTCTCGGAACACCTTCAATAAAGCATGCCAGCAGTGCATTGAAAAGGCAGGTAGCTTTAGCCACCGTTCTCCAGAACTGCCAAGGCTGTGCACACAATGTCGTCTCCCTGCGGCAACGTTCTTCGCCCTCGTACAAGCTACCGCTCTGTCCGGCTCCCGGAGCAGGAGAAGCGGCTGCTTCGCGCACACAACAGCGGAGCGGCAGCCGTAGGCTCCGAAGCGCTGCTTCAGCCGAAAGACGAAGTTGAACGGCGCTTGGCTTCGGACAGCTCCGGAGAGCCGTAGTGTGCGTCTGCACTAGACTGCATCATAGCGAAAAGCTTTGGCAGTGTGTCTCGCAGGGAGATAGCTTAGGAGCGCAGCGCACTTATGCCTTCCATGCCCAGAAACACGATTTTACTGCACACTCTAAAAACACTGTCCTTTCCAGGGCAAGATGCCAGATGCTTTCTGATGGCCGTGCTCCCTTCCTACTCTTGACCAGCTCGTTGTTTTAAAGTGCACATGCCGTCCTGGCATTCAGTACACAGTGAAAGCAATCGCAAAAGTCCAGCAGCTGCTGACTCCCAAACACAAGGCGCTGGCTATGTTCTTGCTTCTCGACACTTCAACGGAGTCCTTCATTTCTGCAGTTGCCATCGAGTTCTCTGCATCTCGAGTCTTCGGGGACGAGCACCATTTTCCCAGGAGGGGCTGCATCAGGACTCATTCAAAACCCAGAAAAGTTGTCTCGGAACACCTTCAATAAAGCATGCCAGCAGTGCATTGAAGAGGCAGGGAGATATAGTCACCGTCCTCTAGCAGTCGCAAGGCTGTGCACACAATGTCGTCTCCCTGCGGCAACGTTCTTGTCCCTCGTACAAGCTATCGCTCTGTCCGGCTCCCGGAGCAGGAGAAGCGGCTGCTTCGCGCACACAACAGCGGAGCGGCAGCCGTACGCTCCGAAGCGCTGCTTCAGCCGAAAGACGCCGTCGACCGGCGCTTGGCTTCGGACAGCACCGGAGAGCCATAGTGTGCGTCTGCACTAGACTGCATCATAGCGAAAAGCTTTGGCAGTGTGTCTCGCAGGGAGATAGCTTAGGAGTGCAGCGCACTTATGCCTCCCTTGTCCAGAAACACGATTTTATTGCAAACTCCAAAAACACTGCTCTTTCCAGGGCAATATATAAGCTGCTTTCTGACGGCCGTGATCTTTCGATTACTCTTGCCCAGCTCGTTGTTTCAGCGTGCACGTGCCGTCCTGGTATTCAGTGCACAGTGAAAGCAATCGCAAAATTCCAGCAGCTGCTGACTCCCAAACACAAGGCGCTGGCTATGTTCTTGCTTCTCGACAACTCAACGCAGTCCTTCATTTCTGCAGTTGCCATCGAGGTCTCTGCACTCGGAGACTCAGAGGACGAGCACGAGTTTCCCAGGTAGGGCTGCATCAGGAGGAATTCAAAACTCAGAAAAATTGTCCTGGAACACCTTCCATAAGTATCCTAGAATGGAATTGAAGAGGCAGGCGAGCGGCCAGCACGGTCCTCTAGCATTCCTTAGGGTGCGCGCAGAAGCCCGGTGCTCTTCGGCTTCGTTCTTCGCCCTCGTACAAGCTATCGCTCTGTCCGGCTCCCGGAGCAGGAGAAGCGGCTGCTTCGCGCACACAACAGCGGAGCGGCAGCCGTAGGCTCCGAAGCGCTGCTTCAGCCGAAAGACGCCGGCGACCGGCGCTTGGCTTCGGACAGCTCCGGAGAGCCGTAGTGTGCGTCTGCACTAGACTGCATCATAGCGAAAAGCTTTGGCAGTGTGTCTCGCAGGGAGATAGCTTAGGAGTGCAGCGCACTTATGCCTCCCTTGTCCAGAAACACGATTTTATTGCAAACTCCAAAAACACTGCTCTTTCCAGGGCAATATATAAGCTGCTTTCTGACGGCCGTGATCTTTTGATTACTCTTGCCCAGCTCGTTGTTTCAGTGTGCACGTGCCGTCCTGGCATTCAGTGCACAGTGAAAGCAATCGCAAAAGTCCAGCAGCTGCTGACTCCCAAACACAAGGCGCTGGCTATGTTCTTGCTTCTCGACAACTCAACGCAGTCCTTCATTTCTGCAGTTGCCATCGAGTTCTCTGCATCTCGAGTCTTCGGGGACGAGCATCAGTTTCCCAGGAGGGGCTGCATCAGGACTCATTCAAAACCCAGAAAAGTTGTCTCGGAACACCTTCAATAAAGCATGCCAGCAGTGCATTGAAGAGGCAGGGAGATATAATCACCGTCCTCTAGCAGTCGCAAGGCTGTGCACACAATGTCGTCTCCCTGCGGCAACGTTCTTCGCCCTCGTACAAGCTATCGCTCTGTCCGGCTCCCGGAGCAGGAGAAGCGGCATCTTCGCGCACACAACAGCGGAGCGGCAGCCGTAGGCTCCGAAGCGCTGCTTCAGCCGAAAGACGCCGTCGACTGGCGCTTCGCTTCGGACAGCAGCCGAGAGCCGTAGTGTGCGTCTGCAGTAGACTGCATCATAGCGAAAAGCTTAGCCATTGTGTCTCCCCGGGAGAAAGCTCAAACTTGTGCCGCCCAGCCAGTCTTATGGGAGCCCTACAAACTGACATCAGCAACCTGGACTGGTGATTTTTCCTTCCCAGGGGAAATGGCCAAAGTATGTGCCCAGGGGCCCCTGGCATTGGGCTCCGGCCTGACTGCAAAAAATCCATATATCGAAGGATGTACCCCAGTCCAAAGCTGTCCCCTCCTGAAAGTTGTGCTGCCCTGATAGACCCAAGGGAGCCCTACAAACTGACATCAGCAACCTGGACTGGTGAGTTTTCTTTCCCAGGGAAAATGGCCAAAGGATGTGCCCAGGGGCCCCTGGCACTGGGCTGGGGCTTCACTGCAAAAAATCCTTATATCGAAGGATGGAACCCAGACCGAAATTGTCACCTCCTCAAACTTGTGCTGCCCTGATAGACCCAAGGGAGCCCTACAAAGTGACATCAGCAACCTGGACTGGTGAGTTTTCTTTCCCAGGGAAAATGGCCAAAGGATGTGCCCAGGGGCTCGTGACCCTGGGCTCGAGCCTGACTGTAAAGAATCCCTATATCGAAGGATGGATCGCAGACCAAAGTTGTCCCCACCTCAAACTTGTGCTGACCTGATAGAGCCAATGGAGCCGTACAAAGTGACATCAGGAACCTGGACTGGTGAGTTTTCTTTCCCAGGGAAAATGGCCAAAGGATGTGCCCAGTGGCCCCTGGACCTGGTCTGCGGCCTGACTGCAAAGAATCCATATATCGAAGGATGGATCGCAGACCAAAGTTGTCCCCTCCTCAAAGTTGTGCTGCCCTGATAGACCCAAGGGAGCCCTAGAAACTGACATCAGGAACCTGGACTGGTGAGTTTTCTTTCCCAGGGAAAATGGCCAAAGGATGTGCCCAGGGGCCGCAAGCACAGGGCTGGGACCTGACTGCAAAGAATCCTTATATCGAAATTTGGACCCCAAACTGAAGTTGTCCCATCCTCATACTTGTGTTGCCCTGATAGACCCAAGGGAGCCCTACAAACTGACATCAGCAACCTGGACTGGTGAGTTTTCTTTCCCAGGGAAAATGGCCAAAGGATGTGCCCAGGGGCCCCTGACCCCGGGCTGGGGCCTGACTGCAAAGAATCCAAATATCGAAGAATGGATCACAGGCCGAAGTTGTCCCCTCCTCAAAGTTGTGCTGCCCTGATAGACCCAAGGGAGCCCTACAAACTGACATCAGCAACCTGGACTGGTGAGTTTTCTTTCCCAGGGAAAATGTCCAAAGGATGTGCCCAGGGGCCCCTGGGACTGGGCGCGGAGCTGACTGCAAAAAATCCTTATATCGAAGGATGGACCCCAGAACGAAGTTGTCCCCTCCTCAAACTTGTGCTGCCCTGATAGACCCAAGGGAGCCCTACAAACGGACATCAGCAACCTGGACTGGTGAGATTTCTTTCCCAGGGAAAATGGCCAAAGGATGTGCCCAGGGGCCTCTGACCCTGTGCTGGGGCCTGAATGCAAAGAATCCTTATATCGAAGAATGGATCACAGACCGAAGTTGTCCCCTCCTCAAATTTCTGCTTCCCATATAGACCCAAGGGAGCCCTACAAACTGACATCAGCAACCTGGACTGGTGAGATTTCTTTCCCAGGGAAAATGGCCAAAGGATGTGCCCAGGGGCCCCTGACCCCGGCCTGGGGCCTGAATGCAAAGAATCCTTATATCGAAGAATGGACTCCAGACCAAAGTTCTCCCCTCCTCAAACCGCTGCTGCCCTGATATTCCCAAGGGAGCCCTACAAACTGACATCAGGAACCTGGACTGGTGAATTTTCTTTCCCAGGGAAAATGGCCAAAGGATGTGCCCAGGGGCCCCAGGCACTGGGCTCGGACCTGAATGCAAATAATCCTTATATCGAAGAATGGACCCCAGACCGAAGTTGTCCCCTCCTCAAAGTTGTGCTGACCTGATAGACCCAAGGGAGCCCTAGAAACTGACATCAGCAACCTGGACTGGTGAGTTTTCTTTCCCAGGGAAAATGGCCAAAGGATGTGCCCAGGAGCCCCAAGAACAGGGCTGGGACCTGACTGCAAAGAATCCTTATATCGAAGGATGGATCGCAGACCAAAATTGTCCGCTCCTCAAATTTCTGCTGCCCAGATAGACCCAAGGGAGCCCTACAAACTGACATCAGCAACCTGGACTGGTGAATTTTCTGTTCCAGGGAAAATGGCCAAAGGAAGTGCCCAGGGGCCCCTGGCACTGGGCTGGGGCCTGACTGCAAAGAATCTTTATATCAAAGTTTGGACCCCTAACCGAAGTTGTCCCCTCCTCAAAGTTGTGCTGCCCTGATAGACCCAAGGGAGCCCTACAAACTGACATCAGCAACCTGGACTGGTGAGTTTTCTTTCCCAGGGAAAATGGCCAAAGGATGTGCCCAGGGGCCCCAGGCACTGGGCTCGGACCTGAATGCAAAAAATCCTTATATCGAAGGATGGACCCCAGACCGAAGTTGTCCTCTCCACAAACTTGTGCTGCCCTGATAGGCCCAAGGGAGCCCTACAAACTGACATCAGCAACCTGGACTGGTGAGATTTCTTTCCCAGGGAAAATGGCCAAAGGATGTGCCCAGGGGCCCCTGGCACTGGGCTGGGGCCTGAATTCAAAAAATCCATATATCGAAGGATGGACCCCAGACCAAAGTTGTCCCCACCTCAAAGTTGTGCTGCCCTGATAGACCCAAGGGAGCCCTACAAAGTGACATCAGGAACCTGGACTGGTGAGTTTTATTTCCCAGGAAAAATGGCCAAAGTTTGTGCCTAGAGGCCCCTGGCACTGGGCTCAGACCTGAATGCAAGAAATCCTTATATCGAAGAATGGACCGCAGAACGAAGTTGTCCCCTCCTCAAAGTTGTGCTGCCCTGATAGACCCAAGGGAGCCCTACAAAGTGACATCAGGAACCTGGACTGGTGAGTTTTCTTTCCCAGGGAAAAGGGCCAAATGATGTGCCCAGGAGCCCCAAGAACAGGGCTGGGACCTGACTGCAAAGAATCTTTATATCAAAGTTTGGACCCCCAACCGAAGTTGTCCCCTCCTCAAAGTTGTGCTGCCCTGATAGACCCAAGGGAGCCCTACAAACTGACATCAGCAACCTGGACTGGTGAATTTTCTTTCCCAGGGAAAATGGCCAAAGGATGTGCCCAGGGGCCCCAGGCACTGGGCTCGGACCTGAATGCAAAAAATCCTTATATCGAAGGATGGAACCCAGACCGAAATTGTCACCTCCTCAAACTTGTGCTGCTCTGATAGACCCAAGGGAGCCCTACAAAGTGACATCAGGAAC
Organism: Lonchura striata; assembly: GCF_046129695.1. Taxonomy (NCBI): domain Eukaryota; kingdom Metazoa; phylum Chordata; class Aves; order Passeriformes; family Estrildidae; genus Lonchura; species Lonchura striata. The sequence goes on from NC_134612.1 coordinate 937,686, forward strand.
CTGGACTGGTGAGTTTTCTTTCCCAGGGAAAATGGCCAGAGGATGTGCCCAGGGGCCCCTGGACCTGGTCTGGGGCCTGACTGCAAAGAATCCATATATCGAAGGATGGATCGCAGACCAAAGTTGTCCCCTCCTCAAAGTTGTGCTGCCCTGATAGACCCAAGGGAGCCCTACAAACTGACATCAGGAACCTGGACTGGTGAGTTTTCTTTCCCAGGGGAAATGGCCAAAGGATGTGCCCAGGGGCCGCAAGCACAGGGCTGGGACCTGACTGCAAAGAATCCTTATATCGAAATTTGGACCCCAAACTGAAGTAGTCCCCTCCTCATACTTGTGTTGCCCTGATAGACCCAAGGGAGCCCTACAAACTGACATCAGCAACCTGGACTGGTGAGTTTTCTTTCCCAGGGAAAATGGCCAAAGGATGTGCCCAGGGGCCCCTGACCCCGGGCTGGGGCCTGACTGCAAAGAATCCAAATATCGAAGAATGGATCACAGGCCGAAGTTGTCCCCTCCTCAAAGTTGTGCTGCCCTGATAGACCCAAGGGAGCCCTACAAACTGACATCAGCAACCTGGACTGGTGAGTTTTCTTTCCCAGGGAAAATGTCCAAAGGATGTGCCCAGGGGCCCCTGGGACTGGGCGCGGACCTGACTGCAAAAAATCCTTATATCGAAGGATGGACCCTAGACCGAAGTTGTCCCCTCCTCAAACCTCTGCTGCCCTGATAGACCCAAGGGAGCCCTACAAACGGACATCAGCAACCTGGACTGGTGAGATTTCTTTCCCAGGGAAAATGGCCAAAGGATGTGCCCAGGGGCCTCTGACCCTGTGCTGGGGCCTGAATGCAAAGAATCCTTATATCGAAGAATGGATCACAGACCGAAGTTGTCCCCTCCTCAAATTTCTGCTTCCCATATAGACCCAAGGGAGCCCTACAAACTGACATCAGCAACCTGGACTGGTGAGTTGTCTTTCCCAGGGAAAATGGCCAAAGGATGTGCCCAGGGGCCCGTGACCCCGGCCTGGGGCCTGAATGCAAAGAATCCTTATATCGAAGAATGGACTCCAGACCAAAGTTGTCCCCTCCTCAAAGTTGTGCTGACCTGATAGACCCAAGGGAGCCCTACAAACTGACATCAGCAACCTGGACTGGTGAGTTTTCTTTCCCAGGGAAAATGGCCAAAGGATGTGCCCAGGAGCCCCAAGAACAGGGCTGGGACCTGACTGCAAAGAATCCTTATATCGAAGGATGGATCGCAGACCAAAATTGTCCGCTCCTCAAATTTCTGCTGTCCAGATAGACCCAAGGGAGCCCTACAAACTGACATCAGCAACCTGGACTGGTGAATTTTCTGTTCCAGGGAAAATGGCCAAAGGATGTGCCCAGGGGCCCCTGGCACTGGGCTGGGGCCTGACTGCAAAGAATCTTTATATCAAAGTTTGGACCCCCAACCGAAGTTGTCCCCTCCTCAAAGTTGTGCTGCCCTGATAGACCCAAGGGAGCCCTACAAACTGACATCAGCAACCTGGACTGGTGAATTTTCTTTCCCAGGGAAAATGGCCAAAGGATGTGCCCAGGGGCACCAGCGACTGGGCTCGGACCTGAATGCAAAAAATCCTTATATCGAAGGATGGACCCCAGACCAAAGTTGTCCTCTCCACAAACTTGTGCTGCCCTGATAGACCCAAGGGAGCCCTACAAACTGACATCAGCAACCTGGACTGGTGAGATTTCTTTCCCAGGGAAAATGGCCAAAGGATGTGCCCAGGGGCCCCTGGCACTGGGCTGGGGCCTGAATTCAAAAAATCCATATATCGAAGGATGGACCCCAGACCAAAGTTGTCCCCTCCTCAAAGTTGTGCTGCCCTGATAGACCCAAGGGAGCCCTACAAACTGATATCAGGAACCTGGACTGGTGAGTTTTCTTTCCCAGGAAAAATGGCCAAAGTTTGTGCCTAGAGCCCCCTGGCACAGGGCTGAGACATGAATGCAAAAAATCATTATATCGAAGAATGGACCGCAGAACGAAGTTGTCCCCTCCTGAAAGTTGTGCTGCCCTGATAGACCCAAGGGAGCCCTACAAACTGACATCAGCAACCTGGACTGGTAAGTTTTCTTTCCCAGGGAAAATGGCCAAAGGATGTGCCCAGGGGCCCCTGGCACTGGGCTGGAGCTTTACTGCAAAAAATCCATATATCGAAGGATGGACCCCAAACCGAAGTTGTCCCCTCCTCAAAGTTGTGCTGCCCTGATAGACCCAAGGGAGCCCTACAAACTGACATCAGCAACCTGGACTGGTGAATTTTCTTTCCCAGGGAAAATGACCAAAGGATGTGCCCAGGGGCCCCAGGCACTGGGCTCGGACCTGAATGCAAAGAATCCTTATATCGAAGAATGGATCACAGACCGAAGTTGTCCCCTCCTCAAATTTCTGCTTCCCATATAGACCCAAGGGAGCCCTACAAACTGACATCAGCAACCTGGACTGGTGAGTTGTCTTTCCCAGGGAAAATGGCCAAAGGATGTGCCCAGGGGACCCTGACCCCGGCCTGGGGCCTGAATGCAAAGAATCCTTATATCGAAGAATGGACTCCAGACCAAAGTTCTCCCCTCCTCAAACCTCTGCTGCCATGATATTCCCAAGGGAGCCCTACAAACTGACATCAGCAACCTGGACTGGTGAGTTTTCTTTCCCAGGAAAAATGGCCAAAGTTTGCGCCTAGAGGCCCCTGGCACTGGGCTCGGACCTGAATGCAAAAAATCCTTATATCGAAGAATGGACCGCAGAACGAAGTTGTCCCCTCCTGAAAGTTGTGCTGCCCTGATAGACCCAAGGGAGCCCTACAAACTGACATCAGCAACCTGGACTGGTGAGTTTTCTTTCCCAGGGAAAATGGCCAAAGGATGTGCCCAGGGGCCTTTGGCACTGGGCTGGGGCTTCACTGCAAAAAATCCTTATATCGAAGGATGGAACCCAGACCGAAATTGTCACCTCCTCAAACTTGTGCTGCCCTGATAGACCCAAGGGAGCCCTACAAAGTGACATCAGCAACCTGGACTGGTGAGTTTTCTTTCCCAGGGAAAATGGCCAAAGGATGTGCCCAGGGGCTCGTGACCCTGGGCTCGAGCCTGACTGTAAAGAATCCCTATATCGAAGGATGGATCGCAGACCAAAGTTGTCCCCACCTCAAACTTGTGCTGACCTGATAGAGCCAATGGAGCCGTACAAAGTGACATCAGGAACCTGGACTGGTGAGTGTTCTTTCCCAGGGAAAATGGCCAAAGGATGTGCCCAGTGGCCCCTGGACCTGGTCTGGAACCTGACTGCAAAGAATCCATATATCGAAGGATGGATCGCAGACCAAAGTTGTCCCCTCCTCAAAGTTGTGCTGCCCTGATAGAACCAAGGGAGCCCTACAAAGTGACATCAGGAACCTGGACTGGTGAGTTTTCTTTCCCAGGGAAAATGGCCAAAGGATGTGCCCAGGGGCCCCAAGCACAGGGCTGGGACCTGAATGCAAAGAATCCTTATATCGAAATTTGGACCCCAAACTGAAGTTGTCCCCTCCTCATACTTGTGTTGCCCTGATAGACCCAAGGGAGCCCTACAAACTGACATCAGCAACCTGGACTGGTGAGTTTTCTTTCCCAGGGAAAATGGCCAAAGGATGTGCCCAGGGGCCCCTGACCCCGGGCTGGGGCCTGACTGCAAAGAATCCAAATATCGAAGAATGGATCACAGGCCGAAGTTGTCCCCTCCTCAAAGTTGTGCTGCCATGATAGACCCAAGGGAGCCCTACAAACTGACATCAGCAACCTGGACTGGTGAGTTTTCTTTCCCAGGGAAAATGGCCAAAGGATGTGCCCAGGGGCCCCTGGGACTTGGCGCGGACCTGACTGCAAAAAATCCTTATATCGAAGGATGGACCCCAGACCGAAGTTGTCCCCTCCTCAAACTTGTGCTGCCCTGATAGACCCAAGGGAGCCCTACAAACGGACATCAGCAACCTGGACTGGTGAATTTTCTTTCCCAGGGAAAATGGCCAAAGGATGTGCCCAGGGGCTTCTGGCCCTGGGCTCGGACCTGAATGCAAAGAATCCTTATATCGAAGGATGGACCCCAGACCGAAGTTGTCCCCTCCTCAAATTTCTGCTTCCCATATAGACCCAAGGGAGCCCTACAAAGTGACATCAGCAACCTGGACTGGTGAGTTTTCTTTCCCAGGGAAAATGGCCAAAGGATGTGCCCAGGGGCCCCAAGCACATGGCTGGGACCTGAATGCAAAAAATCCTTATATCGAAGAATGGATCACAGGCCGAAGTTGTCCCCTCCTGAAAGTTGTGCTGCCCTGATAGACCCAAGGGAGCCCTACAAAGTGACATCAGGAACCGGGACTGGTGAGTTTTCTTTCCCAGGGAAAATGGCCAAAGGATGTGCCCAGGGGCTCGTGACCCTGGGCTCGAGCCTGACTGTAAAGAATCCCTATATCGAAGGATGGATCGCAGACCAAAGTTGTCCCCACCTCAAACTTGAGCTGACCTGATAGAGCCAATGAAGCCGCACAAAGTGACATCAGGAACCTGGACTGGTGAGTTTTCTTTCCCAGGGAAAATGGCCAAAGGATGTGCCCAGGGGCTTCTGGCCCTGGGCTCGGACCTGAATATGAAGAATCCTTATATCGAAGGATGGACCCCAGACCGAAATTGTACACACCTCAAATTTCTGCTTCCCATATAGACCCAAGGGAGCCCTACAAACTGACATCAGCAACCTGGACTGGTGAGTTTTCTTTCCCAGGGAAAATGGCCAAAGGATGTGCCCAGGGGCTCCAAGCACAGGGCTGGGACCTGAATGCAAAGGATCCTTATATCGAAATTTGGACCCCAAACTGAAGTTGTCCCCTCCTCAAAGTTGTGCTTCCCAGATAGGCCCAAGGGAGCCCTACAAACTGACATCAGGAACCTGGACTGGTGAGTTTTCTTTCCCAGGGAAAATGGCCAAAGGATGTGCCCAGGGGCCCCTGGCCCTGGGCTGGGCCCTGACAGCAAAAAATCCTTATATCGAAGGATGGATCGCAGAGGAAAGTTGTACCCACCTCAAACTTGTGCTGCCCTGATAGGCCCAAGGGAGCCCTACTAACTGACATCAGCAACCTGGACAGGTGAATTTTCTTTCCCAGAGAAAATGGCCAAAGGACATGCCCTGGGGCCCCTGGCCCTGGGATGAAATCTGACTGCAAAAAATCCTGATATCGAAGGATGTACCCCAGGCCGAAATTGTCCCCACCTCAAAATTGTGCTGCCCTGATAGACCCAATGGAGCCCTACAAACTGACATCAGCAACCTGGACTGGTGAGTTTTCTTTCCCAGGGAAAATGGCCAAAGGATGTGCCCAGGGGCCCCTGGCCCTGGGTTGGAACATGAATGCAAAAAATCCTTACATGGAAGGATGGACCCCAGACCAAAGTTGTCTCCTCCTCAAAACAGTGCTGCCCTGATAGAACCAATGGAGCCCTAGAAACTGCCATCAGCAACCTGGACTGGTGAGTTTTCTTTCCCAGGGAAAATGGCCAAATGATTTGCCCAGGGGCCCCTGGCCCTGATTTGGAACCTGAATGCAAAAAATCCTTACATGGAAGGATGGACCCCAGACCAAAGTTGTCTCCTCCTCAAAACACTGCTGCCCTGATAGACCCAATGGAGCCCTACAAACTGCCATCAGCAACCTGGACTGGTGAGTTTCCTTTCCCAGAGAAAATGGCCAAAGGATGTGCCCTGGGGCCCCTGGCCCTGGGCTGGACCCTGACAGCAAAAAATCCTTATATCGAAGGATGTACCCCAGACCGAAATTGTACACACCTCAAATTTCTGCTGCCCTGATAGGCCCAAGGGAGCCCTACAAACTGACATCAGCAACCTGGACTGGTGAATTTTCTTTCCCAGAGAAAATGGCCAAAGGATGTGCCCTGGGGCCCCTGGCCCTGGGCTGGACCCTGACTGCAAAAAATCCTGATATCGAAGGATGTACCCCAGGCCGAAGTTGTCCCCACCTCAAAATTGTGCTGCCCTGATAGACCCAAGGGAGCCCTACAAACTGACATCAGCAACCTGGACTGGTGAGTTTTCTTTCCCAGGGAAAATGGCCAAAGGATGTGCCCAGGGGCCCCTGGCCCTGGGCTGGGCCCTGACTGCAAAGAATCCTTATATCGAAGGATGGATCGCAGACCAAAGTTGTCCCCTCCTCAAACCACTGCTGCCCTGATACACCCAAGGGAGCCCTACAAACTGACATCAACAACCTGGACTGCTGAGTTTTCATTCCCAGGGAAAATGGCCAAAGGATGTGCCCAGGGGCCCCTGGCCCTGGGCTGGGCCCTGACAGCAAAAAATCCTTATATCGAAGGATGTACCCCAGACCGAAATTGTACACACCTCAAATTTCTGCTGCCCTGATAGGCCCAATGGAGCCCTACAAACTGACATCAGCAACCTGGTCTGGTGAATTTTCTTTCCCAGAGAAAATGGCCAAAGGATGTGTCCTGGGGCCCCTGGACCTGGGCTGGAACCTGACTGCAAAAAATCCTGATATCGAAGGATGTACCCCAGGCCGAAGTTGTCCCCACCTCAAATTTCTGCTGCCCTGATAGACCCAAGGGAGCCCTACAAACTGACATCAGCAACCTGGACTGGTGAGGTTTCTTTCCCAGGGAAAATGGCCAAAGGATGTGCCCTGGGGCCCCTGGCCCTGGGCTGGGCCCTGACTGCAAAGAATCCTTATATCGAAGGATGGATCGCAGACCAAAGTTGTCCCCTCCTCAAACCACTGCTGCCCTGATACACCCAAGGGAGCCCTACAAACTGACATCAACAACCTGGACTGCTGAGTTTTCATTCCCAGGGAAAATGGCCAAAGGATGTGCCCAGGGGCCCCTGGCCCTGGGCTGGGCCCTGACAGCAAAAAATCCTTATATCGAAGGATGTACCCCAGACCGAAATTGTACACACCTCAAATTTCTGCTGCCCTGATAGGCCCAATGGAGCCCTACAAACTGACATCAGCAACCTGGTCTGGTGAATTTTCTTTCCCAGAGAAAATGGCCAAAGGATGTGTCCTGGGGCCCCTGGCCCTGGGCTGGAACCTGACTGCAAAAAATCCTGATATCGAAGGATGTACCCCAGGCCGAAGTTGTCCCCACCTCAAAATTGTGCTGCCCTGATAGACCCAAGGGAGCCCTACAAACTGACATCAGGAACCTGGACTGGTGAGTTTTCTTTCCCAGGGAAAATGGCCAAAGGATGTGCCCAGGGGCCCCTGGCTCTGGGCTGGGCCCTGACTGCAAAGAATCCTTATATCGAAGGATGGATCGCAGACCAAAGTTGTCCCCTCCTCAAACCACTGCTGCCCTGATAGACCCAAGGGAGCCCTACAAACTGACATCAGGAACCTGGACAGGTGAGTTTTCTTTCCCAGGGAAAATGGCCAAAGGATGTGTCCAGGGGCCCCTGGCACTGGGCAGGAACCTGAATGCAAAAAATCTTTATATCGAAGGATGGACCCGAGACCAAAGTTGTCCCCTCCTCAAACTTGTGCTGCCCTGATAGACCCAAGGGAGCCCTACAAAGTGACATCAGGAACCTGGACTGGTGAGTTTTCTTTCCCAGGGAAAATGGCCAAAGGATGTGCCCAGGGGCCCCTGGCCCTGGGTTGGAACCTGAATGCAAAAAATCCTTATATCGAAGGATGGACCCCAGACCAAAGTTGCCCCCTCCTCAAACTTGTGCTGCCCTGATAGACCCAAGGGAGTCCTACATAGTGACATCAGGAACCTGGACTGGTGAGTTTTCTTTCCCAGGGAAAATGGCCAAAGGATGTGCCCAGGGGCCCCTGGCCCTGGGCTGAAACCTGACTGCAAAAAATCCCTACATCGAAGGATGGACCCCGGACCAAAATTGCCCCCTCCTCAAACCACTGCTGCCCTGATAGACCCAAGGGAGCCCTACAAACTGAAATCAACAACCTGGACTGGTGAGTTTTCTTTCCCAGGGAAAATGGCCAAAGGATGTGCCCAGGGGCCCCTGGCCCTGGGTTGGAACATGAATGCAAAAAATCCTTACATGGAAGGATGGACCCCAGACCAAAGTTGTCTCCTCCTCAAAACAGTGCTGCCCTGATAGAACCAATGGAGCCCTAGAAACTGCCATCAGCAACCTGGACTGGTGAGTTTTCTTTCCCAGGGAAAATGGCCAAATGATTTGCCCAGGGGCCCCTGGCCCTGATTTGGAACCTGAATGCAAAAAATCCTTACATGGAAGGATGGACCCCAGACCAAAGTTGTCTCCTCCTCAAAACACTGCTGCCCTGATAGACCCAATGGAGCCCTACAAACTGCCATCAGCAACCTGGACTGGTGAGTTTCCTTTCCCAGGGAAAATGGCCAAAGGTTGTGCCCAGGGGCCCCTGGCCTGGGCTTGGACCTGAATGCAAAAAATCCTTATATCAAAGGATGGACCCCAGATCAAATTTGTCCCCACCTCAAACTTGTGCTGCCCTGATAGACCCAAGGGAGCCCTACAAACTGACATCAGCAACCTGGACTGGTGAGTTTTCTTTCCCAGGGAAAATGGCCAAAGGATGTGCCCAGGGGCCCCTGGCCCTGGGCTGGGCCCTGACAGCAAAAAATCCTTATATCGAAGGATGTACCCCAGACCGAAATTGTACACACCTCAAATTTCTGCTGCCCTGATAGGCCCAAGGGAGCCCTACAAACTGACATCAGCAACCTGGACTGGTGAATTTTCTTTCCCAGAGAAAATGGCCAAAGGATGTGCCCTGGGGCCCCTGGCCCTGGGCTGGACCCTGACTGCAAAAAATCCTGATATCGAAGGATGTACCCCAGGCCGAAGTTGTCCCCACCTCAAAATTGTGCTGCCCTGATAGACCCAAGGGAGCCCTACAAACTGACATCAGCAACCTGGACTGGTGAGTTTTCTTTCCCAGGGAAAATGGCCAAAGGATGTGCCCAGGGGCCCCTGGCCCTGGGCTGGGCCCTGACTGCAAAGAATCCTTATATCGAAGGATGGATCGCAGACCAAAGTTGTCCCCTCCTCAAACCACTGCTGCCCTGATACACCCAAGGGAGCCCTACAAACTGACATCAACAACCTGGACTGCTGAGTTTTCATTCCCAGGGAAAATGGCCAAAGGATGTGCCCAGGGGCCCCTGGCCCTGGGCTGGGCCCTGACAGCAAAAAATCCTTATATCGAAGGATGTACCCCAGACCGAAATTGTACACACCTCAAATTTCTGCTGCCCTGATAGGCCCAATGGAGCCCTACAAACTGACATCAGCAACCTGGTCTGGTGAATTTTCTTTCCCAGAGAAAATGGCCAAAGGATGTGTCCTGGGGCCCCTGGACCTGGGCTGGAACCTGACTGCAAAAAATCCTGATATCGAAGGATGTACCCCAGGCCGAAGTTGTCCCCACCTCAAATTTCTGCTGCCCTGATAGACCCAAGGGAGCCCTACAAACTGACATCAGCAACCTGGACTGGTGAGGTTTCTTTCCCAGGGAAAATGGCCAAAGGATGTGCCCTGGGGCCCCTGGCCCTGGGCTGGGCCCTGACTGCAAAGAATCCTTATATCGAAGGATGGATCGCAGACCAAAGTTGTCCCCTCCTCAAACCACTGCTGCCCTGATACACCCAAGGGAGCCCTACAAACTGACATCAACAACCTGGACTGCTGAGTTTTCATTCCCAGGGAAAATGGCCAAAGGATGTGCCCAGGGGCCCCTGGCCCTGGGCTGGGCCCTGACAGCAAAAAATCCTTATATCGAAGGATGTACCCCAGACCGAAATTGTACACACCTCAAATTTCTGCTGCCCTGATAGGCCCAATGGAGCCCTAAAAACTGACATCAGCAACCTGGTCTGGTGAATTTTCTTTCCCAGAGAAAATGGCCAAAGGATGTGTCCTGGGGCCCCTGGCCCTGGGCTGGAACCTGACTGCAAAAAATCCTGATATCGAAGGATGTACCCCAGGCCGAAGTTGTCCCCACCTCAAAATTGTGCTGCCCTGATAGACCCAAGGGAGCCCTACAAACTGACATCAGGAACCTGGACTGGTGAGTTTTCTTTCCCAGGGAAAATGGCCAAAGGATGTGCCCAGGGGCCCCTGGCCCTGGGCTGGGCCCTGACTGCAAAGAATCCTTATATCGAAGGATGGATCGCAGACCAAAGTTGTCCCCTCCTCAAACCACTGCTGCCCTGATAGACCCAAGGGAGCCCTACAAACTGACATCAGGAACCTGGACAGGTGAGTTTTCTTTCCCAGGGAAAATGGCCAAAGGATGTGTCCAGGGGCCCCTGGCACTGGGCAGGAACCTGAATGCAAAAAATCTTTATATCGAAGGATGGACCCGAGACCAAAGTTGTCCCCTCCTCAAACTTGTGCTGCCCTGATAGACCCAAGGGAGCCCTACAAAGTGACATCAGGAACCTGGACTGGTGAGTTTTCTTTCCCAGGGAAAATGGCCAAAGGATGTGCCCAGGGGCCCCTGGCCCTGGGTTGGAACCTGAATGCAAAAAATCCTTATATCGAAGGATGGACCCCAGACCAAAGTTGCCCCCTCCTCAAACTTGTGCTGCCCTGATAGACCCAAGGGAGTCCTACATAGTGACATCAGGAACCTGGACTGGTGAGTTTTCTTTCCCAGGGAAAATGGCCAAAGGATGTGCCCAGGGGCCCCTGGCCCTGGGCTGAAACCTGACTGCAAAAAATCCCTACATCGAAGGATGGACCCCGGACCAAAATTGCCCCCTCCTCAAACTTGTGCTGCCCTGATAGACCCAAGGGAGCCCTACAAACTGAAATCAACAACCTGGACTGGTGAGTTTTCTTTCCCAGGGAAAATGGCCAAAGGATGTGCCCAGGGGCCCCTGGCCCTGGGCAGGAACCTGACTGAAAAAATTCCTTATATAGAAGGATGGATCGCAGACAGAAGTTGTCCCCACCTCAAACTTGTGCTGCCCTGATAGACCCAAGGGAGCCCTACAAACTGACATCAGCAACCTGGACTGGTGAGTTTTCTTTCCCAGGGAAAATGGACAAAGAATGTGCCCAGGGGCCCCTGGCCTGGGCTGGGACCTGAATGCAAAAAAACCATATATCGAAGGATGTACCCCAGACCGAAATTTTACACACCTCAAATTTCTGCTGCCCTGATAGGCCCAAGGGAGCCCTACAAACTGACATCAGCAACCTGGACTGGTGAATTTTCTTTCCCAGAGAAAATGGCCAAAGGATGTGCCCTGGGGCCCCTGGCCCTGGGATGAAACCTGACTGCAAAAAATCCTGATATCGAAGGATGTACCCCAGGCCGAAGTTGTCCCCACCTCAAAATTGTGCTGCCCTGATAGACCCAAGGGAGCCCTACAAACTGACATCAGCAACCTGGACTGGTGAGTTTTCTTTCCCAGGGAAAAAGGCCAAAGGATGTGCCCAGGGGCCCCTGGACCTGGGCTGGGACCTGAATGCAAAGAATCCCTATATCGAAGGATGGATCGCAGACCAAAGTTGTCCCCACCTCAAACCACTGCTGCCCTGATACACCCAAGGGAGCCCTACAAACTGACATCAGCAACCTGGACTGGTGAGTTTTCTTTCCCAGGGAAAAAGGCCAAAGGATGTGCCCAGGGGCCCCTGGCCCTGGGCTGGGCCCTGACTGCAAAGAATCCTTATATCGAAGGATGGACCCCAGACCAAAGTTGTCCCCTCCTCAAACCACTGCTGCCCTGATAGACCCAAGGGAGCCCTACAAAGTGACATCAGGAACCTGGCCTGGTGAGTTTTCTTTCCCAGGGAAAATGGCCAAAGGATGTGCCCAGGGGCCCCTGGCCCTGGGTTGGAACCTGAATGCAAAAAATCCTTATATCGAAGGATGGACCCCCGACCAAAGTTGTCCCCTCTTCAAACTTGTGCTGCCCTGATAGACCCAAGGGAGTCCTACATAGTGACATCAGGAACCTGGACTGGTGAGTTTTCTTTCCCAGGGAAAATGGCCAAAGGATGTGCCCAGGGGCTCCTGGCCCTGGGCTGAAACCTGACTGCAAAAAATCCCTACATCGAAGGATGGACCCCAGACCAAAATTGCCCCCTCCTCAAACCACTGCTGCCCTGATAGACCCAAGGGAGCCCTACAAACTGAAATCAACAACCTGGACTGGTGAGTTTTCTTTCCCAGGGAAAATGGCCAAAGGATGTGCCCAGGGGCCCCTGGCCCTGGGCAGGAACCGGACTGAAAAAATTCCTTATATCGAAGGATGGATCGCAGACAGAAGTTGTCCCCACCTCAAACTTGTGCTGCCCTGATAGACCCAAGGGAGCCCTACAAACTGACATCAGCAACCTGGACTGGTGAGTTTTCTTTCCCAGGGAAAATGGACAAAGGATGTGCCCAGGGGCCCCTGGTCTGGGATTGGACCTGAATGCAAATAATCCTTATATCAAAGGATGGACCCCAGACCAAATTTGTCCCCACCTCAAACTTGTGCTGCCCTGATAGACCCAAGGGAGCCCTACAAACTGACATCAGCAACCTGGACTGGTGAGTTTTCTTTCCCAGGGAAAATGGCCAAAGGATGTGCCCAGGGGCCCCTGGCCCTGGGCTGGGCCCTGACAGCAAAAAATCCTTATATAGAAGGATGTACCCCAGACCGAAATTGTACACACCTCACATTTCTGCTGCCCTGATAGGCCCAAGGGAGCCCTACAAACTGACATCAGCAACCTGGACTGGTGAATTTTCTTTCCCAGAGAAAATGGCCAAAGGATGTGCCCTGGGGCCCCTGGCCCTGGGCTGGACCCTGACTGCAAAAAATCCTGATATCGAAGGATGTACCCCAGGCCGAAGTTGTCCCCACCTCAAAATTGTGCTGCCCTGATAGACCCAAGGGAGCCCTACAAACTGACATCAGCAACCTGGACTGGTGAGTTTTCTTTCCCAGGGAAAATGGCCAAAGGATGTGCACAGGGGCCCCTGGCCCTGGGCTGGGCCCTGACTGCAAAGAATCCTTATATCGAAGGATGGATCGCAGACCAAAGTTGTCCCCTCCTCAAACCTCTGCTGCCCTGATACACCCAAGGGAGCCCTACAAACGGACATCAACAACCTGGACTGGTGAGTTTTCATTCCCAGGGAAAATGGCCAAAGGATGTGCCCAGGGGCCCCTGGCCCTGGGCTGGGCCCTGACAGCAAAAAATCCTTATATCGAAGGATGTACCCCAGACCGAAATTGTACACACCTCAAATTTCTGCTGCCCTGATAGGCCCAATGGAGCCCTACAAACTGACATCAGCAACCTGGTCTGCTGAATTTTCTTTCCCAGGGAAAATGGCCAAAGGATGTGCCCAGGGTGCCCTGGGCTGGGACATGAATGCAAAGAATCCTTATATCGAAGGACGGACCCCAGACCAAAGTTGTCCCCACCTCAAACATGTGCTTCCCTGATAGACCCAAGGGAGCCCTACAAACTGACATCAGCAACCTGGACTGGTGAGTTTTCTTTCCCAGGGAAAATGGCCAAAGGATGTGCCCAGGGGCCTCTGGCCCAGGGTTGGGGCCTATATGCAAAAAATCCTTATATCGAAGGATGGATCGCAGAGGAAAGTTGTCCGCACCTCGAAATTGTGCTGCCCTGATAGACCCAAGGGAGCCCTAAAAACTGACATCAGCAACCTGGACTGGTGAGTTTTCTTTCCCAGGGAAAAAGGCCAAAGGATGTGCCCAGGGGCCCCTGGCACTGGGCTGGGACCTGAATGCAAAGAATCCCTATATCGAAGGATGGATCGCAGACCAAAGTTGTCCCCACCTCAAACATGTGCTGCCCTGATAGACCCAAGGGAGCCCTACAAACTGACATCAGCAACCTGGACTGGTGAGTTTTCTTTCCCAGGGAAAATGGCCAAAGGATGTGCCCAGGGGCCCCTGGCCTTGGGCTGGGCCCTGACTGCAAAGAATCCTTATATCGAAGGATGGACCCCAGACCAAAGTTGTCCCCTCCTCAAACCACTGCTGCCCTGATAGACCCAAGGGAGCCCTACAATGTGACATCAGCAACCTGGACTGGTGAGTTTTCTTTCCCAGGGAAAATGGCCAAAGGATGTGCCCAGGGGCCCCTGGCCCTGGGTTGGAACCTGAATGCAAAAAATCCTTATATCGAAGGATGGACCCCCGACCAAAGTTGTCCCCTCCTCAAACTTGTGCTGCCCTGATAGACCCAAGGGAGTCCTACATAGTTACATCAGGAACCTGGACTGGTGAGTTTTCTTTCCCAGGGAAAATGGCCAAAGGATGTGCCCAGGGGCCCCTGGCCCTGGGCTGAAACCTGACTGCAAAAAATCCCTACATCGAAGGATGGAACCCAGACCAAAATTGTCCCCTCCTCAAACCACTGCTGCCCTGATAGACCCAAGGGAGCCCTACAAACTGAAATCAACAACCTGGACTGGTGAGTTTTCTTTCCCAGGGAAAATGGCCAAAGGATGTGCCCAGGGGCCCCTGGCCCTGGGCAGGAACCTGACTGAAAAAATTCCTTATATCGAAGGATGGATCGCAGACCGAAGTTGTCCCCACCTCAAACTTGTGCTGCCCTGATAGACCCAAGGGAGCCCTACAAACTGACATCAGCAACCTGGACTGGTGAGTTTTCTTTCCCAGGGAAAATGGACAAAGGATGTGCCCAGGGGCCCCTGGCCTGGACTGGGACCTGAATGCAAAAAAACCATATATCGAAGGACGGACCCCAGGCCAAAGTTGTCCCCTCTTCAAACCACTGCTGCCCTGATAGACCCAAGTGAGCCCTACAAACTGACATTAGGAACCTGGACTGGTGAGTTTTCTTTCCCAGGGAAAATGGCCAAAGGATGTGCCCAAGGGCCCCTGGCCCTGGGTTGGGACCTGAATGCAAAGAATCCCTATATCGAAGGATGGATCGCAGAGGAAAATTGTCCCCACATCAAACTTGTGCTGCCCTGATAGACCCAAGGGAGCCCTACAAACTGACATCAGCAACCTGGACTGGTGAGTTTTCTTTCCCAGGGAAAAAGGCCAAAGGATGTGCCCAGGGGCCCCTGGCCCTGGTTTGGAACCTGAATGCAAAAAATCCTTATATCGAAGGATGGACCCCAGACCAAAGTTGTCTCCTCCTCAAAACACTGCTGCCCTGATAGAACCAATGGAGCCCTACAAACTGCCATCAGCAACCTGGACTGGTGAGTTTTCTTTCCCAGGGAGAATGGCCAAATGATTTGCCCAGGGGCCCCTGGCCCTGGTTTGGAACCTGAATGCAAAAAATCCTTATATCGAAGGATGGACCCCAGACCAAAGTTGTCCCCTCCTCAAACCACTGCTGCCCTGATAGACCCAATGGAGCCCTACAAACTGCCATCAGCAACCTGGACTGGTGAGTTTCCTTTCCCAGGGAAAATGGCCAAAGGTTGTGCCCAGGGGCCCCTGGCCTGGGCTTGGACCTGAATGCAAAGGATCCTTATATCAAAGGATGGACCCCAGACCAAATTTGTCCCCTCCTCAAACATGTGCTGCCCTGATAGACCCAAGGGAGCCCTACAAACTGACATCAGCAACCTGGACTGGTGAGTTTTCTTTCCCAGGGAAAAAGGCCAAAGGATGTGCCCAGGGGCCCCTGGCCCTGGGCTGGGCCCTGACAGCAAAAAATCCGTATATCGAAGGATGTACCCCAGACCGAAATTGTACACACCTCAAATTTCTGCTGCCCTGATAGGCGCAAGGGAGCCCTACAAACTGACATCAGCAACCTGGACTGCTGAATTTTCTTTCCCAGAGAAAATGGCCAAAGGATGTGCCCTGGGGCCCCGGGCCCTGGGCTGGACCCTGACTGCAAAAAATCCTGATATCGAAGGATGTACCCCAGGCCGAACTTGCCCCCACCTCAAACTTGTGCTGCACTGATAGACCCACGGGAGCCTTACAAAGTGCCATCAGCAACCTGGACTGGTGAATTTTCTTTCCCAGGGAAAATGGCCAAAGGATGTGCCCAGGGTCCCCTGGCCCTGGGCTGGGACATGAATGCAAAGAATCCTTATATCGAAGGACGGACCCCAGACCAAAGTTGTCCCGTCCTCAAACCACTGCTGCCCTGATAGACCCAAGGGAGCCCTACAAACTGACATCAGCAACCTGGACTGGTGAGTTTTCTTTCCCAGGGAAAATGGCCAAAGGATGTGCCCAGGGTCCCCTGGCCCTGGGCTGGGACATGAATGCAAAGAATCCTTATATCGAAGGACGGACCCCAGACCAAAGTTGTCCCGTCCTCAAACCACTGCTGCCCTGATAGACCCAAGGGAGCCCTACAAAGTGACATCAGGAACCTGGACTGGTGAGTTTTCTTTCCCAGGGAAAATGGCCAAAGGATGTGCCCTGGGGCCTCTGGCCCAGGGTTGGGGCCTATATGCAAAATATCCTTATATCGAAGGATGGATCGCAGAGGAAAGTTGTCCGCACCTCAAAATTGTGCTGCCCTGATAGACCCAAGGGAGCCCTAAAAAGTGACATCAGCAACCTGGACTGGTGAGTTTTCTTTCCCAGGGAAAAAGGCCAAAGGATGTGCCCAGGGGCCCCTGGCACTGGGCTGGGACCTGAATGCAAAGAATCCCTATATCGAAGGATGGATCGCAGACCAAAGTTGTCCCCACCTCAAACATGTGCTGCCCTGATAGACCCAAGGGAGCCCTACAAAGTGACATCAGCAACATGGACTGGTGAGTTTTCTTTCCCAGGGAAAATGGCCAAAGGATGTGCCCAGGGGCCCCTGGCACTGGGCTGGGCCCTGACTGCAAAGAATCCTTATATCGAAGGATGGACCCCAGACCAAAGTTGTCCCCTCCTCAAACCACTGCTGCCCTGATAGACCCAATGGAGCCCTACAAACTGCCATCAGCAACCTGGACTGGTGAGTTTCCTTTCCCAGGGAAAATGGCCAAAGGATGTGCCCAGGGGCCCCTGGCCCTGGGTTGGAACCTGAATGCAAAAAATCCTTACATGGAAGGATGGACCCCAGACCAAAGTTGTCTCCTCCTCAAAACACTGCTGCCCTGATAGACCCAAGGGAGCCCTACAAACTGACATCAGCAACCTGGACTGGTGAGTTTCCTTTCCCAGGGAAAATGCCCAAAGGATGTGCCCAGGGGCCCCTGGCCCTGGGCTTGGGGCCTGACTGCAAAAAATCCTTATATCGAAGGATGGACCCCCGACCAAAGTTGTCCCCTCCTCAAACTTGTGCTGCCCTGATAGACCCAAGGGAGTCCTACATAGTGACATCAGCAACCTGGACTGGTGAGTTTTCTTTCCCAGGGAAAATGGCTAAAGGATGTGCCCAGCGGCCCCTGGCCCTGTGCTGAAACCTGACTGCAAAAAATCCCTACATCGAAGGATGGACCCCAGACCAAAATTGTCCCCTCCTAAAACCACTGCTGCCCTGATAGACCCAAGGGAGCCCTACAAACTGACATCAGCAACCTGGACTGGTGAATTTCCTTTCCCAGGGAAAAAGGCCAAAGGATGTGCCCAGGGGCCCCTGGCCCGGGGCTGGACCCTGACTGCAAAGAATCCTTATATCGAAGCATGGACCCCAGACCAAAGTTGTCCCCACCTCAAACATGTGCTGCCCTGATAGACCCAAGGGAGCCCTACAAACTGACATCAGCAACCTGGACTGGTGAGTTTTCTTTCCCAGGGAAAATGGCCAAAGGATGTGCCCAGGGGCCCCTGGCCCTGGGCAGGAACCTGACTGAAAAAATTCCTTATATCGACGGATGGATCGCAGACAGAAGTTGTCCCCACCTCAAACTTGTGCTGCCCTGATAGACCCAAGGGAGCCCTACAAACTGACATCAGCAACCTGGACTGGTGAGTTTTCTTTCCCAGGGAAAATGGACAAAGGATGTGCCCAGGGTCCCCTGGCCCTGGGCTGGGACATGAATGCAAAGAATCCTTATATCGAAGGACGGACCCCAGACCAAAGTTGTCCCGTCCTCAAACTTGTGCTGCCCTGATAGACCCAAGGGAGCCCTACAAAGTGACATCAGGAACCTGGACTGGTGAGTTTTCTTTCCCAGGGAAAATGGCCAAAGGATGTGCCCTGGGGCCTCTGGCCCAGGGTTGGGGTCTATATGCAAAAAATCCTTATATCGAAGGATGGATCGCAGAGGAAAGTTGTCCGCACCTCAAAATTGTGCTGCCCTGATAGACCCAAGGGAGCCCTAAAAACTGACATCAGCAACCTGGACTGGTGAGTTTTCTTTCCCAGGGAAAAAGGCCAAAGGATGTGCCCAGGGGCCCCTGGCACTGGGCTGGGACCTGAATGCAAAGAATCCCTATATCGAAGGATGGATCGCAGACCAAAGTTGTCTCCTCCTCAAAACACTGCTGCCCTGATAGAACCAATGGAGCCCTACAAACTGCCATCAGCAACCTGGACTGGTGAGTTTTCTTTCCCAGGGAAAATGGCCAAATGATTTGCCCAGGGGCCCCTGGCCCTGGTTTGGAACCTGAATGCAAAAAATCCTTATATCGAAGGATGGACCCCCAACCGAAGTTGTCTCCTCCTCAAACCACTGCTGCCCTGATAGACCCAATGGAGCCCTACAAACTGCCATCAGCAACCTGGACTGGTGAGTTTCCTTTCCCAGGGAAAATGGCCAAAGGTTGTGCCCAGGGGCCCCTGGCCTGGGCTTGGACCTGAATGCAAAGAATCCTTATATCAAAGGATGGACCCCAGACCAAATTTGTCCCCTCCTCAAACATGTGCTGCCCTGATAGACCCAAGGGAGCCCTACAAACTGACATCAGCAACCTGGACTGGTGAGTTTTCTTTCCCAGGGAAAAAGGCCAAAGGATGTGCCCAGGGGCCCCTGGCCCTGGGCTGGGCCCTGACAGCAAAAAATCCGTATATCGAAGGATGTACCCCAGACCGAAATTGTACACACCTCAAATTTCTGCTGCCCTGATAGGCGCAAGGGAGCCCTACAAACTGACATCAGCAACCTGGACTGCTGAATTTTCTTTCCCAGAGAAAATGGCCAAAGGATGTGCCCTGGGCCCCCGGGCTGGACCCTGACTGCAAAAAATCCTGATATCGAAGGATGTACCCCAGACCGAAATTGTACACACCTCAAATTTCTGCTGCCCTGATAGGCGCAAGGGAGCCCTACAAACTGACATCAGGAACCTGGACAGGTGAGTTTTCTTTCCCAGGGAAAATGGCCAAAGGATGTGCCCAGGGGCCCCTGGCCCTGGGTTGGAACCTGAATGCAAAAAATCCTTATATCGAAGGATGGACCCCAGACCAAAGTTGCCCCCTCCTCAAACTTGTGCTGCCCTGATAGACCCAAGGGAGTCCTACATAGTGACATCAGGAACCTGGACTGGTGAGTTTTCTTTCCCAGGGAAAATGGCCAAAGGATGTGCCCAGGGGCCCCTGGCCCTGGGCTGAAACCTGACTGCAAAAAATCCCTACATCGAAGGATGGACCCCGGACCAAAATTGCCCCCTCCTCAAACCACTGCTGCCCTGATAGACCCAAGGGAGCCCTACAAACTGAAATCAACAACCTGGACTGGTGAGTTTTCTTTCCCAGGGAAAATGGCCAAAGGATGTGCCCAGGGGCCCCTGGCCCTGGGCAGGAACCTGACTGAAAAAATTCCTTATATAGAAGGATGGATCGCAGACAGAAGTTGTCCCCACCTCAAACTTGTGCTGCCCTGATAGACCCAAGGGAGCCCTACAAACTGACATCAGCAACCTGGACTGGTGAGTTTTCTTTCCCAGGGAAAATGGACAAAGAATGTGCCCAGGGGCCCCTGGCCTGGGCTGGGACCTGAATGCAAAAAAACCATATATCGAAGGATGTACCCCAGACCGAAATTTTACACACCTCAAATTTCTGCTGCCCTGATAGGCCCAAGGGAGCCCTACAAACTGACATCAGCAACCTGGACTGGTGAATTTTCTTTCCCAGAGAAAATGGCCAAAGGATGTGCCCTGGGGCCCCTGGCCCTGGGATGAAACCTGACTGCAAAAAATCCTGATATCGAAGGATGTACCCCAGGCCGAAGTTGTCCCCACCTCAAAATTGTGCTGCCCTGATAGACCCAAGGGAGCCCTACAAACTGACATCAGCAACCTGGACTGGTGAGTTTTCTTTCCCAGGGAAAAAGGCCAAAGGATGTGCCCAGGGGCCCCTGGACCTGGGCTGGGACCTGAATGCAAAGAATCCCTATATCGAAGGATGGATCGCAGACCAAAGTTGTCCCCACCTCAAACCACTGCTGCCCTGATACACCCAAGGGAGCCCTACAAACTGACATCAGCAACCTGGACTGGTGAGTTTTCTTTCCCAGGGAAAAAGGCCAAAGGATGTGCCCAGGGGCCCCTGGCCCTGGGCTGGGCCCTGACTGCAAAGAATCCTTATATCGAAGGATGGACCCCAGACCAAAGTTGTCCCCTCCTCAAACCACTGCTGCCCTGATAGACCCAAGGGAGCCCTACAAAGTGACATCAGGAACCTGGCCTGGTGAGTTTTCTTTCCCAGGGAAAATGGCCAAAGGATGTGCCCAGGGGCCCCTGGCCCTGGGTTGGAACCTGAATGCAAAAAATCCTTATATCGAAGGATGGACCCCCGACCAAAGTTGTCCCCTCTTCAAACTTGTGCTGCCCTGATAGACCCAAGGGAGTCCTACATAGTGACATCAGGAACCTGGACTGGTGAGTTTTCTTTCCCAGGGAAAATGGCCAAAGGATGTGCCCAGGGGCTCCTGGCCCTGGGCTGAAACCTGACTGCAAAAAATCCCTACATCGAAAGATGGACCCCAGACCAAAATTGCCCCCTCCTCAAACCACTGCTGCCCTGATAGACCCAAGGGAGCCCTACAAACTGAAATCAACAACCTGGACTGGTGAGTTTTCTTTCCCAGGGAAAATGGCCAAAGGATGTGCCCAGGGGCCCCTGGCCCTGGGCAGGAACCGGACTGAAAAAATTCCTTATATCGAAGGATGGATCGCAGACAGAAGTTGTCCCCACCTCAAACTTGTGCTGCCCTGATAGACCCAAGGGAGCCCTACAAACTGACATCAGCAACCTGGACTGGTGAGTTTTCTTTCCCAGGGAAAATGGACAAAGGATGTGCCCAGGGGCCCCTGGTCTGGGATTGGACCTGAATGCAAATAATCCTTATATCAAAGGATGGACCCCAGACCAAATTTGTCCCCACCTCAAACTTGTGCTGCCCTGATAGACCCAAGGGAGCCCTACAAACTGACATCAGCAACCTGGACTGGTGAGTTTTCTTTCCCAGGGAAAATGGCCAAAGGATGTGCCCAGGGGCCCCTGGCCCTGGGCTGGGCCCTGACAGCAAAAAATCCTTATATAGAAGGATGTACCCCAGACCGAAATTGTACACACCTCACATTTCTGCTGCCCTGATAGGCCCAAGGGAGCCCTACAAACTGACATCAGCAACCTGGACTGGTGAATTTTCTTTCCCAGAGAAAATGGCCAAAGGATGTGCCCTGGGGCCCCTGGCCCTGGGCTGGACCCTGACTGCAAAAAATCCTGATATCGAAGGATGTACCCCAGGCCGAAGTTGTCCCCACCTCAAAATTGTGCTGCCCTGATAGACCCAAGGGAGCCCTACAAACTGACATCAGCAACCTGGACTGGTGAGTTTTCTTTCCCAGGGAAAATGGCCAAAGGATGTGCCCTGGGGCCCCTGGCCCTGGGCTGGACCCTGACTGCAAAGAATCCTTATATCGAAGGACGGACCCCAGACCAAAGTTGTCCCCACCTCAAACATGTGCTTCCCTGATAGACCCAAGGGAGCCCTACAAACTGACATCAGCAACCTGGACTGGTGAGTTTTCTTTCCCAGGGAAAATGGCCAAAGGATGTGCCCAGGGGCCTCTGGCCCAGGGTTGGGGCCTATATGCAAAAAATCCTTATATCGAAGGATGGATCGCAGAGGAAAGTTGTCCGCACCTCGAAATTGTGCTGCCCTGATAGACCCAAGGGAGCCCTAAAAACTGACATCAGCAACCTGGACTGGTGAGTTTTCTTTCCCAGGGAAAAAGGCCAAAGGATGTGCCCAGGGGCCCCTGGCACTGGGCTGGGACCTGAATGCAAAGAATCCCTATATCGAAGGATGGATCGCAGACCAAAGTTGTCCCCACCTCAAACATGTGCTGCCCTGATAGACCCAAGGGAGCCCTACAAACTGACATCAGCAACCTGGACTGGTGAGTTTTCTTTCCCAGGGAAAATGGCCAAAGGATGTGCCCAGGGGCCCCTGGCCTTGGGCTGGGCCCTGACTGCAAAGAATCCTTATATCGAAGGATGGACCCCAGACCAAAGTTGTCCCCTCCTCAAACCACTGCTGCCCTGATAGACCCAAGGGAGCCCTACAATGTGACATCAGCAACCTGGACTGGTGAGTTTTCTTTCCCAGGGAAAATGGCCAAAGGATGTGCCCAGGGGCCCCTGGCCCTGGGTTGGAACCTGAATGCAAAAAATCCTTATATCGAAGGATGGACCCCCGACCAAAGTTGTCCCCTCCTCAAACTTGTGCTGCCCTGATAGACCCAAGGGAGTCCTACATAGTTACATCAGGAACCTGGACTGGTGAGTTTTCTTTCCCAGGGAAAATGGCCAAAGGATGTGCCCAGGGGCCCCTGGCCCTGGGCTGAAACCTGACTGCAAAAAATCCCTACATCGAAGGATGGAACCCAGACCAAAATTGTCCCCTCCTCAAACCACTGCTGCCCTGATAGACCCAAGGGAGCCCTACAAACTGAAATCAACAACCTGGACTGGTGAGTTTTCTTTCCCAGGGAAAATGGCCAAAGGATGTGCCCAGGGGCCCCTGGCCCTGGGCAGGAACCTGACTGAAAAAATTCCTTATATCGAAGGATGGATCGCAGACCGAAGTTGTCCCCACCTCAAACTTGTGCTGCCCTGATAGACCCAAGGGAGCCCTACAAACTGACATCAGCAACCTGGACTGGTGAGTTTTCTTTCCCAGGGAAAATGGACAAAGGATGTGCCCAGGGGCCCCTGGCCTGGACTGGGACCTGAATGCAAAAAAACCATATATCGAAGGACGGACCCCAGGCCAAAGTTGTCCCCTCTTCAAACCACTGCTGCCCTGATAGACCCAAGTGAGCCCTACAAACTGACATTAGGAACCTGGACTGGTGAGTTTTCTTTCCCAGGGAAAATGGCCAAAGGATGTGCCCAAGGGCCCCTGGCCCTGGGTTGGGACCTGAATGCAAAGAATCCCTATATCGAAGGATGGATCGCAGAGGAAAATTGTCCCCACATCAAACTTGTGCTGCCCTGATAGACCCAAGGGAGCCCTACAAACTGACATCAGCAACCTGGACTGGTGAGTTTTCTTTCCCAGGGAAAAAGGCCAAAGGATGTGCCCAGGGGCCCCTGGCCCTGGTTTGGAACCTGAATGCAAAAAATCCTTATATCGAAGGATGGACCCCAGACCAAAGTTGTCTCCTCCTCAAAACACTGCTGCCCTGATAGAACCAATGGAGCCCTACAAACTGCCATCAGCAACCTGGACTGGTGAGTTTTCTTTCCCAGGGAGAATGGCCAAATGATTTGCCCAGGGGCCCCTGGCCCTGGTTTGGAACCTGAATGCAAAAAATCCTTATATCGAAGGATGGACCCCAGACCAAAGTTGTCCCCTCCTCAAACCACTGCTGCCCTGATAGACCCAATGGAGCCCTACAAACTGCCATCAGCAACCTGGACTGGTGAGTTTCCTTTCCCAGGGAAAATGGCCAAAGGTTGTGCCCAGGGGCCCCTGGCCTGGGCTTGGACCTGAATGCAAAGGATCCTTATATCAAAGGATGGACCCCAGACCAAATTTGTCCCCTCCTCAAACATGTGCTGCCCTGATAGACCCAAGGGAGCCCTACAAACTGACATCAGCAACCTGGACTGGTGAGTTTTCTTTCCCAGGGAAAAAGGCCAAAGGATGTGCCCAGGGGCCCCTGGCCCTGGGCTGGGCCCTGACAGCAAAAAATCCGTATATCGAAGGATGTACCCCAGACCGAAATTGTACACACCTCAAATTTCTGCTGCCCTGATAGGCGCAAGGGAGCCCTACAAACTGACATCAGCAACCTGGACTGCTGAATTTTCTTTCCCAGAGAAAATGGCCAAAGGATGTGCCCTGGGGCCCCGGGCCCTGGGCTGGACCCTGACTGCAAAAAATCCTGATATCGAAGGATGTACCCCAGGCCGAACTTGCCCCCACCTCAAACTTGTGCTGCACTGATAGACCCACGGGAGCCTTACAAAGTGCCATCAGCAACCTGGACTGGTGAATTTTCTTTCCCAGGGAAAATGGCCAAAGGATGTGCCCAGGGTCCCCTGGCCCTGGGCTGGGACATGAATGCAAAGAATCCTTATATCGAAGGACGGACCCCAGACCAAAGTTGTCCCGTCCTCAAACCACTGCTGCCCTGATAGACCCAAGGGAGCCCTACAAACTGACATCAGCAACCTGGACTGGTGAGTTTTCTTTCCCAGGGAAAATGGCCAAAGGATGTGCCCAGGGTCCCCTGGCCCTGGGCTGGGACATGAATGCAAAGAATCCTTATATCGAAGGACGGACCCCAGACCAAAGTTGTCCCGTCCTCAAACCACTGCTGCCCTGATAGACCCAAGGGAGCCCTACAAAGTGACATCAGGAACCTGGACTGGTGAGTTTTCTTTCCCAGGGAAAATGGCCAAAGGATGTGCCCTGGGGCCTCTGGCCCAGGGTTGGGGCCTATATGCAAAATATCCTTATATCGAAGGATGGATCGCAGAGGAAAGTTGTCCGCACCTCAAAATTGTGCTGCCCTGATAGACCCAAGGGAGCCCTAAAAAGTGACATCAGCAACCTGGACTGGTGAGTTTTCTTTCCCAGGGAAAAAGGCCAAAGGATGTGCCCAGGGGCCCCTGGCACTGGGCTGGGACCTGAATGCAAAGAATCCCTATATCGAAGGATGGATCGCAGACCAAAGTTGTCCCCACCTCAAACATGTGCTGCCCTGATAGACCCAAGGGAGCCCTACAAAGTGACATCAGCAACATGGACTGGTGAGTTTTCTTTCCCAGGGAAAATGGCCAAAGGATGTGCCCAGGGGCCCCTGGCACTGGGCTGGGCCCTGACTGCAAAGAATCCTTATATCGAAGGATGGACCCCAGACCAAAGTTGTCCCCTCCTCAAACCACTGCTGCCCTGATAGACCCAATGGAGCCCTACAAACTGCCATCAGCAACCTGGACTGGTGAGTTTCCTTTCCCAGGGAAAATGGCCAAAGGATGTGCCCAGGGGCCCCTGGCCCTGGGTTGGAACCTGAATGCAAAAAATCCTTACATGGAAGGATGGACCCCAGACCAAAGTTGTCTCCTCCTCAAAACACTGCTGCCCTGATAGACCCAAGGGAGCCCTACAAACTGACATCAGCAACCTGGACTGGTGAGTTTCCTTTCCCAGGGAAAATGCCCAAAGGATGTGCCCAGGGGCCCCTGGCCCTGGGCTTGGGGCCTGACTGCAAAAAATCCTTATATCGAAGGATGGACCCCCGACCAAAGTTGTCCCCTCCTCAAACTTGTGCTGCCCTGATAGACCCAAGGGAGTCCTACATAGTGACATCAGCAACCTGGACTGGTGAGTTTTCTTTCCCAGGGAAAATGGCTAAAGGATGTGCCCAGCGGCCCCTGGCCCTGTGCTGAAACCTGACTGCAAAAAATCCCTACATCGAAGGATGGACCCCAGACCAAAATTGTCCCCTCCTAAAACCACTGCTGCCCTGATAGACCCAAGGGAGCCCTACAAACTGACATCAGCAACCTGGACTGGTGAATTTCCTTTCCCAGGGAAAAAGGCCAAAGGATGTGCCCAGGGGCCCCTGGCCTGGGCTTGGACCTGAATGCAAAGAATCCTTATATCAAAGGATGGACCCCAGACCAAATTTGTCCCCTCCTCAAACATGTGCTGCCCTGATAGACCCAAGGGAGCCCTACAAACTGACATCAGCAACCTGGACTGGTGAGTTTTCTTTCCCAGGGAAAAAGGCCAAAGGATGTGCCCAGGGGCCCCTGGCCCTGGGCTGGGCCCTGACAGCAAAAAATCCGTATATCGAAGGATGTACCCCAGACCGAAATTGTACACACCTCAAATTTCTGCTGCCCTGATAGGCGCAAGGGAGCCCTACAAACTGACATCAGCAACCTGGACTGCTGAATTTTCTTTCCCAGAGAAAATGGCCAAAGGATGTGCCCTGGGCCCCCGGGCTGGACCCTGACTGCAAAAAATCCTGATATCGAAGGATGTACCCCAGGCCGAACTTGCCCCCACCTCAAACTTGTGCTGCACTGATAGACCCACGGGAGCCTTACAAAGTGCCATCAGCAACCTGGACTGGTGAATTTTCTTTCCCAGGGAAAATGGCCAAAGGATGTGCCCAGGGTCCCCTGGCCCTGGGCTGGGACATGAATGCAAAGAATCCTTATATCGAAGGACGGACCCCAGACCAAAGTTGTCCCGTCCTCAAACCACTGCTGCCCTGATAGACCCAAGGGAGCCCTACAAACTGACATCAGCAACCTGGACTGGTGAGTTTTCTTTCCCAGGGAAAATGGCCAAAGGATGTGCCCAGGGTCCCCTGGCCCTGGGCTGGGACATGAATGCAAAGAATCCTTATATCGAAGGACGGACCCCAGACCAAAGTTGTCCCGTCCTCAAACCACTGCTGCCCTGATAGACCCAAGGGAGCCCTACAAAGTGACATCAGGAACCTGGACTGGTGAGTTTTCTTTCCCAGGGAAAATGGCCAAAGGATGTGCCCTGGGGCCTCTGGCCCAGGGTTGGGGCCTATATGCAAAATATCCTTATATCGAAGGATGGATCGCAGAGGAAAGTTGTCCGCACCTCAAAATTGTGCTGCCCTGATAGACCCAAGGGAGCCCTAAAAACTGACATCAGCAACCTGGACTGGTGAGTTTTCTTTCCCAGGGAAAAAGGCCAAAGGATGGGCCCAGGGGCCCCTGGCACTGGGCTGGGACCTGAATGCAAAGAATCCCTATATCGAAGGATGGATCGCAGACCAAAGTTGTCCCCACCTCAAACATGTGCTGCCCTGATAGACCCAAGGGAGCCCTACAAAGTGACATCAGCAACATGGACTGGTGAGTTTTCTTTCCCAGGGAAAATGGCCAAAGGATGTGCCCAGGGGCCCCTGGCACTGGGCTGGGCCCTGACTGCAAAGAATCCTTATATCGAAGGATGGACCCCAGACCAAAGTTGTCCCCTCCTCAAACCACTGCTGCCCTGATAGGCGCAAGGGAGCCCTACAAACTGCCATCAGCAACCTGGACTGGTGAGTTTCCTTTCCCAGGGAAAATGGCCAAAGGATGTGCCCAGGGGCCCCTGGCCCTGGGTTGGAACCTGAATGCAAAAAATCCTTACATGGAAGGATGGACCCCAGACCAAAGTTGTCTCCTCCTCAAAACACTGCTGCCCTGATAGACCCAAGGGAGCCCTACAAACTGACATCAGCAACCTGGACTGGTGAGTTTCCTTTCCCAGGGAAAATGCCCAAAGGATGTGCCCAGGGGCCCCTGGCCCTGGGCTTGGGGCCTGACTGCAAAAAATCCTTATATCGAAGGATGGAACCCCGACCAAAGTTGTCCCCTCCTCAAACTTGTGCTGCCCTGATAGACCCAAGGGAGTCCTACATAGTGACATCAGCAACCTGGACTGGTGAGTTTTCTTTCCCAGGGAAAATGGCTAAAGGATGTGCCCAGGGGCCCCTGGCCCTGTGCTGAAACCTGACTGCAAAAAATCCCTACATCGAAGGATGGACCCCAGACCAAAATTGTCCCCTCCTAAAACCACTGCTGCCCTGATAGACCCAATGGAGCCCTACAAACTGCCATCAGCAACCTGGACTGGTGAGTTTCCTTTCCCAGGGAAAATGGCCAAAGGTTGTGCCCAGGGGCCCCTGGCCTGGGCTTGGACCTGAATGCAAAGAATCCTTATATCAAAGGATGGACCCCAGACCAAATTTGTCCCCTCCTCAAACATGTGCTGCCCTGATAGACCCAAGGGAGCCCTACAAACTGACATCAGCAACCTGGACTGGTGAGTTTTCTTTCCCAGGGAAAAAGGCCAAAGGATGTGCCCAGGGGTCCCTGGCCCTGGGCTGGGCCCTGACAGCAAAAAATCCGTATATCGAAGGATGTACCCCAGACCGAAATTGTACACACCTCAAATTTCTGCTGCCCTGATAGGCGCAAGGGAGCCCTACAAACTGACATCAGCAACCTGGACTGCTGAATTTTCTTTCCCAGAGAAAATGGCCAAAGGATGTGCCCTGGGGCCCCGGGCCCTGGGCTGGACCCTGACTGCAAAAAATCCTGATATCGAAGGATGTACCCCAGGCCGAACTTGCCCCCACCTCAAACTTGTGCTGCACTGATAGACCCACGGGAGCCTTACAAAGTGCCATCAGCAACCTGGACTGGTGAATTTTCTTTCCCAGGGAAAATGGCCAAAGGATGTGCCCAGGGTCCCCTGGCCCTGGGCTGGGACATGAATGCAAAGAATCCTTATATCGAAGGACGGACCCCAGACCAAAGTTGTCCCGTCCTCAAACCACTGCTGCCCTGATAGACCCAAGGGAGCCCTACAAACTGACATCAGCAACCTGGACTGGTGAGTTTTCTTTCCCAGGGAAAATGGCCAAAGGATGTGCCCAGGGTCCCCTGGCCCTGGGCTGGGACATGAATGCAAAGAATCCTTATATCGAAGGACGGACCCCAGACCAAAGTTGTCCCGTCCTCAAACCACTGCTGCCCTGATAGACCCAAGGGAGCCCTACAAAGTGACATCAGGAACCTGGACTGGTGAGTTTTCTTTCCCAGGGAAAATGGCCAAAGGATGTGCCCTGGGGCCTCTGGCCCAGGGTTGGGGTCTATATGCAAAAAATCCTTATATCGAAGGATGGATCGCAGAGGAAAGTTGTCCGCACCTCAAAATTGTGCTGCCCTGATAGACCCAAGGGAGCCCTACAAACTGACATCAGCAACCTGGACTGGTGAGTTTTCTTTCCCAGGGAAAAAGGCCAAAGGATGTGCCCAGGGGCCCCTGGCACTGGGCTGGGACCTGAATGCAAAGAATCCCTATATCGAAGGATGGATCGCAGACCAAAGTTGTCCCCACCTCAAACATGTGCTGCCCTGATAGACCCAAGGGAGCCTTACAAAGTGCCATCAGCAACCTGGACTGGTGAATTTTCTTTCCCAGGGAAAATGGCCAAAGGATGTGCCCAGGGTCCCCTGGCCCTGGGCTGGGACATGAATGCAAAGAATCCTTATATCGAAGGACGGACCCCAGACCAAAGTTGTCCCGTCCTCAAACCACTGCTGCCCTGATAGACCCAAGGGAGCCCTACAAACTGACATCAGCAACCTGGACTGGTGAGTTTTCTTTCCCAGGGAAAATGGCCAAAGGATGTGCCCAGGGTCCCCTGGCCCTGGGCTTGGGTCATGAATGCAAAGAATCCTTATATCGAAGGACGGACCCCAGACCAAAGTTGTCCCGTCCTCAAACCACTGCTGCCCTGATAGACCCAAGGGAGCCCTACAAAGTGACATCAGCAACCTGGACTGGTGAGTTTTCTTTCCCAGGGAAAATGGCCAAAGGATGTGCCCAGGGGCCCCTGGCACTGGGCTGGGCCCTGACTGCAAAGAATCCTTATATCGAAGGATGGACCCCAGACCAAAGTTGTCCCCTCCTCAAACCACTGCTGCCCTGATAGACCCAAGGGAGCCCTACAAAGTGACATCAGGAACCTGGACTGGTGAGTTTTCTTTCCCAGGGAAAATGGCCAAAGGATGTGCCCAGGGGCCCCTGGCCCTGGGTTGGGACCTGAATGCAAAAAATCCTTACATGGAAGGATGGACCCCAGACCAAAGTTGTCTCCTCCTCAAAACACTGCTGCCCTGATAGACCCAAGGGAGCCCTACAAACTGACATCAGCAACCTGGACTGGTGAGTTTCCTTTCCCAGGGAAAATGCCCAAATGATGTGCCCTGGGGCCCCTGGCCCTGGGCTGGGCCCTGACTGTAAAAACTTATATCAAAGGATGGACCCCAGACCAAAGTTGTCCCCTCCTCAAACTTGTGCTGCCCTGATAGACCCAAGGGAGTCCTACATAGTGACATCAGCAACCTGGACTGGTGAGTTTTCTTTCCCAGGGAAAATGGCTAAAGGATGTGCCCAGGGGCCCCTGGCCCTGTGCTGAAAACTGACTGCAAAAAATCCCTACATCGAAGGATGGACCCCAGACCAAAATTGTCCCCTCCTCAAACCACTGCTGCCCTGATAGACCCAAGGGAGCCCTACAAACTGAAATCAACAACCTGGACTGGTGAATTTTCTTTCCCAGAGAAAATGGCCAAATGATGTGCCCAGGGGCTCCTGGCCCTGGGATGAAACCTGACTGCAAAAAATCCTGATATCGAAGGATGTACCCCAGACCAAAGTTGTCCCCTCCTCAAATTTCTGCCGCCCTGATAGACTGAAGGGAGCCCTACAAACTGACATCAGGAACCTGGACTGGTGAATTTCCTTTCCCAGGGAAAATGGCCAAAGGATGTGCCCAGGGGCCCCTGGCCCTGGGCAGGAACCTGACTGAAAAAATTCCTTATATCGAAGGATGGATCGCAGACAGAAGTTGTCCCCACCTCAAACTTGTGCTGCCCTGATAGACCCAAGGGAGCCCTACAAACTGACATCAGCAACCTGGACTGGTGAGTTTTCGTTCCCAGGGAAAATGGACAAAGGATGTGCCCAGGGGCCCCAGGCCTGGGCTGGGACCTGAATGCAAAAAATCCTTATATCGAAGGATGTACCCCAGATCGAAATTGTACACACCTCAAATTTCTGCTGCCCTGATAGACCCAAGGGAGCCCTACAAACTGACATCAGCAACCTGGACTGGTGAGTTTTCTTTCCCAGGGAAAAAGGCCAAAGGATGTGCCCAGGGGCCCCTGGCACTGGGCTGGGACCTGAATGCAAAGAATCCCTATATCGAAGGATGGATCGCAGACCAAAGTTGTCCCCACCTCAAACCACTGCTGCCCTGATACACCCAAGGGAGCCCTACAAACTGACATCAGCAACCTGGACTGGTGAGTTTTCTTTCCCAGGGAAAATGGCCAAAGGATGTGCCCAGGGGCCCCTGGCCCTGGGCTGGAACCTGAATGCAAAGAATCCTTATATCGAAGGATGGACCCCAGACCAAAGTTGTCCCCTCCTCAAATTTCTGCTGCCCTGATAGACCCAAGGGAGCCCTACAAACTGACATCAGGAACCTGGACTGGTGAATTTCCTTTCCCAGGGAAAATGCCCAAAGGATGTGCCCAGGGGCCCCTGGCCCTGGGCTGGACCCTGACTGCAAAGAATCCTTATATCAAAGGATGGACCCCAGACCAAAGTTGTCCCCACCTCAAACTTGTGCTGCCCTGATAGACCCAAGAGAGTCCTACAAACTGACATCAGCAACCTGGACTGCTGAGTTTTCTTTCCCAGGGAAAATGGCCAAAGGGTGTGCCCAGGGGCTCCTGGCCCTGGGCTGGGCCCTGACTGCAAAAAATCCTTATATCGAAGGATGGATCGCAGAGGAAAGTTGTACCCACCTCAAACTTGTGCTGCCCTGATAGGCCCAAGGGAGCCCTACAAACCGACATCAGCAACCTGGACTGGTGAATTTTCTTTCCCAGAGAAAATGGCCAAAGGATGTGCCCAGGGGCCCCTGGCACTGGGCTGGAACCTGAATGCAAAAAATCTTTATATCGAAGGATGGACCCGACACCAAAGTTGTCCACTCCTCAAACTTGTGCTGCACTGATAGACCCAAGGGAGTCCTAAAAAGTGACATCAGCAACCTGGACTGGTGAGTTTTCTTTCCCAGGGAAAATGGCCAAAGGGTGTGCCCAGGGGCCCCTGGCCCTGGGCTGGGCCCTGACTGCAAAAAATCCTTATATCGAAGAATGGATCGCAGAGGAAAGTTGTACCCACCTCAAACTTGTGCTGCCCTGATAGGCCCAAGGGAGCCCTACAATCTGACATCAGCAACCTGGACTGGTGAATTTTCTTTCCCAGAGAAAATG
The DNA here is from genome assembly GCF_046129695.1 of Lonchura striata. NCBI lineage: Eukaryota > Metazoa > Chordata > Aves > Passeriformes > Estrildidae > Lonchura > Lonchura striata. Next base: position 969,967 of record NC_134612.1, read on the forward strand.
GCCAAAGGATGTGCCCAGGGGCCCCTGGCACTGGGCTGGGACCTGAATGCAAAGAATCCCTATATCGAAGGATGGATCGCAGACCAAAGTTGTCCCCACCTCAAACATGTGCTGCCCTGATAGACCCAAGGGAGCCTTACAAAGTGCCATCAGCAACCTGGACTGGTGAATTTTCTTTCCCAGGGAAAATGGCCAAAGGATGTGCCCAGGGTCCCCTGGCCCTGGGCTGGGACATGAATGCAAAGAATCCTTATATCGAAGGACGGACCCCAGACCAAAGTTGTCCCGTCCTCAAACCACTGCTGCCCTGATAGACCCAAGGGAGCCCTACAAACTGACATCAGCAACCTGGACTGGTGAGTTTTCTTTCCCAGGGAAAATGGCCAAAGGATGTGCCCAGGGTCCCCTGGCCCTGGGCTGGGTCATGAATGCAAAGAATCCTTATATCGAAGGACGGACCCCAGACCAAAGTTGTCCCGTCCTCAAACCACTGCTGCCCTGATAGACCCAAGGGAGCCCTACAAAGTGACATCAGCAACCTGGACTGGTGAGTTTTCTTTCCCAGGGAAAATGGCCAAAGGATGTGCCCAGGGGCCCCTGGCACTGGGCTGGGCCCTGACTGCAAAGAATCCTTATATCGAAGGATGGACCCCACACCAAAGTTGTCCCCTCCTAAAACCACTGCTGCCCTGATAGACCCAAGGGAGCCCTACAAAGTGACATCAGGAACCTGGACTGGTGAGTTTTCTTTCCCAGGGAAAATGGCCAAAGGATGTGCCCAGGGGCCCCTGGCCCTGGGTTGGGACCTGAATGCAAAAAATCCTTACATGGAAGGATGGACCCCAGACCAAAGTTGTCTCCTCCTCAAAACACTGCTGCCCTGATAGACCCAAGGGAGCCCTACAAACTGACATCAGCAACCTGGACTGGTGAGTTTCCTTTCCCAGGGAAAATGCCCAAATGATGTGCCCTGGGGCCCCTGGCCCTGGGCTGGGCCCTGACTGTAAAAACTTATATCAAAGGATGGACCCCAGACCAAAGTTGTCCCCTCCTCAAACTTGTGCTGCCCTGATAGACCCAAGGGAGTCCTACATAGTGACATCAGCAACCTGGACTGGTGAGTTTTCTTTCCCAGGGAAAATGGCTAAAGGATGTGCCCAGGGGCCCCTGGCCCTGTGCTGAAAACTGACTGCAAAAAATCCCTACATCGAAGGATGGACCCCAGACCAAAATTGTCCCCTCCTCAAACCACTGCTGCCCTGATAGACCCAAGGGAGCCCTACAAATTGAAATCAACAACCTGGACTGGTGAATTTTCTTTCCCAGAGAAAATGGCCAAATGATGTGCCCAGGGGCTCCTGGCCCTGGGATGAAACCTGACTGCAAAAAATCCTGATATCGAAGGATGTACCCCAGACCAAAGTTGTCCCCTCCTCAAATTTCTGCCGCCCTGATAGACTGAAGGGAGCCCTACAAACTGACATCAGGAACCTGGACTGGTGAATTTCCTTTCCCAGGGAAAATGGCCAAAGGATGTGCCCAGGGGCCCCTGGCCCTGGGCAGGAACCTGACTGAAAAAATTCCTTATATCGAAGGATGGATCGCAGACAGAAGTTGTCCCCACCTCAAACTTGTGCTGCCCTGATAGACCCAAGGGAGCCCTACAAACTGACATCAGCAACCTGGACTGGTGAGTTTTCGTTCCCAGGGAAAATGGACAAAGGATGTGCCCAGGGGCCCCAGGCCTGGGCTGGGACCTGAATGCAAAAAATCCTTATATCGAAGGATGTACCCCAGATCGAAATTGTACACACCTCAAATTTCTGCTGCCCTGATAGACCCAAGGGAGCCCTACAAACTGACATCAGCAACCTGGACTGGTGAGTTTTCTTTCCCAGGGAAAAAGGCCAAAGGATGTGCCCAGGGGCCCCTGGCACTGGGCTGGGACCTGAATGCAAAGAATCCCTATATCGAAGGATGGATCGCAGACCAAAGTTGTCCCCACCTCAAACCACTGCTGCCCTGATAGACCCAAGGGAGCCCTACAAACTGACATCAGCAACCTGGACTGGTGAGTTTTCTTTCCCAGGGAAAATGGCCAAAGGATGTGCCCAGGGGCCCCTGGCCCTGGGCAGGAACCTGAATGCAAAGAATCCTTATATCGAAGGATGGACCCCAGACCAAAGTTGTCCCCTCCTCAAATTTCTGCTGCCCTGATAGACCCAAGGGAGCCCTACAAACTGACATCAGGAACCTGGACTGGTGAATTTCCTTTCCCAGGGAAAATGCCCAAAGGATGTGCCCAGGGGCCCCTGGCCCTGGGCTGGACCCTGACTGCAAAGAATCCTTATATCAAAGGATGGACCCCAGACCAAAGTTGTCCCCACCTCAAACTTGTGCTGCCCTGATAGACCCAAGAGAGTCCTACAAACTGACATCAGCAACCTGGACTGCTGAGTTTTCTTTCCCAGGGAAAATGGCCAAAGGGTGTGCCCAGGGGCTCCTGGCCCTGGGCTGGGCCCTGACTGCAAAAAATCCTTATATCGAAGGATGGATCGCAGAGGAAAGTTGTACCCACCTCAAACTTGTGCTGCCCTGATAGGCCCAAGGGAGCCCTACAAACCGACATCAGCAACCTGGACTGGTGAATTTTCTTTCCCAGAGAAAATGGCCAAAGGATGTGCCCAGGGGCCCCTGGCACTGGGCTGGAACCTGAATGCAAAAAATCTTTATATCGAAGGATGGACCCGACACCAAAGTTGTCCACTCCTCAAACTTGTGCTGCACTGATAGACCCAAGGGAGTCCTACAAAGTGACATCAGCAACCTGGACTGGTGAGTTTTCTTTCCCAGGGAAAATGGCCAAAGGGTGTGCCCAGGGGCCCCTGGCCCTGGGCTGGGCCCTGACTGCAAAAAATCTTTATATCGAAGGATGGATCGCAGACCAAAGTTGTCCCGTCCTCAAGCCACTGCTGCCCTGATACACCCAAGGGAGCCCTACAAACTGACATCAGGAACCTGGACAGGTGAGTTTTCTTTCCCAGGGAAAATGGCCAAAGGATGTGTCCAGGGGCCCCTGGCACTGGGCTGGAACCTGATTGCAAAAAATCTTTATATCGAAGGATGGACCCGAGACCAAAGTTGTCCCCTCCTCAAAGTTGTGCTGCACTGATAGACCCAAGGGAGCCTTACAAAGTGCCATCAGCAACCTGGACTGGTGAATTTTCTTTCCCAGGGAAAATGGCCAAAGGATGTGCCCAGGGTCCCCTGGACCTGGGCTGGGACATGAATGCAAAGAATCCTTATATCGAAGGACGCACCCGAGACCAAAATTGTCCCGTCCTCAAACCACTGCTGCCCTGATAGACCCAAGGCAGCCCCACAAACTGACATCAGCAACCTGGACTGGTGAGTTTTCTTTCCCAGGGAAAATGGCCAAAGGATGTGTCCTGGGGCCCCTGGCCCTGGGCTGGGCCCTGACTGTAAAAACTTATATCAAAGGATGGACCCCAGACCAAAATTGTCCCCTCCTGAAACCACTGCTGCCCTGATAGACCCAAGGGAGCCCTACAAACTGACATCAGCAACCTGGACTGGTGAATTTTCTTTCCCAGGAAAAATGGCCAAAAAATATGCCCTGGGGCCCATAGCCCTTGGCTGGAACCTGAATGCAAAAAATCCCTACATCGAAGGATGGAGCCAAGACCGAAGTTGTCCCCTCCTCAAACGTCTGCTGCCCTGATAGACCCAGGGGAGCCATACAAACTGACATCAGGAACCTGGACTGGTGAGTTTAATTTCCCAGGGAAAATGGACAAAGGATGTGCCCAGAGGCCCCTGGCCTGGGCTGGGACCTGAATGCAGAAAAACCATATATCGAAGGACGGACCACAGACCAAAGTTGTCCCCTCCTGAAACCACTGCTGCCCTGATAGACCCAAGTGAGCCCAACAAACTGACATCAGGAACCTGGACTGGTGAGATTTCTTTCCCAGGGAAAATGGCCAAAGGATGTGCCCTGGAGCCTCTTGCCCAGGGTTGGGGCCTATATGCAAAAAATCCTTATATCGAAGGATGGATCGCAGAGGAAAGTTGTCCGCACCTCAAAATTGTGCTGCCCTGATAGACCCAAGGGAGCCCTAAAAACTGACATCAGGAACCTGGACTGGTGAGTTTTCTTTCCCAGGGAAAAAGGCCAAAGGATGTGCCCAGGGGCCCCTGGCACTGGGCTGGGACCTGAATGCAAAAAATCCTTACATGGAAGGATGGACCCCAGACCAAAGTTGTCTCCTCCTCAAAACACTGCTGCCCTGATAGACCCAAGGGAGCCCTACAAACTGCCATCAGCAACCTGGACTGGTGAGTTTCCTTTCCCAGGGAAAATGGCCAAAGGATGTGCCCAGGGGCCCCTGGCCCTGGGCTTGGGGCCTGACTGCAAAAAATCCTTATATCGAAGGATGGATCGCAGACAGAAGTTGTCCCCACCTCAAACTTGTGCTGCCCTGATAGACCCAAGGGAGCCCTACAAACTGACATCAGCAACCTGGACTGGTGAGTTTTCTTTCCCAGGGAAAATGGACAAAGGATGTGCCCAGGGTCCCCTGGCCCTGGGCTGGGACCTGAATGCAAAGAATCCTTATATCGAAGGACGGACCCCAGACCAAAGTTGTCCCGTCCTCAAACCACTGCTGCCCTGATAGACCCAAGGGAGCCCTACAAAGTGACATCAGGAACCTGGACTGGTGAGTTTTCTTTCCCAGGGAAAATGGCCAAAGGATGTGCCCTGGGGCCTCTGGCCCAGGGTTGGGGCCTATATGCAAAGAATCCTTATATCGAAGGATGGATCGCAGAGGAAAGTTGTCCGCACCTCAAAATTGTGCTGCCCTGATAGACCCAAGGGAGCCCTACAAACTGACATCAGCAACCTGGACTGGTGAGTTTTCTTTCCCAGGGAAAAAGGCCAAAGGATGTGCCCAGGGGCCCCTGGCACTGGGCTGGGACCTGAATGCAAAGAATCCCTATATCGAAGGATGGATCGCAGACCAAAGTTGTCCCCACCTCAAACATGTGCTGCCCTGATAGAGCCAAGGGAGCCCTACAAAGTGACATCAGCAACCTGGACTGGTGAGTTTTCTTTCCCAGGGAAAATGGCCAAAGGATGTGCCCAGGGGCCCCTGGCACTGGGCTGGGCCCTGACTGCAAAGAATCCTTATATCGAAGGATGGACCCCAGACCAAAGTTGTCCCCTCCTCAAACCACTGCTGCCCTGATAGACCCAAGGGAGCCCTACAAAGTGACATCAGCAACCTGGACTGGTGAGTTTTCTTTCCCAGGGAAAATGGCCAAAGGATGTGCCCAGGGGCCCCTGGCCCTGGGTTGGGACCTGAATGCAAAAAATCCTTACATGGAAGGATGGACCCCAGACCAAAGTTGTCTCCTCCTCAAAACACTGCTGCCCTGATAGACCCAAGGGAGCCCTACAAACTGACATCAGCAACCTGGACTGGTGAGTTTCCTTTCCCAGGGAAAATGCCCAAAGGATGTGCCTAGGGGCCCCTGGCCCTGGGCTTGGGGCCTGACTGCAAAAAATCCTTATATCGAAGGATGGACCCCCGACCAAAGTTGTCCCCTCCTCAAACTTGTGCTGCCCTGATAGACCCAAGGGAGTCCTACATAGTGACATCAGCAACCTGGACTGGTGAGTTTTCTTTCCCAGGGAAAATGGCTAAAGGATGTGCCCAGGGGACCATGGCCCTGTGCTGAAACCTGACTGCAAAAAATCCCTACATCGAAGGATGGACCCCAGACCAAAATTGTCCCCTCCTCAAACCACTGCTGCCCTGATAGACCCAAGGGAGCCCTACAAACTGAAATCAACAACCTGGACTGGTGAATTTTCTTTCCCAGAGAAAATGGCCAAATGATGTGCCCAGGGGCCCCTGGCCCTGGGATGAAACCTGACTGCAAAAAATCCTGATATCGAAGGATGTACCCCAGACCAAAGTTGTCCCCTCCTCAAATTTCTGCTGCCCTGATAGACCCAAGGGAGCCCTACAAACTGACATCAGCAACCTGGACTGGTGAATTTCCTTTCCCAGGGAAAATGGCCAAAGGATGTGCCCAGGGGCCCCTGGCCCGGGGCTGGACCCTGACTGCAAAGAATCCTTATATCGAAGGATGGACCCCAGACCAAAGTTGTCCCCACCTCAAACATGTGCTGCCCTGATAGACCCAAGGGAGCCCTACAAACTGACATCAGCAACCTGGACTGGTGAGTTTTCTTTCCCAGGGAAAATGGCCAAAGGATGTGCCCAGGGGCCCCTGGCCCTGGGCAGGAACCGGACTGAAAAAATTCCTTATATCGAAGGATGGATCGCAGACAGAAGTTGTCCCCACCTCAAACTTGTGCTGCCCTGATAGACCCAAGGGAGCCCTACAAACTGACATCAGCAACCTGGACTGGTGAGTTTTCTTTCCCAGGGAAAATGGACAAAGGATGTGCCCAGGGGCCCCTGGCCTGGGCTGGGACCTGAATGCAAAAAAACCATATATCGAAGGACGGACCCCAGACCAAAGTTGTCCCCTCCTCAAACCACTGCTACCCTGATAGACCCAAGGGAGCCCTACAAACTGCCACCAGCAACCTGGACTGGTGAATTTCCTTTCCCAGGGAAAATGGCCAAAGGATGTGCCCAGGGTCCCCTGGCCCTGGGCTGGGCCATGACTGCAAAAAATCCTTATATCGAAGGATGTACCCCAGACCGAAATTGTACACACCTCAAATTTCTGCTGCCCTGATAGACCCAAGGGAGCCCTACAAACTGACATCAGCAACCTGGACTGGTGAGTTTTCTTTCCCAGAGAAAATGGCCAAAGGATGTGCCCAGGGGCCCCTGGCACTGGGCTGGAACCTGAATGCAAAAAATCTTTATATCGAAGGATGGACCCGACACCAAAGTTGTCCACTCCTCAAACTTGTGCTGCACTGATAGACCCAAGGGAGTCCTACAAAGTGACATCAGCAACCTGGACTGGTGAGTTTTCTTTCCCAGGGAAAAAGGCCAAAGGATGTGCCCAGGGGCCCCTGGCCCTGGGCTGGGCCCTGACTGCAAAAAATCCTTATATCGAAGGATGGATCGCAGAGGAAAGTTGTACCCACCTCAAACTTGTGCTGCCCTGATAGGCCCAAGGGAGCCCTACAAACTGACATCAGCAACCTGGACTGGTGAATTTTCTTTCCCAGAGAAAATGGCCAAAGGATGTGCCCAGGGGCCCCTGGCACTGGGCTGGAACCTGAATGCAAAAAATCTTTATATCGAAGGATGGATCGCAGACCAAAATTGTCCCCTCCTCAAACCACTGCTGCCCTGATACACCCAAGGGAGCCCTACAAACTGACATCAGGAACCTGGACAGGTGAGTTTTCTTTCCCAGGGAAAATGGCCAAAGGATGTGTCCAGGGGCCCCTGGCACTGGGCTGGAACCTGAATGCAAAAAATCCTTATATCGAAGGATGGACCCGAGACCAAAGTTGTCCCCTCCTCAAACTTGTGCTGCACTGATAGACCCACGGGAGCCTTACAAAGTGCCATCAGCAACCTGGACTGGTGAATTTTCTTTCCCAGGGAAAATGGCCAAAGGATGTGCCCAGGGTCCCCTGGACCTGGGCTGGGACATGAATGCAAAGAATCCTTATATCGAAGGACGGACCCGAGACCAAAATTGTCCCGTCCTCAAACCACTGCTGCCCTGATAGACCCAAGGGAGCCCCACAAACTGACATCAGCAACCTGGACAGTGAGTTTTCTTTCCCAGGGAAAATGGCCAAAGGATGTGCCCTGGGGCCCCTGGCCCTGGGCTGGGCCCTGACTGTAAAAACTTATATCAAAGGATGGACCCCAGACCAAAATTGTCCCCTCCTGAAACCACTGCTGCCCTGATAGACCCAAGGGAGCCCTACAAACTGACATCAGCCACCTGGACTGGTGAATTTTCTTTCCCAGGAAAAATGGCCAAAAAATATGCCCTGGGGCCCATAGCCCTTGGCTGGAACCTGAATGCAAAAAATCCCTACATCGAAGGATGGAGCCAAGACCGAAGTTGTCCCCACCTCAAACATGTGCTGCCCTGATAGACCCAAGGGAGCCATACAAACTGACATCAGCAACCTGGACTGGTGAGTTTAATTTCCCAGGGAAAATGGACAAAGGATGTGCCCAGAGGCCCCTGGCCTGGGCTGGGACCTGAATGCAGAAAAACCATATATCGAAGGACGGACCACAGACCAAAGTTGTCCCCTCCTCAAACCACTGCTGCCCTGATAGACCCAAGTGAGCCCAACAAACTGACATCAGGAACCTGGACTGGTGAGTTTTCTTTCCCAGGGAAAATGGCCAAAGGATGTGCCCAGGGGCCTCTGGCCCAGGGTTGGGGCCTATATGCAAAGAATCCTTATATCGAAGGATGGATCGCAGAGGAAAGTTGTCCGCACCTCAAAATTGTGCTGCCCTGATAGACGCAAGGGAGCCCTACAAACTGACATCAGCAACCTGGACTGGTGAGTTTTCTTTCCCAGGGAAAAAGGCCAAAGGATGTGCCCAGGGGCCCCTGGCACTGGGCTGGGACCTGAATGCAAAGAATCCCTATATCGAAGGATGGATCGCAGACCAAAGTTGTCCCCACCTCAAACATGTGCTGCCCTGATAGACCCAAGGGAGCCTTACAAAGTGACATCAGGAACCTGGACTGGTGAGTTTTCTTTCCCAGGGAAAATGGCCAAAGGATGTGCCCAGGGGCCCCTGGCCCTGGGTTGGAACCTGAATGCAAAAAATCCTTACATGGAAGGATGGACCCCAGACCAAAGTTGTCTCCTCCTCAAAATACTGCTGCCCTGATAGACCCAAGGGAGCCCTACAAACTGCCATCAGCAACCTGGACTGGTGAGTTTCCTTTCCCAGGGAAAATGGCCAAAGGATGTGCCCAGGGGCCCCTGGCCCTGGGCTTGGGGCCTGACTGCAAAAAATTCTTATATCGAAGGATGGACCCCCGACCAAAGTTGTCCCCTCCTCAAATTTCTGCTGCCCTGATAGACCGAAGGGAGCCCTACAAACTGACATCAGGAACCTGGACTGGTGAATTTCCTTTCCCAGGGAAAATGGCCAAAGGATGTGCCCAGGGGCCCCTGGACCTGGGCTGGACCCTGACTGCAAAGAATCCTTATATCGAAGGATGGACCCCAGACCAAAGTTGTCCCCACCTCAAACATGTGCTGCCCTGATAGACCCAAGGGAGCCCTACAAACTGACATCAGCAACCTGGACTGGTGAGTTTTCTTTCCCAGGGAAAATGGACAAAGGATGTGCCCAGGGGCCCCTGGCACTGGGCTGGAACCTGAATGCAAAAAAACCATATATAGAAGGACGGACCCCAGACCGAAGTTGTCCCCTCCTCAAACCACTGCTGCCCTGATAGACCCAAGGGTGCCCTACAAACTGACATCAGCAACCTGGACTGGTGAGTTTTCTTTCCCAGGGAAAATGGCCAAAGGATGTGCCCAAGGACCCCTGGCCCTGGGTTGGGACCTATATGCAAAAAATCCTTATATCGAAGGATGGATCGCAGAGGAAAGTTGTCCGCACCTGAAAATTGTGCTGCCCTGATAGACCCAAGGGAGCCCTAAAAACTGACATCAGCAACCTGGACTGGTGAGTTTTCTTTCCCAGGGAAAAAGGCCAAAGGATGTGCCCAGGGGCCCCTGGCCCTGGCTGGGACCTGAATGCAAAGAATCCCTATGTCGAAGGATGGATCGCAGACCAAAGTTGTCCCCACCTCAAACCACTGCTGCCCTGATACACCCAAGGGAGCCCTACAATCTGACATCAGCAACCTGGACTGGTGAGTTTTCTTTCCCAGGGAAAAAGGCCAAAGGATGTGCCCAGGGGCCCCTGGCCCTGGGCTGGAACCTGAATGCAAAGAATCCTTATATCGAAGGATGGACCCCAGACCAAAGTTGTCCCCTCCTCAAATTTCTGCTGCCCTGATAGACTCAAGGGAGCCCTACAAACTGACATCAGGAACCTGGACTGGTGAATTTCCTTTCCCAGGGAAAATGGCCAAAGGATGTGCCCAGGGGCCCCTGGCCCTGGGCCGGAACCTGACTGCAAAGAATCCTTATATCAAAGGATGGACCCCAGACCAAAGTTGTCCCCACCTCAAACTTGTGCTGCCCTGATAGACCCAAGGGAGTCCTACAAAGTGACATCAGCAACCTGGACTGGTGAGTTTTCTTTCCCAGGGAAAATGGCCAAAGGGTGTGCCCAGGGGCCCCTGGCCCTGGGCTGGGCCCTGACTGCAAAAAATCCTTATATCGAAGGATGGATCGCAGAGGAAAGTTGTACCCACCTCAAACTTGTGCTGCCCTGATAGGCCCAAGGGTGCCCTACAATCTGACATCAGCAACCTGGACTGGTGAATTTTCTTTCCCAGAGAAAATGGCCAAAGGATGTGCCCAGGGGCCCCTGGCACTGGGCTGGAACCTGAATGCAAAAAATCCCTACATCGAAGGATGGACCCGAGACCAAAGTTGTCCCCTCCTCAAACTTGTGCTGCACTGATAGACCCACGGGAGCCCTACAAACTGACATCAGCAACCTGGACTGGTGAATTTTCTTTCCCAGGGAAAATGGCCAAAGGATGTGCCCAGGGTCCCCTGGCCCTGAGCTGGGACCTGAATGCAAAGAATCCTTATATCGAAGGACCGACCCCAGACCAAAATTGTCCCGTCCTCAAACCACTGCTGCCCTGATAGACCCAAGGGAGCCCAACAAACTGACATCAGCAACCTGGACTGGTGAGTTTCTTTCCCAGGGAAAATGGCCAAATGATGTGCCCTGGGGCCCCTGGCCCTGGGCTGGGCCCAGACTGTAAAAACTTATATCAAAGGATGGACCCCAGACCAAAATTGTCCCCTCCTCAAACCTCTGCTGCCCTGATAGACCCAAGGGAGCCCTAGAAACTGACATCAGCCACCTGGACTGGTGAATTTTCTTTCCCAGGAAAAATGGCCAAAAAATATGCCCTGGGGCCCATGGCCCTTGGCTGGAACCTGAATGCAAAAAATCCCTACATCGAAGGATGGAGGCAAGACCTAAGTTGTCCCCTCCTCAAACGTCTGCTGCCCTGATAGACCCAAGGGAGCCATACAAACTGACATCAGCCACCTGGACTGGTGAGTTTAATTTCCCAGGGAAAATGGACAAAGGATGTGCCCAGAGGCCCCTGGCCTGGGCTGGGACCTGAATGCAGAAAAACCATATATCGAAGGACGGACCATAGATCAAGTTTGTCCCCTCCTCCAACCACTGCTGCCCTGATAGACCCAAGTGAGCCCTACAAACTGACATCAGGAACCTGGACTGGTGAGTTTTCTTTCCCAGGGAAAATGGCTAAAGGATGTGCCCTGGGGCCCCTGGCCCAGGGTTGGGGCTTATATGCAAAAAATCCTTATATCGAAGGATGGATCGCAGAGGAAAGCTGTCCCCACCTCAAAATTGTGCTGCCCTGATAGACGCAATGGAGCCCTAAAAACTGACATCAGCAACCTGGACTGGTGAGTTTTCTTTCCCAGGGAAAAAGGCCAAAGGATGTGCCCAGGGGCCCCTGGCACTGGGCTGGGACCTGAATGCAAAGATTCCCTATATCGAAGGATGGATCGCAGACCAAAGTTGTCCCCACCTCAAACATGAGCTGCCCTGATAGACCCAAGGGAGCCCTGCAAACTGACATCAGCAACCTGGACTGGTGAGTTTTCTTTCCCAGGGAAAATGGCCAAAGGATGTGCCCAGGGGCCCCTGGCCCGGGCCCTCACTGCAAAGAATACTTATATCGAAGGATGGACCCCAGACCAAAGTTGTCCCCACCTCAAACTTGTGCTGCCCTGATAGACCCAAGGGAGCCCTACAAAGTGACATCAGGAACCTGGACTGGTGAGTTTTCTTTCCCAGGGAAAATGGACAAAGGATGTGCCCAGGGGCCCCTGGCCTGGGCTGGGACCTGAATGCAAAAAAACCATATATCGAAGGACGGACCCCAGACCGGAGTTGTCCCCTCCTCAAACCACTGCTGCCCTGATAGACCCAAGGGAGCCCTACAAACTGACATCAGCAACCTGGACTGGTGAGTTTTCTTTCCCAGGGAAAATGGCCAAAGGATGTGCCCAAGGGCCCCTGGCCCTGGGTTGGGGCCTATATGCAAAAAATCCTTATATTGAAGGATGGATCGCAGAGGAAAGTTGTCCCCACCTCAAAATTGTGCTGCCCTGATAGACCCAAGGGAGCCCTAAAAACTGACATCAGCAACCTGGACTGGTGAGTTTTCTTTCCCAGGGAAAAAGGCCAAAGGATGTGCCCAGGGGCCCCTGGCCCTGGGCTGGGACCTGAATGTAAAGAATCCCTATATCGAAGGATGGATCGCAGACCAAAGTTGTCCCCACCTCAAACCACTGCTGCCCTGATACACCCAAGGGAGCCCTACAAACTGACATCAGCAACCTGGACTGGTGAGTTTTCTTTCCCAGGGAAAATGGCCAAAGGTTGTGCCCAGGGGCCCCTGGCCCTGGGCTTGTAACCTGAATGCAAAAAATCCTTATATCGAAGGATGGGCCCCAGACCAAAGTTGTCCCCTCCTCAAACTTGTGCTGCCCTGATAGACCCAAGGGAGTCCTACAAAGTGACATCAGGAACCTGGACTGGTGAGATTTCTTTCCCAGGGAAATGGCCAAAGGATGTGCCCAAGGGCCCCTGGCCCTGGGTTGGAACCTATATGCAAAAAATCCTTATATCGAAGGATGGATCGCAGACAGAAGTTGTCCCCACCTCAAAATTGTGCTGCCCTGATAGACCCAAGGGAGCCCTACAAACTGACATCAGCAACCTGGACTGGTGAATTTTCTTTCCCAGGAAAAATGGCCAAAAAATATGCTCTGGGGCCCATAGCCCTTGACTGGAACCTGAATGCAAAAAATCCCTACATCGAAGGATGGACCCAAGACCGAAGTTGTCCCCTCCTCAAATTTCTGCTGCCCTGATAGACCCAAGGGAGCCCTACAAACTGACATCAGGAACCTGGACTGGTGAATTTCCTTTCCCAGGGAAAATGGCCAAAGGATGTGCCCAGGGGCCCCTGGCCCTGGGCTGGAACCTGAATGCAAAGAATCCTTATATCGAAGGATGGACCCCAGACCAAAGTTGTCCCCTCCTCAAATTTCTGCTGCCCTGATAGACCCAAGGGAGCCCTACAAACTGACATCAGGAACCTGGACTGGTGAATTTCCTTTCCCAGGGAAAATGGCCAAAGGATGTGCCCAGGGGCCCCTGGCCCTGGGCTGGACCCTGACTGCAAAGAATCCTTATATCAAAGGATGGACCCCAGACCAAAGTTGTCCCCACCTCAAACTTGTGCTGCCCTGATAGACCCAAGAGAGTCCTACAAACTGACATCAGCAACCTGGACTGCTGAGTTTTCTTTCCCAGGGAAAATGGCCAAAGGGTGTGCCCAGGGCCCCCTGGCCCTGGGCTGGGCCCTGACTGCAAAAAATCCTTATATCGAAGGATGGATCGCAGAGGAAAGTTGTACCCACCTCAAACTTGTGCTGCCCTGATAGGCCCAAGGGAGCCCTACAAACCGACATCAGCAACCTGGACTGGTGAATTTTCTTTCCCAGAGAAAATGGCCAAAGGATGTGCCCAGGGGCCCCTGGCACTGGGCTGGAACCTGAATGCAAAAAATCTTTATATCGAAGGATGGACCCGACACCAAAGTTGTCCACTCCTCAAACTTGTGCTGCACTGATAGACCCAAGGGAGTCCTACAAAGTGACATCAGCAACCTGGACTGGTGAGTTTTCTTTCCCAGGGAAAATGGCCAAAGGGTGTGCCCAGGGGCCCCTGGCCCTGGGCTGGGACCTGAATGCAAAGAATCCTTATATCGAAGGACCGACCCCAGACCAAAATTGTCCCGTCCTCAAACCACTGCTGCCCTGATAGACCCAAGGGAGCCCAACAAACTGACATCAGCAACCTGGACTGGTGAGTTTCTTTCCCAGGGAAAATGGCCAAAGGATGTGCCCAGGGGCCCCTGGCACTGGGCTGGAACCTGAATGCAAAAAATCTTTATATCGAAGGATGGATCGCAGACCAAAGTTGTCCCCTCCTCAAACCACTGCTGCCCTGATACACCCAAGGGAGCCCTACAATCTGACATCAGCAACCTGGACTGGTGAATTTTCTTTCCCAGAGAAAATGGCCAAAGGATGTGCCCAGGGGCCCCTGGCACTGGGCTGGGCCCTGACTGTAAAAACTTATATCAAAGGATGGACCCCAGACCAAAATTGTCCCCTCCTGAAACCACTGCTGCCCTGATAGACCCAAGGGAGCCCTACAAACTGACATCAGCAACCTGGACTGGTGAATTTTCTTTCCCAGGAAAAATGGCCAAAAAATATGCCCTGGGGCCCATAGCCCTTGGCTGGAACCTGAATGCAAAAAATCCCTACATCGAAGGATGGAGCCAAGACCGAAGTTGTCCCCTCCTCAAACGTCTGCTGCCCTGATAGACCCAGGGGAGCCATACAAACTGACATCAGGAACCTGGACTGGTGAGTTTAATTTCCCAGGGAAAATGGACAAAGGATGTGCCCAGAGGCCCCTGGCCTGGGCTGGGACCTGAATGCAGAAAAACCATATATCGAAGGACGGACCACAGACCAAAGTTGTCCCCTCCTCAAACCACTGCTGCCCTGATAGACCCAAGTGAGCCCAACAAACTGACATCAGGAACCTGGACTGGTGAGTTTTCTTTCCCAGGGAAAATGGCCAAAGGATGTGCCCTGGGGCCTCTGGCCCAGGGTTGGGGCCTGACTGCAAAAAATCCTTATATCGAAGGATGGATCGCAGACAGAAGTTGTCCCCACCTCAAACTTGTGCTGCCCTGATAGACCCAAGGGAGCCCTACAAACTGACATCAGCAACCTGGACTGGTGAGTTTTCTTTCCCAGGGAAAATGGACAAAGGATGTGCCCAGGGTCCCCTGGCCCTGGGCTGGGACATGAATGCAAAGAATCCTTATATCGAAGGACCGACCCCAGACCAAAGTTGTCCCGTCCTCAAACCACTGCTGCCCTGATAGACCCAAGGGAGCCCTACAAAGTGACATCAGGAACCTGGACTGGTGAGTTTTCTTTCCCAGGGAAAATGGCCAAAGGATGTGCCCTGGGGCCTCTGGCCCAGGGTTGGGGCCTATATGCAAAAAATCCTTATATCGAAGGATGGATCGCAGAGGAAAGTTGTCCGCACCTCAAACTTGTGCTGCCCTGATAGACCCAAGGGAGCCCTAAAAACTGACATCAGCAACCTGGACTGGTGAGTTTTCTTTCCCAGGGAAAATGGGCAAAGGATGTGCCCAGGGGCCCCTGGCACTGGGCTGGGACCTGAATGCAAAGAATCCCTATATCGAAGGATGGATCGCAGACCAAAGTTGTCCCCACCTCAAACATGTGCTGCCCTGATAGACCCAAGGGAGCCCTACAAAGTGACATCAGCAACCTGGACTGGTGAGTTTTCTTTCCCAGGGAAAATGGCCAAAGGATGTGCCCAGGGGCCCCTGGCACTGGGCTGGGCCCTGACTGCAAAGAATCCTTATATCGAAGGATGGACCCCAGACCAAAGTTGTCCCCTCCTCAAACCACTGCTGCCCTGATAGACCCAAGGGAGCCCTACAAAGTGACATCAGGAACCTGGACTGGTGAGTTTTCTTTCCCAGGGAAAAAGGCCAAAGGATGTGCCCAGGGGCCCCTGGCCCTGGGTTGGGACCTGAATGCAAAAAATCCTTACATGGAAGGATGGACCCCAGACCAAAGTTGTCTCCTCCTCAAAACACTGCTGCCCTGATAGACCCAAGGGAGCCCTACAAACTGACATCAGCAACCTGGACTGGTGAGTTTCCTTTCCCAGGGAAAATGCCCAAAGGATGTGCTCAGGGGCCCCTGGCCCTGGGCTTGGGGCCTGACTGCAAAAAATCCTTATATCGAAGGATGGACCCCCGACCAAAGTTGTCCCCTCCTCAAACTTGTGCTGCCCTGATAGACCCAAGGGAGTCCTACATAGTGACATCAGCAACCTGGACTGGTGAGTTTTCTTTCCCAGGGAAAATGGCTAAAGGATGTGCCCAGGGGCCCCTGGCCCTGTGCTGAAACCTGACTGCAAAAAATCCCTACATCGAAGGATGGACCCCAGACCAAAATTGTCTCCTCCTCAAACCACTGCTGCCCTGATAGACCCAAGGGAGCCCTACAAACTGAAATCAACAACCTGGACTGGTGAATTTTCTTTCCCAGAGAAAATGGCCAAAAGATGTGCCCAGGGGCCCCTGGCCCTGGGATGAAACCTGACTGCAAAAAATCCTGATATCGAAGGATGTACCCCAGACCAAAGTTGTCCCCTCCTCAAATTTCTGCCGCCCTGATAGACCCAAGGGAGCCCTACAAACTGACATCAGCAACCTGGACTGGTGAATTTCCTTTCCCAGGGAAAATGGCCAAAGGATGTGCCCAGGGGCCCCTGGCCCGGGGCTGGACCCTGACTGCAAAGAATCCTTATATCGAAGGATGGACCCCAGACCAAAGTTGTCCCCACGTCAAACATGTGCTGCCCTGATAGACCCAAGGGAGCCCTACAAACTGACATCAGCAACCTGGACTGGTGAGTTTTCTTTCCCAGGGAAAATGGCCGAAGGTTGTGCCCAGGGGCCCCTGGCCCTGGGCTTGTAACCTGAATGCAAAAAATCCTTATATCGAAGGATGGGCCCCAGACCAAAGTTGTCCCCTCCTCAAACTTGTGCTGCCCTGATAGACCCAAGGGAGTCCTACAAAGTGACATCAGGAACCTGGACTGGTGAGATTTCTTTCCCAGGGAAATGGCCAAAGGATGTGCCCAAGGGCCCCTGGCCCTGGGTTGGAACCTATATGCAAAAAATCCTTTTATCGAAGGATGGATTGCAGAGGAAAGTTGTCCCCACCTCAAAATTGTGCTGCCCTGATAGACCCAAGGGAGCCCTAAAAACTGACATCAGGAACCTCGACTGGTGAGTTTTCTTTCCCAGGGAAAATGGCCAAAGGATGTGCCCTGGGGCCCCTGGCCCTGGGCTGGGCCCTGACTGTAAAAACTTATATCAAAGGATGGACCCCAGACCAAAATTGTCCCCTCCTGAAACCACTGCTGCCCTGATAGACCCAAGGGAGCCCTACAAACTGACATCAGCAACCTGGACTGGTGAATTTTCTTTCCCAGGAAAAATGGCCAAAAAATATGCTCTGGGGCCCATAGCCCTTGACTGGAACCTGAATGCAAAAAATCCCTACATCGAAGGATGGACCCAAGACCGAAGTTGTCCCCTCCTCAAATTTCTGCTGCCCTGATAGACCCAAGGGAGCCCTACAAACTGACATCAGGAACCTGGACTGGTGAATTTCCTTTCCCAGGGAAAATGGCCAAAGGATGTGCCCAGGGGCCCCTGGCCCTGGGCTGGAACCTGAATGCAAAGAATCCTTATATCGAAGGATGGACCCCAGACCAAAGTTGTCCCCTCCTCAAATTTCTGCTGCCCTGATAGACCCAAGGGAGCCCTACAAACTGACATCAGGAACCTGGACTGGTGAATTTCCTTTCCCAGGGAAAATGGCCAAAGGATGTGCCCAGGGGCCCCTGGCCCTGGGCTGGACCCTGACTGCAAAGAATCCTTATATCAAAGGATGGACCCCAGACCAAAGTTGTCCCCACCTCAAACTTGTGCTGCCCTGATAGACCCAAGAGAGTCCTACAAACTGACATCAGCAACCTGGACTGCTGAGTTTTCTTTCCCAGGGAAAATGGCCAAAGGGTGTGCCCAGGGCCCCCTGGCCCTGGGCTGGGCCCTGACTGCAAAAAATCCTTATATCGAAGGATGGATCGCAGAGGAAAGTTGTACCCACCTCAAACTTGTGCTGCCCTGATAGGCCCAAGGGAGCCCTACAAACCGACATCAGCAACCTGGACTGGTGAATTTTCTTTCCCAGATAAAATGGCCAAAGGATGTGCCCAGGGGCCCCTGGCACTGGGCTGGAACCTGAATGCAAAAAATCTTTATATCGAAGGATGGACCCGACACCAAAGTTTTCCCCTCCTCAAACTTGTGCTGCACTGATAGACCCAAGGGAGTCCTACAAAGTGACATCAGCAACCTGGACTGGTGAGTTTTCTTTCCCAGGGAAAATGGACAAAGGGTGTGCCCAGGGGCCCCTGGCCCTGGGCTGGGACCTGAATGCAAAGAATCCTTATATCGAAGGACCGACCCCAGACCAAAATTGTCCCGTCCTCAAACCACTGCTGCCCTGATAGACCCAAGGGAGCCCAACAAACTGACATCAGCAACCTGGACTGGTGAGTTTCTTTCCCAGGGAAAATGCCAAAGGATGTGCCCAGGGGCCCCTGGCACTGGGCTGGAACCTGAATGCAAAAAATCTTTATATCGAAGGATGGATCGCAGACCAAAGTTGTCCCCTCCTCAAACCACTGCTGCCCTGATACACCCAAGGGAGCCCTACAATCTGACATCAGCAACCTGGACTGGTGAATTTTCTTTCCCAGAGAAAATGGCCAAAGGATGTGCCCAGGGGCCCCTGGCACTGGGCTGGGCCCTGACTGTAAAAACTTATATCAAAGGATGGACCCCAGACCAAAATTGTCCCCTCCTCAAACCACTGCTGCCCTGATAGACCCAAGGGAGCCCTACAAACTGACATCAGCAACCTGGACTGGTGAATTTTCTTTCCCAGGAAAAATGGCCAAAAAATATGCCCTGGGGCCCATAGCCCTTGGCTGGAACCTGAATGCAAAAAATCCCTACATCGAAGGATGGAGCCAAGACCGAAGTTGTCCCCTCCTCAAACGTCTGCTGCCCTGATAGACCCAGGGGAGCCATACAAACTGACATCAGGAACCTGGACTGGTGAGTTTAATTTCCCAGGGAAAATGGACAAAGGATGTGCCCAGAGGCCCCTGGCCTGGGCTGGGACCTGAATGCAGAAAAACCATATATCGAAGGACGGACCACAGACCAAAGTTGTCCCCTCCTCAAACCACTGCTGCCCTGATAGACCCAAGTGAGCCCAACAAACTGACATCAGGAACCTGGACTGGTGAGTTTTCTTTCCCAGGGAAAATGGCCAAAGGATGTGCCCTGGGGCCTCTGGCCCAGGGTTGGGGCCTGACTGCAAAAAATCCTTATATCGAAGGATGGATCGCAGACAGAAGTTGTCCCCACCTCAAACTTGTGCTGCCCTGATAGACCCAAGGGAGCCCTACAAACTGACATCAGCAACCTGGACTGGTGAGTTTTCTTTCCCAGGGAAAATGGACAAAGGATGTGCCCAGGGTCCCCTGGCCCTGGGCTGGGACATGAATGCAAAGAATCCTTATATCGAAGGACGGACCCCAGACCAAAGTTGTCCCGTCCTCAAACCACTGCTGCCCTGATAGACCCAAGGGAGCCCTACAAAGTGACATCAGGAACCTGGACTGGTGAGTTTTCTTTCCCAGGGAAAATGGCCAAAGGATGTGCCCTGGGGCCTCTGGCCCAGGGTTGGGGCCTATATGCAAAAAATCCTTATATCGAAGGATGGATCGCAGAGGAAAGTTGTCCGCACCTCAAAATTGTGCTGCCCTGATAGACCCAAGGGAGCCCTAAAAACTGACATCAGCAACCTGGACTGGTGAGTTTTCTTTCCCAGGGAAAAAGGCCAAAGGATGTGCCCAGGGGCCCCTGGCACTGGGCTGGGACCTGAATGCAAAGAATCCCTATATCGAAGGATGGATCGCAGACCAAAGTTGTCCCCACCTCAAACATGTGCTGCCCTGATAGACCCAAGGGAGCCCTACAAAGTGACATCAGCAACCTGGACTGGTGAGTTTTCTTTCCCAGGGAAAATGGCCAAAGGATGTGCCCAGGGGCCCCTGGCCCTGGGCTGGGCCCTGACTGCAAAGAATCCTTATATCGAAGGATGGACCCCAGACCAAAGTTGTCCCCTCCTCAAACCACTGCTGCCCTGATAGACCCAAGGGAGCCCTACAAAGTGACATCAGGAACCTGGACTGGTGAGTTTTCTTTCCCAGGGAAAATGGCCAAAGGATGTGCCCAGGGGCCCCTGGCCCTGGGTTGGGACCTGAATGCAAAAAATCCTTACATGGAAGGATGGACCCCAGACCAAAGTTGTCTCCTCCTCAAAACACTGCTGCCCTGATAGACCCAAGGGAGCCCTACAAACTGACATCAGCAACCTGGACTGGTGAGTTTCCTTTCCCAGGGAAAATGCCCAAAGGATGTGCTCAGGGGCCCCTGGCCCTGGGCTTGGGGCCTGACTGCAAAAAATCCTTATATCGAAGGATGGACCCCCGACCAAAGTTGTCCCCTCCTCAAACTTGTGCTGCCCTGATAGACCCAAGGGAGTCCTACATAGTGACATCAGCAACCTGGACTGGTGAGTTTTCTTTCCCAGGGAAAATGGCTAAAGGATGTGCCCAGGGGCCCCTGGCCCTGTGCTGAAACCTGACTGCAAAAAATCCCTACATCGAAGGATGGACCCCAGACCAAAATTGTCCCCTCCTCAAACCACTGCTGCCCTGATAGACCCAAGGGAGCCCTACAAACTGAAATCAACAACCTGGACTGGTGAATTTTCTTTCCCAGAGAAAATGGCCAAATGATGTGCCCAGGGGCCCCTGGCCCTGGGATGAAACCTGACTGCAAAAAATCCTGATATCGAAGGATGTACCCCAGACCAAAGTTGTCCCCTCCTCAAATTTCTGCTGCCCTGATAGACCCAAGGGAGCCCTACAAACTGACATCAGCAACCTGGACTGGTGAATTTCCTTTCCCAGGGAAAATGGCCAAAGGATGTGCCCAGGGGCCCCTGGCCCTGGGCTGGACCCTGACTGCAAAGAATCCTTATATCGAGGATGGACCCCAGACCAAAGTTGTCCCTACCTCAAACTTGTGCTGCCCTGATAGACCCAAGGGAGCCCTACAAACTGACATCAGCAACCTGGACTGGTGAGTTTTCTTTCCCAGGGAAAATGGACAAAGGATGTGCCCAGGGGCCCCTGACCCCGGGCTGGGGCCTGACTGCAAAGAATCCTTATATCGAAGGACGGACCCCAGACCAAAGTTGTCCCGTCCTCAAACCACTGCTGCCCTGATAGACCCAAGGGAGCCCTACAAAGTGACATCAGGAACCTGGACTGGTGAGTTTTCTTTCCCAGGGAAAATGGCCAAAGGATGTGCCCTGGGGCCTCTGCCCCAGGGTTGGGGCCTATATGCAAAAAATCCTTATATCGAAGGATGGATCGCAGAGGAAAGTTGTCCGCACCTCAAAATTGTGCTGCCCTGATAGACCCAAGGGAGCCCTACAAACTGACATCAGCAACCTGGACTGGTGAGTTTTCTTTCCCAGGGAAAAAGGCCAAAGGATGTGCCCAGGGGCCCCTGGCACTGGGCTGGGCCCTGACTGTAAAAACTTATATCAAAGGATGGACCCCAGACCAAAATTGTCCCCTCCTGAAACCACTGCTGCCCTGATAGACCCAAGGGAGCCCTACAAACTGACATCAGCAACCTGGACTGGTGAATTTTCTTTCCCAGGAAAAATGGCCAAAAAATATGCCCTGGGGCCCATAGCCCTTGGCTGGAACCTGAATGCAAAAAATCCCTACATCGAAGGATGGAGCCAAGACCGAAGTTGTCCCCTCCTCAAACGTCTGCTGCCCTGATAGACCCAGGGGAGCCATACAAACTGACATCAGGAACCTGGACTGGTGAGTTTAATTTCCCAGGGAAAATGGACAAAGGATGTGCCCAGAGGCCCCTGGCCTGGGCTGGGACCTGAATGCAGAAAAACCATATATCGAAGGACGGACCACAGACCAAAGTTGTCCCCTCCTCAAACCACTGCTGCCCTGATAGACCCAAGTGAGCCCAACAAACTGACATCAGGAACCTGGACTGGTGAGTTTTCTTTCCCAGGGAAAATGGCCAAAGGATGTGCCCTGGGGCCTCTGGCCCAGGGTTGGGGCCTATATGCAAAAAATCCTTATATCGAAGGATGGATCGCAGACAGAAGTTGTCCCCACCTCAAACTTGTGCTGCCCTGATAGACCCAAGGGAGCCCTACAAACTGACATCAGCAACCTGGACTGGTGAGTTTTCTTTCCCAGGGAAAATGGACAAAGGATGTGCCCAGGGTCCCCTGGCCCTGGGCTGGGACATGAATGCAAAGAATCCTTATATCGAAGGACGGACCCCAGACCAAAGTTGTCCCGTCCTCAAACTTGTGCTGCCCTGATAGACCCAAGGGAGTCCTACATAGTGACATCAGGAACCTGGACTGGTGAGTTTTCTTTCCCAGGGAAAATGGCTAAAGGATGTGCCCAGGGGCCCCTGGCCCTGTGCTGAAACCTGACTGCAAAAAATCCCTATATCGAAGGATGGACCCCAGACCAAAATTGTCCCCTCCTCAAACCACTGCTGCCCTGATAGACCCAAGGGAGCCCTACAAACTGAAATCAACAACCTGGACTGGTGAATTTTCTTTCCCAGAGAAAATGGCCAAATGATGTGCCCAGGGGCCCCTGGCCCTGGGATGAAACCTGACTGCAAAAAATCCTGATATCGAAGGATGTACCCCAGACCAAAGTTGTCCCCTCCTCAAATTTCTGCTGCCCTGATAGACCCAAGGGAGCCCTACAAACTGACATCAGCAACCTGGACTGGTGAATTTCCTTTCCCAGGGAAAATGGCCAAAGGATGTGCCCAGGGGCCCCTGGCCCTGGGCTGGACCCTGACTGCAAAGAATCCTTATATCGAGGATGGACCCCAGACCAAAGTTGTCCCCACCTCAAACTTGTGCTGCCCTGATAGACCCAAGGGAGCCCTACAAACTGACATCAGCAACCTGGACTGGTGAGTTTTCTTTCCCAGGGAAAATGGACAAAGGATGTGCCCAGGGGCCCCTGGCCCTGGGCTGGACCCTGACTGCAAAGAATCCTTATATCGAAGGATGGACCCCAGACCAAAGTTGTCCCCACCTCAAACTTGTGCTGCCCTGATAGACCCAAGGGAGCCCTACAAACTGACATCAGCAACCTGGACTGGTGAGTTTTCTTTCCCAGGGAAAATGGACAAAGGATGTGCCCAGGGGCCCCTGGCCTGGGCTGGGACCTGAATGCAAAAAAACCATATATCGAAGGACGGACCCCAGACCGAAGTTGTCCCCTCCTCAAACCACTGCTGCCCTGATAGACCCAAGGGAGCCCTACAAACTGACATCAGCAACCTGGACTGGTGAGTTTTCTTTCCCAGGGAAAATGGCCAAAGGATGTGCCCAAGGGCCCCTGGCCCTGGGTTGGGGCCTATATGCAAAAAATCCTTATATCGAAGGATGGATCGCAGAGGAAATTTGTCCCCACCTCAAAATTGTGCTGCCCTGATAGACCCAAGGGAGCCCTAAAAACTGACATCAGCAACCTGGACTGGTGAGTTTTCTTTCCCAGGGAAAAAGGCCAAAGGATGTGCCCAGGGGCCCCTGGCACTGGGCTGGGCCCTGACTGTAAAAACTTATATCAAAGGATGGACCCCAGACCAAAATTGTCCCCTCCTGAAACCACTGCTGCCCTGATAGACCCAAGGGAGCCCTACAAACTGACATCAGCAACCTGGACTGGTGAATTTTCTTTCCCAGGAAAAATGGCCAAAAAATATGCCCTGGGGCCCATAGCCCTTGGCTGGAACCTGAATGCAAAAAATCCCTACATCGAAGGATGGAGCCAAGACCGAAGTTGTCCCCTCCTCAAACGTCTGCTGCCCTGATAGACCCAGGGGAGCCATACAAACTGACATCAGGAACCTGGACTGGTGAGTTTAATTTCCCAGGGAAAATGGACAAAGGATGTGCCCAGAGGCCCCTGGCCTGGGCTGGGACCTGAATGCAGAAAAACCATATATCGAAGGACGGACCACAGACCAAAGTTGTCCCCTCCTCAAACCACTGCTGCCCTGATAGACCCAAGTGAGCCCAACAAACTGACATCAGGAACCTGGACTGGTGAGTTTTCTTTCCCAGGGAAAATGGCCAAAGGATGTGCCCTGGGGCCTCTGGCCCAGGGTTGGGGCCTGACTGCAAAAAATCCTTATATCGAAGGATGGATCGCAGACAGAAGTTGTCCCCACCTCAAACTTGTGCTGCCCTGATAGACCCAAGGGAGCCCTACAAACTGACATCAGCAACCTGGACTGGTGAGTTTTCTTTCCCAGGGAAAATGGACAAAGGATGTGCCCAGGGTCCCCTGGCCCTGGGCTGGACCCTGACTGCAAAGAATCCTTATATTGAAGGATGGACCCCAGACCAAAGTTGTCCCCACCTCAAACTTGTGCTGCCCTGATAGACCCAAGGGAGCCCTACAAACTGACATCAGCAACCTGGACTGGTGAGTTTTCTTTCCCAGGGAAAATGGACAAAGGATGTGCCCAGGGGCCCCTGGCCTGGGCTGGGACCTGAATGCAAAAAAACCATATATCGAAGGACGGACCCCAGACCGAAGTTGTCCCCTCCTCAAACCACTGCTGCCCTGATAGACCCAAGGGAGCCCTACAAACTGACATCAGCAACCTGGACTGGTGAGTTTTCTTTCCCAGGGAAAATGGCCAAAGGATGTGCCCAAGGGCCCCTGGCCCTGGGTTGGGACCTATATGCAAAAAATCCTTATATCGAAGGATGGATCGCAGAGGAAAGTTGTCCCCACCTCAAAATTGTGCTGCCCTGATAGACCCAAGGGAGCCCTAAAAACTGACATCAGCAACCTGGACTGGTGAGTTTTCTTTCCCAGGGAAAAAGGCCAAAGGATGTGCCCAGGGGCCCCTGGCCCTGGGCTGGGACCTGAATGCAAAGAATCCCTATATCGAAGGATGGATCGCAGACCAAAGTTGTCCCCACCTCAAACCACTGCTGCCCTGATACACCCAAGGGAGCCCTACAAACTGACATCAGCAACCTGGACTGGTGAGTTTTCTTTCCCAGGGAAAAAGGCCAAAGGATGTGCCCAGGGGCCCCTGGCCCTGGGCTGGAACCTGAATGCAAAGAATCCTTATATCGAAGGATGGACCCCAGACCAAAATTGTCCCCTCCTGAAACCACTGCTGCCCTGATAGACCCAAGGGAGCCCTACAAACTGACATCAGCAACCTGGACTGGTGAATTTTCTTTCCCAGGAAAAATGGCCAAAAAATATGCCCTGGGGCCCATAGCCCTTGACTGGAACCTGAATGCAAAAAATCCCTACATCGAAGGATGGACCCAAGACCGAAGTTGTCCCCTCCTCAAATTTCTGCTGCCCTGATAGACCCAAGGGAGCCCTACAAACTGACATCAGGAACCTGGATTGGTGAATTTCCTTTCCCAGGGAAAATGGCCAAAGGATGTGCCCAGGGGCCCCTGGCCCTGGGCTGGAACCTGAATGCAAAAAATCTTTATATCGAAGGATGGACCCGACACCAAAGTTGTCCACTCCTCAAACTTGTGCTGCACTGATAGACCCAAGGGAGTCCTACAAAGTGACATCAGCAACCTGGACTGGTGAGTTTTCTTTCCCAGGGAAAATGGCCAAAGGGTGTGCC
This sequence comes from Lonchura striata, assembly GCF_046129695.1. NCBI lineage: Eukaryota > Metazoa > Chordata > Aves > Passeriformes > Estrildidae > Lonchura > Lonchura striata. The sequence goes on from NC_134612.1 coordinate 995,719, forward strand.
CAGGGGCCCCTGGCCCTGGGCTGGGACCTGAATGCAAAGAATCCTTATATCGAAGGACCGACCCCAGACCAAAATTGTCCCGTCCTCAAACCACTGCTGCCCTGATAGACCCAAGGGAGCCCAACAAACTGACATCAGCAACCTGGACTGGTGAGTTTCTTTCCCAGGGAAAATGGCCAAAGGATGTGCCCTGGGGCCTCTGCCCCAGGGTTGGGGCCTATATGCAAAAAATCCTTATATCGAAGGATGGATCGCAGAGGAAAGTTGTCCCCACCTCAAAATTGTGCTGCCCTGATAGACCCAAGGGAGCCCTAAAAACTGACATCAGCAACCTGGACTGGTGAGTTTTCTTTCCCAGGGAAAAAGGCCAAAGGATGTGCCCAGGGGCCCCTGGCACTGGGCTGGGCCCTGACTGTAAAAACTTATATCAAAGGATGGACCCCAGACCAAAATTGTCCCCTCCTGAAACCACTGCTGCCCTGATAGACCCAAGGGAGCCCTACAAACTGACATCAGCAACCTGGACTGGTGAATTTTCTTTCCCAGGAAAAATGGCCAAAAAATATGCCCTGGGGCCCATAGCCCTTGGCTGGAACCTGAATGCAAAAAATCCCTACATCGAAGGATGGAGCCAAGACCGAAGTTGTCCCCTCCTCAAACGTCTGCTGCCCTGATAGACCCAGGGGAGCCATACAAACTGACATCAGGAACCTGGACTGGTGAGTTTAATTTCCCAGGGAAAATGGACAAAGGATGTGCCCAGAGGCCCCTGGCCTGGGCTGGGACCTGAATGCAGAAAAACCATATATCGAAGGACGGACCACAGACCAAAGTTGTCCCCTCCTCAAACCACTGCTGCCCTGATAGACCCAAGTGAGCCCAACAAACTGACATCAGGAACCTGGACTGGTGAGTTTTCTTTCCCAGGGAAAATGGCCAAAGGATGTGCCCTGGGGCCTCTGGCCCAGGGTTGGGGCCTGACTGCAAAAAATCCTTATATCGAAGGATGGATCGCAGACAGAAGTTGTCCCCACCTCAAACTTGTGCTGCCCTGATAGACCCAAGGGAGCCCTACAAACTGACATCAGCAACCTGGACTGGTGAGTTTTCTTTCCCAGGGAAAATGGACAAAGGATGTGCCCAGGGTCCCCTGGCCCTGGGCTGGGACATGAATGCAAAGAATCCTTATATCGAAGGACGGACCCCAGACCAAAGTTGTCCCGTCCTCAAACCACTGCTGCCCTGATAGACCCAAGGGAGCCCTACAAAGTGACATCAGGAACCTGGACTGGTGAGTTTTCTTTCCCAGGGAAAATGGCCAAAGGATGTGCCCTGGGGCCTCTGGCCCAGGGTTGGGGCCTATATGCAAAAAATCCTTATATCGAAGGATGGATCGCAGAGGAAAGTTGTCCGCACCTCAAAATTGTGCTGCCCTGATAGACCCAAGGGAGCCCTAAAAACTGACATCAGCAACCTGGACTGGTGAGTTTTCTTTCCCAGGGAAAAAGGCCAAAGGATGTGCCCAGGGGCCCCTGGCACTGGGCTGGGACCTGAATGCAAAGAATCCCTATATCGAAGGATGGATCGCAGACCAAAGTTGTCCCCACCTCAAACATGTGCTGCCCTGATAGACCCAAGGGAGCCCTACAAAGTGACATCAGCAACCTGGACTGGTGAGTTTTCTTTCCCAGGGAAAATGGCCAAAGGATGTGCCCAGGGGCCCCTGGCACTGGGCTGGGCCCTGAATGCAAAGAATCCTTATATCGAAGGATGGACCCCAGACCAAAGTTGTCCCCTCCTCAAACCACTGCTGCCCTGATAGACCCAAGGGAGCCCTACAAAGTGACATCAGGAACCTGGACTGGTGAGTTTTCTTTCCCAGGGAAAATGGCCAAAGGATGTGCCCAGGGGCCCCTGGCCCTGGGTTGGGACCTGAATGCAAAAAATCCTTACATGGAAGGATGGACCCCAGACCAAAGTTGTCTCCTCCTCAAAACACTGCTGCCCTGATAGACCCAAGGGAGCCCTAAAAACTGACATCAGCAACCTGGACTGGTGAGTTTCCTTTCCCAGGGAAAATGCCCAAAGGATGTGCTCAGGGGCCCCTGGCCCTGGGCTTGGGGCCTGACTGCAAAAAATCCTTATATCGAAGGATGGACCCCCGACCAAAGTTGTCCCCTCCTCAAACTTGTGCTGCCCTGATAGACCCAAGGGAGTCCTACATAGTGACATCAGCAACCTGGACTGGTGAGTTTTCTTTCCCAGGGAAAATGGCTAAAGGATGTGCCCAGGGGCCCCTGGCCCTGTGCTGAAACCTGACTGCAAAAAATCCCTACATCGAAGGATGGACCCCAGACCAAAATTGTCCCCTCCTCAAACCACTGCTGCCCTGATAGACCCAAGGGAGCCCTACAAACTGAAATCAACAACCTGGACTGGTGAATTTTCTTTCCCAGAGAAAATGGCCAAATGATGTGCCCAGGGGCCCCTGGCCCTGGGATGAAACCTGACTGCAAAAAATCCTGATATCGAAGGATGTACCCCAGACCAAAGTTGTCCCCTCCTCAAATTTCTGCTGCCCTGATAGACCCAAGGGAGCCCTACAAACTGACATCAGCAACCTGGACTGGTGAATTTCCTTTCCCAGGGAAAATGGCCAAAGGATGTGCCCAGGGGCCCCTGGCCCTGGGCTGGACCCTGACTGCAAAGAATCCTTATATCGAGGATGGACCCCAGACCAAAGTTGTCCCCACCTCAAACTTGTGCTGCCCTGATAGACCCAAGGGAGCCCTACAAACTGACATCAGCAACCTGGACTGGTGAGTTTTCTTTCCCAGGGAAAATGGACAAAGGATGTGCCCAGGGGCCCCTGACCCCGGGCTGGGGCCTGACTGCAAAGAATCCTTATATCGAAGGACGGACCCCAGACCAAAGTTGTCCCGTCCTCAAACCACTGCTGCCCTGATAGACCCAAGGGAGCCCTACAAAGTGACATCAGGAACCTGGACTGGTGAGTTTTCTTTCCCAGGGAAAATGGCCAAAGGATGTGCCCTGGGGCCTCTGCCCCAGGGTTGGGGCCTATATGCAAAAAATCCTTATATCGAAGGATGGATCGCAGAGGAAAGTTGTCCGCACCTCAAAATTGTGCTGCCCTGATAGACCCAAGGGAGCCCTACAAACTGACATCAGCAACCTGGACTGGTGAGTTTTCTTTCCCAGGGAAAAAGGCCAAAGGATGTGCCCAGGGGCCCCTGGCACTGGGCTGGGCCCTGACTGTAAAAACTTATATCAAAGGATGGACCCCAGACCAAAATTGTCCCCTCCTGAAACCACTGCTGCCCTGATAGACCCAAGGGAGCCCTACAAACTGACATCAGCAACCTGGACTGGTGAATTTTCTTTCCCAGGAAAAATGGCCAAAAAATATGCCCTGGGGCCCATAGCCCTTGGCTGGAACCTGAATGCAAAAAATCCCTACATCGAAGGATGGAGCCAAGACCGAAGTTGTCCCCTCCTCAAACGTCTGCTGCCCTGATAGACCCAGGGGAGCCATACAAACTGACATCAGGAACCTGGACTGGTGAGTTTAATTTCCCAGGGAAAATGGACAAAGGATGTGCCCAGAGGCCCCTGGCCTGGGCTGGGACCTGAATGCAGAAAAACCATATATCGAAGGACGGACCACAGACCAAAGTTGTCCCCTCCTCAAACCACTGCTGCCCTGATAGACCCAAGTGAGCCCAACAAACTGACATCAGCAACCTGGACTGGTGAGTTTTCTTTCCCAGGGAAAATGGCCAAAGGATGTGCCCTGGGGCCTCTGGCCCAGGGTTGGGGCCTATATGCAAAAAATCCTTATATCAAAGGATGGATCGCAGACAGAAGTTGTCCCCACCTCAAACTTGTGCTGCCCTGATAGACCCAAGGGAGCCCTACAAACTGACATCAGCAACCTGGACTGGTGAGTTTTCTTTCCCAGGGAAAATGGACAAAGGATGTGCCCAGGGTCCCCTGGCCCTGGGCTGGGACATGAATGCAAAGAATCCTTATATCGAAGGACGGACCCCAGACCAAAGTTGTCCCGTCCTCAAACTTGTGCTGCCCTGATAGACCCAAGGGAGTCCTACATAGTGACATCAGCAACCTGGACTGGTGAGTTTTCTTTCCCAGGGAAAATGGCTAAAGGATGTGCCCAGGGGCCCCTGGCCCTGTGCTGAAACCTGACTGCAAAAAATCCCTACATCGAAGGATGGACCCCAGACCAAAATTGTCCCCTCCTCAAACCACTGCTGCCCTGATAGACCCAAGGGAGCCCTACAAACTGAAATCAACAACCTGGACTGGTGAATTTTCTTTCCCAGAGAAAATGGCCAAATGATGTGCCCAGGGGCCCCTGGCCCTGGGATGAAACCTGACTGCAAAAAATCCTGATATCGAAGGATGTACCCCAGACCAAAGTTGTCCCCTCCTCAAATTTCTGCTGCCCTGATAGACCCAAGGGAGCCCTACAAACTGACATCAGCAACCTGGACTGGTGAATTTCCTTTCCCAGGGAAAATGGCCAAAGGATGTGCCCAGGGGCCCCTGGCCCTGGGCTGGACCCTGACTGCAAAGAATCCTTATATCGAGGATGGACCCCAGACCAAAGTTGTCCCCACCTCAAACTTGTGCTGCCCTGATAGACCCAAGGGAGCCCTACAAACTGACATCAGCAACCTGGACTGGTGAGTTTTCTTTCCCAGGGAAAATGGACAAAGGATGTGCCCAGGGGCCCCTGGCCCTGGGCTGGACCCTGACTGCAAAGAATCCTTATATCGAAGGATGGACCCCAGACCAAAGTTGTCCCCACCTCAAACTTGTGCTGCCCTGATAGACCCAAGGGAGCCCTACAAACTGACATCAGCAACCTGGACTGGTGAGTTTTCTTTCCCAGGGAAAATGGACAAAGGATGTGCCCAGGGGCCCCTGGCCTGGGCTGGGACCTGAATGCAAAAAAACCATATATCGAAGGACGGACCCCAGACCGAAGTTGTCCCCTCCTCAAACCACTGCTGCCCTGATAGACCCAAGGGAGCCCTACAAACTGACATCAGCAACCTGGACTGGTGAGTTTTCTTTCCCAGGGAAAATGGCCAAAGGATGTGCCCAAGGGCCCCTGGCCCTGGGTTGGGGCCTATATGCAAAAAATCCTTATATCGAAGGATGGATCGCAGAGGAAAGTTGTCCCCACCTCAAAATTGTGCTGCCCTGATAGACCCAAGGGAGCCCTAAAAACTGACATCAGCAACCTGGACTGGTGAGTTTTCTTTCCCAGGGAAAAAGGCCAAAGGATGTGCCCAGGGGCCCCTGGCACTGGGCTGGGCCCTGACTGTAAAAACTTATATCAAAGGATGGACCCCAGACCAAAATTGTCCCCTCCTGAAACCACTGCTGCCCTGATAGACCCAAGGGAGCCCTACAAACTGACATCAGCAACCTGGACTGGTGAATTTTCTTTCCCAGGAAAAATGGCCAAAAAATATGCCCTGGGGCCCATAGCCCTTGGCTGGAACCTGAATGCAAAAAATCCCTACATCGAAGGATGGAGCCAAGACCGAAGTTGTCCCCTCCTCAAACGTCTGCTGCCCTGATAGACCCAGGGGAGCCATACAAACTGACATCAGGAACCTGGACTGGTGAGTTTAATTTCCCAGGGAAAATGGACAAAGGATGTGCCCAGAGGCCCCTGGCCTGGGCTGGGACCTGAATGCAGAAAAACCATATATCGAAGGACGGACCACAGACCAAAGTTGTCCCCTCCTCAAACCACTGCTGCCCTGATAGACCCAAGTGAGCCCAACAAACTGACATCAGGAACCTGGACTGGTGAGTTTTCTTTCCCAGGGAAAATGGCCAAAGGATGTGCCCTGGGGCCTCTGGCCCAGGGTTGGGGCCTGACTGCAAAAAATCCTTATATCGAAGGATGGATCGCAGACAGAAGTTGTCCCCACCTCAAACTTGTGCTGCCCTGATAGACCCAAGGGAGCCCTACAAACTGACATCAGCAACCTGGACTGGTGAGTTTTCTTTCCCAGGGAAAATGGACAAAGGATGTGCCCAGGGGCCCCTGACCCCGGGCTGGGGCCTGACTGCAAAGAATCCTTATATCGAAGGACGGACCCCAGACCAAAGTTGTCCCGTCCTCAAACCACTGCTGCCCTGATAGACCCAAGGGAGCCCTACAAAGTGACATCAGGAACCTGGACTGGTGAGTTTTCTTTCCCAGGGAAAATGGACAAAGGATGTGCCCTGGGGCCTCTGCCCCAGGGTTGGGGCCTATATGCAAAAAATCCTTATATCGAAGGATGGATCGCAGAGGAAAGTTGTCCGCACCTCAAAATTGTGCTGCCCTGATAGACCCAAGGGAGCCCTACAAACTGACATCAGCAACCTGGACTGGTGAGTTTTCTTTCCCAGGGAAAAAGGCCAAAGGATGTGCCCAGGGGCCCCTGGCACTGGGCTGGGCCCTGACTGTAAAAACTTATATCAAAGGATGGACCCCAGACCAAAATTGTCCCCTCCTGAAACCACTGCTGCCCTGATAGACCCAAGGGAGCCCTACAAACTGACATCAGCAACCTGGACTGGTGAATTTTCTTTCCCAGGAAAAATGGCCAAAAAATATGCCCTGGGGCCCATAGCCCTTGGCTGGAACCTGAATGCAAAAAATCCCTACATCGAAGGATGGAGCCAAGACCGAAGTTGTCCCCTCCTCAAAATTGTGCTGCCCTGATAGACCCAGGGGAGCCATACAAACTGACATCAGGAACCTGGACTGGTGAGTTTAATTTCCCAGGGAAAATGGACAAAGGATGTGCCCAGAGGCCCCTGGCCTGGGCTGGGACCTGAATGCAGAAAAACCATATATCGAAGGACGGACCACAGACCAAAGTTGTCCCCTCCTCAAACCACTGCTGCCCTGATAGACCCAAGTGAGCCCAACAAACTGACATCAGGAACCTGGACTGGTGAGTTTTCTTTCCCAGGGAAAATGGCCAAAGGATGTGCCCTGGGGCCTCTGGCCCAGGGTTGGGGCCTGACTGCAAAAAATCCTTATATCGAAGGATGGATCGCAGACAGAAGTTGTCCCCACCTCAAACTTGTGCTGCCCTGATAGACCCAAGGGAGCCCTACAAACTGACATCAGCAACCTGGACTGGTGAGTTTTCTTTCCCAGGGAAAATGGACAAAGGATGTGCCCAGGGTCCCCTGGCCCTGGGCTGGGACATGAATGCAAAGAATCCTTATATCGAAGGACGGACCCCAGACCAAAGTTGTCCCGTCCTCAAACCACTGCTGCCCTGATAGACCCAAGGGAGCCCTACAAAGTGACATCAGGAACCTGGACTGGTGAGTTTTCTTTCCCAGGGAAAATGGCCAAAGGATGTGCCCTGGGGCCTCTGGCCCAGGGTTGGGGCCTATATGCAAAAAATCCTTATATCGAAGGATGGATCGCAGAGGAAAGTTGTCCGCACCTCAAAATTGTGCTGCCCTGATAGACCCAAGGGAGCCCTACAAACTGACATCAGCAACCTGGACTGGTGAGTTTTCTTTCCCAGGGAAAAAGGCCAAAGGATGTGCCCAGGGGCCCCTGGCACTGGGCTGGGACCTGAATGCAAAGAATCCCTATATCGAAGGATGGATCGCAGACCAAAGTTGTCCCCACCTCAAACATGTGCTGCCCTGATAGACCCAAGGGAGCCCTACAAAGTGACATCAGCAACCTGGACTGGTGAGTTTTCTTTCCCAGGGAAAATGGCCAAAGGATGTGCCCAGGGGCCCCTGGCACTGGGCTGGGCCCTGACTGCAAAGAATCCTTATATCGAAGGATGGACCCCAGACCAAAGTTGTCCCCTCCTCAAACCACTGCTGCCCTGATAGACCCAAGGGAGCCCTACAAAGTGACATCAGGAACCTGGACTGGTGAGTTTTCTTTCCCAGGGAAAATGGCCAAAGGATGTGCCCAGGGGCCCCTGGCCCTGGGTTGGGACCTGAATGCAAAAAATCCTTACATGGAAGGATGGACCCCAGACCAAAGTTGTCTCCTCCTCAAAACACTGCTGCCCTGATAGACCCAAGGGAGCCCTACAAACTGACATCAGCAACCTGGACTGGTGAGTTTCCTTTCCCAGGGAAAATGCCCAAAGGATGTGCCCAGGGGCCCCTGGCCCTGGGCTTGGGGCCTGACTGCAAAAAATCCTTATATCGAAGGATGGACCCCCGACCAAAGTTGTCCCCTCCTCAAACTTGTGCTGCCCTGATAGACCCAAGGGAGTCCTACATAGTGACATCAGCAACCTGGACTGGTGAGTTTTCTTTCCCAGGGAAAATGGCTAAAGGATGTGCCCAGGGGCCCCTGGCCCTGTGCTGAAACCTGACTGCAAAAAATCCCTACATCGAAGGATGGACCCCAGACCAAAATTGTCCCCTCCTCAAACCACTGCTGCCCTGATAGACCCAAGGGAGCCCTACAAACTGAAATCAACAACCTGGACTGGTGAATTTTCTTTCCCAGAGAAAATGGCCAAATGATGTGCCCAGGGGCCCCTGGCCCTGGGATGAAACCTGACTGCAAAAAATCCTGATATCGAAGGATGTACCCCAGACCAAAGTTGTCCCCTCCTCAAATTTCTGCTGCCCTGATAGACCCAAGGGAGCCCTACAAACTGACATCAGCAACCTGGACTGGTGAATTTCCTTTCCCAGGGAAAATGGCCAAAGGATGTGCCCAGGGGCCCCTGGCCCGGGGCTGGACCCTGACTGCAAAGAATCCTTATATCGAAGGATGGACCCCAGACCAAAGTTGTCCCCACCTCAAACATGTGCTGCCCTGATAGACCCAAGGGAGCCCTACAAACTGACATCAGCAACCTGGACTGGTGAGTTTTCTTTCCCAGGGAAAATGGCCGAAGGATGTGCCCAGGGGCCCCTGGCCCTGGGCAGGAACCTGACTGAAAAAATTCCTTATATCGAAGGATGGATCGCAGACAGAAGTTGTCCCCACCTCAAACTTGTGCTGCCCTGATAGACCCAAGGGAGCCCTACAAAATGACATCAGCAACCTGGACTGGTGAGTTTTCTTTCCCAGGGAAAATGGACAAAGGATGTGCCCAGGGGCCCCTGGCCTGGGCTGGGACCTGAATGCAAAAAAACCATATATCGAAGGACGGACCACAGACCAAAGTTGTCCCCTCCTCAAACCACTGCTACCCTGATAGACCCAAGGGAGCCCTACAAACTGCCACCAGCAACCTGGACTGGTGAATTTCCTTTCCCAGGGAAAATGGCCAAAGGATGTGCCCAGGGGCCCCTGGCCCTGGGCTGGACCCTGACTGCAAAGAATCCTTATATCGAGGATGGACCCCAGACCAAAGTTGTCCCCACCTCAAACTTGTGCTGCCCTGATAGACCCAAGGGAGCCCTACAAACTGACATCAGCAACCTGGACTGGTGAGTTTTCTTTCCCAGGGAAAATGGACAAAGGATGTGCCCAGGGGCCCCTGGCCCTGGGCTGGACCCTGACTGCAAAGAATCCTTATATCGAAGGATGGACCCCAGACCAAAGTTGTCCCCACCTCAAACTTGTGCTGCCCTGATAGACCCAAGGGAGCCCTACAAACTGACATCAGCAACCTGGACTGGTGAGTTTTCTTTCCCAGGGAAAATGGACAAAGGATGTGCCCAGGGGCCCCTGGCCTGGGCTGGGACCTGAATGCAAAAAAACCATATATCGAAGGACGGACCCCAGACCGAAGTTGTCCCCTCCTCAAACCACTGCTGCCCTGATAGACCCAAGGGAGCCCTACAAACTGACATCAGCAACCTGGACTGGTGAGTTTTCTTTCCCAGGGAAAATGGCCAAAGGATGTGCCCTGGGGCCCCTGGCCCTGGGTTGGGGCCTATATGCAAAAAATCCTTATATCGAAGGATGGATCGCAGAGGAAAGTTGTCCCCACCTCAAAATTGTGCTGCCCTGATAGACCCAAGGGAGCCCTAAAAACTGACATCAGCAACCTGGACTGGTGAGTTTTCTTTCCCAGGGAAAAAGGCCAAAGGATGTGCCCAGGGGCCCCTGGCACTGGGCTGGGCCCTGACTGTAAAAACTTATATCAAAGGATGGACCCCAGACCAAAATTGTCCCCTCCTGAAACCACTGCTGCCCTGATAGACCCAAGGGAGCCCTACAAACTGACATCAGCAACCTGGACTGGTGAATTTTCTTTCCCAGGAAAAATGGCCAAAAAATATGCCCTGGGGCCCATAGCCCTTGGCTGGAACCTGAATGCAAAAAATCCCTACATCGAAGGATGGAGCCAAGACCGAAGTTGTCCCCTCCTCAAACGTCTGCTGCCCTGATAGACCCAGGGGAGCCATACAAACTGACATCAGGAACCTGGACTGGTGAGTTTAATTTCCCAGGGAAAATGGACAAAGGATGTGCCCAGAGGCCCCTGGCCTGGGCTGGGACCTGAATGCAGAAAAACCATATATCGAAGGACGGACCACAGACCAAAGTTGTCCCCTCCTCAAACCACTGCTGCCCTGATAGACCCAAGTGAGCCCAACAAACTGACATCAGGAACCTGGACTGGTGAGTTTTCTTTCCCAGGGAAAATGGCCAAAGGATGTGCCCTGGGGCCTCTGGCCCAGGGTTGGGGCCTGACTGCAAAAAATCCTTATATCGAAGGATGGATCGCAGACAGAAGTTGTCCCCACCTCAAACTTGTGCTGCCCTGATAGACCCAAGGGAGCCCTACAAACTGACATCAGCAACCTGGACTGGTGAGTTTTCTTTCCCAGGGAAAATGGACAAAGGATGTGCCCAGGGTCCCCTGGCCCTGGGCTGGGACATGAATGCAAAGAATCCTTATATCGAAGGACGGACCCCAGACCAAAGTTGTCCCGTCCTCAAACCACTGCTGCCCTGATAGACCCAAGGGAGCCCAACAAAGTGACATCAGGAACCTGGACTGGTGAGTTTTCTTTCCCAGGGAAAATGGCCAAAAGATGTGCCCTGGGGCCTCTGGCCCAGGGTTGGGGCCTATATGCAAAAAATCCTTATATCGAAGGATGGATCGCAGAGGAAAGTTGTCCGCACCTCAAAATTGTGCTGCCCTGATAGACCCAAGGGAGCCCTACAAACTGACATCAGCAACCTGGACTGGTGAGTTTTCTTTCCCAGGGAAAAAGGCCAAAGGATGTGCCCAGGGGCCCCTGGCACTGGGCTGGGACCTGAATGCAAAGAATCCCTATATCGAAGGATGGATCGCAGACCAAAGTTGTCCCCACCTCAAACATGTGCTGCCCTGATAGACCCAAGGGAGCCCTACAAAGTGACATCAGCAACCTGGACTGGTGAGTTTTCTTTCCCAGGGAAAATGGCCAAAGGATGTGCCCAGGGGCCCCTGGCACTGGGCTGGGCCCTGACTGCAAAGAATCCTTATATCGAAGGATGGACCCCAGACCAAAGTTGTCCCCTCCTCAAACCACTGCTGCCCTGATAGACCCAAGGGAGCCCTACAAAGTGACATCAGGAACCTGGACTGGTGAGTTTTCTTTCCCAGGGAAAATGGCCAAAGGATGTGCCCAGGGGCCCCTGGCCCTGGGTTGGGACCTGAATGCAAAAAATCCTTACATGGAAGGATGGACCCCAGACCAAAGTTGTCTCCTCCTCAAAACACTGCTGCCCTGATAGACCCAAGGGAGCCCTACAAACTGACATCAGCAACCTGGACTGGTGAGTTTCCTTTCCCAGGGAAAATGCCCAAAGGATGTGCCCAGGGGCCCCTGGCCCTGGGCTTGGGGCCTGAGTGCAAAAAATCCTTATATCGAAGGATGGACCCCCGACCAAAGTTGTCCCCTCCTCAAACTTGTGCTGCCCTGATAGACCCAAGGGAGTCCTACATAGTGACATCAGCAACCTGGACTGGTGAGTTTTCTTTCCCAGGGAAAATGGCTAAAGGATGTGCCCAGGGGCCCCTGGCCCTGTGCTGAAACCTGACTGCAAAAAATCCCTACATCGAAGGATGGACCCCAGACCAAAATTGTCCCCTCCTCAAACCACTGCTGCCCTGATAGACCCAAGGGAGCCCTACAAACTGAAATCAACAACCTGGACTGGTGAATTTTCTTTCCCAGAGAAAATGGCCAAATGATGTGCCCAGGGGCCCCTGGCCCTGGGATGAAACCTGACTGCAAAAAATCCTGATATCGAAGGATGTACCCCAGACCAAAGTTGTCCCCTCCTCAAATTTCTGCTGCCCTGATAGACCCAAGGGAGCCCTACAAACTGACATCAGCAACCTGGACTGGTGAATTTCCTTTCCCAGGGAAAATGGCCAAAGGATGTGCCCAGGGGCCCCTGGCCCGGGGCTGGACCCTGACTGCAAAGAATCCTTATATCGAAGGATGGACCCCAGACCAAAGTTGTCCCCACCTCAAACATGTGCTGCCCTGATAGACCCAAGGGAGCCCTACAAACTGACATCAGCAACCTGGACTGGTGAGTTTTCTTTCCCAGGGAAAATGGCCGAAGGATGTGCCCAGGGGCCCCTGGCCCTGGGCAGGAACCTGACTGAAAAAATTCCTTATATCGAAGGATGGATCGCAGACAGAAGTTGTCCCCACCTCAAACTTGTGCTGCCCTGATAGACCCAAGGGAGCCCTACAAAATGACATCAGCAACCTGGACTGGTGAGTTTTCTTTCCCAGGGAAAATGGACAAAGGATGTGCCCAGGGGCCCCTGGCCTGGGCTGGGACCTGAATGCAAAAAAACCATATATCGAAGGACGGACCACAGACCAAAGTTGTCCCCTCCTCAAACCACTGCTACCCTGATAGACCCAAGGGAGCCCTACAAACTGCCACCAGCAACCTGGACTGGTGAATTTCCTTTCCCAGGGAAAATGGCCAAAGGATGTGCCCAGGGGCCCCTGGCCCTGGGCTGGACCCTGACTGCAAAGAATCCTTATATCGAGGATGGACCCCAGACCAAAGTTGTCCCCACCTCAAACTTGTGCTGCCCTGATAGACCCAAGGGAGCCCTACAAACTGACATCAGCAACCTGGACTGGTGAGTTTTCTTTCCCAGGGAAAATGGACAAAGGATGTGCCCAGGGGCCCCTGGCCCTGGGCTGGACCCTGACTGCAAAGAATCCTTATATCGAAGGATGGACCCCAGACCAAAGTTGTCCCCACCTCAAACTTGTGCTGCCCTGATAGACCCAAGGGAGCCCTACAAACTGACATCAGCAACCTGGACTGGTGAGTTTTCTTTCCCAGGGAAAATGGACAAAGGATGTGCCCAGGGGCCCCTGGCCTGGGCTGGGACCTGAATGCAAAAAAACCATATATCGAAGGACGGACCCCAGACCGAAGTTGTCCCCTCCTCAAACCACTGCTGCCCTGATAGACCCAAGGGAGCCCTACAAACTGACATCAGCAACCTGGACTGGTGAGTTTTCTTTCCCAGGGAAAATGGCCAAAGGATGTGCCCTGGGGCCCCTGGCCCTGGGTTGGGGCCTATATGCAAAAAATCCTTATATCGAAGGATGGATCGCAGAGGAAAGTTGTCCCCACCTCAAAATTGTGCTGCCCTGATAGACCCAAGGGAGCCCTAAAAACTGACATCAGCAACCTGGACTGGTGAGTTTTCTTTCCCAGGGAAAAAGGCCAAAGGATGTGCCCAGGGGCCCCTGGCACTGGGCTGGGCCCTGACTGTAAAAACTTATATCAAAGGATGGACCCCAGACCAAAATTGTCCCCTCCTGAAACCACTGCTGCCCTGATAGACCCAAGGGAGCCCTACAAACTGACATCAGCAACCTGGACTGGTGAATTTTCTTTCCCAGGAAAAATGGCCAAAAAATATGCCCTGGGGCCCATAGCCCTTGGCTGGAACCTGAATGCAAAAAATCCCTACATCGAAGGATGGAGCCAAGACCGAAGTTGTCCCCTCCTCAAACGTCTGCTGCCCTGATAGACCCAGGGGAGCCATACAAACTGACATCAGGAACCTGGACTGGTGAGTTTAATTTCCCAGGGAAAATGGACAAAGGATGTGCCCAGAGGCCCCTGGCCTGGGCTGGGACCTGAATGCAGAAAAACCATATATCGAAGGACGGACCACAGACCAAAGTTGTCCCCTCCTCAAACCACTGCTGCCCTGATAGACCCAAGTGAGCCCAACAAACTGACATCAGGAACCTGGACTGGTGAGTTTTCTTTCCCAGGGAAAATGGCCAAAGGATGTGCCCTGGGGCCTCTGGCCCAGGGTTGGGGCCTGACTGCAAAAAATCCTTATATCGAAGGATGGATCGCAGACAGAAGTTGTCCCCACCTCAAACTTGTGCTGCCCTGATAGACCCAAGGGAGCCCTACAAACTGACATCAGCAACCTGGACTGGTGAGTTTTCTTTCCCAGGGAAAATGGACAAAGGATGTGCCCAGGGTCCCCTGGCCCTGGGCTGGGACATGAATGCAAAGAATCCTTATATCGAAGGACGGACCCCAGACCAAAGTTGTCCCGTCCTCAAACCACTGCTGCCCTGATAGACCCAAGGGAGCCCTACAAAGTGACATCAGGAACCTGGACTGGTGAGTTTTCTTTCCCAGGGAAAATGGCCAAAGGATGTGCCCTGGGGCCTCTGGCCCAGGGTTGGGGCCTATATGCAAAAAATCCTTATATCGAAGGATGGATCGCAGAGGAAAGTTGTCCGCACCTCAAAATTGTGCTGCCCTGATAGACCCAAGGGAGACCTAAAAACTGACATCAGCAACCTGGACTGGTGAGTTTTCTTTCCCAGGGAAAAAGGCCAAAGGATGTGCCCAGCGGCCCCTGGCACTGGGCTGGGACCTGAATGCAAAGAATCCCTATATCGAAGGATGGATCGCAGACCAAAGTTGTCCCCACCTCAAACATGTGCTGCCCTGATAGACCCAAGGGAGCCCTACAAAGTGACATCAGCAACCTGGACTGGTGAGTTTTCTTTCCCAGGGAAAATGGCCAAAGGATGTGCCCAGGGGCCCCTGGCACTGGGCTGGGCTCTGACTGCAAAGAATCCTTATATCGAAGGATGGACCCCAGACCAAAGTTGTCCCCTCCTCAAACCACTGCTGCCCTGATAGACCCAAGGGAGCTCTACAAAGTGACATCAGGAACCTGGACTGGTGAGTTTTCTTTCCCAGGGAAAATGGCCAAAGGATGTGCCCAGGGGCCCCTGGCCCTGGGTTGGGACATGAATGCAAAAAATCCTTACATGGAAGGATGGACCCCAGACCAAAGTTGTCTCCTCCTCAAAACACTGCTGCCCTGATAGACCCAAGGGAGCCCTACAAACTGACATCAGCAACCTGGACTGGTGAGTTTCCTTTCCCAGGGAAAATGCCCAAAGGATGTGCTCAGGGGCCCCTGGCCCTGGGCTTGGGGCCTGACTGCAAAAAATCCTTATATCGAAGGATGGACCCCCGACCAAAGTTGTCCCCTCCTCAAACTTGTGCTGCCCTGATAGACCCAAGGGAGTCCTACATAGTGACATCAGCAACCTGGACTGGTGAGTTTTCTTTCCCAGGGAAAATGGCTAAAGGATGTGCCCAGGGGCCCCTGGCCCTGTGCTGAAACCTGACTGCAAAAAATCCCTACATCGAAGAATGGACCCCAGACCAAAATTGTCCCCTCCTCAAACCACTGCTGCCCTGATAGACCCAAGGGAGCCCTACAAACTGAAATCAACAACCTGGACTGGTGAATTTTCTTTCCCAGAGAAAATGGCCAAATGATGTGCCCAGGGGCCCCTGGCCCTGGGATGAAACCTGACTGCAAAAAATCCTGATATCGAAGGATGTACCCCAGACCAAAGTTGTCCCCTCCTCAAATTTCTGCTGCCCTGATAGACCCAAGGGAGCCCTACAAACTGACATCAGCAACCTGGACTGGTGAATTTCCTTTCCCAGGGAAAATGGCCAAAGGATGTGCCCAGGGGCCCCTGGCCCGGGGCTGGACCCTGACTGCAAAGAATCCTTATATCGAAGGATGGACCCCAGACCAAAGTTGTCCCCACCTCAAACATGTGCTGCCCTGATAGACCCAAGGGAGCCCTACAAACTGACATCAGCAACCTGGACTGGTGAGTTTTCTTTCCCAGGGAAAATGGCCGAAGGATGTGCCCAGGGGCCCCTGGCCCTGGGCAGGAACCTGACTGAAAAAATTCCTTATATCGAAGGATGGATCGCAGACAGAAGTTGTCCCCACCTCAAACTTGTGCTGCCCTGATAGACCCAAGGGAGCCCTACAAAATGACATCAGCAACCTGGACTGGTGAGTTTTCTTTCCCAGGGAAAATGGACAAAGGATGTGCCCAGGGGCCCCTGGCCTGGGCTGGGACCTGAATGCAAAAAAACCATATATCGAAGGACGGACCACAGACCAAAGTTGTCCCCTCCTCAAACCACTGCTACCCTGATAGACCCAAGGGAGCCCTACAAACTGCCACCAGCAACCTGGACTGGTGAATTTCCTTTCCCAGGGGAAATGGCCAAAGGATGTGCCCAGGGGCCCCTGGCCCTGGGCTGGACCCTGACTGCAAAGAATCCTTATATCGAGGATGGACCCCAGACCAAAGTTGTCCCCACCTCAAACTTGTGCTGCCCTGATAGACCCAAGGGAGCCCTACAAACTGACATCAGCAACCTGGACTGGTGAGTTTTCTTTCCCAGGGAAAATGGACAAAGGATGTGCCCAGGGGCCCCTGGACCTGGGCTGGACCCTGACTGCAAAGAATCCTTATATTGAAGGATGGACCCCAGACCAAAGTTGTCCCCACCTCAAACTTGTGCTGCCCTGATAGACCCAAGGGAGCCCTACAAACTGACATCAGCAACCTGGACTGGTGAGTTTTCTTTCCCAGGGAAAATGGACAAAGGATGTGCCCAGGGGCCCCTGGCCTGGGCTGGGACCTGAATGCAAAAAAACCATATATCGAAGGACGGACCCCAGACCGAAGTTGTCCCCTCCTCAAACCACTGCTGCCCTGATAGACCCAAGGGAGCCCTACAAAGTGACATCAGCAACCTGGACTGGTGAGTTTTCTTTCCCAGGGAAAATGGCCAAAGGATGTGCCCAAGGGCCCCTGGCCATGGGTTGGGGCCTATATGCAAAAAATCCTTATATCGAAGGATGGATCGCAGAGGAAAGTTGTCCCCACCTCAAAATTGTGCTGCCCTGATAGACCCAAGGGAGCCCTAAAAACTGACATCAGCAACCTGGACTGGTGAGTTTTCTTTCCCAGGGAAAAAGGCCAAAGGATGTGCCCAGGGGCCCCTGGCCCTGGGCTGGGACCTGAATGCAAAGAATCCCTATATCGAAGGATGGATCGCAGACCAAAGTTGTCCCCACCTCAAACCACTGCTGCCCTGATACACCCAAGGGAGCCCTACAAACTGACATCAGCAACCTGGACTGGTGAGTTTTCTTTCCCAGGGAAAAAGGCCAAAGGATGTGCCCAGGGGCCCCTGGCCCTGGGCTGGAACCTGAATGCAAAGAATCCTTATATCGAAGGATGGACCCCAGACCAAAATTGTCCCCTCCTGAAACCACTGCTGCCCTGATAGACCCAAGGGAGCCCTACAAACTGACATCAGCAACCTGGACTGGTGAATTTTCTTTCCCAGGAAAAATGGCCAAAAAATATGCCCTGGGGCCCATAGCCCTTGGCTGGAACCTGAATGCAAAAAATCCCTACATCGAAGGATGGAGCCAAGACCGAAGTTGTCCCCTCCTCAAACGTCTGCTGCCCTGATAGACCCAGGGGAGCCATACAAACTGACATCAGGAACCTGGACTGGTGAGTTTAATTTCCCAGGGAAAATGGACAAAGGATGTGCCCAGAGGCCCCTGGCCTGGGCTGGGACCTGAATGCAGAAAAACCATATATCGAAGGACGGACCACAGACCAAAGTTGTCCCCTCCTCAAACCACTGCTGCCCTGATAGACCCAAGTGAGCCCAACAAACTGACATCAGGAACCTGGACTGGTGAGTTTTCTTTCCCAGGGAAAATGGCCAAAGGATGTGCCCTGGGGCCTCTGGCCCAGGGTTGGGGCCTGACTGCAAAAAATCCTTATATCGAAGGATGGATCGCAGACAGAAGTTGTCCCCACCTCAAACTTGTGCTGCCCTGATAGACCCAAGGGAGCCCTACAAACTGACATCAGCAACCTGGACTGGTGAGTTTTCTTTCCCAGGGAAAATGGACAAAGGATGTGCCCAGGGTCCCCTGGCCCTGGGCTGGGACATGAATGCAAAGAATCCTTATATCGAAGGACGGACCCCAGACCAAAGTTGTCCCGTCCTCAAACCACTGCTGCCCTGAGAGACCCAAGGGAGCCCTACAAAGTGACATCAGGAACCTGGACTGGTGAGTTTTCTTTCCCAGGGAAAATGGCCAAAGGATGTGCCCTGGGGCCTCTGGCCCAGGGTTGGGGCCTATATGCAAAAAATCCTTATATCGAAGGATGGATCGCAGAGGAAAGTTGTCCGCACCTCAAAATTGTGCTGCCCTGATAGACCCAATGGAGCCCTAAAAACTGACATCAGCAACCTGGACTGGTGAGTTTTCTTTCCCAGGGAAAATGGACAAAGGATGTGCCCAGCGGCCCCTGGCACTGGGCTGGGACCTGAATGCAAAGAATCCCTATATCGAAGGATGGACCCGACACCAAAGTTGTCCCCACCTCAAACATGTGCTGCCCTGATAGACCCAAGGGAGCCCTACAAAGTGACATCAGCAACCTGGACTGGTGAGTTTTCTTTCCCAGGGAAAATGGCCAAAGGATGTGCCCAGGGGCCCCTGGCACTGGGCTGGGCCCTGACTGCAAAGAATCCTTATATCGAAGGATGGACCCCAGACCAAAGTTGTCCCGTCCTCAAACTTGTGCTGCCCTGATAGACCCAAGGGAGCCCTACAAAGTGACATCAGGAACCTGGACTGGTGAGTTTTCTTTCCCAGGGAAAATGGCCAAAGGATGTGCCCAGGGGCCCCTGGCCCTGGGTTGGGACCTGAATGCAAAAAATCCTTACATGGAAGGATGGACCCCAGACCAAAGTTGTCTCCTCCTCAAAACACTGCTGCCCTGATAGATCCAAGGGAGCCCTACAAACTGACATCAGCAACCTGGACTGGTGAGTTTCCTTTCCCAGGGAAAATGCCCAAAGGATGTGCTCAGGGGCCCCTGGCCCTGGGTTGGGGCCTGACTGCAAAAAATCCTTATATCGAAGGATGGACCCCCGACCAAAGTTGTCCCCTCCTCAAACTTGTGCTGCCCTGATAGACCCAAGGGAGCCCTACAAACTGACATCAGGAACCTGGACTGGTGAGTTTTCTTTCCCAGGGAAAATGGCTAAAGGATGTGCCCAGGGGCCCCTGGCCCTGTGCTGAAACCTGACTGCAAAAAATCCCTACATCGAAGGATGGACCCCAGACCAAAATTGTCCCCTCCTCAAACCACTGCTGCCCTGATAGACCCAAGGGAGCCCTACAAACTGAAATCAACAACCTGGACTGGTGAATTTTCTTTCCCAGAGAAAATGGCCAAATGATGTGCCCAGGGGCCCCTGGCCCTGGGATGAAACCTGACTGCAAAAAATCCTGATATCGAAGGATGTACCCCAGACCAAAGTTGTCCCCTCCTCAAATTTCTGCTGCCCTGATAGACCCAAGGGAGCCCTACAAACTGACATCAGCAACCTGGACTGGTGAATTTCCTTTCCCAGGGAAAATGGCCAAAGGATGTGCCCAGGGGCCCCTGGCCCGGGGCTGGACCCTGACTGCAAAGAATCCTTATATCGAAGGATGGACGCCAGACCAAAGTTGTCCCCACCTCAAACATGTGCTGCCCTGATAGACCCAAGGGAGCCCTACAAACTGACATCAGCAACCTGGACTGGTGAGTTTTCTTTCCCAGGGAAAATGGCCGAAGGATGTGCCCAGGGGCCCCTGGCCCTGGGCAGGAACCTGACTGAAAAAATTCCTTATATCGAAGGATGGATCGCAGACAGAAGTTGTCCCCACCTCAAACTTGTGCTGCCCTGATAGACCCAAGGGAGCCCTACAAAATGACATCAGCAACCTGGACTGGTGAGTTTTCTTTCCCAGGGAAAATGGACAAAGGATGTGCCCAGGGGCCCCGGGCACTGGGCTGGGACCTGAATGCAAAAAATCCTTACATGGAAGGATGGACCCCAGACCAAAGTTGTCTCCTCCTCAAAACACTGCTGCCCTGATAGACCCAAGGGAGCCCAACAAACTGACATCAGCAACATGGACTGGTGAGTTTCCTTTCCCAGGGAAAATGGCCAAAGGATGTGCCCAGGGGCCCCTGGCCCTGGGCTTGGGGCCTGACTGCAAAAAATCCTTATATCGAAGGATGGATCGCAGACAGAAGTTGTCCCCACCTCAAACTTGTGCTGCCCTGATAGACCCAAGGGAGCCCTACAAACTGACATCAGCAACCTGGACTGGTGAGTTTTCTTTCCCAGGGAAAATGGACAAAGGATGTGCCCAGGGTCCCCTGGACCTGGGCTGGGACATGAATGCAAAGAATCCTTATATCGAAGGACGGACCCCAGACCAAAGTTGTCCCGTCCTCAAACCACTGCTGCCCTGATAGACCCAAGGGAGCCCTACAAAGTGACATCAGGAACCTGGACTGGTGAGTTTTCTTTCCCAGGGAAAATGGCCAAAGGATGTGCCCTGGGGCCTCTGGCCCAGGGTTGGGGCCTATATGCAAAAAATCCTTATATCGAAGGATGGATCGCAGAGGAAAGTTGTCCGCACCTCAAAATTGTGCTGCCCTGATAGACCCAAGGGAGCCCTAAAAACTGACATCAGCAACCTGGACTGGTGAGTTTTCTTTCCCAGGGAAAAAGGCCAAAGGATGTGCCCAGGGGCCCCTGGCACTGGGCTGGGCCCTGACTGTAAAAACTTATATCAAAGGATGGACCCCAGACCAAAATTGTCCCCTCCTGAAACCACTGCTGCCCTGATAGACCCAAGGGAGCCCTACAAACTGACATCAGCAACCTGGACTGGTGAATTTTCTTTCCCAGGAAAAATGGCCAAAAAATATGCCCTGGGGCCCATAGCCCTTGGCTGGAACCTGAATGCAAAAAATCCCTACATCGAAGGATGGAGCCAAGACCGAAGTTGTCCCCTCCTCAAACGTCTGCTGCCCTGATAGACCCAGGGGAGCCATACAAACTGACATCAGGAACCTGGACTGGTGAGTTTAATTTCCCAGGGAAAATGGACAAAGGATGTGCCCAGAGGCCCCTGGCCTGGGCTGGGACCTGAATGCAGAAAAACCATATATCGAAGGACGGACCACAGACCAAAGTTGTCCCCTCCTCAAACCACTGCTGCCCTGATAGACCCAAGTGAGCCCAACAAACTGACATCAGGAACCTGGACTGGTGAGTTTTCTTTCCCAGGGAAAATGGCCAAAGGATGTGCCCTGGGGCCTCTGGCCCAGGGTTGGGGCCTGACTGCAAAAAATCCTTATATCGAAGGATGGATCGCAGACCAAAGTTGTCCCCACCTCAAACATGTGCTGCCCTGATAGACCCAAGGGAGCCCTACAAAGTGACATCAGCAACCTGGACTGGTGAGTTTTCTTTCCCAGGGAAAATGGCCAAAGGATGTGCCCAGGGGCCCCTGGCACTGGGCTGGGCTCTGACTGCAAAGAATCCTTATATCGAAGGATGGACCCCAGACCAAAGTTGTCCCCTCCTCAAACCACTGCTGCCCTGATAGACCCAAGGGAGCTCTACAAAGTGACATCAGGAACCTGGACTGGTGAGTTTTCTTTCCCAGGGAAAATGGCCAAAGGATGTGCCCAGGGGCCCCTGGCCCTGGGTTGGGACATGAATGCAAAAAATCCTTACATGGAAGGATGGACCCCAGACCAAAGTTGTCTCCTCCTCAAAACACTGCTGCCCTGATAGACCCAAGGGAGCCCTACAAACTGACATCAGCAACCTGGACTGGTGAGTTTCCTTTCCCAGGGAAAATGCCCAAAGGATGTGCTCAGGGGCCCCTGGCCCTGGGCTTGGGGCCTGACTGCAAAAAATCCTTATATCGAAGGATGGACCCCCGACCAAAGTTGTCCCCTCCTCAAACTTGTGCTGCCCTGATAGACCCAAGGGAGTCCTACATAGTGACATCAGCAACCTGGACTGGTGAGTTTTCTTTCCCAGGGAAAATGGCTAAAGGATGTGCCCAGGGGCCCCTGGCCCTGTGCTGAAACCTGACTGCAAAAAATCCCTACGTCGAAGAATGGACCCCAGACCAAAATTGTCCCCTCCTCAAACCACTGCTGCCCTGATAGACCCAAGGGAGCCCTACAAACTGAAATCAACAACCTGGACTGGTGAATTTTCTTTCCCAGAGAAAATGGCCAAATGATGTGCCCAGGGGCCCCTGGCCCTGGGATGAAACCTGACTGCAAAAAATCCTGATATCGAAGGATGTACCCCAGACCAAAGTTGTCCCCTCCTCAAATTTCTGCTGCCCTGATAGACCCAAGGGAGCCCTACAAACTGACATCAGCAACCTGGACTGGTGAATTTCCTTTCCCAGGGAAAATGGCCAAAGGATGTGCCCAGGGGCCCCTGGCCCGGGGCTGGACCCTGACTGCAAAGAATCCTTATATCGAAGGATGGACCCCAGACCAAAGTTGTCCCCACCTCAAACATGTGCTGCCCTGATAGACCCAAGGGAGCCCTACAAACTGACATCAGCAACCTGGACTGGTGAGTTTTCTTTCCCAGGGAAAATGGCCGAAGGATGTGCCCAGGGGCCCCTGGCCCTGGGCAGGAACCTGACTGAAAAAATTCCTTATATCGAAGGATGGATCGCAGACAGAAGTTGTCCCCACCTCAAACTTGTGCTGCCCTGATAGACCCAAGGGAGCCCTACAAAATGACATCAGCAACCTGGACTGGTGAGTTTTCTTTCCCAGGGAAAATGGACAAAGGATGTGCCCAGGGGCCCCTGGCCTGGGCTGGGACCTGAATGCAAAAAAACCATATATCGAAGGACGGACCACAGACCAAAGTTGTCCCCTCCTCAAACCACTGCTACCCTGATAGACCCAAGGGAGCCCTACAAACTGCCACCAGCAACCTGGACTGGTGAATTTCCTTTCCCAGGGGAAATGGCCAAAGGATGTGCCCAGGGGCCCCTGGCCCTGGGCTGGACCCTGACTGCAAAGAATCCTTATATCGAGGATGGACCCCAGACCAAAGTTGTCCCCACCTCAAACTTGTGCTGCCCTGATAGACCCAAGGGAGCCCTACAAACTGACATCAGCAACCTGGACTGGTGAGTTTTCTTTCCCAGGGAAAATGGACAAAGGATGTGCCCAGGGGCCCCTGGACCTGGGCTGGACCCTGACTGCAAAGAATCCTTATATTGAAGGATGGACCCCAGACCAAAGTTGTCCCCACCTCAAACTTGTGCTGCCCTGATAGACCCAAGGGAGCCCTACAAACTGACATCAGCAACCTGGACTGGTGAGTTTTCTTTCCCAGGGAAAATGGACAAAGGATGTGCCCAGGGGCCCCTGGCCTGGGCTGGGACCTGAATGCAAAAAAACCATATATCGAAGGACGGACCCCAGACCGAAGTTGTCCCCTCCTCAAACCACTGCTGCCCTGATAGACCCAAGGGAGCCCTACAAAGTGACATCAGCAACCTGGACTGGTGAGTTTTCTTTCCCAGGGAAAATGGCCAAAGGATGTGCCCAAGGGCCCCTGGCCCTGGGTTGGGGCCTATATGCAAAAAATCCTTATATCGAAGGATGGATCGCAGAGGAAAGTTGTCCCCACCTCAAAATTGTGCTGCCCTGATAGACCCAAGGGAGCCCTAAAAACTGACATCAGCAACCTGGACTGGTGAGTTTTCTTTCCCAGGGAAAAAGGCCAAAGGATGTGCCCAGGGGCCCCTGGCCCTGGGCTGGGACCTGAATGCAAAGAATCCCTATATCGAAGGATGGATCGCAGACCAAAGTTGTCCCCACCTCAAACCACTGCTGCCCTGATACACCCAAGGGAGCCCTACAAACTGACATCAGCAACCTGGACTGGTGAGTTTTCTTTCCCAGGGAAAAAGGCCAAAGGATGTGCCCAGGGGCCCCTGGCCCTGGGCTGGAACCTGAATGCAAAGAATCCTTATATCGAAGGATGGACCCCAGACCAAAATTGTCCCCTCCTGAAACCACTGCTGCCCTGATAGACCCAAGGGAGCCCTACAAACTGACATCAGCAACCTGGACTGGTGAATTTTCTTTCCCAGGAAAAATGGCCAAAAAATATGCCCTGGGGCCCATAGCCCTTGACTGGAACCTGAATGCAAAAAATCCCTACATCGAAGGATGGACCCAAGACCGAAGTTGTCCCCTCCTCAAATTTCTGCTGCCCTGATAGACCCAAGGGAGCCCTACAAACTGACATCAGGAACCTGGACTGGTGAATTTCCTTTCCCAGGGAAAATGGCCAAAGGATGTGCCCAGGGGCCCCTGGCCCTGGGCTGGAACCTGAATGCAAAAAATCTTTATATCGAAGGATGGACCCGACACCAAAGTTGTCCACTCCTCAAACTTGTGCTGCACTGATAGACCCAAGGGAGTCCTACAAAGTGACATCAGCAACCTGGACTGGTGAGTTTTCTTTCCCAGGGAAAATGGCCAAAGGGTGTGCCCAGGGGCCCCTGGCCCTGGGCTCGGACCTGAATGCAAAGAATCCTTATATCGAAGGACCGACCCCAGACCAAAATTGTCCCGTCCTCAAACTTGTGCTGCCCTGATAGACCCAAGGGAGCCCAACAAACTGACATCAGCAACCTGGACTGGTGAGTTTCTTTCCCAGGGAAAATGGCCAAAGGATGTGCCCAGGGGCCCCTGGCACTGGGCTGGAACCTGAATGCAAAAAATCTTTATATCGAAGGATGGATCGCAGACCAAAGTTGTCCCCTCCTCAAACCACTGCTGCCCTGATACACCCAAGGGAGCCCTACAATCTGACATCAGCAACCTGGACTGGTGAATTTTCTTTCCCAGAGAAAATGGCCAAAGGATGTGCCCAGGGGCCCCTGGCACTGGGCTGGGCCCTGACTGTAAAAACTTATATCAAAGGATGGACCCCAGACCAAAATTGTCCCCTCCTGAAACCACTGCTGCCCTGATAGACCCAAGGGAGCCCTACAAACTGACATCAGCAACCTGGACTGGTGAATTTTCTTTCCCAGGAAAAATGGCCAAAAAATATGCCCTGGGGCCCATAGCCCTTGGCTGGAACCTGAATGCAAAAAATCCCTACATCGAAGGATGGAGCCAAGACCGAAGTTGTCCCCTCCTCAAACGTCTGCTGCCCTGATAGACCCAGGGGAGCCATACAAACTGACATCAGGAACCTGGACTGGTGAGTTTAATTTCCCAGGGAAAATGGACAAAGGATGTGCCCAGAGGCCCCTGGCCTGGGCTGGGACCTGAATGCAGAAAAACCATATATCGAAGGACGGACCACAGACCAAAGTTGTCCCCTCCTCAAACCACTGCTGCCCTGATAGACCCAAGTGAGCCCAACAAACTGACATCAGGAACCTGGACTGGTGAGTTTTCTTTCCCAGGGAAAATGGCCAAAGGATGTGCCCTGGGGCCTCTGGCCCAGGGTTGGGGCCTGACTGCAAAAAATCCTTATATCGAAGGATGGATCGCAGACAGAAGTTGTCCCCACCTCAAACTTGTGCTGCCCTGATAGACCCAAGGGAGCCCTACAAACTGACATCAGCAACCTGGACTGGTGAGTTTTCTTTCCCAGGGAAAATGGACAAAGGATGTGCCCAGGGTCCCCTGGCCCTGGGCTGGGACATGAATGCAAAGAATCCTTATATCGAAGGACGGACCCCAGACCAAAGTTGTCCCGTCCTCAAACCACTGCTGCCCTGAGAGACCCAAGGGAGCCCTACAAAGTGACATCAGGAACCTGGACTGGTGAGTTTTCTTTCCCAGGGAAAATGGCCAAAGGATGTGCCCTGGGGCCTCTGGCCCAGGGTTGGGGCCTATATGCAAAAAATCCTTATATCGAAGGATGGATCGCAGAGGAAAGTTGTCCGCACCTCAAAATTGTGCTGCCCTGATAGACCCAATGGAGCCCTAAAAACTGACATCAGCAACCTGGACTGGTGAGTTTTCTTTCCCAGGGAAAATGGACAAAGGATGTGCCCAGCGGCCCCTGGCACTGGGCTGGGACCTGAATGCAAAGAATCCCTATATCGAAGGATGGACCCGACACCAAAGTTGTCCCCACCTCAAACATGTGCTGCCCTGATAGACCCAAGGGAGCCCTACAAAGTGACATCAGCAACCTGGACTGGTGAGTTTTCTTTCCCAGGGAAAATGGCCAAAGGATGTGCCCAGGGGCCCCTGGCACTGGGCTGGGCCCTGACTGCAAAGAATCCTTATATCGAAGGATGGACCCCAGACCAAAGTTGTCCCGTCCTCAAACTTGTGCTGCCCTGATAGACCCAAGGGAGCCCTACAAAGTGACATCAGGAACCTGGACTGGTGAGTTTTCTTTCCCAGGGAAAATGGCCAAAGGATGTGCCCAGGGGCCCCTGGCCCTGGGTTGGGACCTGAATGCAAAAAATCCTTACATGGAAGGATGGACCCCAGACCAAAGTTGTCTCCTCCTCAAAACACTGCTGCCCTGATAGATCCAAGGGAGCCCTACAAACTGACATCAGCAACCTGGACTGGTGAGTTTCCTTTCCCAGGGAAAATGCCCAAAGGATGTGCTCAGGGGCCCCTGGCCCTGGGCTTGGGGCCTGACTGCAAAAAATCCTTATATCGAAGGATGGACCCCCGACCAAAGTTGTCCCCTCCTCAAACTTGTGCTGCCCTGATAGACCCAAGGGAGCCCTACAAACTGACATCAGGAACCTGGACTGGTGAGTTTTCTTTCCCAGGGAAAATGGCTAAAGGATGTGCCCAGGGGCCCCTGGCCCTGTGCTGAAACCTGACTGCAAAAAATCCCTACATCGAAGGATGGACCCCAGACCAAAATTGTCCCCTCCTCAAACCACTGCTGCCCTGATAGACCCAAGGGAGCCCTACAAACTGAAATCAACAACCTGGACTGGTGAATTTTCTTTCCCAGAGAAAATGGCCAAATGATGTGCCCAGGGGCCCCTGGCCCTGGGATGAAACCTGACTGCAAAAAATCCTGATATCGAAGGATGTACCCCAGACCAAAGTTGTCCCCTCCTCAAATTTCTGCTGCCCTGATAGACCCAAGGGAGCCCTACAAACTGACATCAGCAACCTGGACTGGTGAATTTCCTTTCCCAGGGAAAATGGCCAAAGGATGTGCCCAGGGGCCCCTGGCCCGGGGCTGGACCCTGACTGCAAAGAATCCTTATATCGAAGGATGGACGCCAGACCAAAGTTGTCCCCACCTCAAACATGTGCTGCCCTGATAGACCCAAGGGAGCCCTACAAACTGACATCAGCAACCTGGACTGGTGAGTTTTCTTTCCCAGGGAAAATGGCCGAAGGATGTGCCCAGGGGCCCCTGGCCCTGGGCAGGAACCTGACTGAAAAAATTCCTTATATCGAAGGATGGATCGCAGACAGAAGTTGTCCCCACCTCAAACTTGTGCTGCCCTGATAGACCCAAGGGAGCCCTACAAAATGACATCAGCAACCTGGACTGGTGAGTTTTCTTTCCCAGGGAAAATGGACAAAGGATGTGCCCAGGGGCCCCGGGCACTGGGCTGGGACCTGAATGCAAAAAATCCTTACATGGAAGGATGGACCCCAGACCAAAGTTGTCTCCTCCTCAAAACACTGCTGCCCTGATAGACCCAAGGGAGCCCAACAAACTGACATCAGCAACATGGACTGGTGAGTTTCCTTTCCCAGGGAAAATGGCCAAAGGATGTGCCCAGGGGCCCCTGGCCCTGGGCTTGGGGCCTGACTGCAAAAAATCCTTATATCGAAGGATGGATCGCAGACAGAAGTTGTCCCCACCTCAAACTTGTGCTGCCCTGATAGACCCAAGGGAGCCCTACAAACTGACATCAGCAACCTGGACTGGTGAGTTTTCTTTCCCAGGGAAAATGGACAAAGGATGTGCCCAGGGTCCCCTGGACCTGGGCTGGGACATGAATGCAAAGAATCCTTATATCGAAGGACGGACCCCAGACCAAAGTTGTCCCGTCCTCAAACCACTGCTGCCCTGATAGACCCAAGGGAGCCCTACAAAGTGACATCAGGAACCTGGACTGGTGAGTTTTCTTTCCCAGGGAAAATGGCCAAAGGATGTGCCCTGGGGCCTCTGGCCCAGGGTTGGGGCCTATATGCAAAAAATCCTTATATCGAAGGATGGATCGCAGAGGAAAGTTGTCCGCACCTCAAAATTGTGCTGCCCTGATAGACCCAAGGGAGCCCTAAAAACTGACATCAGCAACCTGGACTGGTGAGTTTTCTTTCCCAGGGAAAAAGGCCAAAGGATGTGCCCAGGGGCCCCTGGCACTGGGCTGGGCCCTGACTGTAAAAACTTATATCAAAGGATGGACCCCAGACCAAAATTGTCCCCTCCTGAAACCACTGCTGCCCTGATAGACCCAAGGGAGCCCTACAAACTGACATCAGCAACCTGGACTGGTGAATTTTCTTTCCCAGGAAAAATGGCCAAAAAATATGCCCTGGGGCCCATAGCCCTTGGCTGGAACCTGAATGCAAAAAATCCCTACATCGAAGGATGGAGCCAAGACCGAAGTTGTCCCCTCCTCAAACGTCTGCTGCCCTGATAGACCCAGGGGAGCCATACAAACTGACATCAGGAACCTGGACTGGTGAGTTTAATTTCCCAGGGAAAATGGACAAAGGATGTGCCCAGAGGCCCCTGGCCTGGGCTGGGACCTGAATGCAGAAAAACCATATATCGAAGGACGGACCACAGACCAAAGTTGTCCCCTCCTCAAACCACTGCTGCCCTGATAGACCCAAGTGAGCCCAACAAACTGACATCAGGAACCTGGACTGGTGAGTTTTCTTTCCCAGGGAAAATGGCCAAAGGATGTGCCCTGGGGCCTCTGGCCCAGGGTTGGGGCCTGACTGCAAAAAATCCTTATATCGAAGGATGGATCGCAGACAGAAGTTGTCCCCACCTCAAACTTGTGCTGCCCTGATAGACCCAAGGGAGCCCTACAAACTGACATCAGCAACCTGGACTGGTGAGTTTTCTTTCCCAGGGAAAATGGACAAAGGATGTGCCCAGGGTCCCCTGGCCCTGGGCTGGGACATGAATGCAAAGAATCCTTATATCGAAGGACGGACCCCAGACCAAAGTTGTCCCGTCCTCAAACCACTGCTGCCCTGATAGACCCAAGGGAGCCCTACAAAGTGACATCAGGAACCTGGACTGGTGAGTTTTCTTTCCCAGGGAAAATGGCCAAAGGATGTGCCCTGGGGCCTCTGGCCCAGGGTTGGGGCCTATATGCAAAAAATCCTTATATCGAAGGATGGATCGCAGAGGAAAGTTGTCCGCACCTCAAAATTGTGCTGCCCTGATAGACCCAAGGGAGCCCTAAAAACTGACATCAGCAACCTGGACTGGTGAGTTTTCTTTCCCAGGGAAAAAGGCCAAAGGATGTGCCCAGGGGCCCCTGGCACTGGGCTGGGACCTGAATGCAAAGAATCCCTATATCGAAGGATGGATCGCAGACCAAAGTTGTCCCCACCTCAAACATGTGCTGCCCTGATAGACCCAAGGGAGCCCTACAAAGTGACATCAGCAACCTGGACTGGTGAGTTTTCTTTCCCAGGGAAAATGGCCAAAGGATGTGCCCAGGGGCCCCTGGCACTGGGCTGGGCCCTGACTGCAAAGAATCCTTATATCGAAGGATGGACCCCAGACCAAAGTTGTCCCCTCCTCAAACCACTGCTGCCCTGATAGACCCAAGGGAGCCCTACAAAGTGACATCAGGAACCTGGACTGGTGAGTTTTCTTTCCCAGGGAAAATGGCCAAAGGATGTGCCCAGGGGCCCCTGGCCCTGGGTTGGGACATGAATGCAAAAAATCCTTACATGGAAGGATGGACCCCAGACCAAAGTTGTCTCCTCCTCAAAACACTGCTGCCCTGATAGACCCAAGGGAGCCCTACAAACTGACATCAGCAACCTGGACTGGTGAGTTTCCTTTCCCAGGGAAAATGCCCAAAGGATGTGCTCAGGGGCCCCTGGCCCTGGGCTTGGGGCCTGACTGCAAAAAATCCTTATATCGAAGGATGGACCCCCGACCAAAGTTGTCCCCTCCTCAAACTTGTGCTGCCCTGATAGACCCAAGGGAGTCCTACATAGTGACATCAGCAACCTGGACTGGTGAGTTTTCTTTCCCAGGGAAAATGGCTAAAGGATGTGCCCAGGGGCCCCTGGCCCTGTGCTGAAACCTGACTGCAAAAAATCCCTACATCGAAGGATGGACCCCAGACCAAAATTGTCCCCTCCTCAAACCACTGCTGCCCTGATAGACCCAAGGGAGCCCTACAAACTGAAATCAACAACCTGGACTGGTGAATTTTCTTTCCCAGAGAAAATGGCCAAATGATGTGCCCAGGGGCCCCTGGCCCTGGGATGAAACCTGACTGCAAAAAATCCTGATATCGAAGGATGTACCCCAGACCAAAGTTGTCCCCTCCTCGAATTTCTGCTGCCCTGATAGACCCAAGGGAGCCCTACAAACTGACATCAGCAACCTGGACTGGTGAATTTCCTTTCCCAGGGAAAATGGCCAAAGGATGTGCCCAGGGGCCCCTGGCCCGGGGCTGGACCCTGACTGCAAAGAATCCTTATATCGAAGGATGGACCCCAGACCAAAGTTGTCCCCACCTCAAACATGTGCTGCCCTGATAGACCCAAGGGAGCCCTACAAACTGACATCAGCAACCTGGACTGGTGAGTTTTCTTTCCCAGGGAAAATGGCCGAAGGATGTGCCCAGGGGCCCCTGGCCCTGGGCAGGAACCTGACTGAAAAAATTCCTTATATCGAAGGATGGATCGCAGACAGAAGTTGTCCCCACCTCAAACTTGTGCTGCCCTGATAGACCCAAGGGAGCCCTACAAAATGACATCAGCAACCTGGACTGGTGAGTTTTCTTTCCCAGGGAAAATGGACAAAGGATGTGCCCAGGGGCCCCTGGCCTGGGCTGGGACCTGAATGCAAAAAAACCATATATCGAAGGACGGACCACAGACCAAAGTTGTCCCCTCCTCAAACCACTGCTACCCTGATAGACCCAAGGGAGCCCTACAAACTGCCACCAGCAACCTGGACTGGTGAATTTCCTTTCCCAGGGAAAATGGCCAAAGGATGTGCCCAGGGGCCCCTGGCCCTGGGCTGGACCCTGACTGCAAAGAATCCTTATATCGAAGGATGGACCCCAGACCAAAGTTGTCCCCACCTCAAACTTGTGCTGCCCTGATAGACCCAAGGGAGCCCTACAAACTGACATCAGCAACCTGGACTGGTGAGTTTTCTTTCCCAGGGAAAATGGACAAAGGATGTGCCCAGGGGCCCCTGGCCCTGGGCTGGACCCTGACTGCAAAGAATCCTTATATCGAAGGATGGACCCCAGACCAAAGTTGTCCCCACCTCAAACTTGTGCTGCCCTGATAGACCCAAGGGAGCCCTACAAACTGACATCAGCAACCTGGACTGGTGAGTTTTCTTTCCCAGGGAAAATGGACAAAGGATGTGCCCAGGGGCCCCTGGCCTGGGCTGGGACCTGAACGCAAAAAAACCATATATCGAAGGACGGACCCCAGACCGAAGTTGTCCCCTCCTCAAACCACTGCTGCCCTGATAGACCCAAGGGAGCCCTACAAACTGACATCAGCAACCTGGACTGGTGAGTTTTCTTTCCCAGGGAAAATGGCCAAAGGATGTGCCCAAGGGCCCCTGGCCCTGGGTTGGGGCCTATATGCAAAAAATCCTTATATCGAAGGATGGATCGCAGAGGAAAGTTGTCCCCACCTCAAAATTGTGCTGCCCTGATAGACCCAAGGGAGCCCTAAAAACTGACATCAGGAACCTGGACTGGTGAGTTTTCTTTCCCAGGGAAAATGGCCAAAGGATGTGCCCAGGGGCCCCTGGCCCTGGGCTGGGACCTGAATGCAAAGAATCCCTATATCGAAGGATGGATCGCAGACCAAAGTTGTCCCCACCTCAAACCACTGCTGCCCTGATACACCCAAGGGAGCCCTACAAACTGACATCAGCAACCTGGACTGGTGAGTTTTCTTTCCCAGGGAAAAAGGCCAAAGGATGTGCCCAGGGGCCCCTGGCCCTGGGCTGGAACCTGAATGCAAAGAATCCTTATATCGAAGGATGGACCCCAGACCAAAATTGTCCCCTCCTGAAACCACTGCTGCCCTGATAGACCCAAGGGAGCCCTACAAACTGACATCAGCAACCTGGACTGGTGAATTTTCTTTCCCAGGAAAAATGGCCAAAAAATATGCCCTGGGGCCCATAGCCCTTGACTGGAACCTGAATGCAAAAAATCCCTACATCGAAGGATGGACCCAAGACCGAAGTTGTCCCCTCCTCAAATTTCTGCTGCCCTGATAGACCCAAGGGAGCCCTACAAACTGACATCAGGAACCTGGACTGGTGAATTTCCTTTCCCAGGGAAAATGGCCAAAGGATGTGCCCAGGGGCCCCTGGCCCTGGGCTGGAACCTGAATGCAAAAAATCTTTATATCGAAGGATGGACCCGACACCAAAGTTGTCCACTCCTCAAACTTGTGCTGCACTGATAGACCCAAGGGAGTCCTACAAAGTGACATCAGCAACCTGGACTGGTGAGTTTTCTTTCCCAGGGAAAATGGCCAAAGGGTGTGCCCAGGGGCCCCTGGCCCTGGGCTCGGACCTGAATGCAAAGAATCCTTATATCGAAGGACCGACCCCAGACCAAAATTGTCCCGTCCTCAAACCACTGCTGCCCTGATAGACCCAAGGGAGCCCAACAAACTGACATCAGCAACCTGGACTGGTGAGTTTCTTTCCCAGGGAAAATGGCCAAAGGATGTGCCCAGGGGCCCCTGGCACTGGGCTGGAACCTGAATGCAAAAAATCTTTATATCGAAGGATGGATCGCAGACCAAAGTTGTCCCCTCCTCAAACCACTGCTGCCCTGATACACCCAAGGGAGCCCTACAATCTGACATCAGCAACCTGGACTGGTGAATTTTCTTTCCCAGAGAAAATGGCCAAAGGATGTGCCCAGGGGCCCCTGGCACTGGGCTGGGCCCTGACTGTAAAAACTTATATCAAAGGATGGACCCCAGACCAAAATTGTCCCCTCCTGAAACCACTGCTGCCCTGATAGACCCAAGGGAGCCCTACAAACTGACATCAGCAACCTGGACTGGTGAGTTTTCTTTCCCAGGAAAAATGGCCAAAAAATATGCCCTGGGGCCCATAGCCCTTGGCTGGAACCTGAATGCAAAAAATCCCTACATCGAAGGATGGAGCCAAGACCGAAGTTGTCCCCTCCTCAAACGTCTGCTGCCCTGATAGACCCAGGGGAGCCATACAAACTGACATCAGGAACCTGGACTGGTGAGTTTAATTTCCCAGGGAAAATGGCCAAATGATGTGCCCAGAGGCCCCTGGCCTGGGCTGGGACCTGAATGCAGAAAAACCATATATCGAAGGACGGACCACAGACCAAAGTTGTCCCCTCCTCAAACCACTGCTGCCCTGATAGACCCAAGTGAGCCCAACAAACTGACATCAGGAACCTGGACTGGTGAGTTTTCTTTCCCAGGGAAAATGGCCAAAGGATGTGCCCTGGGGCCTCTGGCCCAGGGTTGGGGCCTGACTGCAAAAAATCCTTATATCGAAGGATGGATCGCAGACAGAAGTTGTCCCCACCTCAAACTTGTGCTGCCCTGATAGACCCAAGGGAGCCCTACAAACTGACATCAGCAACCTGGACTGGTGAGTTTTCTTTCCCAGGGAAAATGGACAAAGGATGTGCCCAGGGTCCCCTGGCCCTGGGCTGGGACATGAATGCAAAGAATCCTTATATCGAAGGACGGACCCCAGACCAAAGTTGTCCCGTCCTCAAACCACTGCTGCCCTGATAGACCCAAGGGAGCCCTACAAAGTGACATCAGGAACCTGGACTGGTGAGTTTTCTTTCCCAGGGAAAATGGCCAAAGGATGTGCCCTGGGGCCTCTGGCCCAGGGTTGGGGCCTATATGCAAAAAATCCTTATATCGAAGGATGGATCGCAGAGGAAAGTTGTCCGCACCTCAAAATTGTGCTGCCCTGATAGACCCAAGGGAGCCCTACAAACTGACATCAGCAACCTGGACTGGTGAGTTTTCTTTCCCAGGGAAAAAGGCCAAAGGATGTGCCCAGGGGCCCCTGGCACTGGGCTGGGACCTGAATGCAAAGAATCCCTATATCGAAGGATGGATCGCAGACCAAAGTTGTCCCCACCTCAAACATGTGCTGCCCTGATAGACCCAAGGGAGCCCTACAAAGTGACATCAGCAACCTGGACTGGTGAGTTTTCTTTCCCAGGGAAAATGGCCAAAGGATGTGCCCAGGGGCCCCTGGCACTGGGCTGGGCCCTGACTGCAAAGAATCCTTATATCGAAGGATGGACCCCAGACCAAAGTTGTCCCCTCCTCAAACCACTGCTGCCCTGATAGACCCAAGGGAGCCATACAAAGTGACATCAGGAACCTGGACTGGTGAGTTTTCTTTCCCAGGGAAAATGGCCAAAGGATGTGCCCAGGGGCCCCTGGCCCTGGGTTGGGACCTGAATGCAAAAAATCCTTACATGGAAGGATGGACCCCAGACCAAAGTTGTCTCCTCCTCAAAACACTGCTGCCCTGATAGACCCAAGGGAGCCCTACAAACTGACATCAGCAACCTGGACTGGTGAGTTTCCTTTCCCAGGGAAAATGCCCAAAGGATGTGCCCAGGGGCCCCTGGCCCTGGCCTTGGGGCCTGACTGCAAAAAATCCTTATATCGAAGGATGGACCCCCGACCAAAGTTGTCCCCTCCTCAAACTTGTGCTGCCCTGATAGACCCAAGGGAGTCCTACATAGTGACATCAGCAACCTGGACTGGTGAGTTTTCTTTCCCAGGGAAAATGGCTAAAGGATGTGCCCAGGGGCCCCTGGCCCTGTGCTGAAACCTGACTGCAAAAAATCCCTACATCGAAGGATGGACCCCAGACCAAAATTGTCCCCTCCTCAAACCACTGCTGCCCTGATAGACCCAAGGGAGCCCTACAAACTGAAATCAACAACCTGGACTGGTGAATTTTCTTTCCCAGAGAAAATGGCCAAATGATGTGCCCAGGGGCCCCTGGCCCTGGGATGAAACCTGACTGCAAAAAATCCTGATATCGAAGGATGTACCCCAGACCAAAGTTGTCCCCTCCTCAAATTTCTGCTGCCCTGATAGACCCAAGGGAGCCCTACAAACTGACATCAGCAACCTGGACTGGTGAATTTCCTTTCCCAGGGAAAATGGCCAAAGGATGTGCCCAGGGGCCCCTGGCCCGGGGCTGGACCCTGACTGCAAAGAATCCTTATATCGAAGGATGGACCCCAGACCAAAGTTGTCCCCACCTCAAACATGTGCTGCCCTGATAGACCCAAGGGAGCCCTACAAACTGACATCAGCAACCTGGACTGGTGAGTTTTCTTTCCCAGGGAAAATGGCCGAAGGATGTGCCCAGGGGCCCCTGGCCCTGGGCAGGAACCTGACTGAAAAAATTCCTTATATCGAAGGATGGATCGCAGACAGAAGTTGTCCCCACCTCAAACTTGTGCTGCCCTGATAGACCCAAGGGAGCCCTACAAAATGACATCAGCAACCTGGACTGGTGAGTTTTCTTTCCCAGGGAAAATGGACAAAGGATGTGCCCAGGGGCCCCTGGCCTGGGCTGGGACCTGAATGCAAAAAAACCATATATCGAAGGACGGACCACAGACCAAAGTTGTCCCCTCCTCAAACCACTGCTACCCTGATAGACCCAAGGGAGCCCTACAAACTGCCACCAGCAACCTGGACTGGTGAATTTCCTTTCCCAGGGAAAATGGCCAAAGGATGTGCCCAGGGGCCCCTGGCCCTGGGCTGGACCCTGACTGCAAAGAATCCTTATATCGAGGATGGACCCCAGACCAAAGTTGTCCCCACCTCAAACTTGTGCTGCCCTGATAGACCCAAGGGAGCCCTACAAACTGACATCAGCAACCTGGACTGGTGAGTTTTCTTTCCCAGGGAAAATGGACAAAGGATGTGCCCAGGGGCCCCTGGCCCTGGGCTGGACCCTGACTGCAAAGAATCCTTATATCGAAGGATGGACCCCAGACCAAAATTGTCCCCACCTCAAACTTGTGCTGCCCTGATAGACCCAAGGGAGCCCTACAAACTGACATCAGCAACCTGGACTGGTGAGTTTTCTTTCCCAGGGAAAATGGACAAAGGATGTGCCCAGGGGCCCCTGGCCTGGGCTGGGACCTGAATGCAAAAAAACCATATATCGAAGGACGGACCCCAGACCGAAGTTGTCCCCTCCTCAAACCACTGCTGCCCTGATAGACCCAAGGGAGCCCTACAAACTGACATCAGCAACCTGGACTGGTGAGTTTTCTTTCCCAGGGAAAATGGCCAAAGGATGTGCCCTGGGGCCCCTGGCCCTGGGTTGGGGCCTATATGCAAAAAATCCTTATATCGAAGGATGGATCGCAGAGGAAAGTTGTCCCCACCTCAAAATTGTGCTGCCCTGATAGACCCAAGGGAGCCCTAAAAACTGACATCAGCAACCTGGACTGGTGAGTTTTCTTTCCCAGGGAAAAAGGCCAAAGGATGTGCCCAGGGGCCCCTGGCACTGGGCTGGGCCCTGACTGTAAAAACTTATATCAAAGGATGGACCCCAGACCAAAATTGTCCCCTCCTGAAACCACTGCTGCCCTGATAGACCCAAGGGAGCCCTACAAACTGACATCAGCAACCTGGACTGGTGAATTTTCTTTCCCAGGAAAAATGGCCAAAAATTATGCCCTGGGGCCCATAGCCCTTGGCTGGAACCTGAATGCAAAAAATCCCTACATCGAAGGATGGAGCCAAGACCGAAGTTGTCCCCTCCTCAAACGTCTGCTGCCCTGATAGACCCAGGGGAGCCATACAAACTGACATCAGGAACCTGGACTGGTGAGTTTAATTTCCCAGGGAAAATGGACAAAGGATGTGCCCAGAGGCCCCTGGCCTGGGCTGGGACCTGAATGCAGAAAAACCATATATCGAAGGACGGACCACAGACCAAAGTTGTCCCCTCCTCAAACCACTGCTGCCCTGATAGACCCAAGTGAGCCCAACAAACTGACATCAGGAACCTGGACTGGTGAGTTTTCTTTCCCAGGGAAAATGGCCAAAGGATGTGCCCTGGGGCCTCTGGCCCAGGGTTGGGGCCTGACTGCAAAAAATCCTTATATCGAAGGATGGATCGCAGACAGAAGTTGTCCCCACCTCAAACTTGTGCTGCCCTGATAGACCCAAGGGAGCCCTACAAACTGACATCAGCAACCTGGACTGGTGAGTTTTCTTTCCCAGGGAAAATGGACAAAGGATGTGCCCAGGGTCCCCTGGCCCTGGGCTGGGACATGAATGCAAAGAATCCTTATATCGAAGGACGGACCCCAGACCAAAGTTGTCCCGTCCTCAAACCACTGCTGCCCTGATAGACCCAAGGGAGCCCTACAAAGTGACATCAGGAACCTGGACTGGTGAGTTTTCTTTCCCAGGGAAAATGGCCAAAGGATGTGCCCTGGGGCCTCTGGCCCAGGGTTGGGGCCTATATGCAAAAAATCCTTATATCGAAGGATGGATCGCAGAGGAAAGTTGTCCGCACCTCAAAATTGTGCTGCCCTGATAGACCCAAGGGAGCCCTACAAACTGACATCAGCAACCTGGACTGGTGAGTTTTCTTTCCCAGGGAAAAAGGCCAAAGGATGTGCCCAGGGGCCCCTGGCACTGGGCTGGGACCTGAATGCAAAGAATCCCTATATCGAAGGATGGATCGCAGACCAAAGTTGTCCCCACCTCAAACATGTGCTGCCCTGATAGACCCAAGGGAGCCCTACAAAGTGACATCAGCAACCTGGACTGGTGAGTTTTCTTTCCCAGGGAAAATGGCCAAAGGATGTGCCCAGGGGCCCCTGGCACTGGGCTGGGCCCTGACTGCAAAGAATCCTTATATCGAAGGATGGACCCCAGACCAAAGTTGTCCCCTCCTCAAACCACTGCTGCCCTGATAGACCCAAGGGAGCCCTACAAAGTGACATCAGGAACCTGGACTGGTGAGTTTTCTTTCCCAGGGAAAATGGCCAAAGGATGTGCCCAGGGGCCCCTGGCCCTGGGTTGGGACCTGAATGCAAAAAATCCTTACATGGAAGGATGGACCCCAGACCAAAGTTGTCTCCTCCTCAAAACACTGCTGCCCTGATAGACCCAAGGGAGCCCTACAAACTGACATCAGCAACCTGGACTGGTGAGTTTCCTTTCCCAGGGAAAATGCCCAAAGGATGTGCCCAGGGGCCCCTGGCCCTGGGCTTGGGGCCTGAGTGCAAAAAATCCTTATATCGAAGGATGGACCCCCGACCAAAGTTGTCCCCTCCTCAAACTTGTGCTGCCCTGATAGACCCAAGGGAGTCCTACATAGTGACATCAGCAACCTGGACTGGTGAGTTTTCTTTCCCAGGGAAAATGGCTAAAGGATGTGCCCAGGGGCCCCTGGCCCTGTGCTGAAACCTGACTGCAAAAAATCCCTACATCGAAGGATGGACCCCAGACCAAAATTGTCCCCTCCTCAAACCACTGCTGCCCTGATAGACCCAAGGGAGCCCTACAAACTGAAATCAACAACCTGGACTGGTGAATTTTCTTTCCCAGAGAAAATGGCCAAATGATGTGCCCAGGGGCCCCTGGCCCTGGGATGAAACCTGACTGCAAAAAATCCTGATATCGAAGGATGTACCCCAGACCAAAGTTGTCCCCTCCTCAAATTTCTGCTGCCCTGATAGACCCAAGGGAGCCCTACAAACTGACATCAGCAACCTGGACTGGTGAATTTCCTTTCCCAGGGAAAATGGCCAAAGGATGTGCCCAGGGGCCCCTGGCCCGGGGCTGGACCCTGACTGCAAAGAATCCTTATATCGAAGGATGGACCCCAGACCAAAGTTGTCCCCACCTCAAACATGTGCTGCCCTGATAGACCCAAGGGAGCCCTACAAACTGACATCAGCAACCTGGACTGGTGAGTTTTCTTTCCCAGGGAAAATGGCCGAAGGATGTGCCCAGGGGCCCCTGGCCCTGGGCAGGAACCTGACTGAAAAAATTCCTTTTATCGAAGGATGGATCGCAGACAGAAGTTGTCCCCACCTCAAACTTGTGCTGCCCTGATAGACCCAAGGGAGCCCTACAAAATGACATCAGCAACCTGGACTGGTGAGTTTTCTTTCCCAGGGAAAATGGACAAAGGATGTGCCCAGGGGCCCCTGGCCTGGGCTGGGACCTGAATGCAAAAAAACCATATATCGAAGGACGGACCACAGACCAAAGTTGTCCCCTCCTCAAACCACTGCTACCCTGATAGACCCAAGGGAGCCCTACAAACTGCCACCAGCAACCTGGACTGGTGAATTTCCTTTCCCAGGGAAAATGGCCAAAGGATGTGCCCAGGGGCCCCTGGCCCTGGGCTGGACCCTGACTGCAAAGAATCCTTATATCGAGGATGGACCCCAGACCAAAGTTGTCCCCACCTCAAACTTGTGCTGCCCTGATAGACCCAAGGGAGCCCTACAAACTGACATCAGCAACCTGGACTGGTGAGTTTTCTTTCCCAGGGAAAATGGACAAAGGATGTGCCCAGGGGCCCCTGGCCCTGGGCTGGACCCTGACTGCAAAGAATCCTTATATCGAAGGATGGACCCCAGACCAAAGTTGTCCCCACCTCAAACTTGTGCTGCCCTGATAGACCCAAGGGAGCCCTACAAACTGACATCAGCAACCTGGACTGGTGAGTTTTCTTTCCCAGGGAAAATGGACAAAGGATGTGCCCAGGGGCCCCTGGCCTGGGCTGGGACCTGAATGCAAAAAAACCATATATCGAAGGACGGACCCCAGACCGAAGTTGTCCCCTCCTCAAACCACTGCTGCCCTGATAGACCCAAGGGAGCCCTACAAACTGACATCAGCAACCTGGACTGGTGAGTTTTCTTTCCCAGGGAAAATGGCCAAAGGATGTGCCCAAGGGCCCCTGGCCCTGGGTTGGGGCCTATATGCAAAAAATCCTTATATCGAAGGATGGATCGCAGAGGAAAGTTGTCCCCACCTCAAAATTGTGCTGCCCTGATAGACCCAAGGGAGCCCTAAAAACTGACATCAGCAACCTGGACTGGTGAGTTTTCTTTCCCAGGGAAAAAGGCCAAAGGATGTGCCCAGGGGCCCCTGGCACTGGGCTGGGCCCTGACTGTAAAAACTTATATCAAAGGATGGACCCCAGACCAAAATTGTCCCCTCCTGAAACCACTGCTGCCCTGATAGACCCAAGGGAGCCCTACAAACTGACATCAGCAACCTGGACTGGTGAATTTTCTTTCCCAGGAAAAATGGCCAAAAAATATGCCCTGGGGCCCATAGCCCTTGGCTGGAACCTGAATGCAAAAAATCCCTACATCGAAGGATGGAGCCAAGACCGAAGTTGTCCCCTCCTCAAACGTCTGCTGCCCTGATAGACCCAGGGGAGCCATACAAACTGACATCAGGAACCTGGACTGGTGAGTTTAATTTCCCAGGGAAAATGGACAAAGGATGTGCCCAGAGGCCCCTGGCCTGGGCTGGGACCTGAATGCAGAAAAACCATATATCGAAGGACGGACCACAGACCAAAGTTGTCCCCTCCTCAAACCACTGCTGCCCTGATAGACCCAAGTGAGCCCAACAAACTGACATCAGGAACCTGGACTGGTGAGTTTTCTTTCCCAGGGAAAATGGCCAAAGGATGTGCCCTGGGGCCTCTGGCCCAGGGTTGGGGCCTGACTGCAAAAAATCCTTATATCGAAGGATGGATCGCAGACAGAAGTTGTCCCCACCTCAAACTTGTGCTGCCCTGATAGACCCAAGGGAGCCCTACAAACTGACATCAGCAACCTGGACTGGTGAGTTTTCTTTCCCAGGGAAAATGGACAAAGGATGTGCCCAGGGTCCCCTGGCCCTGGGCTGGGACATGAATGCAAAGAATCCTTATATCGAAGGACGGACCCCAGACCAAAGTTGTCCCGTCCTCAAACCACTGCTGCCCTGATAGACCCAAGGGAGCCCTACAAAGTGACATCAGGAACCTGGACTGGTGAGTTTTCTTTCCCAGGGAAAATGGCCAAAGGATGTGCCCTGGGGCCTCTGGCCCAGGGTTGGGGCCTATATGCAAAAAATCCTTATATCGAAGGATGGATCGCAGAGGAAAGTTGTCCGCACCTCAAAATTGTGCTGCCCTGATAGACCCAAGGGAGACCTAAAAACTGACATCAGCAACCTGGACTGGTGAGTTTTCTTTCCCAGGGAAAAAGGCCAAAGGATGTGCCCAGCGGCCCCTGGCACTGGGCTGGGACCTGAATGCAAAGAATCCCTATATCGAAGGATGGATCGCAGACCAAAGTTGTCCCCACCTCAAACATGTGCTGCCCTGATAGACCCAAGGGAGCCCTACAAAGTGACATCAGCAACCTGGACTGGT
Source organism: Lonchura striata (assembly GCF_046129695.1). Classification (NCBI taxonomy): domain Eukaryota; kingdom Metazoa; phylum Chordata; class Aves; order Passeriformes; family Estrildidae; genus Lonchura; species Lonchura striata. The sequence continues at coordinate 1,037,636 of NC_134612.1, forward strand.
GAGTTTTCTTTCCCAGGGAAAATGGCCAAAGGATGTGCCCAGGGGCCCCTGGCACTGGGCTGGGCTCTGACTGCAAAGAATCCTTATATCGAAGGATGGACCCCAGACCAAAGTTGTCCCCTCCTCAAACCACTGCTGCCCTGATAGACCCAAGGGAGCTCTACAAAGTGACATCAGGAACCTGGACTGGTGAGTTTTCTTTCCCAGGGAAAATGGCCAAAGGATGTGCCCAGGGGCCCCTGGCCCTGGGTTGGGACCTGAATGCAAAAAATCCTTACATGGAAGGATGGACCCCAGACCAAAGTTGTCTCCTCCTCAAAACACTGCTGCCCTGATAGACCCAAGGGAGCCCTACAAACTGACATCAGCAACCTGGACTGGTGAGTTTCCTTTCCCAGGGAAAATGCCCAAAGGATGTGCTCAGGGGCCCCTGGCCCTGGGCTTGGGGCCTGACTGCAAAAAATCCTTATATCGAAGGATGGACCCCCGACCAAAGTTGTCCCCTCCTCAAACTTGTGCTGCCCTGATAGACCCAAGGGAGTCCTACATAGTGACATCAGCAACCTGGACTGGTGAGTTTTCTTTCCCAGGGAAAATGGCTAAAGGATGTGCCCAGGGGCCCCTGGCCCTGTGCTGAAACCTGACTGCAAAAAATCCCTACATCGAAGGATGGACCCCAGACCAAAATTGTCCCCTCCTCAAACCACTGCTGCCCTGATAGACCCAAGGGAGCCCTACAAACTGAAATCAACAACCTGGACTGGTGAATTTTCTTTCCCAGAGAAAATGGCCAAATGATGTGCCCAGGGGCCCCTGGCACTGGGATGAAACCTGACTGCAAAAAATCCTGATATCGAAGGATGTACCCCAGACCAAAGTTGTCCCCTCCTCAAATTTCTGCTGCCCTGATAGACCCAAGGGAGCCCTACAAACTGACATCAGCAACCTGGACTGGTGAATTTCCTTTCCCAGGGAAAATGGCCAAAGGATGTGCCCAGGGGCCCCTGGCCCGGGGCTGGACCCTGACTGCAAAGAATCCTTATATCGAAGGATGGACCCCAGACCAAAGTTGTCCCCACCTCAAACATGTGCTGCCCTGATAGACCCAAGGGAGCCCTACAAACTGACATCAGCAACCTGGACTGGTGAGTTTTCTTTCCCAGGGAAAATGGCCGAAGGATGTGCCCAGGGGCCCCTGGCCCTGGGCAGGAACCTGACTGAAAAAATTCCTTATATCGAAGGATGGATCGCAGACAGAAGTTGTCCCCACCTCAAACTTGTGCTGCCCTGATAGACCCAAGGGAGCCCTACAAAATGACATCAGCAACCTGGACTGGTGAGTTTTCTTTCCCAGGGAAAATGGACAAAGGATGTGCCCAGGGGCCCCTGGCCTGGGCTGGGACCTGAATGCAAAAAAACCATATATCGAAGGACGGACCACAGACCAAAGTTGTCCCCTCCTCAAACCACTGCTACCCTGATAGACCCAAGGGAGCCCTACAAACTGCCACCAGCAACCTGGACTGGTGAATTTCCTTTCCCAGGGGAAATGGCCAAAGGATGTGCCCAGGGGCCCCTGGCCCTGGGCTGGACCCTGACTGCAAAGAATCCTTATATCGAGGATGGACCCCAGACCAAAGTTGTCCCCACCTCAAACTTGTGCTGCCCTGATAGACCCAAGGGAGCCCTACAAACTGACATCAGCAACCTGGACTGGTGAGTTTTCTTTCCCAGGGAAAATGGACAAAGGATGTGCCCAGGGGCCCCTGGACCTGGGCTGGACCCTGACTGCAAAGAATCCTTATATTGAAGGATGGACCCCAGACCAAAGTTGTCCCCACCTCAAACTTGTGCTGCCCTGATAGACCCAAGGGAGCCCTACAAACTGACATCAGCAACCTGGACTGGTGAGTTTTCTTTCCCAGGGAAAATGGACAAAGGATGTGCCCAGGGGCCCCTGGCCTGGGCTGGGACCTGAATGCAAAAAAACCATATATCGAAGGACGGACCCCAGACCGAAGTTGTCCCCTCCTCAAACCACTGCTGCCCTGATAGACCCAAGGGAGCCCTACAAAGTGACATCAGCAACCTGGACTGGTGAGTTTTCTTTCCCAGGGAAAATGGCCAAAGGATGTGCCCAAGGGCCCCTGGCCCTGGGTTGGGGCCTATATGCAAAAAATCCTTATATCGAAGGATGGATCGCAGAGGAAAGTTGTCCCCACCTCAAAATTGTGCTGCCCTGATAGACCCAAGGGAGCCCTAAAAACTGACATCAGCAACCTGGACTGGTGAGTTTTCTTTCCCAGGGAAAAAGGCCAAAGGATGTGCCCAGGGGCCCCTGGCCCTGGGCTGGGACCTGAATGCAAAGAATCCCTATATCGAAGGATGGATCGCAGACCAAAGTTGTCCCCACCTCAAACCACTGCTGCCCTGATACACCCAAGGGAGCCCTACAAACTGACATCAGCAACCTGGACTGGTGAGTTTTCTTTCCCAGGGAAAAAGGCCAAAGGATGTGCCCAGGGGCCCCTGGCCCTGGGCTGGAACCTGAATGCAAAGAATCCTTATATCGAAGGATGGACCCCAGACCAAAATTGTCCCCTCCTGAAACCACTGCTGCCCTGATAGACCCAAGGGAGCCCTACAAACTGACATCAGCAACCTGGACTGGTGAATTTTCTTTCCCAGGAAAAATGGCCAAAAAATATGCCCTGGGGCCCATAGCCCTTGACTGGAACCTGAATGCAAAAAATCCCTACATCGAAGGATGGACCCAAGACCGAAGTTGTCCCCTCCTCAAATTTCTGCTGCCCTGATAGACCCAAGGGAGCCCTACAAACTGACATCAGGAACCTGGACTGGTGAATTTCCTTTCCCAGGGAAAATGGCCAAAGGATGTGCCCAGGGGCCCCTGGCCCTGGGCTGGACCCTGACTGCAAAGAATCCTTATATCGAAGGATGGACCCCAGACCAAAGTTGTCCCCACCTCAAACTTGTGCTGCCCTGATAGACCCAAGGGAGCCCTACAAACTGACATCAGCAACCTGGACTGGTGAGTTTTCTTTCCCAGGGAAAATGGACAAAGGATGTGCCCAGGGGCCCCTGGCCTGGGCTGGGACCTGAATGCAAAAAAACCATATATCGAAGGACGGACCCCAGACCGAAGTTGTCCCCTCCTCAAACCACTGCTGCCCTGATAGACCCAAGGGAGCCCTACAAACTGACATCAGCAACCTGGACTGGTGAGTTTTCTTTCCCAGGGAAAATGGCCAAAGGATGTGCCCTGGGGCCCCTGGCCCTGGGTTGGGGCCTATATGCAAAAAATCCTTATATCGAAGGATGGATCGCAGAGGAAAGTTGTCCCCACCTCAAAATTGTGCTGCCCTGATAGACCCAAGGGAGCCCTAAAAACTGACATCAGCAACCTGGACTGGTGAGTTTTCTTTCCCAGGGAAAAAGGCCAAAGGATGTGCCCAGGGGCCCCTGGCACTGGGCTGGGCCCTGACTGTAAAAACTTATATCAAAGGATGGACCCCAGACCAAAATTGTCCCCTCCTGAAACCACTGCTGCCCTGATAGACCCAAGGGAGCCCTACAAACTGACATCAGCAACCTGGACTGGTGAATTTTCTTTCCCAGGAAAAATGGCCAAAAAATATGCCCTGGGGCCCATAGCCCTTGGCTGGAACCTGAATGCAAAAAATCCCTACATCGAAGGATGGAGCCAAGACCGAAGTTGTCCCCTCCTCAAACGTCTGCTGCCCTGATAGACCCAGGGGAGCCATACAAACTGACATCAGGAACCTGGACTGGTGAGTTTAATTTCCCAGGGAAAATGGACAAAGGATGTGCCCAGAGGCCCCTGGCCTGGGCTGGGACCTGAATGCAGAAAAACCATATATCGAAGGACGGACCACAGACCAAAGTTGTCCCCTCCTCAAACCACTGCTGCCCTGATAGACCCAAGTGAGCCCAACAAACTGACATCAGGAACCTGGACTGGTGAGTTTTCTTTCCCAGGGAAAATGGCCAAAGGATGTGCCCTGGGGCCTCTGGCCCAGGGTTGGGGCCTGACTGCAAAAAATCCTTATATCGAAGGATGGATCGCAGACAGAAGTTGTCCCCACCTCAAACTTGTGCTGCCCTGATAGACCCAAGGGAGCCCTACAAACTGACATCAGCAACCTGGACTGGTGAGTTTTCTTTCCCAGGGAAAATGGACAAAGGATGTGCCCAGGGTCCCCTGGCCCTGGGCTGGGACATGAATGCAAAGAATCCTTATATCGAAGGACGGACCCCAGACCAAAGTTGTCCCGTCCTCAAACCACTGCTGCCCTGATAGACCCAAGGGAGCCCTACAAAGTGACATCAGGAACCTGGACTGGTGAGTTTTCTTTCCCAGGGAAAATGGCCAAAGGATGTGCCCTGGGGCCTCTGGCCCAGGGTTGGGGCCTATATGCAAAAAATCCTTATATCGAAGGATGGATCGCAGAGGAAAGTTGTCCGCACCTCAAAATTGTGCTGCCCTGATAGACCCAAGGGAGCCCTACAAACTGACATCAGCAACCTGGACTGGTGAGTTTTCTTTCCCAGGGAAAAAGGCCAAAGGATGTGCCCAGGGGCCCCTGGCACTGGGCTGGGACCTGAATGCAAAGAATCCCTATATCGAAGGATGGATCGCAGACCAAAGTTGTCCCCACCTCAAACATGTGCTGCCCTGATAGACCCAAGGGAGCCCTACAAAGTGACATCAGCAACCTGGACTGGTGAGTTTTCTTTCCCAGGGAAAATGGCCAAAGGATGTGCCCAGGGGCCCCTGGCACTGGGCTGGGCCCTGACTGCAAAGAATCCTTATATCGAAGGATGGACCCCAGACCAAAGTTGTCCCCTCCTCAAACCACTGCTGCCCTGATAGACCCAAGGGAGCCCTACAAAGTGACATCAGGAACCTGGACTGGTGAGTTTTCTTTCCCAGGGAAAATGGCCAAAGGATGTGCCCAGGGGCCCCTGGCCCTGGGTTGGGACCTGAATGCAAAAAATCCTTACATGGAAGGATGGACCCCAGACCAAAGTTGTCTCCTCCTCAAAACACTGCTGCCCTGATAGACCCAAGGGAGCCCTACAAACTGACATCAGCAACCTGGACTGGTGAGTTTCCTTTCCCAGGGAAAATGCCCAAAGGATGTGCCCAGGGGCCCCTGGCCCTGGGCTTGGGGCCTGAGTGCAAAAAATCCTTATATCGAAGGATGGACCCCCGACCAAAGTTGTCCCCTCCTCAAACTTGTGCTGCCCTGATAGACCCAAGGGAGTCCTACATAGTGACATCAGCAACCTGGACTGGTGAGTTTTCTTTCCCAGGGAAAATGGCTAAAGGATGTGCCCAGGGGCCCCTGGCCCTGTGCTGAAACCTGACTGCAAAAAATCCCTACATCGAAGGATGGACCCCAGACCAAAATTGTCCCCTCCTCAAACCACTGCTGCCCTGATAGACCCAAGGGAGCCCTACAAACTGAAATCAACAACCTGGACTGGTGAATTTTCTTTCCCAGAGAAAATGGCCAAATGATGTGCCCAGGGGCCCCTGGCCCTGGGATGAAACCTGACTGCAAAAAATCCTGATATCGAAGGATGTACCCCAGACCAAAGTTGTCCCCTCCTCAAATTTCTGCTGCCCTGATAGACCCAAGGGAGCCCTACAAACTGACATCAGCAACCTGGACTGGTGAATTTCCTTTCCCAGGGAAAATGGCCAAAGGATGTGCCCAGGGGCCCCTGGCCCGGGGCTGGACCCTGACTGCAAAGAATCCTTATATCGAAGGATGGACCCCAGACCAAAGTTGTCCCCACCTCAAACATGTGCTGCCCTGATAGACCCAAGGGAGCCCTACAAACTGACATCAGCAACCTGGACTGGTGAGTTTTCTTTCCCAGGGAAAATGGCCGAAGGATGTGCCCAGGGGCCCCTGGCCCTGGGCAGGAACCTGACTGAAAAAATTCCTTATATCGAAGGATGGATCGCAGACAGAAGTTGTCCCCACCTCAAACTTGTGCTGCCCTGATAGACCCAAGGGAGCCCTACAAAATGACATCAGCAACCTGGACTGGTGAGTTTTCTTTCCCAGGGAAAATGGACAAAGGATGTGCCCAGGGGCCCCTGGCCTGGGCTGGGACCTGAATGCAAAAAAACCATATATCGAAGGACGGACCACAGACCAAAGTTGTCCCCTCCTCAAACCACTGCTACCCTGATAGACCCAAGGGAGCCCTACAAACTGCCACCAGCAACCTGGACTGGTGAATTTCCTTTCCCAGGGAAAATGGCCAAAGGATGTGCCCAGGGGCCCCTGGCCCTGGGCTGGACCCTGACTGCAAAGAATCCTTATATCGAGGATGGACCCCAGACCAAAGTTGTCCCCACCTCAAACTTGTGCTGCCCTGATAGACCCAAGGGAGCCCTACAAACTGACATCAGCAACCTGGACTGGTGAGTTTTCTTTCCCAGGGAAAATGGACAAAGGATGTGCCCAGGGGCCCCTGGCCCTGGGCTGGACCCTGACTGCAAAGAATCCTTATATCGAAGGATGGACCCCAGACCAAAGTTGTCCCCACCTCAAACTTGTGCTGCCCTGATAGACCCAAGGGAGCCCTACAAACTGACATCAGCAACCTGGACTGGTGAGTTTTCTTTCCCAGGGAAAATGGACAAAGGATGTGCCCAGGGGCCCCTGGCCTGGGCTGGGACCTGAATGCAAAAAAACCATATATCGAAGGACGGACCCCAGACCGAAGTTGTCCCCTCCTCAAACCACTGCTGCCCTGATAGACCCAAGGGAGCCCTACAAACTGACATCAGCAACCTGGACTGGTGAGTTTTCTTTCCCAGGGAAAATGGCCAAAGGATGTGCCCAAGGGCCCCTGGCCCTGGGTTGGGGCCTATATGCAAAAAATCCTTATATCGAAGGATGGATCGCAGAGGAAAGTTGTCCCCACCTCAAAATTGTGCTGCCCTGATAGACCCAAGGGAGCCCTAAAAACTGACATCAGCAACCTGGACTGGTGAGTTTTCTTTCCCAGGGAAAAAGGCCAAAGGATGTGCCCAGGGGCCCCTGGCACTGGGCTGGGCCCTGACTGTAAAAACTTATATCAAAGGATGGACCCCAGACCAAAATTGTCCCCTCCTGAAACCACTGCTGCCCTGATAGACCCAAGGGAGCCCTACAAACTGACATCAGCAACCTGGACTGGTGAATTTTCTTTCCCAGGAAAAATGGCCAAAAAATATGCCCTGGGGCCCATAGCCCTTGGCTGGAACCTGAATGCAAAAAATCCCTACATCGAAGGATGGAGCCAAGACCGAAGTTGTCCCCTCCTCAAACGTCTGCTGCCCTGATAGACCCAGGGGAGCCATACAAACTGACATCAGGAACCTGGACTGGTGAGTTTAATTTCCCAGGGAAAATGGACAAAGGATGTGCCCAGAGGCCCCTGGCCTGGGCTGGGACCTGAATGCAGAAAAACCATATATCGAAGGACGGACCACAGACCAAAGTTGTCCCCTCCTCAAACCACTGCTGCCCTGATAGACCCAAGTGAGCCCAACAAACTGACATCAGGAACCTGGACTGGTGAGTTTTCTTTCCCAGGGAAAATGGCCAAAGGATGTGCCCTGGGGCCTCTGGCCCAGGGTTGGGGCCTGACTGCAAAAAATCCTTATATCGAAGGATGGATCGCAGACAGAAGTTGTCCCCACCTCAAACTTGTGCTGCCCTGATAGACCCAAGGGAGCCCTACAAACTGACATCAGCAACCTGGACTGGTGAGTTTTCTTTCCCAGGGAAAATGGACAAAGGATGTGCCCAGGGTCCCCTGGCCCTGGGCTGGGACATGAATGCAAAGAATCCTTATATCGAAGGACGGACCCCAGACCAAAGTTGTCCCGTCCTCAAACCACTGCTGCCCTGATAGACCCAAGGGAGCCCTACAAAGTGACATCAGGAACCTGGACTGGTGAGTTTTCTTTCCCAGGGAAAATGGCCAAAGGATGTGCCCTGGGGCCTCTGGCCCAGGGTTGGGGCCTATATGCAAAAAATCCTTATATCGAAGGATGGATCGCAGAGGAAAGTTGTCCGCACCTCAAAATTGTGCTGCCCTGATAGACCCAAGGGAGACCTAAAAACTGACATCAGCAACCTGGACTGGTGAGTTTTCTTTCCCAGGGAAAAAGGCCAAAGGATGTGCCCAGCGGCCCCTGGCACTGGGCTGGGACCTGAATGCAAAGAATCCCTATATCGAAGGATGGATCGCAGACCAAAGTTGTCCCCACCTCAAACATGTGCTGCCCTGATAGACCCAAGGGAGCCCTACAAAGTGACATCAGCAACCTGGACTGGTGAGTTTTCTTTCCCAGGGAAAATGGCCAAAGGATGTGCCCAGGGGCCCCTGGCACTGGGCTGGGCTCTGACTGCAAAGAATCCTTATATCGAAGGATGGACCCCAGACCAAAGTTGTCCCCTCCTCAAACCACTGCTGCCCTGATAGACCCAAGGGAGCTCTACAAAGTGACATCAGGAACCTGGACTGGTGAGTTTTCTTTCCCAGGGAAAATGGCCAAAGGATGTGCCCAGGGGCCCCTGGCCCTGGGTTGGGACCTGAATGCAAAAAATCCTTACATGGAAGGATGGACCCCAGACCAAAGTTGTCTCCTCCTCAAAACACTGCTGCCCTGATAGACCCAAGGGAGCCCTACAAACTGACATCAGCAACCTGGACTGGTGAGTTTCCTTTCCCAGGGAAAATGCCCAAAGGATGTGCTCAGGGGCCCCTGGCCCTGGGCTTGGGGCCTGACTGCAAAAAATCCTTATATCGAAGGATGGACCCCCGACCAAAGTTGTCCCCTCCTCAAACTTGTGCTGCCCTGATAGACCCAAGGGAGTCCTACATAGTGACATCAGCAACCTGGACTGGTGAGTTTTCTTTCCCAGGGAAAATGGCTAAAGGATGTGCCCAGGGGCCCCTGGCCCTGTGCTGAAACCTGACTGCAAAAAATCCCTACATCGAAGGATGGACCCCAGACCAAAATTGTCCCCTCCTCAAACCACTGCTGCCCTGATAGACCCAAGGGAGCCCTACAAACTGAAATCAACAACCTGGACTGGTGAATTTTCTTTCCCAGAGAAAATGGCCAAATGATGTGCCCAGGGGCCCCTGGCCCTGGGATGAAACCTGACTGCAAAAAATCCTGATATCGAAGGATGTACCCCAGACCAAAGTTGTCCCCTCCTCAAATTTCTGCTGCCCTGATAGACCCAAGGGAGCCCTACAAACTGACATCAGCAACCTGGACTGGTGAATTTCCTTTCCCAGGGAAAATGGCCAAAGGATGTGCCCAGGGGCCCCTGGCCCGGGGCTGGACCCTGACTGCAAAGAATCCTTATATCGAAGGATGGACCCCAGACCAAAGTTGTCCCCACCTCAAACATGTGCTGCCCTGATAGACCCAAGGGAGCCCTACAAACTGACATCAGCAACCTGGACTGGTGAGTTTTCTTTCCCAGGGAAAATGGCCGAAGGATGTGCCCAGGGGCCCCTGGCCCTGGGCAGGAACCTGACTGAAAAAATTCCTTATATCGAAGGATGGATCGCAGACAGAAGTTGTCCCCACCTCAAACTTGTGCTGCCCTGATAGACCCAAGGGAGCCCTACAAAATGACATCAGCAACCTGGACTGGTGAGTTTTCTTTCCCAGGGAAAATGGACAAAGGATGTGCCCAGGGGCCCCTGGCCTGGGCTGGGACCTGAATGCAAAAAAACCATATATCGAAGGACGGACCACAGACCAAAGTTGTCCCCTCCTCAAACCACTGCTACCCTGATAGACCCAAGGGAGCCCTACAAACTGCCACCAGCAACCTGGACTGGTGAATTTCCTTTCCCAGGGGAAATGGCCAAAGGATGTGCCCAGGGGCCCCTGGCCCTGGGCTGGACCCTGACTGCAAAGAATCCTTATATCGAGGATGGACCCCAGACCAAAGTTGTCCCCACCTCAAACTTGTGCTGCCCTGATAGACCCAAGGGAGCCCTACAAACTGACATCAGCAACCTGGACTGGTGAGTTTTCTTTCCCAGGGAAAATGGACAAAGGATGTGCCCAGGGGCCCCTGGACCTGGGCTGGACCCTGACTGCAAAGAATCCTTATATTGAAGGATGGACCCCAGACCAAAGTTGTCCCCACCTCAAACTTGTGCTGCCCTGATAGACCCAAGGGAGCCCTACAAACTGACATCAGCAACCTGGACTGGTGAGTTTTCTTTCCCAGGGAAAATGGACAAAGGATGTGCCCAGGGGCCCCTGGCCTGGGCTGGGACCTGAATGCAAAAAAACCATATATCGAAGGACGGACCCCAGACCGAAGTTGTCCCCTCCTCAAACCACTGCTGCCCTGATAGACCCAAGGGAGCCCTACAAAGTGACATCAGCAACCTGGACTGGTGAGTTTTCTTTCCCAGGGAAAATGGCCAAAGGATGTGCCCAAGGGCCCCTGGCCCTGGGTTGCGGCCTATATGCAAAAAATCCTTATATCGAAGGATGGATCGCAGAGGAAAGTTGTCCCCACCTCAAAATTGTGCTGCCCTGATAGACCCAAGGGAGCCCTAAAAACTGACATCAGCAACCTGGACTGGTGAGTTTTCTTTCCCAGGGAAAAAGGCCAAAGGATGTGCCCAGGGGCCCCTGGCCCTGGGCTGGGACCTGAATGCAAAGAATCCCTATATCGAAGGATGGATCGCAGACCAAAGTTGTCCCCACCTCAAACCACTGCTGCCCTGATACACCCAAGGGAGCCCTACAAACTGACATCAGCAACCTGGACTGGTGAGTTTTCTTTCCCAGGGAAAAAGGCCAAAGGATGTGCCCAGGGGCCCCTGGCCCTGGGCTGGAACCTGAATGCAAAGAATCCTTATATCGAAGGATGGACCCCAGACCAAAATTGTCCCCTCCTGAAACCACTGCTGCCCTGATAGACCCAAGGGAGCCCTACAAACTGACATCAGCAACCTGGACTGGTGAATTTTCTTTCCCAGGAAAAATGGCCAAAAAATATGCCCTGGGGCCCATAGCCCTTGACTGGAACCTGAATGCAAAAAATCCCTACATCGAAGGATGGACCCAAGACCGAAGTTGTCCCCTCCTCAAATTTCTGCTGCCCTGATAGACCCAAGGGAGCCCTACAAACTGACATCAGGAACCTGGACTGGTGAATTTCCTTTCCCAGGGAAAATGGCCAAAGGATGTGCCCAGGGGCCCCTGGCCCTGGGCTGGAACCTGAATGCAAAAAATCTTTATATCGAAGGATGGACCCGACACCAAAGTTGTCCACTCCTCAAACTTGTGCTGCACTGATAGACCCAAGGGAGTCCTACAAAGTGACATCAGCAACCTGGACTGGTGAGTTTTCTTTCCCAGGGAAAATGGCCAAAGGGTGTGCCCAGGGGCCCCTGGCCCTGGGCTCGGACCTGAATGCAAAGAATCCTTATATCGAAGGACCGACCCCAGACCAAAATTGTCCCGTCCTCAAACCACTGCTGCCCTGATAGACCCAAGGGAGCCCAACAAACTGACATCAGCAACCTGGACTGGTGAGTTTCTTTCCCAGGGAAAATGGCCAAAGGATGTGCCCAGGGGCCCCTGGCACTGGGCTGGAACCTGAATGCAAAAAATCTTTATATCGAAGGATGGATCGCAGACCAAAGTTGTCCCCTCCTCAAACCACTGCTGCCCTGATACACCCAAGGGAGCCCTACAATCTGACATCAGCAACCTGGACTGGTGAATTTTCTTTCCCAGAGAAAATGGCCAAAGGATGTGCCCAGGGGCCCCTGGCACTGGGCTGGGCCCTGACTGTAAAAACTTATATCAAAGGATGGACCCCAGACCAAAATTGTCCCCTCCTGAAACCACTGCTGCCCTGATAGACCCAAGGGAGCCCTACAAACTGACATCAGCAACCTGGACTGGTGAATTTTCTTTCCCAGGAAAAATGGCCAAAAAATATGCCCTGGGGCCCATAGCCCTTGGCTGGAACCTGAATGCAAAAAATCCCTACATCGAAGGATGGAGCCAAGACCGAAGTTGTCCCCTCCTCAAACGTCTGCTGCCCTGATAGACCCAGGGGAGCCATACAAACTGACATCAGGAACCTGGACTGGTGAGTTTAATTTCCCAGGGAAAATGGACAAAGGATGTGCCCAGGGTCCCCTGGCCCTGGGCTGGGACATGAATGCAAAGAATCCTTATATCGAAGGACGGACCCCAGACCAAAGTTGTCCCGTCCTCAAACCACTGCTGCCCTGAGAGACCCAAGGGAGCCCTACAAAGTGACATCAGGAACCTGGACTGGTGAGTTTTCTTTCCCAGGGAAAATGGCCAAAGGATGTGCCCTGGGGCCTCTGGCCCAGGGTTGGGGCCTATATGCAAAAAATCCTTATATCGAAGGATGGATCGCAGAGGAAAGTTGTCCGCACCTCAAAATTGTGCTGCCCTGATAGACCCAATGGAGCCCTAAAAACTGACATCAGCAACCTGGACTGGTGAGTTTTCTTTCCCAGGGAAAATGGACAAAGGATGTGCCCAGCGGCCCCTGGCACTGGGCTGGGACCTGAATGCAAAGAATCCCTATATCGAAGGATGGACCCGACACCAAAGTTGTCCCCACCTCAAACATGTGCTGCCCTGATAGACCCAAGGGAGCCCTACAAAGTGACATCAGCAACCTGGACTGGTGAGTTTTCTTTCCCAGGGAAAATGGCCAAAGGATGTGCCCAGGGGCCCCTGGCACTGGGCTGGGCCCTGACTGCAAAGAATCCTTATATCGAAGGATGGACCCCAGACCAAAGTTGTCCCGTCCTCAAACTTGTGCTGCCCTGATAGACCCAAGGGAGCCCTACAAAGTGACATCAGGAACCTGGACTGGTGAGTTTTCTTTCCCAGGGAAAATGGCCAAAGGATGTGCCCAGGGGCCCCTGGCCCTGGGTTGGGACCTGAATGCAAAAAATCCTTACATGGAAGGATGGACCCCAGACCAAAGTTGTCTCCTCCTCAAAACACTGCTGCCCTGATAGATCCAAGGGAGCCCTACAAACTGACATCAGCAACCTGGACTGGTGAGTTTCCTTTCCCAGGGAAAATGCCCAAAGGATGTGCTCAGGGGCCCCTGGCCCTGGGCTTGGGGCCTGACTGCAAAAAATCCTTATATCGAAGGATGGACCCCCGACCAAAGTTGTCCCCTCCTCAAACTTGTGCTGCCCTGATAGACCCAAGGGAGCCCTACAAACTGACATCAGGAACCTGGACTGGTGAGTTTTCTTTCCCAGGGAAAATGGCTAAAGGATGTGCCCAGGGGCCCCTGGCCCTGTGCTGAAACCTGACTGCAAAAAATCCCTACATCGAAGGATGGACCCCAGACCAAAATTGTCCCCTCCTCAAACCACTGCTGCCCTGATAGACCCAAGGGAGCCCTACAAACTGAAATCAACAACCTGGACTGGTGAATTTTCTTTCCCAGAGAAAATGGCCAAATGATGTGCCCAGGGGCCCCTGGCCCTGGGATGAAACCTGACTGCAAAAAATCCTGATATCGAAGGATGTACCCCAGACCAAAGTTGTCCCCTCCTCAAATTTCTGCTGCCCTGATAGACCCAAGGGAGCCCTACAAACTGACATCAGCAACCTGGACTGGTGAATTTCCTTTCCCAGGGAAAATGGCCAAAGGATGTGCCCAGGGGCCCCTGGCCCGGGGCTGGACCCTGACTGCAAAGAATCCTTATATCGAAGGATGGACGCCAGACCAAAGTTGTCCCCACCTCAAACATGTGCTGCCCTGATAGACCCAAGGGAGCCCTACAAACTGACATCAGCAACCTGGACTGGTGAGTTTTCTTTCCCAGGGAAAATGGCCGAAGGATGTGCCCAGGGGCCCCTGGCCCTGGGCAGGAACCTGACTGAAAAAATTCCTTATATCGAAGGATGGATCGCAGACAGAAGTTGTCCCCACCTCAAACTTGTGCTGCCCTGATAGACCCAAGGGAGCCCTACAAAATGACATCAGCAACCTGGACTGGTGAGTTTTCTTTCCCAGGGAAAATGGACAAAGGATGTGCCCAGGGGCCCCGGGCACTGGGCTGGGACCTGAATGCAAAAAATCCTTACATGGAAGGATGGACCCCAGACCAAAGTTGTCTCCTCCTCAAAACACTGCTGCCCTGATAGACCCAAGGGAGCCCAACAAACTGACATCAGCAACATGGACTGGTGAGTTTCCTTTCCCAGGGAAAATGGCCAAAGGATGTGCCCAGGGGCCCCTGGCCCTGGGCTTGGGGCCTGACTGCAAAAAATCCTTATATCGAAGGATGGATCGCAGACAGAAGTTGTCCCCACCTCAAACCACTGCTGCCCTGATAGACCCAAGGGAGCCCTACAAACTGACATCAGCAACCTGGACTGGTGAGTTTTCTTTCCCAGGGAAAATGGACAAAGGATGTGCCCAGGGTCCCCTGGACCTGGGCTGGGACATGAATGCAAAGAATCCTTATATCGAAGGACGGACCCCAGACCAAAGTTGTCCCGTCCTCAAACCACTGCTGCCCTGATAGACCCAAGGGAGCCCTACAAAGTGACATCAGGAACCTGGACTGGTGAGTTTTCTTTCCCAGGGAAAATGGCCAAAGGATGTGCCCTGGGGCCTCTGGCCCAGGGTTGGGGCCTATATGCAAAAAATCCTTATATCGAAGGATGGATCGCAGAGGAAAGTTGTCCGCACCTCAAAATTGTGCTGCCCTGATAGACCCAAGGGAGCCCTAAAAACTGACATCAGCAACCTGGACTGGTGAGTTTTCTTTCCCAGGGAAAAAGGCCAAAGGATGTGCCCAGGGGCCCCTGGCACTGGGCTGGGCCCTGACTGTAAAAACTTATATCAAAGGATGGACCCCAGACCAAAATTGTCCCCTCCTGAAACCACTGCTGCCCTGATAGACCCAAGGGAGCCCTACAAACTGACATCAGCAACCTGGACTGGTGAATTTTCTTTCCCAGGAAAAATGGCCAAAAAATATGCCCTGGGGCCCATAGCCCTTGGCTGGAACCTGAATGCAAAAAATCCCTACATCGAAGGATGGAGCCAAGACCGAAGTTGTCCCCTCCTCAAACGTCTGCTGCCCTGATAGACCCAGGGGAGCCATACAAACTGACATCAGGAACCTGGACTGGTGAGTTTAATTTCCCAGGGAAAATGGACAAAGGATGTGCCCAGAGGCCCCTGGCCTGGGCTGGGACCTGAATGCAGAAAAACCATATATCGAAGGACGGACCACAGACCAAAGTTGTCCCCTCCTCAAACCACTGCTGCCCTGATAGACCCAAGTGAGCCCAACAAACTGACATCAGGAACCTGGACTGGTGAGTTTTCTTTCCCAGGGAAAATGGCCAAAGGATGTGCCCTGGGGCCTCTGGCCCAGGGTTGGGGCCTGACTGCAAAAAATCCTTATATCGAAGGATGGATCGCAGACAGAAGTTGTCCCCACCTCAAACTTGTGCTGCCCTGATAGACCCAAGGGAGCCCTACAAACTGACATCAGCAACCTGGACTGGTGAGTTTTCTTTCCCAGGGAAAATGGACAAAGGATGTGCCCAGGGTCCCCTGGCCCTGGGCTGGGACATGAATGCAAAGAATCCTTATATCGAAGGACGGACCCCAGACCAAAGTTGTCCCGTCCTCAAACCACTGCTGCCCTGATAGACCCAAGGGAGCCCTACAAAGTGACATCAGGAACCTGGACTGGTGAGTTTTCTTTCCCAGGGAAAATGGCCAAAGGATGTGCCCTGGGGCCTCTGGCCCAGGGTTGGGGCCTATATGCAAAAAATCCTTATATCGAAGGATGGATCGCAGAGGAAAGTTGTCCGCACCTCAAAATTGTGCTGCCCTGATAGACCCAAGGGAGCCCTAAAAACTGACATCAGCAACCTGGACTGGTGAGTTTTCTTTCCCAGGGAAAAAGGCCAAAGGATGTGCCCAGGGGCCCCTGGCACTGGGCTGGGACCTGAATGCAAAGAATCCCTATATCGAAGGATGGATCGCAGACCAAAGTTGTCCCCACCTCAAACATGTGCTGCCCTGATAGACCCAAGGGAGCCCTACAAAGTGACATCAGCAACCTGGACTGGTGAGTTTTCTTTCCCAGGGAAAATGGCCAAAGGATGTGCCCAGGGGCCCCTGGCACTGGGCTGGGCCCTGACTGCAAAGAATCCTTATATCGAAGGATGGACCCCAGACCAAAGTTGTCCCCTCCTCAAACCACTGCTGCCCTGATAGACCCAAGGGAGCCCTACAAAGTGACATCAGGAACCTGGACTGGTGAGTTTTCTTTCCCAGGGAAAATGGCCAAAGGATGTGCCCAGGGGCCCCTGGCCCTGGGTTGGGACATGAATGCAAAAAATCCTTACATGGAAGGATGGACCCCAGACCAAAGTTGTCTCCTCCTCAAAACACTGCTGCCCTGATAGACCCAAGGGAGCCCTACAAACTGACATCAGCAACCTGGACTGGTGAGTTTCCTTTCCCAGGGAAAATGCCCAAAGGATGTGCTCAGGGGCCCCTGGCCCTGGGCTTGGGGCCTGACTGCAAAAAATCCTTATATCAAAGGATGGACCCCCGACCAAAGTTGTCCCCTCCTCAAACTTGTGCTGCCCTGATAGACCCAAGGGAGTCCTACATAGTGACATCAGCAACCTGGACTGGTGAGTTTTCTTTCCCAGGGAAAATGGCTAAAGGATGTGCCCAGGGGCCCCTGGCCCTGTGCTGAAACCTGACTGCAAAAAATCCCTACATCGAAGGATGGACCCCAGACCAAAATTGTCCCCTCCTCAAACCACTGCTGCCCTGATAGACCCAAGGGAGCCCTACAAACTGAAATCAACAACCTGGACTGGTGAATTTTCTTTCCCAGAGAAAATGGCCAAATGATGTGCCCAGGGGCCCCTGGCCCTGGGATGAAACCTGACTGCAAAAAATCCTGATATCGAAGGATGTACCCCAGACCAAAGTTGTCCCCTCCTCGAATTTCTGCTGCCCTGATAGACCCAAGGGAGCCCTACAAACTGACATCAGCAACCTGGACTGGTGAATTTCCTTTCCCAGGGAAAATGGCCAAAGGATGTGCCCAGGGGCCCCTGGCCCGGGGCTGGACCCTGACTGCAAAGAATCCTTATATCGAAGGATGGACCCCAGACCAAAGTTGTCCCCACCTCAAACATGTGCTGCCCTGATAGACCCAAGGGAGCCCTACAAACTGACATCAGGAACCTGGACTGGTGAGTTTTCTTTCCCAGGGAAAATGGCCGAAGGATGTGCCCAGGGGCCCCTGGCCCTGGGCAGGAACCTGACTGAAAAAATTCCTTATATCGAAGGATGGATCGCAGACAGAAGTTGTCCCCACCTCAAACTTGTGCTGCCCTGATAGACCCAAGGGAGCCCTACAAAATGACATCAGCAACCTGGACTGGTGAGTTTTCTTTCCCAGGGAAAATGGACAAAGGATGTGCCCAGGGGCCCCTGGCCTGGGCTGGGACCTGAATGCAAAAAAACCATATATCGAAGGACGGACCACAGACCAAAGTTGTCCCCTCCTCAAACCACTGCTGCCCTGATAGACCCAAGGGAGCCCTACAAACTGCCACCAGCAACCTGGACTGGTGAATTTCCTTTCCCAGGGAAAATGGCCAAAGGATGTGCCCAGGGGCCCCTGGCCCTGGGCTGGACCCTGACTGCAAAGAATCCTTATATCGAAGGATGGACCCCAGACCAAAGTTGTCCCCACCTCAAACTTGTGCTGCCCTGATAGACCCAAGGGAGCCCTACAAACTGACATCAGCAACCTGGACTGGTGAGTTTTCTTTCCCAGGGAAAATGGACAAAGGATGTGCCCAGGGGCCCCTGGCCCTGGGCTGGACCCTGACTGCAAAGAATCCTTATATCGAAGGATGGACCCCAGACCAAAGTTGTCCCCACCTCAAACTTGTGCTGCCCTGATAGACCCAAGGGAGCCCTACAAACTGACATCAGCAACCTGGACTGGTGAGTTTTCTTTCCCAGGGAAAATGGACAAAGGATGTGCCCAGGGGCCCCTGGCCTGGGCTGGGACCTGAACGCAAAAAAACCATATATCGAAGGACGGACCCCAGACCGAAGTTGTCCCCTCCTCAAACCACTGCTGCCCTGATAGACCCAAGGGAGCCCTACAAACTGACATCAGCAACCTGGACTGGTGAGTTTTCTTTCCCAGGGAAAATGGCCAAAGGATGTGCCCAAGGGCCCCTGGCCCTGGGTTGGGGCCTATATGCAAAAAATCCTTATATCGAAGGATGGATCGCAGAGGAAAGTTGTCCCCACCTCAAAATTGTGCTGCCCTGATAGACCCAAGGGAGCCC
Source organism: Lonchura striata (assembly GCF_046129695.1). Classification (NCBI taxonomy): domain Eukaryota; kingdom Metazoa; phylum Chordata; class Aves; order Passeriformes; family Estrildidae; genus Lonchura; species Lonchura striata. The sequence continues at coordinate 1,056,111 of NC_134612.1, forward strand.
TAAAAACTGACATCAGCAACCTGGACTGGTGAGTTTTCTTTCCCAGGGAAAAAGGCCAAAGGATGTGCCCAGGGGCCCCTGGCCCTGGGCTGGGACCTGAATGCAAAGAATCCCTATATCGAAGGATGGATCGCAGACCAAAGTTGTCCCCACCTCAAACCACTGCTGCCCTGATACACCCAAGGGAGCCCTACAAACTGACATCAGCAACCTGGACTGGTGAGTTTTCTTTCCCAGGGAAAAAGGCCAAAGGATGTGCCCAGGGGCCCCTGGCCCTGGGCTGGAACCTGAATGCAAAGAATCCTTATATCGAAGGATGGACCCCAGACCAAAATTGTCCCCTCCTGAAACCACTGCTGCCCTGATAGACCCAAGGGAGCCCTACAAACTGACATCAGCAACCTGGACTGGTGAATTTTCTTTCCCAGGAAAAATGGCCAAAAAATATGCCCTGGGGCCCATAGCCCTTGACTGGAACCTGAATGCAAAAAATCCCTACATCGAAGGATGGACCCAAGACCGAAGTTGTCCCCTCCTCAAATTTCTGCTGCCCTGATAGACCCAAGGGAGCCCTACAAACTGACATCAGGAACCTGGACTGGTGAATTTCCTTTCCCAGGGAAAATGGCCAAAGGATGTGCCCAGGGGCCCCTGGCCCTGGGCTGGAACCTGAATGCAAAAAATCTTTATATCGAAGGATGGACCCGACACCAAAGTTGTCCACTCCTCAAACTTGTGCTGCACTGATAGACCCAAGGGAGTCCTACAAAGTGACATCAGCAACCTGGACTGGTGAGTTTTCTTTCCCAGGGAAAATGGCCAAAGGGTGTGCCCAGGGGCCCCTGGCCCTGGGCTCGGACCTGAATGCAAAGAATCCTTATATCGAAGGACCGACCCCAGACCAAAATTGTCCCGTCCTCAAACCACTGCTGCCCTGATAGACCCAAGGGAGCCCAACAAACTGACATCAGCAACCTGGACTGGTGAGTTTCTTTCCCAGGGAAAATGGCCAAAGGATGTGCCCAGGGGCCCCTGGCACTGGGCTGGAACCTGAATGCAAAAAATCTTTATATCGAAGGATGGATTGCAGACCAAAGTTGTCCCCTCCTCAAACCACTGCTGCCCTGATACACCCAAGGGAGCCCTACAATCTGACATCAGCAACCTGGACTGGTGAATTTTCTTTCCCAGAGAAAATGGCCAAAGGATGTGCCCAGGGGCCCCTGGCACTGGGCTGGGCCCTGACTGTAAAAACTTATATCAAAGGATGGACCCCAGACCAAAATTGTCCCCTCCTGAAACCACTGCTGCCCTGATAGACCCAAGGGAGCCCTACAAACTGACATCAGCAACCTGGACTGGTGAGTTTTCTTTCCCAGGAAAAATGGCCAAAAAATATGCCCTGGGGCCCATAGCCCTTGGCTGGAACCTGAATGCAAAAAATCCCTACATCGAAGGATGGAGCCAAGACCGAAGTTGTCCCCTCCTCAAACGTCTGCTGCCCTGATAGACCCAGGGGAGCCATACAAACTGACATCAGGAACCTGGACTGGTGAGTTTAATTTCCCAGGGAAAATGGCCAAATGATGTGCCCAGAGGCCCCTGGCCTGGGCTGGGACCTGAATGCAGAAAAACCATATATCGAAGGACGGACCACAGACCAAAGTTGTCCCCTCCTCAAACCACTGCTGCCCTGATAGACCCAAGTGAGCCCAACAAACTGACATCAGGAACCTGGACTGGTGAGTTTTCTTTCCCAGGGAAAATGGCCAAAGGATGTGCCCTGGGGCCTCTGGCCCAGGGTTGGGGCCTGACTGCAAAAAATCCTTATATCGAAGGATGGATCGCAGACAGAAGTTGTCCCCACCTCAAACTTGTGCTGCCCTGATAGACCCAAGGGAGCCCTACAAACTGACATCAGCAACCTGGACTGGTGAGTTTTCTTTCCCAGGGAAAATGGACAAAGGATGTGCCCAGGGTCCCCTGGCCCTGGGCTGGGACATGAATGCAAAGAATCCTTATATCGAAGGACGGACCCCAGACCAAAGTTGTCCCGTCCTCAAACCACTGCTGCCCTGAGAGACCCAAGGGAGCCCTACAAAGTGACATCAGGAACCTGGACTGGTGAGTTTTCTTTCCCAGGGAAAATGGCCAAAGGATGTGCCCTGGGGCCTCTGGCCCAGGGTTGGGGCCTATATGCAAAAAATCCTTATATCGAAGGATGGACCCCAGACCAAAGTTGCCCCCTCCTCAAACTTGTGCTGCCCTGATAGACCCAAGGGAGCCCTAAAAACTGACATCAGCAACCTGGACTGGTGAGTTTTCTTTCCCAGGGAAAAAGGCCAAAGGATGTGCCCAGCGGCCCCTGGCACTGGGCTGGGACCTGAATGCAAAGAATCCCTATATCGAAGGATGGATCGCAGACCAAAGTTGTCCCCACCTCAAACATGTGCTGCCCTGATAGACCCAAGGGAGCCCTACAAAGTGACATCAGCAACCTGGACTGGTGAGTTTTCTTTCCCAGGGAAAATGGCCAAAGGATGTGCCCAGGGGCCCCTGGCACTGGGCTGGGCCCTGACTGCAAAGAATCCTTATATCGAAGGATGGACCCCAGACCAAAGTTGTCCCCTCCTCAAACCACTGCTGCCCTGATAGACCCAAGGGAGCCCTACAAAGTGACATCAGGAACCTGGACTGGTGAGTTTTCTTTCCCAGGGAAAATGGCCAAAGGATGTGCCCAGGGGCCCCTGGCCCTGGGTTGGGACCTGAATGCAAAAAATCCTTACATGGAAGGATGGACCCCAGACCAAAGTTGTCTCCTCCTCAAAACACTGCTGCCCTGATAGATCCAAGGGAGCCCTACAAACTGACATCAGCAACCTGGACTGGTGAGTTTCCTTTCCCAGGGAAAATGCCCAAAGGATGTGCTCAGGGGCCCCTGGCCCTGGGCTTGGGGCCTGACTGCAAAAAATCCTTATATCGAAGGATGGACCCCCGACCAAAGTTGTCCCCTCCTCAAACTTGTGCTGCCCTGATAGACCCAAGGGAGCCCTACAAACTGACATCAGGAACCTGGACTGGTGAGTTTTCTTTCCCAGGGAAAATGGCTAAAGGATGTGCCCAGGGGCCCCTGGCCCTGTGCTGAAACCTGACTGCAAAAAATCCCTACATCGAAGGATGGACCCCAGACCAAAATTGTCCCCTCCTCAAACCACTGCTGCCCTGATAGACCCAAGGGAGCCCTACAAACTGAAATCAACAACCTGGACTGGTGAATTTTCTTTCCCAGAGAAAATGGCCAAATGATGTGCCCAGGGGCCCCTGGCCCTGGGATGAAACCTGACTGCAAAAAATCCTGATATCGAAGGATGTACCCCAGACCAAAGTTGTCCCCTCCTCAAATTTCTGCTGCCCTGATAGACCCAAGGGAGCCCTACAAACTGACATCAGCAACCTGGACTGGTGAATTTCCTTTCCCAGGGAAAATGGCCAAAGGATGTGCCCAGGGGCCCCTGGCCCGGGGCTGGACCCTGACTGCAAAGAATCCTTATATCGAAGGATGGACCCCAGACCAAAGTTGTCCCCACCTCAAACATGTGCTGCCCTGATAGACCCAAGGGAGCCCTACAAACTGACATCAGCAACCTGGACTGGTGAGTTTTCTTTCCCAGGGAAAATGGCCGAAGGATGTGCCCAGGGGCCCCTGGCCCTGGGCAGGAACCTGACTGAAAAAATTCCTTATATCGAAGGATGGATCGCAGACAGAAGTTGTCCCCACCTCAAACTTGTGCTGCCCTGATAGACCCAAGGGAGCCCTACAAAATGACATCAGCAACCTGGACTGGTGAGTTTTCTTTCCCAGGGAAAATGGACAAAGGATGTGCCCAGGGGCCCCGGGCACTGGGCTGGGACCTGAATGCAAAAAATCCTTACATGGAAGGATGGACCCCAGACCAAAGTTGTCTCCTCCTCAAAACACTGCTGCCCTGATAGACCCAAGGGAGCCCTACAAAGTGACATCAGGAACCTGGACTGGTGAGTTTTCTTTCCCAGGGAAAATGGCCAAAGGATGTGCCCAGGGGCCCCTGGCCCTGGGTTGGGACATGAATGCAAAAAATCCTTACATGGAAGGATGGACCCCAGACCAAAGTTGTCTCCTCCTCAAAACACTGCTGCCCTGATAGACCCAAGGGAGCCCTAAAAACTGACATCAGCAACCTGGACTGGTGAGTTTTCTTTCCCAGGGAAAAAGGCCAAAGGATGTGCCCAGGGGCCCCTGGCACTGGGCTGGGCCCTGACTGTAAAAACTTATATCAAAGGATGGACCCCAGACCAAAATTGTCCCCTCCTGAAACCACTGCTGCCCTGATAGACCCAAGGGAGCCCTACAAACTGACATCAGCAACCTGGACTGGTGAATTTTCTTTCCCAGGAAAAATGGCCAAAAAATATGCCCTGGGGCCCATAGCCCTTGGCTGGAACCTGAATGCAAAAAATCCCTACATCGAAGGATGGAGCCAAGACCGAAGTTGTCCCCTCCTCAAAAGTCTGCTGCCCTGATAGACCCAGGGGAGCCATACAAACTGACATCAGGAACCTGGACTGTTGAGTTTAATTTCCCAGGGAAAATGGACAAAGGATGTGCCCAGAGGCCCCTGGCCTGGGCTGGGACCTGAATGCAGAAAAACCATATATCGAAGGACGGACCACAGACCAAAGTTGTCCCCTCCTCAAACCACTGCTGCCCTGATAGACCCAAGTGAGCCCAACAAACTGACATCAGGAACCTGGACTGGTGAGTTTTCTTTCCCAGGGAAAATGGCCAAAGGATGTGCCCTGGGGCCTCTGGCCCAGGTTTGGGGCCTGACTGCAAAAAATCCTTATATCGAAGGATGGATCGCAGACAGAAGTTGTCCCCACCTCAAACTTGTGCTGCCCTGATAGACCCAAGGGAGCCCTACAAACTGACATCAGCAACCTGGACTGGTGAGTTTTCTTTCCCAGGGAAAATGGACAAAGGATGTGCCCAGGGTCCCCTGGCCCTGGGCTGGGACATGAATGCAAAGAATCCTTATATCGAAGGACGGACCCCAGACCAAAGTTGTCCCGTCCTCAAACCACTGCTGCCCTGATAGACCCAAGGGAGCCCTACAAAGTGACATCAGGAACCTGGACTGGTGAGTTTTCTTTCCCAGGGAAAATGGCCAAAGGATGTGCCCTGGGGCCTCTGGCCCAGGGTTGGGGCCTATATGCAAAAAATCCTTATATCGAAGGATGGATCGCAGAGGAAAGTTGTCCGCACCTCAAAATTGTGCTGCCCTGATAGACCCAAGGGAGCCCTACAAACTGACATCAGCAACCTGGACTGGTGAGTTTTCTTTCCCAGGGAAAAAGGCCAAAGGATGTGCCCAGGGGCCCCTGGCACTGGGCTGGGACCTGAATGCAAAGAATCCCTATATCGAAGGATGGATCGCAGACCAAAGTTGTCCCCACCTCAAACATGTGCTGCCCTGATAGACCCAAGGGAGCCCTAAAAACTGACATCAGCAACCTGGACTGGTGAGTTTTCTTTCCCAGGGAAAAAGGCCAAAGGATGTGCCCAGGGGCCACTGGGTCTGGGCTGGGACCTGAATGCAAAGAATCCCTATATCGAAGGATGGATCGCAGACCAAAGTTGTCCCCACCTCAAACATGTGCTGCCCTGATAGACCCAAGGGAGCCCTACAAAGTGACATCAGCAACCTGGACTGGTGAGTTTTCTTTCCCAGGGAAAATGGCCAAAGGATGTGCCCAGGGGCCCCTGGCACTGGGCTGGGCCCTGACTGCAAAGAATCCTTATATCGAAGGATGGACCCCAGACCAAAGTTGTCCCCTCCTCAAACCACTGCTGCCCTGATAGACCCAAGGGAGCCCTACAAAGTGACATCAGGAACCTGGACTGGTGAGTTTTCTTTCCCAGGGAAAATGGCCAAAGAATGTGCCCAGGGGCCCCTGGCCCTGGGTTGGGACATGAATGCAAAAAATCCTTACATGGAAGGATGGACCCCAGACCAAAGTTGTCTCCTCCTCAAAACACTGCTGCCCTGATAGACCCAAGGGAGCCCTACAAACTGACATCAGCAACCTGGACTGGTGAGTTTCCTTTCCCAGGGAAAATGCCCAAAGGATGTGCTCAGGGGCCCCTGGCCCTGGGCTTGGGGCCTGACTGCAAAAAATCCTTATATCGAAGGATGGACCCCCGACCAAAGTTGTCCCCTCCTCAAACTTGTGCTGCCCTGATAGACCCAAGGGAGTCCTACAAAGTGACATCAGCAACCTGGACTGGTGAGTTTTCTTTCCCAGGGAAAATGGCTAAAGGATGTGCCCAGGGGCCCCTGGCCCTGTGCTGAAACCTGACTGCAAAAAATCCCTACATCGAAGGATGGACCCCAGACCAAAATTGTCCCCTCCTCAAACCACTGCTGCCCTGATAGACCCAAGGGAGCCCTACAAACTGAAATCAACAACCTGGACTGGTGAATTTTCTTTCCCAGAGAAAATGGCCAAATGATGTGCCCAGGGGCCCCTGGCCCTGGGATGAAACCTGACTGCAAAAAATCCTGATATCGAAGGATGTACCCCAGACCAAAGTTGTCCCCTCCTCAAATTTCTGCTGCCCTGATAGACCCAAGGGAGCCCTACAAACTGACATCAGCAACCTGGACTGGTGAATTTCCTTTCCCAGGGAAAATGGCCAAAGGATGTGCCCAGGGGCCCCTGGCCCGGGGCTGGACCCTGACTGCAAAGAATCCTTATATCGAAGGATGGACCCCAGACCAAAGTTGTCCCCACCTCAAACATGTGCTGCCCTGATAGACCCAAGGGAGCCCTACAAACTGACATCAGCAACCTGGACTGGTGAGTTTTCTTTCCCAGGGAAAATGGCCGAAGGATGTGCCCAGGGGCCCCTGGCCCTGGGCAGGAACCTGACTGAAAAAATTCCTTATATCGAAGGATGGATCGCAGACAGAAGTTGTCCCCACCTCAAACTTGTGCTGCCCTGATAGACCCAAGGGAGCCCTACAAAATGACATCAGCAACCTGGACTGGTGAGTTTTCTTTCCCAGGGAAAATGGACAAAGGATGTGCCCAGGGGCCCCTGGCCTGGGCTGGGACCTGAATGCAAAGAATCCTTATATCGAAGGATGGACCCCAGACCAAAGTTGTCCCCACCTCAAACATGTGCTGCCCTGATAGACCCAAGGGAGCCCTACAAACTGACATCAGCAACCTGGACTGGTGAGTTTTCTTTCCCAGGGAAAATGGCCGAAGGATGTGCCCAGGGGCCCCTGGCCCTGGGCAGGAACCTGACTGAAAAAATTCCTTATATCGAAGGATGGATCGCAGACAGAAGTTGTCCCCACCTCAAACTTGTGCTGCCCTGATAGACCCAAGGGAGCCCTACAAAATGACATCAGCAACCTGGACTGGTGAGTTTTCTTTCCCAGGGAAAATGGACAAAGGATGTGCCCAGGGGCCCCTGGCCTGGGCTGGGACCTGAATGCAAAAAAACCATATATCGAAGGACGGACCACAGACCAAAGTTGTCCCCTCCTCAAACCACTGCTACCCTGATAGACCCAAGGGAGCCCTACAAACTGCCACCAGCAACCTGGACTGGTGAATTTCCTTTCCCAGGGAAAATGGCCAAAGGATGTGCCCAGGGGCCCCTGGCCCTGGGCTGGACCCTGACTGCAAAGAATCCTTATATCGAGGATGGACCCCAGACCAAAGTTGTCCCCACCTCAAACTTGTGCTGCCCTGATAGACCCAAGGGAGCCCTACAAACTGACATCAGCAACCTGGACTGGTGAGTTTTCTTTCCCAGGGAAAATGGACAAAGGATGTGCCCAGGGGCCCCTGGCCTGGGCTGGGACCTGAATGCAAAAAAACCATATATCGAAGGACGGACCCCAGACCGAAGTTGTCCCCTCCTCAAACCACTGCTGCCCTGATAGACCCAAGGGAGCCCTACAAAGTGACATCAGCAACCTGGACTGGTGAGTTTTCTTTCCCAGGGAAAATGGCCAAAGGATGTGCCCAAGGGCCCCTGGCCCTGGGTTGGGGCCTATATGCAAAAAATCCTTATATCGAAGGATGGATCGCAGAGGAAAGTTGTCCCCACCTCAAAATTGTGCTGCCCTGATAGACCCAAGGGAGCCCTAAAAACTGACATCAGCAACCTGGACTGGTGAGTTTTCTTTCCCAGGGAAAAAGGCCAAAGGATGTGCCCAGGGGCCCCTGGCCCTGGGCTGGGACCTGAATGCAAAGAATCCCTATATCGAAGGATGGATCGCAGACCAAAGTTGTCCCCACCTCAAACCACTGCTGCCCTGATACACCCAAGGGAGCCCTACAAACTGACATCAGCAACCTGGACTGGTGAGTTTTCTTTCCCAGGGAAAAAGGCCAAAGGATGTGCCCAGGGGCCCCTGGCCCTGGGCTGGAACCTGAATGCAAAGAATCCTTATATCGAAGGATGGACCCCAGACCAAAATTGTCCCCTCCTGAAACCACTGCTGCCCTGATAGACCCAAGGGAGCCCTACAAACTGACATCAGCAACCTGGACTGGTGAATTTTCTTTCCCAGGAAAAATGGCCAAAAAATATGCCCTGGGGCCCATAGCCCTTGACTGGAACCTGAATGCAAAAAATCCCTACATCGAAGGATGGACCCAAGACCGAAGTTGTCCCCTCCTCAAATTTCTGCTGCCCTGATAGACCCAAGGGAGCCCTACAAACTGACATCAGGAACCTGGACTGGTGAATTTCCTTTCCCAGGGAAAATGGCCAAAGGATGTGCCCAGGGGCCCCTGGCCCTGGGCTGGAACCTGAATGCAAAAAATCTTTATATCGAAGGATGGACCCGACACCAAAGTTGTCCACTCCTCAAACTTGTGCTGCACTGATAGACCCAAGGGAGTCCTACAAAGTGACATCAGCAACCTGGACTGGTGAGTTTTCTTTCCCAGGGAAAATGGCCAAAGGGTGTGCCCAGGGGCCCCTGGCCCTGGGCTCGGACCTGAATGCAAAGAATCCTTATATCGAAGGACCGACCCCAGACCAAAATTGTCCCGTCCTCAAACCACTGCTGCCCTGATAGACCCAAGGGAGCCCAACAAACTGACATCAGCAACCTGGACTGGTGAGTTTCTTTCCCAGGGAAAATGGCCAAAGGATGTGCCCAGGGGCCCCTGGCACTGGGCTGGAACCTGAATGCAAAAAATCTTTATATCGAAGGATGGATCGCAGACCAAAGTTGTCCCCTCATCAAACCACTGCTGCCCTGATACACCCAAGGGAGCCCTACAATCTGACATCAGCAACCTGGACTGGTGAATTTTCTTTCCCAGAGAAAATGGCCAAAGGATGTGCCCAGGGGCCCCTGGCACTGGGCTGGGCCCTGACTGTAAAAACTTATATCAAAGGATGGACCCCAGACCAAAATTGTCCCCTCCTGAAACCACTGCTGCCCTGATAGACCCAAGGGAGCCCTACAAACTGACATCAGCAACCTGGACTGGTGAATTTTCTTTCCCAGGAAAAATGGCCAAAAAATATGCCCTGGGGCCCATAGCCCTTGGCTGGAACCTGAATGCAAAAAATCCCTACATCGAAGGATGGAGCCAAGACCGAAGTTGTCCCCTCCTCAAACGTCTGCTGCCCTGATAGACCCAGGGGAGCCATACAAACTGACATCAGGAACCTGGACTGGTGAGTTTAATTTCCCAGGGAAAATGGCCAAATGATGTGCCCAGAGGCCCCTGGCCTGGGCTGGGACCTGAATGCAGAAAAACCATATATCGAAGGACGGACCACAGACCAAAGTTGTCCCCTCCTCAAACCACTGCTGCCCTGATAGACCCAAGTGAGCCCAACAAACTGACATCAGGAACCTGGACTGGTGAGTTTTCTTTCCCAGGGAAAATGGCCAAAGGATGTGCCCTGGGGCCTCTGGCCCAGGTTTGGGGCCTGACTGCAAAAAATCCTTATATCGAAGGATGGATCGCCGACAGAAGTTGTCCCCACCTCAAACTTGTGCTGCCCTGATAGACCCAAGGGAGCCCTACAAACTGACATCAGCAACCTGGACTGGTGAGTTTTCTTTCCCAGGGAAAATGGACAAAGGATGTGCCCAGGGTCCCCTGGCCCTGGGCTGGGACATGAATGCAAAGAATCCTTATATCGAAGGACGGACCCCAGACCAAAGTTGTCCCCTCCTCAAACCACTGCTGCCCTGAGAGACCCAAGGGAGCCCTACAAAGTGACATCAGGAACCTGGACTGGTGAGTTTTCTTTCCCAGGGAAAATGGCCAAAGGATGTGCCCTGGGGCCTCTGGCCCAGGGTTGGGGCCTATATGCAAAAAATCCTTATATCGAAGGATGGATCGCAGAGGAAAGTTGTCCGCACCTCAAAATTGTGCTGCCCTGATAGACCCAAGGGAGCCCTAAAAACTGACATCAGCAACCTGGACTGGTGAGTTTTCTTTCCCAGGGAAAATGGACAAAGGATGTGCCCAGCGGCCCCTGGCACTGGGCTGGGACCTGAATGCAAAGAATCCCTATATAGAAGGATGGATCGCAGACCAAAGTTGTCCCCACCTCAAACATGTGCTGCCCTGATAGACCCAAGGGAGCCCTACAAAGTGACATCAGCAACCTGGACTGGTGAGTTTTCTTTCCCAGGGAAAATGGCCAAAGGATGTGCCCAGGGGCCCCTGGCACTGGGCTGGGCCCTGACTGCAAAGAATCCTTATATCGAAGGATGGACCCCAGACCAAAGTTGTCCCCTCCTCAAACCACTGCTGCCCTGATAGACCCAAGGGAGCCCTACAAAGTGACATCAGCAACCTGGACTGGTGAGTTTTCTTTCCCAGGGAAAATGGCCAAAGGATGTGCCCAGGGGCCCCTGGCCCTGGGTTGGGACCTGAATGCAAAAAATCCTTACATGGAAGGATGGACCCCAGACCAAAGTTGTCTCCTCCTCAAAACACTGCTGCCCTGATAGATCCAAGGGAGCCCTACAAACTGACATCAGCAACCTGGACTGGTGAGTTTCCTTTCCCAGGGAAAATGCCCAAAGGATGTGCTCAGGGGCCCCTGGCCCTGGGCTTGGGGCCTGACTGCAAAAAATCCTTATATCGAAGGATGGACCCCCGACCAAAGTTGTCCCCTCCTCAAACTTGTGCTGCCCTGATAGACCCAAGGGAGCCCTACAAACTGACATCAGGAACCTGGACTGGTGAGTTTTCTTTCCCAGGGAAAATGGCTAAAGGATGTGCCCAGGGGCCCCTGGCCCTGTGCTGAAACCTGACTGCAAAAAATCCCTACATCGAAGGATGGACCCCAGACCAAAATTGTCCCCTCCTCAAACCACTGCTGCCCTGATAGACCCAAGGGAGCCCTACAAACTGAAATCAACAACCTGGACTGGTGAATTTTCTTTCCCAGAGAAAATGGCCAAATGATGTGCCCAGGGGCCCCTGGCCCTGGGATGAAACCTGACTGCAAAAAATCCTGATATCGAAGGATGTACCCCAGACCAAAGTTGTCCCCTCCTCAAATTTCTGCTGCCCTGATAGACCCAAGGGAGCCCTACAAACTGACATCAGCAACCTGGACTGGTGAATTTCCTTTCCCAGGGAAAATGGCCAAAGGATGTGCCCAGGGGCCCCTGGCCCGGGGCTGGACCCTGACTGCAAAGAATCCTTATATCGAAGGATGGACCCCAGACCAAAGTTGTCCCCACCTCAAACATGTGCTGCCCTGATAGACCCAAGGGAGCCCTACAAACTGACATCAGCAACCTGGACTGGTGAGTTTTCTTTCCCAGGGAAAATGGCCGAAGGATGTGCCCAGGGGCCCCTGGCCCTGGGCAGGAACCTGACTGAAAAAATTCCTTATATCGAAGGATGGATCGCAGACAGAAGTTGTCCCCACCTCAAACTTGTGCTGCCCTGATAGACCCAAGGGAGCCCTACAAAATGACATCAGCAACCTGGACTGGTGAGTTTTCTTTCCCAGGGAAAATGGACAAAGGATGTGCCCAGGGGCCCCGGGCACTGGGCTGGGACCTGAATGCAAAAAATCCTTACATGGAAGGATGGACCCCAGACCAAAGTTGTCTCCTCCTCAAAACACTGCTGCCCTGATAGACCCAAGGGAGCCCAACAAACTGACATCAGCAACCTGGACTGGTGAGTTTCCTTTCCCAGGGAAAATGGCCAAAGGATGTGCCCAGGGGCCCCTGGCCCTGGGCTTGGGGCCTGACTGCAAAAAATCCTTATATCGAAGGATGGATCGCAGACAGAAGTTGTCCCCACCTCAAACTTGTGCTGCCCTGATAGACCCAAGGGAGCCCTACAAACTGACATCAGCAACCTGGACTGGTGAGTTTTCTTTCCCAGGGAAAATGGACAAAGGATGTGCCCAGGGTCCCCTGGACCTGGGCTGGGACATGAATGCAAAGAATCCTTATATCGAAGGACGGACCCCAGACCAAAGTTGTCCCGTCCTCAAACCACTGCTGCCCTGATAGACCCAAGGGAGCCCTACAAAGTGACATCAGGAACCTGGACTGGTGAGTTTTCTTTCCCAGGGAAAATGGCCAAAGGATGTGCCCTGGGGCCTCTGCCCCAGGGTTGGGGCCTATATGCAAAAAATCCTTATATCGAAGGATGGATCGCAGAGGAAAGTTGTCCGCACCTCAAAATTGTGCTGCCCTGATAGACCCAAGGGAGCCCTAAAAACTGACATCAGCAACCTGGACTGGTGAGTTTTCTTTCCCAGGGAAAAAGGCCAAAGGATGTGCCCAGGGGCCCCTGGCACTGGGCTGGGCCCTGACTGTAAAAACTTATATCAAAGGATGGACCCCAGACCAAAATTGTCCCCTCCTGAAACCACTGCTGCCCTGATAGACCCAAGGGAGCCCTACAAACTGACATCAGCAACCTGGACTGGTGAATTTTCTTTCCCAGGAAAAATGGCCAAAAAATATGCCCTGGGGCCCATAGCCCTTGGCTGGAACCTGAATGCAAAAAATCCCTACATCGAAGGATGGAGCCAAGACCGAAGTTGTCCCCTCCTCAAACGTCTGCTGCCCTGATAGACCCAGGGGAGCCATACAAACTGACATCAGGAACCTGGACTGGTGAGTTTAATTTCCCAGGGAAAATGGACAAAGGATGTGCCCAGAGGCCCCTGGCCTGGGCTGGGACCTGAATGCAGAAAAACCATATATCGAAGGACGGACCACAGACCAAAGTTGTCCCCTCCTCAAACCACTGCTGCCCTGATAGACCCAAGTGAGCCCAACAAACTGACATCAGGAACCTGGACTGGTGAGTTTTCTTTCCCAGGGAAAATGGCCAAAGGATGTGCCCTGGGGCCTCTGGCCCAGGGTTGGGGCCTGACTGCAAAAAATCCTTATATCGAAGGATGGATCGCAGACAGAAGTTGTCCCCACCTCAAACTTGTGCTGCCCTGATAGACCCAAGGGAGCCCTACAAACTGACATCAGCAACCTGGACTGGTGAGTTTTCTTTCCCAGGGAAAATGGACAAAGGATGTGCCCAGGGTCCCCTGGCCCTGGGCTGGGACATGAATGCAAAGAATCCTTATATCGAAGGACGGACCCCAGACCAAAGTTGTCCCGTCCTCAAACCACTGCTGCCCTGATAGACCCAAGGGAGCCCTACAAAGTGACATCAGGAACCTGGACTGGTGAGTTTTCTTTCCCAGGGAAAATGGCCAAAGGATGTGCCCTGGGGCCTCTGGCCCAGGGTTGGGGCCTATATGCAAAAAATCCTTATATCGAAGGATGGATCGCAGAGGAAAGTTGTCCGCACCTCAAAATTGTGCTGCCCTGATAGACCCAAGGGAGCCCTAAAAACTGACATCAGCAACCTGGACTGGTGAGTTTTCTTTCCCAGGGAAAATGGCCAAAGGATGTGCCCAGGGGCCCCTGGCACTGGGCTGGGACATGAATGCAAAGAATCCCTATATCGAAGGATGGATCGTAGACCAAAGTTGTCCCCACCTCAAACATGTGCTGCCCTGATAGACCCAAGGGAGCCCTACAAACTGACATCAGCAACCTGGACTGGTGAGTTTCCTTTCCCAGGGAAAATGCCCAAAGGATGTGCTCAGGGGCCCCTGGCCCTGGGCTTGGGGCCTGACTGCAAAAAATCCTTATATCGAAGGATGGACCCCCGACCAAAGTTGTCCCCTCCTCAAACTTGTGCTGCCCTGATAGACCCAAGGGAGTCCTACATAGTGACATCAGCAACCTGGACTGGTGAGTTTTCTTTCCCAGGGAAAATGGCTAAAGGATGTGCCCAGGGGCCCCTGGCCCTGTGCTGAAACCTGACTGCAAAAAATCCCTACATCGAAGGATGGACTCCAGACCAAAATTGTCCCCTCCTCAAACCACTGCTGCCCTGATAGACCCAAGGGAGCCCTACAAACTGAAATCAACAACCTGGACTGGTGAATTTTCTTTCCCAGAGAAAATGGCCAAATGATGTGCCCAGGGGCCCCTGGCCCTGGGATGAAACCTGACTGCAAAAAATCCTGATATCGAAGGATGTACCCCAGACCAAAGTTGTCCCCTCCTCAAATTTCTGCTGCCCTGATAGACCCAAGGGAGCCCTACAAACTGACATCAGCAACCTGGACTGGTGAATTTCCTTTCCCAGGGAAAATGGCCAAAGGATGTGCCCAGGGGCCCCTGGCCCGGGGCTGGACCCTGACTGCAAAGGATCCTTATATCGAAGGATGGACCCCAGACCAAAGTTGTCCCCACCTCAAACATGTGCTGCCCTGATAGACCCAAGGGAGCCCTACAAACTGACATCAGCAACCTGGACTGGTGAGTTTTCTTTCCCAGGGAAAATGGCCGAAGGATGTGCCCAGGGGCCCCTGGCCCTGGGCAGGAACCTGACTGAAAAAATTCCTTATATCGAAGGATGGATCGCAGACAGAAGTTGTCCCCACCTCAAACTTGTGCTGCCCTGATAGACCCAAGGGAGCCCTACAAAATGACATCAGCAACCTGGACTGGTGAGTTTTCTTTCCCAGGGAAAATGGACAAAGGATGTGCCCAGGGGCCCCTGGCCTGGGCTGGGACCTGAATGCAGAAAAACCATATATCGAAGGACGGACCACAGACCAAAGTTGTCCCCTCCTCAAACCACTGCTACCCTGATAGACCCAAGGGAGCCCTACAAACTGCCACCAGCAACCTGGACTGGTGAATTTCCTTTCCCAGGGAAAATGGCCAAAGGATGTGCCCAGGGGCCCCTGGCCCTGGGCTGGACCCTGACTGCAAAGAATCCTTATATCGAGGATGGACCCCAGACCAAAGTTGTCCCCACCTCAAACTTGTGCTGCCCTGATAGACCCAAGGGAGCCCTACAAACTGACATCAGCAACCTGGACTGGTGAGTTTTCTTTCCCAGGGAAAATGGACAAAGGATGTGCCCAGGGGCCCCTGGCCCTGGGCTGGACCCTGACTGCAAAGAATCCTTATATCGAAGGATGGACCCCAGACCAAAGTTGTCCCCACCTCAAACTTGTGCTGCCCTGATAGACCCAAGGGAGCCCTACAAACTGACATCAGCAACCTGGACTGGTGAGTTTTCTTTCCCAGGGAAAATGGACAAAGGATGTGCCCAGGGGCCCCTGGCCTGGGCTGGGACCTGAATGCAAAAAAACCATATATCGAAGGACGGACCCCAGACCGAAGTTGTCCCCTCCTCAAACCACTGCTGCCCTGATAGACCCAAGGGAGCCCTACAAACTGACATCAGCAACCTGGACTGGTGAGTTTTCTTTCCCAGGGAAAATGGCCAAAGGATGTGCCCAAGGGCCCCTGGCCCTGGGTTGGGGCCTATATGCAAAAAATCCTTATATCGAAGGATGGATCGCAGAGGAAAGTTGTCCCCACCTCAAAATTGTGCTGCCCTGATAGACCCAAGGGAGCCCTAAAAACTGACATCAGCAACCTGGACTGGTGAGTTTTCTTTCCCAGGGAAAAAGGCCAAAGGATGTGCCCAGGGGCCCCTGGCACTGGGCTGGGCCCTGACTGTAAAAACTTATATCAAAGGATGGACCCCAGACCAAAATTGTCCCCTCCTGAAACCACTGCTGCCCTGATAGACCCAAGGGAGCCCTACAAACTGACATCAGCAACCTGGACTGGTGAATTTTCTTTCCCAGGAAAAATGGCCAAAAAATATGCCCTGGGGCCCATAGCCCTTGGCTGGAACCTGAATGCAAAAAATCCCTACATCGAAGGATGGAGCCAAGACCGAAGTTGTCCCCTCCTCAAACGTCTGCTGCCCTGATAGACCCAGGGGAGCCATACAAACTGACATCAGGAACCTGGACTGGTGAGTTTAATTTCCCAGGGAAAATGGACAAAGGATGTGCCCAGAGGCCCCTGGCCTGGGCTGGGACCTGAATGCAGAAAAACCATATATCGAAGGACGGACCACAGACCAAAGTTGTCCCCTCCTCAAACCACTGCTGCCCTGATAGACCCAAGTGAGCCCAACAAACTGACATCAGGAACCTGGACTGGTGAGTTTTCTTTCCCAGGGAAAATGGCCAAAGGATGTGCCCTGGGGCCTCTGGCCCAGGGTTGGGGCCTGACTGCAAAAAATCCTTATATCGAAGGATGGATCGCAGACAGAAGTTGTCCCCACCTCAAACTTGTGCTGCCCTGATAGACCCAAGGGAACCCTACAAACTGACATCAGCAACCTGGACTGGTGAGTTTTCTTTCCCAGGGAAAATGGACAAAGGATGTGCCCAGGGTCCCCTGGCCCTGGGCTGGGACATGAATGCAAAGAATCCTTATATCGAAGGACGGACCCCAGACCAAAGTTGTCCCGTCCTCAAACCACTGCTGCCCTGATAGACCCAAGGGAGCCCTACAAAGTGACATCAGGAACCTGGACTGGTGAGTTTTCTTTCCCAGGGAAAATGGCCAAAGGATGTGCCCTGGGGCCTCTGGCCCAGGGTTGGGGCCTATATGCAAAAAATCCTTATATCGAAGGATGGATCGCAGAGGAAAGTTGTCCGCACCTCAAAATTGTGCTGCCCTGATAGACCCAAGGGAGCCCTAAAAACTGACATCAGCAACCTGGACTGGTGAGTTTTCTTTCCCAGGGAAAAAGGCCAAAGGATGTGCCCAGGGGCCCCTGGCACTGGGCTGGGACCTGAATGCAAAGAATCCCTATATCGAAGGATGGATCGCAGACCAAAGTTGTCCCCACCTCAAACATGTGCTGCCCTGATAGACCCAAGGGAGCCCTACAAAGTGACATCAGCAACCTGGACTGGTGAGTTTTCTTTCCCAGGGAAAATGGCCAAAGGATGTGCCCAGGGGCCCCTGGCACTGGGCTGGGCCCTGACTGCAAAGAATCCTGATATCGAAGGATGGACCCCAGACCAAAGTTGTCCCCTCCTCAAACCACTGCTGCCCTGATAGACCCAAGGGAGCCCTACAAAGTGACATCAGGAACCTGGACTGGTGAGTTTTCTTTCCCAGGGAAAATGGCCAAAGGATGTGCCCAGGGGCCCCTGGCCCTGGGTTGGGACATGAATGCAAAAAATCCTTACATGGAAGGATGGACCCCAGACCAAAGTTGTCTCCTCCTCAAAACACTGCTGCCCTGATAGACCCAAGGGAGCCCTACAAACTGACATCAGCAACCTGGACTGGTGAGTTTCCTTTCCCAGGGAAAATGCCCAAAGGATGTGCTCAGGGGCCCCTGGCCCTGGGCTTGGGGCCTGACTGCAAAAAATCCTTATATCGAAGGATGGACCCCCGACCAAAGTTGTCCCCTCCTCAAACTTGTGCTGCCCTGATAGACCCAAGGGAGTCCTACATAATGACATCAGCAACCTGGACTGGTGAGTTTTCTTTCCCAGGGAAAATGGCTAAAGGATGTGCCCAGGGGCCCCTGGCCCTGTGCTGAAACCTGACTGCAAAAAATCCCTACATCGAAGGATGGACCCCAGACCAAAATTGTCCCCTCCTCAAACCACTGCTGCCCTGATAGACCCAAGGGAGCCCTACAAACTGAAATCAACAACCTGGACTGGTGAATTTTCTTTCCCAGAGAAAATGGCCAAATGATGTGCCCAGGGGCCCCTGGCCCTGGGATGAAACCTGACTGCAAAAAATCCTGATATCGAAGGATGTACCCCAGACCAAAGTTGTCCCCTCCTCAAATTTCTGCTGCCCTGATAGACCCAAGGGAGCCCTACAAACTGACATCAGCAACCTGGACTGGTGAATTTCCTTTCCCAGGGAAAATGGCCAAAGGATGTGCCCAGGGGCCCCTGGCCCGGGGCTGGACCCTGACTGCAAAGAATCCTTATATCGAAGGATGGACCCCAGACCAAAGTTGTCCCCACCTCAAACATGTGCTGCCCTGATAGACCCAAGGGAGCCCTACAAACTGACATCAGCAACCTGGACTGGTGAGTTTTCTTTCCCAGGGAAAATGGCCGAAGGATGTGCCCAGGGGCCCCTGGCCCTGGGCAGGAACCTGACTGAAAAAATTCCTTATATCGAAGGATGGATCGCAGACAGAAGTTGTCCCCACCTCAAACTTGTGCTGCCCTGATAGACCCAAGGGAGCCCTACAAAATGACATCAGCAACCTGGACTGGTGAGTTTTCTTTCCCAGGGAAAATGGACAAAGGATGTGCCCAGGGGCCCCTGGCACTGGGCTGGGACCTGAATGCAAAAAATCCTTACATGGAAGGATGGACCCCAGACCAAAGTTGTCTCCTCCTCAAAACACTGCTGCCCTGATAGACCCAAGGGAGCCCTACAAACTGACATCAGCAACCTGGACTGGTGAGTTTCCTTTCCCAGGGAAAATGGCCAAAGGATGTGCCCAGGGGCCCCTGGCCCTGGGCTTGGGGCCTGACTGCAAAAAATCCTTATATCGAAGGATGGATCGCAGACAGAAGTTGTCCCCACCTCAAACTTGTGCTGCCCTGATAGACCCAAGGGAGCCCTACAAACTGACATCAGCAACCTGGACTGGTGAGTTTTCTTTCCCAGGGAAAATGGACAAAGGATGTGCCCAGGGTCCCCTGGACCTGGGCTGGGAGATGAATGCAAAGAATCCTTATATCGAAGGACGGACCCCAGACCAAAGTTGTCCCGTCCTCAAACCACTGCTGCCCTGATAGACCCAAGGGAGCCCTACAAAGTGACATCAGGAACCTGGACTGGTGAGTTTTCTTTCCCAGGGAAAATGGCCAAAGGATGTGCCCTGGGGCCTCTGCCCCAGGGTTGGGGCCTATATGCAAAAAATCCTTATATCGAAGGATGGATCGCAGAGGAAAGTTGTCCGCACCTCAAAATTGTGCTGCCCTGATAGACCCAAGGGAGCCCTAAAAACTGACATCAGCAACCTGGACTGGTGAGTTTTCTTTCCCAGGGAAAAAGGCCAAAGGATGTGCCCAGGGGCCCCTGGCACTGGGCTGGGACCTGAATGCAAAGAATCCCTATATCGAAGGATGGATCGCAGACCAAAGTTGTCCCCACCTCAAACATGTGCTGCCCTGATAGACCCAAGGGAGCCCTACAAAGTGACATCAGCAACCTGGACTGGTGAGTTTTCTTTCCCAGGGAAAATGGCCAAAGGATGTGCCCAGGGGCCCCTGGCACTGGGCTGGGCCCTGACTGCAAAGAATCCTTATATCGAAGGATGGACCCCAGACCAAAGTTGTCCCCTCCTCAAACCACTGCTGCCCTGATAGACCCAAGGGAGCCCTACAAAGTGACATCAGGAACCTGGACTGGTGAGTTTTCTTTCCCAGGGAAAATGGCCAAAGGATGTGCCCAGGGGCCCCTGGCCCTGGGTTGGGACCTGAATGCAAAAAATCCTTACATGGAAGGATGGACCCCAGACCAAAGTTGTCTCCTCCTCAAAACACTGCTGCCCTGATAGACCCAAGGGAGCCCTACAAACTGACATCAGCAACCTGGACTGGTGAGTTTCCTTTCCCAGGGAAAATGCCCAAAGGATGTGCTCAGGGGCCCCTGGCCCTGGGCTTGGGGCCTGACTGCAAAAAATCCTTATATCGAAGGATGGACCCCCGACCAAAGTTGTCCCCTCCTCAAACTTGTGCTGCCCTGATAGACCCAAGGGAGTCCTACATAGTGACATCAGCAACCTGGACTGGTGAGTTTTCTTTCCCAGGGAAAATGGCTAAAGGATGTGCCCAGGGGCCCCTGGCCCTGTGCTGAAACCTGACTGCAAAAAATCCCTACATCGAAGGATGGACCCCAGACCAAAATTGTCCCCTCCTCAAACCACTGCTGCCCTGATAGACCCAAGGGAGCCCTACAAACTGAAATCAACAACCTGGACTGGTGAATTTTCTTTCCCAGAGAAAATGGCCAAATGATGTGCCCAGGGGCCCCTGGCCCTGGGATGAAACCTGACTGCAAAAAATCCTGATATCGAAGGATGTACCCCAGACCAAAGTTGTCCCCTCCTCAAATTTCTGCTGCCCTGATAGACCCAAGGGAGCCCTACAAACTGACATCAGCAACCTGGACTGGTGAATTTCCTTTCCCAGGGAAAATGGCCAAAGGATGTGCCCAGGGGCCCCTGGCCCGGGGCTGGACCCTGACTGCAAAGAATCCTTATATCGAAGGATGGACCCCAGACCAAAGTTGTCCCCACCTCAAACATGTGCTGCCCTGATAGACCCAAGGGAGCCCTACAAACTGACATCAGCAACCTGGACTGGTGAGTTTTCTTTCCCAGGGAAAATGGCCGAAGGATGTGCCCAGGGGCCCCTGGCCCTGGGCAGGAACCTGACTGAAAAAATTCCTTATATCGAAGGATGGATCGCAGACAGAAGTTGTCCCCACCTCAAACTTGTCCTGCCCTGATAGACCCAAGGGAGCCCTACAAAATGACATCAGCAACCTGGACTGGTGAGTTTTCTTTCCCAGGGAAAATAGACAAAGGATGTGCCCAGGGGCCCCTGGCCTGGGCTGGGACCTGAATGCAAAAAAACCATATATCGAAGGACGGACCACAGACCAAAGTTGTCCCCTCCTCAAACCACTGCTACCCTGATAGACCCAAGGGAGCCCTACAAACTGCCACCAGCAACCTGGACTGGTGAATTTCCTTTCCCAGGGAAAATGGCCAAAGGATGTGCCCAGGGGCCCCTGGCCCTGGGCTGGACCCTGACTGCAAAGAATCCTTATATCGAGGATGGACCCCAGACCAAAGTTGTCCCCACCTCAAACTTGTGCTGCCCTGATAGACCCAAGGGAGCCCTACAAACTGACATCAGCAACCTGGACTGGTGAGTTTTCTTTCCCAGGGAAAATGGACAAAGGATGTGCCCAGGGGCCCCTGGCCCTGGGCTGGACCCTGACTGCAAAGAATCCTTATATCGAAGGATGGACCCCAGACCAAAGTTGTCCCCACCTCAAACTTGTGCTGCCCTGATAGACCCAAGGGAGCCCTACAAACTGACATCAGCAACCTGGACTGGTGAGTTTTCTTTCCCAGGGAAAATGGACAAAGGATGTGCCCAGGGGCCCCTGGCCTGGGCTGGGACCTGAACGCAAAAAAACCATATATCGAAGGACGGACCCCAGACCGAAGTTGTCCCCTCCTCAAACCACTGCTGCCCTGATAGACCCAAGGGAGCCCTACAAACTGACATCAGCAACCTGGACTGGTGAGTTTTCTTTCCCAGGGAAAATGGCCAAAGGATGTGCCCAAGGGCCCCTGGCCCTGGGTTGGGGCCTATATGCAAAAAATCCTTATATCGAAGGATGGATCGCAGAGGAAAGTTGTCCCCACCTCAAAATTGTGCTGCCCTGATAGACCCAAGGGAGCCCTAAAAACTGACATCAGCAACCTGGACTGGTGAGTTTTCTTTCCCAGGGAAAAAGGCCAAAGGATGTGCCCAGGGGCCCCTGGCCCTGGGCTGGGACCTGAATGCAAAGAATCCCTATATCGAAGGATGGATCGCAGACCAAAGTTGTCCCCACCTCAAACCACTGCTGCCCTGATACACCCAAGGGAGCCCTACAAACTGACATCAGCAACCTGGACTGGTGAGTTTTCTTTCCCAGGGAAAAAGGCCAAAGGATGTGCCCAGGGGCCCCTGGCCCTGGGCTGGAACCTGAATGCAAAGAATCCTTATATCGAAGGATGGACCCCAGACCAAAGTTGTCCCCTCCTCAAATTTCTGCTGCCCTGATAGACCCAAGGGAGCCCTACAAACTGACATCAGGAACCTGGACTGGTGAATTTCCTTTCCCAGGGAAAATGGCCAAAGGATGTGCCCAGGGGCCCCTGGCCCTGGGCTGGAACCTGAATGCAAAGAATCCTTATATCGAAGGATGGACCCCAGACCAAAGTTGTCCCCTCCTCAAATTTCTGCTGCCCTGATAGACCCAAGGGAGCCCTACAAACTGACATCAGGAACCTGGACTGGTGAATTTCCTTTCCCAGGGAAAATGGCCAAAGGATGTGCCCTGGGGCCCCTGGCCCTGGGCTGGACCCTGACTGCAAAGAATCCTTATATCAAAGGATGGACCCCAGACCAAAGTTGTCCCCACCTCAAACTTGTGCTGCCCTGATAGACCAAAGAGAGTCCTACAAACTGACATCAGCAACCTGGACTGCTGAGTTTTCTTTCCCAGGGAAAATGGCCAAAGGGTGTGCCCAGGGCCCCCTGGCCCTGGGCTGGGCCCTGACTGCAAAAAATCCTTATATCGAAGGATGGATCGCAGAGGAAAGTTGTACCCACCTCAAACTTGTGCTGCCCTGATAGGCCCAAGGGAGCCCTACAAACCGACATCAGCAACCTGGACTGGTGAATTTTCTTTCCCAGAGAAAATGGCCAAAGGATGTGCCCAGGGGCCCCTGGCACTGGGCTGGAACCTGAATGCAAAAAATCTTTATATCGAAGGATGGACCCGACACCAAAGTTGTCCACTCCTCAAACTTGTGCTGCACTGATAGACCCAAGGGAGTCCTACAAAGTGACATCAGCAACCTGGACTGGTGAGTTTTCTTTCCCAGGGAAAATGGCCAAAGGGTGTGCCCAGGGGCCCCTGGCCCTGGGCTGGGCCCTGACTGCAAAAAATCCTTATATCGAAGGATGGATCGCAGAGGAAAGTTGTACCCACCTCAAACTTGTGCTGCCCTGATAGGCCCAAGGGAGCGCTACAATCTGACATCAGCAACCTGGACTGGTGAATTTTCTTTCCCAGAGAAAATGGCCAAAGGATGTGCCCAGGGGCCCCTGGCACTGGGCTGGAACCTGAATGCAAAAAATCTTTATATCGAAGGATGGATCGCAGACCAAAGTTGTCCCCTCCTCAAACCACTGCTGCCCTGATAGACCCAAGGGAGCCCTACAAACTGACATCAGGAACCTGGACAGGTGAGTTTTCTTTCCCAGGGAAAATGGCCAAAGGATGTGTCCAGGGGCCCCTGGCACTGGGCTGGAACCTGAATGCAAAAAATCTTTATATCGAAGGATGGACCCGAGACCAAAGTTGTCCCCTCCTCAAACTTGTGCTGCACTGATAGACCCACGGGAGCCTTACAAAGTGCCATCAGCAACCTGGACTGGTGAATTTTCTTTCCCAGGGAAAATGGCCAAAGGATGTGCCCAGGGTCCCCTGGACCTGGGCTGGGACATGAATGCAAAGAATCCTTATATCGAAGGACGGACCCGAGACCAAAATTGTCCCGTCCTCAAACCACTGCTGCCCTGATAGACTCAAGGGAGCCCCACAAACTGACATCAGCAACCTGGACAGTGAGTTTTCTTTCCCAGGGAAAATGGCCAAAGGATGTGCCCTGGGGCCCCTGGCCCTGGGCTGGGCCCTGACTGTAAAAACTTATATCAAAGGATGGACCCCAGACCAAAATTGTCCCCTCCTGAAACCACTGCTACCCTGATAGACCCAAGGGAGCCCTACAAACTGACATCAGCAACCTGGACTGGTGAATTTTCTTTCCCAGGAAAAATGGCCAAAAAATATGCCCTGGGGCCCATAGCCCTTGGCTGGAACCTGAATGCAAAAAATCCCTACATCGAAGGATGGAGCCAAGACCGAAGTTGTCCCCACCTCAAACATGTGCTGCCCTGATAGACCCAAGGGAGCCATACAAACTGACATCAGGAACCTGGACTGGTGAGTTTAATTTCCCAGGGAAAATGGACAAAGGATGTGCCCAGAGGCCCCTGGCCTGGGCTGGGACCTGAATGCAGAAAAACCATATATCGAAGGACGGACCACAGACCAAAGTTGTCCCCTCCTCAAACCACTGCTGCCCTGATAGACCCAGGTGAGCCCAACAAACTGACATCAGGAACCTGGACTGGTGAGTTTTCTTTCCCAGGGAAAATGGCCAAAGGATGTGCCCAGGGGCCTCTGGCCCAGGGTTGGGGCCTATATGCAAAAAATCCTTATATCGAAGGATGGATCGCAGAGGAAAGTTGTCCGCACCTCAAAATTGTGCTGCCCTGATAGACCCAAGGGAGCCCTAAAAACTGACATCAGCAAGCTGGACTGGTGAGTTTTCTTTCCCAGGGAAAAAGGCCAAAGGATGTGCCCAGGGGCACCTGGCACTGGGCTGAAACCTGACTGCAAAAAATCCCTACATCGAAGGATGGACCCCAGACCAAAATTGTCCCCTCCTCAAACCACTGCTGCCCTGATAGACCCAAGGGAGCCCTACAAACTGAAATCAACAACCTGGACTGGTGAATTTTCTTTCCCAGAGAAAATGGCCAAAGGACGTGCCCTGGGGCCCCTGGCCCTGGGATGAAACCTGACTGCAAAAAATCCTGATATCGAAGGATGTACCCCAGACCAAAGTTGTCCCCTCCTCAATTTTCTGCTGTCCAGATAGACCGAAGGGAGCCCTACAAACTGACATCAGGAACCTGGACTGGTGAATTTCCTTTCCCAGGGAAAATGGCCAAAGGATGTGCCCAGGGGCCCCTGGCCCGGGGCTGGACCCTGACTGCAAAGAATCCTTATATCGAAGGATGGACCCCAGACCAAAGTTGTCCCCACCTCAAACTTGTGCTGCCCTGATAGACCCAAGGGAGCCCTACAAACTGACATCAGCAACCTGGACTGGTGAGTTTTCTTTCCCAGGGAAAATGGACAAAGGATGTGCCCAGGGGCCCCTGGCCCTGGGCTGGACCCTGACTGCAAAGAATCCTTATATCGAAGGATGGACCCCAGACCAAAGTTGTCCCCACCTCAAACTTGTGCTGCCCTGATAGACCCAAGGGAGCCCTACAAACTGACATCAGCAACCTGGACTGGTGAGTTTTCTTTCCCAGGGAAAATGGACAAAGGATGTGCCCAGGGGCCCCTGGCCTGGGCTGGGACCTGAATGCAAAAAAAACATATATCGAAGGACGGACCCCAGACCGAAGTTGTCCCCTCCTCAAACCACTGCTGCCCTGATAGACCCAAGGGAGCCCTACAAACTGACATCAGCAACCTGGACTGGTGAGTTTTCTTTCCCAGGGAAAATGGCCAAAGGATGTGCCCAAGGGGCCCTGGCCCTGGGTTGGGGCCTATATGCAAAAAATCCTTATATCGAAGGATGGATCGCAGAGGAAAGTTGTCCCCACCTCAAAATTGTGCTGCCCTGATAGACCCAAGGGAGCCCTAAAAACTGACATCAGCAACCTGGACTGGTGAGTTTTCTTTCCCAGGGAAAAAGGCCAAAGGATGTGCCCAGGGGCCCCTGGCCCTGGGCTGGGACCTGAATGCAAAGAATCCCTATATCGAAGGATGGATCGCAGACCAAAGTTGTCCCCACCTCAAACCACTGCTGCCCTGATACACCCAAGGGAGCCCTACAAACTGACATCAGCAACCTGGACTGGTGAGTTTTCTTTCCCAGGGAAAAAGGCCAAAGGATGTGCCCAGGGGCCGCTGGCCCTGGGCTGGAACCTGAATGCAAAGAATCCTTATATCGAAGGATGGACCCCAGACCAAAGTTGTCCCCTCCTCAAATTTCTGCTGCCCTGATAGACCCAAGGGAGCCCTACAAACTGACATCAGGAACCTGGACTGGTGAATTTCCTTTCCCAGGGAAAATGGCCAAAGGATGTGCCCAGGGGCCCCTGGCCCTGGGCTGGACCCTGACTGCAAAGAATCCTTATATCAAAGGATGGACCCCAGACCAAAGTTGTCCCCACCTCAAACTTGTGCTGCCCTGATAGACCCAAGGGAGTCCTACAAAGTGACATCAGCAACCTGGACTGGTGAGTTTTCTTTCCCAGGGAAAATGGACAAAGGGTGTGCCCAGGGGCCCCTGGCCCTGGGCTGGGCCCTGACTGCAAAAAATCCTTATATCGAAGGATGGATCGCAGAGGAAAATTGTACCCACCTCAAACTTGTGCTGCCCTGATAGGCCGAAGGGTGCCCTACAATCTGACATCAGCAACCTGGACTGGTGAATTTTCTTTCCCAGAGAAAATGGCCAAAGGATGTGCCCAGGGGCCCCTGGCACTGGGCTGGAACCTGAATGCAAAAAATCTTTATATCGAAGGATGGACCCGAGACCAAAGTTGTCCCCTCCTGAAACTTGTGCTGCACTGATAGACCCACGGGAGCCCTACAAAGTGACATCAGCAACCTGGACTGGTGAATTTTCTTTCCCAGGGAAAATGGCCAAATGATGTGCCCAGGGTCCCCTGGCCCTGGGCTGGGACCTGAATGCAAAGAATCCTTATATCGAAGGACCGACCCCAGACCAAAATTGTCCCCTCCTCAAACCACTGCTGCCCTGATTGACCCAAGGGAGCCCAACAAACTTACATCAGCAACCTGGACTGGTGAGTTTCTTTCCCAGGGAAAATGGCCAAATGATGTGCCCTGGGGCCCCTGGCCCTGGGCTGGGCCCTGACTGTAAAAACATATATCAAAGGATGGACCCCAGACCAAAATTGTCCCCTCCTCAAACCACTGCTGCCCTGATAGACCCAATGGAGCCCTAGAAACTTACATCAGCCACCTGGACTGGTGAATTTTCTTTCCCAGGAAAAATGGCCAAAAAATATGCCCTGGGGCCCATGGCCCTTGGCTGGAACCTGAATGCAAAAAATCCCTACATCGAAGGATGGAGCCAAGACCTAAGTTGTCCCCTCCTCAAACGTCTGCTGCCCTGATAGACACAAGGGAGCCATACAAACTGACATCAGGAACCTGGACTGGTGAGTTTAATTTCCCAGGGAAAATGGACAAAGGATGTGCCCAGAGGCCCCTGGCCTGGGCTGGGACCTGAATGCAGAAAAACCATATATCGAAGGACGGACCATAGATCAAGTTTGTCCCCTCCTGAAACCACTGCTGCCCTGATAGACCCAAGTGAGCCCAACAAACTGACATCAGGAACCTGGACTGGTGAGTTTTCTTTCCCAGGGAAAATGGCCAAAGGATGTGCCCAGGGGCCCCTGGCCCAGGGTTGGGGCCTATATGCAAAAAATCCTTATATCGAAGGATGGATCGCAGAGGAAAGCTGTCCCCACCTCAAAATTGTGCTGCCCTGATAGACCCAATGGAGCCCTACAAACTGACATCAGCAACCTGGACTGGTGAGTTTTCTTTCCCAGGGAAAAAGGCCAAAGGATGTGCCCAGGGGCCCCTGGCACTGGGCTGGGACCTGAATGCAAAGAATCCCTATATCGAAGGATGGATCGCAGACCAAAGTTGTCCCCACCTCAAACATGTGCTGCCCTGATAGACCCAAGGGAGCCCTGCAAACTGACATCAGCAACCTGGACTGGTGAGTTTTCTTTCCCAGGGAAAATGGCCAAAGGATGTGCCCAGGGGCCCCTGGCCCGGGCCCTCACTGCAAAGAATCCTTATATCGAAGGATGGACCCCAGACCAAAGTTGTCCCCTCCTCAAATTTCTGCTGCCCTGATAGACCCAAGGGAGCCCTACAAACTGACATCAGGAACCTGGACTGGTGAGTTTTCTTTCCCAGGGAAAATGGCCAAATGATGTGCCCAGGGGCCCCTGGCCCTGGTTTGGAACCTGAATGCAAAAAATCCTTACATGGAAGGATGGACCCCAGACCAAAGTTGTCTCCTCCTCAAACCACTGCTGCCCTGATAGACCCAATGGAGCCCTACAAACTGCCATCAGCAACCTGGACTGGTGAGTTTCGTTTCCCAGGGAAAATGGCCAAAGGATGTGTCCAGGGACCCCTGGCCCTTGGCTGGACCCTGACTGCAAAAAATCCTGATATCGAAGGATGTACCCCAGACCAAAGTTGTCCCCACCTCAAACTTGTGGTGCCCTGATAGACCCAAGGGAGCCCTACAAACTGACATCAGCAACCTGGACTGGTGAGTTTTCTTTCCCAGGGAAAATGGCCAAATGATGTGCCCAGGGGCCCCTGGCCCTGGGTTGGAACCTGAATGCAAAAAATCCTTATATCAAAGGATGGACTCCAGACCAAAGTTGTCTCCTCCTCAAAACACTGCTGCCCTGATAGACCCAAGGGAGCCCTACAAACTGACATCAGCAACCTGGACTGGTGAGTTTTCTTTCCCAGGGAAAATGGCCAAAGGTTCTGCCCAGGGGCCCCTGGCCCTGGGCTTGTAACCTGAATGCAAAAAATCCTTATATCGAAGGATGGGCCCCAGACCAAAGTTGTCCCCTCCTCAAACCACTGCTGCCCTGATAGACCCAAGGGAGTCCTACAAAGTGACATCAGGAACCTGGACTGGTGAGATTTCTTTCCCAGGGAAATGGCCAAAGGATGTGCCCAAGGGCCCCTGGCCCTGGGTTGGAACCTATATGCAAAGAATCCTTTTATCGAAGGATGGATTGCAGAGGAAAGTTGTCCCCACCTCAAAATTGTGCTGCCCTGATAGACCCAAGGGAGCCCTACAAACTGACATCAGCAACCTGGACTGGTGAGTTTTCTTTCCCAGGGAAAATGGCCAAAGGATGTGCCCTGGGGCCCCTGGCCCTGGGCTGGGCCCTGACTGTAAAAACTTATATCAAAGGATGGACCCCAGACCAAAATTGTCCCCTCCTCAAACCACTGCTGCCCTGATAGACCCAAGGGAGCCCTACAAACTGACATCAGCAACCTGGACTGGTGAATTTTCTTTCCCAGGAAAAATGGCCAAAAAATATGCCCTGGGGCCCATAGCCCTTGGCTGGAACCGGAATGCAAAAAATCCCTACATCGAAGGATGGAGCCAAGACCGAAGTTGTCCCCTCCTAAAACGTCTGCTGCCCTGATAGACCCAGGGGAGCCATACAAACTGACATCAGGAACCTGGACTGGTGAGTTTAATTTCCCAGGGAAAATGGACAAAGGATGTGCCCAGAGGCCCCTGGCCTGGGCTGGGACCTGAATGCAGAAAAACCATATATCGAAGGACGGACCACAGACCAAAGTTGTCCCCTCCTCAAACCACTGCTGCCCTGATAGACCCAAGTGAGCCCAACAAACTGACATCAGGAACCTGGACTGGTGAGTTTTCTTTCCCAGGGAAAATGGCCAAAGGATGTGCCCTGGGGCCTCTGGCCCAGGGTTGGGGCCTATATGCAAAAAATCCTTATATCGAAGGATGGATCGCAGAGGAAAGTTGTCCGCACCTCAAAATTGTGCTGCCCTGATAGACCCAAGGGAGCCCTAAAAACTGACATCAGCAACCTGGACTGGTGAGTTTTCTTTCCCAGGGAAAAAGGCCAAAGGATGTGCCCAGGGGCCCCGGGCACTGGGCTGGGACCTGAATGCAAAAAATCCTTACATGGAAGGATGGACCCCAGACCAAAGTTGTCTCCTCCTCAAAACACTGCTGCCCTGATAGACCCAAGGGAGCCCTACAAACTGACATCAGCAACCTGGACTGGTGAGTTTTCTTTCCCAGGGAAAATGGACAAAGGATGTGCCCAGGGGCCCCTGGCCCTGGGCTGGACCCTGACTGCAAAGAATCCTTATATCGAAGGATGGACCCCAGACCAAAGTTGTCCCCACCTCAAACTTGTGCTGCCCTGATAGACCCAAGGGAGCCCTACAAACTGACATCAGCAACCTGGACTGGTGAGTTTTCTTTCCCAGGGAAAATGGACAAAGGATGTGCCCAGGGGCCCCTGGCCTGGGCTGGGACCTGAATGCAAAAAAACCATATATCGAAGGACGGACCCCAGACCGAAGTTGTCCCCTCCTCAAACCACTGCTGCCCTGATAGACCCAAGGGAGCCCTACAAACTGACATCAGCAACCTGGACTGGTGAGTTTTCTTTCCCAGGGAAAATGGCCAAAGGATGTGCCCAAGGGGCCCTGGCCCTGGGTTGGGGCCTATATGCAAAAAATCCTTATATCGAAGGATGGATCGCAGAGGAAAGTTGTCCCCACCTCAAAATTGTGCTGCCCTGATAGACCCAAGGGAGCCCTAAAAACTGACATCAGCAACCTGGACTGGTGAGTTTTCTTTCCCAGGGAAAAAGGCCAAAGGATGTGCCCAGGGGCCCCTGGCCCTGGGCTGGGGCCTGAATGCAAAGAATCCCTATATCGAAGGATGGATCGCAGACCAAAGTTGTCCCCACCTCAAACCACTGCTGCCCTGATACACCCAAGGGAGCCCTACAAACTGACATCAGCAACCTGGACTGGTGAGTTTTCTTTCCCAGGGAAAAAGGCCAAAGGATGTGCCCAGGGGCCCCTGGCCCTGGGCTGGAACCTGAATGCAAAGAATCCTTATATCGAAGGATGGACCCCAGACCAAAGTTGTCCCCTCCTCAAATTTCTGCTGCCCTGATAGACCCAAGGGAGCCCTACAAACTGACATCAGGAACCTGGACTGGTGAATTTCCTTTCCCAGGGAAAATGGCCAAAGGATGTGCCCAGGGGCCCCTGGCCCTGGGCTGGACCCTGACTGCAAAGAATCCTTATATCAAAGGATGGACCCCAGACCAAAGTTGTCCCCACCTCAAACTTGTGCTGCCCTGATAGACCCAAGGGAGTCCTACAAAGTGACATCAGCAACCTGGACTGGTGAGTTTTCTTTCCCAGGGAAAATGGACAAAGGGTGTGCCCAGGGGCCCCTGGCCCTGGGCTGGGCCCTGACTGCAAAAAATCCTTATATCGAAGGATGGATCGCAGAGGAAAGTTGTACCCACCTCAAACTTGTGCTGCCCTGATAGGCCGAAGGGTGCCCTACAATCTGACATCAGCAACCTGGACTGGTGAATTTTCTTTCCCAGAGAAAATGGCCAAAGGATGTGCCCAGGGGCCCCTGGCACTGGGCTGGAACCTGAATGCAAAAAATCTTTATATCGAAGGATGGACCCGAGACCAAAGTTGTCCCCTCCTGAAACTTGTGCTGCACTGATAGACCCACGGGAGCCCTACAAAGTGACATCAGCAACCTGGACTGGTGAATTTTCTTTCCCAGGGAAAATGGCCAAATGATGTGCCCAGGGTCCCCTGGCCCTGGGCTGGGACCTGAATGCAAAGAATCCTTATATCGAAGGACGGACCCGAGACCAAAATTGTCCCGTCCTCAAACCACTGCTGCCCTGATAGACTCAAGGGAGCCCCACAAACTGACATCAGCAACCTGGACAGTGAGTTTTCTTTCCCAGGGAAAATGGCCAAAGGATGTGCCCTGGGGCCCCTGGCCCTGGGCTGGGCCCTGACTGTAAAAACTTATATCAAAGGATGGACCCCAGACCAAAATTGTCCCCTCCTGAAACCACTGCTACCCTGATAGACCCAAGGGAGCCCTACAAACTGACATCAGCAACCTGGACTGGTGAATTTTCTTTCCCAGGAAAAATGGCCAAAAAATATGCCCTGGGGCCCATAGCCCTTGGCTGGAACCTGAATGCAAAAAATCCCTACATCGAAGGATGGAGCCAAGACCGAAGTTGTCCCCACCTCAAACATGTGCTGCCCTGATAGACCCAAGGGAGCCATACAAACTGACATCAGGAACCTGGACTGGTGAGTTTAATTTCCCAGGGAAAATGGACAAAGGATGTGCCCAGAGGCCCCTGGCCTGGGCTGGGACCTGAATGCAGAAAAACCATATATCGAAGGACGGACCACAGACCAAAGTTGTCCCCTCCTCAAACCACTGCTGCCCTGATAGACCCAGGTGAGCCCAACAAACTGACATCAGGAACCTGGACTGGTGAGTTTTCTTTCCCAGGGAAAATGGCCAAAGGATGTGCCCAGGGGCCTCTGGCCCAGGGTTGGGGCCTATATGCAAAAAATCCTTATATCGAAGGATGGATCGCAGAGGAAAGTTGTCCGCACCTCAAAATTGTGCTGCCCTGATAGACCCAAGGGAGCCCTAAAAACTGACATCAGCAAGCTGGACTGGTGAGTTTTCTTTCCCAGGGAAAAAGGCCAAAGGATGTGCCCAGGGGCACCTGGCACTGGGCTGAAACCTGACTGCAAAAAATCCCTACATCGAAGGATGGACCCCAGACCAAAATTGTCCCCTCCTCAAACCACTGCTGCCCTGATAGACCCAAGGGAGCCCTACAAACTGAAATCAACAACCTGGACTGGTGAATTTTCTTTCCCAGAGAAAATGGCCAAAGGACGTGCCCTGGGGCCCCTGGCCCTGGGATGAAACCTGACTGCAAAAAATCCTGATATCGAAGGATGTACCCCAGACCAAAGTTGTCCCCTCCTCAATTTTCTGCTGTCCAGATAGACCGAAGGGAGCCCTACAAACTGACATCAGGAACCTGGACTGGTGAATTTCCTTTCCCAGGGAAAATGGCCAAAGGATGTGCCCAGGGGCCCCTGGCCCGGGGCTGGACCCTGACTGCAAAGAATCCTTATATCGAAGGATGGACCCCAGACCAAAGTTGTCCCCACCTCAAACTTGTGCTGCCCTGATAGACCCAAGGGAGCCCTACAAACTGACATCAGCAACCTGGACTGGTGAGTTTTCTTTCCCAGGGAAAATGGACAAAGGATGTGCCCAGGGGCCCCTGGCCCTGGGCTGGACCCTGACTGCAAAGAATCCTTATATCGAAGGATGGACCCCAGACCAAAGTTGTCCCCACCTCAAACTTGTGCTGCCCTGATAGACCCAAGGGAGCCCTACAAACTGACATCAGCAACCTGGACTGGTGAGTTTTCTTTCCCAGGGAAAATGGACAAAGGATGTGCCCAGGGGCCCCTGGCCTGGGCTGGGACCTGAATGCAAAAAAAACATATATCGAAGGACGGACCCCAGACCGAAGTTGTCCCCTCCTCAAACCACTGCTGCCCTGATAGACCCAAGGGAGCCCTACAAACTGACATCAGCAACCTGGACTGGTGAGTTTTCTTTCCCAGGGAAAATGGCCAAAGGATGTGCCCAAGGGGCCCTGGCCCTGGGTTGGGGCCTATATGCAAAAAATCCTTATATCGAAGGATGGATCGCAGAGGAAAGTTGTCCCCACCTCAAAATTGTGCTGCCCTGATAGACCCAAGGGAGCCCTAAAAACTGACATCAGCAACCTGGACTGGTGAGTTTTCTTTCCCAGGGAAAAAGGCCAAAGGATGTGCCCAGGGGCCCCTGGCCCTGGGCTGGGACCTGAATGCAAAGAATCCCTATATCGAAGGATGGATCGCAGACCAAAGTTGTCCCCACCTCAAACCACTGCTGCCCTGATACACCCAAGGGAGCCCTACAAACTGACATCAGCAACCTGGACTGGTGAGTTTTCTTTCCCAGGGAAAAAGGCCAAAGGATGTGCCCAGGGGCCGCTGGCCCTGGGCTGGAACCTGAATGCAAAGAATCCTTATATCGAAGGATGGACCCCAGACCAAAGTTGTCCCCTCCTCAAATTTCTGCTGCCCTGATAGACCCAAGGGAGCCCTACAAACTGACATCAGGAACCTGGACTGGTGAATTTCCTTTCCCAGGGAAAATGGCCAAAGGATGTGCCCAGGGGCCCCTGGCCCTGGGCTGGACCCTGACTGCAAAGAATCCTTATATCAAAGGATGGACCCCAGACCAAAGTTGTCCCCACCTCAAACTTGTGCTGCCCTGATAGACCCAAGGGAGTCCTACAAAGTGACATCAGCAACCTGGACTGGTGAGTTTTCTTTCCCAGGGAAAATGGACAAAGGGTGTGCCCAGGGGCCCCTGGCCCTGGGCTGGGCCCTGACTGCAAAAAATCCTTATATCGAAGGATGGATCGCAGAGGAAAATTGTACCCACCTCAAACTTGTGCTGCCCTGATAGGCCGAAGGGTGCCCTACAATCTGACATCAGCAACCTGGACTGGTGAATTTTCTTTCCCAGAGAAAATGGCCAAAGGATGTGCCCAGGGGCCCCTGGCACTGGGCTGGAACCTGAATGCAAAAAATCTTTATATCGAAGGATGGACCCGAGACCAAAGTTGTCCCCTCCTGAAACTTGTGCTGCACTGATAGACCCACGGGAGCCCTACAAAGTGACATCAGCAACCTGGACTGGTGAATTTTCTTTCCCAGGGAAAATGGCCAAATGATGTGCCCAGGGTCCCCTGGCCCTGGGCTGGGACCTGAATGCAAAGAATCCTTATATCGAAGGACCGACCCCAGACCAAAATTGTCCCCTCCTCAAACCACTGCTGCCCTGATTGACCCAAGGGAGCCCAACAAACTGACATCAGCAACCTGGACTGGTGAGTTTCTTTCCCAGGGAAAATGGCCAAATGATGTGCCCTGGGGCCCCTGGCCCTGGGCTGGGCCCTGACTGTAAAAACTTATATCAAAGGATGGACCCCAGACCAAAATTGTCCCCTCCTCAAACCACTGCTGCCCTGATAGACCCAAGGGAGCCCTAGAAACTTACATCAGCCACCTGGACTGGTGAATTTTCTTTCCCAGGAAAAATGGCCAAAAAATATGCCCTGGGGCCCATGGCCCTTGGCTGGAACCTGAATGCAAAAAATCCCTACATCGAAGGATGGAGCCAAGACCTAAGTTGTCCCCTCCTCAAACTTGTGCTGCCCTGATAGACACAAGGGAGCCATACAAACTGACATCAGGAACCTGGACTGGTGAGTTTAATTTCCCAGGGAAAATGGACAAAGGATGTGCCCAGAGGCCCCTGGCCTGGGCTGGGACCTGAATGCAGAAAAACCATATATCGAAGGACGGACCATAGATCAAGTTTGTCCCCTCCTGAAACCACTGCTGCCCTGATAGACCCAAGTGAGCCCAACAAACTGACATCAGGAACCTGGACTGGTGAGTTTTCTTTCCCAGGGAAAATGGCCAAAGGATGTGCCCAGGGGCCCCTGGCCCAGGGTTGGGGCCTATATGCAAAAAATCCTTATATCGAAGGATGGATCGCAGAGGAAAGCTGTCCCCACCTCAAAATTGTGCTGCCCTGATAGACCCAATGGAGCCCTACAAACTGACATCAGCAACCTGGACTGGTGAGTTTTCTTTCCCAGGGAAAAAGGCCAAAGGATGTGCCCAGGGGCCCCTGGCACTGGGCTGGGACCTGAATGCAAAGAATCCCTATATCGAAGGATGGATCGCAGACCAAAGTTGTCCCCACCTCAAACATGTGCTGCCCTGATAGACCCAAGGGAGCCCTGCAAACTGACATCAGCAACCTGGACTGGTGAGTTTTCTTTCCCAGGGAAAATGGCCAAAGGATGTGCCCAGGGGCCCCTGGCCCGGGCCCTCACTGCAAAGAATCCTTATATCGAAGGATGGACCCCAGACCAAAGTTGTCCCCTCCTCAAATTTCTGCTGCCCTGATAGACCCAAGGGAGCCCTACAAACTGACATCAGGAACCTGGACTGGTGAGTTTTCTTTCCCAGGGAAAATGGCCAAATGATGTGCCCAGGGGCCCCTGGCGCTGGTTTGGAACCTGAATGCAAAAAATCCTTACATGGAAGGATGGACCCCAGACCAAAGTTGTCTCCTCCTCAAACCACTGCTGCCCTGATAGACCCAATGGAGCCCTACAAACTGCCATCAGCAACCTGGACTGGTGAGTTTCGTTTCCCAGGGAAAATGGCCAAAGGATGTGTCCAGGGACCCCTGGCCCTTGGCTGGACCCTGACTGCAAAAAATCCTGATATCGAAGGATGTACCCCAGACCAAAGTTGTCCCCACCTCAAACTTGTGGTGCCCTGATAGACCCAAGGGAGCCCTACAAACTGACATCAGCAACCTGGACTGGTGAGTTTTCTTTCCCAGGGAAAATGGCCAAATGATGTGCCCAGGGGCCCCTGGCCCTGGGTTGGAACCTGAATGCAAAAAATCCTTACATGGAAGGATGGACTCCAGACCAAAGTTGTCTCCTCCTCAAAACACTGCTGCCCTGATAGACCCAAGGGAGCCCTACAAACTGACATCAGCAACCTGGACTGGTGAGTTTTCTTTCCCAGGGAAAATGGCTAAAGGATGTGCCCAGGGGCCCCTGGCCCTGTGCTGAAACCTGACTGCAAAAAATCCCTACATCGAAGGATGGACCCCAGACCAAAATTGTCCCCTCCTCAAACCACTGCTGCCCTGATAGACCCAAGGGAGTCCTACAAAGTGACATCAGGAACCTGGACTGGTGAGATTTCTTTCCCAGGGAAATGGCCAAAGGATGTGCCCAAGGGCCCCTGGCCCTGGGTTGGAACCTATATGCAAAGAATCCTTTTATCGAAGGATGGATTGCAGAGGAAAGTTGTCCCCACCTCAAAATTGTGCTGCCCTGATAGACCCAAGGGAGCCCTACAAACTGACATCAGCAACCTGGACTGGTGAGTTTTCTTTCCCAGGGAAAATGGCCAAAGGATGTGCCCTGGGGCCCCTGGCCCTGGGCTGGGCCCTGACTGTAAAAACTTATATCAAAGGATGGACCCCAGACCAAAATTGTCCCCTCCTCAAACCACTGCTGCCCTGATAGACCCAAGGGAGCCCTACAAACTGACATCAGCAACCTGGACTGGTGAATTTTCTTTCCCAGGAAAAATGGCCAAAAAATATGCCCTGGGGCCCATAGCCCTTGGCTGGAACCGGAATGCAAAAAATCCCTACATCGAAGGATGGAGCCAAGACCGAAGTTGTCCCCTCCTAAACCGTCTGCTGCCCTGATAGACCCAGGGGAGCCATACAAACTGACATCAGGAACCTGGACTGGTGAGTTTAATTTCCCAGGGAAAATGGACAAAGGATGTGCCCAGAGGCCCCTGGCCTGGGCTGGGACCTGAATGCAGAAAAACCATATATCGAAGGACGGACCACAGACCAAAGTTGTCCCCTCCTCAAACCACTGCTGCCCTGATAGACCCAAGTGAGCCCAACAAACTGACATCAGGAACCTGGACTGGTGAGTTTTCTTTCCCAGGGAAAATGGCCAAAGGATGTGCCCTGGGGCCTCTGGCCCAGGGTTGGGGCCTATATGCAAAAAATCCTTATATCGAAGGATGGATCGCAGAGGAAAGTTGTCCGCACCTCAAAATTGTGCTGCCCTGATAGACCCAAGGGAGCCCTACAAACTGACATCAGCAACCTGGACTGGTGAGTTTTCTTTCCCAGGGAAAAAGGCCAAAGGATGTGCCCAGGGGCCCCGGGCACTGGGCTGGGACCTGAATGCAAAAAATCCTTACATGGAAGGATGGACCCCAGACCAAAGTTGTCTCCTCCTCAAAACACTGCTGCCCTGATAGACCCAAGGGAGCCCTACAAACTGACATCAGCAACCTGGACTGGTGAGTTTCCTTTCCCAGGGAAAATGGCCGAAGGATGTGCCCAGGGGCCCCTGGCCCTGGGCTTGGGGCCTGACTGCAAAAAATCCTTATATCGAAGGATGGATCGCAGACAGAAGTTGTCCCCACCTCAAACTTGTGCTGCCCTGATAGACCCAAGGGAGCCCTACAAACTGACATCAGCAA
The DNA here is from genome assembly GCF_046129695.1 of Lonchura striata. NCBI lineage: Eukaryota > Metazoa > Chordata > Aves > Passeriformes > Estrildidae > Lonchura > Lonchura striata. The sequence goes on from NC_134612.1 coordinate 1,094,072, forward strand.
CCTGGACTGGTGAGTTTTCTTTCCCAGGGAAAATGGACAAAGGATGTGCCCAGGGTCCCCTGGCCCTGGGCTGGGACATGAATGCAAAGAATCCTTATATCGAAGGACGGACCCCAGACCAAAGTTGTCCCGTCCTCAAACCACTGCTGCCCTGATAGACCCAAGGGAGCCCTACAAAGTGACATCAGGAACCTGGACTGGTGAGTTTTCTTTCCCAGGGAAAATGGCCAAAGGATGTGCCCTGGGGCCTCTGGCCCAGGGTTGGGGCCTATATGCAAAAAATCCTTATATCGAAGGATGGATCGCAGAGGAAAGTTGTCCGCACCTCAAAATTGTGCTGCCCTGATAGACCCAAGGGAGCCCTAAAAACTGACATCAGCAACCTGGACTGGTGAGTTTTCTTTCCCAGGGAAAAAGGCCAAAGGATGTGCCCAGGGGCCCCTGGCACTGGGCTGGGACCTGAATGCAAAGAATCCCTATATCGAAGGATGGATCGCAGACCAAAGTTGTCCCCACCTCAAACATGTGCTGCCCTGATAGACCCAAGGGAGCCCTACAAAGTGACATCAGCAACCTGGACTGGTGAGTTTTCTTTCCCAGGGAAAATGGCCAAAGGATGTGCCCAGGGGCCCCTGGCACTGGGCTGGGCCCTGACTGCAAAGAATCCTTATATCGAAGGATGGACCCCAGACCAAAGTTGTCCCCTCCTCAAACCACTGCTGCCCTGATAGACCCAAGGGAGCCCTACAAAGTGACATCAGGAACCTGGACTGGTGAGTTTTCTTTCCCAGGGAAAATGGCCAAAGGATGTGCCCAGGGGCCCCTGGCCCTGGGTTGGGACCTGAATGCAAAAAATCCTTACATGGAAGGATGGACCCCAGACCAAAGTTGTCTCCTCCTCAAAACACTGCTGCCCTGATAGACCCAAGGGAGCCCTACAAACTGACATCAGCAACCTGGACTGGTGAGTTTCCTTTCCCAGGGAAAATGCCCAAAGGATGTGCCCAGGGGCCCCTGGCCCTGGGCTTGGGGCCTGACTGCAAAAAATCCTTATATCGAAGGATGGACCCCCGACCAAAGTTGTCCCCTCCTCAAACTTGTGCTGCCCTGATAGACCCAAGGGAGCCCTACAAACTGATATCAACAACCTGGACTGGTGAATTTTCTTTCCCAGAGAAAATGGCCAAATGATGTGCCCAGGGGCCCCTGGCCCTGGGATGAAACCTGACTGCAAAAAATCCTGATATCGAAGGATGTACCCCAGACCAAAGTTGTCCCCTCCTCAAATTTCTGCTGCCCTGATAGACCCAAGGGAGCCCTACAAACTGACATCAGCAACCTGGACTGGTGAATTTCCTTTCCCAGGGAAAATGGCCAAAGGATGTGCCCAGGGGCCCCTGGCCCGGGGCTGGACCCTGACTGCAAAGAATCCTTATATCGAAGGATGGACCCCAGACCAAAGTTGTCCCCACCTCAAACATGTGCTGCCCTGATAGACCCAAGGGAGCCCTACAAACTGACATCAGCAACCTGGACTGGTGAGTTTTCTTTCCCAGGGAAAATGGCCAAAGGATGTGCCCAGGGGCCCCTGGCCCTGGGCAGGAACCTGACTGAAAAAATTCCTTATATCGAAGGATGGATCGCAGACAGAAGTTGTCCCCACCTCAAACTTGTGCTGCCCTGATAGACCCAAGGGAGCCCTACAAACTGACATCAGCAACCTGGACTGGTGAGTTTTCTTTCCCAGGGAAAATGGACAAAGGATGTGCCCAGGGGCCCCTGGCCTGGGCTGGAACCTGAATGCAAAAAAACCATATATCGAAGGACGGACCCCAGACCAAAGTTGTCCCCACCTCAAACTTGTGCTGCCCTGATAGACCCAAGGGAGCCCTACAAACTGACATCAGGAACCTGGACTGGTGAGTTTTCTTTCCCAGGGAAAATGGACAAAGGATGTGCCCAGGGGCCCCTGGCCCTGGGCTGGACCCTGACTGCAAAGAATCCTTATATCGAAGGATGGACCCCAGACCAAAGTTGTCCCCACCTCAAACTTGTGCTGCCCTGATAGACCCACGGGAGCCCTACAAACTGACATCAGCAACCTGGACTGGTGAGTTTTCTTTCCCAGGGAAAATGGACAAAGGATGTGCCCAGGGGCCCCTGGCCTGGGCTGGGACCTGAATGCAAAAAAACCATATATCGAAGGACGGACCCCAGACCAAAGTTGTCCCCTCCTCAAACCACTGCTGCCCTGATAGACCCAAGGGAGCCCTACAAACTGACATCAGCAACCTGGACTGGTGAGTTTTCTTTCCCAGGGAAAATGGCCAAAGGATGTGCCCAAGGGCCCCTGGTCCTGGGCTGGAACCTATATGCAAAAAATCCTTATATCGAAGGATGGATCGCAGAGGAAAGTTGTCCCCACCTCAAAATTGTGCTGCCCTGATAGACCCAAGGGAGCCCTAAAAACTGACATCAGCAACCTGGACTGGTGAGTTTTCTTTCCCAGGGAAAAAGGCCAAAGGATGTGCCCAGGGGCCCCTGGGCCTGGGCTGGGACCTGAATGCAAAGAATCCCTATATCGAAGGATGGATCGCAGACGAAAGTTGTCCCCACCTCAAACCACTGCTGCCCTGATACACCCAAGGGAGCCCTACAAACTGACATCAGCAACCTGGACTGGTGAGTTTTCTTTCCCAGGGAAAAAGGCCAAAGGATGTGCCCAGGGGCCCCTGGCCCTGGGCTGGAACCTGAATGCAAAGAATCCTTATATCGAAGGATGGAACCCAGACCAAAGTTGTCCCCTCCTCAAATTTCTGCTGCCCTGATAGACCCAAGGGAGCCCTACAAACTGACATCAGGAACCTGGACTGGTGAATTTCCTTTCCCAGGGAAAATGGCCAAAGAATGTGCCCAGGGGCCCCTGGCCCTGGGCTGGAACCTGAATGCAAAGAATCCTTATATCGAAGGATGGACCCCAGACCAAAGTTGTCCCCTCCTCAAATTTCTGCTGCCCTGATAGACCCAAGGGAGCCCTACAAACTGACATCAGGAACCTGGACTGGTGAATTTCCTTTCCCAGGGAAAATGGCCAAAGGATGTGCCCAGGGGCCCCTGGCCCTGGGCTGGACCCTGACTGCAAAGAATCCTTATATCAAAGGATGGACCCCAGACCAAAGTTGTCCCCACCTCAAACTTGTGCTGCCCTGATAGACCCAAGAGAGTCCTACAAACTGACTTCAGCAACCTGGACTGCTGAGTTTTCTTTCCCAGGGAAAATGGCCAAAGGATGTGCCCAGGGCCCCCTGGCCCTGGGCTGGGCCCTGACTGCAAAAAATCCTTATATCGAAGGATGGATCGCAGAGGAAAGTTGTACCCACCTCAAACTTGTGCTGTCCTGATAGGCCCAAGGGAGCCCTACAAACCGACATCAGCAACCTGGACTGGTGAATTTTCTTTCCCAGAGAAAATGGCCAAAGGATGTGCCCAGGGGCCCCTGGCACTGGGCTGGAACCTGAATGCAAAAAATCTTTATATCGAAGGATGGATCGCAGACCAAAGTTGTCCCCTCCTCAAACCACTGCTGCCCTGATACACCCAAGGGAGCCCTACAAACTGACATCAGCAACCTGGACTGGTGAGTTTCCTTTCCCAGGGAAAATGCCCAAAGGATGTGCCCAGGGGCCCCTGGCCCTGGGTTGGAACCTGAATGCAAAAAATCCTTACATGGAAGGATGGACCCCAGACCAAAGTTGTCTCCTCCTCAAAACACTGCTGCCCTGATAGACCCAAGGGAGCCCTACAAACTGCCATCAGGAACCTGGACTGGTGAGTTTCCTTTCCCAGGGAAAATGGCCAAAGGATGTGCCCAGGGGCCCCTGGCCCTGGGCTTGGGGCCTGACTGCAAAAAATCCTTATATCGAAGGATGGACCCCCGACCAAAGTTGTCCCCTCCTCAAACTTGTGCTGCCCTGATAGACCCAAGGGAGTCCTACAGAGTGACATCAGGAACCTGGACTGGTGAGTTTTCTTTCCCAGAGAAAATGGCCAAAGGACGTGCCCTGGGGCCCCTGGCCCTGGGATGAAACCTGACTGCAAAAAATCCTGATATCGAAGGAGGTACCCCAGACCAAAGTTGTCCCCTCCTCAAATTTCTGCTGCCCTGATAGACCGAAGGGAGCCCTACAAACTGACATCAGGAACCTGGACTGGTGAATTTCCTTTCCCAGGGAAAATGGCCAAAGGATGTGCCCAGGGGCCCCTGGCCCTGGGCTGGACCCTGACTGCAAAGAATCCTTATATCGAAGGATGGACCCCAGACCAAAGTTGTCCCCACCTCAAACTTGTGCTGCCCTGATAGACCCAAGGGAGCCCTACAAACTGACATCAGCAACCTGGACTGGTGAGTTTTCTTTCCCAGGGAAAATGGACAAAGGATGTGCCCAGGGGCCCCTGGCCCTGGGCTGGACCCTGACTGCAAAGAATCCTTATATCGAAGGATGGACCCCAGACCAAAGTTGTCCCCACCTCAAACTTGTGCTGCCCTGATAGACCCAAGGGAGCCCTACAAACTGACATCAGCAACCTGGACTGGTGAGTTTTCTTTCCCAGGGAAAATGGACAAAGGATGTGCCCAGGGGCCCCTGGCCCTGGGCTGGGACATGAATGTAAAAAAACCATATATCGAAGGACGGACCCCAGACCGAAGTTGTCCCCTCCTCAAACCACTGCTGCCCTGATAGACCCAAGGGAGCCATACAAACTGACATCAGCAACCTGGACTGGTGAGTTTTCTTTCCCAGGGAAAATGGCCAAAGGATGTGCCCAAGGGGCCCTGGCCCTGGGTTGGGCCTATATGCAAAAAATCCTTATATCGAAGGATGGATCGCAGAGGAAAGTTGTCCCCACCTCAAACTTGTGCTGCCCTGATAGACCCAAGGGAGCCCTAAAAACTGACATCAGCAACCTGGACTGGTGAGTTTTCTTTCCCAGGGAAAAAGGCCAAAGGATGTGCCCAGGGGCCCCTGGCCCTGGGCTGGGAACTGAATGCAAAGAATCCCTATATCGAAGGATGGATCGCAGACCAAAGTTGTCCCCACCTCAAACCACTGCTGCCCTGATACACCCAAGGGAGCCCTACAAACTGACATCAGCAACCTGGACTGGTGAGTTTTCTTTCCCAGGGAAAAAGGCCAAAGGATGTGCCCAGGGGCCCCTGGCCCTGGGCTGGAACCTGAATGCAAAGAATCCTTATATCGAAGGATGGACCCCAGACCAAAGTTGTCCCCTCCTCAAATTTCTGCTGCCCTGATAGACCCAAGGGAGCCCTACAAACTGACATCAGGAACCTGGACTGGTGAATTTCCTTTCCCAGGGAAAATGGCCAAAGGATGTGCCCAGGGGCCCCTGGCCCTGGGCTGGGACCTGACTGCAAAGAATCCTTATATCAAAGGATGGACCCCAGACCAAAGTTGTCCCCACCTCAAACTTGTGCTGCCCTGATAGACCCAAGGGAGTCCTACAAAGTGACATCAGCAACCTGGACTGGTGAGTTTTCTTTCCCAGGGAAAATGGCCAAAGGGTGTGCCCAGGGGCCCCTGGCCCTGGGCTGGGCCCTGACTGCAAAAAATCCTTATATCGAAGGATGGATCGCAGAGGAAAGTTGTACCCACCTCAAACTTGTGCTGCCCTGATAGGCCCAAGGGTGCCCTACAATCTGACATCAGCAACCTGGACTGGTGAATTTTCTTTCCCAGAGAAAATGGCCAAAGGATGTGCCCAGGGGCGCCTGGCACTGGGCTGGAACCTGAATGCAAAAAATCTTTATATCGAAGGATGGACCCGAGACCAAAGTTGTCCCCTCCTCAAACTTGTGCTGCACTGATAGACCCACGGGAGCCCTACAAAGTGACATCAGCAACCTGGACTGGTGAATTTTCTTTCCCAGGGAAAATGGCCAAATGATGTGCCCAGGGTCCCCTGGCCCTGGGCTGGGACATGAATGCAAAGAATCCTTATATCGAAGGACCGTCCCAGACCAAAATTGTCCCCTCCTCAAACCACTGCTGCCCTGATAGACCCAAGGGAGCCCAACAAACTGACATCAGCAACCTGGACTGGTGAGTTTCTTTCCCAGGGAAAATGGCCAAATGATGTGCCCTGGGGCCCCTGGCCCTGGGCTGGGCCCTGACTGTAAAAACTTATATCAAAGGATGGACCCCAGACCAAAATTGTCCCCTCCTCAAACCACTGCTGCCCTGATAGACCCAAGGGAGCCCTAGAAACTGACATCAGCCACCTGGACTGGTGAATTTTCTTTCCCAGGAAAAATGGCCAAAAAATATGCCCTGGGGCCCATGGCCCTTGGCTGGGACCTGAATGCAAAAAATCCCTACATCGAAGGATGGAGCCAAGACCTAAGTTGTCCCCTCCTCAAACGTCTGCTGCCCTGATAGACACAAGGGAGCCATACAAACTGACATCAGGAACCTGGACTGGTGAGTTTAATTTCCCAGGGAAAATGGACAAAGGATGTGCCCAGAGGCCCCTGGCCTGGGCTGGGACCTGAATGCAGAAAAACCATATATCGAAGGACGGACCATAGATCAAGTTTGTCCCCTCCTCAAACCACTGCTGCCCTGATAGACCGAAGGGAGCCCTACAAACTGACATCAGGAACCTGGACTGGTGAATTTCCTTTCCCAGGGAAAATGGCCAAAGGATGTGCCCAGGGGCCCCTGGCCCTGGGCTGGACCCTGACTGCAAAGAATCCTTATATCAAAGGATGGACCCCAGACCAAAGTTGTCCCCACCTCAAACTTGTGCTGCCCTGATAGACCCAAGGGAGCCCTACAAACTGACATCAGCAACCTGGACTGGTGAGTTTTCTTTCCCAGGGAAAATGGACAAAGGATGTGCCCAGGGGCCCCTGGCCCTGGGTTGGAACATGAATGCAAAGAATCCTTATATCGAAGGATGGACCCCAGACCAAAGTTGTCCCCACCTCAAACTTGTGCTGCCCTGATAGACCCAAGGGAGCCCTACAAACTGACATCAGCAACCTGGACTGGTGAGTTTTCTTTCCCAGGGAAAATGGACAAAGGATGTGCCCAGGGGCCCCTGGCCCTGGGCTGGGACATGAATGCAAAAAAACCATATATCGAAGGACGGACCCAAGACCGAAGTTGTCCCCTCCTCAAACCACTGCTGCCCTGATAGACCCAAGGGAGCCCTACAAACTGACATCAGGAACCTGGACAGGTGAGTTTTCTTTCCCAGGGAAAATGGCCAAAGGATGTGCCCAAGGGGCCCTGGCCCTGGGTTGGGGCCTATATGCAAAAAATCCTTATATCGAAGGATGGATCGCAGAGGAAAGTTGTCCCCACCTCAAAATTGTGCTGCCCTGATAGACCCAAGGGAGCCCTACAAACTGACATCAGCAACCTGGACTGGTGAGTTTTCTTTCCCAGGGAAAAAGGCCAAAGGATGTGCCCAGGGGCCCCTGGCCCTGGGCTGGGAACTGAATGCAAAGAATCCCTATATCGAAGGATGGATCGCAGACCAAAGTTGTCCCCACCTCAAACCACTGCTGCCCTGATAGACCCAAGGGAGCCCTACAAACTGACATCAGCAACCTGGACTGGTGAGTTTTCTTTCCCAGGGAAAAAGGCCAAAGGATGTGCCCAGGGGCCCCTGGCCCTGGGCTGGAACCTGAATGCAAAGAATCCTTATATCGAAGGATGGACCCCAGACCAAAGTTGTCCCCTCCTCAAATTTCTGCTGCCCTGATAGACCCAAGGGAGCCCTACAAACTGACATCAGGAACCTGGACTGGTGAATTTCCTTTCCCAGGGAAAATGGCCAAAGGATGTGCCCAGGGGCCCCTGACCCTGGGCTGGGACCTGACTGCAAAGAATCCTTATATCAAAGGATGGACCCCAGACCAAAGTTGTCCCCACCTCAAACTTGTGCTGCCCTGATAGACCCAAGGGAGTCCTACAAAGTGACATCAGCAACCTGGACTGGTGAGTTTTCTTTCCCAGGGAAAATGGCCAAAGGGTGTGCCCAGGGGCCCCTGGCCCTGGGCTGGGCCCTGACTGCAAAAAATCCTTATATCGAAGGATGGATCGCAGAGGAAAGTTGTACCCACCTCAAACTTGTGCTGCCCTGATAGGCCCAAGGGTGCCCTACAATCTGACATCAGCAACCTGGACTGGTGAATTTTCTTTCCCAGAGAAAATGGCTAAAGGATGTGCCCAGGGGCCCCTGGCACTGGGCTGGAACCTGAATGCAAAAAATCTTTATATCGAAGGATGGACCCGAGACCAAAGTTGTCCCCTCCTCAAACTTGTGCTGCACTGATAGACCCACGGGAGCCCTACAAAGTGACATCAGGAACCTGGACTGGTGAGTTTTCTTTCCCAGGGAAAATGGCCAAAGGATGTGCCCAGGGGCCCCTGGCCCAGGGTTGGGGCCTATATGCAAAAAATCCTTATATCGAAGGATGGATCGCAGAGGAAAGCTGTCCCCACCTCAAAATTGTGCTGCCCTGATAGACCCAATGGAGCCCTAAAAACTGACATCAGCAACCTGGACTGGTGAGTTTTCTTTCCCAGGGAAAAAGGCCAAAGGATGTGCCCAGGGGCCCCTGGCATTGGGCTGGGACCTGAATGCAAAGAATCCCTATATCGAAGGATGGATCGCAGACCAAAGTTGTCCCCACCTGAAACATGTGCTGCCCTGATAGACCCAAGGGAGCCCTGCAAACTGACATCAGCAACCTGGACTGGTGAGTTTTCTTTCCCAGGGAAAATGGCCAAAGGATGTGCCCAGGGGCCCCTGGCCCTGGGCTGGGCCCTGACTGCAAAGAATCCTTATATCGAAGGATGGACCCCAGACCAAAGTTGTCCCCTCCTCAAATTTCTGCTACCCTGATAGACCCAAGGGAGCCCTACAAACTGACATCAGGAACCTGGACTGGTGAGTTTTCTTTCCCAGGGAAAATGGCCAAATGATGTGCCCAGGGGCCCCTGGCCCTGGTTTGGAACCTGAATGCAAAAAATCCTTACATGGAAGGATGGACCCCAGACCAAAGTTGTCTCCTCCTCAAAACACTGCTGCCCTGATAGACCCAATGGAGCCCTACAAACTGCCATCAGCAACCTGGACTGGTGAGTTTCCTTTCCCAGGGAAAATGGCCAAAGGTTGTGCCCAGGGACCCCTGGCCCTTGGCTGGACCCTGACTGCAAAAAATCCAGATATCGAAGGATGTACCCCAGACCAAAGTTGTCCCCACCTCAAAATTGTGCTGCCCTGATAGACCCAAGGGAGCCCTACAAACTGACATCAGCAACCTGGACTGGTGAGTTTTCTTTCCCAGGGAAAATGGCCAAATGATGTGCCCAGGGGCCCCTGGCCCTGGGTTGGAACCTGAATGCAAAAAATCCTTACATGGAAGGATGGACTCCAGACCAAAGTTGTCTCCTCCTCAAAACACTGCTGCCCTGATAGACCCAAGGGAGCCCTACAAAGTGACATCAGCAACCTGGACTGGTGAGTTTTCTTTCCCAGGGAAAATGGCCAAAGGTTGTGCCCAGGGGCCCCTGGCCCTGGGCTTGTAACCTGAATGCAAAAAATCCTTATATCGAAGGATGGGCCCCAGACCAAAGTTGTCCCCTCCTCAAACTTGTGCTGCCCTGATAGACCCAAGGGAGTCCTACAAAGTGACATCAGGAACCTGGACTGGTGAGATTTCTTTCCCAGGGAAATGGCCAAAGGATGTGCCCAAGGGCCCCTGGCCCTGGGTTGGAACCTATATGCAAAAAATCCTTTTATCGAAGGATGGATTGCAGAGGAAAGTTGTCCCCACCTCAAAATTGTGCTGCCCTGATAGATCCAAGGGAGCCCTAAAAACTGACATCAGGAACCTCGACTGGTGAGTTTTCTTTCCCAGGGAAAATGGACAAAGGATGTGCCCAGGGGCCCCTGGCCCTGGGTTGGAACCTGAATGCAAAAAATCCTTACATGGAAGGATGGACCCCAGACCAAAGTTGTCTCCTCCTCAAAACACTGCTGCCCTGATAGACCCAATGGAGCCCTACAAACTGCCGTCAGCAACCTGGACTGGTGAGTTTTCTTTCCCAGGGAAATTGGCCAAAGGATGTGCCCAGGGGCCCCTGGCCCTGGGTTGGAACATGAATGCAAAAAATCCTTATATCAAAGGATGGACCCCAGACCAAATTTGTCCCCTCCTCAAACTTGTGGTGCCCTGATAGAGCCAAGGGAGCCCTACAAACTGACATCAGCAACCTGGACTGGTGAGTTTTCTTTCCCAGGGAAAATGGCCAAAGGATGTGCCCAGGGGCCCCTGGCCCTGGGCTGAAACCTGACTGCAAAGAATCCCTACATCGAAGGATGGACCCCAGAGCAAAGTTGTCCCCTCCTCAAACCACTGCTGCCCTGATAGACCCAAGGGAGCCCTACAAACTGACATCAGCAACCTGGACAGGTGAATTTTCTTTCCCAGGGAAAATGGCCAAAGGATGTGCCCAGGGTCCCCTGGCCCTGGGCTGGGACATGAATGCAAAGAATCCTTATATCGAAGGACGGACCCCAGACCAAAGTTGTACCGTCCTCAAACCACTGCTGCCCTGATAGACCCAAGGGAGCCCTAGAAACTGACATCAGCCACCTGGACTGGTGAATTTTCTTTCCCAGGAAAAATGGCTAAAAAATATGCCCTGGGGCCCATGGCCCTTGGCTGGGACCTGAATGCAAAAAATCCCTACATCGAAGGATGGAGCCAAGACCTAAGTTGTCCCCTCCTCAAACGTCTGCTGCCCTGATAGACACAAGGGAGCCATACAAACTGACATCAGGAACCTGGACTGGTGAGTTTAATTTCCCAGGGAAAATGGACAAAGGATGTGCCCAGAGGCCCCTGGCCTGGGCTGGGACCTGAATGCAGAAAAACCATATATCGAAGGACGGACCATAGATCAAGTTTGTCCCCTCCTCAAACCACTGCTGCCCTGATAGACCGAAGGGAGCCCTACAAACTGACATCAGGAACCTGGACTGGTGAATTTCCTTTCCCAGGGAAAATGGCCAAAGGATGTGCCCAGGGGCCCCTGGCCCTGGGCTGGACCCTGACTGCAAAGAATCCTTATATCGAAGGATGGACCCCAGACCAAAGTTGTCCCCACCTCAAACTTGTGCTGCCCTGATAGACCCAAGGGAGCCCTACAAACTGACATCAGCAACCTGGACTGGTGAGTTTTCTTTCCCAGGGAAAATGGACAAAGGATGTGCCCAGGGGCCCCTGGCCCTGGGCTGGGACATGAATGCAAAAAAACCATATATCGAAGGACGGACCCAAGACCGAAGTTGTCCCCTCCTCAAACCACTGCTGCCCTGATAGACCCAAGGGAGCCCTACAAACTGACATCAGGAACCTGGACAGGTGAGTTTTCTTTCCCAGGGAAAATGGCCAAAGGATGTGCCCAAGGGGCCCTGGCCCTGGGTTGGGGCCTATATGCAAAAAATCCTTATATCGAAGGATGGATCGCAGAGGAAAGTTGTCCCCACCTCAAAATTGTGCTGCCCTGATAGACCCAAGGGAGCCCTAAAAACTGACATCAGCAACCTGGACTGGTGAGTTTTCTTTCCCAGGGAAAAAGGCCAAAGGATGTGCCCAGGGGCCCCTGGCCCTGGGCTGGGAACTGAATGCAAAGAATCCCTATATCGAAGGATGGATCGCAGAGGAAAGTTGTCCCCACCTCAAACCACTGCTGCCCTGATACACCCAAGGGAGCCCTACAAACTGACATCAGCAACCTGGACTGGTGAGTTTTCTTTCCCAGGGAAAAAGGCCAAAGGATGTGCCCAGGGGCCCCTGGCCCTGGGCTGGAACCTGAATGCAAAGAATCCTTATATCGAAGGATGGACCCCAGACCAAAGTTGTCCCCTCCTCAAATTTCTGCTGCCCTGATAGACCCAAGGGAGCCCTACAAACTGACATCAGGAACCTGGACTGGTGAATTTCCTTTCCCAGGGAAAATGGCCAAAGGATGTGCCCATTGGCCCCTGACCCTGGGCTGGGACCTGACTGCAAAGAATCCTTATATCAAAGGATGGACCCCAGACCAAAGTTGTCCCCACCTCAAACTTGTGCTGCCCTGATAGACCCAAGGGAGTCCTACAAACTGACATCAGCAACCTGGACTGGTGAGTTTTCTTTCCCAGGGAAAATGGCCAAAGGGTGTGCCCAGGGGCCCCTGGCCCTGGGCTGGGCCCTGACTGCAAAAAATCCTTATATCGAAGGATGGATCGCAGAGGAAAGTTGTACCCACCTCAAACTTGTGCTGCCCTGATAGGCCCAAGGGTGCCCTACAATCTGACATCAGCAACCTGGACTGGTGAATTTTCTTTCCCAGAGAAAATGGCCAAAGGATGTGCCCAGGGGCCCCTGGCACTGGGCTGGAACCTGAATGCAAAAAATCTTTATATCGAAGGATGGACCCGAGACCAAAGTTGTCCCCTCCTCAAACTTGTGCTGCACTGATAGACCCACGGGAGCCCTACAAAGTGACATCAGGAACCTGGACTGGTGAGTTTTCTTTCCCAGGGAAAATGGCCAAAGGATGTGCCCAGGGGCCCCTGGCCCAGGGTTGGGGCCTATATGCAAAAAATCCTTATATCGAAGGATGGATCGCAGAGGAAAGCTGTCCCCACCTCAAAATTGTGCTGCCCTGATAGACCCAATGGAGCCCTAAAAACTGACATCAGCAACCTGGACTGGTGAGTTTTCTTTCCCAGGGAAAAAGGCCAAAGGATGTGCCCAGGGGCCCCTGGCACTGGGCTGGGACCTGAATGCAAAGAATCCCTATATCGAAGGATGGATCGCAGACCAAAGTTGTCCCCACCTGAAACATGTGCTGCCCTGATAGACCCAAGGGAGCCCTGCAAACTGACATCAGCAACCTGGACTGGTGAGTTTTCTTTCCCAGGGAAAATGGCCAAAGGATGTGCCCAGGGGCCCCTGGCCCTGGGCTGGGCCCTGACTGCAAAGAATCCTTATATCGAAGGATGGACCCCAGACCAAAGTTGTCCCCTCCTCAAATTTCTGCTACCCTGATAGACCCAAGGGAGCCCTACAAACTGACATCAGGAACCTGGACTGGTGAGTTTTCTTTCCCAGGGAAAATGGCCAAATGATGTGCCCAGGGGCCCCTGGCCCTGGTTTGGAACCTGAATGCAAAAAATCCTTACATGGAAGGATGGACCCCAGACCAAAGTTGTCTCCTCCTCAAAACACTGCTGCCCTGATAGACCCAATGGAGCCCTACAAACTGCCATCAGCAACCTGGACTGGTGAGTTTCCTTTCCCAGGGAAAATGGCCAAAGGTTGTGCCCAGGGACCCCTGGCCCTTGGCTGGACCCTGACTGCAAAAAATCCAGATATCGAAGGATGTACCCCAGACCAAAGTTGTCCCCACCTCAAAATTGTGCTGCCCTGATAGACCCAAGGGAGCCCTACAAACTGACATCAGCAACCTGGACTGGTGAGTTTTCTTTCCCAGGGAAAATGGCCAAATGATGTGCCCAGGGGCCCCTGGCCCTGGGTTGGAACCTGAATGCAAAAAATCCTTACATGGAAGGATGGACTCCAGACCAAAGTTGTCTCCTCCTCAAAACACTGCTGCCCTGATAGACCCAAGGGAGCCCTACAAACTGACATCAGCAACCTGGACTGGTGAGTTTTCTTTCCCAGGGAAAATGGCCAAAGGTTGTGCCCAGGGGCCCCTGGCCCTGGGCTTGTAACCTGAATGCAAAAAATCCTTATATCGAAGGATGGGCCCCAGACCAAAGTTGTCCCCTCCTCAAACTTGTGCTGCCCTGATAGACCCAAGGGAGTCCTACAAAGTGACATCAGGAACCTGGACTGGTGAGATTTCTTTCCCAGGGAAATGGCCAAAGGATGTGCCCAAGGGCCCCTGGCCCTGGGTTGGAACCTATATGCAAAAAATCCTTTTATCGAAGGATGGATTGCAGAGGAAAGTTGTCCCCACCTCAAAATTGTGCTGCCCTGATAGACCCAAGGGAGCCCTACAAACTGACATCAGGAACCTGGACTGGTGAGTTTTCTTTCCCAGGGAAAATGGACAAAGGATGTGCCCAGGAGCCCCTGGCCCTGGGTTGGAACCTGAATGCAAAAAATCCTTACATGGAAGGATGGACCCCAGACCAAAGTTGTCTCCTCCTCAAAACACTGCTGCCCTGATAGACCCAATGGAGCCCTACAAACTGCCGTCAGCAACCTGGACTGGTGAGTTTTCTTTCCCAGGGAAATTGGCCAAAGGATGTGCCCAGGGGCCCCTGGCCCTGGGTTGGAACATGAATGCAAAAAATCCTTATATCAAAGGATGGACCCCAGACCAAATTTGTCCCCTCCTCAAACTTGTGGTGCCCTGATAGACCCAAGGGAGCCCTACAAACTGACATCAGCAACCTGGACTGGTGAGTTTTCTTTCCCAGGGAAAATGGCCAAAGGATGTGCCCAGGGGCCCCTGGCCCTGGGCTGAAACCTGACTGCAAAGAATCCCTACATCGAAGGATGGACCCCAGAGCAAAGTTGTCCCCTCCTCAAACCACTGCTGCCCTGATAGACCCAAGGGAGCCCTACAAACTGACATCAGCAACCTGGACAGGTGAATTTTCTTTCCCAGGGAAAATGGCCAAAGGATGTGCCCAGGGTCCCCTGGACCTGGGCTGGTACATGAATGCAAAGAATCCTTATATCGAAGGACGGACCACAGACCAAAGTTGTACCGTCCTCAAACCACTGCTGCCCTGATAGACCCAAGGGAGCCCTACAAACTGACATCAGCAACCTGGACTGGTGAGTTTTCTTTCCCAGGGAAAATGGCCAAAGGATGTGCCCTGGGGCCCCTGGCCCTGGGCTGGGCCCTGACTGTAAAAACTTATATCAAAGGATGGACCCCAGACCAAAATTGTCCCCTCCTCAAACCACTGCTGCCCTGATAGACCCAAGGGAGCCCTAGAAACTGACATCAGCAACATGGACTGGTGAATTTTCTTTCCCAGGAAAAATGGCCAAAAAATATGCCCTGGGGCCCATGGCCCTTGGCTGGAACCTGAATGCAAAATATCCCTACATTGAAGGATGGAGCCAAGACCTAAGTTGTCCCCTCGTCAAACGCCTGCTGCCCTGATAGACCCAAGGGAGCCATACAAACTGACATCAGGAACCTGGACTGGTGAGTTTAATTTCCCAGGGAAAATGGACAAAGGATGTGCCCAGAGGCCCCTGGCCTGGGCTGGGACCTGAATGCAGAAAAACCATATATCGAAGGATGGACCACAGACCAAGGTTGTCCCCTCCTCAAACCACTGCTGCCCTGATAGACCCAAGTGAGCCCTACAAACTGACATCAGGAACCTGGACTGGTGAGTTTTCTTTCCCAGGGAAAATGGCCAAAGAATGTGCCCAGGGGCCCCTGGCCCAGGGTTGGGGCCTATATGCAAAAAATCCTTATATCGAAGGATGGATCGCAGAGGAAAGTTGTCCGCACCTCAAAATTGTGCTGCCCTGATAGACCCAATGGAGCCCTAAAAACTGACATCAGCAACCTGGACTGGTGAGTTTTCTTTCCCAGGGAAAAAGGCCAAAGGATGTGCCCAGGGGCCCCTGGCCCTGCGCTGAAACCTGACTGCAAAAAACCCCTACATCGAAGGATGGACCCCAGACCAAAATTGTCCCCTCCTCAAACTTGTGCTGCCCTGATAGACCCAAGGGAGCCCTACAAACTGACATCAGCAACCTGGACTGGTGAGTTTTCTTTCCCAGGGAAAATGGCCAAAGGATGTGCCCAGGGGCCCCTGGCCCTGGGCTGGACCCTGACTGCAAAAAATCCTGATATCGAAGGATGTACCCCAGGCCGAAGTTGTCCCCACCTCAAAATTGTGCTGCCCTGATAGACCCAAGGGAGCCCTACAAACTGACATCAGCAACCTGGACTGGTGAGTTTTCTTTCCCAGGGAAAATGGACAAATGATGTGCCCTGGGGCCCCTGGCCCTGGGCTGGGCCCTGACTGTAAAAACTTATATCAAAGGATGGACCCCAGACCAAAATTGTCCCCTCCTCAAACCACTGCTGCCCTGATAGACCCAAGGGAGCCCTACAAACTGACATCAGCAACCTGGACTGGTGAATTTTCTTTCCCAGGAAAAATGGCCAAAAAATATGCCCTGGGGCCCATGGCCCTTGGCTGGAACATGAATGCAAAAAATCCTTACATGGAAGGATGGACCCCAGACCAAAGTTGTCTCCTCCTCAAAACACTGCTGCCCTGATAGAACCAATGGAGCCCTACAAACTGCCATCAGCAACCTGGACTGGTGAGTTTTCTTTCCCAGGGAAAATGGCCAAATGATTTGCCCAGGGGCCCCTGGCCCTGGTTTGGAACCTGAATGCAAAAAATCCTTACATGGAAGGATGGACCCCAGACCAAAGTTGTCTCCTCCTCAAAACACTGCTGCCCTGATAGACCCAATGGAGCCCTACAAACTGCCATCAGCAACCTGGACTGGTGAGTTTCCTTTCCCAGGGAAAATGGCCAAAGGTTGTGCCCAGGGGCCCCTGGCCTGGGCTTGGACCTGAATGCAAAAAATATTAATATCAAAGGATGGACCCCAGAGCAAATTTGTCCCCTCCTCAAACCACTGCTGCCCTGATAGACCCAAGGGAGCCCTACAAACTGACATCAACAACCCGGACTGGTGAGTTTTCATTCCCAGGGAAAATGGCCAAAGGATGTGCCCAGGAGTCCCTGGCCCTGGGCTGGGCCCTGACAGCAAAAAATCCTTATATCGAAGGATGTACCCCAGACCGAAATTGTACACACCTCAAATTTCTGCTGCCCTGATAGACCCAAGGGAGCCCTACAAACTGACATCAGCAACCTGGACTGGTGAATTTTCTTTCCCAGAGAAAATGGCCAAAGGATGTGCCCAGGGGCCCCTGGCACTGGGCTGGAACCTGAATGCAAAAAATCTTTATATCGAAGGATGGACCCCAGAGCAAAGTTGTCCCCTCCTCAAACTTGTGCTGCACTGATAGACCCACGGGAGCCTTACAAAGTGCCACCAGCAACCTGGACTGGTGAATTTTCTTTCCCAGGGAAAATGGCCAAAGGATGTGCCCAGGGTCCGCTGGACCTGGGCTGGGACATGAATGCAAAGAATCCTTATGTCGAAGGACGGACCCCAGACCAAAGTTGTCCCGTCCTCAAACCACTGCTGCCCTGATAGACCCAAGGGAGCCCTACAAACTGACATCAGCAACCTGGACTGGTGAGTTTTCTTTCCCAGGGAAAAAGGGCAAAGGATGTGCCCAGGGTCCCCTGGCCCTGGGCTGGGCCCTGACTGTAAAAACTTACATCAAAGGATGGACCCCAGACCAAAAGTGTCCCCTCCTCAAACCACTGCTGCCCTGATAGACCCAAGGGAGCCCTACAAACTGAAATCAACAACCTGGACTGGTGAATTTTCTTTCCCAGAGAAAATGGCCAAAGGACGTGCCCTGGGGCCCCTGGCCCTGGGATGAAACCTGACTGCAAAAAATCCTGATATCGAAGGATGTACCCCAGACCAAAGTTGTCCCCTCCTCAAATTTCTGCTGCCCTGATAGACCGAAGGGAGCCCTACAAACTGACATCAGGAACCTGGACTGGTGAATTTCATTTCCCAGGGAAAATGGCCAAAGGATGTGCCCAGGGGCCCCTGGCCCTGGGCTGGACCCTGACTGCAAAGAATCCTTATATCGAAGGATGGACCCCAGACCAAAGTTGTCCCCACCTCAAACTTGTGCTGCCCTGATAGACCCAAGGGAGCCCTACAAACTGACATCAGCAACCTGGACTGGTGAGTTTTCTTTCCCAGGGAAAATGGCCAAAGGATGTGCCCAGGGGCCCCTGGCCCTGGGCAGGAACCTGACTGAAAAAATTCCTTATATCGAAGGATGGATCGCAGACAGAAGTTGTCCCCACCTCAAACTTGTGCTGCCCTGATAGACCCAAGGGAGCCCTACAAACTGACATCAGCAACCTGGACTGGTGAGTTTTCTTTCCCAGGGAAAATGGACAAAGGATGTGCCCAGGGACCCCTGGCCTGGGCTGGGACCTGAATGCAAAAAAACCATATATCGAAGGACGGACCCCAGACCGAAACTGTCCCCTCCTCAAACCACTGCTGCCCTGATAGACCCAAGGGAGCCCTAAAAACTGACATCAGGAACCTGGACTGGTGAGTTTTCTTTCCCAGGGAAAATGGCCAAAGGATGTGCCCAAGGGCCCCTGGCCCTGGGTTGTGGCCTATATGCAAAAAATCCTTATATCGAAGGATGGATCGCAGAGGAAAATTGTCCCCACCTCAAACTTGTGCTGCCCTGATAGACCCAAGGGAGCCCTACAAACTGACATCAGCAACCTGGACTGGTGAGTTTTCTTTCCCAGGGAAAAAGGCCAAAGGATGTGCCCAGGAGCCCCTGGCCCTGGGCTTGGACCTGAATGCAAAGAATCCCTATATCGAAGGATGGATCGCAGACCAAAGTTGTCCCCACCTCAAACCACTGATGCCCTGATACACCCAAGGGAGCCCTACAAAGTGACATCAGCAACCTGGACTGGTGAGTTTTCTTTCCCAGGGAAAAAGGCCAAAGGATGTGCCCAGGGGCCCCTGGCCCTGTGCTGGAACCTGAATGCAAGGAATACTTATATCGAAGGATGGACCCCAGACCAAAGTTGTCCCCTCCTCATATTTCTGCTGCCCTGATAGACCCAAGGGAGCCCTACAAACTGACATCAGGAACCTGGACTGGTGAATTTCCTTTCCCAGGGAAAATGGCCAAAGGATGTGCCCAGGGGCCCCTGGCCCTGGGCTGGACCCTGACTGCAAAGAATCCTTATATCAAAGGATGAACCCCAGACCAAAGTTGTCCCCACCTCAAACTTGTGCTGCCCTGATAGACCCAAGGGAGTCCTACAAAGTGACATCAGCAACCTGGACTGGTGAGTTTTCTTTCCCAGGGAAAATGGCCAAAGGGTGTGCCCAGGGGCCCCTGGCCCTGGGCTGGGCCCTGACTGCAAAAAATCCTTATATCGAAGGATGGATCGCAGAGGAAAGTTGTACCCACCTCAAACTTGTGCTGCCCTGATAGGCCCAAGGGAGCCCTACAATCTGACATCAGCAACCTGGACTGGTGAATTTTCTTTCCCAGAGAAAATGGCCAAAGGATGTGCCCAGGGGCCCCTGGCACTGGGCTGGAACCTGAATGCAAAAAATCTTTATATCGAAGGATGGACCCGAGACCAAAGTTGTCCCCTCCTCAAACTTGTGCTGCACTGATAGACCCACGGGAGCCCTACAAAGTGACATCAGCAACCTGTACTGGTGAATTTTCTTTCCCAGGGAAAATGGCCAAATGATGTGCCCAGGGTCCCCTGGCCCTGGGCTGGGACATGAATGCAAAGAATCCTTATATCGAAGGACCGACACCAGACCAAAATTGTCCCGTCCTCAAACCACTGCTGCCCTGATAGACCCAAGGGAGCCCTACAAACTGACATCAGCAACCTGGACTGGTGAGTTTTCTTTCCCAGGGAAAATGGCCAAATGATGTGCCCAGGGTCCCCTGGCCCTGGGCTGGGACCTGAATGCAAAGAATCCTTATATCGAAGGACCGACCCCAGACCAAAATTGTCCCGTCCTCAAACCACTGCTGCTCTGATAGACCCAAGGGAGCCCTACAAACTGACATCAGCAACCTGGACTGGTGAGTTTCTTTCCCAGGGAAAATGGCCAAAGGATGTGCCCTGGGGCCCCTGGCCCTGGGCTGGGCCCTGACTGTAAAAACTTATATCAAAGGATGGACCCCAGACCAAAATTGTCCCCTCCTCAAACCACTGCTGCCCTGATAGACCCAAGGGAGCCCTACAAACTGACATCAGCAACCTGGACTGGTGAATTTTCTTTCTCAGGAAAAATGGCCAAAAAATATGCCCTGGGGCCCATGGCCCTTGGCTGGAACCTGAATGCAAAAAATCCCTACATCGAAGGATGGAGCCATGACCTAAGTTGTCCCCTCCTCAAACGTCTGCTGCCCTGATAGACACAAGGGAGCCATACAAACTGACATCAGGAACCTGGACTGGTGAGTTTAATTTCCCAGGGAAAATGGACAAAGGATGTGCCCAGAGGCCCCTGGCCTGGGCTGGGACCTGAATGCAGAAAAACCATATATCAAAGGACGGACCACAGACCAAGGTTGTCCCCTCCTCAAACCACTGCTGCCCTGATAGACCCAAGTGAGCCCTACAAACTGACATCAGGAACCTGGACTGGTGAGTTTTCTTTCCCAGGGAAAATGGCCAAAGGATGTGCCCAGGGGCCCCTGGCCCAGGGTTGGGGCCTATATGCAAAAAATCCTTATATCGAAGGATGGATCGCAGAGGAAAGCTGTCCCCACCTCAAAATTGTGCTGCCCTGATAGACCCAATGGAGCCCTAAAAACTGACATCAGCAACCTGGACTGGTGAGTTTTCTTTCCCAGGGAAAAAGGCCAAAGGATGTGTCCAGGGGCCCCTGGCACTGGGCTGGGAACTGAATGCAAAGAATCCCTATATCGAAGGATGGATCGCAGACCAAAGTTGTCCCCACCTCAAACATGTGCTGCCCCGATAGACCCAAGGGAGCCCTGCAAACTGACATCAGCAACCTGGACTGGTGAGTTTTCTTTCCCAGGGAAAATGGCCAAAGGATGTGCCCAGGGGCCCCTGGCCCTGGGCTGGGCCCTGACTGCAAAGAATCCTTATATCGAAGGATGGACCCCAGACCAAAGTTGTCCCCTCCTCAAATTTCTGCTACCCTGATAGACCCAAGGGAGCCCTACAAACTGACATCAGGAACCTGGACTGGTGAGTTTTCTTTCCCAGGGAAAATGGCCAAATGATGTGCCCAGGGGCCCCTGGCCCTGGGTTGGAACCTGAATGCAAAAAATCCTTACATGGAAGGATGGACCCCAGACCAAAGTTGTCTCCTCCTCAAAACACTGCTGCCCTGATAGCCCCAATGGAGCCCTACAAACTGCCATCAGCAACCTGGACTGGTGAGTTTCCTTTCCCAGGGAAAATGGCCAAAGGACATGCCCTGGGGCCCCTGACCCTGGGCTGGACCCTGGCTGCAAAAAATCCTGATATCGAAGGATGCACCCCAGGCCGAAGTTGTCCCCACCTCAAAATTGTGCTGCCCTGATAGACCCAAGGGAGCCCTACAAACTGACATCAGCAACCTGGACTGGTGAGTTTTCTTTCCCAGGGAAAATGGCCAAATGATGTGCCCAGGGGCCCTGGCCCTGGGTTGGAACCTGAATGCAAAAAATCCTTACATGGAAGGATGGACTCCATACCAAAGTTGTCTCCTCCTCAAAACACTGCTGCCCTGATAGACCCAAGGGAGCCCTACAAACTGACATCAGCAACCTGGACTGGTGAGTTTTCTTTCCCAGGGAAAATGGCCAAAGGTTGTGCCCAGGGGCCCCTGGCCATGGGCTTGTAACCTGAATGCAAAAAATCCTTATATCGAAGGATGGACCCCAGACCAAAGTTGTCCCCTCCTCAAACTTGTGCTGCCCTGATAGACCCAAGGGAGTCCTACAAAGTGACATCAGGAACCTGGACTGGTGAGATTTCTTTCCCAGGGGAAATGGCCAAAGGATGTGCCCAAGGGCCCCTGGCCCTGGGTTGGAACCTATATGCAAAAAATCCTTTTATCGAAGGATGGATTGCAGAGGAAAGTTGTCCCCACCTCAAAATTGTGCTGCCCTGATAGACCCAAGGGAGCCCTACAAATTGACATCAGCAACCTCGACTGGTGAGTTTCCTTTCCCAGGGAAAATGGCCAAAGGATGTGCCCAGGGGCCCCTGGCCCTGGGCTGAAACCTGACTGCAAAGAATCCCTACATCGAAGGATGGACCCCAGAGCAAAATTGTCCCCTCCTCAAATTTCTGCTGCCCTGATAGGCCCAATGGAGCCCTACAAACTGACATCAACAACCTGGACTGGTGAGTTTTCATTCCCAGGGAAAATGGCCACAGGATGTGCCCAGGGGCCCCTGGCCCTGGGCTGGGCCCTGACAGCAAAAAATCCTTATATCGAAGGATGTACCCCAGACCAAAAGTGTCCCCTCCTCAAATTTCTGCTGCCCTGATAGGCCCAAGGGAGCCCTACAAACTGACATCAGCAACCTGGACTGGTGAATTTTCTTTCCCAGAGAAAATGGCCAAAGGACGTGCCCTGGGGCCCCTGGCCCTGGGCTGGACCCTGACTGCAAAAAATCCTGATATCGAAGGATGTACCCCAGGCTGAAGTTGTCCCCACCTCAAAATTGTGCTGCCCTGAGAGACCCAAGGGAGCCCTACAAACTGACATCAGCAACCTGGACTGGTGAGTTTTCTTTCCCAGGGAAAATGGCCAAAGGATGTGCCCAGGGGCCCCTGGCCCTGGGCTCGGCCCAGACTGCAAAGAATCCTTATATCGAAGGATGGATCGCAGACTAAAGTTGTCTCCTCCTCAAACCACTGCTGCCCTGATACACCCAAGGGAGCCCTACAAACTGACATCAGGAACCTGGACTGGTGAGTTTTCTTTCCCAGGGAAAATGGCCAAAGGATGTGTCCAGGGGCCCCTGGCCCTGGGTTGGAACCTGAATGCAAAAAATCCTTATATCGAAGGATGGGCCCCAGACCAAAGTTGTCCCCTCCTCAAATTTCTGCTGCCCTGATAGACCCAAGGGAGCCCTACAAACTGACATCAGGAACCTGGACTGGTGAATTTCCTTTCCCAGGGAAAATGGCCAAAGGATGTGCCCAGGGGCCCCTGGCCCTGGGCTGGACCCTGACTGCAAAGAATCCTTATATCAAAGGATGGACCCCAGACCAAAGTTGTCCCCACCTCAAACTTGTGCTGCCCTGATAGACCCAAGGGAGTCCTACAAAGTGACATCAGCAACCTGGACTGGTGAGTTTTCTTTCCCAGGGAAAATGGCCAAAGGGTGTGCCCAGGGTCCCCTGGCCCTGGGCTGGGACATGAATGCAAAGAATCCTTATATCGAAGGACCGACACCAGACCAAAATTGTCCCGTCCTCAAACCACTGCTGCCCTGATAGACCCAAGGGAGCCCTACAAACTGAAATCAACAACCTGGACAGGTGAGTTTTCTTTCCCAGGGAAAAAGGCCAAAGGATGTGCCCAGGAGCCCCTGGCCCTGGGCTTGGACCTGAATGCAAAGAATCCCTATATCGAAGGATGGATCGCAGACCAAAGTTGTCCCCACCTCAAACCACTGATGCCCTGATACACCCAAGGGAGCCCTACAAAGTGACATCAGCAACCTGGACTGGTGAGTTTTCTTTCCCAGGGAAAAAGGCCAAAGGATGTGCCCAGCGGCCCCTGGCCCTGGTTTGGAACCTGAATGCAAAAAATCCTTACATGGAAGGATGGACCCCAGACCAAAGTTGTCTCCTCCTCAAAACACTGCTGCCCTGATAGACCCAATGGAGCCCTACAAACTGCCATCAGCAACCTGGACTGGTGAGTTTCCTTTCCCAGGGAAAATGGCCAAAGGTTGTGCCCAGGGGCCCCTGGCCTGGGCTTGGACCTGAATGCAAAAAATATTAATATCAAAGGATGGACCCCAGACCAAATTTGTCCCCTCCTCAAACCACTGCTGCCCTGATAGACCCAAGGGAGCCCTACAAACTGACATCAACAACCCGGACTGGTGAGTTTTCATTCCCAGGGAAAATGGCCAAAGGATGTGCCCAGGAGTCCCTGGCCCTGGGCTGGGCCCTGACAGCAAAAAATCCTTATATCGAAGGATGTACCCCAGACCGAAATTGTACACATCTCAAATTTCTGCTGCCCTGATAGGCCCAAGGGAGCCCTACAAACTGACATCAGCAACCTGGACTGGTGAATTTTCTTTCCCAGAGAAAATGGCCAAAGGATGTGCCCAGGGGCCCCTGGCCCTGGGCTGGACCCTGACTGCAAAAAATCCTGATATCGAAGGATGTACCCCAGGCTGAAATTGTCCCCACCTCAAAATTGTGCTGCCATGATAGACCCAAGGGAGCCCTACAAACTGACATCAGCAACCTGGACTGGTGAATTTTCTTTCCCAGAGAAAATGGCCAAAGGATGTGCCCAGGGGCCCCTGGCACTGGGCTGGAACCTGAATGCAAAAAATCTTTATATCGAAGGATGGACCCGAGACCAAAGTTGTCCCCTCCTCAAACTTGTGCTGCACTGATAGACCCACGGGAGCCTTACAAAGTGCCACCAGCAACCTGGACTGGTGAGTTTCCTTTCCCAGGGAAAATGGCCAAAGGTTGTGCCCAGGGGCCCCTGGCCTGGGCTTGGACCTGAATGCAAAAAATATTAATATCAAAGGATGGACCCCAGACCAAAATTGTCCCGTCCTCAAACCACTGCTGCTCTGATAGACCCAAGGGAGCCCTACAAACTGACATCAGCAACCTGGACTGGTGAGTTTCTTTCCCAGGGAAAATGGCCAAAGGATGTGCCCTGGGGCCCCTGGCCCTGGGCTGGGCCCTGACTGTAAAAACTTATATCAAAGGATGGACCCCAGACCAAAATTGTCCCCTCCTCAAACCACTGCTGCCCTGATAGACCCAAGGGAGCCCTACAAACTGACATCAGCAACCTGGACTGGTGAATTTTCTTTCTCAGGAAAAATGGCCAAAAAATATGCCCTGGGGCCCATGGCCCTTGGCTGGAACCTGAATGCAAAAAATCCCTACATCGAAGGATGGAGCCATGACCTAAGTTGTCCCCTCCTCAAACGTCTGCTGCCCTGATAGACACAAGGGAGCCATACAAACTGACATCAGGAACCTGGACTGGTGAGTTTAATTTCCCAGGGAAAATGGACAAAGGATGTGCCCAGAGGCCCCTGGCCTGGGCTGGGACCTGAATGCAGAAAAACCATATATCAAAGGACGGACCACAGACCAAGGTTGTCCCCTCCTCAAACCACTGCTGCCCTGATAGACCCAAGTGAGCCCTACAAACTGACATCAGGAACCTGGACTGGTGAGTTTTCTTTCCCAGGGAAAATGGCCAAAGGATGTGCCCAGGGGCCCCTGGCCCAGGGTTGGGGCCTATATGCAAAAAATCCTTATATCGAAGGATGGATCGCAGAGGAAAGCTGTCCCCACCTCAAAATTGTGCTGCCCTGATAGACCCAATGGAGCCCTAAAAACTGACATCAGCAACCTGGACTGGTGAGTTTTCTTTCCCAGGGAAAAAGGCCAAAGGATGTGTCCAGGGGCCCCTGGCACTGGGCTGGGAACTGAATGCAAAGAATCCCTATATCGAAGGATGGATCGCAGACCAAAGTTGTCCCCACCTCAAACATGTGCTGCCCCGATAGACCCAAGGGAGCCCTGCAAACTGACATCAGCAACCTGGACTGGTGAGTTTTCTTTCCCAGGGAAAATGGCCAAAGGATGTGCCCAGGGGCCCCTGGCCCTGGGCTGGGCCCTGACTGCAAAGAATCCTTATATCGAAGGATGGACCCCAGACCAAAGTTGTCCCCTCCTCAAATTTCTGCTACCCTGATAGACCCAAGGGAGCCCTACAAACTGACATCAGGAACCTGGACTGGTGAGTTTTCTTTCCCAGGGAAAATGGCCAAATGATGTGCCCAGGGGCCCCTGGCCCTGGGTTGGAACCTGAATGCAAAAAATCCTTACATGGAAGGATGGACCCCAGACCAAAGTTGTCTCCTCCTCAAAACACTGCTGCCCTGATAGCCCCAATGGAGCCCTACAAACTGCCATCAGCAACCTGGACTGGTGAGTTTCCTTTCCCAGGGAAAATGGCCAAAGGACATGCCCTGGGGCCCCTGACCCTGGGCTGGACCCTGGCTGCAAAAAATCCTGATATCGAAGGATGCACCCCAGGCCGAAGTTGTCCCCACCTCAAAATTGTGCTGCCCTGATAGACCCAAGGGAGCCCTACAAACTGACATCAGCAACCTGGACTGGTGAGTTTTCTTTCCCAGGGAAAATGGCCAAATGATGTGCCCAGGGGCCCTGGCCCTGGGTTGGAACCTGAATGCAAAAAATCCTTACATGGAAGGATGGACTCCATACCAAAGTTGTCTCCTCCTCAAAACACTGCTGCCCTGATAGACCCAAGGGAGCCCTACAAACTGACATCAGCAACCTGGACTGGTGAGTTTTCTTTCCCAGGGAAAATGGCCAAAGGTTGTGCCCAGGGGCCCCTGGCCATGGGCTTGTAACCTGAATGCAAAAAATCCTTATATCGAAGGATGGACCCCAGACCAAAGTTGTCCCCTCCTCAAACTTGTGCTGCCCTGATAGACCCAAGGGAGTCCTACAAAGTGACATCAGGAACCTGGACTGGTGAGATTTCTTTCCCAGGGGAAATGGCCAAAGGATGTGCCCAAGGGCCCCTGGCCCTGGGTTGGAACCTATATGCAAAAAATCCTTTTATCGAAGGATGGATTGCAGAGGAAAGTTGTCCCCACCTCAAAATTGTGCTGCCCTGATAGACCCAAGGGAGCCCTACAAATTGACATCAGCAACCTCGACTGGTGAGTTTCCTTTCCCAGGGAAAATGGCCAAAGGATGTGCCCAGGGGCCCCTGGCCCTGGGCTGAAACCTGACTGCAAAGAATCCCTACATCGAAGGATGGACCCCAGAGCAAAATTGTCCCCTCCTCAAATTTCTGCTGCCCTGATAGGCCCAATGGAGCCCTACAAACTGACATCAACAACCTGGACTGGTGAGTTTTCATTCCCAGGGAAAATGGCCACAGGATGTGCCCAGGGGCCCCTGGCCCTGGGCTGGGCCCTGACAGCAAAAAATCCTTATATCGAAGGATGTACCCCAGACCAAAAGTGTCCCCTCCTCAAATTTCTGCTGCCCTGATAGGCCCAAGGGAGCCCTACAAACTGACATCAGCAACCTGGACTGGTGAATTTTCTTTCCCAGAGAAAATGGCCAAAGGACGTGCCCTGGGGCCCCTGGCCCTGGGCTGGACCCTGACTGCAAAAAATCCTGATATCGAAGGATGTACCCCAGGCTGAAGTTGTCCCCACCTCAAAATTGTGCTGCCCTGAGAGACCCAAGGGAGCCCTACAAACTGACATCAGCAACCTGGACTGGTGAGTTTTCTTTCCCAGGGAAAATGGCCAAAGGATGTGCCCAGGGGCCCCTGGCCCTGGGCTCGGCCCAGACTGCAAAGAATCCTTATATCGAAGGATGGATCGCAGACTAAAGTTCTCTCCTCCTCAAACCACTGCTGCCCTGATACACCCAAGGGAGCCCTACAAACTGACATCAGGAACCTGGACTGGTGAGTTTTCTTTCCCAGGGAAAATGGCCAAAGGATGTGTCCAGGGGCCCCTGGCCCTGGGTTGGAACCTGAATGCAAAAAATCCTTATATCGAAGGATGGGCCCCAGACCAAAGTTGTCCCCTCCTCAAATTTCTGCTGCCCTGATAGACCCAAGGGAGCCCTACAAACTGACATCAGGAACCTGGACTGGTGAATTTCCTTTCCCAGGGAAAATGGCCAAAGGATGTGCCCAGGGGCCCCTGGCCCTGGGCTGGACCCTGACTGCAAAGAATCCTTATATCAAAGGATGGACCCCAGACCAAAGTTGTCCCCACCTCAAACTTGTGCTGCCCTGATAGACCCAAGGGAGTCCTACAAAGTGACATCAGCAACCTGGACTGGTGAGTTTTCTTTCCCAGGGAAAATGGCCAAAGGGTGTGCCCAGGGTCCCCTGGCCCTGGGCTGGGACATGAATGCAAAGAATCCTTATATCGAAGGACCGACACCAGACCAAAATTGTCCCGTCCTCAAACCACTGCTGCCCTGATAGACCCAAGGGAGCCCTACAAACTGAAATCAACAACCTGGACAGGTGAGTTTTCTTTCCCAGGGAAAAAGGCCAAAGGATGTGCCCAGGAGCCCCTGGCCCTGGGCTTGGACCTGAATGCAAAGAATCCCTATATCGAAGGATGGATCGCAGACCAAAGTTGTCCCCACCTCAAACCACTGATGCCCTGATACACCCAAGGGAGCCCTACAAAGTGACATCAGCAACCTGGACTGGTGAGTTTTCTTTCCCAGGGAAAAAGGCCAAAGGATGTGCCCAGCGGCCCCTGGCCCTGGTTTGGAACCTGAATGCAAAAAATCCTTACATGGAAGGATGGACCCCAGACCAAAGTTGTCTCCTCCTCAAAACACTGCTGCCCTGATAGACCCAATGGAGCCCTACAAACTGCCATCAGCAACCTGGACTGGTGAGTTTCCTTTCCCAGGGAAAATGGCCAAAGGTTGTGCCCAGGGGCCCCTGGCCTGGGCTTGGACCTGAATGCAAAAAATATTAATATCAAAGGATGGACCCCAGACCAAATTTGTCCCCTCCTCAAACCACTGCTGCCCTGATAGACCCAAGGGAGCCCTACAAACTGACATCAACAACCCGGACTGGTGAGTTTTCATTCCCAGGGAAAATGGCCAAAGGATGTGCCCAGGAGTCCCTGGCCCTGGGCTGGGCCCTGACAGCAAAAAATCCTTATATCGAAGGATGTACCCCAGACCGAAATTGTACACATCTCAAATTTCTGCTGCCCTGATAGGCCCAAGGGAGCCCTACAAACTGACATCAGCAACCTGGACTGGTGAATTTTCTTTCCCAGAGAAAATGGCCAAAGGATGTGCCCAGGGGCCCCTGGCCCTGGGCTGGACCCTGACTGCAAAAAATCCTGATATCGAAGGATGTACCCCAGGCTGAAATTGTCCCCACCTCAAAATTGTGCTGCCATGATAGACCCAAGGGAGCCCTACAAACTGACATCAGCAACCTGGACTGGTGAATTTTCTTTCCCAGAGAAAATGGCCAAAGGATGTGCCCAGGGGCCCCTGGCACTGGGCTGGAACCTGAATGCAAAAAATCTTTATATCGAAGGATGGACCCGAGACCAAAGTTGTCCCCTCCTCAAACTTGTGCTGCACTGATAGACCCACGGGAGCCTTACAAAGTGCCACCAGCAACCTGGACTGGTGAATTTTCTTTCCCAGGGAAAATGGCCAAAGGATGTGCCCAGGGTCCGCTGGACCTGGGCTGGGACATGAATGCAAAGAATCCTTATGTCGAAGGACGGACCCCAGACCAAAGTTGTCCCGTCCTCAAACCACTGCTGCCCTGATAGACCCAAGGGAGCCCTACAAACTGACATCAGCAACCTGGACTGGTGAGTTTTCTTTCCCAGGGAAAATGGCCAAAGGATGTGCCCTGGGGCCCCTGGCCCTGGGCTGGGCCCTGACTGTAAAAACTTATATCAAAGGATGGACCCCAGACCAAAATTGTCCCCTCCTCAAACCACTGCTGCCCTGATAGACCCAAGGGAGCCCTAGAAACTGACATCAGCAACATGGACTGGTGAATTTTCTTTCCCAGGAAAAATGGCCAAAAAATATGCCCTGGGGCCCATGGCCCTTGGCTGGAACCTGAATGCAAAATATCCCTACATTGAAGGATGGAGCCAAGACCTAAGTTGTCCCCTCGTCAAACGCCTGCTGCCCTGATAGACCCAAGGGAGCCATACAAACTGACATCAGGAACCTGGACTGGTGAGTTTAATTTCCCAGGGAAAATGGACAAAGGATGTGCCCAGAGGCCCCTGGCCTGGGCTGGGACCTGAATGCAGAAAAACCATATATCGAAGGATGAACCACAGACCAAGGTTGTCCCCTCCTCAAACCACTGCTGCCCTGATAGACCCAAGTGAGCCCTACAAACTGACATCAGGAACCTGGACTGGTGAGTGTTCTTTCCCAGGGAAAAAGGGCAAAGGATGTGCCCAGGGGCCCCTGGCACTGGGCTGGGATCTGAATGCAAAGAATCCCTATATCGAAGGATGGATCGCAGACCAAAGTTGTCCCCACCTCAAATATGTGCTGCCCTGATAGACCCAAGGGAGCCCTACAAACTGACATCAGCAACCTGGACTGGTGAGTTTTCTTTCCCAGGGAAAATGGCCAAAGGATGTGCCCAAGGGCCCCTGGCCCTGGGCTGAAACCTGACTGCAAAGAATCCTTATATCAAAGGATGGACCCCAGACCAAAGTTGTCCCCTCCTCAAACCACTGCTGCCCTGATAGACCTAAGGGAGCCCTACAAAGTGACATCAGGAACCTGGACTGGTGAGTTTTCTTTCCCAGGGAAAATGGCCAAAGGATGTGCCCAGCGGCCCCTGGCCCTGGGTTGGAACATGAATGCAAAAAATCCTTACATGGAAGGATGGACCCCAGACCAAAGTTGTCTCCTCCTCAAAACACTGCTGCCCTGATAGACCCAAGGGAGCCCTACAAACTGCCATCAGCAACCCGGACTGGTGAGTTTTCTTTCCCAGGTAAAATGGCCAAAGGATGTGCCCAGGGGCCCCTGGCCCTGGGCTTGGGGCCTGACTGCAAAAAATCCTTATATCGAAGGATGGACCCCCGACCAAAGTTGTCCCCTCCTCAAACTTGTGCTGCCCTGATAGACCCAATGGAGCCCTAAAAACTGACATCAGCAACCTGGACTGGTGAGTTTTCTTTCCCAGGGAAAAAGGCCAAAGGATGTGCCCAGGGGCCCCTGGCCCTGCGCTGAAACCTGACTGCAAAAAACCCCTACATCGAAGGATGGACCCCAGACCAATATTGTCCCCTCCTCAAACTTGTGCTGCCCTGATAGACCCAAGGGAGCCCTACAAACTGACATCAGCAACCTGGACTGGTGAGTTTTCTTTCCCAGGGAAAATGGCCAAAGGATGTGCCCAGGGGCCCCTGGCCCTGGGCTGGACCCTGACTGCAAAAAATCCTGATATCGAAGGATGTACCCCAGGCCGAAGTTGTCCCCACCTCAAAATTGTGCTGCCCTGATAGACCCAAGGGAGCCCTAAAAACTGACATCAGGAACCTCGACTGGTGAGTTTTCTTTCCCAGGGAAAATGGACAAATGATGTGCCCAGGGTCCCCTGGCCCTGGGCTGGGCCCTGACTGTAAAAACTTATATCAAAGGATGGACCCCAGACCAAAATTGTCCCCTCCTCAAACCACTGCTGCCCTGATAGACCCAAGGGAGCCCTACAAACTGACATCAGCAACCTGGACTGGTGAATTTTCTTTCCCAGGAAAAATGGCCAAAAAATATGCCCTGGGGCCCATGGCCCTTGGCTGGAACATGAATGCAAAAAATCCTTACATGGAAGGATGGACCCCAGACCAAAGTTGTCTCCTCCTCAAAACACTGCTGCCCTGATAGAACCAATGGAGCCCTACAAACTGCCATCAGCAACCTGGACTGGTGAGTTTTCTTTCCCAGGGAAAATGGCCAAATGATTTGCCCAGGGGCCCCTGGCCCTGGTTTGGAACCTGAATGCAAAAAATCCTTACATGGAAGGATGGACCCCAGACCAAAGTTGTCCCCTCCTCAAAACACTGCTGCCCTGATAGACCCAATGGAGCCCTACAAACTGCCATCAGCAACCTGGACTGGTGAGTTTCCTTTCCCAGGGAAAATGGCCAAAGGTTGTGCCCAGGGGCCCCTGGCCTGGGCTTGGACCTGAATGCAAAAAATATTAATATCAAAGGATGGACCCCAGACCAAATTTGTCCCCTCCTCAAACCACTGCTGCCCTGATAGACCCAAGGGAGCCCTACAAACTGACATCAACAACCCGGACTGGTGAATTTTCTTTCCCAGGGAAAATGGCCAAAGGATGTGCCCAGGGTCCGCTGGACCTGGGCTGGGACATGAATGCAAAGAATCCTTATGTCGAAGGACGGACCCCAGACCAAAGTTGTCCCGTCCTCAAACCACTGCTGCCCTGATAGACCCAAGGGAGCCCTACAAACTGACATCAGCAACCTGGACTGGTGAGTTTTCTTTCCCAGGGAAAAAGGGCAAAGGATGTGCCCTGGGGCCCCTGGCCCTGGGCTGGGCCCTGACTGTAAAAACTTATATCAAAGGATGGACCCCAGACCAAAAGTGTCCCCTCCTCAAACCACTGCTGCCCTGATAGACCCAAGGGAGCCCTACAAACTGAAATCAACAACCTGGACTGGTGAATTTTCTTTCCCAGAGAAAATGGCCAAAGGACGTGCCCTGGGGCCCCTGGCCCTGGGATGAAACCTGACTGCAAAAAATCCTGATATCGAAGGATGTACCCCAGACCAAAGTTGTCCCCTCCTCAAATTTCTGCTGCCCTGATAGACCGAAGGGAGCCCTACAAACTGACATCAGGAACCTGGACTGGTGAATTTCATTTCCCAGGGAAAATGGCCAAAGGATGTGCCCAGGGGCCCCTGGCCCTGGGCTGGACCCTGAAAGCAAAGAATCCTTATATCGAAGGATGGACCCCAGACCAAAGTTGTCCCCACCTCAAACTTGTGCTGCCCTGATAGACCCAAGGGAGCCCTACAAACTGACATCAGCAACCTGGACTGGTGAGTTTTCTTTCCCAGGGAAAATGGCCAAAGGATGTGCCCAGGGGCCCCTGGCCCTGGGCAGGAACCTGACTGAAAAAATTCCTTATATCGAAGGATGGATCGCAGACAGAAGTTGTCCCCACCTCAAACTTGTGCTGCCCTGATAGACCCAAGGGAGCCCTACAAACTGACATCAGCAACCTGGACTGGTGAGTTTTCTTTCCCAGGGAAAATGGACAAAGGATGTGCCCAGGGACCCCTGGCCTGGGCTGGGACCTGAATGCAAAAAAACCATATATCGAAGGACGGACCCCAGACCGAAACTGTCCCCTCCTCAAACCACTGCTGCCCTGATAGACCCAAGGGAGCCCTAAAAACTGACATCAGGAACCTGGACTGGTGAGTTTTCTTTCCCAGGGAAAATGGCCAAAGGATGTGCCCAAGGGCCCCTGGCCCTGGGTTGTGGCCTATATGCAAAAAATCCTTATATCGAAGGATGGATCGCAGAGGAAAATTGTCCCCACCTCAAAATTGTGCTGCCCTGATAGACCCAAGGGAGCCCTAAAAACTGACATCAGCAACCTGGACTGGTGAGTTTTCTTTCCCAGGGAAAAAGGCCAAAGGATGTGCCCAGGAGCCCCTGGCCCTGGGCTTGGACCTGAATGCAAAGAATCCCTATATCGAAGGATGGATCGCAGACCAAAGTTGTCCCCACCTCAAACCACTGATGCCCTGATACACCCAAGGGAGCCCTACAAAGTGACATCAGCAACCTGGACTGGTGAGTTTTCTTTCCCAGGGAAAAAGGCCAAAGGATGTGCCCAGGGGCCCCTGGCCCTGTGCTGGAACCTGAATGCAAAGAATACTTATATCGAAGGATGGACCCCAGACCAAAGTTGTCCCCTCCTCAAATTTCTGCTGCCCTGATAGACCCAAGGGAGCCCTACAAACTGACATCAGCAACCTGGACTGGTGAATTTCCTTTCCCAGGGAAAATGGCCAAAGGATGTGCCCAGGGGCCCCTGGCCCTGGGCTGGACCCTGACTGCAAAGAATCCTTATATCAAAGGATGGACCCCAGACCAAAGTTGTCCCCACCTCAAACTTGTGCTGCCCTGATAGACCCAAGGGAGTCCTACAAAGTGACATCAGCAACCTGGACTGGTGAGTTTTCTTTCCCAGGGAAAATGGCCAAAGGGTGTGCCCAGGGGCCCCTGGCCCTGGGCTGGGCCCTGACTGCAAAAAATCCTTATATCGAAGGATGGATCGCAGAGGAAAGTTGTACCCACCTCAAACTTGTGCTGCCCTGATAGGCCCAAGGGAGCCCTACAATCTGACATCAGCAACCTGGACTGGTGAATTTTCTTTCCCAGAGAAAATGGCCAAAGGATGTGCCCAGGGGCCCCTGGCACTGGGCTGGAACCTGAATGCAAAAAATCTTTATATCGAAGGATGGACCCGAGACCAAAGTTGTCCCCTCCTCAAACTTGTGCTGCACTGATAGACCCACGGGAGCCCTACAAAGTGACATCAGCAACCTGTACTGGTGAATTTTCTTTCCCAGGGAAAATGGCCAAATGATGTGCCCAGGGTCCCCTGGCCCTGGGCTGGGACATGAATGCAAAGAATCCTTATATCGAAGGACCGACACCAGACCAAAATTGTCCCGTCCTCAAACCACTGCTGCCCTGATAGACCCAAGGGAGCCCTACAAACTGACATCAGCAACCTGGACTGGTGAGTTTTCTTTCCCAGGGAAAATGGCCAAATGATGTGCCCAGGGTCCCCTGGCCCTGGGCTGGGACCTGAATGCAAAGAATCCTTATATCGAAGGACCGACCCCAGACCAAAATTGTCCCGTCCTCAAACCACTGCTGCTCTGATAGACCCAAGGGAGCCCTACAAACTGACATCAGCAACCTGGACTGGTGAGTTTCTTTCCCAGGGAAAATGGCCAAAGGATGTGCCCTGGGGCCCCTGGCCCTGGGCTGGGCCCTGACTGTAAAAACTTATATCAAAGGATGGACCCCAGACCAAAATTGTCCCCTCCTCAAACCACTGCTGCCCTGATAGACCCAAGGGAGCCCTACAAACTGACATCAGCAACCTGGACTGGTGAATTTTCTTTCTCAGGAAAAATGGCCAAAAAATATGCCCTGGGGCCCATGGCCCTTGGCTGGAACCTGAATGCAAAAAATCCCTACATCGAAGGATGGAGCCATGACCTAAGTTGTCCCCTCCTCAAACGTCTGCTGCCCTGATAGACACAAGGGAGCCATACAAACTGACATCAGGAACCTGGACTGGTGAGTTTAATTTCCCAGGGAAAATGGACAAAGGATGTGCCCAGAGGCCCCTGGCCTGGGCTGGGACCTGAATGCAGAAAAACCATATATCGAAGGACGGACCACAGACCAAGGTTGTCCCCTCCTCAAACCACTGCTGCCCTGATAGACCCAAGTGAGCCCTACAAACTGACATCAGGAACCTGGACTGGTGAGTTTTCTTTCCCAGGGAAAATGGCCAAAGGATGTGCCCAGGGGCCCCTGGCCCAGGGTTGGGGCCTATATGCAAAAAATCCTTATATCGAAGGATGGATCGCAGAGGAAAGCTGTCCCCACCTCAAAATTGTGCTGCCCTGATAGACCCAATGGAGCCCTAAAACCTGACATCAGCAACCTGGACTGGTGAGTTTTCTTTCCCAGGGAAAAAGGCCAAAGGATGTGTCCAGGGGCCCCTGGCACTGGGCTGGGAACTGAATGCAAAGAATCCCTATATCGAAGGATGGATCGCAGACCAAAGTTGTCCCCACCTCAAACATGTGCTGCCCCGATAGACCCAAGGGAGCCCTGCAAACTGACATCAGCAACCTGGACTGGTGAGTTTTCTTTCCCAGGGAAAATGGCCAAAGGATGTGCCCAGGGGCCCCTGGCCCTGGGCTGGGCCCTGACTGCAAAGAATCCTTATATCGAAGGATGGACCCCAGACCAAAGTTGTCCCCTCCTCAAATTTCTGCTACCCTGATAGACCCAAGGGAGCCCTACAAACTGACATCAGGAACCTGGACTGGTGAGTTTTCTTTCCCAGGGAAAATGGCCAAATGATGTGCCCAGGGGCCCCTGGCCCTGGGTTGGAACCTGAATGCAAAAAATCCTTACATGGAAGGATGGACCCCAGACCAAAGTTGTCTCCTCCTCAAAACACTGCTGCCCTGATAGCCCCAATGGAGCCCTACAAACTGCCATCAGCAACCTGGACTGGTGAGTTTCCTTTCCCAGGGAAAATGGCCAAAGGACATGCCCTGGGGCCCCTGACCCTGGGCTGGACCCTGGCTGCAAAAAATCCTGATATCGAAGGATGCACCCCAGGCCGAAGTTGTCCCCACCTCAAAATTGTGCTGCCCTGATAGACCCAAGGGAGCCCTACAAACTGACATCAGCAACCTGGACTGGTGAGTTTTCTTTCCCAGGGAAAATGGCCAAATGATGTGCCCAGGGGCCCTGGCCCTGGGTTGGAACCTGAATGCAAAAAATCCTTACATGGAAGGATGGACTCCATACCAAAGTTGTCTCCTCCTCAAAACACTGCTGCCCTGATAGACCCAAGGGAGCCCTACAAACTGACATCAGCAACCTGGACTGGTGAGTTTTCTTTCCCAGGGAAAATGGCCAAAGGTTGTGCCCAGGGGCCCCTGGCCCTGGGCTTGTAACCTGAATGCAAAAAATCCTTATATCGAAGGATGGACCCCAGACCAAAGTTGTCCCCTCCTCAAACTTGTGCTGCCCTGATAGACCCAAGGGAGTCCTACAAAGTGACATCAGGAACCTGGACTGGTGAGATTTCTTTCCCAGGGGAAATGGCCAAAGGATGTGCCCAAGGGCCCCTGGCCCTGGGTTGGAACCTATATGCAAAAAATCCTTTTATCGAAGGATGGATTGCAGAGGAAAGTTGTCCCCACCTCAAAATTGTGCTGCCCTGATAGACCCAAGGGAGCCCTACAAATTGACATCAGCAACCTCGACTGGTGAGTTTCCTTTCCCAGGGAAAATGGCCAAAGGATGTGCCCAGGGGCCCCTGGCCCTGGGCTGAAACCTGACTGCAAAGAATCCCTACATCGAAGGATGGACCCCAGAGCAAAATTGTCCCCTCCTCAAATTTCTGCTGCCCTGATAGGCCCAATGGAGCCCTACAAACTGACATCAACAACCTGGACTGGTGAGTTTTCATTCCCAGGGAAAATGGCCACAGGATGTGCCCAGGGGCCCCTGGCCCTGGGCTGGGCCCTGACAGCAAAAAATCCTTATATCGAAGGATGTACCCCAGACCGAAATTGTACACACCTCAAATTTCTGCTGCCCTGATAGGCCCAAGGGAGCCCTACAAACTGACATCAGCAACCTGGACTGGTGAATTTTCTTTCCCAGAGAAAATGGCCAAAGGACGTGCCCTGGGGCCCCTGGCCCTGGGCTGGACCCTGACTGCAAAAAATCCTGATATCGAAGGATGTACCCCAGGCTGAAGTTGTCCCCACCTCAAAATTGTGCTGCCCTGAGAGACCCAAGGGAGCCCTACAAACTGACATCAGCAACCTGGACTGGTGAGTTTTCTTTCCCAGGGAAAATGGCCAAAGGATGTGCCCAGGGGCCCCTGGCCCTGGGCTCGGCCCAGACCGCAAAGAATCCTTATATCGAAGGATGGATCGCAGACTAAAGTTGTCTCCTCCTCAAACCACTGCTGCCCTGATAGACCCAAGGGAGCCCTACAAACTGACATCAGGAACCTGGACTGGTGAGTTTTCTTTCCCAGGGAAAATGGCCAAAGGATGTGTCCAGGGGCCCCTGGCCCTGGGTTGGAACCTGAATGCAAAAAATCCTTATATCGAAGGATGGGCCCCAGACCAAAGTTGTCCCCTCCTCAAACTTGTGCTGCACTGATAGACCCACGGGAGCCTTACAAAGTGCCACCAGCAACCTGGACTGGTGAATTTTCTTTCCCAGGGAAAATGGCCAAAGGATGTGCCCAGGGTCCCCTGGACCTGGGCTGGGACATGAATGCAAAAAATCCTTATGTCGAAGGACGGACCCCAGACCAAAGTTGTCCCGTCCTCAA
The DNA here is from genome assembly GCF_046129695.1 of Lonchura striata. Classification (NCBI taxonomy): domain Eukaryota; kingdom Metazoa; phylum Chordata; class Aves; order Passeriformes; family Estrildidae; genus Lonchura; species Lonchura striata. Next base: position 1,131,789 of record NC_134612.1, read on the forward strand.
ACCACTGCTGCCCTGATAGACCCAAGGGAGCCCTACAAACTGACATCAGCAACCTGGACTGGTGAGTTTTCTTTCCCAGGGAAAAAGGGCAAAGGATGTGCCCTGGGGCCCCTGGCCCTGGGCTGGGCCCTGACTGTAAAAACTTATATCAAAGGATGGACCCCAGACCAAAATTTTCCCCTCCTCAAACCACTGCTGCCCTGATAGACCCAAGGGAGCCCTACAAACTGACATCAGCAACCTGGACTGGTGAATTTTCTTTCCCAGGAAAAATGGCCAAAAAATATGCCCTGGGGCCCATGGCCCTTGGCTGGAACCTGAATGCAAAAAATCCCTACATCGAAGGATGGAGCCAAGACCGAAGTTGTCCCCTCCTCAAACGTCTGCTGCCCTGATAGACCCAAGGGAGCCATACAAACTGACATCAGGAACCTGCACTGGTGAGTTTAATTTCCCAGGGAAAATGGACAAAGGATGTGCCCAGAGGCCCCTGGCCTGGGCTGGGACCTGAATGCAGAAAAACCATATATCGAAGGATGGACCACAGACCAAAGTTGTCCCCTCCTCAAACCACTGCTGCCCTGATAGACCGAAGTGAGCCCTACAAACTGACATCAGGAACCTGGACTGGTGAGTGTTCTTTCCCAGGGAAAAAGGGCAAAGGATGTGCCCAGGGGCCCCTGGCACTGGGCTGGGACCTGAATGCAAAGAATCCCTATATCGAAGGATGGATCGCAGACCAAAGTTGTCCCCACCTCAAATATGTGCTGCCCTGATAGACCCAAGGGAGCCCTACAAACTGACATCAGCAACCTGGACTGGTGAGTTTTCTTTCCCAGGGAAAATGGCCAAAGGATGTGCCCAAGGGCCCCTGGCCCTGGGCTGAAACCTGACTGCAAAGAATCCTTATATCAAAGGATGGACCCCAGACCAAAGTTGTCCCCTCCTCAAACCACTGCTGCCCTGATAGACCTAAGGGAGCCCTACAAAGTGACATCAGGAACCTGGACTGGTGAGTTTTCTTTCCCAGGGAAAATGGCCAAAGGATGTGCCCAGCGGCCCCTGGCCCTGGGTTGGAACATGAATGCAAAAAATCCTTACATGGAAGGATGGACCCCAGACCAAAGTTGTCTCCTCCTCAAAACACTGCTGCCCTGATAGACCCAAGGGAGCCCTACAAACTGCCATCAGCAACCCGGACTGGTGAGTTTTCTTTCCCAGGGAAAATGGCCAAAGGATGTGCCCAGGGGCCCCTGGCCCTGGGCTTGGGGCCTGACTGCAAAAAATCCTTATATCGAAGGATGGACCCCCGACCAAAGTTGTCCCCTCCTCAAACTTGTGCTGCCCTGATAGACCCAAGGGAGTCTTAGAAAGTGACATCAGGAACCTGGACTGGTGAGTTTTCTTTCCCAGGGAAAATGGCCAAAGGATGTGCCCAGGGGCCCCTGGCCCTGAGCTGAAACCTGACTGCAAAAAATCCCTACATCGAAGGATGGACCCCAGACCAAAATTGTCCCCTCCTCAAACCACTGCTGCCCTGATAGACCCAAGGGAGCCCTACAAACTGAAATCAACAACCTGGACAGGTGAGTTTTCTTTCCCAGGGAAAAAGGCCAAAGGATGTGCCCAGGAGCCCCTGGCCCTGGGCTTGGACCTGAATGCAAAGAATCCCTATATCGAAGGATGGATCGCAGACCAAAGTTGTCCCCACCTCAAACCACTGATGCCCTGATACACCCAAGGGAGCCCTACAAAGTGACATCAGCAACCTGGACTGGTGAGTTTTCTTTCCCAGGGAAAAAGGCCAAAGGATGTGCCCAGGGGCCCCTGGCCCTGTGCTGGAACCTGAATGCAAAGAATACTTATATCGAAGGATGGACCCCAGACCAAAGTTGTCCCCTCCTCAAATTTCTGCTGCCCTGATAGACCCAAGGGAGCCCTACAAACTGACATCAGGAACCTGGACTGGTGAATTTCCTTTCCCAGGGAAAATGGCCAAAGGATGTGCCCAGGGGCCCCTGGCCCTGGGCTGGACCCTGACTGCAAAGAATCCTTATATCAAAGGATGGACCCCAGACCAAAGTTGTCCCCACCTCAAACTTGTGCTGCCCTGATAGACCCAAGGGAGTCCTACAAAGTGACATCAGCAACCTGGACTGGTGAGTTTTCTTTCCCAGGGAAAATGGCCAAATGATGTGCCCAGGGGCCCCTGGCCCTGGGCTGGGCCCTGACTGCAAAAAATCCTTATATCGAAGGATGGATCGCAGAGGAAAGTTGTACCCACCTCAAACTTGTGCTGCCCTGATAGGCCCAAGGGAGCCCTACAATCTGACATCAGCAACCTGGACTGGTGAATTTTCTTTCCCAGAGAAAATGGCCAAAGGATGTGCCCAGGGGCCCCTGGCACTGGGCTGGAACCTGAATGCAAAAAATCTTTATATCGAAGGATGGACCCGAGACCAAAGTTGTCCCCTCCTCAAACTTGTGCTGCCCTGATAGACCCACGGGAGCCCTACAAAGTGACATCAGCAACCTGTACTGGTGAATTTTCTTTCCCAGGGAAAATGGCCAAATGATGTGCCCAGGGTCCCCTGGCCCTGGGCTGGGACATGAATGCAAAGAATCCTTATATCGAAGGACCGACACCAGACCAAAATTGTCCCGTCCTCAAACCACTGCTGCCCTGATAGACCCAAGGGAGCCCTACAAACTGACATCAGCAACCTGGACTGGTGAGTTTTCTTTCCCAGGGAAAATGGCCAAATGATGTGCCCAGGGTCCCCTGGCCCTGGGCTGGGACCTGAATGCAAAGAATCCTTATATCGAAGGACCGACCCCAGACCAAAATTGTCCCGTCCTCAAACCACTGCTGCTCTGATAGACCCAAGGGAGCCCTACAAACTGACATCAGCAACCTGGACTGGTGAGTTTCTTTCCCAGGGAAAATGGCCAAAGGATGTGCCCTGGGGCCCCTGGCCCTGGGCTGGGCCCTGACTGTAAAAACTTATATCAAAGGATGGACCCCAGACCAAAATTGTCCCCTCCTCAAACCACTGCTGCCCTGATAGACCCAAGGGAGCCCTACAAACTGACATCAGCAACCTGGACTGGTGAATTTTCTTTCTCAGGAAAAATGGCCAAAAAATATGCCCTGGGGCCCATGGCCCTTGGCTGGAACCTGAATGCAAAAAATCCCTACATCGAAGGATGGAGCCATGACCTAAGTTGTCCCCTCCTCAAACGTCTGCTGCCCTGATAGACACAAGGGAGCCATACAAACTGACATCAGGAACCTGGACTGGTGAGTTTAATTTCCCAGGGAAAATGGACAAAGGATGTGCCCAGAGGCCCCTGGCCTGGGCTGGGACCTGAATGCAGAAAAACCATATATCGAAGGACGGACCACAGACCAAGGTTGTCCCCTCCTCAAACCACTGCTGCCCTGATAGACCCAAGTGAGCCCTACAAACTGACATCAGGAACCTGGACTGGTGAGTTTTCTTTCCCAGGGAAAATGGCCAAAGGATGTGCCCAGGGGCCCCTGGCCCAGGGTTGGGGCCTATATGCAAAAAATCCTTATATCGAAGGATGGATCGCAGAGGAAAGCTGTCCCCACCTCAAAATTGTGCTGCCCTGATAGACCCAATGGAGCCCTAAAAACTGACATCAGCAACCTGGACTGGTGAGTTTTCTTTCCCAGGGAAAAAGGCCAAAGGATGTGTCCAGGGGCCCCTGGCACTGGGCTGGGAACTGAATGCAAAGAATCCCTATATCGAAGGATGGATCGCAGACCAAAGTTGTCCCCACCTCAAACATGTGCTGCCCCGATAGACCCAAGGGAGCCCTGCAAACTGACATCAGCAACCTGGACTGGTGAGTTTTCTTTCCCAGGGAAAATGGCCAAAGGATGTGCCCAGGGGCCCCTGGCCCTGGGCTGGGCCCTGACTGCAAAGAATCCTTATATCGAAGGATGGACCCCAGACCAAAGTTGTCCCCTCCTCAAATTTCTGCTACCCTGATAGACCCAAGGGAGCCCTACAAACTGACATCAGGAACCTGGACTGGTGAGTTTTCTTTCCCAGGGAAAATGGCCAAATGATGTGCCCAGGGGCCCCTGGCCCTGGGTTGGAACCTGAATGCAAAAAATCCTTACATGGAAGGATGGACCCCAGACCAAAGTTGTCTCCTCCTCAAAACACTGCTGCCCTGATAGCCCCAATGGAGCCCTACAAACTGCCATCAGCAACCTGGACTGGTGAGTTTCCTTTCCCAGGGAAAATGGCCAAAGGACGTGCCCTGGGGCCCCTGACCCTGGGCTGGACCCTGGCTGCAAAAAATCCTGATATCGAAGGATGCACCCCAGGCCGAAGTTGTCCCCACCTCAAAATTGTGCTGCCCTGATAGACCCAAGGGAGCCCTACAAACTGACATCAGCAACCTGGACTGGTGAGTTTTCTTTCCCAGGGAAAATGGCCAAATGATGTGCCCAGGGGCCCTGGCCCTGGGTTGGAACCTGAATGCAAAAAATCCTTACATGGAAGGATGGACTCCATACCAAAGTTGTCTCCTCCTCAAAACACTGCTGCCCTGATAGACCCAAGGGAGCCCTACAAACTGACATCAGCAACCTGGACTGGTGAGTTTTCTTTCCCAGGGAAAATGGCCAAAGGATGTGCCCAGGGGCCCCTGGCCCTGGGCTGAAACCTGACTGCAAAGAATCCCTACATCGAAGGATGGACCCCAGAGCAAAGTTGTCCCCTCCTCAAATTTCTGCTGCCCTGATAGGCCCAATGGAGCCCTACAAACTGACATCAACAACCTGGACTGGTGAGTTTTCATTCCCAGGGAAAATGGCCACAGGATGTGCCCAGGGGCCCCTGGCCCTGACAGCAAAAAATCCTTATATCGAAGGATGTACCCCAGACCGAAATTGTACACACCTCAAATTTCTGCTGCCCTGATAGGCCCAAGGGAGCCCTACAAACTGACATCAGCAACCTGGACTGGTGAATTTTCTTTCCCAGAGAAAATGGCCAAAGGACGTGCCCTGGGGCCCCTGGCCCTGGGCTGGACCCTGACTGCAAAAAATCCTGATATCGAAGGATGTACCCCAGGCTGAAGTTGTCCCCACCTCAAAATTGTGCTGCCCTGAGAGACCCAAGGGAGCCCTACAAACTGACATCAGCAACCTGGACTGGTGAGTTTTCTTTCCCAGGGAAAATGGCCAAAGGATGTGCCCAGGGGCCCCTGGCCCTGGGCTCGGCCCAGACTGCAAAGAATCCTTATATCGAAGGATGGATCGCAGACTAAAGTTGTCTCCTCCTCAAACCACTGCTGCCCTGATACACCCAAGGGAGCCCTACAAACTGACATCAGCAACCTGGACTGGTGAGTTTTCTTTCCCAGGGAAAATGGCCAAAGGATGTGTCCAGGGGCCCCTGGCCCTGGGTTGGAACCTGAATGCAAAAAATCCTTATATCGAAGGATGGGCCCCAGACCAAAGTCGTCCCCTCCTCAAACTTGTGCTGCACTGATAGACCCACGGGAGCCTTACAAAGTGCCACCAGCAACCTGGACTGGTGAATTTTCTTTCCCAGGGAAAATGGCCAAAGGATGTGCCCAGGGTCCCCTGGACCTGGGCTGGGACATGAATGCAAAAAATCCTTATGTCGAAGGACGGACCCCAGACCAAAATTGTCCCGTCCTCAAACCACTGCTGCCCTGATAGACCCAAGGGAGCCCTACAAACTGACATCAGCAACCTGGACTGGTGAGTTTTCTTTCCCAGGGAAAAAGGGCAAAGGATGTGCCCTGGAGCCCCTGGCCCTGGGCTGGGCCCTGACTGTAAAAACTTATATCAAAGGATGGACCCCAGACCAAAATTTTCCCCTCCTCAAACCACTGCTGCCCTGATAGACCCAAGGGAGCCCTACAAACTGACATCAGCAACCTGGACTGGTGAATTTTCTTTCCCAGGAAAAATGGCCAAAAAATATGCCCTGGGGCCCATGGCCCTTGGCTGGAACCTGAATGCAAAAAATCCCTACATCGAAGGATGGAGCCAAGACCGAAGTTGTCCCCTCCTCAAACGTCTGCTGCCCTGATAGACACAAGGGAGCCATACAAACTGACATCAGGAACCTGCACTGGTGAGTTTAATTTCCCAGGGAAAATGGACAAAGGATGTGCCCAGAGGCCCCTGGCCTGGGCTGGGACCTGAATGCAGAAAAACCATATATCGAAGGACGGACCACAGACCAAAGTTGTCCCCTCCTCAAACCACTGCTGCCCTGATAGACCGAAGTGAGCCCTACAAACTGACATCAGGAACCTGGACTGGTGAGTGTTCTTTCCCAGGGAAAAAGGGCAAAGGATGTGCCCAGGGGCCCCTGGCACTGGGCTGGGACCTGAATGCAAAGAATCCCTATATCGAAGGATGGATCGCAGACCAAAGTTGTCCCCACCTCAAATATGTGCTGCCCTGATAGACCCAAGGGAGCCCTACAAACTGACATCAGCAACCTGGACTGGTGAGTTTTCTTTCCCAGGGAAAATGGCCAAAGGATGTGCCCAAGGGCCCCTGGCCCTGGGCTGAAACCTGACTGCAAAGAATCCTTATATCGAAGGATGGACCCCAGACCAAAGTTGTCCCCTCCTCAAACCACTGCTGCCCTGATAGACCTAAGGGAGCCCTACAAAGTGACATCAGGAACCTGGACTGGTGAGTTTTCTTTCCCAGGGAAAATGGCCAAAGGATGTGCCCAGCGGCCCCTGGCCCTGGGTTGGAACATGAATGCAAAAAATCCTTACATGGAAGGATGGACCCCAGACCAAAGTTGTCTCCTCCTCAAAACACTGCTGCCCTGATAGACCCAAGGGAGCCCTACAAACTGCCATCAGCAACCCGGACTGGTGAGTTTTCTTTCCCAGGGAAAATGGCCAAAGGATGTGCCCAGGGGCCCCTGGCCCTGGGCTTGGGGCCTGACTGCAAAAAATCCTTATATCGAAGGATGGACCCCCGACCAAAGTTGTCCCCTCCTCAAACTTGTGCTGCCCTGATAGACCCAAGGGAGTCTTAGAAAGTGACATCAGGAACCTGGACTGGTGAGTTTTCTTTCCCAGGGAAAATGGCCAAAGGATGTGCCCAGGGGCCCCTGGCCCTGAGCTGAAACCTGACTGCAAAAAATCCCTGCATCGAAGGATGGACCCCAGACCAAAATTGTCCCCTCCTCAAACCACTGCTGCCCGGATAGACCCAAGGGAGCCCTACAAACTGAAATCAACAACCTGGACAGGTGAGTTTTCTTTCCCAGGGAAAATGGCCAAAGGGCCCTGACAGCAAAAAATCCTTATATCGAAGGATGGATCGCAGAGGAAAGTTGTACCCACCTCAAACTTGTGCTGCCCTGATAGGCCCAAGGGAGCCCTACTAACTGACATCAGCAACCTGGACTGGTGAATTTTCTTTCCCAGAGAAAATGGCCAAAGGACGTGCCCTGGGGCCCCTGGCCCTGGGATGAAACCTGACTGCAAAAAATCCTGATATCGAAGGATGTACCCCAGGCCGAAATTGTCCCCACCTCAAAATTGTGCTGCCCTGATAGACCCAAGGGAGCCCTACAAACTGACATCAGGAACCTGGACTGGTGAGTTTTCTTTCCCAGGGAAAATGGCCAAAGGATGTGCCTAAGGGCCCCTGGCCCTGGGTTGGGGCCTATATGCAAAAAATCCTTTTATCGAAGGATGGATCGCAGAGGAAAGTTGTCCCCACCTCAAAATTGTGCTGCCCTGATAGACCCAAGGGAGCCCTACAAACTGACATCAGGAACCTCGACTGGTGAGTTTTCTTTCCCAGAGAAAATGGCCAAAGGATGTGCCCAGGGGCCCCTGGCCATGGGTTGGAACCTGAATGCAAAAAATCCTTACATGGAAGGATGGACCCCAGACCAAAGTTGTCTCCTCCTCAAAACACTGCTGCCCTGATAGACCCAATGGAGCCCTACAAACTGACATCAGCAACCTGGACTGGTGAGTTTTCTTTCCCAGGGAAATTGGCCAAAGGATGTGCCCAGGGGCCCCTGGCCCTGGGTTGGAACATGAATGCAAAAAATCCTTACATGGAAGGATGGACCCCAGACCAAAGTTGTCTCCTCCTCAAAACACTGCTGCCCTGATAGAACCAATGGAGCCCTACAAACTGCCATCAGCAACCTGGACTGGTGAGTTTTCTTTCCCAGGGAAAACGGCCAAATGATTTGCCCAGGGGGCCCTGGCCCTGGTTTGGAACCTGAATGCAAAAAATCCTTACATGGAAGGATGGACCCCAGACCAAAGTTGTCTCCTCCTCAAAACACTGCTGCCCTAATAGACCCAATGGAGCCCTACAAACTGCCATCAGCAACATGGACTGGTGAGTTTCCTTTCCCAGGGAAAATGGCCAAAGGATGTGCCCAGGGGCCCCTGGCCTGGGCTTGGACCTGAATGCAAAAAATCCTTATATCAAAGGATGGACCCCAGACCAAATTTGTCCCCTCCTCAAACTTGTGCTGCCCTGATAGACCCAATGGAGCCCTACAAACTGATATCAGCAACCTGGACTGGTGAGTTTTCTTTCCCAGGGAAAATGGCCAAAGCATGTGCCCAGGGGCCCCTGGCCCTGGGCTGGGGCCTGACTGCAATAAATCCTTATATCGAAGGATGGATCGCAGAGGAAAGTTGTACCCACCTCAAACTTGTGCTGCCCTGATAGGCCCAAGGGAGCCCTACAAACTGACATCAGCAACCTGGACTGGTGAGTTTTCTTTCCCAGGGAAAATGGCCAAAGGATGTGCCCAGGAGCCCCTGGCACTGGGCTGGGGCCTGAATTAAAAAAATTTATATCGAAGGATGGACCCCAGACCAAAGTTGTCCCCTCCTCAAACCACTGCTGCCCTGATAGACCCAAGGGAGCCCTACAAACTGACATCAGGAACCTGGACTGGTGAGTTTTCATTCCCAGGTAAAATGGGTAATGGATGTGCCCAGGGGCTCCTGGCCCAAGGCTGGGACCTGACTGCAATGAATCCATATATAGAAGGATGGACCCCAGACCCAAGTTGTCCCCACCTCAAACTTGTGCTGCCCTGATAGACCCAAGGGAGCCCTACAAACTGACATCAGCAACCTGGACTGGTGAGTTTTCTTTCCCAGGGAAAATGGCCAAAGGATGTGCCCAGGGGCCCCTGGCCCTGGGCTGGGACATGACTGCAAAAAATCCTTATATCAAAGGATGGACCCCAGACCAAAGTTGTCCCCACCTCAAACTTGTGCTGCCCTGATAGACCCTAGGCAGCCCTACAAACTGACATCAGGAACCTGGGCTTCTGAATTTGCTTTCACCATGTAGATATCCCTCATTCATTCCCAGGGCTCTGCAATTCTGGTTTGTCAGGTCCCGTGTTTCCTTTTGCCTTCTCAATGTCAAAACTGCTCAGGATTTTTCTCATCTTGCATCTCCCAACCCCAAATATTCTGGGATTTTTTTTCATGCCGAATACATGTTGCCATCTGATAGTACAAAACTTGGGGCTTGTTTTTTTTCTGTGCTGGATTTCTCCTCGAGAAATCTGCAACCATATAACCCTAACCACAACCACTTTGCTTTGCTCAGAAATTACAACCTTCAGACCAGCATCATCGCACCTTACCCATTGGCCCTCTACTGGCACCTTCCCACAGCCTTCCACTAATACTCCACATTTTCAGTGGGCATCCTGTCTCACTCTCATCCTGACCCTAAAAATGCACAAAGTAATTGTAAAATAGCCATTAGGAATGTATAACAATTCTCTAAAAGACACCAGAGACAGCCTTCAAAAATCCCCTAAATATTCCTAATAGCCCTGCAAAAAAAAAAAAAAACACTCAAGGAAGCCTGCTCAGCCTCCAAGCCCCTTCCTGTTGCTCTCTAGCCCACAGATGTCATCCCTACTTTTTTGCAGCGGGACCTGTTGTCCTCTGAGGGTTCTGGCATTGTCCTGGTGCGAGGGTCATTGCCCTGCCCCAGCGGGAGGCTTCCGGTGTGGTCTCGCTGTCAGGCTTGCTGTGCTGCTGTTGTTGGGGGTGAAAAGGGAAAAGGTTGCTTAGGGTGAGGTTAGCATTGGGGTGAGGGGTGCTGCACCTGTACCCTAACTTGCCTCCTAAGCTGTACCCTGTAGCCCTGATCTCCACTGAACTGTCCAGCCCTCAGACCCTCTCCCTTCACCCCTGACCCCTCCCTCTGCCCCCCAGCCCTCAGGCTCTGGCTGTCACCCTCGAGCCCCCCTTTGCCCCTCAAGCCCCCTCTCAGCTGCCCCTCAGCTCCTGTGTGCCACCCTTAATCCCTCTCCTCTGCCCCTCAGCCCCCAGCTTCTCTGTGTCACCCTCCAGCTGCCCCTGCCCCCCTCAGCATCTCTGTGTGTCACCCACTGTCCCCTCCCCTGTTCCCCCCTCAGGCCCAGCCTCTGTCACCCTCAAGCCCCCACAGCGCCCCTCAAGCTGTCCCTCAGCCTCTATGCCAAGAAAAGACCCTAAAAAAACCATGAAAAGACCCTAAAAAACATTAAAATGCCCTAAAAAGACCCCTCATCTTCAAAATGACTTAAAACCCCCACAAAAACATAAAAATAGCCTCAGAATGCCCTTAAAATACAATAAAAATACCCTACTTTAAAACATCCCTAAAAACCCCCAAAGAACTTTTAAAAAAATCCCTAAATATTCCTAAAAGAGCTCTAAAAATAGCCCCAAAATCCTTAAAACACATTGATAAGACCCTAAAAAAACACCGCAGCGAGGAAGGCTGGAAAATGCGAAGCCGCGCTCCCGGCCCCGGGCGCAGCGCGGCTCCGGCAGGAAAGCGGCTCCTCCGGCAGGCAGAGGCGGCGCCGCGCTGGGAGACCCCCGCCCACTGCCCCCGGCCCGGCGGGGCCGGCACCGGGCCCGGGGGGCCCCGGCGGCGCCCGAGCCCCGCGCCCGGAGCGGACGGAGCGGCGGCACCGGCCGGCACCGGCGCGGCGCCCGCGCCGCCTCCCCCGCCCGCCGGCCCGGCCAAAGCTCCGCTTGGCTCCGCACGGCTCGCACCGGCGCGGCTCCGGCGGGCCCCCGGCAGCCCAGCCGCGCCCAGCTCCCCTTCCGCCCCGGCCAGCCCCGGCACTGCCGGCAGGGCTCCGCGCCGGACCCTTCGCTGCTGGGCCGGGGGCAGAAGAAGCACCCCGAATGCAGCGGCACAGCCCGATCCCCGCCCTGCCAGCGCTGCCACGGCTGCAGCTCCCTTCCTCTGAAACCCCGACACTGACGCCACGCTCCGGGGCTCACCTCCCTCCAACAAGGGCACAGAAACGTGCGCTCCCCTTCAACTGCGTCCCCTAGAAGAGAAGAAAAGAAGCGGCTTTCCTCAAATGATGGCAAAAGGGGGCTTCTTACCTCAATCCAAACCCCTTAAAAGGCGGGACCACAGGACTGCCCCCTCCAATTCAACCTCAGGATGACGAAATTTCAAAGGGAAAGAGGAAAAGTCCCCACTACAAAGGCGCAGCGGCTCACCTGCTTGGCTGCTGCTTCCCGGCACAAAGGTTTGTCCCTCGGCTCCTCCTTTGAGCAATACTCCACGTATCCAAGTGTGTATCCAGGTGATTCCCCGGACCCTGTCCAAAGCGCTCACCGTCCTTCCAGGAGACAGCCCCGGGAGCCCCCCATAAACTCCTCTCCTCCAGCAGCTCCATGCAAAAACCAGCAGAGGCAAACCCTCACCCTAAAATAACCTCCCCATGGCAGGAGCCGCCCCTCCTCCTCATCCTCACAGCTCACACCTGGGGCTGCTCTGAGCCCTCATCATCTTGACAGCTCACACCTGCCCCTGTTGCCACTCTCCAACAGCGTATCTCCCTCTCCAGCACACAGCCTACTTCTCACAGACACAGATCCAACAGAAATCTGCTACAGGTGTCGGCTTTTCTTAATCCACCTGGTTACACGATTAAAACACATATGTGCATTGATGGTCATTGAGAGAAAGCTCTCCCCTGGAGAAAACAGTCCTTTTGCCAGCACACTTTGATACACCTTTGGAAAAAGCAGAATCTGCACCAGCTCCTAAGACCCCTGCCGAGGAACCCAGCCCTGCTTGGGACACCCAAAGCAGCAGACCTCAAAAAAGGAGGGGGAAAGTCAAGCTTGGAGTGGAAAAAGAGGACAGAAGTACAGCAGCCTTTAAAAATGCCTGCACGGAGCAATAGTGGGAACCAGTCACATTTCTTCTTTCCTTGCTTTCTGTGATGACATAAATAGGAAGTAAGAACATATTAAACAAAAGGCAGAGCTAGGATTTTACAGGTCTTTATTTTGCCAGGCTGCATGACAAACTTCTCTTCCAGGACTGCGACGTCTTTTGGGGAATGGCAGAGAAACGGGGGCAAAAGGTGCCGGGGAGCCCTTTCTGTTCCCTTCAGCCCCTGCAGCTGCTCTGCTGGTTTCAGGGCACTTACTTGGTTCGTTCCTAGAGAAAAAGGCTAGGGCATGATTTTCAAAACTACTGCCCGTCCCCAGTCAGAGTTTCCTACATTCCTGGGTACAAATGAGTGGATGGAGAGAGTGGATGGATGCTGTCCAGCAGTGTCCCCAGGGGCATCTGGAGTGTTCACACTGCTGAACTGAGAAAAACTCAGCAAACCCAGCCCAGGGGCCTGTGATCCTCCACCCATCCAGGGGAACTCCAGGCGCTATAAACAGAGGTCACAGCACACACCAGGCTCTGCTGTGCCCAGTGAGGAGTCTCTGTATGAGACCTGAGCCCTGGTATCGCCTCCCAAACACCACAGAGACGTCTTGTGTCATCAGAGAAAAGCCCTGGAGCAAACGTGTGTCCCCAGCAGGATCAACAAGAGATGCAGAATTACCTCCTCAATAAAAACGCTATTTCTGATGGAAATGTTACCTCTGTCGACTGTGAGGATTTTATAGGAATACTGGCTCAAGAATTCAGTGACTTCAGGGATTCCATACCACAGATTCCTGGGACTGCTTGGGCATCCAGAGTCTATAGTATCGGTTAAACTGGTAGAGCTGAGGATACTTAGCAGCTTTGTCACAGAGCTGGAACGTCAAGCAGGGAGCAAGGGGTTCTCTCAGAGAGTGCAGGAGGCCAGTGAAAACAGCAGCAAGGTCCTCCATGACATCTGCTCCTAGAAAAGCCAAATAAATTAAACTATTGACATGAGCACGTGTTGCTTCTCTTTCGACCGCCACTTTGCTCTCGGGGGTTACTCGCCGCTGTCCCCCGCCCCTCCCCGGCCCCCCGGGACCCTCCGGCTAGCTGTCCCCTCCGGGGCCGGGGTTTTCCGCGGTCCCGCTGCCCTGGGCTTACCAGGCAGCGTCTGGGTTAGCACGGTCCGAGCTGCGGCGCTGCCTCAGTCGCCGCAAGGGTTCGAGATAAAGAGACCAAGAGAGACCAATGGTATGCTTGTCCAGAGAGATTGTATTGCCTGAAGCATTGCAGTGACCAAAGGCCCTGGGCTATTGCCCAGATACAGTTTTATACAGCAAAATTAAGAGATAAGGTCTTAAACAATAGAGACAGTGTTCAACTACGGCACATCAGAACCACCCCAGGGGCCAGGTCCAATGGGAACTACTCAGGGGTGGGGAGAAGGGGGTCTACAGAGGAATGCTGAAGCGGGACTTTCCCGAAACAGTGGAGCATACATAAATGTATCTTTTACCTCAGTTTACCACTCCCAAGGCCTTTCTAATACAATGGGGCATACATGAATGTATCCTTTTCCTCAGTTTACCATTCCCAAGGCCTTTCTAAAACCTTCCTCCACGCTACCATGCCAGCATGACTGCAACAATCACGGACACTGGGGCAACTTTCCTTACTTTGGGCCTTGCCAGCAGCCCGCAGAGCCTCACGCAGAAAAGAACTGAACGAGATCAAAAAGTGTTCCTAGTGACCTAGACACGTGCTCCTGGCTGCTGAGGTACCTGAAAAACCCTCCAGACATCATCACCTCTTGCTGAAGCAAATAATCCACTTTGCTGTGTTGTGCTAAAAACACGCCCGGCCCTTAACAGGGAGAGACCCTGCCTGGCACCGCCTCAGAGAAGAACCGAGCTGTACTGGGGGGACACACCCAGCCAACGTGTACGAGTTAAACAGAATTTTCTCTCAGAACTGGGACTTTCAGCACCCCCCAGGTGCTACTCGACTGCCACAGACACACAGAGGGCTTCATGAGGTGCTCTGGGGTTGGCCAGTCCTGCTCCAAGCCCTGCTGATGCCCCGGTGGTTTTAATGCTGTCCTCAAGGAGGTGGTAGAACCTCGCAGTGTTTGCCCCTGGAGCTTAATTTCTGAAGTTTTCTTTGGGAAACGCATCCACTTCCTACTTAACAATGCAGTCCCCTCTCCCTGATCTCAGGAAGAGCTGCCCACAGGCACGGGAACCACCTTCCTCTCCTGATCGCCACGCTCTGCCCTTAAAACGCTGTGTTACTGAGGCCAACTACTTCCAGACCAAGACTATCCATGCAGGAACAGTGTCCCTTCTCTTTAGGGTCAGTGAAAAAGGGCAGAAGCACCTACAGAGCTTCAATGCCCCTCTTGAGCACAAAACACTGTGAATCTGCACCTCCTTCTGCTTGCAGGGAAGATAGTAAAATATATTATTGTTGCTTCTCTTTTGACCGCCACTTGTTGCGGGTGGGGGTTCCTCGCCGCTGTCCCCCGTCCCTCCCTGGCCCCCCTGGACCCTCCAGCTAGCTGTCCCCTCCGGGGGCCGGGGTTTTGCCACGGTCCCGCTGCCATGGGCTTACCAGGCAGCGTCTGGGTTAGCACAGTCCGAGCAGCAGCGTTGTCTCAGTCGCCACTAGGAGTCGGGATAAAGAGACCAAGAGAGACCAATGGTATGCTTGCCCAGAGAGATTGTATTGCCTGAATGGTATCAGGGACCAAAGGCCCCAGGCTATTGCCCAGATACAGTTTTATACAGCAAAATTAAGAGATAAGCTCTAAACAATAGAGACAGTGTTCAGCTAAGGCACATCAGAACCACCCCAGGGGCTAGGTTCAATGGGAACTGCTCAGGGGTGGGGAGAAGGGGGTTTACAGAGGAATGCTGAAGCGGGACTTTCCCGAGACAGTGGAGCATATATAAATGTATTTTTTCGCTCAGTTTCTCATTCCCAAAGCCTTTCTAAAACAATGAGGCATACATGAATGTATCCTTTTCCTCAGTTTACCATTCCCAAGGCCTTTCTAAAACCTTCCTCCACGCTACCATGCCAGCATGATAGCAACACGGTGTACTTCCTCGTATTAATTGTTACAGTTTTTGGAGCACTTTGTCATGGAAAATGAAGTATTGAGACTTGTCTAAAAGAGGTAGCCTCAAGAAAAATTTATTATTGTTAAATAACACGGAGACTAGAATTTTTCAGTTCTCCTCAAGTTGCTCAATAGAGTTTTAGGACTAACTAGCAAAAAAGATAACAGGCTGTAAAACTATGCACAAAGGAGCTGCAACCAGTGGAGAAACAGATAGACAACTACAGTGGGTTTCTTTGCAAGTTACGTAACAAAAAACAATTGTGCATGCCCAAAGAAAAACATCAAAGAAAAATCACCAGTAATAATGAAGCATTCAGTGAATATGCCCACCAGACACCCCTTTAGATGACCGCAAGGACTAAAAAATGACTTCCAGTAGAAGTCAAATGCAAGCAAATCAGTTCTAGAAAAGTGGTGTTTATGTATGAGATAGGAGGCACATTGTAATGAATCTGTATGTTCAGGGTGAAATAAATAATCTGTTGTGAAATTTCACCACACACATCAGATTCAAGGAGACACTCTTCCCTGTGTCCAACACTTATAAAGAATGTCTGCTATGTAATGCTTCAAGTCGACAATAAAGTTTAATTTACAGCTATTATGCCAATAACAATATGCTACCCTCTTCCTAAGTATCTACAACTACATGCTTTCCCTCCCACAGCTCTCACTCCCTCAGTCTTGAACATATGTACAAAAGGGCCGAAGAAAGCAGACGAGGCCCTTCTCAGCAGCCTGGATTTCAGTTCCGAGGGGCCATGGAGGATCCACATCAATCAGATGACGGGCGGGCGGTGCTGGTTGTCCCCTGTGGGCATCGCTGCCTCACCCCAAGGCGGCCGCTGTCCCAGCCCGTTTCTGCGCAGATCCTCCAGCTCTCTCCGGGGCCGCTGGCGGGGCACAGGGCTCGGTGCCCGGTCCCCATCGGCGAGTCTTCGGTGCCGGCCGCCTCCAGGAGCTGCATCCTCCTGCGCCTGCCGCTGCTGCCGCTGCCGCCACCGCACCACGAAGGGATGGAGGCGGCGGGGCCGACGTGGGGCCCGCCCGGCACGGTTCTCCAGCCCCTGCAGCAGGCGGATGGCCTCAATGGGCCCTTGGCAGATGGGGCAGGCGGCAGCGGGGTCGTAGCCAGTCTGGTGCTGGATGCAGGCGTGGCAGAACACGTGCCCGCAGGGCTCCACGGCAGCAGCGGGGCTCCGCAGGAAATCCACGCAGATGCGGCAGACCCGGACGGCTCCTGGTGCTGGTGCCTCTCGCCCGACCTCCGCCATCGGTGCTCCCTGAGCTGGCTCCTCTCGGCTGCTGGCAGGAACTGAAGTCTTGGCTGCCACTTGTGGAACTCTAAGCCTCCTCAACGTGTCGCAGGATTCCGAGGCTCCTCGGACTCTGGCAGCACTCGGAAGCTCCTCGGCTGCCAGTGAGTCACAGCCTGAGTGCTCTGGCTCTGCCCAACGCTGGTGGTTATAGTTACCCAAGTGGTGTCACAGTGACCGAGTGGTGACATCACAGGGTTCTGCGGGACGCGCCCAGCAGGTCCCCCATCCACAAAGATGGATCCTGTGGCACAAAGCCAACCTGGCAGTGGCCTGCACACCTCAGTGTTCACCCAGGTCCCTTCCAGGCGGTCCCTTCTGGGGTGGGGCTGTGCCAGTCCCACCACCAGGACCTGCAGAGGACCTGCTCTGCAGAGCTGCTTCACATGGCGCGTCCTGGTGCTGCACGTCCTGTTTGACATGGAAAAAGTATTTTCTCGGAAGGAAGAGGCCAATTTGGATATTGACCAATTGAAGGTGGACACGCCTCTGAGAACACATGGAGGTTAAAAGCAGAATTCCCAGGAGAACTCGCTCTCTTTGGTTCCAGTCAGGTTGCAGTGCTGTGCTCTCCCCTGCCCGGGCGTGGCTGGGTGGGGAGGGGAAGGTTCATGGCCTGACGGGGTTGGGCCCAAGGGTGGAGGGACTGGAGCCGGGCTGGCCCCCTGCAGATGGAAGGGTGGAGAAATCTGGGATGTCTCCGTTCCCCCCCAGACTCTCTCTCTCTTTCTCGAGAGAGAGAAAGAGACAGCAGCAGCAGTTTTTATCAGCAGTTCACTGGGGGGAAGGAGAAGAGCGAGGGGCCGCAAGGTGCCCAGCTGCCTGTGGGAGCCAGAGCCTGGGCATCAAGCCATCCTTGGGAGTCGTGACTTTTAACCCTTCCTGAGAAATGAAAGCTTTGTGAAATTTTTCCCCTCCTTGGTTTGAAAGAGGGGAAGAGAGACAGCTTGGACCCTGGGATGTTATAAGGAGAAATTTTAGATGGGAGGAGATGAGGAGTGGTTTTTTGGCTGGACTTTTCCTTGTTCACCACAAACTGAACCAATTTTTTTCCTCCAAGAGAGACTGTATTTTAGGAGGATGCCAGTGAGCCAAAGAGACCTGCTTCAGGTGGGAAAAGACAGAAGAGGAGCGAACAGAGGAAAGTTAGGGGGTTTGTGGTGGTGCCTCCTGGTCTCAGAGAAGGAGAAGAGAAGAAGATCTCTGTTCTTGGGCCCTCGGCCTCAGGGATAAACGGGGCGGGGGACTGAGGCGCCAAAAATGAAAAACTGAACTGTTGTTTTTTGCCCCTCTTGGCAGGGCATCCTTGAAAGGAAAAGTCCTAAAAGCAGTCTGTCCATCCATGCATTAGTGGTGAGAGCACTGTGCATGGAAAGGAGAAGGGTCACCATGGCAAACTTTTTCTCCGGGCGGTGCCATGTGTGACATGGAAGCACAGGATGTGGCAGCTGTGTTTCTTGGGAGGTCTGTGGCACAGGAGAGACTCTGTTCCCTTGATGGACTGAGTATCGATTGTCTGGAGGGTGGAAACCTGATTGGGGTCCAGATTGTGTCTCGCTGTGGTTTGTTGGAGTTGGGTAGTGGGAGGAGGAATGCTTTTCAAGGTTTTCATTTTGTGTGGTTTTTTTCCTTTCTTTTTTTTCCTTTCATAGTAGTAGCCTAATAAAGTTTTCTTTCTGTAATTAAGCTTGGGCCTGCTTTGCTCTGTTCTCAATTGCATTTCACAGCATTCAATTGAGAGATTGCATTTTCATGGGGACATTGGCATTGTGCGGGTGTCAAACCATGACACCTGCCCAGGGGGAGGACTGCTCGGCCCTTGGTCGAACTTCAGGAGGCTCCATCAGCCCATTTCTCCAGCTTGTTGTGGTCCTTTTCTGGTGTCTCAGCAGCTCCTCCCACTGCAGGAAATTCAGCCAAACTGCTGAGGGTGCCCTGGGCCCCATTAGTCAGGCCACTATCACGAAGGAAGAGGCCTGGTCCCAGGACTGACACCTGGGCTGCACTGCTGATGATCAGCCTCGAGCTCAGCTTCATGCTGCTGATCAACATCCTCTACTTAAAAACCAGGAACAACAGTTAAAATCACCTCCTTGCACGGCAGAGCTTATTTGCAGAGTTCTGCTTCCCCCAAAGCTCCTGCTTTCTCCAGACTCATGAGGAATGTCTGGGTGATCATTTCTCAGCCCCAGTGAGCATTTTCCCCTTCAAATACAGCAGCTCTGGAGCACAGCATAGGATCTGTTGAGTCTCTTGCCTCTTCCACCACTTTTCCTGCAAGATACCTTTTATCTTCCTGCTGAAAATGCCACTGTAGCACTACATTTTGACACCACCTCTTGGAATAAGTATGTGCCCTGTAAAAAATGCCAAGCACTGGTTTTTTAAAATTCTTAACATTTCAATAATAATAAAGTTATTATTAAAATAGTAATACAATTAGAGTAATAAAATTTAGAGTTAGGACAATTAAAATACAGTAAAAAGCAAAGAATTAGGGACGTCTGGATGCTCTTGGACACTAAGTCACGAATAGTATACCTTGTGAACAAAGGAATAACTTTAAAAGCAATAGCCGGTTGCATACTCATATATCTTTCATGGTTATGCATACGTTTTATTAAAAACAAGAGCTCTGTCTCTTGTATGTCTACTGTTTCCTTTAATACCCATGGCACTTCGAGCCTGAGCAAGGCCTGAAGAAATTAGCTTTGTCAGATAAGACAACGATAAATTCTTTTTCTTTGGATGATTTAGGTATTCTTCAAAGTAAGGATCTCATTCCTTAGAAAAACCCTTCACATAGCAGAGTTTCTATTTTAATATGATGTTAGAACCTAAAACTATATGTAACACACTACTAAAGAGAATTAATACAGCATAACTTTCTAACATTACACATCTAATATTAAAAGTAACAGTTGCGAAAAGCCAATCATATAATATGTATTTTTCACATACCCGGAAGTGAGATTAAAACACAAACTAGGTTAAATGTTGAAATCCAAAGGGATATTTCTACATTTACTTTTTCTTAAAAGAGAAAAGGAAGAAGACAGGCCAGTGGGGCTAGCCAAGAATGATCTGGTGAAGCACAGGGAAGGTGTTACCAGCACCGTGGGCCCGGCACTGCCTCACAGAGCGCCGTGGGTCTTTGGCAGCTGAAGTCCATCAGACAGCGGCAGTGCAGGAGCAGAGCCAGGCAGCCGGAGCTGCACTGGGGGAGGGCACGAGCACACAGCAAAGACTCCGACACTCTGCAGATTTGGCAGCTGCAGCTTCTGCGGCACTTGCTTCTGGAGGGTTTGGAGAGTGGCAATGTCATGTCCACCTCAAAGCAACAGCACGGCCGTGGGCAGATTCACGTTTGCTCCCTTAAAGTTCAATGGCTGGGCATTGGAATTGAGCTGAAGTTTGCCTGATGGACCAAAACGTTTATTGCTTGTTTTTCTCATATATCGAAGCTCTCTTGTTTGGTCACCTGATGTATCAACTACAAGCTCATTTTGTGACTCCAAACTGGGGTTATTTTCCATAATAAAGCAGGAATGAACGTTTCTGTTGGAGGCAGAGAAAAACTTTAATTTTCAAACTTGAATCTTCCAAGAGGCAATGAAGAAAAACATTCCTTACTTTTTACTCGTTCACTACACAGGGCCAGGTGAGAGCAGGGCAGGAGGCTGGTGCTGACGGAGCTGCCCTTGCAGGGAGGGGCAGAAAGGGCTCCGGGCTTCTCCAGAGGAAACCTCCTGAGTGTGAGATCCATCCCAGCTGAGTCCACTTCTCCCACAGGCAGTGCCCTTGAGCTGGTGGCCAAGGCTGCCTCCTCCAACCCTAAGGCTACTCTGGGGCCGAGGTAGAGGTTCTGCCCCAAACCTCCATCTCAGCCTCTGTCCTCACCCTGGCCGTGAAGAAAACACATACTGGTCCCTTCAGAATATGCTCAGAGTCTTAAAGGATTTTCCCTTTCCCGGTTTTTCCCACTCAGAGATGAGAAAATTGGTACAGGAGCAAGCAGGAATGGACTCTGATGGGGACTGAGGAGATGGGTTTTTTGTTTTTCTCATTAGGAATTTTCCCCATTACGTGTTGCTAGCACACGGAAATGACTGATACTTCAGAGAGGAGAAAGAAGTGATCAGCTCAGGGGAGCAGTGCCGCTGGCTACTCTGGCTTTACCTGAGGTTTCCCATGGAGGGCAGAGATACCTTGAGCTTTGCATTGGGAAAACGGCGTTGGGTTCAGACTCTCGTGCTCTTGACATTCGGAGGGGAGAGAGGCTGCGGCTGCTGTGGGGAGAATTTGTCACCACTGCGGGGCTGTGCCTTCTGCTGCCTTTCTTCTACCGTGAGTGCAGCTCTGCTTCTAAGACTGCAGTGGGGTTTTTTTTTTCAAGTTACAGAACAAAACACAATGGGTCATGCCGAAAGAAAAACATCAAAGAAAGATCACCTGTAATATTGAAGCATTCAGTGAATATGCCCACCAGACACCCCTTCAGATGAAATCCGGGCCTAAAAAAAGAACTTCCAGTAGAAGGCAAATGCATGCAAATTATTTGGAGGTAAGTGGTATTTGGGTATTAGACAGGAGCCGCATTGTAATGAATATGTATGTTCAGGATGGAACAAATATCCTGTTGTGAACTTTCACCACACACATCCGATTCAAGGAGAAACTCTTCCGTGTGTCTGACGCTGATAAAGAATGTCTGCTTTCTAATGCTTCAAATGAACAGAAATGTTTATTCTACAGCTACTCTCCTAATATGAAAGTCCTATCCTCTCCCTAAGTTCCTACAACTATATTCTTTCCCTCCCACACCGCCCACTCCCCCAGTCTTGAACATATGTACAAAAGGAGATGTATGTACAAAAGTTATGTACATAAAGCAGACGAGGCCCTTCTCAGCAGCCTGGATTTCAGTTCCGAGGGGCCACGGAGGATCCACATCAATCAGATGACGGGCGGGCGGTGCTGGTTGTCCCCTGCGGGCATCGCTGCGTCACCCCAAGGCGGCCGCTATCCCAGCCCGTTTCTGCGCAGATCCTCCAGCTCTCTCCGGGGCCGCTGGCGGGGCACATAGCTCGGTGCCCGGTCCCCATCGGCGAGTCTTCGGCGCCGGTCGCCTCCAGGAGCCGCATCCTCCTGCGCCTCCCGCTGCTGCCGCTGCCGCCACCGCACCACGAAGGGATGGAGGCGGCGGGGCCGACGTGGGGCCCGCCCGGCACGGTTCTCCAGCCCCTGCAGCAGGCGGATGGCCCCAATGGGCCCTTGGCAGATGGGGCAGGCGGCAGCGGGGTCGTGGCCGGCCTGGTGCTGGATGCAGGCGTGGCAGAACACGTGCCCGCAGGGCTCCACGGCAGCAGCGGGGCTCCGTAGGAAATCCACGCAGATGCGGCAGACCCGGACGGCTCCTGGCGCTGGTGCCTCTCGCCCGACCTCCACCATCGGTGCTCCTGGAGCTGGCTCCTCTCGGCTGCTTGCAGCACTCGATGGCTTGGCTGCCACTTGTGGCACTCTAAGCTTCCTCAATGTCTCGCGGGACTCCGAGGCTCCTCAGACTCTGGCAGCACTCGGAAGCTCCTCGGCTGCCAGTGTGTCACAGCCTGAGTGCTCTGGCTCTGCCCAACGCTGGTGGTTATAGTTACCCAAGTGGTGTCACAGTGACCGAGTGGTGACATCACAGGGTTCTGCGGGAGACGCCCAGCAGCTCCCCCATCCACAGAGATGGATCCTGTGGCACAAAGCCCACCTGGCAGTGGCCTGCACACCTCAGTGTTCACCCAGATCCTTCCAGGCAGTCCCTGCTGGTGTGGGGCCGTGCCAGTCCCACAACCAGGACCTGCAGAGGGCCTGCTCTGCAGAGCTGCTTCCCATGGCGTGTCCTGGGGCTGCACCTCCCCAGGGGTGGACTGGTCGGCCCTTGGTTGAACTTCAGGAGGTTCCATCCGCCCATTTCTCCAGTTTGTTGAAGTCCCTGAGGCTGCATCATCATATCCCGCTGTCAGACATTCTATAGAGGACTGCGACTAATCTTCATGGTTTGGTTTCTAAACTTTATATTTATTTTTATATTTCATATTTTTGATATCTCAAAAGCAATGGAAATTCAGGGAATGTGGGATTGAAAACCTCCTGTTTCTAGAATTTGCATAACTTAGTGTTTTGTGTCTAACTGATGCTGTGGGGCAGCCATTGGGAGACTGATGAGATCTGGGAGCCTCCCCAAGGACTGTGTCTTTGCAGAAGCACTGCTGCTGGAATCACAGAGCATGATGTGCTCTCTCTTAGTTGTGAGAATAAAGTCAGAGGGACTGGGAAGAGCTTTCTTTTTCTGTTACTCAGGGTGCTCAGGGAGCAGTTGTCTTCTCACTTCTGGAGACCCATGGAGCAGTAAAGGAGGCCAGGAGGAATCAGTCAGTGAACACCCCAGGAAGAGAAGGAATGACCCCACACACCCCATACCAGGGCACTGGCTGCAGACCCAGCCCTGCTGGGTGGTCTTCGTTTTTGACAAAGGCTGTATGTGAAGCAGGAGCTCAAAAGTCACATGAAGATCAGACAGCAGAAGGGCATTGCTGCTACATTTCTGCTGCAGTGCCCAGCGATAAAGCTGTAGAAATGGGGCTGTTGGGTGCTTAATGCTGCCACCTTCCTATATTTCCCTGAAGCAGGACTTAGACTGCAGGATTAATAAGAAACAGGAATCATTCTGCTATTGAAAATGTGAATATAAAACTTTCGAAGGGCAGAAAATCTGCCAGAGCTGTAAATCCTGATCCTGAGTTTTACGGAAATATAGACTATATAACTATTATTAGTTATGTATGCTATATAACTTAGACCAAAGTTACAAAGTGCTTATGGAACTTAAGTTTTAAGATATCAATATAACCTGATATATCTATATAACCCAGCATTAATATAACCTAAATAATGACTTTTTATATATTTAAATACCCTGATACTTATATAAGCTGAATTATAGCTTTTTATACATATATAATCTGAATCATAACTTTTATACCTCATAACCTGATATAAATAACTTTGTATACAATGTAATGGGTAATATATGGTTGATGAGTTCCTTAATGCTGAATACAAACAACAACAACAACAACAACAACAACAACAACAACAACAAATCAAAACTAAAACCCTGGACACGTGGATAGCTTTAGAAATAGATAAGTATAGTACTAATGAAAAATAAATAAATAAACAAACACCTGCTCTACATACACCTCTACATGCTGGATTTATTTCCAGCCTAACTTTTGGCCATCATATGCAGCCACTCTTCCAAGAACCTTAAAGCTTGTTTTAGTAATCTATTTCTCTTTTGAAGGATTCTGTAAAAATTGCTTATGTCAAAAAATCTGTTAAAACAGAGAGTGAAAGTTGATGCCGAGTTTGTCTTGGTTTGATAAGGCAGGAGTCTGTGAAGGAGGGCAAAAGCCTCCTGTGCAATGGAGAAGGTAAACCCCCTCCTTCCGAATTACCAGGATTTTTAAATTAAAAGGCTCTCAGGCAAAGATATGGGAATGGGAGTAACAATTCTTTACTAGGAGAAAACTAGATAACAATTGAAAAAGGCAAATGCAATTGGTACAAACAAAACTAGTGATAAAGTCCACAACCTGAGGAGTCGGGGTGTTGGTAGCAGTCCAGTTAAAATGACAGCTGCTCCTCTTGCAGTGGCTGATGAATTGCAGCTGAAGTGGTGATCTTTAGAAGGGTATAGTTTTCTCTGAAGATCTGGTGGCAGTTGGGCCGGTCTTCCTCTGCGCCAGGGCCGCCTCCGAGCTCTGCCGCCACTGCCTCACCGCGCTCCGGCCGCTTCTCTCGGGAGTCCTGCTGAAGGAGCCACTTCTCTGGGAAATCCCGCAAAAAGAGAGCTGCTCTGTCTCCCAAAAGGTACCCCTTTATACAATAAAAAGAGGGCTTGGCTTCCCCCTCTGGGTGGAGCATCTCACAATAGGATGGTGTTATATTACCAGGCCTGTAGTGAGTCAGTCAATGGCCCATTAAAAAACCATTACCTCTTCGGAGCAAACCATTGTTCTTGGAAGAGATAACAAACCTGCCCAACCTCCAACAGATGGCAAATAGAATACAAGCTCATCTTACAAACCAGGACATTGTTGCTCTTCCCAAAGAAAGAGCCAACAAGACTCTGGTTATAGATTGTTGGCTTCAAACACAGCTCCCATTTTACGGTGCACTCCACAGTGTTGGAAGAGTTTTACTTCCCTGTGAAAACATTCTGTTTTTTTACCAATCCAGTAATGTTAGATCCATAAAAGCACATGTGGATAAATACAAAAGGGAAAATAGCACAAAATTAATGTGAAAGTTTGAGAACTTGGCTAAAAAGGTTTGGCTTTTAAAACAGAATAGACCTTCAAGGTGATCTTGAAGTAGGCAGGAGTATGAAACTCAGGTGTTCAGCAGACTTGCTCTCAAGCAATTTGTGCATGTATTTGAGCCCAGATCTCTGTATAAATTAAAATTTTGGCTCACCTTATTGCTAGCATACTTTTGTAGGGAAGATGATACTAAATTTTGACCATGAGATCTGTGCATCTGCCAAAAAGTTTAACACTGCCTGACTTATTTTGCAATGAGAGATCTCTCATTCATTGCAAAGAGAGCAAGATGGCAATTCTGCTTGCAGAGAAGCAGTAGGAAGAAATGGAGCAACTGACTGTGCCAAGGCAATTCATGAGACCTACAGTCCACTCTCACAAACTGCAGGTGTAGAAATAATATTGGTGCAGAGGGATTGTCGTGGTTTGACACGGAAAGATAATTTTTTCCGGAAGGAAGAGGTCAATTTAGATATTGACCAATTGAAAGTAGACACGCCTATGAGAACACAGAGGGGTTGAAAGCAGAATTCCCAGGGGAACTCGCTCTTTTTGGTTCCGGTCAGCGTGCAGTGCAGACCTTCCCCTGCCCAGCCACGAGCTGGGTGGGGGAGGGGAAGCCCCATGGCCTGAGAAAGGTAGGCCGAAAGCCCCAAGGGTGGTGGAAGGACTGGAACCGAGCTGGCCCCTGCAGATGGAAGGGTGGAAGAAATCTGGGATGTCTCCATTTCCCCCCACAAGAGTTCCTCTCCCAAGAGGGAGAGAGAAAGCCGCAAGGAAGGAGGAGCGGGGGGAGCTGCTGCAAGGTGCCCAGTTGTGTGGGAGTTGCTGGATGTCTGGGCATCGAGCCATCCTGGGAGTTCAGACTTTTAACCCTTCCTTGAGAAATGAAAGCTTTGTGAAATTTTTCCCCTCCTCGGTTTGAAAGAGAGGAAGAGGGACACCTTGGACCCTGGGATGGGATGTTGGAAGGAGGAATTCTGGATGGGAGGGGGACAAGGAGTGGCTTTTGGCTGCACTTTTCCATGTTAGCCACAACCTGAACCAAATCTTCCCCTTCAAGAGGGACTGTGTTTTGGGAGGATGCCAGTGAATCAAGAGACCTGCTTCAGCTGGGAAAAGGACAAAAGTGAACAGAGAAAAGGTTAGGGGGTTTGTGGTGGCGCCCCCTTGCCCTGGAAAGGAAAGAGAAGAGAAGAAGATCTCTGTTCTTGAGCCCTCGGCCTCAGGGGAAAATGGCGGGGGACTGTGGTCCCAAACAATAAAAAACTGAACTGTTGTTTTCTCCCCTCTTGGCAGGGCATCCTTGAAAGGAAAAATCCTAAAGGCAGTCTGACCATCCATGCATTGGTGGTGAGAGCACTGTGCATGGAAAGGAGAAGGGTCACCATGGCAAACTTTTTCTCTGGGCGGTGCCATGTGTGACATGGAAACACAGGATGTGGCAGCTGTGTTTCTTGGGGGGTCTGTGGCACAGGAGAGACTCTGTTCCCTCGATGGACTGAGTATCGGTTGTTTGAAGGGTGGAAACCTGATTGGAGTCCAGATTGTGTCTCACTGTGGTTTGTTGGAGTTGGGTGGTGGGGGGGGAGGAATGTTTTGCAAGGTTTTCATTTAGATCTTTGTGTAGTTTTTTTTCCCCTTCTTTAGTTTTCTCTTTTCTTTTGTAGTAGTAGTTTAATAAAGTTTTTTTCCTGTTATTAAGCTTGGGCCTGCTTTGCTCTATTCTAGATTCCACTTCACAGCATTCAAGGTAGGGATCACATTTTCATGGGGGCACTGGCATTGTGCCAGTGTCAAACCATGACAGGGATGCAGAAGACCACAGAGACAGAGAGGGAAAAAGTGGTCCAGAGCAGCATGGAGAGATATGGAAAGAAAAAAATATTTCCTGTGGCCATGTAATTATGTTCCTTGTTTGCTGAATCCCATTTCAGGAAGAAAAAAGTAGTGAGTTTTACTCTGGAATTTTTTCACTCGGGAAGTGGCAATATTTCATGGATCCACTCATAGCTGTAGCTTAGAATAGGTGCATATGCAGCTGCTAAGGCATTGCTTTACTAATTTTATGAGATTCTTTCCTCATTGGTGCCCCCATGAAGAGGAAGCAGTGATAGCACTTTAAGGTGTCTGGCATGACAGCCTAAGATTCCATCTCCTACTTTTTCTTGCTGTGCCATGTCTTATCTGGATATGGGTTTACAGTGTTCTCCAACCTGTAGCAGGAATTTCTTCATCACTTTTCAGAACTGATGTGTGTCCATCTGAAGACATGACTACTGCTCAAGTAAGGTCATTTGAACAGAAGAGTTCTTAAATAAAAAAACAAACATGTATATATGTTCCCAAATCCAGTCTTTGTCCTGCTCCCTGCTTTCTTATCCCTAATATTATCACCGTCTTGTTCTTGCTGTGACCCCTTGTTCGGCTCGGCCAGGGGTAACTGGTGAAATATGGGATGGTGTTACAGTGAGCTCATGGGCACTCTATTTCCCCTTCCCCGGGACCCTGTGACTCTGATCAAGATAACCCTGGACCCCTCCTTCCTGCCCCAACAGGGTTGGTGGAGAGCCAGGGAAGCCTACCCTGTCCAAAGTCTATATAGACCCCTGACATTTCCTGTTCATCCTCTTTTGCTCGCTCTCCCCTTGGACACCACAGAATAAAGAGCGCTGAACCAACATATATCGGGGTTAAGAGCCTCTTTTGGAAATCTTTGCCATCTCCTGATATTCCTCCATTCACAGCCTCAGACCTCTGGGCTAGCCTGATATTCAGGGGTCTGTGCGATGGGGGGAATGTCAGTTGGCCCCCAACGTGTGCTGCCATAAGCCCACGAAGAAGCTGGAGGTACTATTTCATAGGATCTCGATAGCTTTTGGGACAGTCAACTGCCCTATTACTCTAGCTGCCCTTAAAGGCTTTGAGTGACAGGGAAAGGTCGGGGACCTCGCCTGCATAGCCCAGGCGAGCCAGCTGGAAAGGAACACCAGACAACTTCACAGACAAACCCTGCAGCTCATAGGCTTGGTAAGTCTTCCGAATGCATCACCCCGGAATTGCGCCTGGTTGGGAGGATTATTACCACAGTAACTGTGGGAAGCTGCACACGGGGGTAAAGCCAGGAACCCTTCACACACCAGCGTGGAACCGGCGGGCTGAGACCCGCTTTCCCGGGGGGTGCAGTGACGGGAGGGAGACAGCAGCTGTGGCACAGCGGCGGGACAAACCCCCTGTTCCACAGTTAGGGCAGGAGCCGTTCCAGCAGCGCCCATCCCCCTGCAATCCCCCCCCCCCCCCCCGCTTGAATCCCGTGATACAGCGGGAATTCAAAAAATTCGTACTGTGTTACAAAGTCTGGTGGAGAATAGACCAGCGATACGATTAAAATAATGGGTACAAAAGTATTGATGGAACAAAAGAGCACACTAAAACACCTTAGAAATATTTTAAACAATGTATTCTTCTCAAATAATCTCCTCCTGTGTTTTGTATGCTGGCTACTAGCAGAAATACCAAATTTTACTGTGCAAGAACTGAATTAGCTTTCTTTTTGGGATCAAATTGGACAGATATTAACTTTAAAAGTCGAAAATGGTGAACATAAATCTTCTCGATTTATTCTGATATTTTTACAAGCCCAAAAAAATATTTTAGAAGCAGAAAAGAGCATACAAACACACAATCACAGTCCAAATAATCCCTTTTCCCCCACCTATCCACCCCCTCAGTACCCCAGCCCTTATATCCCTTCAACCATCCTGTATCCTTTTCTAACACCTGGTTCTTCTGAGAAATATAGTCTGGATTTCTCCAAAACCAAGGAATTCTCTTCACAGCACCCTGCAATGCAATGGCGGCGACCATGTGCTTCGACCTGTAAAAAACTGCATTGACTTGTTTGTTCGTCAAAAGTGTAAAATTAGGGTAAAGGAAAAGGGTGGGGGTTGGGGCATGGAATTTGCAGGCTTGGGCAAGGCTGGTAACCGCAAGCAAAGATTGTGAAAGATCTTGCAGGACTTGCTGGAACTGATAACCGCAGCAGAAGGAGAGGCATCACTTCACTTGTGAAACCAATTGTTGCTGGAACTGATAACTGCAGCGGAAGGAGACCCATCACCCCCACTTGTGAAATCAACTGTTGCAAGCCTCGTACAACGCAGAGAATGCAAAGCAGAAAAGTATAAAAAGGGACTGAAGAGAAGGAAGGGTGTCAGCTCTTGGTGGAGCACAGACTCCCCAGCTGCAACCAGCGCTGTTTGCTTGCTATTGCTTGCTGTAATTAATAAAATTATTAATTGATCTTAAAAGGCTGAATCAAATTATTCGCCTCAATTTATAACAGACCCACTCCCCCTCCCCCTCCCCATCACAATCCTTTCCTGCACTCACCCACCCGCCCCTCCTCTAATCCCTCCCGGCCTCCCACAGCCCCCCTCCCCCCCCCCTCCTTATCATGGCCAGCCCCTGCCTTGCCCCGGGAATGGGGCTGGGGCCGGCCCCTGCACAGCTCCCAGCCCCGGCGCCAAGGACGGTGTGGGGGGAGGTCAGAGCAGCCCAGCAGCTCACAGCATGGGTGGGGCCAGAGTTTCCACCACGGCACCGACACCCTGGGAGAAGGGGGCGACCTGCCTCTCAGCGGGACTCAGGGGGTGGTGGGGAGACACAACCCTGCCTCTCTCGATGAATCTATACCATCTATAGCACTGAGATAAGTGGAAAATCATTTGTTCACTGTGATATACTCGCTTACCTTGGTTTGCATAAGAATGTACTGGTGTGTCTTTGAAATGCTTATTTGCTTACAAGGTGATAAGGAGGTTGAGATTAGAGTCCTGGGTGTGTGTATCTGGTCTGCTTGCTGTATCTCAAAAGAAGAGACTTAGAAGCTATCACAACGACCAGACTCAGACTACATCTGGAGAGTCACGCCTGCAAGGAGAAGAGGGGGGATAAAAGGAAGGTTGGGACAGAACATTTTTGCGCGCCGTTGGTGGAGCAGGAGACTCCCCGGCCGCCCAGCGCTGTGCTTTGCCTGCCTTACTCGCTTGCTATTTTAAATAAAATTGCTTTATTGAATTAAGACACTTCAAATTGTCGTGTCACAATTTATAACAATTTGGTGCCGTGACTCGGATGGAGAAGTGGATCAGTCGCTACGGGACGATCGGGAGGCGCCCCGCCCTTATGGCGGCCCGGCTGCCCCAGGCTTTCTGATCACTCTCCACCGACGAACCTAAATTGAGTAACGGGCAAAGGAGAACCGGTTACCCCTGTAATCTTTGTGCACGAAGAACCAGCGAAGACGCAGGACGCGTGAGTATAGGCTGGTTTCCCGCTCGGTTTGGGGTGGTTTTCCCGGAGTGCTGTGTGTGAGAGGTCTCGTGGAGACCAAGTGAGTGCGGACTCTGTATTAGTGCGTTTTCCATTCCCCGCGAGGGGCTGGGCCACGAACCAGGGGAGCACGTGTGTGAGAAATTGAGTGCACTCCGGAAGATGGGACAGAGGAAAAGCAAGCCCTCTGGTCCCATGGGAGAGGGGACCCATGCTAAGCTTCCCCAGATTCCCAAGCCCCTTGGGTTTGATGATAATTAATTGGGATGCTTTCCCATCTAGAAAAGGGAAAGACAAAGTTAAAATGATACATTATTGTATGGAAGTGTGCGGGAAGGGCCTAACCCTAATTCCCGTGCAAGGAATGTAGAACAAAGGGAGAATCGGGAGCAGAGTTATATTTCTAAAGAAGAAAAAGGAAGAGGTCGTAAAATTGTCTGCTTCTACTGTGGAAAGAAGGGACATATGAAGAGGGGATGCAGACAACGGATAGCGGATGAGAAGGCCTTTAAGGAAGATTAGGGGTGTCAAGGGCTCTATTTGTTGGGGAAGAAACATCATAAGGAGCCCTTGGTAAAGCTTAAAGTGGGACCCCAACAACAAGAGATGGAATTTTTAGTGGATACCGGGGCTGAAAGATCCACGGTGCAAGCCTTGCCTCTTGGATGTAAAAAGTCATCTGACACTGTACATGTAATTGGGGCAAAAGGAGAGCCCTTTGAGGTATCTGTTATCAAGGATGTGATGGTAGAAACTGATTCCAAATGTGGTATAGGTTCTTTAATACTGGTACCTGAAGCAGATTACAATTTATTAGGGAGAGATCTGATAATAGAATTGGGTATTAATTTAGAAGTTGTAAATAAAGAATTACAGATAAAGCTCTGCCCTTTAAGGGTGGAGGATGAAAAGAAAATTAATCCTGAGGTGTGGTATACCCCAGAAACGGTGGGGAAATTGCAGATTAAGCCTTTCTCAGTGGAAATAAGTGATCCTGGCAAACCTGTAAGAATAAAACAATACCCTATCCCTAGGGAGGGAAAATTAGGACTAAAACCTGAAATAGATAGGTTATTGGAAAAAGGGCTTTTAGAGCCCTGTATGTCTCCCTTCAATACTCCCATCCTGCCTGTAAAAAGTCAGATGGGTCCTACAGATTGGTGCACGATTTAAGAGAAATAAATAAGAGGACTTTGGCCCGGTTTCCAGTAGTTGCAAATCCATAAAAAGATTTAAAGGTAATTGAATCCGGACCACTAAGTAACTCCTGGTCTGCACAAGCTTGTGAATTATATGCAGTACTCAGGGCTTTAAGGTTATTAAAAGGAAAAATTGGAACAATATACACAGACTCTAAATATGCATATGGGATAGTGCACACATTTGGAAAATTTGGGAAGAGAGGGGACTTATAAACTCACAGGGAAAAGATCTAATTCATCAAGAGCTAATTGTCCAAGTTTTAAATGCCTTAAGGGGCCCGGCTCAAATTGCTGTGGTCCACTTAAGGGGACACCAGAGAGGATTGGACTTTAGAAACAGGGGAAATAATTTAGCTGACCAAGAAGCCAAGAAAGCAGCCCTACGAACTCGGGGGGACATGGGGCAGAGCGACACTGTATCTGTGGACTCCCCCAAAGAAAAATGGCAAATATATAGTTTTACCACTCAAGAAAAGGAAAAATTACAAAAGATGGGAATTGAGGAGGGGTCTGAAGGGCAATGGAAGCTCCCAGATGGGAGAACTGTTTTACCTAAAAGCAAGGCCTCAGAAATTTTGCAAAGATTGCATGACCAGACTCATTGGGGAACTCAGGCATTAGTAGATCAATTTGCCACTAAATATATGAGTATTGGAATCTATGATTTGGCTAAAAGAGTAGTGGGAGATTGTCTGATCTGTCAAAAAGTAAACAGAAAACATCTTAGGGAAATGCCCATGGGAGGAAGGGAATTAGCTCACAGGCCTTTTGCCAAAATACAAATAGACTTCACTGAATTGCCTAAAGTGGGTAGATATAAATATTTGTTAGTAATAGTAGATCATCTCACCCATTTTGTAGAAGCTTACCCCACTACTCGGACTACTGCTCAGACAGTCGTCAGAATATTATTAGAAGAAATAATCCCTAGATATGGGATAGTAGAAACAATAGATTCTGATAGGGGACCCCACATGCCATATGATTTGGAGGAACCCCGAGACCACCCCCAGTTGAAGGACTATAAAATAACCTCATATATTATTGCCTTAATGAAACACCGCAATGAACTTTGGGAAAAAGGAATCATTACGCAAAGACCCCCTTTAGATTTAAAAATACATAAAATGCACCCAGGAGACTATGTGTTAATAAAATCCTGGAAAGAATCTACACTAACCCCACAATGGGAAGGTCCTTATCTTGTGTTACTCACTACAGAAACTGCAATTCAGACTGCAGAAAGAGGATGGACACATGCCAGTCGAGTAAAAGGACCAGTTAACAACACTGTGTGGCAAATAACCAGTCCTCCGGGAACCTGAAATTGAAGTTACAGAGAAACTAATGGACTCTTATCAGATTGAATACACATCAGACTTATATTACTTAGATAGTGGACTAAGTAGTAATTCAAGTGTTAGAGTAAAGTGTAAAAATCAAAATTGTAATTGCTATCCTTTTGTATGCTATATCTGTAAGGTGTGTGGGGAACGGTGGTGGTCACATTGCAACAGAGGGTATCCTCCACGAGGAACTTGCAATTCCTGTTGAAACGTACAAAGAGAGATTACAGCTTGGGTACTGACCTGTAAAGTGACTAGAGGAGAAATCCGATTGGAATCTAAAGAGTGGTGGGAAATTTTCTCAAAGGGCATTCACCCAGACTATTACTGCTACCATACAAACGAGCCGAGCCCATTTGTGGCAGAGATCATAGAAGGCCTTTGTAAGAAAGACCTAAAAGGGGTCAGTTGTACCGCACCAGAGGTAAAAGATCAGAATTGGCGTTCTTATTGCATGCGGCAAGGCACTAGAGGGCATAAATCCCCTCCTGAAGAATACTCTTGCTGCCGAGAAGATGGTACACCCTGTGGCTCGAAGCACCCGAGTCGACAGGCGAGGCAGAGGAGTAAACAGCTGTGGAGGAAGGAGCCCTCAGGATGGAATACGCAAGCAATATTTGCGGAACTACCCCGGGACTGGGAGTAACAAAGGCAGAAATAGTTTTTGGGCTCAAGGGTATTTTGGTGACAACCAGCTAATAGAGGGAAAGAAGTCACAAGGGTATAATTGTTGCAGTGTGAGAAACCAGACCCCACATGCCATTTGCTTACTGCTTGTGATTTTCCTTTGTATATCTTGTAATACTGCGGAAATAACAACTCATGAACCTTTCAAGTGGACTTTAGGAAGATGGGAGGATTCACGAGTTATAAGGAGCAATACTACAGCTGGAGCTCCCACTTTCCAGTTACCTGTGGCATCCTTAGGTACTCGTTGGGGTTCCCATTGGGTTTCACCGTTTTATATGTGTCCTGCTTCGAATCCTGGTAAAGGGTATTGCAATAGTCCTGGACAATATTACTGTGCATATTGGGGTTGTGAAACAATAGCTGGTACATGGGACCCCCCCACTCCTGATCCATACATTAAGGTGGTCTGGAAGCCAGATGGTTGTATTCCTCCCGGCTACTGGACAGGTCATAAACCCCCAGAAAATATTTGCAGGAATATACAAATTACTGCATTAAGGCCAGAGGATAGTATATGGTTAATTGGAAAAACTTGGGGTGTTCGTTTATATTCAGCTGATTTTGGCAATTTTGGTAGCTTAATATTTATAAAGAAGGAAATTGTGCCCCCTGATCCTGAACCTGTAGGGCCAAACCCAGTGTTATTAGAAAAGGAGGTTGTTTTAGCCAACCAAACAAAAGAAAGGGATCAGACCCAGAATAAAATTCAGAATGAAAACACTTCAGGAGACAAACAGGAAAAAACCCAGGAGGGTAATATACTCTGGAAGGTTATGAAAGCGAGTTATGGTGTCCTAAATAGAACCAACCCAAAACTGACGGAAGACTGTTGGCTGTGCTATAATTTAAGACCCCCATTTTATGAAGCCATAGGGGTCACTGCAAAGCCCAGAAGAGTGAATGGAACTAATCCGAATCAGTGTTTGTGAAAAAAGGGTAAAGAGACAACACCGGGGCTTACCTTGGCTCAGGTAACAGGGAAAGGGAGATGCATAGGAAAAATCCCAACACAAAGAGAATACCTTTGTGGAGTAATAGAAACAGGTGGAAAGAAACCGGCTGACTGGCTATTGCCAGCAGCTAACACTAAGTGGGTATGTAACACTCTGGGTGTCACACCGTGCATCTCACTGAAACTGTTTAATCCAAGCCAAGACTACTGCATCCAGGTAACGATTATGCCCAGAATTACCTACCATACAAGTGACTACATATATGAACAACAAACTGTGCCAGAACACCATCTAATGAAAAGGGAACCCCTCACTGCCTTAACTATTGCAACTCTCCTTACCATCGGGGGAATAGGAGCTGGAACTGGGGTGGCATCCCTAGTAAATCAACAAAAGGAATTTAAAGCATTAAGAATTTCAGTAGATGAAGATCTGAGTAAAATTGAGCAGGCCATCGATGGATTGGTAAAATCATTAAGGTCCCTATCTGAGGTGGTGTTGCAGAACAGAAGGGGTTTAGACTTGCTATTATTACAACAAGGGGGATTGTGTGTAGCCCTGAAGGAGGAATGCTGTGCATACGCTGATCATACTGGAGTTGTTACAGACACCATGGCAGAATTAAGGAGAAGATTAGAGCAGAGAAAGAAGGAAAGAGAGGCACAGCAAAGTTGGTATGAATCATGGTTCAATCAATCTCCTTGGTTAACTACCTTGTTATCCACCCTTGCAGGACCTCTGATACTGATAATATTGGGACTGACCTTTGGGCCATGCATCTTCAATAAGGCAATAAAAATAGTAAAGGGACGATTAGAGGCAGCACATTTAATGCTCATTAGGGCAAAATATGAACCCATACACAATGTAGATGAGACCCTAATACTAAGTCACCAAGAGTTACAAAGATTCACTGAACAAAATAAAGATGAACAAGAAAAAGGGGGGAATTGAGATAAGTGGAAAATCATTTGTTCACTGTGATATACTCGCTTACCTTGGTTTGCATAAGAATGTACTGGTGTGTTTTTGAAATGCTTATTTGCTTACAAGGTGATAAGGAGGTTGAGATTAGAGTCCTGGGTGTGTGTATCTGGTCTGCTTGCTGTATCTCAAAAGAAGAGACTTAGAAGCTATCACAACGACCAGACTCAGACTACATCTGGAGAGTCACGCCTGCAAGGAGAAGAGGGAGGATAAAAGGAAGGTTGGGACAGAACATTTTTGCGCGCCGTTGGTGGAGCAGGAGACTCCCCGGCCGCCCAGCGCTGTGCTTTGCCTGCCTTACTCGCTTGCTATTTTAAGTAAAATTGCTTTATTGAATTAAGACACTTCAAATTGTCGTGTCACAATTTATAACAGCACCGGTTGTTTATTTAGGTAGAAGAAACGCAACCAGAACATACCAACCACTACCATATAGAGACAAAACAGAGATCTGTAAAATACAGAGAGAATTTGAGAGGTCCAGTGAGATTTTTAAAGGCATGATTAGGGCAACGTTCAATTCAAATGAAATGGTACCTAAAGATATCACTGATTTATTTAAATGTTTACAAACACCTTCTGAATATGAGATATGGGAAAATAAGTGGAAGTTAGCTTTGACAGTAGTTTTACAAGAAATACAACAAACACCCAGTGAGGCCATTGACAGTGAAGGCAACCCTATTACAATGCATCATTTATATGGTACAGGAGACATACAATGCCCAGAAAAACAAACCAGACTGTTATCTAGGTCGGTTTTGGGGAAAAATCTGTAATGCTGCAGAAAAAACATTGTATCAATTACCAGTAACTGAGGCTAAGGGCAGCTATATTAACATTAAAGAGTTTCCTTCTGAGAGTTTTTTGCAGATTGTGGATCGTTTGAGAACCCCAGTTGAAAGACAGGTGCAAGACCCTAGGTACAAACAGAGCTGATTAAAGAAATGGCTCAGAGGAATGCGAATGAGACCTGTCATAGAATTATCCTCAGCCTTCCTCTTGACCCAGCACCTAGTCTTGCTCAGATGATTGATGCCTGCATGAGGAGAGCAGAGCTGCCCAATACCTGTGACAGTCATACAGCATCTGCAGAACTACCGCCTGTTGCCACTGCTGCACCAAGTCCAAGGAGGCGACCAATGTCATCACGACAGCTGCAGCACATCATCTGCCTGTGTTGCAAGAAACCAGGACACTTTGCCAGAAATTGCCCTCAAAACCAGAACCAGAGACAGATCAACACACAAAAAAACTGAGTGCAAAGCACTTGACGACCGCTAAAAAACCTACACGCAAAGATATAAATATAGCGGGACCCACACGGGAAAATGCCTCTCTCTTAACAAATAAGGAGGAGGGTGGGACTCATGGTGGGGGGGGACAGAAAAATATAAATGTAAAACGTACCACTAACAAGGTTTGGCAGCTGTTAGGCCGACCTCACCTAGTGACTGCCAGAGGATCTCATTTCGGATCCACTGATTGGGAAGTCATTATAGTGAACCTGTCAAACAGCTCACAAGACCGGCAGGTGTACGATATGGAACTGGACAGTGAGTATTTTGTTACTGGGGACACAGCATACACCCCTCCAGAGATTGAAATAGTTCCCATGACTACTAAGGGAAAAATATCCAGTCTTATGCTGTTGGCACACTGTTCACACCCTCCATTTTACCTAGAAAAGGGGCAAATCCTGGCACAAGCCATTCCCATCTTAGTAGAAATAAGAGTAGAAGGAAAATCACCAGAAGTCTACTGGGCAGAGGTGGTGGGAGAGGATAAACCCTCGATGGCATGCAACCTAGCCCATGGGTCAGAGCACCTTCAGGTGGAAGGAGTTATGGACACGGGCGCAGACATCACAGTAATACCTAAAACCATGTGGCCATCACATTGGGAGTTGCAACCTGTGGCAGGCAAACTTCAGGGCAAAGGAGGAACCACATAGGCAAAAATTTCAAAATGTTGTGCAAATTGAGGAACCTGATGGGAAATTGGCAAGTGTTCATCCATTTGTTGCAGACTATAAGGCTCCTCTGTGGGGGAGAGACACCATGTCCCAATGGGGAGCCTAGTTGATCATTCCTAGGACACTCCAGGATTTTTGGAAATAGCCACTGTGGGGTGCCCTGCCCACAAGCTAAAATGGTTGGATAACACCCCAAAGTGGGTAGCACAGTGGCCTTTGAGTAGTGAGAAACTCAAGGCGCTTGAGGAACTTCTGAGGGAGCAGTTAGCTCAAGGACACCTACAAGAGACAGCTAGTCTTTGGAATTTCCCAGTCTTTGTAATAAAGAAGCCTGGGAAGGACAAGTGGAGATTGTGCCACAATCTCAGAGAAATACACAAAATTGTAGATGACATGGGACCTCTCCAAACAGGAATGCCTAGTTCAGCTATGCTCCCCCAAAACTGGAAATTAGCTGTATTAGATATAAAGGACTGTTTCTTCCAAATTCCACTGCACCCTGAAGATGCCCCGAGGTTTGCATTCTCGGTTCCTACCATCAATCGGGAAGCCCCAATGAAATGCT
Organism: Lonchura striata; assembly: GCF_046129695.1. Lineage (NCBI taxonomy): Eukaryota > Metazoa > Chordata > Aves > Passeriformes > Estrildidae > Lonchura > Lonchura striata. The sequence goes on from NC_134612.1 coordinate 1,169,876, forward strand.
ATCACTGGAAAGTTTTGCCCCAAGGTCTAGAATCCAGTCCTTTCATATCCCAGCAGTATGTAGCAGCACTACTGTCTCCTGTACATGCAGAGAGAAAGGATGCCATCATCCTTCATTACATGGATGATGTGCTTGTGTGTGCTCCCAATGACTTTATGCTCCAATACATGCTTGACCTAGTGGTTGAAGTTTTAACCTCTGTTGGATTTAAATTGCAGAAAACAAAGTTCAAAAAATGCTACCTTGGAGATACCTGGGCCTGGAAATCTCTGCAAGGACCATTATCCCACAGAAATTTGAGATCAATTGCAACCCCAGAACACTAGCAGACCTCCACTCTTTATGTGGGTCTTTAAATTGGGTAAAGGCCCTGTCTAGGCCTCACAAATGAGGACCTAGAACCTCTCTTCAATTCATTGAAGGGGGAGAGGGAGCTGGCGTCCCCCAGGGAACTGAACCCAAAAGCAAAGACAGCAATCGAAAAGGTACAGAAGTCCTTGTGAGAAAGTCAGGCACATCGGTGTGGCCCAAACGTGCCTTTCCAGTTCATTGTTCTAGGAAAGCTGCCACACCTGCATGGGTTGATTTTCCAATGGATCGAGGGGCAGAAGGATCCACTCTTAATCATAGAATGGGTTTTCCTATCGCTCCAAAGATCCAAGACCATCACTAGGCCACAAGAGCTAAAAGCAAAGCTGATTCAGAAGGCCAGGGTGAGGTTGTGAGAATTAGCAGGGTGTGACTTTGCATATATCCACCTTCCAGTCAGGCTTTCTGAGGAGGGAAGGAACTCTCCTGAGAGATTGACCAAAGGGATGTTTGAGCATTTGCTCCAGAGCAATGCCAGTCTCCAGTTATCTCTGGACAACTACAGGGGACAAATATCAGTCCATGCCCCATCTCACAAGTTGTTCAATGAGGAATTCCACCTTATTCCTCAAGAGTAAAGGAGCCAGAGAGCACTCAAGGCTCTCACAGTGTTCACGGATGCCTCTGGGGCTTCCCACAAGTCGGTGATGACTTGGAGAAATCCACAGACTCAGCATTGGGAAGCTGATGTTGAGCTTGTGGAGGGATCCCCCCAGGTGGCTGAACTGACTGCAGTGGTGAGAGCTTTTGAGAAGTTTTCTGAGCCAATCAAATTGGTGACAGACTCTGCCTATGTAGCAGGAGTAGTGTCCAGGGCGGAGCAGGCTGTACTCAGAGAAATAGAGAACGAACATCTCTTCAGGTTGCTCTCAAGGCTGATTTATTTAATCTCTCACCAAGAGCATCCATTCTTTGTGATGCATGTGAGGTCACACACTGATTTACCAGGTGAGATTGCAGAGGGGAATCACAAAGCAGACTCCCTTGTTGCACCAGTTGAAAAAGCACGTCTCCCTGATGTGTTCCAACAGGCAAAGCTGAGTCACCAGCACTACCATCAGAATGTGCCAGGTTTGATTCGACAGTTCCAGACAACACGGAGTCAGGCTCGAGCCATTGTGACCAACTGTCCTAATTGCCAGCTCCAGGCTGTGCCATTGTTGGGCATGGGGGTAAACCCCAGAGGCCTTAGCTGCTGTGAGGTATGGCAGACAGACATCACACACATTCAGAGTTTTGGGCACCTTCAATGTGTTCATGTAAGCGTGGACACATTCTCAGGTGCAGTGTATGCCTCTGCTTATGTAGGACAAAAGGCTGCACATGTCAAACAACACCTAGTGCAAACATTTTCAGTATTGGGGGTTCCAAAAATGATCAAAACAGATAATGGCCCAGCGTATATATCCAAGGAGTTTCTGGAATTTGTCCAACAGTGGGGAGTGGAATATAAAACTGGCATCGCCCACTCCCCCACAGGTCAAGCTGTAGTCGAGCATGCATACCAAATGCTCAAACAGGTATTGAAAAAACAAAACAGTTCAGGTCCGTGGATGTCTCCACGAGAGAAGCTCTGCAAAGCCATGTTTACCGTCAATTTTCTGAACTGTACATTTGAAAACATGAGTCCACCTGTTGTACGTTACTTCAACAGTGGCAACCAGTTCAAATTGTCTCAGCATCTCTCAGTCTTGATTAGGGATCCAGAAACTTGGGAAACCAAGGGTCCCTATGAACTTGTAACCTGGGGTCGTGGCTATGCATGTGTAGCTACTCCCTCAGACCCTCAGTGGATTCCCCAGAAGTGAGTGAAACCTTTTGTCCACAAGAATCCAGGTCAGACAAAAGGGGACAGGAAGCAAGTAGCTGATGCTTCAAAGAGAAGACAACGCCGGATGAAAGAAGAGGATTGTTCCCAAGCATGAATTCCTTCCGGCAGAAACAGAAACCTTAATATGTTCTTAAATGTTTGTTTTTCCATTTTAGAGAAAACCTACCCCTCAGTTAACCCTGTGATGAACCTTATCTAAGCTGTCATCCTGCTAATGCTGAACAATCAGGCAGCTGCATGGATCGTCCCTTAGCCATGTCAAAATATCTGGGTGACCCTGGCACAGACACTACAGCAGGAAAACATTTTCTTGTCCACTGCACCAGCAAAAGACCCTATGTGCATCTGTCTGGTAGGAATTCCATGGCAGGCTGGAGAATTTCCAGCAGGCCTGAACAAACATAGGTCCAACAAAATCCCAGAGGCAGACATCCCTCAACCACACAAGGATAAGAAGCAAGTTGGGGTGATCCTGAAATCCTTAGAAGACTGGTTGTGGGGTTTGCACAGGATAGCTCAGGAACCCCAAGAGTTAGAGCTATTGGGTTCCTCTCCTGCAGCTAATTTTGTACACTTTGCTGTGCTCCCAAAACCTTCTAACACTGATGAATACCACGTTATAAAACAACGCAGTGGGGAGTTCACTGCAAGGTGGTGGTGTCAGAACACGAGCCATATTGGGGCAGACAACCCATCTCACTCAAGTCCCAAAGGTCTCCCTAAGGGATTGGTTTTAATTTGTGGGGATAGAGCATGGGCAGGAACTCCGTCTCGGCTCTTAGCAGGGCCATGTACAATCCAGACGCTGTCCGTATTGACACCCAACCAAACTCTAATTGGTGAATGGATGCATAAAAACAAATCAGCAAACAAAATTCAAAAGAGGAGTGCAGACAATCTGGACCCAAATTGTAACTCAGAAATTTTTCATTGGGCCAAGTCAAAAAGAGTTGCTGTGTCCCTGTTTCTTCCGTGGGTTGCAGCAGGCAAAGCTCTAGGTGAATTGGGCCACCTAGAGTGCTGGGTAGTCAAACAGGCAAACTTAACATCTGCCGCCATCAGCTCCCTCCTAGAAGACAAGGAAATTACCAGACAGGCCACGCTGCAAAATCGTGCTGCAATAGATTTCCTTTTGTTACAGCATGGACATGAATGCAAAGAATTCAAAGGACTTTGTTGCATGGACCTGACTTCAAAGGCTCCAAACATCCATGCTGCCCTTCGAAGCATGAACAGCCTGATTGGACAAGTGAAACAAGAATCTGAAGATTGGTTTACAGAACTGTTTAAGGGCTGGGGATTCACGGGGTGGTGGACATCTATAGTTAGATCAATTTTGTTACTCATTTGTTCGTTGTAACCTTGGCGTTCGGGATACTGCGTCACTTGATTTTCAAAGCTATCAAGGGTCTCATACCTTCTGCCTCAGAAGTCAACCACATAGAGCTGGCTAACCTGAAGAGGCCTGACTACGCCGCCAACTGTAGGTGGTGGGAAACCCATACTCAGGATTGAATTGAGCCCAGTGAATTCCTGTAACCTTGTTAAACAAATAAGATGGAGTTGTTACAGTGTACTCATGGGCACTCTGTGCCCCCTTCCCCAGGACCCTGTGACTCTGATCAAGATAACTCTGGACCCCTCCTTCCTGCCCCAACAGGGTTGGTGAAGAGCCAGAGAAGCCCACCCTGTCCAAAGTCTATATAGACCCCTGACATTTCCTGTTCATCCTCTTTTGCCCCGCTCTTCCCTTGGATATCACAGAATAAAGAAAGCTGCACTAACATTTCTCAAGGTAAGAACCTCTTTTGGAAATCTTTGCCATCTCCTGATATTCCTCCCATCAAAGCCTTGGATCTCTGGGCTAGCCTGATAATTCAGGGGGCTGTGAGGGGGGGAACGTCATATTTCTTCTGGTTTTAGTTGTCTTTGGTAGCTAATTTTCAATGGGAGCCCTGCAGACAGAAGAAAGCATTAAATTGACCTAACTGGGGTGTATTCATCATGAAAAGAAAACACAGGGGTCAGCTTGTGGTGACAGAAGGAGGGACAGATAGATCACGCTTTATTCTCCAAGAAAATGGTATCCTTTTATCTCTTGCCATGTATTTCTAACCCTTCTGCTGCCTTTTGCTACCCTGTGCCCCTGCTTATTTCCTGTAGTGGCTATGCAACAACAAGGATTTTATTAACAGTAGTGTACATTTGCAGAGTTTTGTAAATTGGGGGGCACTCTACATCTGCTAATCTGTTTTATTGTGATGCAAGGTAAAGGACTACAAGATATAAATATATTTATTTTGCATGAGAAACACAAAATGGTGTGTTTTATGAGGTGACATAACACATAAGGCATTGGAAAACATGGTCAGATACAACCAGATGCATTAGAATAACAAAATGTTTGGAATTCTGCACTGACATCACAGTATTCTTGATGTAGGTCTCCATGAATTCTCTACTTTATTTGTATGTAGAATGTAGAACAAAATGAAAATAAAGAAGTCGGAATGCTTTCTAACATGCTTTTTGATGACTGGTTTGAACTAAGATGCACAAACATGCATCTCAGCGATGTACTTCTTAAAAAAGATCTATACTATCCATTGATAAATTCTCAAAGATATTCACTGTAATTTGATTAATAACAATGTGGCATAACTTGAACTCTTGCCTGTAAAAAAGATTAATGTAAAGTTGCTATTACAAAGATTTATTCATGGCTACACATTAGTTTCTGTCTGCCTAATTAAATATATGGTATCCAAACCAATTTGATTGGGTCAAAGTTTGTGCACAGAGTAGCTGGCAAGTGCTGCATCTGCAGTGCCATTTAGTTATGGCAATTTGTCAGTGGCAGTCTTAAATCATGATATGTTGTAAACATAGATATTTCTTTAACATTGACAACGTCATTTCAGGCATCCTTATTGACATTTTAATTTTTATTGTTGTTTGCTATTTCATTCCTTCCCAGAAATGCCCCTGACGCTTTCCAAAATAATACAAAAACTCAGAAAGTTACTCATAATTCTTTGCCTTTCTCACAGGTTTCTTGTTTATAGAAAAGCTTTGCAAAGGAATAGAGTTTGCCTAAAGAAAATTAAAATATATGTGAAGTTGCTTATCTAAATTCCTAGTTTAACGAAACAAAGATGAAAACTCTCCATTTCAAGGTATCTATTCAGTTTTTGAAGACAATTACTGTGATTACATGGGTATGCCTCACAGTGAGTAACTTTCTGTGTAAGAGGAAAGATGGGTGAGAAACAGTAGGTGTCATAGCTCACGAAAAAAAAAAAAAAGAAAGTAAAATGTGTAAAACTTTAGTTCTCTCTGTATTCCTATGGTGTCTGTGTTCAGCTGCATGAAAGAGCTTTACAGCTTTCTGTCCAGTTCCACCGTTTTCTTGAAGGGAAAGAAATGTAGATTGCAGGTTTTTAAGTGTATTTGTCAAGTGGGTTTGTAGCACTAAGGTACCACAGATGACTCAGTTAAGATATTATGTAGCTTTTTTTTTTTTTTTTTTTTTTGGAGGGGGTTGGGGTGGGGTAGGACAGGGGTATTTCTGTGGTGTTTTTTAAATTTTATTTTTAAAATATTTTAATAATTTTTAAACTGCACTTTCTTCATGTCTAGCACACACATGTGAATTTATGCTGTCTGGAGACTGATATGTGATCTCCTGCTGGGGAGGTGGTGAAGTCCCTGGTAGCTCCCAGCTTATTCTTGAATTTGTTCGATTCCTAGAGATTGTTTTGTCCCATGGTTGCATTAATATGTCACTGCACTCCTATAAGGAGATTGACTGATTTTCAGTCTAGAGATCCTCACATCACTGAACCAGTTTGATGTTTTGTTTTTTTTTTCCTGGCATGCTGTCCCAATAGAGTGGGGTATTTCTTTCCCACCTCCTGTGTTGCATTTGAAGAACAACTCAAGGGCACTTCTATTAAGAGGGACACTGAGACCTTATGGTTAAGATATCAGCTAGGGCTGATAGTTTGCATTTTGAATCCAAAGGAATACACCAGAAGACAAAGAAGACGAAACCAAATTGAAAAATAGTGTCTTAGGTTGAAGGGGCATAGGACACTTCAGGAGCAAAATGCCATTCAATTAGGATTTTTACTGATGTAGTAAAAAATATGAACTAAAAGAGCAAAATAAAATTAGTAGTAGATGAGACTTGGAAGTCAATTGCAAGAATTGTATTTCCAGAAAGAGCAAGTTTTTATCATATTTAATTTGCTTGTGGATAGTAAATCATGTATTTTAAAAAGCATTTGTATCATACTTCATGGTGTGGGGGACTGAGGCACAAAAAGTGAATGTGTTTCAAAGGCCCAGATTCTGGAATTGGGTCCAGCTGGGAAAAAGAGGAGTTTTGCTTCAGTAGCAAATACAGAATGTATCAACCTGCTACCGTGGGAAACAGGATACTGCAAAATGGACACCTAGCCAGATCATGGTGAGAAGAGTGGGGTCATAGGATAGAGCTAGCCTCTATTTGGTCAGGTTTCTGGTTCTTGTTTTCAGTTGGTTCGGTTTTAAGAGGCTGTCGGAAGACCCTCACTCATTTGCCTGCCGATTGCCATGAGCAGGAACTCCCACCTCTGCAGTTCCGGCTTGGAGAAGGCAACAGTGCAGGTGCAGCCGCTGTACCGTTACGTTGCTGTTCCCAACGAGGCCCGGCAAGAACTTGGCAAGGACTTGGCAAAGACCCAGCATGGACCCAGCATGGAGCGGCCTACTGCAATTCCTGCTTCACTCTCCACCCTTAAGCCGAATGAACTGCTGGGGTGACTCTGGTGGTCTCTCACTGAAGACCCCTCATCTGCCTCATTACCACCGTGACAGACAGAGATCAAGACCCCTCTCCCCAAGGACTGAGACTGAGACCCCTACCACAGAGAGTGGGGGGGGAGTGACATGACCTCTTCTTCTCCAGTAACTTCAATGGACTTATTCTTCATTGTGTTTGTCCTGCCTGGATGATTTTCAGTAGATACATGTCGTGGTTTGACACAGAAAAAGAATTTTTCTTGGAAGGAAGAGGTCAGTTGGATATTGACCAATTGAAGGTGGACACGCCTCTGAGAACACAGGTTAAAAGCAGAATTCCCAGAATTCCCAGAACTCCCTTTCTTTGGTTCTGGTCAGCGTGCAGTGCAGCCTCTCCCCTGCCCAGCCATGAGCTGGGTGGGGAAGGGGAAGTCCATGTAGCCTTTGGAGGTAGGCCCAAGGGTGGAGGGACTGGAACCAGGCCTGGCCCCCTGCAGATGGAAGGGTGGAGAAATTTGGGATGTCTCTGTTCCCCCCCACCAGTGTCTCTCTCTCAAGAGAGAGAAAGAGACAGCGGCAGTTTTGTCAGCAGCACGCCACGGGGAAGAAGAGCGGGGGGGTCGCAAGGTGCCCAGCCACCTGTGGGAGCCAGAGCCTGGGCATCAAGCCATCCTTGGGAGTTGGGACTTTTAACCCTTCCTTGAAAAATTAAAGCTTTGTAAAATTTTTCTCCTCCTTGGTTTGAAAGAGAGGAAGAGAGACAGCTTGGACCCTGGGATGTTGGAAGGAGAAATTCTAGGTGGGAGGAGATGATGGAGCGGCTTTTGGCTGGACATTTTCTTGGTAGCCACAGACTGAACCGATCTTCTCCTCCAAGAGAGACTGTATTTTAGGAGGATGCCAGTGAGCCAAAGAGACCATGCTTCAGGTGGGAAAAGACAGAAGTGGAGCAAACAGAGAAAAGTTAGGGGGTTTGTGGTGGTGCCCCCTGTCTTCAGAGAAGAAGAGATCTCTGTTCTTGGACCCTCGGCCCCAAGGGGAAATGGGGGGGACTGCGGTCCCAAAACTGAAAAACGGAACTCTTGTTCTTTTTCCCCTCTTGGCAGGGCATCCTTGAAAGGAAAAATCCTAAAAGCAGTCTGTCCATGCATTGGTGGTGACAGCACTGTGCATGGAAAGGAGAGGGCCACCATGGCAAACTTTTTCTCCGGGCGGTGCCATGTGTGACATGAAAACACAGGATGTAGCATCTGCGTTTTTTGGGGGGTCTGTGGCACGGGAGGGGCACCTCTCCCTCGATGGACTGAATATCGATTGTCTGGAGAGTGGAAACCTGATTGGGGTCCAGATTTTGTCTTGCTGTGGTTTGTTGGAGTTGGGTGATGGGAGGATAAATGCTTTGGAAGGTTTTAATTTTGAATTTTGTGTGTTTTTTCTTTCATTTTCCTTTTATAGTAGTATAGTAGTAGTAGCTTAATAAAGTTTTTTGTTTTCCCTTGTTATTAAGCTTGGGCCTGCTTTGCTCTGTTCTCGATCGTATTTCACAGCATTCAATTGAGAGATTTCATTGTGCCAGTGCCAAACCATGACGTTTTTTGGTTCCCTGACCAGGAAACAAATTCTGGGCAAGATAAGATAAGACGGTGATAAGAGGATGACATGACCTGTTCTTCTCCAGTAACTTCAATGGACTTATTCTTCATTGTGTTCATCCTGCCTGGATGATTTTCAGTAGATGCACCTGTTCCCCCCATAGCAATTTCAGTAGACTCTCATTGTTCTGCCTGTTCCCCCCTTTTCCCTCTGTGGACTATAACTGGACCCTTGGGTTAGGTAGGACTTTGGAGACTCTCCCCAACACAACAAGAAGGATCCCCATCGTCCGGACCAGTGAGGACTCCGCCTGTGTTGGTATCTATTCCCATTCCCCCTTCTCTCTCTCTCTCCCTCCCTCTCTCTCTCTCTCTCTCTCTCCTTTTTATTTATTTTCTGACACCACTATTTCATTTATTGTTTTTGGCCCCTAATAAAGGTGCATTTGTTGATTTGTTGTGATTAAACTGATAGTCCCCTGCTGTTTGTCTTTTGCACTTTGTGATTGGCTAATGAACCATCACAACACCCCATTATAAGTGGATTGTGACAGGTACCTGTTACAAATAAAGTAAAGTTCTGAGTTTGCATTTGTGATTGGACCCTTGCCCTCAAAAGACCCCTATACCTTGTTGCAGTGCCACACCCCTCGGGTCTTTGGATCTTGCCTCTGAACTCTACAGTTTCCATGTTTGTTATTTTGTTATCAAAGTCTCTATTTTTTTGGGCAAGACCATTGTTTACGTCCCTTATTTCACCAGTTACCCCCGGCCAAGCCAAACAAGGGATTGTAGTGAGAGAAGACTGTGATACCAGATGTGTCCACTTTTGTTCAAAGCCTCTGGAAATATTACTGTGGTCTCTTTTATTGTTCTTCAAAAGTATCAGTGGGCACTTTCATTTATTTGATCAATTATATAGAAGTGAATGAATGAGGATATTTAATTTTTGGCAAAATCTGATGCTTCCGAAGTCAAAGCAGAAGAAAGGTATTTTTTACGGCAGATGCAGTATATAAATGTATTGAAACTATATTTGTGCATCAAAATCTAACTGTTGTATACATATTTCCTAGGAGCTTTGTAAATCCATTTCTGTGTGTTCCCTGTTGGAAAACAGAACTGCAATACAAAAGTAGCATATTTTGAGCTTTTTACCTTTCTATATGTCTGCCTTTTTTTACATTACCTGTCTGAAACTAGTACATCTTTTTGTCCAATACAAATGTTTTGCTATTCAGGTATCCTACCTGCTCATAAGTAAGAAGATTCCTGTAATTAGACCCCATCTAAATTTTATTCCAATTTATTATGCCAGTTGATTGACTAGAGCAGATCAGTTGGCTAGAACCTACACAATCACCTTGTCCTACTGCCTGACCATTCCTGTTTAATTCTAAAAGTCAACACTGACATTTTCTGCAGCTACTGTGCTCAAAAGGAGCCACAAGAAAGGGGTTTAAAAATTCAATTTAACAGAAGAAAGATTATTAGACTATTAGATTATTAGATGATTAGGATTATATTATTAGACTATTAGGAGATTATTAGACTGTTATGAGACTATTTAGATTCTTTGGAGTTGTCCTTCTGCACTTGGTTGCTGCTCCCAAAGTTAGGAGAAGAAAATGTGCACATGGAAAAAGCACTGCAGAAATGTATAACCTGGGCCAGTTCTAATGAGTTCATATCATAAGCAAGAAATGAAAGAAAGGAAGGTTTATTATTCAATTTAAGTAATGGTAAATGCAATATTTAAGAGCTGTCCTGACTTTGAAGACTATTGTGTAGAGGCAATACAAGGTTTACTCAGTATTTTGAAAGGAAACAGTTGTTGTGGTATTTTATTCCAATGTCAGTGGCTTCTGGATCTATTTTTATTTGTGTTACAAATCTCTCAAAGTGGTAGTATTGACTAAAACAGTGATTACTTATTCTTTGAATTTTTTTCTTTCAAAAGGTGGATAAAACCTCTAATTGATTTCCTGCAGAGAGTGCAGAAAAGGAAAGTCCTGCCAAAATTATCCTTAGTTAAGCATAGTTCCAATTGTAATTATTAGGATGAAATCTTTCAGAGGAAAGGCTTGCAGAACTTTGTTTTTTGTTGTTTTGATAAGCTCTGTATTGCTTTGGACAGTTAAAACCAAGTCCCAGTTGGTGTTTTATAAGCCTTCCTCTGTCAGGGATGCTTCAGTGTAATTGCAGTGAAGACTGGGATTAAATTCCCATCTTATAGAAGGTACTTGGCAAAGTAAGAAATGCTGGTTCCAGGTGACTGCAGCACAGTACAGGGGACTATCAAGAGGTTCTCCTGTTCTTTTCCAGTTAAGCTGTCTTGCATCTAGAGCTCAGCTGCTGCTCCATCTTTCGGTGTGCTTTCTTCTCCTGGTTTACCTCCATCCCTGTTCTCTCCTTCCTAATGTGGAGCAGGGATGTATTCCTGGTGCTGGATGAAACCTTACCCTGCACAAGGGAAGCTGAGCCTATGGTGATCTGCTTGTGTGCAGAAGGATTCAGGAGAATGGTTTGTGCACTGTCCCAGGAACTGCAGCATTCAGTGGAGTGAGGATACACACCTGTGTGCAGCTACATGGAAACCGCCAATTGTACTGCATGCTGGGCCTAAAGTGAGCCTGGGATTATTTGTGGGACTCATCCCTTCCCTCAAACAGTTTACTAGTTTAAGAGGCACATGGCTCCATTTAAAGTAATCTAGTATGATTTGAGCTTTTTAATACAAAAAGAATTATTAAAATCTTGATAAATATGTAACTTTTCAGGACAGGTCAAGGGGAAGATGTGTTTTTTACCAAAGAGCAATGGACAGTAGGATTAAAATTATTTTTTTACATGTCTAAAGTCTCATTTGTGAGTGCAAGAGTTCTTGCTCTTTTTCTGACTTTATCACTTGGGAGCATGGGAGCTGCCATAGTGTGTCCAACCAGTCATTCAGTCATTTGTCTGTGGCAATACTACCTTTCCAGCAGTGACCAGTGTGAAACACTCTGGAAAAGGCCAGGAAAACCTGGGAGAAGGCCTGTTGCAGATGATAGATAAATATGATTGTTCATAAATAATACAGCTAGGATGAGAACAGTTCTCCCAGCTAGCCGGATGACACCCCTGCCCTCGGATGAGTCCTGGGGTGAAATGGGCTGTTCCATCCCACCCCCCAAAAGGCTCACCCCACACCTCTGTACCTTCCCCTAAAACATTAGTGCCTGTAACCCCATTGGCCCATGCCTTATCCGAACCCACCTAGAAACTCCTGATAAGGAGGCTTCGAGGGGCCACGCGCCCTCTTGGAACCTCTTCCCCCCTCTTGGAACCTCCTCCCCTCTTGGGGCTTTCCCTCTCCTAAACCCTCCTTTTGTCTCTCCCCTCCCCCACCCTCTCAGGCCGGCCACGTGCTGTGTCTGGGAGCACGAGGCAGGACCTTCCTGCACCCCCAATAAACCTCTTTCCCCAAGAGCAAACTTCAGAGATCTCTGCCTCCATTCATCAACACCGTGCTGGAGTGTGATATTCTCACAAAGGCCAGAGTGGGGAACACTGATCCTGAGGAAAGTGAGAAAAATGGCTTCTTTTCCCTTCTGCTTTTGTTTTGGTTTTGTCTGGATGAAAAGGATTGGAAAAAAGCTCCAAAGCCATCATCTGTTTGTGATGGCATTTTAAGTTTTCCCTTTTGATAATTCACCATAAACTGAAGAAATTGCTTAATAAGAAGGCAAGGGGGGAAAGGGATCCAGCTACATTAAAAAGCACATCTAATCCAGTGTAGGAAAAACTATTTCTCTTCAGGACAACAAGAAAATATATGTAGTGCTGCACCTACCTCCTGCCCTCCAGCCTGCCCCTACCAGCTCACTTCCTCCACAGCTGGTAAATGTGCGTGTGCTTCAATGTTCTTTAAAGGTAAAGTTAGATTCTGCCTCCCCCACCTTTCCAAAGGAAAGTGTCTCCAGGAATGCCTGATGATTTACCCAAATCTAGGGCAAATTTATGGCGTTGTGTGTAGCCATAAATATTGAACATGTCTTGTGATGCAGAACCAACAGAGTAATTCAGAGGTTTTCCATCAACAATGCTGCACTGCACATTGATGATGAAAAAACACTTAAAACACATAGAGTTGAAGAAAAATTTATTTCTCTTACATGTTTTTTTTCTTCCCTCCACTCCAAGCCTTCATAATAATATTTACAAGATTTTTGGAATCCTAAACAAACTATTATGGGAAGCTAATTAAGATCTCTGCATTGTGCCAAAACAGGAAGAAATAGCACATTTTTCATGGAAAAATCTCGTAAGACTGATGTGTGGATGTGGGAGATTGGAAAAATGTATTTAGTAAATCCCTCTGGGAAGGAATAGAGTGTGGGTTTGGTGGCTACCATGGATCTTGTTTTAAACTGAATAGTGGTAGCAACTAATAGAGAATTTATTGGTTCTGGTGCTAACACAACTACATCATTGGATTGGGATGCAGAAATAGTTCTAATGTTTACAGTGAGAACTAAACAAGCTGCCTTCTTTTCAAATAAGGATCCTTAGAAATTGGGTTGAGAACTACTTCTCTGTGTGCTATCCATTATATTGTGAACAAGCATTTAGTGTTGGGTACAGAACTGGAGCTTCAACAGCAAGAACCATCTTTAGTCAGATGGAAAATTTTAAAATAAAGCCAAATATCAATATGGCGACTCTGGTTGTAGGTGGCAAAACCATTCCATCTGTATGATGTTGACATATTTCACTCTTCTTTGCTGTAACCAATCCAAGGGATTCCACATGTAGATAAATAACAAAGGATTTTCTCTTGTAGACCACAGAGTTTTGTCCTTACTAATAACACTTGAAATCACAATGAAACACAGTCCATTTTTCAGTAGGTAATGACTAGTGAAGAGATTGATTGATTGATTGATTGATTTATTGATTGAAAATATCTCAGGGTAAACATAAGCAGAGAGGAGGGATAGGACTGAAAGTAGAGATCACATGTGCAAATAGCTGGCAAAGAAAAAAGATAATATAATAAGGCTAAACCCACCATAACACAGAGGAATACAGTACTGGTAATGACTTGCATTCCTGCAGCATTCTTTCGTCCAGAATTGTCTTCAGACACTGCAGAGATCTCATCATTCATCCCTCTAAAGAAGTCACCTTTCAGGCAAAGATAAGAAAAACAGATTAGAAAGATATGGAGAAGAAATACTGCTAAAATCTAGGGAAAGGGAAGCAGAATAGGCAAACCTATTTTTCAAAGGATCCCACTCAAAAACAAATTATGGTCCCGAACTGAAGGCATAGATATTCCAAAATAATTTATATTATCTCTGGGACCTAATTTTGGGAGAAATAGTTGGATGTCTCACTTACTATGAAACTTGAAGACACAATCCCCTCTCTTCTGTATTTTGGGGCTGGTCCTGCCACGTGCAGGCATCATCTCATGAGCACATCCTAGTTTCCTCAGGGAATAGCCATGAGGGAATTGTGATCTCCATCCAGTCCCTGATTTAGACTGAGGATATAATACACTGCAGAGGAAATCCACAAGACTCTTCGGACAAAAAAATAATTTTAGTAATAGCTGAGGACTTAAATATTGTTTTCATCCTTTTTAAAAGAGGAAAAAATTAAGGTAAGATCATTTTCTGTTGGTTGTTTCCAAGAAATATGAGAGACTTGTTAGTTGGAAGGGTTAAAGTTATTTCTTCACTTTGCAGGTGCAGGGGCTTTCATCTCCAGTTCCCCCACAGGCTGGAACCATTTCAAGTTGCAGTGGGTGTGTGTGGTATGTGGTGGAACTGCAGTAGAGGCAGTCCCTTTTAGAGCTTCATATAATTATATGTACATTCATGCCCACAGTTCCTATAGAGGCAGAAGGACTTTCCTTTTCTCTCCTCCTTACACTTTTCTCATATCTAAAGCATAGGTTTTCATTTTGCAGCTACGAAGGCAAAGCCATCTTAGCCTGTAAGAAAGAGAGAGACCATTCCAGTTCCAGCAGCAGCAGCTTTTTAGCGTGACAGGGAATGCAGTAATTCAATTAGGAGCTTTGGAGTTTAATACCCATTCTCTGGGCAGGGTAAGAGCAGCTGTGTTATGCCACATGGTAGCATAAGAAGAGCCATACTTTTGCTCCTAAGCTGCCCTGTTTTTTTTATGCCTCACATGTAATGTGAGGGGCACTCACGGGCTACTGCAGAGAATTCCATGTGAGGTGCTGTGTGGCCATGTCTGGACACTGAGTGATCACACCTGTCACTTTTCATCTTCAGACAGGTTCATATTGACCTTTCCTACTAGAAAGTGCAGTCTCCTTTCCCAGTGCCTCAGGTGAATTTCTGAGAATATACCTTATGTCTTTGAAAAAGGCAGAAGCACGTTTAATAAAATACTGCCAGAGGACTTGAATCCTATCCGTGTCTCCTTGCCCTGTTACCTACTGCCATTCTCCCATCGAGCAGATATTGTGGTGTGTAATTCAATTTTAAGCAGCAGAAGCTGCATAGTTCATAGTTGACATCCAGGTCAACTGGTGCATGAAATAAAGATGCGTGCACAGCTCAGGGAGAGAGATTCACGTCCTTTTCACCTGAAAAAAGCAGATTAAAAGTTACCTATGGAATGATTTAAAAATTCCCACTCTGTCTTCCAAATATAATTTTGTTCAACTCCTTCACAATAAAATGCTCCCTTCTTGTGCTTCTGTATTTACATAACTACATGCTTGACTTCACAGTAGGTCAGCCACAATTTCTGTTTTTTTTTTTTTTCTTGAGAAGCAAGGGACGGTTTTGGTTTTCATTTTGTCTTCTGGTTCTGATGTTTATTCCCATTACCTCTGTATTTTCATTCTGATAATTGATACTTTACCTCATCTGAGATGAGATTCTGTTTCCTTAATTTGTATATGCATTTTACTGATGCTCCTTTGTCACTTGTGTTTAAATGCTCAACCAAGAATTTCTGTGACAAATTAACCTTTAAGAAAAAGTTATTTTCATTCTGATTAAGCCCAAAATGTCCAATCAAAAGCTGTAGTTCTAAGGCATTTGTTACACAACTGTGTTGTTGCCTGGTGAAGAAGTAGCTCCAGATTTCACTTTTAAAATGTTTAATAACTCTTGAAAATATCTATACAATGTTGTGGTGTTCCACTAGTAAGGCTTCAAGGATTTTTAAAAGCAATTCTACTTAGATTTTTACAACCCTAGAATGTCCTTTCCAGATTCTGAAGGGATTCCAGAAAAACCTATAAACTGTGAGAGACTCTTGTAAACCAGTGGGTTCTATGCAGCAACTATAAAATGAGCATGGCTGAACACATTTGGGCATTAACATTTGGGCAAACTGCCTCCTGTGGCTTTTGCAGCCTTCCCATGGAGCAAGCAGAGAGTCAAATGGCTTCTGGAAAATTTGTATCAGTCTGTGGAAAAGGCTGTTAGAGAAGACATAGAAGATGTTAGAGATTATAAGAGATCTGAAGTTTCCCAGTGCAAGCAGGCAGCTCCAGCAGCTGCTGCTGCCTCAATATATTTTAGCACTTCTCTCCTAAATTTGTGCAAGCAGACAGAACAGAACACTGAGACACCTCTGTTCCAGCACTGCCATTCCTTGTGCCAGGCTCTGGATATTTCTCCCTCTCTCTGCACCTGAGGACTTCAGCCATCAGTGCTGAAGGGACACATTCTGATTTGTCTGCAGAAGCACACAGATTTCTGGATGGAAGTTAGAAATCTGTAAGAAAAAAAATGAAACAGATATTCCTGGTTTGTGCTATAAAGCAGCACAATTCATATTTTTTTCTGTGACTTGTGCCAAATGTCTCACCCAGTAACTTAGACTTTGTAATTTTTTTGTCAGTAAAGCCATACTCACGTATACCAGTTGACAGATCACCCTGCTGTTAAACCTTTACCCAAAAGTGCTTTCTGTACCATGTAGTTCTTAAGCTGGAGTTTCAAGCTGTTACTTGAAATGTAAACTCACTCAATGATGCAAAAGAGATAAGTTTTCAGTCTTTATTCAACAATTTTGCATGGGATACTGAGTTATTCTGCATTCATTTAGCACAGCAATTTGTTATCATCCTTGGTTAGCTTTTAAATCATTATAATTTTAATAGTTCTTAGAACACCATAGCTTTTTTTCTCTCTCTCCCCCTCTCCTTTTTTTAAGAACTGATATTCTAAAATATGTCTGCTCCTTAGTATGGTAAAACTTTTTGTTTGTTGTTTTCTTGCAAACAATTAATTTTATTCAAATGCTCAAATGAGACATTTGTAACCAGGTCAAAAACATAAGCTGATAAAGTTCTCCAGATGTCAGTGAAATGACTGTAAATAGCTGGTAAAGAAAAACCCATGCTGCTGCAGCAAGGGAATATATATATCTTTTTTTTAGAGAACACTGGTGGCCTATTGAATAAACATCAAAATTATATATCTGATTGAAGCAAGCTTTTACTATTCTTTGTAAATAGGATAATTGTATTTCTAAAAGGCCTCTGTTATCTCTAAGCAAATCCCTTTGCTACAGAGAAAAATCCTCTGATAATCTTATGGGAGGTGGTTTATAATAGACCCAGGATAGCAAATATTGTTTTGACATCAGTCTGCTCTAACCCAGAACAATCTACGCTTGGAAAAAGATGAAGTTGATTGATTTATTAGACAAAATATTACTAGAGGGCAGTAAGCCTTTCATTTAATTTGTAATCTGTTCTGTAATTTTATTGGTACATTTCATAGAGAGGAATTAGAGAACAATAGTCCTGTGAGAGTGAACTGCTGGATCACAGGTGACAATCAGCACTGCCTTGGCACTGGGCATGATTTATTGAAGGCAAACAATCAGCCTTTATCAGGGTGCATGGAAAGAACAAGTGAATATTGTCACACTGCCAATAATGAAGTGTCAAAAAGAGGGATTTCTAATATATAAATGAAACACAGCAACTTTGATTTCAGGAAATATACTGAAGTTCTAGTGATTTACTTACAAGTAATGCGTTTTTTTCCTTTATCCTCCTTTATTTTTTCCTTGGTTATTCTTAACCTTCTTTTTATCATTCACGTGCCTGGAGGAAACCTGTTCCAAATGTTTTCTTCTGGCATGATGGTCAAAAGAACCTTTCAGTATAAAATCCATAAGCTATTCGTAACTATTTACATGTAGGGCTTTTTTTCTGCTTTGGTAGGCAGATGTACACATCTCAAATCCCCAGCGTGGCCAGTTCAGAGGAAGTCAGACATAAAAAGACATAAATTCCCTACAGCTGTAGTTGCAAGAATTGTTACCTTTTGTTGACTTCAATCAGCAGGACAACCTAGAGAACAAAGTGAAAAACTTCTGTGCTGCATAGTGACAGTCAGATGCAGTAAAATATATAGACATTTTATGTCTTCCCTTAGCTGCTGTTCAGTGCTGGAAGCACCTGGAATCTGTAGATATTTCTCCTTCTGAACCATGTGTTTGGAGATAAAGCAGTGTGATAATTAATAAAACAGAAAAATTACCACTTCAAATCAAAGTCTGTTGCAAGAGCTACATAAAGAACAGCAAGATTAAAACATAAACAAAAAGACAAATTGGCATGCACGTTTCAAGATGAATGCAAAGTTTTGCGCAATACTGGAGAAAAGTGCCTGTAATCAGAATGAAATCCTCTGCAGTGAGGGCATTGTGGGCATGTGTGGGGGTACTGTGCTCCAGGACGGCTTGGATGAATGGAGACAAGAGATCTCTGAAGGCTGCTCTTAGAATATAAGGTTTATTATAGAGGGTAAAAGGTCTTGCTTGGAGCTGCCAGACGCAGCACGTGGCAAGGCCTGAGGGAATGTGGGAGGGGAGAGACAAGGGGTAGAGGGAGACAAAGGGATGCTCCAGGAGAGGGTGGAAGTTCCAGGAGAGGAGGGAAATCCAAGAGAGGGGAAGTTCCAAGAGAGTGTCTGGCTCCTCAGGGACCCCTTATCAGGGGGCTTCAAGGTGGGATGGAACAAGACTTGGGCCAATGGGGTCACAGACACCTGATGTTTCAGGGGAGGGTTACAGGTGTGAGATGAACCATACATTTTGGGGAGTGAGATGGAACAGTCCATTTGACTTTTGGATTTATCTGTAAGTAAGGGCATTGTCCAGCCAGCAGGGGGGATTGTTTTCATTCTGGCTGTACTATTGTAAATCTTTTGCCAGGCAATCATATTTATTCATCCTCCCCAACAGGCATGGAGCTGGCAGGTGGGATATTCTTATTGCCAGGAATCAGTCACTGCTTTCTGGTGAAGACAAACACATTCCTAGTGGGTCTTTGCTGAAATTTCTGATAGGAAATTTGGGGAAACTCTGCTCTGCTGGGACTGTGTGTTTGTTAGGCCTATGTGGGTATTGCTGCAAAGGGTCTGGGTTGTCACCTGGTTCTGCAGAATGTGCTCAAAACTGAGGAAAGCTCTGGAGGAAACAGAGATTTTGAAGGAATTTTGGAAAAAGAAGACCAAAAGCAGCAGTCTAAGCAGGGAAAACAATCTTCAAGTCTAACTTAGGTGACAATTGGGCAGTATCTATATGATGTCTGCCACAACAAACTTGTGGAAAGCCATCAGTGTGGTAAAGACCCTACTAGAACATTTGGTTTGTGGCTTTTTTAAAGAAGGCACTGATCAAAATAAGGACATTAATATTTATCTGTCATAAAAACTTCTTACCTGCAAGGATGAAAGTGGGAGGTTTCATCTGGTTGTATGGAAAGCTTGTGATGATATATTAGGTTCATGCAAAATAAAAATTTGTTATACATAGATTAGGAACATGGGTTTGTAACTCACTAAATTGCTGTAAAGCATGCAGAAACTACAACAGTGTTTGCCGTGCTGCAAAAAAAATTTAAGTATTCCTGATATATATTTCTTGTAACTAAGGTGGAAATAAGTTATATTGTATGTCTTACTATTTTGCTGATTTTGACTGCATATGGAATGTGAGAGATTTCAGGTAGAAAAAAATTAATACTTTCTGTATGCTTCTGTGCATGAAATATGTGACATGAGAACAAGAACACTGAACTGAGAACTCCCAGAGGAGTTTAATGACTGATCATATACACTTAAGTCTCCTCAATCCAAAGAAGGCAGATATTGAAATTGTATGTTTGTGTTGGATTGTTTAGTGCTTTTAAATACCTCTATTGTTAAAGACATGGGGGAAATATATTTGCTAAAAGTGAGCAAGTGAGAAATTAATAGATTTCCTTTGTAGAAAGGGGTATATTTTGGCCATTTCGTGTTACCCCAGACTGTTTTGAAGCCCCCTATGCAACAGGGGCTGCTGTGGATGCAGGGAATAGAAGTGACGTGGTTCTTGCCATTTGAGGAGACAACATAAACAAACAGCACCGCAGTCCAGCAGGACAAACTGGCCATCTGTGCATCCCTGAGCAAGTTAGGGATAGTGTGGTGTATGGTCCTTGGCTAAAGGTTCTGTTCCCACCTCCTCAGAGCTAAAGCATCATCAGGGTTCTGTGCTGGTGGCTGCCTGGCTGTCTGATAGTACAAATAATGTGCAGTTCTTGTAACTCACTAGATAACAGCAACTGGCTTAAATCCTGATAGTAGATGAGCACTATTATATATGATGCCCAAAAAGAACCTTTGAAAGACTGAAACCTCGTCTCAGTTATATTTTGTAAAATCCTCCAGTGACATAAACCACAGATATCAAAAAAGGAAATTATTTTTCCAACTCACAAAACCTGTATCTGACTTTTTGTCCTTGCACATTAAGGCATGTGAAAGAAGTTACTGTCTGGAATTAAAGATGCAGGCTGTCTTGGTTCGACAAGACAGGAGTCTGTGAAGGAGGGCAAAAGCCTCCTGTGCAATGGAGAAGGTAAACCCCCTCCCTCCGAATTACTAGGATTTTTAAATTAAAAGGCTCTCAGGCAAAGATATGGGAATGGGAGTAACAATTCTTTACTAGGAGAAACTAAATAACAATTGAAAAAGGCAAATGCAATTGGTACCAACAAAACTAGTGAAAAAATAAGTCCACAACCTGAGGAGTCGGGGTGTTGGTAGCAGTCCGGTCGAAATGATAGCTGCTCCTCTTGCAGTGGCTGATGAATTGCAGCTGAAGTGGTGATCTTTAGAAGGGTATAGTTTTCTCTGAAGATCTGGTGGCAGTTGGGCCGGTCTTCCTCTGCGCCGGGGCTGCCTCTGAGCTCCGCCGCTGCTGCCTCACCGCGCTCCAGCCGCTTCTCTGGGAATCGCGCCGAAGGAGCTGCTTCTCTGGGAATCCCACCGAAGGAGCTGCTTCTCCGCGAAATCCCGCAAAGAGAGAGAGAGCTGCTTCTCTGGGAGTCCCGTAAAGAGAGAGAGAGCTGCTTCTCTGGGAAATCCCGCAAAGAGAGAGCTGCTTTGTCTCCCCAAAAGCTACCCCTTTATACAACAAAAGAGTG
The DNA here is from genome assembly GCF_046129695.1 of Lonchura striata. NCBI lineage: Eukaryota > Metazoa > Chordata > Aves > Passeriformes > Estrildidae > Lonchura > Lonchura striata. The sequence goes on from NC_134612.1 coordinate 1,190,919, forward strand.
CTTGGCTTCCCTCTCTGGGTGGAACATCTCACAATGGGATGGTGTTACGTTACCAGCCCTGCATTGAATCAATCAATGGCCCATTAACAAACCATTACCTCTTCAAGCAAACCATTGTTCTTGAGAGATAACAAACCCGCCCAACCTTCAACAGATGGCAAATAGAATACAAGCTTATCTTATGACCCGGGACATTATCCACCCCTTATTCTATTTCCATCTGCATACCATGAAATCTTACACCCAGTTCTCACTTAAGACCAAGTTTCCCTGTGGTACACAGTGGGTCTCCCCATCTTTCTGCATTACCCACCAAGTGTAACCAGGTCCTTGAGCAAAGAAAATCCAACGAATGGGTTGGTCTTTGCCTGAGGTGGGATTAATCCAAACAGTTTTCCCTAAAATACCTTTCATATGTACTACAGAGACTTTATCTCCATCTACTGTGTGTAAGGGTTCTGACAGGGCAGGGCCAGCTCGATTGACAGACCCTCGGGTGTTGACCATCCAGGTTGCTTTTGCCAGGTTAATTTCCCAGTTTCTAAATGTTCCCCCACCAAGTGCCTTTAGGGTAGTCTTAAGGAGTCCGTTGCACCGTTCAACTTTGCCAGCAGTGTGATATAGTCAATCTGCCAGGCCTCCCCATACTTGTACTTGGACCACCGCCCACCATACCATAGGGGCTTCACTCTCTTGGCCTGTTTGATGGCAGCACACGTCTCACAGTCATGGATAACCTGGGAAACACTGTCCATGGTTAGATCCACCCCTCGGTCTCGTGCCCACTTGTAGGTGGCATCCCTGATGACCTGAGGCATCATGAGCCCATTGAGCCAGGAACAACTCCCCCTTATGGTGCCAATCTAAGTCTATCTTTGACACCTTTATTTTTGCTGACTGATCTCCTTGCTCATTGTTTCGGAGCTCCTCATTAGCCCGACTTTTGGGGACATGGGCATCTACATGATGGACTCTCACCGTTAGCTTCTCCACCCGAGAGGTAATGTCTTTCCATATATCAGCAGCCCAGATTGGCTTTCCTCTACGTTGCCAGTTGGCCTTCCTCCACCTTCCCAGCCAGCCCCACAGAGCATTGGCTACCATCCACGAATGAATATAAAGGTAGAGCTTTGGCCACTTCTCCCTTTCAGCAATGTCCAGAGCCAGCTGAACGGCCTTGAGCTCAGCGAGTTGGCTTGATCCACCTTCTCCTTCGGTAGCTTGTGCAACTTGGCGTGTGGGGCTCCATACGGCTGCTTTCCACTTCCGGTTCATCCCTACAATGCGACAGGAACCATCAGTGAAAAGAGCGTAGCAGGTCTCCTCTGCTGGTAGTTGGTTGTACAGTGGAGCTTCTTCAGCCCTTGTCACTTGTACCTGCTCCTCATCATCAGTGAGACCAAAGTTTTCACCTTCTGGCCAGTTCGTAATTATCTCCAAAATCCCAGGGCGATTCAGGTTTCCAATACGGGCGCGTTGAGTGATGAGGGCAATCCATTTGCTCCATGTGGCGTCAGTGGCATGGTGGGTAGAGGGAACTTTTCGTTTAATCATCCACCCCAGCACCGGTAGTCGGGGTGCCAGGAGGAGTTGTGCTTCTGTGCCAATTACCTCCGAGGCGGCTTGAACTCCTTCAAAGGCAGCCAAGATTTCCTTCTCTGTGGGAGTGTAGTTGGCTTCAGACCCTCTGTAACTTCGGCTCCAGAATCCCAGTGGTCGGCCTCGAGTCTCCCCAGGCACTTTCTGCCAAAGGCTCCAGGACAACCCATGGTTCCCGGCTGCAGAGTAGAGCACATTCTTAACCTCTGGTCCCGTCCTGACTGGGCCAAGGGCTACAGCATGAGCGATCTCCTGCTTGATCTGGGTGAAGGCTTGTTGCTGCTCAGGGCCCCAGTGGAAATCATTCTTCTTTCGGGTAACCAGATAAAGAGGGCTCACAATCTGGCTATACTCGGTAATGTGCATTCTCCAGAAACCTATGGCACCTAGGAAAGCTTGTGTTTCCTTTTTGCTGGTTGGTGGGGACATAGCTGTGATCTTGTTGATGACCTCAGTGGGAATCTGGTGCCGTCCGTCCTGCCATTTCACTCCCAGGAACTGGATCTCTCGGGCAGGTCCCTTGACTTTGCTCTTCTTGATGGCAAAGCCAGCTTCTAGTAGTATCTGGATGATCCTCTCACCTTTCTCAAACACTTCTGCCGCTGTGCTTCCCCACACAATGATGTCATCAATGTATTGCAGGTGTTCTGGAGCCTCACCCTTTTCTAGTGCAGTCTGGATCAGTCCATGGCAGATGGTGGGGCTGTGTTTCCACCCCTGGGGCAGTCAGTTCCAGGTGTACTGCACGCCCCTCCAGGTGAAAGCGAACTGAGGCCTACATTCTGCTGCCAGAGGAATGGAGAAAAACACATTAGCAATATCAATGGTGGCATACCACTTTGCTGCCTTGGACTCCAGCTCGTACTGGAGTTCCAGCATATCCGGTACAGCAGCGCTCAGCGGTGGAGTCACTTCATTTAAGCCACAATAGTCCACAGTCAATCTCCATTGTCAGATTTGTGCACAGGCCAGATGGGGCTGTTGAAGGGTGAGTGGGTTTTGCTGACCACCCCTTGGCTCTCCAGCTCCCGAATCATTTTGTGGATGGGGATCACGGCATCTCGATCCGTCCGATACTGCCGGTGGTGCACTGTCGAGGTCGCAATTGGCACGCGTTGTTCTTCCACCCTTAGGAGTCTTACTGCAGAGGGGTTTTCTGACAGTCCAGGCAAGGTGTTCAATTGCTTAATGCCTTCTGCCTCTACAGCGGCTATTCCAAAAGCCCACCTGAGTCCCTTTGGGTCTTTGTAATATCCCTTCCGGAGGAAGTCTATGCCTAGGATACACGGAGCATCTGGGCCGGTCACTATAGGATGTTTCTTCCACTCCTTCCCAGTCAGGCTCACCTCGGCTTCCACTAGAGTCAATTGTTGTGATCCCCCTGTCACACCAGCAATGGAAACAGGCTCTGCCCCCACATGTCCCGATGGTATCAGAGTACACTGTGCACCAGTATCAACTAAAGCATCATATTTTTGTGGCTCTGATGTGCCAGGCCATCGGATCCACACTGTCCAGAAGATCTGGTTTTCCCGTGCCTCTCCCTGGCTAGAGACAGGGCCCCTCTAACACTGGTTATCATTCCTTTCCTGGGCATACATACTAGAGGTCCCTGCAAGGGGGTCTGACAGATCGTACCCACAAGCTTGGTCACGGGAGGTTGAGGCTACCTTCACTTTGGTGGAGCTCCCCCGGTTAGAGTTTCCCTCCTTAAGTTGACGGACCCGTGCTGCCAGGACAGAAGTGGGTTTCCCATCCCACCTCCCCATGTCTTCCCCATGGTCACACAGGAAGAACCACAGATTAGCCCTTGGGGTGTACCCTCTCTCTCTAGCTGGGGATTGTTGGGCGCTGATTCTGGGGCCTGTGACTCTCACGGGTGCTGTATTAACCTTCCTTATCTCCTCCCTCATCTCCTCTTTAAACTCCTTAATCACGGCTGAGATATGAGCCTGCATTGGGCCATTAATCATACTCTCATAATTCCTAAGTTAGTTGGCAACAGAGCCCACTGTCTCTCGATGAGCGTCAGCATTGATTGTTGCAATGAAAGTGGTGTATTGAGATGGCCCAAGATTTGCTAGACTCCACAGCATTTGTCCCGTACACCTGACCTTGTCGGGGTCATTATTTTGTTGTCCATCCCTCCCAAAGAGTACCTCCAATACTGCCACTTCCCTCAGCTATTGGATCCCTTCCTCGAGGGTCTTCCAGCGCATTCTATGATGGTGCTCCTGCATTCTCTCCCTGTGGACAAACCTCTCCCTGACACTCATTAAGAGCCGCTCCCAGAGAGAAAGGGACCCTGGTTCCCTTACAAAAACCTGATTTATACCCGAGTCCTGGGTCAAGGGTCCCAAGTTCCTTGCCTCACCACCGTCCAGCTGCACGCCTGTACCCATAAGATCCCAAACCCGGAGTAACCAGGTAGTATAAGCCTCACGCCCTCGTCACACAATGTCTTTATGCAGATTACGAAGACTTTCGTACGTCAGGGACTCAGTGATGATAGCAATCTCTGGCTCCCCTGTGGGTTGTGAGGTTCCTCCATTCCTGTCCCTACCTGCAGGGTGCTCTGCTTTCATCTTAGACTTCCTTGTTTCTACCGGGGCAACTGCTGCTGACCGTGACTGCCTTTGTGGTTCAGCTGGAAACTGGGCAGTTGTAACATTTGTGGGTTCCACAGCTGTACTATTAGACTGTCCCTCCTCAAGGCAAAGGGCCGGTTTCTCACCAGCTGGGGAAATGCACTCCTTCAGCATCTCTCGTATCTCCTTAACCAGAACCCTCACCCAATCTGGGTGGTTCATTTCTGAGGTGGGCTGTGGGGCAGGGTCAGGCTCTGGAGCAGCAGCATCTCGAGTCTCTGGGGCAGTGTCAGGTTCTGCAGGAGCATACCTAGCCTCTGGTGTAGGTGTGAGGGTAGTTATCCAGGTTAATCTTCCCTTATCTCTGAGTGCTAAATATAACAGGACTATCAGCAACACCACCCATTGTATGGTATCATTAGCACTTAGAGAGGATCTTAACCCTTTGAGAACTGGTGGAGCAGACCCAAAAAGATGGTTAAAAGGTTGGGAGAAAGTTTCCCCAGGTGCTATTTCCTTGCAGTAGGTACCGTTATTAAAGTAACCCCAAAAACATACAGTTAGTGTGTGATAGCTATGAATCCATGTACCTGCCTTCCAGAGGAAGTTAAAGATCCATGAATTCCTCACCCAATTAATCCAGAAGACAAACTTGATAACAGACACAGTAGCCTTAGTTATAGGACCCATTTTTAGATAAGGGTCTGCAAATGGGAAAAGTATAGCTACAAACACATGCCACCCAAACCAAGGTAAACAAGACCACATGGTGATGCTTAAGATGTTTCTACACACAACAAAAAACAAATTACTTAAGAACTGTTAATCCTTTTTCCCTCTCAATGCCCTCAAGCCCCACATTGATGCGCCAAAATCTGTCTTGGTTCGACAAGACAGGAGTCTGTGAAGGAGGGCAAAAAGCCTCCTGTGCAATGGAGAAGGTAAACCCCCTCCCTCCGAATTACTAGGATTTTTAAATTAAAAGGCTCTCAGGCAAAGATATGGGAATGGGAGTAACAATTCTTTACTAGGAGAAACTAAATAACAATTGAAAAAGGCAAATGCAATTGGTACAAACAAAACTAGTGATAAAGTCCACAACCTGAGGAGTCGGGGTGTTGGTAGCAGTCTGGTTGGGATGATAGCTGCTCCTCTTGCAGTGGCTGATGAATTGCAGCTGAAGTGGTGATCTTTAGAAGGGTATAGTTTTCTCTGAAGATCTGGTGGCAGTTGGGCCGGTCTTCCTCTGCGCCGGGGCTGCCTCTGAGCTCCGCCGCCGCTGCCTCACCGCGCTCCAGCCGCTTCTCTGGGAATCGCGCCGAAGGAGCTGCTTCTCTCGGGAGTCCTGCCAAAGCAGCTGCTTCTCCGCGAAATCCTGCAAAAAGAGAGCTGCTTCTCTGGGAGTCCCGTAAAGAGAGAGAGAGCTGCTTCTCTGGGAAATCCCACAAAGAGAGAGTGAGAGCTGCTTTCTCTGGGAAATCCCCAAAAGCTACCCCTTTATACAATAAAAGAGTGCTTGGCTTCCCCCTCTGGGTGGAACATCTCACAATGGGATGGTGTTACGTTACCAGCCCTGCATTGAATCAGTCAATGGCCCATTAACAAACCATTACCTCTTCAAGCAAACCATTGTTCTTGAGAGATAACAAACCTGCCCAACCTTCAACAGATGGCAAATAGAATACAAGCTTATCTTATGACCCAAGACACAGGCAGAAGTACAGGTCCTAAACACTGATTATTAAAGTAAAATCTTAAAAGAGAAGAATCAAAGCTATTGATCCCTTTTCAGTGACTCCAAAGGAGTCATACGGCCATACATATAGTCGACACTGGTAGCTTTTTATGTGAATCTTTAAATTAGCTTTTCCTGAATATAAAATACTTTCAGTAAAATGACTGCTTTTGCCTTTCATTTCAGTGGCTGTTTATCAGTGTCTGGCAGCAGGATTTTCATTATCAAATTCCAGCACATGGTAATGTTGGCTCATCATGCTGTCCCTTGGGTATTTTTTGGCCATGTGATCAAAGAAGGCATTTTTCCCAACTTGTCTCGTTTCATATCACAAGAGGTATCATTCTTTGGAGTCATATTCAAGGTTGCAATTTGATGAAAAAAGGGATTCAGGGTGCAGAGCAGCAGAGGTACCTTGATTTTGGCTTCAAGAATAAGATATTGCCTTCAACCGATAAAAATCAGGCAGTGCACTCACTGTGCCTATCATTGTCTTTTGTGTGCAGTTTCCATCTAAGCTGAGGGGAAATTCTGTGAGGGAAAGCTTAGAAGAAAATCAAGACTTAACTCAGTATTTACTCATATCCTGTTGTTGTCAAGTCAGGATGGGAATGAAGAGAACTCTGATTCAGAAGGCTGTAACAGTAAAACTCTGCTTATTCAAAATGCACCAGTCCTTTATACAGAGCTCCGCAAGGACAAAATCCATTGGTTCTGAAGTGAAAACAACCCACCACCATTGGTTCAGAGTGCTTGACGCACAGTGATAGAACTTAACTATAAACAATGTGAAAAACAAGAGAGATAAAGAATTATTTACATTCTTTCCCAGCTCTTTCCCAGGCCTTTGCCTGGCTAGAAAACTCTCAGTTTCTTCCTTTGACTGAATCTGAGTCCCACATGTCCTCCTCTTTAGTTTAAAGAAAGACGCGATGTCTGTCAGAACACCTTGCAAAGAAGAGGACAAACACGACTCCGAGGTTCACTAGTTGATAATTCAAAACCTCATTGGATGTTGGCTAAGATCAATCAAAGAGCTTCCAAACTTATAATTTACAAGGAATAAGTTACCAATTCTAAGATAATAACAACTCATTGTCAGACTGTCAAGGAACTGGCAGTCCAACTTGTCAAAACCCATTTCCCAGTGTGAGCATGACCTGACAGAAAACAAGGTATTTACTGTTATGAATAAATTCAGTTTTATATTGAAAATGTTAATTTAAATGCTGTAAACTGTTCAAACCCCGTTAAAATCCCCTTATGTGCACCCTTGTTATGTTTCCCCCTTGCCCCGCTTGCCCTTCACTTTGTGACCGCCGGGATTTTACCGCCGCTGCTCCCCAAAATGGCGGCCGCGCTGACTCCGGAAATATGCAAATCGCGAACCGAGCGCGAAATCCCGAAAAGAGCCCCAAGAACAACGAGCCACACCAAATTCGGGGCCACGGACCGGATCAGACGATTGGGAAGAGGTCCCCAGACATCGCTGGACCCGCGGAATAGCCGCCGATATGCCGCCCTAACGTAAACAGCGCGACTGCAGAATCAGGACCCCAGGCAAGAAGCCAAAAATCGCCTTCCTGGGCACGCCCGCGAGAATGGAAGCCCCGGTTCTGCTGCCTAGCAGACCCGATCTCCTCCTCCGCGTTGCCAAGTGGGAGCAGCGGCGGTGTGCGCGACCCCTCGGGCCTGCAACCCAGAGCTGGTCACTCAATAAAGGCCTTAGAAAGGAGCAGGTCTCCTGGCCCATTTATTTCATCTACAACACGTGCACGTACCCAAATCAGCCAAATTTGAATTTGACAATATGAGTAACATCTGTTTGCCAGAGCTGCAAAGCGTTTAGGCTTCTGGGATTTGTCCCAGTCAGTAAGGTGCAGCAGGTTTGCCTTGATTGGCATTCATCAGAATTGCTTTTGCAAGGTGTGTGCACTTAATAGAAGAATCATGCAAAGCTCTGCCTATGCAATCATGTCCTCAATGGACAGCTTGAGTGATGAAATTTAATTCAGATCCAAATTACATCCTCAAGGCTTTCAAAACAATTGAGTGAAATTGACCCAATTCAGAAAGGACCAAATTCACAACACTTGAGAAACCTCTGAAATGCCATGAAATCTCTGAAATGCCATGGCCACAGCCCTTAATTGAATCACTTGGGCTGAGGCTGATTCGTGGCTTCCCAGTACTTTGAGCTGTTAGTGAAAACAGAGCTCTTTCCGCCTTTTTTTTTTTTTTTTTTTTTTTTTTAAGAGCCAGCGGCGGGATCTGGGACCCAGCGATGCTGGGCAAGGCGGAGGACCCGGCCCCATGGGCAGGGCCATGTGTCCCAAACCCGGCCGAGGGGAGCCGAGACTCTCTGCTGAGCCAAGAGTCACACAGCTCGACCCCCAGCTTTTCTTTGGTATCTCCTAGGGCCCCTTAATCTGGGGTCCCTGGGACACTTCAAGACCACTGATAAATGAGCGACCTCTCCCAACCTCATACATCAGTGCACGTTCCCAACAGACTGCGAGAAACCCAGCAATTCCTCGGAGCTTCCGCCCTTCCTTCACCCCGCTCAGCCATAGTTTATTCCACAGCTCCTCGGCATCCCGCTCTGCGAACCACCAGAGCAGGACGCGCAGGGTGTGAGAAGGGGCTGTTTCCCCAGGAATACAGAATTTCACCCGGTCTTCCAGACTCCCTGCAACACCCACGCCCGCCCGATACAAGGGGCTGCTCTCCTGTCCCCGCACAGTTCTCTGATCCGCGACCCCGCCTCCCTCATTCCCAGCTCCGGGACCAGCAGCAGTGGTGCTGCCGCTGGCCAAGCCGGGGTCCCTCCCGCCGGCTCTCCCTCGGAGGGGCAGAGTTCGGTACAGTGTGGAGGGGACGAAGGGCTGGACCCATTGTCCAGCACGGGGCTCTCGGCCGCCGGATCGCAGGGCAGAACCGCTCCTGATGAGCCGCTCCAGGGGCCACGGCGGCGGAGCCGCTGCGCGCTGTGACCGCCCCTCCGCCGCGTCCCGCGGGGCGGCGCCGCGGCCGCATCTCCCGGCGGGGCCGGGGCCGGCGGCGGCCGCGGCTCTTCCGCCGGTCCCGAGGTCAGCAGCGGTGGCAGCGGCGGCTCTTGCCGCCGGAACGCAGCAGACAGCGCCGCGGCTGCGGCGGTTCCTCCCGGGAGTGACGCCGGTGGCTCCGGGGCGGGCGGAGTCGAGGCCGCCGCTGCTGCCGGAGCAGCGGTGGGCGTGACGGTGAAGTCTGCTGTCGGCAGGGGTGGTGCCACAGCAGGGGTGGCGTAGAAGGCAGGCACCACCTCCGGCAAGGGAATCCATCCCACAGTGGGCAGGGCGGAGAAGAACACGGGTGCCCCGCTCAAAACGTGCTGTTGAACAGCAGATGCTGGCACCGTAAATTAAATCAAATCAACCAGTCCGCATGACGTGCAGAGGGGCGGACTGGGAGGCAAAGCCTGTCCCGCCGGCACGATCGGAATTCCTGCGGATGGTGGTGGGCGTGCCAGGGGATGGACCAAAGGCTGCATCGCCTTCTGTGCAGGCTCCATCGGCGAAGGAGTCGTGGGGGCAGCATCTGCCCTCGCTGCGCCCGGCGCCGCGGGCAGTTCCAGCCCCCCGCACATGCAGTTTGGAAAGCGGGGGGCTGCGGGGCCGCGGGCGGCGGCGGCTCCGCCAGCCCGGGGCCGCCCCGCGCAGTCCATGCACCGCCGGCTGTGCTGAAGCTGAGAGCTGCGGCAAAGGCACCCCGGCTGCCTCGGGAGGGGCGGGCGGTGTCAGCGGCACCGTGCTCTGGGCAGGGTGCGCCCGCGCAGCCAGCCGCCGTGCGGGCTGCAGCGCGGTCCGCCTGCGGGATACCGAAACGTTCCGGTCGGAATCCCTGTCTGTGTACAAGGTTATGTCAATGCCCGCCCAGATTGCAGCCAGGTCGGATGCGGCGGTGTCTCCTTTGCGCATTTGCGCCTTGAGAAAGCGTCCAAGGTTGAGCCAGACCTTCTGATCAAAGGGGAATCTGGGATTTACAGAAAATCCCCAGTCCCGAGCCCAACTCAAAAGTCTGATCAGGTCCTCTTCCGAAAGCCAAGCTCCGGTAAGAGGGATGCTGGCTCGCCAGGCAGTCAAGACTGCTTCCTCGACTGCCGTTGGCTGGTTTCCCATTTCTAGGGAACCTTTCCCTAGCAGACGTCAACTTCAAGAGCCCGACAGTCCTCTGTTCCAGGGAAAAACCCAGTCCCGCTCAGTCCCAGGCTCTTAAGAGCCAGTCTACGGTCCAAAAACGGCTTCTCCGGAAGGCGTGGACTTCCAGGGTTACCTTTCTCAAGAAGGCAGAGGTGTCCGTTCACAGCCTCCAGGCTGTTGGCGTGGAACCGCGCCAGAGGAGACCCCCCACAAGACGTTGAGGTTCAGGTCTGCTAACAAGGCTGCAATTCCATTTCAGGTCACCAGACCCTGTCCCTTCAGGGCAGGGTGCAGTGCCACGTCGGGCTACACCAGACCCCGTTCCTCAGGGTAAGGTGTAATTCCACGTCGGTGGTCACCAGGTGTTGTTGTCAAGGCAGGACGGGAATGAAGAGAACTCTGATTCAGAAGGCTGTGAGAGTAAAACGCCGTTTATTCAAAATGCCCCACTCTTTTATACGCAGCTCCGCAAGGACCAAATCCATTGGTTCTGAAGTGAAAACAACCCACCACCATTGGTTCAGAGTGCTTGATGCACAGTGATAGAACTTAACTATAAACAATGTGAAAAACAAGAGAGATAAAGAATTATTTACATTCTTTCCCAGCTCTTTCCCAGGCCTTTGCCTGGCTAGAAAACTCTCAGTTTCTTCCTTTGCTGAATCTGAGTCCCACAATATCCTAATGAAAATCTACCTTAAGGTTAATTTACTCACCAGAAATTCTCTTCCCATTATATATTTCTGAGACTTTATATAGACTTCATTGTTGTCCTGATTCAGTAAACTATACGGACAGTTAAAGCTCTGGAGTAGCTCCACAAAGAAAAAAACAAGTCATAAAGCCATTGAACTACTTTTGCTTTGTAACCATGTGCGTTCTGATTTACAGCTCAATGGTATCAGGAAGTCACAATGAAAGAAAAGGGTTGACTGTTAAACTAAATGTTATATAACAGTTTCCAATCCGTAAAAGCTGTAAAAAGTGGCCCAACTTTCATTTTACCAGAATTTCTGTCCTGATGTGATTCCAGTCTGTTCTTATCTGTGCTATCAAGTTTTCTAGTCCAAACCATATGGAAATGTAGGTTAAAGTAATTGGGTTTTTTATTTCACTATAGAGACTTTTTCTAACTAACTACAACAGAGTTCTTAGTTCCTTTTACCCAGGACTATGATAAGAGCAATCCTAATATGCCAAACAGAACTTTAAAATAATAAACTTTCTTGTAGGGTTTTCATTCTGTGCACAGTACACACAGTACAAGAACCTCTAAGTAATATTTACTTCACATCATAGACTTCCAGCAGAATAACTTCAAAGATAGGTAAAAAAAGAAAAAAGAAAAAAAGAAAAAAAGAGAAAGAAAATACTTTGTCTAAGAGATCTTTCCATCAATCATATTCTCTTCAGGTTTTGCAGTGAAGAAGTGCATAATGTGTTCATGTTTTGCAGTTCCTTGCTGTTTAGGAGGTAAATAGTTCATAGCACTATGTTGCTAGAAATTACTTGTATGTTATTGGAAAAAAAAAAATCTATCCAGATTGCTCTTTGGCTTTAATTAAAAAATAACACCCATAATATTACATGTCAATCACTTCATAAGGGAAGTGTCACACAATGCAAATTATTTTAAAACTTTCTTACAGTGTGTGCAAGCAACTACTGGTTGAATGTGTTTCTTTGCAAAGGAGTAAAGAAGGAAACTGTACTTTACTTCTTAGAGACTTTCTTATATTATCCTAGAGCCCACCAAACACATGTTAAGGCTGCTTCTTTATTTTGACTGTTACTGTCAGAATTTTGTTCAGACAGAAATATATAAAATCTATATAGCTGGAGGAATATAATGAGGTTAGTCTGTCTATAATGTGACTCAAAAGGAGTCATAGGACCACACATATAGTCTTCACGGATAGATTTTTATGCACATCTTTAAATTAGCTGGAAGGTCCAAAGTCAGGAAAGGCTTTCAGTGGCTATTTTGATGAGTGCTCTGTGTTTTGCCAGTCTGAAAAAACCTGGGAAATAGGCTGTGTGCAGGACAAGGACTGCTCAGGAGCCATTCTCAGAGATGTCTCTGTGAGCCACTTAGTTATTACTCAGTTACACTCAGAACATTCTTTGTCTCAGGAATTCCAAGGTGAGGATATACCAAATCAGTGGTGGTGCAACTGAACAGATGAATAACTATATTATGGGATAGAGTCATAATTTCTTTTGCATCCCTGTTATATTCAGATTTTTATCAATTTCTCATACGTGGCTTGTTTGCTGTGGAAATACCCATCTGAGGATATGTATAAGATGTGCTTGCTCTTATCTTATCCCACTTTTGATGTCCTGGTGTCAGCTTCTGTCCCTCTGGTTCTCAGTCTGTAAAATGAAAAAGGCTTCACTGAGCCTCAGTCTTGACATGTAGTCAGAAATTTTCTAAACAGTCCTGAAATTTTGGCTTTGTTGTAATCTATTATCACCAGTCAGAGTTTTTGCTCCTGTAGTAGAAAACAATTCTCAGAGATACGAAAGAGAGTTTTTATATTTTTTTTCTGTAGGTATCAAGAGGGTGGGCTGTTATTAAAAAAAAAAAAAATCAATATATATACACCAATCTCATTAACTGTAGGAAGTATTAAAAATTGCAAATTATGGAGGACACAGGCAGACATCTTCAAACTATAATCCTGTGTCAACTTCTTGCAAAAGAAATTGCAACAAATCCTGCATTGTGTGAAGCAATGTCTGAATCTGAACCAAATAAAATACTTGCTCATGTCCTTGGTAATGAATACTGACAGGTTTTCTGCAGCTCCAATTAAAATACCATTCACAAGGGATACTTCAGCCCAAAACTCACAAATTTTATTTCAGTACTGGTGATTTCATCTTTCGGCACCAGGTTTTTAACGAATAATGGATATTTTATTTGTTATTTATATAAAAAATTACGTGTCTGCACTGTAATGTTCTGCTGCTTGCTCAAGTTGTGAGAAGTTGCACATACTACATGAAATTAAATAACAATTTAAATTACCAAGGTCTTTTGGCCTCTGCAAGAATGAACAGGAAACCTAAAGGGGGTAGAGCTTCTGGGGAACACCTGCTTACAGTTGTTGGGCTTGGCAACAATTTTGGTATCACATAAGTAGATCAACTATTTCTCATCTAGAATCCAAAACTGAAATGTAGTTGCAGAGGCAGTATTTCCATGTAGTTTTTCTTTGGCAATGAAGAAAATGGTGTCAACTGTCTTCTGTGTGTCCCCTCTTAAGCCTACATGTACACTTTTTGCCTGCCATACAGTCAGAAGAAATATATTAAAATGGATCCTAAAAATAAGTTTTGTCTCCTTTTCTCATTGAATTCTCATTGAATTTCTCATTTTCTCATAAAAGTGTTAGTGAAGCTGTGTGTGCTGTTATTAAATCATTTATATATTAGTCTAGTCTATTTAGGATAATAAAGCAAGATTACTGTTGCCGCAGGTCCTCAGCTGGGTAATAATTAGCATTGACTCCATGGTTCAGAAGGCTAGATCAATTGCTTTATTATATTCTATATTACAATATATTACAGAAGCAAGAGCTCTCACTAACTAACAAACAAGGAAACTTGTGACTGTCTCCTGAGAGACCTGACACAGCTGTGCATCTGATTTATCATTCTATACTAACACCATCACCAGAATCCAATCAAGCAATCACCTTGGGTAAACAATTTCCAGAATACATTCCACATGAGAACAACAAGGGGCAGAGATAATAATTGTTTTGATTCTCTTCTCTGCTTTTCTCAGAAAAAAAGGCTGTGCCTGTGGCCAGAGAGCTGCTGCCACAATTACTTTTTTAGAAACTTGTTAAACTTTACTGAATTGTATTATACATGCAGTAATTCTAAGTCTTCTACTGAGGAAGTGGAGAGGAGCAGTTTGTTCCTCTGTGGTTTAACGGTTTCTTTATTTTGATGTATCTGGTTTTGCAGCTGAGAAAGGAAGCTGCATATAGTGCCTCTGGGGCTTCTGAAAACCTGGAGTTTGCAGAAAATACACTTTCAAAGTGAAATAGGGAAATGCCTGGGTAATGAAACTGAGCCAACATGGGCAGCAGTGTCAGGTTACTGAGATGTAAGACAAGGACAATTCTCGTGTATGGCAGCAGTTATGTAGAATTGTGAACACCTTCTGCCTCCTTGTGTTCACTGCCACTCTCTCACACATAGACAGGTGCAGCACCCACAGCCACATGGCACAATCCACTGGCAAAATACACTGGCACAGTTCACTGGCACAATCCACTGGCACAATCCATTATTACAATCCACTGGCAACGTCATCCATCAGCACAATCCAATGGTGCACTCCAGCCTCAGCGTGCTATGTAGACAGGCTTACCACTGAAAATTTAGGATCCCTAATTTTAGAGCTGCTTTGTGAGAACTCCTCTAAGTTTGTTCCTATAATCCTTTGGGCTTTAATTCTGCATTATGGGGTTTATGATGGTTCTTTTAACCCATATTTTGAACTAGTCCTTGTGGCAGGGACTGTCTTTAACAAAGTTCCACTGTCAGCAAAAATGCTGAGATGCCTTTTCATTAGATGTGATGAGTAACATACACACAATGCAAATTTTCAAAATTTCTCTCCTGTTCAGCCAAAGGAGAACATTCTCGCCCATGTTTTTTTTTAATCTTTTCATAGAATTTGCTGAGTTGGAAGAGACCTGTCAGGATCATAGCAATAAAAGCTAAAAAATTCTGCATAGTAACTCAAAAGTGTCATGTAAAGAACTGCATGAAGTTATTCTTGCAAATATCATTCCAAAAATGAGACTGTATGTTTTCTTCAAATATATACCTTATTTTCAAAATTCATTTGTTATTAAAATTATAGTAGATAAATAATTCAATAATATATTATTAAAAAGTGACTTGTTTTCATAAGAAGCTGGAAATTAATTTTCATGGGACATTATTATTGGTTTTGGCCTGATGCAAACAGGGTTATTGTACCTTTATGTATCTGCTATATGGAGCAGAATTTAACTTTACAAGAAACAAACATCTTGTGTTCTAATTGAATTGAACAAGTGTATACAAGAAACATTCATTTCTATATTATTGCTTTTCCCAGCCATAGTTGTCATATGCAGGCATAACTTTTATTTCCATTTCTCTCTGACAATTTTAACTCCCTGTGTCTGGGGAAACAAATCAGCTGAACATTGTCTTTGCTTTTTAGAATTTATATTTGCTGATTTGTCTATCCACCAACAAACTGTGTTATTGACCTATGAAATATGTGGTGGTATGTGAAATGAACAGGGCTTATGCCTTTATTAATGTTCAACTCTTTATTAAAAAGATTAGCTGGGCAGGGGGCTTGACACGGAGCTCGCCCCTGCTGTTGTAGCTTTTTTCTGGTAGCTGAAGGAGGAGAAGGCTGTAGAGTCTGTCCCTGGAGTCTCTGTGGCATGCTGGTAGCTGGAGGTGAAGAGGCGTGCAGTCTGTATCTGCAGTCCCAGCAGACCATCCTCTCTCCTTTCCTCCTGGCACACTGGTACCCAGAGGGTGAGGGGATGAGCCAAAGTCTATTACTGAAGTCCAGCAGCAGCTGTTCCCTCTCCTTCCCTCCTGCTAACACCAGGGAGAGTGTCTGATTTCCTTGTGCCTGCTTTCCACAGCCCAGTCCAGTCTGGTCCTCTGCAGGTTATGGTGACAGGTCATACAAAGACCAGGGATGTGGTTCCCTTTTCCCCAACCAGTGCACCCGTCCAGCCCCCTCCACTGTGCCCAGCCTTCCATTTAAGGGTGTTTTCATCCCCAAAATCCCCTCCCATGATTCCACTGGTCTCTCTATTTTGCATCCCGGTCCTAGAATGGTTGCATCCCAGTCCTAGAATGGCAGTGTGGGTGGGGGGTGTAGGTGGTTCCCAGGAGCAATTAGCTAATTAACATTTCATTGTCAGTACTTAGCTCAAGCCTGCAGTGTCCCCATGGGAACCAGGAAGGCCCTTTTGTTCACAACAGTATGTGTTTTTATAGGATTTACAATGCTTTGTTTTAAGGGTTAGGTGTTTAATGTTAGGTAGTTTCAGTTGGTATGTTCCTTGTACCCCCTATTCCTTCCCCTCATAATGGTTTCTCCCATGTTGTTTACCCTAAATTTTCCCACCACTCAGCTGTCCCTCAGAGTGCCAATCTCCCTGTTCCTCCCCTCTTACCCTTAAATAGATGTGTCAATCCCAGTTGTGCTGCCCACCTCCCTTTCTGTCATTGTAGCTACCCCCATCTGGTTCTTGAAAGTTCCCTGTGTGTTGCCCCTTCCCCACCACCCCATCAGATTGTTAAATCTGCTCCCTTCCCTGTGCTGTCCTCATTGGATTTTCCCAGTTGTGTTCTCCTCCCCTAATGGCTCCCCATTGGACGTGAGTTGTTTCCACCCCTCATACCCTGCCCTTTATAATGTGCTGCCACCTTTGTTTCTGCACCTTACTTGTCCTTGGACCCTCCTAGGTAATTAATTACCTTGGAATTCACAAAAGTGGCCCCTCTGTGTTTCTTTGCTTCAGTCCATCATTTCTGCTTGTGAGCTGTGATACCCACGCCAAGCCAGTCCTAGGGAGCTACCAACCTCTGTGAGCTCTGCCACCCTAGAGGTCTCGGAAGGGATCTGGGGGCAGCCACTCCTGTCATGCCCTCTGGCCACAGGGAGCCTGCTAGCTGGGAGACCTCCACACCATGGCTGCAACCGGGCATAGACAGTTAAAGAAAGCAGGAGGAATTGAGTTACTTTTGAATTTATATTTGCAGATTTGTTTAGCTCTCCACCAACAAACTGTTGTTACTGACCTATGAAATGTTTGTTGCTTATTAACTTTTGTTTGTTTCTTAACATGCTTCTGTACCATGACTTACTACCAGGAAATATTCCAGCTGGCAGCTGGGCTGTCTGGAAATTTTGTTTAGATCCAGAACTTGAGAGCCCATTTAGGAGAATCCTGTCCTTTTATGGACCCATACCAAGCTTCAGGGATCTGCTGACTGAGACTGTTTCACATGTGAATTAAATAGTGTGGATTAGCTTCAGTGTCTTCAGAGAACTACTGACCAGTCTTAATGTTTGGTTGTCATCGGAAAATGCAAAAAAAAAAAGAAAAAAAAAAGATAATTATTTAATTTTCATTCCAGAGATAAGTAGGAAGGGAAAATATGTTTTTGATACTTAGTAATAGAGTGATGTCTGTAAGGTGCAATTCGCCTCTCAAAATAAGTAGCTCCAAGTGAGCAGTGAAAGCAATGAGACCACTGTTGAATATGCTTTGCTTGTAAATTTATTTCTCTCATGATTTCATTCTTTCACTTATAAATCACAGGATGTTTGTTAAATATTCTCTTATTCAAGCACAAGTAGCATATCAAATACCATACATAATGTGCCCACAAGCTGCCTGTGGTCTTTTCTGTGTCTGAGGCTTAACATAAGAAATGTCAGAAGAAAAAATGCTTTACATTAAACTTTGGATTAGAAATATAACAGGCTTTCAGTAATGATATATAATCAGAATTATGTAAAGATGCTGAAAAGATCCCAGTGGAATTCTGTTCAAAAATGCTTCCTTTTGGGAGAATCCTATGAAGCCAATTAGGAAAAACCCAAGAGGATTCTACTGAATTTGTTTCAAAGAGATACTGTATGCAATAAGGAGCAATTGCTCTTTTTGTAGCGTTTTCTTTCTTTAATCATCCTTCAGAAGATCATGGATAATTATACCTCTGCTAGCAAATCTCAGGGGCTGGTTTTAAAAATCTGCAAGAATTTCCTAGAGGAATTAATCGCTTTTGTCAGTATGATCATATTCTTTAGGACAATTACTAATTTGTTCTGTGATACTTTTGAGACAAGTATTTTTAGAGAGGCTCAACAAACACTGAGGTAGAAGAGCCATATTTTGGTTCCTTCAGAAATCCTCTTTATGTCTACACTTGAAAAATCCCCTCTACTATAAAGTAGCCAAAGAGTTTCCTGGTTAATAGCCACAATGGTAATGGGTTACAATTTTTCTTCAATTGCTAAGACTATCTAGAATATCTCAAAAGTTGTTTGTAGTTGTTCTCCTTAGTTTTTTCATATAACCAGTGTTCTCTGACTGTTCTTTTATCAGAATTTTGCCAGTGCAATTCAAATCTGTGCACAAGTAAGAGAGATGTGTTAATTAGCCTTTTGATGGGAGTGCTGTGGAGGTAACCTGATTTGTTCTTCCAACTCCCCACTGTGCTGTGCCATGGAGACACAGACAGGCAGTTGCGTCCTGGGTGGATTCCTATGGGCCATTACATGTGGGCAGCATGGACTTGGCTGATAATTAATGTCACCTACTTCTTCTAAAATAGTGTCAAAGGGTAGAGTGGAGGCCAGACCCAGGAAGATGAATAGCTACATTTTAAAGAATATTTTGGCTTTAAACTATACAGAAAAATGTCCCTGTGCCATGTCTAATGATTCTATGTTCCTCATGGAAAAAATAGCTTTATAGGGTAAGAGGATTAGATGTTTTTCTGAAGGTTAATAGCTCCTATCTGGAAATCCAGCAGCTAGAAGCAGTTATTTAAGTACTAGTAGCTTCCTGGGGAGGAGAAAGGGGGCTTTCCTGAGGCAAGCTGTCTTTTAGGAGGACATGGTCTCTCCTACCATCAGTTCCTGCATATTTTCCCAACAGATTCTATTTCTCTGTATTCTATAGATATTTTAATGTTTGCAGCTTACGAGTTGTAGTTGCTGTCTGTTAACAATAATTTCCATATTTCTTGTAAAATTTGTTCTTGATATAACCTGATTTGGATAAATACACTATTAGGGGACTTCTGCCAGGCTTTGCCACAGAGTAACTGGGACTTTGAGGAACTTTTATAGTCGTGTTCTGTTTCAGATTACTTCTTTGAAAAGCCTTGGTAACTGTGGATTTAACATTGGAGGCTGCTAGAAAGGAGTAGATGAATGGAAGGCGTAACAGAATAAGGAGCTTCTGCGATGAATAAAATTATGTCACTACAAGCCTCAAACAATTGAAACTTGAAATATTTCTGGACTAGCTGCCTTGCTGCTGTACAATGGGCAGAATAGGCTGCCTCTTCTAAAAGTACTTATTTAGCCAAGGAGCATGAGTGATACATGATACAGGTGGCATTTCTCTAATGAGAAATGGAGACTTTAAGCATTCATGATCATGATAGAAGGAAGGCAAAATTAACCTCAGGTGTTAGGATCTGGTACACAAAAATGGAGCTATTTGGAACAAAGTGCACCCAGAGTGAATCAGGGGATACTGGGCTTTGAGCCATTAAGGGCCTGCAATCCCTTTACAGACACAATAAAGTAGGAATGCTGTAAGTATTCTATTAAAATAGAAAATAAATCTTCTGTTGGCTTGCAAGAAGGACAAAGCTAGGTATGACTCAGTTTTCTCACCTTTGCAAAAGCTGAGTAACTGGAAGCAGACCTGGCATTTGAATAGCCTCTTCTTCTAACTCCTTAAAAGTCAGTCACAACTCCTGTAGACTGGAGTTGCACAAAATGAATGCACTTCAACAATTGCTGGTGCCTGCCAACTCTAATCAAGCCATATGGATGAGTCTTAAACTGCAATAGCTACTATAGTTACACACCCACTCCTTGCCACTAGCCTCACAGACCCTGCTTGCATAAACTCCTTTTACCCAACTTCTCCCTGTCCCTCCTTTCCCTCTGTATCCAAACTGCTTTTGTCTCAGATCTCAGTTGTTCTGTTTTCACTAAAACCTCCTTCTTTGTATGCTCTTACAGATCCAGGGTAATGCT